>NC_042617.1:576354217-577593692 GCF_901001135.1 Rhinatrema bivittatum
CCGGTTATATGCGTATTTCCCACTGCACGCACAAATAAAACGTTCAAAAAAGAGGCAAGGCACGGGAGTTTCTGGATTTCAATTTCAAATTAGCGCATAAATACTTACACTCGCAGGTGTATAAATTTATTTCTGCTATGAAGGACATGGAAGTAATAAAAAAAAGATAAATAGATATATCGGTGGGGTTTTAAGAGTCAGAGCTAATAGGGGAGAAGGGAGGCTATTAAACTAGGGGAGTTGGAAGTCCTATCTCTTATCAGGGCAAACTGGGAAAAAAAACTGGTAATGGCATCAGTGCACATGTCTATAAAATCCCCCAGCTTACGCGGTAGAAGCGGCATGGGCGCGCATAGGCAAATGTCCACTTAAGATTGCTCGCACATGTGCACGCAGTCAGGCTATTTTATAATATATGCGCACATATACACACATATATTACAAAAAGGCTGCATCTCTGGGACTGGGCCGATGAACAGGTGCGCCTGCGTGCTGGTTTAAAAATTGCCGTCCCTATTTGCCCTAGCGTCTCTCCTCTCTCACTTATTCAACCTGCTTCCTTAGGAAATTATGGGGAAAGATCTAAATGTTGGAATGAATTGTAGAAAGGTGCAAAACTGGCATAAAACATATTAATTCATATGCATCCAACCAAGATGACTTTTAAAAAAATCAATACCTTCATATCAGGATATACATTGATAGATTTTTCTTTGCTCCACTGCTGAGGAGTTCATACTTCTAAAAAGCCATACAACACATAATTAATATCATTACCTTGGTTCAAACATTGTCACACATACAGAGAAATGATTGGCCTAACGCTTTAGAAGGTGAGTGTGCTAACTTGCCTTGGCAAACATGAATACGCACAGAAGAGCTGCAAATAATACACACATTCATGTTTGCACATTTTTGCACACAATATTTACTGTATTTCTGCTCATAATTTTGTATCTGTGAAAATAAATGCAAAACATATGCAAAATTACAACTGAAGAATCATGCAAATCAGGTCATTAGCGATTTTCACAAAGTTAAATTTTGCAAGGAAAATTGCACAAATCAGCAATTCTCTACAAAACTTAGCTTTGAAGCTGTGGTTAAGTTTTATTTTAATAAAGTCTGCAGTTTTGCACAGACTTTATTGCAAATAAATCACCATGAATTTAATTTCCATACTATTTAAATGAGCCAGCGTCACAAGAAAATCTTCTTCTTATCACTCAGGAAAGAGATCTAGGCGTCATAGTGGATAATACATTGAAATTGTCGGCTCAGTGTGCTGCGGCAGTCAAAAAAGCAAACAGAATGGGCCAGATTTTAAGATTTACGCACGGGCGTAGATTTGTGTGCGCAAACCAGCGCGCTCAAATCCAAGCCCGATTTTATAACTTGCGCACGCAGCCGCTCGCATGTTATAAAATCCGGAGTCAGTGCACGCAAGGGGGTGCACACTTGTGTACCTTGTGTGCGCTGAGCCGCGCAGCCTTCCTCTGTTCCCTCCGTCCCCCCACCTTCCCCTCCCTTCCCCCACCTAATCCGTCCCCCAGCCCTACCTAAACCCTCCTTACTTTTATCTGATAAGTTGCGCCTGCCTCCGCGCAGGTGTAGGTTACGCTCGCCGGCTGATGGCCGGCCCGAGATCCCGGGCACAGCAGCAAATGGCCGCTGTGCCTGAAGGCTCAGCGCCCACCCCGCCCACTCCCCGCCCCCTTTTTCATGCCCTGGGACATACGCACATCCCGGGGCTTGTGCGCATCGCTGGGTCTAGGCAAAATAGGTTCGGTGCGGGCAGGAGCGGATTCTCAGGGTTACGCGCATAACCCTTTCAAAATACGCCCCAATGTTAGGAATTATTAGGAAGGGAATGGAAAATAAAATGGAGGATGTCATAATGCCCAGGTACCTCTCCTGGGTGCGGGATTCTGTATTTAAATTAGAGCCGGTGCTAATAAGGAGGCGCTAGGGACACTAGGACGACCCTAGCACATAGAAACATAGAAATGAGTAAATGACAGCAGAAGAAGACCAAACGGCCCATCCAGTCTGCCCAGCAAGCTATGCACTTTTTTTTTTTTTTTTTTTATTTCTCTCATACTTCTGTTACTCTTGGCTCTTAGTAACCTTTTGGTTCTATTTCCCTTCCACCCCACCATTAATGCAGAGAGCATTGCTGGAACTGCATCGAAGTGAATATCTACCATAGTTAGGGGTAGTAACCGCCGCAATAAGCAAGCTACACCCATGCCTTTGTTTACCCAGACTATGTAACTCAGTCCTTGTTGGTTGTTGTCTGCATATAGATCCACCTTTCTACGTCCCTCCTGCCGTTGAAGCAGAAAGCTATACTGGATATGCGATGAAAGTGAAGTATCAGACTTTCTCCCCTGCTGTTAAAGCAGAGAGCTATGCTGGATATGCATTGAAAGTAAAGTATCTGGCTTTAGTTTAGGGTAGTAACTGCCGTAACAAGCAAGCTACTCCCCGCTTTTTGTGAATGCAAATCTTTTTTTTTCCACACTTCCTCTTGCCGTTGCTTAGAGCAGTGGTTCTCAACCGGTGTGTCGCGACACACCAGTGTGTCGCCAAGCTCCACCAGGTGTGTCGCGGCTCCCGGTGTTCCACTGCCCCGCTTGTGCTTCCCTTCTCCCTAGGGGCGGGGCCGAAGAATGAAGAGACGCTGCGCGCCAACGCCAGCAGGGCCGAAGAATGAAGAGACGCTGCGCGCCAACGCCAGCGGGGCCGAAGAACGAAAAGACCTGCGCGCCGACGTCAGCGGGGCCGAAGAACGAAGAGACGCTGCGCGCCGCCGGCAGCTGAAGAGCAGAGAGACCTGCGCGTCACCAGCGGCGGGGCCGAAGAACGAAGAGACGCTGCGCGCCGCCGGCAGCTGAAGAGCAGAGAGACCTGCGCGTCACCAGCGGCGGGGCCGAAGAACAAAGAGACGCTGCGCGCCGCCGGCAGCTGAAGAGCAGAGAGACCTGCGCGTCACCAGCGGCGGGGCCGAAGAACAAAGAGATGCTGCGCGCCGCTGCCGGTGGCTGAAGAGCGCAGAGACCTGCACGTTGCCGGCGGCGGGGCCGAAGAACGAAGAGACACTGTGCGCCGCTGCCAGCGGCTGAAGAGCGGAGAGACCCTGCACACTGCGGGAGGCGGCTGGAGAGACGTTGCGTACCGCGGGAGGTCAGGCCAGAGGTGGCTGAGAAGTGGAGGCCAAACAATGAGAAGAGGCTCCATGTGAGCTTGTGGTAGAATGGGTGCCTGGGTGCATGAGTGAGAGCTTGTGTGCGTGTGTGTGTGTGGTAGAATGGGTGCATGAGTGAGAGCTTGTGTGCGTGTGTGTGTGGTAGAATTTGTGCATGAGTGAGAGCTTGTGTGTGTGTGTGTGTGGTAGAATGGGTGCATGAGTGAGAGCTTGTGTGTGTGTGTGTGGTAGAATGGGTGCCTGGGTGCATGAGTGAGAGCTTGTGTGTGTGTGGTAGAATGGGTGCCTGGGTGCATGAGTGAGAGCTTGTGTGCGTGTGTGTGTGTGGTAGAATGGGTGCCTGGGTGCATGAGTGAGAGCTTGTGTGCGTGTGTGTGTGTGTGGTAGAATTGGTGCCTGGGAGCATGAGTGAGAGCTTGTGTGTGTGCGTGTGTGTGGTAGAATGGGTGCATGAGTGAGAGCTTGTGTGCGTGTGCGTGTGTGTGGTAGAATGGGTGCATGAGTGAGAGCTTGTGTGCGTGTGGTAGAATGGGTGCCTGGGAGCATGAGTGAGAGCGTGTGTGTGTGTGTGGTAGAATGGGTGCCTGGGTGCATGAGTGAGAGCTTGTGTGCATGTGTGTGTGTGGTATAATGGGTGCCTGGGTGCATGAGTGAGAGCTTGTGTGTGTGTGTGGTAGAATGGGTGCCTGGGTGCATGAGTGAGAGCTTGTGTGCGTGTGCATGTGTGTGTGTGGTAGAATGGGTGCCTGGGTGCATGAGTAAGAGCTTGTGTGCGTGTGTGTGTGTGGTAGAATGGGTGCCTGGGTGCATGAGTGAGAGCTTGTGGGTGTGTGTGTGTGGTAGAATGGGTGCCTGGGTGCATCAGTAAGAGCTTGTGTGTGTGTGTTAGAATGGGTGCCTGGGTGCATGAGTGAGAGCTTGTGTGCCTGTGGTAGAATGGGTGCCTGGGTGCGTGAGTGAGAGCTTGTGTGTGTGTGGTAGAATGGGTGCATGAATGACAGCTTGTGTGCCTGTTGTAGAATGGGTGCATGAGTGAGAGCTTGTGTGATTGTGTGTGGTAGAATGGGTCCCTGGGTGCATGAGTAAGAGCTTGTGTGTGTGTGTGTGTGTTAGAATGGGTGCCTGGGTGCATGAGTGAGAGCTTGTGTGCCTGTGGTAGAATGGGTGCCTGGGTGCGTGAGTGGGAGCTTTGTGTGTGTGTGTTAGAATGCATGCCTGGGTGCGTGAGTGGCAGCTTTATGTATGTGTGTGTTGGAATGCATGCCTGGGTGCGTGAGTGGCAGCTTTGTGTGTGTGTGTATGTTAGAATGGGTGCCTGATTGCATGAGTGAGAGCTTGTGTGCCTGTGGTAGAATGGGTGCCTGAGTGGTGAGTGGCAGCTTTGTGTGTGTGTGTGTGTGTTGGAATGCATGCCTGGGTGCGTGAGTGGCAGCTTTGTGTGTGTGTGTGTTAGAATGCATGCCTGGTTCCATGAGTGGCAGTGTGTGTGTGTATGTGGTAGAATGGGTGCTTGGGTGCATGAGTGAGAGCTTGTGTGTGTGGTACAATGGGTGCATAAGTGGCAGTGTGTGTGGTTGTAAGTCACAGAGTTTGTGTGTGCTTGTATGTAAGTGACAGCATGTGTGTGATTGAGAGAGACTGGTCAGGGAGGTGACTGGTGTGTGTGTGTGTGAGAGACAGAGACTGGTCAGGGAGGTGACTGGTGTGTGTGTGTGTGAGGAAGAGATACTAGTTATGGAAGTTACTGGTCTGTGTGAGACAGAGACTGGTTGTGACTGGTTGTGGGCCCTAAGGAAGAGGACCGTGAGGACAGAGCTTCAGCAGCCACTGCTGCTTCTGGTGAGTGCTATTGGTCTGCAAGGGAAATGAGTAGGAGAGTTGCTGGAGAGGGTAAGTAAAGGCAGCTTTTTAAGTTTATTTTTCTTGATTGATTGCCATTTTAATTATTGGGTGTTATGTGATGTGTCTGCTGTTTTGAAATATTTTGATATTTAGACAATTTTGAATAATTTTTATGAGTTTTTAATTGTTGGATGTTATTCTGTTCATCAGCTGTTTTGTAACATTATTAGTATAGTTTTACAATTATTTCTAAGTGGGTATCTATAGCAGCTTGGCTTGCTCTGTTTTCCCAATAGGAGGTGATTTAGTGTTTAGGGCCTGGTTAATTACTGTCTTTTCATAAGGAGGGGTATTGTGCTTGCCAGTAAAGAGAGTTTGCTTTGCTTTTACTGAGATGTCATCAGATCCAGAATATCTTTTTTTTGTATGGTGAGCCGTACGGGTAATGCCCTAGTTCTGCTCTGCACCCATTTTTGGGGGTCGACGTGGTTCCTGAGGATGCAGAATGTATATTTACATTTTGTCCCGTGATGGTCACATGTTCAGTGTGTCACGCATGTGAGAACCATCTGTCAGGTGTGTCCCGGCCGAAAAAAGGTTGAGAACCACTGGCTTAGAGCAATGTTGGAGTCGCATTAACCGTGTGTATGTTTATTGAATAAGGGTATAATCTCCAGGCAGTAGCCGTCATTCCCGTGAGCCACCCACTCTTCCCGTGAGCACCTCCTTATTAGCGGAAGCGGCAGCTGTCAGTGGGTCCGACAACCGACACGTAATTTTGCCGTTGTCTGTTTTCGAACCCACTGACAGCCATGGGTTTGGAAAAGGACGCCGGCAAAATTGTTGGACTCGTGGACCCTTGGGCCGATCGGAGTCGGAGGAAGAACTGCTGGATGTGGTTGCAGTAGTGATCCCGACCGGGAGGCGGCGAGGACAGGCTGGTGGCTGGCCGACGGTGGAACTCTGGGAGCCCTATGCGACCAAGGGCTTTGGCAAGGAGAGAGGTGAAGATGGTGCTGGCACTGTGTCGAGAGAACTTTCGCCCTGGAAGCCAGTCCTCCCCCGAGAGGAGCTCGTAGGAGTTCGGCCGCTGGGACTTAGGAGATTCACCCTGGAAGCCGGAGTCTCCCCAGGAGGAGCCCGTAGAGACCCGGCCGCTGGGACTTAGGAGGGCCCGCGGGGGCCTGGTCAGCTGGAGTCCAAGATTGAGTGCCGACAGGTCGTTGCTCGCCAGTCCAGAGCCAGGAACCAAAGGATCACCGTACGCCAGTCCTAGGTCAGGAGCCAGAGAATCAAAGTAAGCCGGTCCGGGGTCAGAAGCCAGAGGGTCAACGAAAGCCGGTCCGGGGTCAGAAGCCAGAGGGTCAACGAAAGCCGGTCCGGGGTCAGAAGCCAGAGAATCAACGTAGCCGGTCCGAGGTCAGAAGCCAGAGAAAACCAAATGCCAGTCCGGGGTCAGGAGCCAAGAATGAACGAAAGCCAATCTGAGTCAGGAACCAAGAGGAACACCGCAGTCAGGAACAGCAACTGGAGACAGGAACAAACCTGGGAACCTCGTTGCAAGGTGACGTTCAGGTACATCTGCAGGGCTAAAGTACCCTGGAGGCGTCTGATGTCATCAGGGGGCGTCCCCAAGGTTTCCCGCGCTGGCCCCTTTAAATTATTGAGTGAGATGCACGCGCGCGTCTAGGGGGCGGGGCTTAGCGCCGCGAGGCGCCGGCTGCTCCGGCGAGGCAGGGAAGCGGCAGCAGAAGCAGCTGTAGGCCCGGGCGAGCTGGGGAGACGCCGGGCCTGCGGCCGCCGGCGTCCCTGGGGGCCCGGGGAGCGCGGGACCCGCACCAACCCGTGAGCAGGTGCGTGGCGATTCCGGGGGCGACCCGGAATCGCAACAGTACCCCCCCTCCTACGCCCCCTCCCGGGGGGCCATGGTTTATCCGGATGTGCCAAATGAAATCGATGAAGGAGCGCCTTGTCGAGAATGTGGGCGGAGGGCTCCCACGAGTTCTCTTCAGGGCCATAACCCTCCCAGGACAGGAGGTATTCCCACCGATGACGGCGGAACCGGACATCCAGCACCTCTTTAACCGTGTACGTGACCCCAGGATCCGCAGTGACAGCCGTAGGTCGCGGTGACAAAGGATGAAAGCGGGAGAGGACCACCGGCTTCAGGAGGGAGACATGGAAGACGTCATGTATGCGAAGGGTGGAGGGGAGGCGTAGGCGGTAGGAAACCGCGCCAACACGTTCAGCCACCTGAAAGGGCCCAATGTAACGAGGCGCAAGCCTCATGGACGGGAGCCGGAGCTGGATGTTCCTAGTACTGAGCCAAACTCTGGAACCGGGCAGAAACACGGGAGCAGGTCGCCGAGACTTGTCTGCGTACGCCTTGAAGCGTGCGGCGGTGTGGCGGAGCTTCTCTTGCGTGGAGAGCCAAAGCTGTTGAATTTGGCTGGCCGTCAGTTGCGCTGCTGGCGAGGGGGTAGGAACAGACAGCGGGAGAGGTGGCTTGGGGACCCTCCCATATACCATCTTGAAGGGAGACTGTTGCGTGGCGGAGTGTCGATGGCGGTTGTACGAGAACTCCGCCCACGGAAGAAGAGTAGCCCAATTGTCCTGCTGTTCCCTTACGAAGGCTCGAAGGAACGTCTTCAGGGTTAGGTTTGTGCGCTCCACTTGGCCGTTGCCCTGGGGGTGAAACGCCGTGGTCAAGTCTAATTGAACCCCAAATTTCTGACAAAGTGCCCGCCAGTATTTCGCCGTAAATTGGGGCCCCCGGTCAGAAGCGATGTGCTGCGGTAAGCCATGCAGGCGGAAGATATGTCGGATGAACAACTCCGCTAACTCCGGGGCTGTAGGCAACTTGACTAGGGGCACGAAATGGGCCATCTTCGAGAAGCGGTCAATGGTGACCCAAACCACCGTTTTCCCCTGGGACGGCGGCAGCTCTACCACAACGTCCGTGGAAATGTGCGTCCAGGGTTCCGTAGGTATCGGGAGAGGTTGGAGGAGACCCCAGGGATGTCCTGGTAACGGCTTTTGCTGTGCGCACGTGGGACACGACTGAACATACAGGCGGACGTCCTCCTTCACTCGTGGCCACCAATAGAACTCGGTTAGAAGCTCCAGAGTCCGAGAGATCCCAGGGTGGCCCGCTGTCAGCGAGTCGTGCGCCCAAACTAGCACCTTCTCCCTCGAGCGGAGAGGAACCACCGTCCTACCACCGGGTGCTAGTTCGGTGGCTGCCAATTGGACCTTTGCCGGATCCAAGATGTACTGAGGAGGTTCAGAAGAATCTTCTATTTCTGTAGTGCGTGAGAGAGCGTCCGCCTTGATATTCTTTGACGCCGGTCGGTACCGGAGAGAGAAGTCGAACCGGCTAAAAAAGAGGGACCAGCGCGCCTGCCTGGGGTTGAGCCTTTGTGCTTGGGATAGATATGCCAGGTTCTTGTGATCAGTATATACCATGATTGGGTGTTGAGCCCCCTCCAACCACTGGCGCCATTCCTCGAAGGCCAGCTTAATGGCCAGTAGCTCCTTGTCCCCGATACCATAGTTCCTTTCGGCAGGAGAGAATTTCCGGGAGTAATAGGAACATGGCCGGGCTTTACCCTCTCTAGAAATCTGGGACAGGACGGCCCCTACGGCCACACTAGAGGCATCCACCTCTACCACGAACGGGCATGCGGGATCCGGGTGTCGGAGGCAAGTGTCCTGAAGGAAGGCTTCCTTTAGGGTCTGAAAGGCCTGTATGGCGGCTGGAGGCCAATTTCAGGCATCAGCACCCTTGCGTGTGAGGGCCGTAAGGGGAGCCACCAAGCTGGAATACTGCGGGATGAAGTGGCGGTAAAAGTTGGCGAAACCCAAGAAGCGCTGGAGCGCCTTTACTCCCATGGGTTGGGGCCACTTCCGGATAGCTGCGACTTTCTCGGGGTCCATACGGAAACCAGTCGAGGAGATGATGTACCCTAGGAAGGGCAAGGATTCCTTTTCGAACTGGCATTTCTCCAGCTTGGCATACAGCCGGTTCTCTCGTAACTTCAGCAGCACTTGGCGTACGTGTTGGCGATGTTCCTCCAGGTTCTGTGAAAAGATTAGGACGTCGTCCAGGTAGACAATTACTGAGGTATATAGTAGATCGCGCAACACCTCATTCATTAAATTCTGAAACACGGCTGGGGCGTTGCAGAGACCAAACGGCATGACAAGGTACTCATAATGACCATCCCTGGTGTTGAAGGCGGTCTTCCACTCGTCTCCCGGTCGAATTCGTACGAGGTTGTACGCCCCTCTAAGGTCCAATTTGGAGAAGATGCGGGACCCCTGCAAGCGATCCAGGAGTTCTGGAATGAGGGGTAATGGATAGCGGTCTCGTCGAGTGATCTGATTCAGGCCCCGGTAGTCTATACAGGGCCGAAGAGACCCATCCTTCTTGGCTACAAAGAAGAAGCCGGCCCCAGCCGGGGATTTCGACGGTCGTATGAATCCTCGGTCTAGATTCTCCTTGATGTAGGCCGACATGGCCTTGGTCTCAGGCAAGGACAGGGGGTAAACTCTACCCCGAGGAGGTGTGGTATCCGGCAGCAAATCAATCGCACAGTCGAAAGGGCGATGTTCCGGTAGCAACTCAGCCTTTTCTTTAGAGAAGACATCTTTGAAGGCCTGGTACGGAGGTGGTACTGTCAGCGGGGCTGTAAGAAGTGGAAGCGTCTGAAGCGGACAAGCAGGAAGGCAACTGTGGAAGCAGGCTGGTCCCCAAGACGTAATCTGAAGTGAGTGCCAGTCTATTACTGGCGAGTGTTTTCTTAGCCAGGGCAGTCCGAGGATGAGGGGGTGAATAGATCTCTCCAAGATGAGAAAAGAGATCTCCTCCTTATGAAGGAGCCCGACCTGCAGCTGAAGAGGACTCGTACGAGTAGTGATGGAGCCAGGAAGGGGAACCCCTTGGATGGATGAAACTCGCAACGGGGGCTCCTGAGGCAAGACTTTGAGGTGTAATTGTTGTACCAGGTCCCGGAGGATAAAATTCCCCCCAGAACCCGAGTCAATTAAGGCCTGGGTGTCGAAACCTCCTCCCGGGAGTGAGAGTTTAGCTGGAACCGTGCATGGGGAGTCTGGAGAGATACTGCCTAGAGTCAACTCCCCCCTCGACTCTAGGTTCTGGCGTTTCCCGGACGCTCGGTGCAGCGCGCCAGGAAATGCCCGTTACCACCGCAGTAAAGACATAACCCCTGGGAATGTCGACGCCTTCTTTCCTCGGCCGAGAGGGGACCCCGACCCAGCTGCATGGGTTCTTCAGACGGAGAGGCAGCGGCCGCGGTCGGTGAGGCTCGACCCCGGGGTGGCGTGGTTCGACGGGCGGACAGCCCCTGGGTGGACCTTCGCTCTCGGAACCGACGCTGGATACGCCGATCCACGCGTCCAGCCAGCTCGATGAGTTCCTGTAAATCGTCCGGAAGGTCCCGGGCCGCCAGTTCATCCTGGAGGCGAGGGGACAGGCCCTCCAGAAAAATCCCATGTAAACTATCTTCGCCCCAGGCCAGCTCGGTGGCCAGAGTCTGGAATTCCATCGCAAATTCCTCCAGGGGGCGATTACCTTGCTTCAACTGGAGTAGCTCCGAGGTGGCGGTAGAGGCTCGGGATGGTTCATCAAAGATCCTCCGGAATGCTTTGACAAATTGCACAAGATTATTTAAGCGAGAATCTTGGCGCTCCCAGAGGAAGGAAGCCCAAGTCAACGGTTTCCCATCCAGAAGGGAAATGATGTAGGTCGTCTTTGCTCGGTCCATGGTGAATTGCGCGGGCAGGAGGTCGAAACGAATGTAACAATGATTAAGGAATCCCCGACATGCCTTGGGGTTTCCCGAGTACCTGGGAGGTGCTGGCATCTGTACCGGGACAGGAGAACCATGGTTGACCTGAGACGTGGAGGCTGCGGGGTGAGCCGCGGAGGTCCCATCTACGCGATCCGCCAGGCGTTGTACGGCAGTCATCAACGTATCAAGACAGGACTGCTGTTGCTGTAGCTTCTGGGCGATACCCGGAATGGCTTTTAGGCCGGCGAGGTTCGCCGGGTCCATGGCCTTGCAATCTGTTGGACTCGTGGACCCTTGGGCCAATCGGAGTCGGAGGAAGAACTGCTGGATGTGGTTGCAGTAGCGACCCTGACCGGGAGGCGGCGAGGACAGGCTGGTGGCTGGCCGACGGTGGAACTCTGGGAGCCCTATGCGACCAAGGGCTTTGGCAAGGAGAGAGGTGAAGATGGTGCTGGCACTGTGTCGAGAGAACCTTCGCCCTGGAAGCCTATCCTCCCCCGAGAGGAGCTCGTAGGAGTTCGGCCACTGGGACTTAGGAGATTCACCCTGGAAGCCGGAGTCTCCCCAGGAGGAGCCCGTAGAGACCCGTCCGCTGGGACTTAGGAGGGCCCGCGGGGGCCTGGTCAGCTGGAGTCCGACAGGTCGTTGCTCGCCAGTCCAGAGCCAGGAACCAAAGGATCACCGTACGCCAGTCCTAGGTCAGGAGCCAGAGAATCAAAGTAAGCCGGTCCGGGGTCAGAAGCCAGAGGGTCAACGAAAGCCAGTCCGGGGTCAGAAGCCAGAGGATCAACGAAAGCCGGTCCGGGGTCAGAAGCCAGAGAATCAACGTAGCCGGTCCGAGGTCAGAAGCCAGAGAAAACCAAATGCCAGTCCGGGGTCAGGAGCCAAGAATGAACGAAAGCCAATCCGAGTCAGGAACCAAGAGGAACACCGCAGTCAGGAACAGCAACTGGAGACAGGAACAAACCTGGGAATCTCGTTGCAAGGCGACGTTCAGGTACAGCTGCAGGGCTAAAGTACCCTGGAGGCGTCTGATGTCATCAGGGGGCGTCCCCAAGGTTTCCCGCGCTGGCCCCTTTAAATTATTGAGTGAGACGCGCGCGCGCACGTCTAGGGGGCGGGGCTTAGCGCCGCGAGGTGCCGGCTGCTCCGGCGAGGCAGGGAAGCGGCAGCAGAAGCAGCTGTAGGCCCGGGCGAGCTGGGGAGATGCCGGGCCTGCGGCCGCCGGTGTCCCTGGGGGCCTGGGGAGCGCGGGACCCGCGCCAACCCGCGAGCAGGTGCGTGGCGATTCCGGGGGCGACCCGGAATCGCAACAAAAATTGAGTGTCCGTTTTGCGAACCCGCCAATAAATGGGCAGAGGTGGGGGTTTTTTTTGGTGCCTCCAATTTAATATTGCTATGATATTAAGTCGGGGTGGGGGGGGGTGTACAGAAAAGCTGTTTTTTCTGCTTTTCTGTACACTTTCTTGGTGCTTTCTATGGTTAACGTCTGCCCTTGGGCAGGCATTAATTTCTGATAGTAAAATATGTGGCTTGGCCGCACATTTTACTTTCAGTATTCCAGGGTAATAACTAATAGGCTCATCATCATGCATTTGGATAAATCCATAAACCGCTATTACAGTAATTATTAAGCAATAGTAACTTGTGATCTTTCTAATGTTTGGGTACTTGCCAGGTACTTGTGACTCGGATTGGCCACTGTTGGAAACAGGATACTGGGCTTCATGGACTCTTGGTCTGACCCAGTATGGCATATCTTAATTTCTTATGTCTCATTTTGGCAAAGAATTTACCCTCAGTGCATTGGCCCCTTGGTATGAAACCATATTCTTATTAGCAGCAATTTTAATATGTATCCTATAATTTCCTGTATATGAAATTCTTGTTCTGTCTATTTGCATTAAAGGCATTTCAGGGGCAATTTTCAAATTGCCCACCCTGGGGATGTATCTTCTGAATGAACCAATTTTACGACAATTGTTATTCAGAAAAATCCAAGTATCTGCTACCATTTGCAAAGTGGAGGCTAAAAACAGGGACGGTAACTTTCAAACTGGCATACATGTGCTCATTTGCACACATACATTGGTCCATGCCCATGTAGGCGGCCATTTTATAGCATACATGTGCATATGTAGACATTATAAAATAGCTGTGTTGCATGCACATGTGCACCAAATTTTAAGTGGGCACACACATGTGCGTGCAAATGCCACTTCTGTCACATATATTGGGGAATTTTAAAAGGGGCGTGCGCCAGCGCCATTCCCAGTTTTACCAGTTTGTCCCCAGTTCATCCAGTTAAGAGAAAGGTATAATAGCCTTCACTCCCCTCAGTTAGCCCTGACCCTTAAAACCCCCACACATCTGCCTAGTTTTCTTTAAATTTTAACTTACACGGCATCCATAGCAGAAGGAAAGTTACGCGGAAGGGGACCTTGGCGCGTGCCAGGTCGTATCTGTATTTGTGCGCACATCTTTGGTTCATGCCCCGAAACACCAATGCCCCACCCCCACCACACCCTCACCCCACCCTCTTTTGAAAACTTTCCAGCTGTGCTTGTTGCGGGAGATACACGTGTATCTCAGCAGCTTTTAAAATCCTCTCAGTGCATGTGAGCCCGACTTCTTTGCACATCCCCTAATTAATGTGCACATTGGACTTTTAAGATTAATCTCTTAGAGGGTAAGTTTAATTCTTCAAGACTTAATCGCTCAAGAGGGTTTAATTGTTGAGCTAGTTATTGCTAAAGAGGACCGTACATGATCATGTGAATGAGCTATTTTCTGAGGGGTGTAATATTTTAAAATGGAAATCATATCCCCTTCATCTTATTTCTTGCCTTGGCCAAATAAGGAAGAACAACTACGTTGCTTGCTACATATTCATATTTGGCCGAACATCAACAAGGAACGAGTAAAATCATTCTCTCCCTAATTCTGGTCAACGTTCCATAAATAGTTTGTTTGGATAAAGCTTACAAAGTAACAACCGGGTTTTCCTATGCAATCAGTATTTAGGTTGACAGGAGACTGGTAAAGTAAAAGAAAATAGTCTTTCAAAAACAGACCATGGTTCTATTTTGGTGTTTACCACAAAAACTGCAAACAATGTATGAAATTTAAACAACTGCGCGGAATCTGACATTTTGTACCATATAATATAAAAATTATGCCCCGATGCTGCCAAGAACAAAACAGTTCCATGAATTAAATCCATTTATGTTGAAAAAGAGAGAACACATTTTTAAGCGTCTTTTAAGTTTTCAGTTTGGGAAATGTCTAAACTTCTTTGCTGCGAGATGGTTTAAAAGAGAAAACAAGACTGAAGATATTCAGTTCTCATGCTTAAAAAAATGGCAAGAGATAGAGAAAACTCCAAAAGCTCCCATTGAGAGTCTGTTGCTCTAGATGAGACTAAGGAGAGATTTACGACTCCTCCCCTTAGATGATGGAGGAACTTTGAGACAGACAGAGACTGAGAGAGATTGTACCCTAGTATTGTTACTGTCTTAGACAATAAATTGCCACCCCACTGGCAAAGCCCTTATGAGGTCATAGAAAAGGCAGGCAGAAGAAGGTTCATATCTTCCAAATGAACTTCTTGAGCAACCTCGTCAGATCTTCCATGTGAACCTTTCGAGCAGCCTCGTCCAGGGGGAAGGATTTTGGGATAGAAGTCCTATCAATCTCTGGACCACCACAGGTCCCATTTGGAGACCAGCTACACGCTCACAGAAAAATGGATTTGAAACAGCTACTCAGCCAAAGTGAGGATATGACTTCTCTAATGTCCCTGGATGGACTCACTTAGCTTGCCATGACATTATCACAGCCCCAGAGTGGTCATCTGGCAGAAACCTTACCGGATCCCAGAAGAGAAGTGACAGGCTGTGGATGGTGAGGTGAAGAAATGGTTTTCCTGTCAGCACTGACAGCCGGCAATATTAATACGCTTTTGAAGGAAGGGGAAAAGTCAAGAGAGAAAGAGAACTAAGCATGTTTAATTTAGTGTGAATATGGTTATTTATCTGGTATTTGCTATTACTTTGTGCTTCCCATACTATTAGTATCTCATACACCACCTAACATCTTACTCCTTAAGTGCCATTCTCACACTATTTACGGATTGAATTTTTAAATTGTCAATAGATTTTACCTATGTTAAGTGTACTTAATGTGGGTAAATAGCTTTTGAAAATTGCTTCAACAGTATGTTACATTTATATGCGTATCTCCTCTGAAAATTCACCTGTTAGCATGGATGTCCTCCTTTTTAACTATTACAAAAGGCATAGTAGCAGCAGCAGAAGTACTGTTGTTGTCACATAATATGCACATAATGGCATCTCCCATTATTTGTTTCAAAAGGGAAGAAGTAATTTCATCCACAGTGACTTGCATCTTTCTGAAGTCCTTCATGATAGTGACTTCTGTCATGGGCATCAGCCATTCACTCACAAAAGAGATTGGAGTTGGTTTAGTAAAATTGTTAACATGAATACACAATGCAAGGTTCCACATTAGGAGTCACCATTCAGGGAAAGGTTCTAGCATATATAGAAACTTAGAAACATAGAAACAAAGAAATGACGGCAGAAGAAGACCAAATGGCCCATCCAGTCTGCCCAGCAAGCTTCACACATTTTTTCTCTCATACTTATCTGTTTCTCTTAGCTCTTGGTTCTATTTCCCTTCCACCCCCACCTTTAATGTAGAGATCAGTGATGGAGCTGCATCCAAGTGAAATATCTAGCTTGATTAGTTAGGGGTAGTAGCCGCCACAATAAGCAAGCTACACCCATGCTTATTTATCCAGCAGAGAGCTCTGCTGGATGTGTGAAGCATCATTGTAGATAATATGTTGACATTTTATTTATTTAATTATTTAACAATTTTATATACCGACATACACTGAGTATCACATCGGTTTACATTGAAACAAGAACTTAGCTTAAAATGCTTTACATATAACTCTTCATATATGCGAGTAAAATGAACTGAATGTAAATGAATTAAATGTAACATGAACTAAATGCAAATCTTTTGCTCAGTGTGCAGCAGCATCCAGGAAAGCAAATAGAATACTAGTAATTATTAGGAAAGAAATGGAGACTAAGGGCCTCATTTTCCAAGCCGCTCGCACGCGATAAGGGACCTTTCGCACGCGTGCGATACCAGGATGGGGGTGGAGTCTGCCCCGGAAGAGGAGGAGTCGGGGCGTCACCGGGGCCGACTCTGCACCGACGCCGCAGACAGCGAAATGGTAGGTGCCTTTTCACTGCCTATTTCGCTCCCAATAGCTGCACCTCCTATAGTGGCGCTATTGGGTGTGAAACCGGCAGCGATCGCACCGCGACGGTGCGATCGCTGCCAGCTACCACAGGCCCACCCCCATTTCGGCCCCCCACCCCTCATCTTCTACAGTATCGCAGGCCTGTGATACTTTAGAAAATGACAAACACTAGGAAAAGAGACCATATCTCCCCAGTGCTACAAGACCTCCACTGGTTACCAATTCATTTCAGAGTCATTTATAAATCCATCACCTTCATATACAAAATCATTCACCAACATACCATAATCGACCTACAAATTCCTCCCCGTTTACACAAATCCACAAGACCGACCAGGGAAGCCTACAGAGGATGCCTCATTGTTCCACCCACGAAAACCACTAATCACAGCACCTTAAGAGACCGAGCCCTTTCCACAGCAGGCCCACCGTTATGGAACTCCATCCCTCCAGATCTCAGAAACGAACCATGCCTCCTAACCTTTAGGAAAAGACTCAAGACATGGCTTTTCAGGCAAGCCTTCCCAAACTCCACCTAACATGCACCTTCAATAAATTCTCTGCTCAGAAGCTGTATATATGGGACGCCATATTTATATTGTACACTTGTATATAATTAACCTCCTCTATCTCTCTCTATTTCTTCCAATCCCAGTTCATTAGCCCTTGTTATTTGTAACTGCTTCTCTTCATCACGTTATTTATGTTTTTGGTTGTATTATTCGCACCCCTGTTTTCTGTAAACCGACATGATGTGAAAGAGTTCATGAATGCCGGTATAAAAAAAACCTTAAATAAATAAATAAATAAAATAATGCCTCTCTATCGTTCCATGGTGTGACCTTATCTTGAATATTGTGTACAGTTCTGGTCACCTCATCTCAAAAAAGATATAGCAAAATTCGAAAAGGTATAGAGAAGGGCAACCAGAATGATAAAGGAGATGGAACAATTCCCCTATGAGGAAAGGCAAAAGAGGTTAGTACTCTTCAGTTGGAGGTGAGTCAGCTGAGGTGAGTTAAGATAGAGGTCTATAAAATAATGAGTGGAGTAGAATGAGTCAACATTAATTGGTTGTTTATTCTTTCAAAGAGTACAAAGACCAGGGGGCACACAGTGAAGTTACTAGGTGATAGATTTAAAACTAATAAGGGAATTTTTTTTTTACTCAACATATAAGCTGTCAGAGGATGTGGTGAAAGCTATTAGTGTAACTGCATTTAAAAAAGATTTAGACAAGTTCCTGGAGGAAAAGCCCATAAACGTAGGGAAATCGATTGCTTATTCCTAAGATAAACAACATGGAATCTATCTATTCCTTGGGATCCTGTCAGGTACTTGTGACCTGGATTGGCCACTGTTGGAAACAGGATACTGGGCTTGATGGACCTTTTGTCTGACCCAGTATGGCAAATCTTATGGTCCTATGTTCCAATATTCACAACTTGTCTCTACAAGCTTCTCTGGGTAATTCCCTGAATTTACATCCAAGATCATTCCCAACAGTGCCCCCTAGTGTGACTCCCTGTGTAGCACAGCATCCATAACTTATCTGTCTCATGACAACTTGATCATGTATGTATCTCAAAAGACATCTATGACCAAACCTTGATGAAGGCATTGACCCTACTATGACTTCCTTAATGATCACAAAGTGAAACACTAACATGAGCTAGGCACACACATACAAACACACTGATGAACTGCACATTGCACAGTTTTATATAATTCTCTCTAACACTACCACTGCTAGTAAACTTCTTTTGATACAGAGAAGAAAACTAGGGGGCTTGTATGCTGCTTTGTGTGCAATCTGTGTTTTAAAACACTCTCATTTTGGTAAAGAAAATATGTTTTTTTGTTTTACATTACTACACTGTCATTTTAAAAAAGCATGCAAAATGCATAACTATCCCTGTCATGATAGTGCTATGAAATTGTAATAAATTTTTTGGAACTATTGTCATTAAAACTGAGTCTTACCTAAAGATTAAATGCTACAGTGGTAACAGAAACTTGCATCTTGCATAAGCCTGCTCTGCTAAATTCTATAATCACTCAATGTCTGTTGCTTCAAAAGAGTTGGATGGCGGCTCTCAGGATACATACCATTCCCAACAATTTATTCAATCAAATGAACATAAAAGGAAGGATTAAGGATAATCATAGTCAAACTGGGCTCAGATAAATTTGAGCCATTCATGGCTGTCCCAGGTTAAATCCAGACTATTTTCTCCTAAACTCGCTTCTCTATATTTATCTAGACCAGATCTTTTTGACCTGCTCTGGGTACAAATATAGATTGACACTCACATTCAAAGTATTCAAAAGATTTTTTTACCTTCAGTACATTTCACTATAGTAATAGCAAGCTCACTGTGATTGTTTGGATGCTTAAGCTATCTTTTAAAAGGTAAAAGACTTAGTTTTGCTGAAAAGTTGTGTTTTGTTTTTATATGACACAATCTAAAAAAACGAGACAAAAAAGATCAGTGCAGTAGCCGCTGCAGTAGTCATGGTAAAAATGGCCACTGAGCAGGGCACTCTGATTTATCGCAGGGTCGCCATTCACGGGAGGAATCTCTGTTCCAAGAGAAGAGAAAGACAGTGCGGATGGGGCTGGAGTTCCCAGGCTATGGGACTAAGAAAAGAATCAGGTCAGGCTGGGGGATCTTCTGCTCAGGCCCTCAATCCCAGCAGGTGAATGTAGTCATTGTGGGTTTGGGGATCCTTATTGCTGGGTCCTCCAAGGAGAGAAAGAGAGTAAGTATAGGACTGGGAATCCCTTCCCTGGGTTCTACCAGAAGTAAAAAGCCTTTGCAAACTGGGGCACTAGGAGGAGACAACAGTCAGTATAGGGCAGGAGAATCCTATAGAATATTTGGAGAAGTCAGCAGATATTAACCAGGTTTTATGTACACCAGCACCCATCTAGGTGGGAGCTGGCACACAACTTGAACATTCAATACATCTTGATCATCGCCGAGGCAAACATAACACCTCCCCCAGGTGACATAATCGTCCAGTTGGAGGGGCCACCTACAACTGCACCAAGGTCTCTGCAAGCTCCCATATTCAGCTGGTAGTTCTAAATCTGCACATCACTCTCAGACTTTGAGACAGTGGTGTAACCATGAGTGGACCTGGGTGGGGCATGGCCTACCCACTTTGGACTCTGGCCAATCCAGTTGTCCTTGAGAGCCAGAAGGAAGCAATAGTATGGACCTGTGTGGCTCAGACCAATACATCTGTGACAACTGACAATGACAGGGAGGAGGAGCAGCAGAAGCATAAGCAGTGGGATGTCTAGCTGCTAACCAGTCTCTTCCACTCTGGTGGAGGTTTGGTATGGGTTCAGTTTTCCAATATGCTGAATCTGATCTTCCACTTGTGCAGCTTCACCACCTGCCAGTACAGCTGGGGCAGGCTGCTGCTGATGGGAAGCTTGCTGGCCTCTATTCTGCCAAGTCTGAGAGAGGGAGGACTACTGTCACCAACATCAGTCTTCCTGGAGCTGGACTTCTAGGTGCCTGGTGGGTAGGAACTGGAGGCATAGTTGTGGCAGGAGCATGTGTGCCTGGAGAGGGTCAGCAAATGGATACTGCTTCTACTGTGGAGAGAACCCAGAGAGGAGGAGGAGGAACAGTAGGAAGGGGAGGGGATACCAGATACACTTCAACACTGCTGGCTTTCCCAAGCAGTTCTATTTATTTATTTATCTATTTATTTATTTATTTATTGCTGAGAGAGGAGAGGATAGAGGAGGGATGTCTGCTGAAATTTACCTGGGGAAGGAGGGATTATTCAGGGATGTGGTTGGGACTCCTAGTATCTGTCCTTGTTAACCTCAGACCCAGCCAAAAAAATCAGTCCTGGCTACACTATTGCCTTATTGAGCCAAGAGAATCATCCTCACACGTTGGTGGCTCTGAAAGGGTGAGCATGTACCGAGCTAAAGAAGGAATCTAGATGTCTAGGATGACGGGTTGCTCAGGATTAGGATCTCATGAACACTCCAGTTTGGGATAAGCAGCCTCTCAGTTGATCATGATGGCAACGTTAGATGTGTCAATCAGTGGTCTGGACCTTGTATGATGAGATCTAGCAATCTTGATGAAGGAAACAGGGACCTACTTTGGTTCAGCCTTATAACCTCTAGCAAACAAGGAGCCTTGTAGGGAAAATGAGCAATAAGATCAGGATTGAGACAGTTTCAGGCAACGTCCCATAAGCTGTTCCTCTGTACTTTTTATAAGATGAGAAATTGGGCAAGCCTAGTAAACAAATGTCCTTCAATGATTCTTTATAATGCATTTTTTGTTGACCGCACTAGCTGCTCTGGAAAACTATTTGCCTGAGGTCGATGAGGTGCATTGCACAAAACCATTGAAATCATCAGATGTGAAAGAAGACCTATTGTTCAACAGAATCGTGTCCTGTAGCCCATGAAATGCAAACAGCTGTTGAAACACTGCAATTTACACAACAGCCATTGGTAAGGATATTGCAGTCACTTCTAGCCATCTTGAATAAGAATCTACGACAACAAGGAAGTTCTTTCCTAGATATATACCTGCCTAGTCAATGTAAATCCTTGATTATGGTTTCTTAGTCACTCCCAAGAAAAAGTGGGGGCCTTTGATGAGATTTATCTAGATATCTGGCATGTGTCACACTTCTTGACAACCCTTTCTATGTCAGCATCCATACCCAGGCCACCAGACATAGCTCTTCATACACACACTCTATGATGTGAGGCATGTAACTTGACTAAAATCACCTGATGGCCTTGTCTTTTAATATCAACATGGTTTCCCCAAAGGAGATATTCCTTGTAGGCTTATAGATCATGTTGCCTGCTTGAAAATTATCTGAACTCCTCAAGGAAGTTTAGCACTGACCATCCCCTCTTTAGCAGGGTCCTTGCAGTCAGCCTCACTTTCTAGACATCAGGAAGTTTCTAATATCAAAACTTCATCCAGAGTCAGAACAAAGTCTGTTACCCATAGCAGTAGATGGTTCAAGGCATCAGTATTAGCAATTGCTTTGCCAGGCTTATTTACTAATGTATAATCATAGCCACTCAGAATGATACTCTAACGCTGCATCCATGGTTACAAGACAAGAGGTATAGGCTTGACTTTGGAGACTATGTCCAATAGAGACTTGTGATCAGTATGGATTTCAAACACTCTGATGTACTCATAGTTGTGGAAAATTTTAACCCCAGCTACCAAAGGAAACACGTCTCAATCAATCTGTCCATAATTCCATTCAGATAATGACGAGGTTTGAGAATAATAGGCAACCGTTGCCACCATGCCATTTAGTAAAGCATTGCTTAGCAAAGCCCCAGCACCATATGATGAAGTTATGCAAGTGTCAATGACAGGACTCTGTTCATCATGGTGAATGAGCACAGAGTTTGACATTACGAGTTTTTTTAATGGTCTGGAAAACATCTGCATATTGGTAGGCCCACTTCCATAGCACTTCTATATGGAGAAGGCTATGTAGCATTTCAACAAGTGTCCCTAACCTATAATAGAAGTTGAGCATTCCCAAAAGAGAACTCGGGTCATCTTTAGAAATCAGTTCAAGGTCATCATGGATTGCTTTTACTTTGTCTTCCATTGGATGGATTCCTGAAGCATCAATGCAATAACCCAAAAATACCACTGATAATTTCAAAATCACATTTATTTTTCTTCACTCAAGTGCCTGACTTCTCACATTGATGTAGGATTTCCCTAAGTCACTTAGATAATTCATCCGCTGATGCTCCCATGACCAAAACATCATTAAAATAAGGTGCAAGACCTAGAATTCCAGCCAACAATGTTTCTGTAAAGCATTGGAAGATGCCTGATGTGACAGAGATTCTGAACTGGCTATATTTAATTTGGGAAGTTCCTCAAATGATGATTGACTAGGCATCCTAGTTTCTTCATCCACATTAATCAATTGTTGCTAGGCTTGTGCGAGGTCAAGTTTTGTAAAGACCTTCTCTCCAGCAAGTATAGTAAATAGCTAATTAACATCAGGCAAGGGGTGGGGATAATCTTTAAATTTCTTAACAATGCATTTATAATCTTCTCAGAGCTGCAAAGTTCATTTTGCTTTAGCACTGGTACAGTGGGTGAGGCCCATTTGTGTAACTGGTTCTAAGACACCTTGTGCTATGAGATGTTTGAGTTTCTGCCTTGATTCATCTAATACCTTCATCTAATGTTATACGCTCCATTTCTTCTCTTCTCCCAGTTCTATTACCTTGTTATTTGTAACTGCTTCCTTCCACACCAATAGGTTATTCAATTGTTCATTGTACACCCCTGTTATATGTAAACCGGCATGATGTGTTTGTAACATGAATGCCGGTATATAAAAATTTTAAATAAATAAATAAATAAAATTTTAGGGCATAATGCAAAAGGCACTGAATGGGTGCAATGTCTGGGTCCTAGCGGAATGACATTGCTGTTCCCTTGTAAGCTCCAAGACTTCAGAGAACACCTGAGGGAATTCATCCTCAGTGATGTCTTGGATACTGATTACTAAAGGTCCTTCCTAAGAGACTCTTGTGTTTACCCTGTGTGACTATGAGTGGCATTGTCCCCTGAAAATGGCTGAAGCCAGCACTTACAGCACAGCTTCTTACAGGCTCAACATTGTGTCCTTTGTAATTACAGAGGCTGCACACTGTGTGGTGGATAATTTGGAAGGGTTGTGAGTATGAAACTACTTCTTCAGAGTGTCTTCACTGGTAACTGACACCCTAGACCCAGAATCAACCCTCATTTTGCATTCACAACCATTAAAATGCACTATAATTAACACTTACAAATGATGTTACTTCATGTTCTGAGCAGTCTGGATGTGGTATTGCTTCCCAAGCTCATTTATTGCTTCCCAAGCTCATTTAGTTTTGAATCAGAATCCTTTTTGTTCCTTCTATACCTCTCATCACTGAGTTTTGATCTGCAAACTCGTTCAATATGGCCTTTTTGCAAAAATGACATTCTGCCCCTTTAAAACTGCATACAGAGCAATAATGCTGTGTTTTGCAGCTAAAACATAAGTTTGGAAGCACAGCCTCTTGGGTTGGCTGCCGAGTGACTCTTATTGGGACCGACATTGTCTACATTGGTTGCTGTGACCCAGATTTCTTTCATGTGCAGCAGTACCATTTCAGCTGCCAAAGCCTTTTTCTGTGCTGTTTCAAAAGTCAGATTTGGATCAGCAAGGAGATGGCACTTAAGGGCTATGATCTTCTAATACATCTTAGCGTTTAGCAAGGTTGGCGAGATCAGCGAACATATAATGGACTATGCTTTTTTTTCTGCCATGCATAGGAGAATAGCCTGTTTCTGTTCGGGATCTCACTCTTATTTTCTTCCAAATAGAATGACAGTCTCTTTGCGCAAGAGTCCCAGGCACTGCGGTGTTCTCCATCAAATTCCTGGATGTGATCAACAGTGGCTATAGCTGCAGGTTAATGCAATGTTACCCAACCCTCTCCTGGAGGCACACCTAGCCAGTTGGGTTTTCAGGATTGCTGTAATGAATGTGCATGGGTCTCCAATGTATAGAAATCCATCTCATGTATATTCACTGTGGATATCCTGAAACGTGGCTGCCCCTTTTGATTATGTTTCTGAAATACTACGAGTGGTGAATTCATGGATGAAAGAAAATGATCTCTTGGTGATTATCTCTAAAACTGAACCCTTATGGATTTCTCGACCCCCAGTGGTGGCCCTCCCCTTCCCATCTGCAACACTATTTGAAGGCTCTGTTATCCTTTTTCTGAGGTAATTAGAAATGTAGGTTTCCAATTTGACTCTGCCATTACTTTTCATCCTCAGATAAACTTGGTAGTTAGGAATGTTTTTTTTTTTGTTTTTTTTAATTGAGAAAATTGTGGAAATGGAAGTATATATTGGATAATGGTGATTTTATGACCATTGTTCAGTTTTTTATACTGACTACAGTTGATTACTGCAGCGCCCTGTACATTGGGCTATCCACTTGTCAGCAGCAGGCGTTGTAGTTATTGTTAAACACTGCTGCCAGACTGGTATCTGAATGTCCTTTAAGAGAACATAGTTCTCCATTACTAAAAGCCTTTTAGTACAACAGAGGATACATTTTAAGATCCTGTCTTGAGTTCACCATACATTGTACAAGGATGGTCCTACAGATTTAAAAAAAAACTTGTTCAAGTTGTATCAGCCCTCACCCCCTCAACCTTTCTTTGCTTTCCACAAATTATCAGCTCCCGGTAGTATCTGCTGGTTAAAAGAAACTTGTAATTGAGTATTCACCAGAG
The DNA here is from genome assembly GCF_901001135.1 of Rhinatrema bivittatum. Taxonomy (NCBI): domain Eukaryota; kingdom Metazoa; phylum Chordata; class Amphibia; order Gymnophiona; family Rhinatrematidae; genus Rhinatrema; species Rhinatrema bivittatum. The sequence continues at coordinate 576,378,709 of NC_042617.1, forward strand.
TAGCTCCACTTCTATGAAATAAACTCCCACAAGCCTTATGCCAGCTCCAAGACTACTGAACCTTTCAGAAAGCATTAGAGACTCACTTGTTTCAAGCAGCCTTTTAAATTAATGTTTTAAAATGCTTTTCAGATAATGTATTTTTATTTTATGTGTATTGTTTGACTGTATGTTTATTATACTGTTTTTGTTGATATGTAATTCTTCAAGAATGGATGTCTGGTGATATGGTGAATGTAAATTTCTGAATAAATAAATAAATAAATAAATAAACAAACAAATAAATAAATAAACAAGTAAATAAAATAAAAAAACCTGACTGGTTAGGTGTGCTTCCAGGAAAGGGTTGGGAAACACTAGGTTAACGTATTGGTCCCCACCCTCTGAGTGTTGTGCTGGACTCGCTGATCAAGAACTGCACATTCTTGCTGCCCGTGCAGATCAATAGCAGCAGGATCCTAACCTCATTGCCAGAAAATGGGTGTAGAATATTAGGCAGAGCCAGCAGAGCTGCACAGCAAGAAAAAAGAAATATTGGAAAAATAACCAAGAGAGTATCAAGAACAGAGCCTCACTGCTCCATTCAACTAGAGAGTCCCTTCCACATACTTAAAAAACCTCCTTTTGGGTCCTGGGAGAAAAGAGCAGTCTGTGTAGAGTAAAGTAACTTATATAACCAAAAAGTCCATCCAGTCTGCGATACGAGCTTATGCTAGTATCTGCCGCACCGTGCAGGCTACCCCCATGCTTAATCAGTTTGACAAACTGTAAAAGTCAGGGCCCTTGTTGGTTAATGTCTGAATCCAATTCCTTGTAACTCCTTGCCGTTGAAGCAGAGAGCAATAATGGAGTTGCATTAACAGTATGTAGGCTTATTGGTTAAGGGTAGTAACCACCGTACCAGCAAGTTACTCCCATGCACTCTTTTCATTCATTTCCATCCTCTAGTGTTAGGGATCCACAGTGTATATCTCATAGAGATGTGAATCGTGTGATCGATCGTCTTAACGATCGATTTCGGCTGGGAGGGGGAGGGAATCGGATCGTCGCAGTTTAGGTTTTTTAAATATCGTTTAAATCGTGTAAATCGAAAACCGGCACACTAAAACATCCCTAAAATCCACCTCGACCCTTTAAAATAAATCCCCCACCCTCCCGAACCCCCCCAAAATGCCTTAAATTACCTGGGGTCCAGTGGGGGGGGAGGGCGGGAAAACCGGCACACTAAAACAACCCTAAAACCCACCCCGACCCTTTAAAATAAATCCCCCACCCTCCCGAACCCCCCCCCAAAATGCCTTAAATTACCTGGGGTCCAGAGGAAGGGTCCCGGTGTGATCTTTCACTCTCAGACCTCCGTGCGTTGTAGAAATGGCGCCGGCGCTACCTTTGCCATTTTGTTTTTTTGTCCCCCGACGGCAGGAGCGTAGGAGATCGCTCCCGGACCCCCAGGGACTTTTGGCCAGCTTGGGGGGGCCTCCTGACCCCCACAAGACTTGCCAAAAGTCCAGCGGGGGTCCGGAACGATCTCCTACCGCGAATCGTTTTTCCGTTCGGAAAAACGATTCGACTGCAGGAGGTCGTTCTGGACCCCCGCTGGACCCCCAGGGACTTTTGGCCAGCTTGGGGGGGCCTCCTGACTCCCACAAGACTTGCCAAAAGTCCAGCAGGGGTCCGGAACGACCTCCTGCAGTCGAATCGTGTTGCAGTATGGCCAGCGCCATTTTCCGTACGGAAAAACGATTCGCGGTAGGAGATCGTTCCGGACCCCCGCTGGACTTTTGGCAAGTCTTGTGTGGGTCAGGAGGCCCCCCCAAGCTGGCCAAAAGTCCCTGGGGGTCCGGGAGCGATCTCCTATGCTCCTGCCGTCGGGGGACAAAAAAACAAAATGGCGCCGGCGCTACCTTTGCACTGTCATATGACAGGTCAAAGGTAGCGCCGGCGCCATTTCTACAATGCACGGAGGTCCGAGAGTGAAAGATCACACCGGGACCCTTCCTCTGGACCCCAGGTAATTTAAGGCATTTTGGGGGGGTTCGGGAGGGTGGGGGATTTATTTTAAAGGGTCGGGGTGGGTTTTAGGGTGTTTTAGTGTGCCGGTTTTCCCGCCCTCCCCCTTCCCCCGATTTACGATTTTTTGACGATAAATCGGGGGAATTGTTATTGTATCGTGGCTCTAACGATTTTTGACGATTTAAAATATATCGGACGATATTTTAAATCATCAAAAAACGATTCACATCCCTAATTTTATTATCTCATGCACCTGTGAATTCTTTCACTGTTTTCGTCTTCACCACCTCCTCTGGAAGGGCATTCCAGGTATCCACCACCCTCTCCGTGAAGAAATATTTCCTGAACTAAAAAAATATTTTCTGTAACTTTTCATGGGTTTATACTTGTTTCAGATAATTCGAATTTGTGAATTCAGAACAATCAGTGGAAATTCAGATTCTTTTTAAACAGGTTTCAACTAGATCAAAACTGACTGCCTGACTGAATATATTTTTTGCACCTGTGAATACAGAAGGGTAGAGGAAAATTGCCTTATGTTTGCTCTGATTTTGCTGCTTTTCCTCTTGCCACCCTCAGGCCAAAGAAATAAGAACGGGTTAGGATCTTCTGGGAGTTTCTGCTTCAATTTTGGATTTCTACAGCAATTTTCAGTAGTTTTCCAGGCACATCCAACACACAGGTTCTTCTTGACCAGGCTGGTGGTTAGAGCAAAATAGGAATCCAAGAGTAATCATGCCTTAAATTTTTGTGAATCAAATTGAAGATACCGGTAGTTTAGTTTGAATGCAAACCACTTCAAGATAGAGGTGATTAAGACTTGGGCAATCTGAATCAACCTGAACTACTAAGGTCTGGAGGTTGCTTGAATTATTCTTAATTGATTCACTCACACATGTTATTGTTGGGTTTGAGGCATCGTGTGGACTCTTAGTCGCTGTGGAGATGACTCCTCCCACGGGGAAGGGCCCCGTGGGGAACCACAGCGATAGGCTAGACTCAGAGAGCAGACACTGGAGATGGGAAGCTTTATTGTACTGCTGTAGATAGATGGTAATAATGCAGGAAGAGATGGCACTGAAGTCCAGCAAGGTGCCAATATGTTCAGACAGCCTCAGTTGGAGAAATCTCACCCAGATGTACAAGGTTGGTAGTGTTCCGCAGAGTGGGATAACCCAAACCTGGTGGGTGGAAATGGAGAGCTGGATCATAGCACTACTCACTGAAGAGTAGTGCAGGAATCCTCCTGGTAGTTGGTGAAGGTGGGACCAGCGGTCCGTGATGCAGGATACTTCTGAGTTGGATAGGCCCTCGAGGAGCGAGTACCAGGAAGCACAGATGATCCTGTAAGAAAAGAAAGACCCCTGAGGAGCAGTTGTCTTAGTTAGTAGTAGAAGACCACGAAGGGTTAGTTGGAAGTGAGAGGCCCCCGAGGAGCGGGTGCCCAGAGCTTCTTCAGGAGCGAATACCCCAGAGGGTAGCGAGGAGTCTAAGCGTGCAGCTTAGAAGCGGTCAGAGCAGCTAAACCGAAGTCCTTGCTAACTCATTCGTTATGAGCAGAGCGGAGGCTTAAATACCCGGAGGTATTGACGTCATCTGGTGGGGACGCCCCCGAGGTTCCCACCATGACGTATAGATAAGCGTAGGCAACGAGTGTGCACGTGCCCTAGGAGCATGGCGGAGATGCCGAGGGTTTCGGCACTCAGCACCGGAGGCAGCCATCTTGCCCATGGAGGTGGAGAAAGGCAAAAAAGAGGTAAGGCAGAGCGGTCGCAGCTGTCTGCGACCGATGGATGCAACAGCTATAATCTAGCATGGTATAGCTGAATTTGAGAAGATGTCTCTTTTTCAGCTTCATGTTATTAAATTTATGTGAAACCAAACTGAGGGGGGTCATTCTTCAAATAGTGATGGGCCATTATTGAGAATGAAAAATGTAAATTAGGGAAGGGGAGGAGTTTGGGTGGGGTTTAGGAAAATTTGTGTTCTATAGTGCTATGGGCGATAATGTATTGCACATTATCGCCCGCATTATTGCCGGCAATAGCTACAGCTATTTCATTAGTACTATGGGGGAGATTGTTGCAATGCGGCTGCACCTGTGGCGGGCAAAAACACACCGCTGTGATGTGGCCGCCTGCTCACTATCGCCCAGTCCCTTTTTTTCACGGCTTATCATTCCTCTATATTTATAGCAAAATGATGAATCCAGGGTTGAGTGCACTAAGTTCATCATCATTAAGAATGAGACAGCTACAAGTAAAGAATGTTTTATGGACTGGTGCAATGATTCACCTACTGGTGCTACTCTGAATTACAAACATGAGAGTTATCCAAGGCACATAGCATGCGATCATTTCAAAAGAGATGGCTAGAGTAACAACTTTTTCAACGCACTCTTCTAGCTGTATAAAAAGTAGAAAGATCACAGACTGACCCGGCAGGTAGCCTCTGGGAAATAGAAGAATTTCTGAACTAGCATAACTGCTAACTGCCAAAAATAAATATTTTATTTATTTTATTTTATAATTTTTATATACCGACTTTTCTTGCAAGCATATCAAATCGGTTTACAGTAGTTAGCAATTAATCATTTACAATTATTTGCATTTCCAAAGAAGAAAAATGTAAATACTTAGAGAGGTAGTATAGTTAGGGTAGAGATAGTATAATAAAAAATAAAAATATACATTATCTTGGTATAAAATCAGAAGAGTGAGATCATTATGCTAACAGCTCTTGGTAGGCTTGTTTAAAAAGCCAGGTTTTAATCCCCTTTTTAAATAATTTGATGTCAGCTTCTAGTCGTAATTCCTGCGGCATAGAGTTCCATAGAAGGGGTCCAGCAATAGAGATAGTTCTTTCTCTTACATTATTTAGGTGGGCAATTTTGGGGGAAAGAATTGGCAGCATCCCTGTTCTGGTTGATCTGGTGATTCTTGAGGGGATGTGGAAGTGAAGTGAAGTGAAGAGGTTAGCCATTCAATTTTTTCATTGTATAGGGTTTTGTGAATTAGTGATAAGTTTTTATGCTGGGCCCTGTATTTGACCGGCAGCCAGTGAAGTTCTTTTAATATTGGGGTGATATGTTCGGATTTTCTAGTACCTGTCAAGAGTCTAGCTGCAGAGTTCTTCAGAAGATGCAATGGTCTTGTGATATTTGCAGGAAGGCCTAAGAATAGTGAGATACAGTAGTCTAATCTTGATAAGACAAGTGCCTGTTTGACAGTTCTAAAGTCTTTTGGGAATAGGAGGGGTTTTAATCTTTTGAGTATGTTTAATTTGAAGTAACCATCGCTTATGATTTTTTTAACGCAGGATTTCATGGAGAATTCACAATCTATAAGAATCCCTAGATCTCGTACTTCTAGGGAGATGGGGTAGTTTTTGGCCGCTTCTTGAATTTCAAGCTCTTTTGTCTTGCTTAATTTAGGTGAGATGTATAGGATTTCAGTTTCTTTAGTATTTAGGGAAAGATTCAGTTGGGTTAATACCTTTTTAATGGCGGATTGGTATATGTCCCAGAGTTTAAGAGTTTGGTCAATGGACTTTTGGATCGGTATTAAAATTTGAACGTCATCGGCATAGATAAAATGTGTTAGACCGAGGCCTGATAGAATTCTGCATAAAGGGAACATATAGATATTAAATAGTGTAGAGGATAGAGAGGATCCCTGAGGTACTCTGAAGTTGAGATCGATAGGATGTGACTCTTTATCAAGAAATTTTACTTTGAAGGTACTATTTGTTAGGTAAGAGCTAAACCATGTGAGCGCTGAGTCTTTAATGTCTATTTCGTTTAGCCTATCATGGAGGATATTATGATTAACTGTATCAAAGGCTGCTGAGATGTCTAGCAAGATCAGGAAGTAAGATTGGCTGTTATCGGTTCCTCTTTGGATGATGTCTTGTAGTGAAGTTAAAAGGGTCTCTGTACTAAAATATTTTCTAAATCCATGTTGTGCTGGATACAGGGTACTATGTTTTTCCAGATAATCTGTTAGTTGATTATATAGTTGATTGAATAGTTAAGGTAATTACACATTTCTGCAATTTGCAATAGGTCATGCCCTATTGTAAACCGTTATGATGGTAAATAACTTAATGACGGTATATAAAAACTTTTAAATAAAATAAATAAAATACTGACTGTATTTGATTTTTGTACAGTTTATCTTCTGCTTTCCGTCCTGTAGTACCACTATATTTTCATACATTTTAATGGTTTTCACTGTGCATGGAATTTATTTTGATCTACAGTGTAGAGATTAACCCCCTACTGGAGTCTGACAGCTTCCTTTCCACCTCAGAGGTGTTCTGCATCAAAGATGTTCTGGAAAGAGTGAAGTGGGAGGTATGAAGTTTAGAAAAAGGTACAAAAAATGCAAGTGACATACTCTACCATTGTCTTGGCTCTTCACATTGGCCAGCTTTCATCACCTGAACTTGTCAGTAAAAATGAACATCTGTGACTAGAGAACTGGATCAGGGCTCAATGTAATTTACTTGGATTTTAATAAAGCTTTTGATACGGTCCCACACAAAAGACTCATCAACAAAATGAGAAGCTTTGGAGACAGCTCCAAAGAGTTGGCGTGGATTACAAAGTAGTTGATGGATAGAAGACAATGGGTGATGGTGTGTCGACCATCGGTCTTCGACGGCTTCACCCCGCCTACCTCTCACTACTTGCGGCTCCTCCCGCTCACCTCAAACTACTGGCTGCTGCGGCGTCTGTTTGCCATCCTCTCCGGCATCCTCGGACCGGCTTTAGTGTCCGGGGACGCCGGACCCTAGATGCTTGAAAACTCTCTTCTTCAAAGGTCTGGACTCCCGCTTGAAGGATGAGCTGGCCGCTTGTGAGACACCTGACTCGCTGGATGAACTAGTGGCCTTAGCTACTAGAATTGATCACTGGCTTCATGATAAGGTGCATGAACTCAAGCCTAGTAAAGGACCTGTTCAGAAAGAAGTTCGTGCTAAGTCTGCACTCAGGATGGTTTCTGTAACGCCTGTTGCCAGTGGTGAAGAACCGATGCAACTTGGTTGCAGTCACCTGACATCCAAAGACAGAACACTTCAGAAGAGGAATAGTTTGTGCATGAACTGTGGACGAGCTGGTCATGCAGTCCAAACATGCCCCATATGTCCGGGAAATGGACGGGCCTAAGTCCTGCGGGAGGACTTTTCTTAGGCCTTACTGTGCTTTCTCCTCCGCTCTCACTCCCCCGTCTCTCTAATCTGCAGACCTTTGGAATTCCAAACCCTTGCCCTGTTGGACTCAGGGGCAGGAGGTAATTGTATTCTACGATGACTAGTGGAACATTTGAGGATTCCCCTCACCACTTTGAAGACTCCACTACTCTTATCATCTATACATGGAGAGCCGTTACTGGGTGATGTTACCTGTTGTACCGAACCAGTATCCCTCCGCACCGGAGCCCTCCATACAGAGTCAATTTCCTTCTTTGTGTTAGAGAAGGCCATGCACCCTATCGTTCTGGGGTTACCCTGGTTGCAGCTACAGATGCCACAATTCAACTGGGCTACGTTGGAACTCTCCCATTGGGGCCCAGAATGTCATGGTAAATGCTTAAAGGAAGTCTCTCCTATTCTCTGCATGCCTACAACTCCAGTGATGCCAGGCCCTCCGCCTCAGTATGCATCATTTCATGATGTTTTCTCCAAAGAAGCTACTGACATCCTTCCGCCACATAGATCTTATGACTGCGCAATAAGACTGAAACCTAATGCTGAACCTCCTAAGGGACGTGTCTACCCACTGTCAGTGGTAGAGAACAAGGCCATGTACAAGTACATTGAGGAAAACCTGCAAAAAGGTTTCATTAGACCGTATATGTCTCCTGCGGGAGCAGGCTTCTTCTTCTTGGGGAAGAAGGACGGCACTCTGCGTCCTTGTATCAACTATTGAGCTCTGAAGGAGATCACGATTAAAGACTGATACCCCTTACCTCTGATCTCAGAGATGTTTGATCGACTTCAAGGAGCCAAGATATTCTCAAAACTTGACCTAAAGGGAACCTATAACTTGGTTCGCATCCACGACAGCGACGAGTGGAAAACAGCTTTCAACACTCGAAATGGCCATTTCGAATATTTGGTAATGCCCTTCGGCCTGTGCAACGCTCCCGCTGTGTTTCAGAACATGATGAACGACATTCTGCGGGACCTTCTGTACAAAAGTGTCATTGTTTACCTAGGTGACATCTTGATATTCTCACAGGATATGTCCACTCATCTAGCAGATGTCAAACAAGTATTACTGAGACTTCAAGAACATCGCCTCTACGCCAAATGGTCAAAGTGTGAATTTCACAGTCTGTGCCTTTTCTTGGCTATATCATCTCGAAACAAGGCTTCTGGATGGATCCCCAAAAATTAGAGAGTATCAAGAATTGGTCTCACCTACCAGTCTGAAGGTCCTGAAATGATTTTTGGGGTTCACAAATTACTAGAGAAGCTTTATAAAGAACTATTCTTCTTTGACAGTGCCCTTAACTGCAATGACATGGAAAGCGGCCAACGCTTCTTAATGGTCTGCAGAGGCCATTTCCGCATTCAAGAAATTAAAGACTGCCTTTTCCACTGAGCCATGTCTGCATCACCCGGACCCCAAAAGACCCTTCATTGTGAAGGTTGACGCTTCAGATGTTGAAGTAGAGGTCATGTTAAGCCAAACAGGAGATTCTAAAGCCTTACGTCCCTGCTCCTTTTTCTCGTGACACTTTTCTCCTGCAGAGAAGAACTATGGGATCGGAGATAAAGAGCTCCTGGCTATTAAACTGGCATTCGAGGAATGGCGGCCTTGGCTCGAAGGTGCCCATCATCAAATTACTGTATTCTCGGACCACAAAAATCTAGAGTATCTCCGTCATGCGCAACGTCTTAACCACAGACAAGCCAGATGGTCCTTGTTTTTTAATCGCTTTGACTTCGTGCTCAAATATCACCCTGAAGACAAGAATACCAGAGCTGATGCCCTGTCACACTCTTTCCTCTCTGAGGATGTTCCTGAAGAACCTCAGCAAATCATCGACCGAAGAAAGTCATCTTGGCGGCTACCCATTCTGTGCCTGCCGGTAAAACAATTGTGCCTAAGAACCTCAGAAAGAAACTTCTATACTGGGCTCATGATTCCAAATTGGCTGGCCATCCTGGTCAATGCCGTACCCTGCTGAAATTACAGAAGTACTATTGGTGGCCTACTATCAAGGAAGACACTAGGGATGTGCAGAGCAAAATTTTATGTTCATATTTTTTATGTCCGAAAGGGGGTCCCACTTGCGGCCAATATGGACATAAAAAAAATCCAATGAGTTGGGTATATGTACATATGTGCAAAAAAAAAATTTAAACCCCCTCACCCTCCTTAATCCCCCCCCCCAGACTTACCACAACTCCCTGGTGATCGAGCGAGGAGTGAGGACGTCATTTCTGCAATCCTTGGGGGGGCCTCCAAGCTGGCCAAAAGTTCTTTTTGGGCCGAACGAGCCGTCCGGCGCGAACGAGCCGGGAATCACGTGACGCCGGCGTCACTCGACGTGCCGCCGACGTCACATGCTTCTCGCCAAGGATTGCAGAAATGGCGTCCTCACTCCTCGCTCGATCACCAGGGAGTTGTGGTAAGTCTGGGGGGGGGATTAAGGAGGGTGAGGGGGTTTAAATTTTTATTTTGGCTCAACAATCGCGATTTCCCACATATCGAACATATCTATGTTCGATATGTGGGAAATCCGATCGTTTATGTCGAATCAATTTTTTAAGTAAAAAAAAAATATGAGTTGCGTTTTACTAATGCGGTCAATCCGAATGCACACCCCTAGAAGACACATACTCCTATGTAGCATCATGCTCCAACTGTGCCAAACATAAGCCTACTGGTCAGCCTTGGGGATTGCTACAACCTCTGCCAGTTCCGGAACAGCCATGGACTCAAATCGCTACTGACTTTGTAGTTGATCTACCTCTTTATGGAGGAATGAATACTATCTGGATGACGGCTGACCATTTCAGCAAGATGGCTCATTTCGTGGCGCTGCCTGGCTTACCCTTAGCCTTGGAGCTTGCGAAGCTCTTCATCACACACATCTTTTTCCTTCATGGCCTACCGAAGCACATAGTCTCGGATAGATGATCTCAATTCACAGCAAAATTCTGGAAGGCTTTGTGCAAGCTATTTGACATCTCTCTGGATTATACATCTGCCTATCATTCACAATCTAATGGCCAAACTGAAAGGAAGAATAGGACCCTAAAACAGTTCATTCGGGCCAATGTGAGTTGCCGTCAGAATAACTGGGCTGCGCTGTTACCATGGGCTGAATTCACCATTAATTCACATCCAGCATCATCCACTGGATCAACACCTTTTGAAGTGGTACATGGACGTTTACCTTCACCGCCACTTTCACTGAAGCTCTCAGTGTCATCCCCAGCAGTTCAATCCACTGCTGATGTTATCCATCAATTATGGACTCAGACTAAAGATATGCTAATCAAAGCGGGTGATGGAGCAAAGAAGTCCTATGACACTCACCATTCTAAAGGGCCTGTGTTTCAACCTGGTGACAAAGTCTGGCTATCAACTAAGAATCTGAGACTAAAGTTATCCTCCACTCAATTTGCTCCTCGCTACATTGGACCGTTTCCAATCCTCCGAAGTCTTGGCAACATTACATACAGTCTGAACCTACCGCCTGGATTGAAAATCCACAACGCATTCCACGTTTCACTTCTGAAACCACTATGCTCAGTGAGTTCTCATCCAAGTCTCCTGAACCAACTTCTATCAACACAGAAGAAGACCTTGAATAAAAGGTTGAAGCTAGTCTACATGTAAGAAGACATGGCAAAACTTGGGAATACCTTCTGTATTGGGAAGGATACGGCCCGAAGAAAATTCTTGGGAGCCGATGGCTAATATCCTGGATAAAGAGATGCTTCTTCAGTTTCACCAGATGCATCCTCAAAAACCAAGACCTGGTACAAGAGTTGGAGTCCGCCCTTTGAGGAGGGGTACTGTTGCGACCATCGGTCTTCGACGGCTTCGCCCTACCTATCTCTCACTACTTGCGGCTCCTCCTACTCACCTTGGACTACTGGCTGCTGTGGCGTTTCTTTGCCGTCCTCTCCGGCGTCCCCGGACCGGCTTTGGTGCTGCCTCCTGCCATGCTCCTCCAAGGTACCTTAGGGCGCATGCACGCTCGCCGCCCTCATCTTTATTTCCACGTTGGCATGAACCTCAGGGGCATCCCCCTGATATGACGTCACACTGGCCGGATATTTAAGCCTACAGTATTTGCTAGCTCATCGAGTTAGCAACGGAAACCCTACGGATGGGATTCGCTCTCCATACTGAAACTGCTCTGCCACTCCAGCGTTATCTGGAACTCTTATGCCCTTCAGGGTTGCTAACGGGGTATCTGCTCCTTGGGGACCTCTCCTGCTTCTTTCAGGTGCTATCAGGAGATCGGTACTCGCTCCTCAAGGGCCCATGTTCCCTGAGTCTCTGCCTGCATCTTCAAACCTTTCTTCTTGGAAGACTTCACTAACAGTTTCCATCTGTGAGTACAACTACCATCTATTCCACAGTACTGCTTCACTGGAACCAGGCACTCGCTCCTCAAGGGCCTGTCCTCTGTTCCGGTGCCAGACCTCTCGTCTAGTGGAATCTCTGTTACTGCTACGTGAGTACACTACAACTGAGTTTCTCTGCTCTAAGGGATCAGGTACTTGCTCCTCGAGGGCCTGCTCTCCCTGTCTCGGAGCTTCTCCTAATTCTACCTGGGACTCTGAATGCTTCTCATTGTGTACTCATAACTCTCAGTCTCTTTCCACTACAGCACAGCCTAGCAGAGGATTCGCTGTTCCAGCGTTCTGTGGGAGACCTGCCCAGCCAGGCTCAACATCCACTACTCACTACTGCCACCTCTGGTGGTTTCCAAAACTGTTTAATAAAAGATTCAAATCTGTGTTTGTGTGTCCAGAATCTAGCCTGCCACTGTGGTCCCTCATGGGACTGCCCCCATGGGCGTCTTCAGCTGCAACAGTGTCCAAGGATCCACCCAAACATCAATAACCATAACAGATGGTAAATGGAACCTACTCTGAAGAGAGAATGGTGTTAAGTGGACTACCACAAGTATCGTGACCGTTTCTGTTCATCAACTTCATGATCGACATTGCAGAAGGGTTAGAAGGTAAAGTTTGTCTATTTGCGGATGATACTAAGATCTACAACAGAGTGGACATGCTGGAAGGAGTACAGAGAATGAAATGGGATTTAAGGAAGCTGGGAGAGTGGTCGAACATATGGCAGCTGGGATTCAGTGCCAAGGAATGCAGAGTCATGTGTCTGAGGTGTGGTAATCCAAAAGAACTATATGCATTGGGGGATGAAGGGCTGATGTGCACAGAGCAGGAGAGAGACCTTGGGGTGATAGTGTCTAATGACTTGAAGTCGACGAAGCAGTGTGACATGGTGATAGCCAAAGCCAGAAGAATGCTGGGCTGCATAGAGAAGAATATCTAGTAAGAAAAGGGAAGTGATAATCCCCTGGTACAGGTCCTTGGTGAGGCCTCACCTGGAGTACTGTGTTCAGTTATGGAGACTGTATCTCAAAGGAGACAGAGACAGGATGGAGGCGGTTGAGAGAAGGGCGAACAAATGGTGGGTGGTCTCCATCGAATGACTTATGAGGAGAGGTTGAGGAACCTGAATATGTATACCCTGGAGGAGAGGAGGAGCAGGGGTGATATGATACAGACCTTCAGATTCTTGAAAGATTTTAATGATCCATGGTCGTCAACAAACCTTTTCCATTCGAAACAATTTAGTAGAACTAGGGGTCACAATTTGAAACTCCAGGGAGGAAGACTTAGAACCAATGTCAGGAAATATTTCTTCACTGAGAAGGTGGTGGATGCCTGGAATGCCCTTCCGGAGGAAGTGGTGAAGACTAAAACTGTGAAGGATTTCAAAGGGGCATGGGATAAACACTGTGGATCCCTAAAAGGCTAAAGGATGGGAATAAATAAAAAAGCTAAACCGGCATGTAGCGGCAGTTACTACCCTTAAGAGAAACATGGGGGTAACCTGCACGGAGCAGCGGTTACTACCTTGTGAAGCTTGCTGGGCAGACTGGATGGACCATTTTGGTCTTTTTCTGCCATCATTAATATGTTACTATATCTTTATATCTGAATAATCTACCATGTTACTTCTGTAGCTTTTCTTTTGTTCCTTTAAGTAAATCAGTTTTAATTATTAAACCCCATACTTAATGAAACCAGTTCAACTCTATTCATGTTTCCCATGTACCATGTAATTGATATCCTATGCATAAACTTACCTTTTAAATAGAATTGTATGCATGATATGGAGTGTTCAAATCTAGCCAGTGCAAATAAGCAATAAGCACAGATGCAGGATTTTGATTTCAGGGCTGATTCTGTCGATTCATTGTTTTTTCCTCAGTCCTGTTTTCTTGTATTCTTTAGTTGTAATCATGGGTTAAATATGTCAGTGTAAATGCAGTTTCATGTACTAAACATGACAATAAACATTGGAGAGTAAGGGTCTTTGCTTTTTGATTAGCTGCTCTAATAAAATAGGGCTAGCATGAAAATTTAAGGATTTAAAATTTGGGGAAAAAAAATAGACATTAAGATGGTATCAGACACACTGGGTTTACTGCAAGATGTTTCTGATAAGAAGAAGTTAAGTTCTGGAAATGCTTAATCCACTCTGGTAAATGCTGTACTGCAGCCAAGTAAAATTGAATAATAGGCCAGTAAGTGGTCTAGCTCTTCAAATTCTGAGGTTAGGAAATTGGAGGGGTGTGGGTGAGGGGGTGGGTTGGCTCCATGTCACATTACTTGCTAGCATGTGTAAGGTCCACTGCATGAGATTAATTACCTTTTGGAATATAACTGTAATGTAGTGGGTTCTTACATTTTTGCCTAAAACTGACGCATGCATAAGAGAAAAATGCTACTTGGAATTCTGAGGGTGTTGTTAGCATTTCTTTGGTTTTGTTTCTGATTATTTAATAGTCTAAATATGCTTCCTTTGCTGGTACCCAATTGCTATTTATTTGACTTTCATCTTTGATCTTCCTTATGCTGGCACATCATAAAAAAGTATTCCTGTTCAAATTCTATGTTCTACAGTTTATTTCTACTTGGCATGTTTAGCAAGCTTTTTGTACCCACAGAATAAAACTCCCTTTGTTTTTTATGGACTCCAGGTGTTTTATCACTGTGACATACTAATGAATTTAACCAAAAGATGTGTATGCAAAAACAAGTTGAAGAATTCATGCCAAAGTTACTAGTTTGATAATTTAAGGTCCCACTTCACTGTCACTACACATGCTCACACATATAGCATAGATCATAAAAAGCAGCAATGCAGAGCTACACACAGGTTTAAAACTTGTATGGCATTTACTGTTTAGCTTATTACACATTAAAGTCCAGATGTAAAATTTGTGCAAAATTTTAAAATTGCTGCATTGCTTACAGAGCTTTGAAATTCTGATTTTTCTGCTTGTGTTTTTAATTTCCTGAAACTTCTGAAAGGGAACACTTATGCACTGAAATAAATTAGTCAAGTAAAATTCTGTGCAAGAAGAGTTATAGAACTTTATCCAATATTTAATTTTATCATTTTCGGTCAAAAGTCTTGAACTGGTGAGAATCAAAATATTATCAAAATAAGAAACAGTGCCTTTTGGGTAGGTTCGAAAAATGTACATGAATTATTCCTGGTGTGTGTGGTATAACAAACATCAGATGTTTAGCATAGAACAGTGATGGCGAACTCCAGTCCTCGAGTGCCACAATCAGGCCAGATTTTCAGGATATCCACAGTGAATGTGCATGAGAAAGATTTGCATGCACTGTTTCCATTGTATGCAAATCTATCTCGTGCATATTCACTGTGGATATCCTGAAAACCTGGCCTGTTTGTGGCACTCGAGGACTGTAGTTCGCCTTCTACGGCTTAGAATGTTCCTCAATGAGTGAAACAGGGATGTGCATTTGTTTGAAACAAATGGGTTAAACCCAACAAATGAATTCATATTTGTTTCATTCATGGACCCCCACAATGAATAGAGGAGTCCCATGAATGAAGCATAAATATTAATCTCACCCATATTTGTGTCCTATTCAAGTATAGGGCTCTACTTTAAGCAAACAGGTGCTGGTATCTTAGCAACCAAATCTTGCTTGTGTGACCTCACAGCCTTGTCAGAGCTGGGGGTGGGGCTTGAGGCAGCGGCAGGAGCTCTCTCCCCAGAGAAGAAACCACTGCTCAGTTTCCCTCACGTCTGCTGTGGCTTACTCCTATTTGCTTGTTGCCTTTTTCCCCCCTTTCCCTAAAGGAAGCAGGTTTCTATTTCTGCTTCCCCGCCTTTTCCCTTCTTGGCAGGGCCGGATTTACACATTTCTACGCCCTAGGCCAAAGCCCCATTCTGCGCTCCCTCCCCCTCAAAAGTTGATTTATAATCCCTGCCAGTTATTCGAAACGTATTTAAACTTGCGACAAGTGAACCCAGAAGCAAAATAAAACAGACCAAAACCAGTAAAAGTTTTTTTCATCCCACAGGACCCGCATCGCCCCGCGGAAGTTCTGTCTGACCCGACCCGCGCTGAAATATTTTGAACCCAACCCGGCCCGTGGGTTCGGTTCGGGTCAGCCCGCAAAATGCAGACGTCTGCCTATGTAACCCATACGAGGTACGACGATTACTTCTTTGGTTAGTTCAAATTATTCACCCAGATGGCGTATTCGATACAAAAAACAGCGAATAAAATTGACATAAAATGCAGAAGATTTACATCGATTCTCATCTGACATTAGAGATGTGAATCATTTTTTGACGATTTAAAACAATCGTCAGATATATTTTAAATCGTCAAAAATCGTTAAGAGTCGCGATACAATAGAAATTCCCCCGATTTATCGTGAAAAATCGTAAATCGGGGGAGGGCGGGGAAAACCGGCACACCAAAAAAACCCCTAAACCCACCCCGACCCTATAAAACGAATCCCTTACCTTCCCCCACCCTCCCGAACCCCCCCAAAACTTTTTACGAGTACCTGGTGGTCCAGTGGGGGCGCGGGGACCGATCTCCCGCTCTCGGGCCATCGGTGCTATTTTGGCTGGATGGCCGGCGCCATCTTTAAAGATGGTGCCGGCCATCCAGTGCTCCTACCATGTGACAGGGGCCGGCCAATGGCACGGATACCCTGTCATATGGTAAGGGCAAAGGGCCATCGGCGCCATCTTTATGAGTGGCAGCCGACGGCCTGAGAACGGGAGATCGCTCCCGGGACCACCACTAGACCACCAGGTATGTTTTGGAGGGATCGGGAGGGTGGGGGAAGCTAAGGGGTCATTTTTAAAGGGTCGGGTGGGTTTTTTTTTTTATCGGGCCATCGGCGCCATTTTTGAGTGGCAGCCAAAATAGCGCCGATGGCCCGAGAGCGGGAGATCGGTCCCCGCGCCCCCACTGGACCACCAGGTAATCGTAAAAAGTTTTGGGGGGGTTCGGGAGGGTGGGGGAAGGTAAGGGGTTAATTTTAAAGGGTCGGGCCTCACTACAAAAAAAAATAACGATGTGAATCGGAACCAATTCCGATTCACATCACCCACATCACCCACGATCAGATTTCTTCCCCCCTCTAGCCAAACCCGATCGTTAAGACGATCGGGCACACAATTCACATCTCTATCTGACATTATAGAATTTTATTAAAATGTTTTGCATTTTGTGTCAAACTTACATTACACCACATTAAATGATGCTGCATAAACAAGCCATAAGTTGTGTATGTTTCATAGCTTTTTAATAAAAATCGCAGCCCCCTTATAATTTGGCGAACATCCCCGTCAACATTTTCTGCTTACGGCTTTCAGCCCTGAGTTAACAAAACAGTATATAAAAGTAGTAACGATATATGTTACGTACCTATTATCAGTAGATATGCAGAAGACAAGCCACATGAGCGTAATGAATCTGTTGCGAGCGTGGCAGTGGACCCTTGGGCCAGCCTAGCGGAGAGAGATGGTAGAGGAGGAAGAGCACTCCGCGATGAAGAGGTAGGCCGGGAGGCGGTGCCAAGTAGAACACAGAGCAGGAGTCTTTGCCCTGGAAGCCCGAGGACCCCCCGGGAGGAGCCCGTGAGGTCCCGGGCCGCTGGGACTTAGGTGACGGAGACAGAGGAAGATGGATGAGACTGACCAGGGATCGAGACAGGCTGTAAACGTGGAGAGTCAGAGACAGACTGGAGTCAGGAACCAGAGAAACAAGCGAAAGCCCCGGAGCTGGAACCGAAGTTGAAGATCCGGAACCGAAGTTGAAGATCCGAAACTGGAACCAAGCTAAACAGGAACAGGAAGCAACAGGAAGAGAGCGCTAGGGATGTGAATAATTTTTTGACGATTTAAAATATCGTCCGATATATTTTAAATCGTCAAAAATCGTTAGAGCCGCGATACAATAACAATTCCCCCGATTTATCGTCAAAAAATCGTAAATCGGGGGAAGGGGGAGGGCGGGAAAACTGGCACACTAAAACAAGCCTAAAACCCACCCCGACCCTTTACAATAAATCCCCCACCCTCCCAAACCCCCCCCCAAATGCCTTAAATTACCTGGGGTCCAGAGGAAGGGTCCCGGTGTGATCTCTTTCTCTCGGACCTCTGTGCGTTGTAGAAATGGCGCCGGCGCTACCTTTGACCTGTCATATGACAGGTCAAAGGTAGCGCCGGCACCATTTTGTTTTTTTGTCCCCCGATGGCAGGAGATCGCTCCCGGACCCCCGCTGGACCCCTAGGGACTTTTGGCCAGCTTGGGGGGGCCTCCTGACCCCCACAAGACTTGCCAAAAGTCCAGTGGGGGTCCAGCGGGGGTCCGGGAGCGATCTCCTACCGCGAATCGTACGGAAAATGGCGCCTGTCATACGGCGTATGGCCGTACGGAAAAACGATTCGAGTGCTATTTGATTTGCATTTTTTAAGTAAGTAATGAGCTGAATAGCATGCATTTTCATGTTAATCATCTCATTAGCATACTTCAGGTGCCAGGGGCAGGATAACTCATGGTATGTCAAATGCCGCGTTGTCACTGAGTTTTAGGCCAGATACCGCACAGTAAATGCCTAAAGCAGCTTAGTGAATAGACCTCTTGGATTATAAGCCTTTTGGGGATAGGGAAATGGCTACAGTACCTGAATGTATTCTCTGCTTTGAAATGCTGAAAAAAGTGTGAAAATCGGAATATAAATCTAAACTATCATTTATAAATAGGTAATACGCTTTGAGCTTTTTCTTGTCTCTTGCCATAGATGCTTATGCTTCACTGTTTTTCTTTGCACATGTATTGTTTGTTAGAAGTGTAACTCCTCATCTCTGCCACATAACCGTATTAAGCAGAACAAAAAAAAAACAACCACTGTGGTGGTATAAATTCAAAACCCAGTCTTGAGAAACGAAGCCCAGCAGGCTTATTCAAAATGGGTTGGGAATGCAAAAGATTTCCTGAATTGTTGAGTAAAATATAATCTGTGAAGAAGAGGTGCCAGGTTCTAACGGCTTTGGCAAAAACAACAATGGCCTACTATGGCCATGCTTTGTATTATTTGAGTTCCTACTATTTAATGCTGTTTGAAAACACAAGCAGGGATGAAAGAAGCAGAGCCATTGGTTTCTACGAGAATCACAGCTGCTGATTTACAGAGGTGAAGGAAGTAAAGGCAAACGCAAGGTACAGAGGAAACGGAATAGTGTTCGAGAGAGGCAGTGTCAGATGCTAATTAGTTGATTTTGGCATATAATATGTGGTCATAAAATCAACAATTAGAGAAAAAAAAATAATGCTGCTATTGTCCATGGGGAGCATGGGGGAGAAAGAAAGATGCAACAAAATCAGCATTCAACAAACAGTTTTCTTTTAAAATCCCAACACCAAAACTGGTATGCCTGTAGCAAAAGGCCCATCTGAGTGCCACATAATTACAATCACGAGTCCCAAAATCAATTCTTTCAAATATCAATTTGTAAAGATTGATAACCAAGGCCCTTCCCTTTCAAATGCCTGTTCCCAGAATGATATTATGTTTCAAAGCTGTAACTTCTCCTTACAGGGGCTGTTCTTCATGGTGCCGGGCTCCCTTACCTCAGTATTATTGATCCATTTCAGATCAAACTGAACACAAATACATTGCTTCGCCACTCTGCTACATTTTTATGGGGCTAATAAACGTGGATTCTGGTGAGCCAGTGCCTATAGTGTATCTGCATTTCCAGCTCCTTCGTGAGAGACTCTTGAGAAAATTAAATCATCATGGGATAGGAGGCAATATCCCA
Organism: Rhinatrema bivittatum; assembly: GCF_901001135.1. Lineage (NCBI taxonomy): Eukaryota > Metazoa > Chordata > Amphibia > Gymnophiona > Rhinatrematidae > Rhinatrema > Rhinatrema bivittatum. The sequence goes on from NC_042617.1 coordinate 576,398,121, forward strand.
ATTTGGATTGCAAACCGGTTAAAATAAAGGAATCAAAGCGTAGGACTAAATGGGTCATTTTCCTCAGAGGAGAAAGGTAAACAGTGGAGGTGTCCCGGGAATCTGTTCTGGAACTGGTGCTTTTTAACATATTTATAAAGGTTCTGGAAAAGGGAGCCAGTGACATGATCAAATTTGCAGATGACACAAAATTATTTCAAGTTGTTAAATCACAAGAGGATTGTGATAAAATGCAAGATGGCCATGCGAGATTGGGAGACTGGGCATCCAAATGGCAGATGAAGTTTAATGTGGACAAGTGCAAAATGGTACACACAGGGGATAAAGAATCCAAACTATTGTAACCCTACCTCCATAAAATGATGAGAGGTTCTGGCCTTGGGTAAAAGAAGTCAAATAAGTATTAAAAAATGATGTATGTAGTATTGTAATTGCATTAGATGCAAAGGAATTTCTAGCACTTTATATATTTTATGTATAGAATGAGTGGGGAATGAATGTGATATGTGTGGTATGAATGAAGGTATTTTAGGGTAAAGCATGAGTGTGATTTAGTGTTTTTGGTAAGGGTCCTAGTAGTTAATATAAGAACAGTCAAATGGAATGTATTTACAAGAAATATTTTGTCAATAAATGATAATTAAGTGTGGATAATGACTTTAGGACCTCTGATTTGTGGTGTGATATATATTGAGCTTTCGGAGGGCATGCAGGTGTGTTGACCTTGGGTAAAAGAGGTCAGACCCAAATTTATGTAGCAGGACCCCCGGTTGACTTGCTGGCTGCAACCAGGGAGCTACAATGCAGGGCTCCATCCGGTGGGGGGAGAGAAGGCTTAATCTCCTAGGCCTTAACTGTGGCTTTGTCCGTGGTCATTCACATTCAACCCCAAATCACATCTCAGTTTCTGTGCGGGGGGGGGGGGGGGGGGGGTGTTCTTCAGACGAAGTCAAAAACCCAAATTTCAAAAATTAAAATTGCAAAACACACACTCCACTCACTATCCTTATGCCCTATTAGAAGAAAGAGTGACAAAGTCTGGTATTTGTGTTCAACAAAAATGTACTTGAGTTTAAAAATCAAAATCCATGCAAGAATAGGGAAACTGAAGAACAACAGTAGGAAAATCAATATAAGAAAAACCATGGTCTCCTTGTCCATGATACTCCTCCTTGGAGTTCTCTCCCCTGCACCAGCATCCATCTCCAAGATCCCTTCCTCATGAAAGGTAGGATAGTCCGGTTGTAATTCCAACATTAAAAAAAAAAAGAAACTGGGGAAAGGTTCCTGACCCCCTTGATTCAAAACTAGCCTTCAGAATCAAGTAGAACCAACAACTCTTGCTGGAATGTCCACAACGGACCAAGCCCTTTCGATTGCTGGTCCCACGCTCTGGAATTCGCTACCCTCCTCAACCTCCGGCTAGAAACCTGCCCCTTCAAATTCAGAGCCAAATTAAAAACCTGGTTATTCAAACAAGGCTATCAGCAATAATGTCCCCCCCCCCCCCCATTCTCAGCTAACACACTCTCAACCCACTGTACACTGTACAAAGTTCTTAGTCATATATGTTATACAAATTATTAAATTTCTATCGGCTCTCAGCTTGTTCTCCTGAGTAGCCGCACTCTCATGTACTTTTTCTCACCTTTAATCTTGTAGTTCCTATCATTCCCTACCCCTAACCCTGTTCTATGTACTTTCCATTCTATATGTTGATGCAAACCGATATGATGTCCCCACTAATATCAGTGTAAAAAAAAGTTAATAAATAAATAAATCAATAAAAAATCTCAAAATCCTCTACTCTCTTCACCCTTGCTGTTGAATCTGAGCAAGGACTAAAAGAATGGAACCTAGCCCTTTAGGAACTGGTTACAATCCACAAATCTCAAAAAAATAGCCAAAGTCTTCAAAATTCTACTCCGTTTTCTCTATAGTGCAGCAGAGAAAAAACCTCTCTCCTCCTGGTCAGTCCACCTAGGTGATGCCAAAGACTGAAATCACATGCTTTGGTGGATTTTTATAATTCCCAGCAACCTCCCACAAAAAGGGGTTAAAGCAAGGAGAAGATTTAAAAAATGCCCACCCATTGTTTATGATGGAAAAATGGGTAAACATATCAGTGACAGGCAAAGCTGGTGTTGCAAAGATGGACCCTTGGACCAAAACAAGGTTGATGCTACCTGCAAGGAGGAGCCCTGCAGGTCCTCATCATCGGCTGGTAGAGCTGGCCATTGAGGAGACACAATAAGACCTTCACCAACACCAGCCCTTTTTTCCCGCAGGTTGAGCCCTTGGGTACCAAGGCTTGCTGGACTTAGGTGCAGGTCTCCGAAGATGAACAACTCCATGAAGGGCGAAAGTCATAAGCTGAATCATTCTTTGGGTCAGGACAGGCAGCAATCCAATGAAGTCCAGGATAATCCAAGGTTAAGACCAGAGAAGCAATCCAGTAGAGGACAAGGACAGGGACACGGAGTCAGGAACATGAAGTCAGGAACACGGAGTCAGGCAACAAGCTACTCACAAGGAGCTCGACCTGTTGCTGAGGCAAAGTACTGCAGGCAGGAATGGGCTTAAGTAGTCTGGAGGGCTGATGCCATCAGAAGGAGCCAAACTACCAAACTCTGATATCGGTACTGCATATTAGAGATGTGAATCGGAATCGGAATCAGTTCTGATTCTGGTTCCGATTCACATCGTGGTTTTTTTTTCGTCCGACCCGATCAGGGTTTTGTTTATCGGCTGCGCCCGAGCCGATAAATAAAAAACCCACATCAACCCTTTAAAACTAATCCCTTATCTTCCCCCACCCTCCCAACCCCCCAAAAAACTTTTTACAGGTACCTGGTGGTCCAGTGGGGGTCCCGGGAGCGATCTCCCGCTCTCAGGCCATCGGCTGCCACTAATAAAAATGGCGCCGATGGCGTTTGCCCTTACCATGTGACAGGGTATCCGTGCCATTGGCCGGCCCCTGTCACATGGTAGGAGCACTGGATGGCCCGCGCCATTTTTAAAGATGGTGCCGGCCATCCAGTGCTCCCTCCAACAATTTTGCTGGTTTTTCCTTCCGTTTTGTTTTAAAAACGTCATGAATCAAAACAGGAAATGTCGTTGACATTTCCTATTTTGTTTGAAATGAATACATTCCCCTAGATTATATATTAGCTTAAAAAATGTTCCCTGTGGTACAGTTAGCAATGATAGGATTTATAACATTGTATGATCATGCTCCTGTCTCTATTGGTCTTCAACTTGGAGATCTAGTCAGCAATGCATTTAGTTGGAGAATTAATCCTTTATGAATAAATGATGCTGAATTTTGTAAATACTTGAAGGAGAAATGGTTAAATTATTTGGAATTCAATAAACTGCATGAGGTATCTTTTACATTGTTCTGGGAAGCAGGGAAGGTGGTTATTAGAGGGGATGTGATTGCATATGTGGCAAAAAAAAAAAAAAAAAAAAGAAAGCAAAAGATGCAGAAAAGATTTTTAAGCTGAAAGTAAAATAGAATGAAATTATTTGAAGCAAAAGAAGCATGACACAGGATTTTGGGATCATTTTAATAAATAGTGTCTTTCTGTTTTTGGACTCGTATTTGGTACCCTATACATTACTTACATTTTTGGGGATTGAATTAGACTCAAAGCTCATGTAGTCAAGGTTACCGACTGAAAAGATTCACCGGTTGTTGGATGCTATCAACACGGCTTGTTTTAGTCATAAAAGGGGTAATATTCAGTCATTGGCCAGACTGCAAAGTTAGCCAAATAAACTTATTTGGAGGGTTAACATTTTATCGATGTTCAATTTCCACACTACTTAGGGCTTCCTGCGTAAGCGGGCTATAAATAAATAAATAAATATTCAATGGTGCAGCTGCACTACTGAATATAGCCGACTAACATACAGATAACCAGATAAGATTATCTAGCTATCTTTAGGACTACTCTGCAACACGACTAAAGTTAATTAAGTCAGATAAGTTATTCGGCTACCTCTGAATATCAGAGTTAGTCAGAAAAATTATCCAGCTAATTTAACTCCACCCTGGAATGCTCTGGAATGTTCCTGTGTAATCTGACTAAACTTTAGCTGGGTAATTGGGGGAAATATTGAAAAGTTGGCATTTAGCCAAATATCTCACCAGTTATCCAGCTAAATGCCGGAGAACATTGACTCCAAAATGACCCTGCGACAGATACAATCCTTGAATGTTTAATTTAATTTTGTATATAGGGTCATTCCATGAGGGGGTATTTATTAGATGGTTAGAGAGTTTAACAATTGGAGTAATGCAGAAACAACATTCATTAGAATACTATTGTGTTCTTTCTTTATAGGTTTTCAATGGAATGAGTGTTTGGCAGGACCTGGCAGTATCAAATTAGGATTTGGAATTATTTTCTGATGCTTCTGGTGGGATAGGTGTCTCTTTTAAAGGATAATGGTGTATGCAAACTTGGCCACAGAGTTGGCGTTTAAAACCTGGCCTAAGAACATAGCTTTTCTGGAGCATTTTCCATTTTTAGTTGCCTTTATGGTTTGGAGTGATAGGCTGGGGAACAAAAAGCATAGTAATGTGTTCAGTCAATATTGGAGCAGTGGAGATGAATAGTAGGCAATCAGCAAAATGTTCACTGGTAGTAACAGTAGAGTTAAGAGTTTTTGGTTTTATGTTATCTTCATTTAAATGTGACTTTTGCTGCTAAATATGTTCCAAATGTGGAATTGCAGAAGCTTTGTTTCATTTTTAGTGATCTCGTTTTTGATCGCTTGCTCCTGGAGAAGACATATAAATGATGAGAATACCAAATAATCTATGGGACTTGATTCCAGTTTAGAGTAGAATTTGTTATTACATTCCCTTTCGGAAAACACCTGCAGAGCTTATGATAGAGGATGGAAGAGATATGTTCTTACATTGATGTTGCTCCGTATTTCTTGATGCTGCCCATAATTTTCTCGTTTATTTTGCTGATTGCTCCGTACTTCTCCTCTGTACTTTGTTGGATTCCCCCCGATACACAGTTCCTGTTATTATGTGTTTTAAAGCCTGTTTTTCATATGTAAACCGATATGATATCTGTACTAATACCGGTATAAAAAAGTCTTAAAATAAATAAATAAACAAATAAACAAACAAATAAATAAATAAATAAATAAATAAATAAATATGTAGAGCTCCATTCTTTGTGTGGTCCTTTGGTGTCTGGAGCTTTTGCATTATTCAAAGTAGTGCAATTGTATGCTAAGTAGGAAAAAATTTCAGTGCAATCATTTAATTCATCCTTGGCTAGTATTGTCTTTTTTCTGAAAAGTGCAAGGTTTCATTGATCCTACTAAGTCCTTCTAGTAAAGAGGTTTTTACAATGTTTTGTGCCTTTGGGGCATCAAAGTTTGCTCTAGAAGGTTTGATTGCTATTTTACATGATACCTTGTCTTAATTGAGGCATTATTGAAGATTTGTTTGTCATCTAGGTACAAAGCTGCACTTTTTTAGTGAAGATGTAACACCCCTTACCTCCAAGCAGCTCCATCTTAGCCTCCCTCACTGTAGTGTATCCAAGGGCGCTGTCTAGGACTTCCTGCACTCCTAAGCCCTTTACATAAGTCCTGCAGCCAGGTCTTCCTATGGTACTAGCCGATGACATTACGTCCTGACCAAGTACAATAGGAAACCCTCTGCAATCCACCAGCATTTCTGCAACAGGTTGTCCAGAATTCTCAGTTGGTGCTATGTGGCTTTTCTATGCCTACTCTTGACCTGTAAGTCCTTGTCTGTTCCTGCCATGTTCCTACTTATTTATTTTATTTATTTAAAGATTTTTTATATACCGGGGCATGTTAAAAACATCACCTCGGTTCACAATGTAACGTAACATAGCAATCAGCTTTACAATAATTTAATATAATGCAAACAGTAAGAAAACCAAGTCAACTTGAGACAGGTGGTTACATAATTAACTCTTAAGGAGAGTAGAGTAGAGAAGGTTACATAATTAACTCTTAAGGAGAGTGGATGAAAGAGTTTTTAACTATTAACAAGGTGACAGGATGTAAGGGATGAGTGAGAGGTGGAGGGATAGTGGAGGGGGTGAGGGGTGGGAGGGTGGGGAACAGGAGGGGGACAGGAGGAGATGCGAGAGGAGGGAAACTGGAGTTTGTAGGTGACTGGACCCAACCTGCAGAGCACCAGAAAAGGGCCAATGTACCTGGGAGCAAAGCGATCCGATGGCAGCTTGAGTCGGATAAACCACATGCTGAGCCATACCATGTTGCCCAGTTTAAACTGGGGAGCTTCACGATGATGTGCATCAAAGAATTTTTTTGGCTGCTTGCTGTAGCAGCTGCTTTGTGGTATTCCACAGTTGATGCAGTTCCTGGGCAGTCAACTGGGCCACTGATGATGGAACGGATAGTGGGAGTGGAAGCAGCTGCAGAGGCTGACGTTCATAGACCACTTGGAACAGTGATGAGCCGTTGGATATGGATCGATGAGAATTTAGGGTGAATTCTGCACAGAGAGAAATGTCAGCTCAATCATTCTGCCATAGATTAATGTAGGCCCGCAGAAATTGTTTTAGAGTCCTATTGGTTTTCTTTATTTGTCCATTGGCTTGGGGGTGATAAGCCGAAGTGAGATCCAAAGAGATGTTAAAATTCTTGCAGAGAGATCTCCAAATGCGAGCATTAAATTGGATTCCACGTTTCGAGAGGATATGTTTGGGAAGGCCGTGGAGCCGGAACACATGACGGCTAAATAATTTCACCAGCTGTGGTGCCGAAGGAAGTCCAGGTAGCACCACGAAGTGGTCCACCTTTGAAAAAAGGTCGACGGTGACTCAAATGGTGTTGTTGCCATTGGAGAAAGGAAGATCCACGATGAAATCCGTCGCGATATGGGTCCATGGCTCACTAAGAACTAGAGATGTGAATCGTGTGATCAATTGTCTTAACGATCGATTTTGGCTGGGGGGGGAGGGAATCGGATCGTCGCGGTTTTGTTTTTTTTTTTTAAATCGTGTAAATCGTAAATCGGGGGAGGGCGGGAAAACCGGCACACTAAAACAACCCTAAAACCCACCCCGACCCTTTAAAATAAATCCCCCACCCTCCCGAACCCCCCCAAAATGTCTTAAATTACCTGGGGTCCAGTGGGGGGGTCCCGGTGTGATCTTCCATTCTCGGGTCACGGGTGCGTTAATAGAAATGGCGCCGGGGCTACCTTTGCCCTGACAGGGCAAAGGTAGCCCCGGCGCCATTTTGGTTCCTGTCTCCCGACGTCACGAGCGCAGGAGATCGCTCCCGGACGCCTGCTGGACCCCCAGGGACTTTTGGCCAGCTTGGGGGGGCCTCCTGACTCCCACAAGACTTGCCAAAAGTCCAGCGGGGGTCCGGGAGCGACCTCCTGCACTCGAATCGTATTGCCGTATTGCAAAATGGCGCCGGCCGTATGGCCGTATGGCCGGCGCCATTTTGCAATACGGCAATACGATTCGAGTGCAGGAGGTCGCTTCCGGACCCCCGCTGGACTTTTGGCAAGTCTTGTGGGGGTCAGGAGGCCCCTCCAAGCTGGCCAAAAGTCCCTGGGGGTCCAGCGGGGGTCCGGGAGCGATCTCCTGCGCTCGTGACGTCGGGGGACAGGAACCAAAATGACGCTGGTGCTACCTTTGCCCTGTCATATGACAGGGCAAAGGTAGCGCTGGCGCCATTTCTATTAACGCACCTGTGGCCCGAGAGTGGAAGATCACACCGGGACCCCCCCACTGGACCCCAGGTAATTTAAGACATTTTGGGGGGGTTCGGGAGGGTGGGGGATTTATTTTAAAGGGTCGGGATGGGTTTTAGTGTTGTTTTAGTGTGCCGGTTTTCCTGCCCTCCCCCTTCCCCTCCCCCTTCCCCCGATTTACGATTTTTGATGATAAATCGGGGGAATTCCTATTGTATATCGCCTCTAACGATTTTTGACGATTTAAAATATATCGGACGATATTTTAAATCATCAAAAAACGATTCACATCCCTACTAAGAACATAAGAACATGCCATACTGGGTAAGACCAAGGGTCCCTCAAGCCCAGCATCCTGTTTCCAACAGTGGCCAATCCAGGCCATAAGAACCTGGCAATTACCAAAAAACTATGTCTATTCCATGTTACTGTTGCTTGTAATAGCAGTGGCTATTTTCTAAGTCACCTTAATTAATAGCAGGTAATGGACTTCTCCTCCATAACCTATCCAATCCTTTTATAAACACAGCTACACTAACTGCACTAAGCACATACTCTGGCAACAAATTCCAGAGTTTAATTGTGCGTTGAGTGAAAAAGAACTTTCTACGATTAGTTTTAAATGTGGTACATGCTAACTTCATGGAGTGCCCCCTAGTCTTTATATTATCCGAAAGAGTAAATAACTGATTCACAATTACCCGTTCTAGACCTCTCATGATTTTAAACATCTCTATCATATCCCCCCTCAGCCATCTCTTCTCCAAGCTGAACAACCCTAACCTCTTTAGCCTTTCCTCATAGGGAAGCTGTTCCATCCCCTTTATCATTTTGGTTGCCCTTCTCTGTACCTTCTCCATTGCAACTATATCTTTTTTGAGATGCGGTGACCAGAATTGTACACAGTACTCAAGGTGTGGTCTCAACATGGAGCGATATAGAGGTATTATGAAATTTTTGTTTTATTCACCATTCCCTTCCTAATAATTCCTAACATTCTGGGTTTTTTTTTTACTTCTGCAGTACCCTGAGCTGATGATTTCAATGTATTATCCACTATGACGCCTAGATCTCTTTCTTGGTTGGTAGCACCTAATATGGAATTAAACATTGTGTAACTATAGCATGGGTTATTTTTCCCTATATGCATCACCTTGCACTTATCCACATTAAATTTCATCTGCCATTTTGATGCCAAATTTTCCAGTCTCACAAGGTCTTCCTGCAATTTATCACAATCTGCTTGTGATTTAACTACTCTGAACAATTTTGTATCATCTGCAAATTTGATTACCTCACTTGTCGTATTTCTTTCCAGATCATTTATAAATATATTGAAAAGTAAGGGTCCCAATACAGATCCCTGAGGCAATCCACTGCCCACTCCCTTCCACTGAGAAAATTGTCCATTTAATCCTACTCTCTTTTTCCTGTCTTTTAGCCAGTTTGTAATCCATGAAAGGATATCGCCACCTATCCCATGACATTTTACTTTTCCTAGAAGCTTCTCATGAGGAACTTTATCAAACGCCTTCTGAAAATCCAAGTATACTATATCTACCAGTTCACCTTTATCCACATGTTTATTAACTCCTTCAAAAAAGTGAAGCAGATTTGTGAGGCAAGACTTGCCTTGGGTAAAGCCATGCTGACTTTGTTCCATTATACCATGTCTTTCTATATGTTCTGTGATTTTGATGCTTAGAACACTTTCCACTATTTTTCCTGGCACTGAAGTCAGGCTAACCAGTCTGTAGTTTCCAGGATCACCCCTGGAGTCCTTTTTAAATATTGGGGTTATATTAGCTATCCTCTCGTCTTCAGGTACAATGGATGATTTTAATGATAGGTTACACATTTTTACTAATAGGTCTGAAATTTCATTTTTGAGTTCCTTCTGAACCCTGGGGTGTATACCATCTGGTCCAGGTGATTTACTACTTTTCAGTTTATCAATCAGGCCTACCACATCTTCTAGGTTCAACGTGATTTGGTTCAGTCCATCTGAATCATTACCCATGAAAACCTTCTCCGGAATGGGTATCTCCCCAACATACTCTTTAGTAAACACCGAAGCAAAGAAATCATTTAATCTAATCTTTCTGCGATGGCCTTATCTTCTCTAAGAGCCCCTTTTTTTTTTTTGCAAGTTTTTATTTATGCATGAAAGGCACATCAGACAGAAAAACATGATATCTAGAGTAGTAACATGTAAAAGTACAAACTGAATTTGTGATAAATAAAACAACCATAAACAACCAATGTCTCGCCTCAGTTTTGAAACCGGATTACATTATCATACCCAGTCGCAAACAGTAGCCTCTCAATGATTTGTCCCCCCCCTATCCCGCTCCCCTCCCTCGAATTCCCATCCCCCTCACCCCCCTCCCCACATTTCCCTTATGTAATCTCCATAGACGAGTAGAGCCAACACCCAGCCTACTGTTGTAGCCATGTCAAGTAAGGTGCTCACACATCCCGAAATTTAACCACCCTATCATGCCGAAGTGCGGTTAAGTAACCCATCTGATAGATCCTTCCCAAGCGTGACTGGACCTGAGACAATGTAGGGGCAACATCAGATTTCCATCGAAACGCTATTTCACTTCTAGCAGCGATATATATCTGTAGTAGCAGCGTGATATGCTTGTCACTGAGATCCCCGTTCACCAAGCTTAGAAGACACCCCTTGGGATCCAGTCGTATCGAAACTCCCAGAACTTGGGTTGCAAATCCCGTAATTATATCCCAAAAAGCTTGTATCTTGGGACACCCCCACCACATGTGATAGAAGGTTCCCTTACCGCCGCATAATCTCCAGCAAGTACCACTGACTCGGGGGTTCATACGATGCAATTTGTCCGGGGACATATACCAGTGATACATTAATTTATATCCGTTTTCTTTGATGTTTGCGGATATAGAGCTCCTACCCATTAGCATATGACATCAGTCCCACTCGTGGTCCTCTAATGGTTGACCCAAATCGGATTCCCACTGTAATTGATAGGACCCTTTGGTTTTATCCGCACTATTAAGAAGTAAGTAAATCCTAGATATCGGTTTAGATAAAGGGCTGCGCTGATCACAAAAGGATTCAAATAGGGATTTACCTCTGGAAAGCTCCCCTGACGCCCCCTCCGATCTTAGAAAGTGAATGACTTGCATGTATGCGTACCAATCCCTTCGTGTTCTCCCGTACTTTTCCTGGATCTCCGCCAAACCCAACTCAGCTGGCCCCTGGAACATTTGTCCAGCCTTCGTTAGCCCCATGCATGTCCATCTATCTGAGAAAGCTTTTTCCAATCCCGGTGGAAACCCAGTGTTACACAAAAAGGAGGTTAAGTGGTAAATCCTCTTGGACCCCGCCACCCTAGGCCTCCAAACTGCCCAACGTCGCAGCACCGCCTGGGTGAACGGCGTCAAAGAAGAGACATTGACTCTCCCGACATCCTTACTCCACATCTAAGAGCCCCTTTAACCCCTCGATCATATAACAGTCCAACTGATCCCTTACAGGGTTTCTGCTTCGGATATATTTTACTGTGAGTTTTTGCCTCTACGGCCAACTTCTTTCTTAGCCTGTCTTATCAATGTCTTACATTTAACTTGCCAACGCTTAGGCATTATCCTATTTTCTTCTGTTGGATCCTTTTTCCAATTTTTGAATGAAGATCTTTTGGCTAAATATGAGCAATAGAAAGGATAAAACAAATGTCTGATTTTAGATGGTATTCCTAAGCAAGCTCTATACAAATAATGGAATTACATTTTATTTAATTTATTCATTAAAAGTCTCTTTATAGCAGATGTGCTTTTAAAATCTTGACCTCCATTTTGGTACATAAAGTAAGTTAAACAAAAGATGACAAAGAAGCATGTGCTTTAGATTTCCCTGGTCTGAGGCACTGTTTACTCTGGCAGCTCTTTATATGAGAAGATTTAAAAAAATAAAATAAAGCTATTTTTTTAATGTTGTTATACAGTGGGCTGATTTTGGCTGACCCTGAAGCAAAAGCCTGAAAACAACACATTCATTTTCATCTTTGTACCGATTACATGCATGCAAAGATTTACTTGGAAAACCTTCCTCGTACATTAATAATTTTCAAAATATAAAATAGTCAGTGTGCTTTCCTAAATAAAGTGAGTTATCACATTGTTGTCAGAAAGAAGTTACCACAAAATTATTTCACCTTTCACAAAAACGTGTTTGGTATATGAGTTCCCCTTCTCTGCGCCCTTTCCTAGAAATAAGCTCTCTGTTCTGTGAAATTTGGAGATGGGATGGAGATGAATATCCTCTAGACTTGTCCGAATATCTTTATTTATGGTATGGGGAGAGGCGGAATCTCCCTGTGGATCGATCATTAGTGTGGCTCAAAAATGTTGCAAAACTGAAGTAAAAACAATTCACATCTCCTGCAGAGGAAGTGGAATGGACTAGCTATTTTCATACCTGATGGATTTGGGTTGTGTTACACTGGCATCTGAGGTAAAACATTATGGAGACCTAAATAACCAATCAGTGGTGAGAAGAGATTACTGAAAACTAGGGGTATGTACATAATATATCAAGGATTTGGTTTGGTTCGAATTTTCAGTTTGGTTTCCTATTTTGTTTGGTTGGTTCAGTTCGGATCTGAATCTCATTCATTCCATTCAGGTTATTCATGTCATTTGATTCCATTAAAGTCAATGGAGAAGCAGTTTTAGCACATTTGGCGCTAACTTTGGGGGGTTTTCCATCGAAGTTTTAAGAATCTTGCTATCCGGCGTCAGCAGCAGAGACTGCTGACGCCTTGCTGCTGACGCCTGACAGCAAGAATAGGAGGTATTGCACAATGCACAATGGCATGAATGCCCTGAGCTATGGAGCGAGAGGTAAGGAATCAAAGTAACAGAAAGGCAGTGATGCAGGCCAGACGGGAGCAGGAAGAGTGGCAACAAGAGAGCAAGACATCCAAAAATGGGCAGCTGAAGGGAAAAATGTTCTTTTGTTTTGGAAGCTAAAATACCCCAGTGGAATCAAGAGAGCAGAAGGGTGGTGGAAGAAGACTGGGAAGCAGCAGCAGCAAGAGTGGCAACAACCAGGCAGAACAATGAATCAGAAAAAAAGGCAAAGCACGAGGAGCAGGCCAGGCAGTGGCAGCAAGAGCAGCAACTCACTCCTCACAACCCAACAAGGCACCGAGGCCAAAAAAATGTGGGTATTAGTTTGGTATGGCTGTGCACCGAGTCCTCCTGCCACTCACATAGACATTCAGGGAAGCCCAGCAGATGAGGTTGATCTTATGGAAGATCAACATTTCCACCAATTCTCATGCCAGTAGTGAACAATGTGAGCTGACTATGCCTCCTGACATAGAGAATACCAATTCATTAGGCACGTTGGTTGGTGAGCAGGAAAGGAAATGCTGGGCAAACATGGCAAACTTTGGCCAGACCACAGCCTTGTGTGACCAGTATGTCAACAGACCTATGTCCATGATACCAATGACAGTGCAGTTTATGCCTGTGTGCCTGGGGGTGGAGAGGGTATATCCTGGTCTCTGTTACCAACTGCTGAAGTTATGACCTTTGGCAGAAGAGCCCATTGTATGGTGGCCACAGGGGTAAGGATGGATAAAGGTGGGGGAGGAAGTGGTAGCTTTCAGGTTGCTGTGGATGCTGATAGTACTATATGGGTAGGTCTCTCTTGCCTGTGCTGCATTGCCACTGTCCTTTTGCCTTTGGCTCTTCCATTCTTGCACCCTAGCCACCAGATTCTCTTTCCAGTAAGTCAGAGTGTGGAATTGGAGGGTGATACTTTCACTTATGGGTCACACAAGATAGTCAATATGTAAAGGTTGAGTTAAGTCAGGGGTTTGAGTTAATTTTCCACTTGATGTAACAAGGTGTCTACAAGCACCAACACATCTGTTGCCAGTTCCTGTTTCTGCCAGAAACCTTGTAACTTCTCTAGAACATTTATTATGGGTATAACCTCGCCCAGATTAACTGTTTTTGAACTCAGAACTTCCATGACTTGTACCACTTGTGACAGCTGTATCCAATCCTGATGCCCTGGGGAGGGAAGAAGGCATGATCCTTACTAATCTCAGCATCCACAGATAACTTGTGAAAGGGTGGCTATTGTTCCACTAACCTCTGCATCCAAATAGGTGTAATTCCCACGAAGCCTATATCCTGAATAAACTGATGCACAGGTGTCATGACTGCTGCCTGTTTCTTACGGAGCTATTGCCTACCCTTCACACTCTGGTTAAAATGCCCCACTATTTCCGGCACTTTTTTATCAGTTCTTGCAAGACACAACCATTACCTTCCTTGCCCCCTAACTCCAAGGCCTCCTTTACTGCAAGGTTCAGCAAATAGGCAAAGCATCAGATCTGGTAGCATCAACTTGATCACCTTGCTCTCACTGTCCATAATAATAATATAGCAATGTTCATGTGTTTCCAGCCTATCCACCAGCCCTCTTTCATCGCTCTTATTGCTGCCAAGATATGGCTCAGGATATGGCTCTTATCCATCACCTGAGAAGACCATATTCAAAAGCCATTTAAATGGATAATGTATGTAATAATTATTTGTCTAAATGTCTTTCCTGGCTATATTCAGCCCTTATCCAGCTGGAATTTAGCAAGATAAGATGGGGTCATTCCGGGGATTGGCAGGAGGAATTCTGGGAAGGAGCAGAATTAGCCGCATAAATTAACCAGTTAACTTTGATATTCGGAGTTAGCCGGTTACCTTTTGCAGCTAAGTCTGGTCGAGTTGTAGTGTTGTCCTCAACTTAGCAAGTTATACATATCCGGCTAACTTTGATAGCCGGGTATATTCAGAGGTACGACCGAGCTGCTGAATATACCCTGCTAGTTAGCCGGTCATGTGTAACTGGCTAACTAGCACAGCTACACAGTGGCTGGATATGGACCCCTGAGTATGCAGCGCAGCTCACATGTACCATGCTGGTAATACCCGCTAGAACTGCTACCTGCTCTTGCCTCATCCATTTGTCACCAATGTGCTGTTAGGGAGAGATAACAATGAGCAGCATTCTGGTTGGTCCAGATGTCACTCATAAATGTATGCTACTGCCCTCTTCCATGGACAGTTGCACCTACTTATTTATTTATTTATTTATTTATTTATTTATTTATTTTGTTTTATATACCGGCAACCGTTTGCACATCGTGCCGGTTTACAGATAACTTACAACCGAAGATATATAGGCAAAGCCTTTACAAGGAACAGTGTGTAACAAACAAAGTAACATAGTAAGTAACTAGAAAGGTAAAATAAATAACTAAGGGGAGGGAGGGGAGGGGGTAGACGAGACTAAGGAAGGGGAAGGCACAGTACTGAGTGTACATTGTAGAGATCACCCACCTACTAAATATTGTCTGGAAATGGGAACCTGGTAACTTGGGGATAAGAGATGTAGCAGCCATTAAAATCCCATGTTCTCAACCATCTGAGGGGTGGGTAATTCAGGGAATAATTTCCTAATGGTCCATGTCACCACCTTAGATGCTGCATGGTTGTTGTCCCAGGACAGTGACAGGAAATATCACCCCATCTGCTCCATGATGGCTTGCTGAAGATGAGAGGGTGTGGATGCGTGGGGGGGAGCTACTAAGGGCCGGGGGATGCTTAGGAAATATACTGTTCTTTTGCTGTGGCTTTCCTGCTCATGTTGCTGCTGGTGCTGCAACCAGCACCGGCTTCCTCTGAATCCAACACTAGTGGATATATTGTTTTTGAAAATGATGGTGATTAGTACCACTGTTTGAAAAATAGCCCATTACCTTCCATCTACTGATAATCTTTTGACAGTGATTGCATTCTGCAAAATTCTGATCCTCCACAACTGTAAAGTTACTCCACAAAATGGAAAAGGGAGCACTGTGCTAGCTTTTGATGTCTCTTACCAAGTGTGCTTCCATTGCTGCCGCCAACCTGTACTGTCTACCTTTTACTGCCCTGCACCTTCCTAACAGTGGAGATGGGAGCAGGAGCAGGAGCAGGTGGCAGCTGTTTCAGTTTCTTATCCATCCCTGCATCTCTAGCTGGTTTATCTCCCTTGTAAAAAATCCTTTCTGAGCTTAGTAGGAGACTTCCAGATTCTCAAGCTCTCACTGCTACTTGTGCTTGCCTGAGAGCTCTCTGAAGGAAGAATAGTCTTACCTCTTTCTCTATCACTGCCACATTTGCCAGTTTATACTAGGGATGTGATTCAGCCGAATCTTTTGGTTCGGCCTTTGTTATCAGCCCGCCGTGGGAAGTTTCGTTTTCCCGTGGTTCGGGCCGATTTTTTTCAGCCGCCCCGAAACGAATTTTCCAAAAATTTTTGGAAAATCCGCTTCACACATCCCTATAACCCCCCCACCCTTCCGACCCCACCCCCAAGACTTACCGAAAGTCCCTGGTAGTCCAGCGGGCGTCCCGGGAGCAATCTCCCCCTCTCGGGCCATCGGCTGCCACTAATGAAAATGGCGCCGGTGGCCCTTTGCCCTTACCATGTGACAGGGACTACCGGTGTCATTGGTTGGCCCCTGTCACATGGTAGGGGGTCCTGGGAGCAATCTCCCCCTCTTGGGCCATCGGCTGCCACTAATCAAAATGGCGCCAGCCGTCCATTGCTCCTACTATGTGACAGGGGCCAACCAATGGCACAGATACCCTGTCACATGGTAAGGGCAAAGGGCCACCGGTGCCATTTTTATTAGTGGCAGCTGACGGCCCGAGAGGGGGAAATCGCTCCTGGGACCCCACTGGACCACCAGGGACTTTTGGTAAGTCTTGGGGGAGTTGGGAGAATGGGGGTTTGTAATTAATTTAATTTAAAGGGTTGGGGGGTTGGGTTTTTTTTAAGTGTGCCCTTTCTCCTCCCCCCCAAAAACGATAGAAAACCACACAAAATTTTCATGGCCCCCGAAACGCAATGAAATAGGAAATATTGTCTTTATTTCCTATTTCGTTGCAAATGAATGCACATCCCTAGTTTATACCAGTGACATGGTGGAATTTATTCAAACACATAACTAGTGAGTAGGGGCTTTCAGTGTTACAATTAATGTCCTCTCTGCTATGGACACACCCAGACAGCAGACCAGTCACATCTGTTTCAAATAACACAATGCTGATGATTGCTGGCTGTATACAATAAGGGATTAATGCAAGAGAAAGCAGGCTTCATCCTTTCACAATTAGTCACTGGCCAGTTTGCACATGCTGCAAGTGAATGTTTTTACAGACACTGATACATACTGCCTGCCTGCTATAGAAGTGAAATTTTAATCTGCTCATATACAATTATACTATAACTCTCTGATGGAGAGATTACAAGTTTCTCCTAATAGCAGCACAGGTAGAAATTAGTGACAGTGTTTCTCCTCTAAAGCTAAAGCTTTTTTCCGTTTAACTCTGGAATTTTTAAGCAAGGAGCTTCAAAATTCCTTCCTTCTCTCTCTGAGATCCAGCAGAAAAATGACCGAAACAAAATTATCACTGGCTGCTCAAAATGCTCATAGTTTCACTTTCACTTAAAAAATAATGAAGTCAATCCATACAATTGTCAGTTCATATAGGCTGACTGAAAAAGCGCTAAATTATGATTGATCCTGCTCCCTCCTTGTCCCAACCCAAACTGGTTCTGTTCTGTCTGTCTTTATGTCCCCTATAGACCTTATATGTTCAAAAGCATGAGCTGAAAAGATTCAGATTTTTCAGGGAACCACACCCATTTGGTGTAGATGAGCAGAACTGAACCAAATATTGACTCATTTGGATCAAGTTTTGCATTTAGAACATCTGAATATACATTCTTGCTAAAAATTAAATGGGAAATGAGTTTCAGTTTCACTACATGCTTAAACATAAGATAATATTTAGGTCCTGGGTATTACATGCAATTTTCCAAAGTTCAGAACCAAACCAGAACAGTATGAAAAGAGAATGCAGCTAGAATAGATTATGTAGGAAGGAATGTATTTATTAATGTTTTTCTATTTGATTAGTGCCAGACCATTTTTGCATGTGGGAATAATAAAAAGGTTTCCATAATAAGATAAACCAAAAGGATAGATACAAAATTGAGGAACAAACTTCACCTCAGAGCATTTGGACAGCAGAATTAGGAACAAACTATTCACTCTTTGCTTTACTAGTGGTTGAATGTGGGAGGGAAGTGGGAATTAAAACTTTATTTAAAATTAAAGTACTACTTTATTTCATTTTACTTTATGCTACTTTAATGCAAAAAACGTTTAAAACACAAACTCTCAAACGTGGTCAGCTTTCTCACTATTGCTTTTACAGTTTATGTTTTAAACTTAGTGTACATTGAAGAAAGTACCATAATAATGGAAAATTAAATCAAAAGCTTAAACTTACAGCCGGGTGCTGCGCTGGTATATTGTGCTCACAAGTCCACCATGTGGCCAGTCCTAGCCAAACTGACTCAGCTCTATCTTTCCTGCCCATCAACAAGCATGCCCAATGAACCAGTCTTCCTAATGACTGGAAATATTATGAGCCTTTATCAATCAAGGGTGATGCTACATTTGATGGAAAAGTTGGTGTTTTTGAAAACCAAGCTGCCTTTGCTTGGGTTTCCAGATTCTCCTTGTGAGTGACAAGATAAATGAAAGCACCTTTAAGGCCTTGCTGCCACTCTGTCCACCTGCCATGCAACACATATACTACCTTAGGGAGCTAACCAAAGGGATCTTGCTGCTACTGCTCCACCTGTCTGCCATGCTTATTACGCGCCAAGCTAGGGGGCAGATTTTCAAAGGGGTACTGGTGAAAGATACATGTGTACCCCCTGAAAACCTGCCCCAAGCTCCCCCTGCGTGCGCCGAGCCTATGTTGAATAGGCTCGGCGGCGCGCGCAAGCCCCGGGACGCGCGTAAGTCCCGGGGCTTTGCTAGGGGGGTGTGTCGAGGGGGCGGCGAGACATTTGGGGGTGTTCCGGGGGGTGTGGTCCTGGCCCAGGGGCATTCCGGGGGCGTGACCGAGGCTGCCGGACCAGCCCCCGGGTCGGGTGATGGCACGCCAGCAGCCCACCGGCGCACACAAGTTACACCTGCCTCGGGCAGGTATAACTTTTCAAGCAAAGGTAGGGGGGTTTAGATAGGGCCGAGGGGGGTGGGTTAGGTAGGGGAAGGGAGGGGAAGGTGCTGGGTGGTGGTGGAAGGAAAGTTCCCTCCGAGGCAGTCCCGATTTCGGAGCGGTCTCGGAGGGAACGGAGGTAGGCTGCGCGGCTCGGCGCACGCAGGCTGCTGAATTTATGCAGCCTTGTGCACGCCGACCCTGGATTTTAAAAGATATGCGCGGCTACGTGGGTATCTATTAAAATCCAGCGTACTTTTGTTTGCTCTGGTCGAGCGGACAAAAGTATGTGCGGGCGTACTTTTTAAAAATCTGCCCCTCTGAGTTTTGGTGCCTCCATGTTGTTAGCTGTTGTTAATTTGTTAGTTATACTGGAGTGCTTGTTTTTCCCCAGAAAAGAAATGAAAAATGTTGAAAAATAAAATATTTTCCGCCATACTCCATACATTTTATGGTTCTTTGTTTTGTTCTACCCCTCTCCAATCTTATCCTGGTTCTTCCACACAGTTTGTTTGTTGGTTATTTTGGAATGTTTTGACCCCCCAGAAAAAATGTGATAAAAGGCAAAAAATGCACCTTTCTCCTCCCTCTCCATCTGTTTTGCAGTTCTTCATTTTGTTCTGCCCCTCTATAATCTCAGCCTGGTTCTCCCACTCTGTTGGTTAGACTGGGTTTTTTGATCCACAAAAACCCTCAGAGGGCCCGGTGGTGCGCGCGCAAACGTGGAAGACCCGGAGACAGCGTGGGTGGCGGCAGCATCCTGACCACCACGAGGAACCATGGGGTATGTGGTGGCAGAGGCTAGCCCCTGCTGCGAGCAGGCCCAGATAGGGAAGCAGAATGGTGCAGGACGTGAGTAGACGCAGTTGCAGTCGTCTGCGACCGATGGATATAACACTTTGTTCCTTTATCTCTAAGAAATTCTCCCCAGCTAAACACAATTATGGAATTGGCGACACAGAGCTATTGGTGATCAAATTAGCACTGGATGAATGGTGCCACTGGTTGGAGGGAGCACAACATTGCATAAACATCTACACCGACCATAAGAATTTGGAGCACCTCTACCAAGCCCAGCGGCTTAGTGCCCAACAGGCCCACTGGTCGCATCAACTTCAAACTCAGATACAGGCCTGCAGCCAAGAATGTTCGAGCGGATGCTCTTTCCCACTCGTTTCTGACTCAAGACACTTTAGAACCACTTTGACATATCATCGACCCAGGCCGGAGCCTTCTCGCATCCAACATGACCATCCTTCCAAGGAAGACGGTTGTTCCGTGCAACTCCATGTACTCCACCTGCCATGATCACCATTTGGATACTGACCATGTTTCTTGCCAACTGCCTCTGACCACTGCCTGCACACTGATGTTGCTGTGCTCTGCTTGCTTGAATCTTAACTTGACCCCAGTCTGTTCTTCTGTCAGCATGCTGGCTTGCAGTGATTCCGGCATGCCTGGACTTCCGTTATCACAAAGGCCCCACCTAAGACCAGTTGGCCCTGGCACCCGAGGGCTCAACCTAAGGGGGAAGTGGGCTGGTATTTGCAAAGCTGCAGTTGGGTCTCTCCTTTCACCAGCTCCGCCTGCCAATGGTGGGGACCTGTGGGGCTCCTCCCCACAGGTAGCAAGAACTCCCTCTCAGCCTAGGGGTCCACAATACAACAATTAAGGGGAAACATTAGATAAATAAATTTAGCTCTCTTGGTGTAGGCCCTAAAGTGGTTTTGAAAATGGTTGCGTGGGAAGGAACGTAGGTAGTAGTAAATGGAGTTCATGCTGAGGAGAGGGGTGTTACTGTAGGGATGGGCAGAAGAAAACATTTGGTTCAGTATGATTGCTTTGTGTGCACCTCAATTTATTTTTTTTGTTTAAAAAATAAAAATAAATTCATTTGTTCATTTGTTTGCCATTCAAATCAATGGGGGAAGCACTACAGCCTATTTTGGGCTCCAGAATTGTGGATTTCTCATACATTTTAATGAAACATGTAGAAAGGCATTATCAGAAAGGAAAAGAACTCCATGACACCTAGATTGTGGCAAAGTGGCACCAAAAGTGTTACGACCTGCCTAAGGCACCATAAAGGGGCAAAGTAGTACCAGCAGTGGCAGGATCTATCTAAGGTATCATCAGAGGGTCAAAGACGCAGCAAGAGGGGAAAGAACATCCCAAGGCTTCAAAAGAGGATACCAACAGTGCCATAAACCCTTAAAGGCAGCACGAGTGGCAAAGTGGCACCAAGAGTAGCATCAATATCCTAAAGCACAATGAAGGGGGAACAAAGCAGAAAAGGTGGCGGAAAAAAATTGTAAGGCACCGATAAAGGGACAAAAAAGAGCAAGTAGAGTCACCAACACACCAAGGCACTATGTGAAGTGCAAAGCAGCCCCCCACAATGGCAAAAATACCCCACGTTTTAGAGTCTTGTGTATGATAGCAAAGCAGAGTGACGCAAGACCTTCAAGCTTCAAAGGCTGGGTATGGCAGCAAGGCTGAATAGCAGAAAGACTCTGAAAGTGTAGCATGAGGGGTTTAGTAGCAAGGCAGAGAGCCATGGTAGATATCTGTCTTTCATTTGAAGCTCTTGTCACTTGTCAGATTTAGTATATGATAGGGATGTGAATCGTTTTTGAACGATTAAAATTATTGTCAGATAATTTTAAAATCGTCCAAAATCGTTAGAGTGCACGATACAATACAAATGTCCCCGATTTATCGTCAGGGGCATTTGTATTGTATCATTAAATAGGGTGCGGGAAAACCGGCACACCAAAAAAACCCTAAAACCCACCCTGAACCTTTAAAAAAATCCCCCTCCCTCCCGAACCCCCCCAAAATGTTTTAAATTACCTGGGGTCCAGTGGGGGGGTCCCAACGTGATCTCCCTCTCTCTGGCCACGACTGCGTTGAGAGAAATGGCGCCGGCGCTACCTTTGCCCTCACTACCTTCGCCCGTATGACCCCCGTCGCCCTCACTATGTCACACGGGCGACGGTCGCCCATATGACATAGTGAGGGCAAAGGTAGCGCCGGCGCCATTTTGAAGATTGGCAATTAGGCCTGCCTGCAGGAGGTCGCTCCCGGACCCCCGCTGGACTTTTGGCAAGTCTTGTGGGGGTCAGGAGGCCCCCCCCAAGCTGGCCAAAAGTCCCTGGGGGTCCAGCGGGGGTCCGGGGGCGATCTCCTGGACGCGTGACGTCGGGAACCAGGAACTAAAATGGCGCCGGCGCTACCTTTGCCCTGTCACATGATAAGGGCAAAGGGCCACCGACGCCATTTCTCTCAACGCAGCCGTGGCCAGAGAGAGGGAGATCGCGTCAGGACCCCCCCCACTGGACCCCAGGTAATTTAAAACATTTTGGGGGGGTTCGGGAGGGTGGGGGATTTGTTTTAAAGGTTCGGAGTGGGTTTTAGGGTTTTTTGGTGTGCCGGTTTTCCCGCCCTCCCCCGATTTACGATTTTTAACGATTTTTTTAAAAAAAAAACAACACGACGATAAGATTTCCCTCCCCCCCAGCCAAAATTGATCGTTAAGACGATCGATCACACGATTCACACCCCTAGTATATGAGAATGATCTTTCCTCAGTATCATTTTTGTGACAAGAGTTTTATTCCCTCCTTGAAATTGATCTTAATGCTAGGTGGAATTTGTGAAATTTGGTTTCTTATTGAAATTGTAGTCATAACTAGAACATAAAAAGGCTATTTCCTCAGCATGGCTTTCCTGGTATTAGTGAGATTGCTTTCTCATATACTATAGCTGAAGACGGGCACTTTCATTTCTTGATTTTCTTCCTTTGCATGAGTTCTCCCTTCCTTCTGAAATTTTTACCACATTCAGAACATGTCTTTGTTTTGCATCTTTTCAGTTCTGCCTGTATGTCTTCTTTCTGACTGAGGGCTTTTGTGGACCAAACATCCCTATACAATCAACAAACAAACAGGGTGAGAGAAGCAGGCTGGGACTGGGGAAGGGTAGAAGAACGTGAAAAACCATAAAGTAAGAGGATTGAGAGGATAAAGTTGTATTTTCTTTTTCATTTTTCACTTTTTTTTCTGAGGAAAATGACACTAATCAACAAAGAAGCAAGGTAGAGTAGGAAGAACTTGAAAAGGCTTTAAAAAGAGGGTACAAAGAAGAGTGACATAAACCCTCCAAGGCTATATGAGAGGAATATATTGGCACCAAGTGTAGCATGAATAGTTCAAAGTACTATGAAGTGGGAACAGGCAGAACATCAATCAAGGGAATGATAGAGGATAACAACACCTGAAAATGTGGCATGAAGATCCCTAAGCCTCAAGAGAGAAATAAAGCAGCCACCCAGATTGGCAAGAACTCTCCAAGACTCCAAATGAGGAGCAAAGGGCACCAACAAAATTGGTAGAAAGCCATAAGCATGGAGGAGCCAGAGGAAATCCCTTAAGTAGGCTTGAGGTCATTTCCAAAATAACTGTCCATCAGGTTTGGGCTTGGTCTTCACTGGAGGCTAAGCCATTACTGACTAGAGGCACCAAATGCTGATAGCCACTAGCTGTTTAATGTTCTATGATTCAGGGAATCCAGGGCACAATTTTTCTTCTGAATCAGTATTTGAAAGCACGGCCTCCATTTCCTCAGAAGCAATAATCATGCAGAGGCGCTTTCTGGTGGTTCTGGTTGCTGTACTTCTGTAGCCCTTTCTTTTTTCTGTGATATAATCCATTGAAAGCTAAATACCAGATGGGTCCAATAATTGCAAGAACCATAAGGGAACAGAGTTTAAAGAAAATGACTAATAGAGCATGACACTTTATAGTTAACTGGGTGGGAACAGTGGTGTACTAAGGAGGGGTATGGAGTATGTTCCACTCCCAGTAACAACTAGGAGTGGGGTGTCAGCCAGGAAGTCAGCGGCCACAAGTGAAGCCCATCCCGCTCATGGTGGAAGAAGAGGAAGGCCTCCGAGCCATGCATGGTGGAAGCAAGGCTGGTGTAAGCTATGGGTCTGAAACTGGCAACTCCATAGCTTTTTCTTCTTCCCACTCATATGGCCTAGAAGAGGAAGTGGTGGGTCGGCACGGTCAAGAAAAAGGAAAGGTCATGCAGTCACGGCCTGAAGCAGAAGGAAGATCAGCGTGTGTCCCAGGTCGCACGAAGAGGCAGCACTAGCGTTTGCATGTGGCACAGCAACAGTGTTGCCCCCCACCGCAAATGCAGGAAGCAGATCCACACCAGCCCCTGCATGGCCTCAAGAAAAATGAAGAGACTCTGTCTGTCTCAGGGGCTGAAGGAGGTAGCTGCTACTATACTTTTGATGGGGAGCGGGAAGGAACTGAGAGTGAGAGAGTATGTTTGTGTCTGTGTGTGTGTGTGAACATGTCTATGTGTGTGTGTCTGTCTGGGACAGTCTATGTATGTCTGTGACAGTGTGTGTATGGGAATGAGAGAGGGTGCATGTTTGTGTGTGTGTGAGAGAGGGAGTCTGTGTAAAGGAGAGGGGAATCGGACATCACAGGGGGGAGGAGGGGTATAGAATTGACCCAGGGGAGTCAGAGAAATGAATCGGGGGGGGGGAGATAGATGGAGAAGTGAATTTGGGGGGAAGGGGGATGGAGAAGTGAATGGGGGGGGGGGAGGGGATGGAGAAATTAATCTGGGGGAGTGCCAAAGAAAGTATCCACCCTGGGTGCCAAATACTTTAGGTATGCCACTGGGTGGGAAAAACTTATGTAAAGCAGTGTATGTCAGTGCAAGAACAATAGTTAGCAAGTACCATAGAGGAAGGGGATTTGGAAGGAAGCAGGTAGATAGCCATAGCAGTGGAGGTAGAACCATAACTACCAAGACTGACTTGGAGTGGCAGGGGCAGCAATAACATTGATAGCAGAGCAATGCAGTGAGTAGGGTAGCTGTAAAATCCCTAAGGTGTACTTTGAAGTCTAAAGTGGGAGGAGGAAGAATGGCATATCAAGCAAGAGGAATGGTAGAATAAATGTCCAAAGGAATGGACTGCCAGGGCAAGAATAAGATGACTATGTTCCGTAGGAGAAGGAGATTTGGAAGAAACCTCATAGACAGCTGGAGTGGGGGATGTCTGTCCCAGTCAGAACTATGGATACCTGGTTGATCTACTAGTATATACTTCTATTACATAGTAAAGATGGAGCAGTATCTGGAGTGGGGCCTGAGGAGAGGTGCAGCAAGCATGCAGAACAACAGACAGCCAAAGAAGAGCAAGAGTCACATGTACCATAGAGAAAGATTTGGAAGGAATCTCATAAACAGCTGGAGCAGGCTAATGTGTGCCTAGTCAGAGCTAGGGCTACCTGGCTGGTCTGCCAGTAATATATGCTCCCAGCATCCTCCAGGAGAGGCGTCCAGAGGTCACTGCAAGCGATCCAGGGATTGACTTCCACAGCCCCAGTTTCCAGAGGTCCCGCACCCTTTGCAGTAGAGGAGGACCGGAAGGCTCATCTGCATACTGCTCCCAGCATCCCCCGGGAGAGACATCCAGAAGTCACCGCAAGCGATCCAGGGATTGACTTCCACAGCCCCAGCTTCCAGAGGTCCCGTACCCTTTGCAGTAGAGGAGGACCGGAAGCGTGCAGCGAATCTCAAACCTTTCCATTAACTGAGTGAAGATTAATTTAATGGTGGTTAAAGAGGATTGGTAAGTATAGCTTTCTGAAATTTTTGGGCTTATAAAAGTTTGGTGAAAGGTGAAATTAAGGGATATATTATTTAGAGTTTGTGTGTGTCTGAGGTAATAAGCAAGCCAGAGATAGTTAATTCTAGTGTCTGTCTTTCCCACCCACTCAACCTTTGATTTTTAGGCACAAAACACTTTCTCATTAAAAATCAATCAAGGTCTTATCTAAATCATACTATTGTACCAGCCCTTATTGAAAGTTTAATCATCCCCTTGTAGGACACTAGCTGATTAATTAGAAAATTCACCTGTAAATTTAAAGTACTCTCATTCCAAATCCCTTAGTATCCTAAACCTAACTAGGAACTCAATAAAACTAAGCTGAAGGCAGCAGTCCAGCAGCAAGAGGGGGGCTTTCCAGTGTTTTGCATTGAGTGTCACATGTATGATTTTTTACCCGCCGGTGAGAGATTGTATGTTTGCACTCGGTGCAAAGAGCTCCTGCTCTCAGGGAACGAGTCCGATCTCTGGAGGCTAGAGTAGCAGACTTGGAGGAGCTGAGGGAGACAGAGAGGTACATTGATGAGACCTTCAGGGACATAGTAGCCAAGTCCCAAATCCAGTCTGGCAGCCCCAGTGCTGCCTTGGATCAGAAAGGTCTCCCAGTAGGAGAACATCACCCTGGTGTAGCCGGAACTGATCCTGTAGCAAGGACCTGCTCTCCAGGTGACGTATTGTCCTCTCGCACTGAGGACAAGTCTCCCAGGGCTACTGCCCAGGAGGGAAGGGTTAGGCCGGCCATCATAGTTGGTGATTCGATTATTAGAAATGTAGATAGCAGGGTAGCTGGTGGACATGAAGACCGCCTGGTCACCTAGATAGGATTATAGACATTACTGGGGAGGAGCCAGCTGTCATGGTACATGTGGGCACCAACGACATAGGTTCTGGAAGCCAAATTTAGGATTTTAGGTAGGAAGCTGAAATCCGGAACCTCCAGGGTGGCATTCTCTGAAATGCTTCCTGTTCCACGTGCAGGTCCCCAGAGGCAGGTAGTGCTCCAGGGTTTCAATGCATGGATGAGACGATGGTGCAGTGAAGAGGGATTCAGCTTTGTAAGGAACTGGGGAAACTTTTGGGGAAAGGGGAGACTTTTCCGAAAGGATGGGCTCCACCTTAACCAGAGTGGAACCAAGCTGCTGGCACTAACTTCCAAAAAGGAGATAGAGTAACTGTTAAACTAGAACAAGGGGTAAAGCCGACAGTCACTCAGTAGTGCATGGTTTGGAGAAATGTATCCTAGAAGGATACTAATGAAACAGGAGAGTTAGGGCATCCCAACAGAGAGGTTCCATTAAAAGCAAACATAGTCCATATGCCTATATGTAAAAAATCACCGAAGCTAATGATTTCCGAATTATCCCAAACAACTGAAAAGCAGGTTGTTAAAACAAACAAAAAGCACACTTTGAAATGTCTGTATGCCAATGCCAGAAGTCTAAGATGGGAGAGTTAGAGTGTATAGCAGCAAATGATGAGATTGACATAATTGGCATCACAGAAACTTGGTGGAAGGAGGATAACCAATGGGACAGTGCTATATCGGGGTACAAATTATATCACATTATTAGGGAGGATCAACTTGGTGGGGGTGAGGCACTTTATGTCCGGGAGGGTATACAGTCTAACAGGATAAAGATCATACAACAGACTAAATGCTCAGTAGAATCTATATGGGTAGAAATCCCATGTGTGTTGGGTAAGAGTATAGTGATAG
This sequence comes from Rhinatrema bivittatum, assembly GCF_901001135.1. Lineage (NCBI taxonomy): Eukaryota > Metazoa > Chordata > Amphibia > Gymnophiona > Rhinatrematidae > Rhinatrema > Rhinatrema bivittatum. The sequence continues at coordinate 576,425,394 of NC_042617.1, forward strand.
TATACTACCGTCCACCTGGACAAAATGGTCAGACAGATGATGAAATGCTAAGAGAAATCAGGGAAGCAAACCAATTTGGCAGTGCACTAATAATAGGAGATTTCAATTACCCCAATATTGACTGGGTAAATGTAACATCAGGACTTGCTAGAGACATAAAGTTCCTGGATGTAATAAATGATTGCTTCATGGAGCAATTGGTTCAGGAACCAACAAGAGAGGGAGCTATTTTAGATTTAATTCTTAGTGGAACGCAAGATTTGGTGAGAGAGTTAACGGTGGTGGGGCCACTTGACAAGAGTGATCAAAACATGATCAAATTTAAACTAATAACTGGAAGGGGGACAATAAGTAAATCTGCAGCTCTAACACTAAACTTTCAAAAGGGAAACTTTGATAAAATTAGGAAAATAGTTTGAAAAAAACTGAAAGGTGCAGCTGCAAAGGTTAAAAGTGTTCAACAGGCTTGGACATTGTTTAAAAATAGAATCCTAGAGGTGCAGTCCATATGTATTCCACACATTAAGAAAGGTGGAAAGAAGGCAAAATGATTACCGTCATGGTTAAAAGGTGAGGTGAGACTATTTTAGCCAAAAAAAACATCCTTCAAAAATTGGAAAAAGGATCCATCTGAAGAAAATAGGATAAATCATAAGCATTGTCAAGTTAAGTGTAAAACATTGATAAGACAGGCTAAGAGAGAATTTGAAATGAATTTGGCAATAGAGGCAAAAACTCATAATAAAAACTTTAAAAAATATATCCAAAGCAAGAAACCTGTGAGGGAGTCGGTTGGACCATTAGATGACGAAGGGGTTAAGGGGGCTCTTAGGGAAGATAAGGCCATTGCAGAAAGACTAAATTAATTCTTTGCTTCAGTGTTTACTAATTTATTTATTTATTTATTTATTTTAAATTTTTATATACCGGAATTCCTGTATGCAATACAAATCAGTCCGGTTTACAAGTAACGAAAGAGGTTGCCCTGGTCTGGGAAGTTAGACCTGGGTTTTTTTACATAGAACATGGAACAATAACAATAAACCATTGAACATTATTACAAATAACATAGAATGTAACAATAGCATTTAACAGATTTAACCTTTTTTTTTTTTTTTTTTTTTTTTTACAAGGAACTTTAGTAGCGAATATGGTCTGTAGTAGACGGTTATATAAAGGTGAATAATGACTGTTAGAATTGTGAATAAGCAATTACGGTATGAAAATTAAGTGGCAAGGTGTTGGTGATACCCTGCGATGGTTGGATCTGAAAGTCAGGAGGAGGTGCCTATTGGAAAGCTTGCCTGAAGAGCCAGGTTTTTAACCTTTTTTTGAACTCTAGTAGATTGGATTCGAGTCGAAGGTCTGGTGGGAGCGCATTCCATTGGTGTGGTCCCGCAGTGGAGAGTGCTCTTTTTCTTAGTGTTGATTTGGCAGGAGCTGCGGCTAACGTGCCTTTGTAGGCGCTTCTGATGGGTCTGGAAGATAAGTGTAGACGAAGTTGGGTTTGTAGAGATATAGGTGCGACGTTATGAATTGCTTTATGAATGATGGTTAATGTTTTATATAGGATTCTCTGTTTGATGGGTAGCCAGTGGAGGTTGCTCAAGATGGGGGTAATATGGTCTCTTCTCTTCGTGTTAGTTAGGATTCTGGCTGCGGCATTTTGTACTATCTGTAGGGGTTTGATGCTGTTGGAGGGGAGGCCAAGTAAGATTGAGTTGCAGTAATCAAGTTTCGAAAAAATAATGGATTGAAGTACGAGGCGAAAGTCATTGAAGTGAAGGAGTGGCTTTAGTTTCTTTAGGACCTGTAGTTTAAAGAAGCAGTCCCTGGTGGTTGTGTTTATGAATTTTTTTAGGTTAAGTTGATTGTCCAGCCATGCTCCTAGATTCCTGACGTCAGCAGAGAGCTCAATGTTTAAAGATGTGGTTTGTGTCAGGTTAGGTGTGTGGGTGTTCGGGTTCTGTGAAATCAGTAGCAACTCTGTTTTGCTGGAGTTTAGAATCAGGTTCAGGCTGGAGAGTACTTGTTTAATTGGTTGAAGACAATTCTCCCAGTAGGCGAAGGTTTTTTGAATAGATTCTGTGATAGGGATGAGGATCTGGATGTCGTCTGCATAGAGGTAATGAGTAAGTTTAAGCTGTGATAGCAGGTGGCAGAGGGGGAGGAGGTAGACGTTGAACAGGGTGGGAGAGAGGGAAGAACCTTGAGGTACACCTTGGTCTGATAGGATGGGGTTAGAATCCTTGTTATTAATTCTGACCTGGTAAAACCTGTTTGATAGGAATGATTTGAACCAACTGAGAGCTGTGCCTTTAATTCCTATGTTTGATAGTTGTTCCAAGAGTTGTGAGTGATTTACTGTGTCGAACGCTGAGGATAGGTCTAGTAGGACCAGTAAGAATGATTGTTTTTTCTCCAGGTTCAAAAGTAAATTATCAGTGAGAGAAAGCAAAAGTGACTCTGTGCTTAGTGATTTTCGAAAACCATATTGTGCAGGGGAGAGAATGTTGTATTCCTCGAGATAATTGGAAAGTTGTTTGTTTACGGCTTTTTCCATCAATTTGGAGATCAGGGGCAGGTTTGCAATGGGTCTGAAGTTAGCTGGGTCCATTAGTGATGCATTTGGTTTTTTCAGTAGGGGTTTGATGATTGCAAGTTTTAGTTGGTTAGGAACTGTGCCCATGGCCAAAGAGGTGTTGATGATTTCTGCAATAGGTTTTGCGACGGTGCTAGGGATGGCAGTGAGCAGATTGGTAGGGAGTGGGTCCGATGGATGTGCAGATGGTTTAATTTTTTAAAGTAAATTTTCAATCTCCATGGCGGATGTGGGCTCGAATGACTTTAGTCTAGAATTCAGAGTGGGTTGGTATGAGCTATGAGGTATTGGTAGAGTTTGATGGGTTGTGAGGGAGCTAGTGAGGTTTGAGATTTTTGTTTTGAAGTAGGTGGCTAATTCGTTGGCCTTGCTGAGCGCTAGTTGGTCTGGAATGGATGGTGGTGTCGGTTTGGTGAGAGATGATACGTAAGAGAATAACGCTTTAGAGTCGAAGATGAAGTTATGAATTCTTTTTGCATAGAAGTCCTTTTTTGTTTTGTGTATGGCGTTTCTGTAGGTGTTGAGGGTGGCTTTGTAGTCCAGTCTGGATGTGGGTGTAGGGTTGATTCTCCAGCTTTGTTCTTTGTTTCGTAATTTTTGTTTTAGGGCTTTGAGTTCCGGGGTGAACCATGGTTTTCTGTTGTCTCGTGCCGATTGGATTACTTTTGAGGAGGTTGGACAGAGTTGATCCGCTATTTTGTTCGTGAGTTTGATCCATGAGGTGGTGGCTGTGTTGGCGTCTGAGAGGTCTATTTGTTTGAGATCTTTGGAGCAGTGTTCTGAGAGTAACTCCAGAGAGCATGGTTTCCTGAAATGAATGGTGGTTTTGGAGATGTTTGGAGGTGGTGAGTTCTTCATTTTGAGGGTTGTGTCTATGATCTGATGGTCTGACCAGGGGATTGGTGTGCAGGTGGGATTGGTATGGATGGACCAGCTATCGTTGATAAATATGAGGTCTAATGTATGACCTGCTTTGTGGGTGGGCCCGCTGATTATTTGTGAGAATCCAAGATGACTGAGGGAGGAAAGGAAGGTTTCGCAGTTAGTAGATTGAGGGATGGAGTCCACGTGAATGTTGAAGTCTCCCAGTATGATGGTTGGTTTGTCTGAGTTTAGGTGTTTGGCTATTATCTCTATTAGAGGGGAGGGGTTAGCCTCTAGAGTTCCTGGTGTGGCGTAGATGAGGAAAATTTGTAGATGTTGAGATTTGAATATGGAGCATTCAAGATTTGAAGTGGCGTATGATAGTTGTAGGGTTATGCCCAGTTGTTTTTTTGCAGCAAGTAGAATTCCTCCTCCTTTCTTTTTTGGTCTAGGTATTGAGAAGAGGTCGAAGGATTGTGTAGGTAATTGGTTAGTTAATGATATGTCCGTGGGTTTTAACCAAGTTTCTGTTATTGCACATATGTCAGGGTTGTTGTCAATGAGGTAATCATTGAGAAGGTGCATTTTTTTGGAAAGTGACTGTGCATTGAATAAGGTTAAAGTGAATAATGAGAGGCCTAGAAGTTGTGTAATGGGAGATGTCATGATGTTGATGAGTCTTTGTTGTCTGGGTGTCTGAATGGGGTCTGGTGGAGAGTTATTTCTGGGTTTTCTCTTGAGTATGGGGATGGAGTGGCAGTGTGTCATTGTATGCTGATTTGCTAGTGTTATAAAAGGAAGGTCTGTGACCGGTTATGTTCAGAATCTGCTAGGATGGATGCTGGAACCTGTGGAGTGGATGCTGGAACTACTGGAGTGGATGCTGGAACTACTGGAGTGGATGCTGGAACAGCTGAAGAGGATGCTGGAACCTGTGGAGTGGATGCTGGAATAGCTGGAGTGGATGCTGGAACTACTGGAGTGGATGCTGGAACATGAGGATGCTGGAACATGAGGATGTTGGGGAGATACCAGTTCCGGAGATGGTTTTCATGGGTGATGAGTCAGACGAACTGAACAAAATGACTGTGAACCTGGAAGATGTAGTAGGCCAGATTGATAAACCAAAGAGTAGCAAATCACCTGGACTGGATGGTATGCATCCTAGGGTACTGAAGGAACTAAAAAATGAAATTTCTGATCTATTAGTTAAAATTTGTAACCTATCATTAAAATCATCCATTGTACCTGAAGACTGGAGGGCCTCGGAGGGAACGGAGGCAGGCTGCGCGGCTCGGCGCACGCCGGCTGCCCAAAATCGGCAGCCTTGCGTGCACTGATCCAGGATTTTATAAGATACGCGCGTATCTTATAAAATCCAGCGTACTTTGCGCCTGTTGCGCCAACAAAAGTACGCGATCACACTTTTTAAAAAAATCTACCCCTTAGGGAATAGCCACTGCTATTAATTGCATCAGTAGCATGGGATCTTCTTAGTGTTTGGGTAATTGCCTGGTTCTTGTGGCCTGGTTTGGCCTCTGTTGGAAACAGGATGCTGGGCTTGATGGACCCTTGGCTGACCTAGCATGGCAATTTCTTATGTTCTTATGTTCTAATGGATGACCAGGGTAAGAGCATGAGTCACCACATGCCCCATTTTACATACCAGGTCTAGATTTGCCCTCTCACATGTCTGAGGAGCATCCTTTGACAAAAGTTCAGGTTTTTCCTGCTTGTAGATAGAGTGTTGAGAAAATCTGTAGGAAGTATGCTGCAGTATGCTGTAGTATGTGTTTTTTTCTAGAATTTTAAATATTAATTTAGGAAAATAGTACAGTGATAGCAGAGTTGTCTACCAAAACTGAAACAAAGTAATTTATTTTCCTTGGACACCTCTAGGGACTTTCATTGTATTCATAAAAGAAACATCTATAAATTTTCTGTTGAGCATCCCTTAGTTTTGTGTCACGTTATTCAGAATTGTTCCAGTTTGGGAAAGCACTGTCAATTAGGGATGTGCTTTTGTTTGAACTAAATGGGTAAAATACAGCAAATGAGTCCGTTCTTGTTTCATTCTTGGATCCCCAAAACAAATGGAAGGCTGTTTCCAGATGAATTTTACAAAATATTAGTTAGTAAGGTTTCCTTATCTCTGGTGAGCATGGCAGATGAACTTAGAATTCAGGACTATAACCTTTTTTTTCAAACAAAGTTCATATTGTAGTACTTTTAAAACTTGGAAAGAACCCAGAATCTTAAAGACCTATTTATTTATAGAATTTTGATGTTAAGCTGATTGCAAAATGCTGCCAGATATGTTGGTGGAAGCATTAGGATCTATTTTCCAATGAGGTGGGCTAGGGTATCTCTTACATATTTGGGCATTGAGATATGTCGAGATGTTACAACAATACCTGTGGTAAATCATAAGAGATTATATGAAGATACAAAACATCAACTTCTCAATTGGAAGGACTTTTCCTTATACATCAATATGTCTCTTGATTGCTATAAGGTGCACAAAGCTTGACATTGGAGTTCTTAATCAAATGCTTATTTCAACAAAAAACGTTTCAGGAGGAATATAACTTTTTTTATACATTCGGACATTCTGAGTTCCCTTGGTAGGGAGTTCTAAAAATGGGTGCTGCAACCAAGAAGGCAGACTCTCTTGTTGTCATAAAGTGAACAAATCTGACTGATGGTACATCTAACAGTCCTCATTGAGATGATCTTAATTGACGGGATGGTTCATATATCTTTAATAGTACATTTGACCATGGGCAGGAATTTGAGTTGACTAATTTAAAGACTGTCATTCCAGTCTTGTGATGATTTGCTGTTGCACCAGTAATCAGTGTAAACTATAGAGTGCCAAGAGTAATATGTTCATGCCACCTTGTCGTAATTAAGCATGCATCAGAATTTAACAAGAGTTGTAATAGATGCAACATTTTAAATGGTAAACCCAAATGTAAACTGTTACAGTAATCTATAAGCGGAAAAATTACTGCTTGAATAATTGCATGCAAGCCATGACTATACAAAAGATGTTTCAAGCCCACTAACACACGTAGTTTTAAGAAACCTGAAGTAATGACAGATTTAATTTGAGATTGAAAGGAAAGGGTTGAGCCAATCAAAAACCCTAAACATTTAATAGGTTCTTTAATAGGAAAACTTAATTTATCAAACAAGATGAAATCCTGATGAGGACTTGAATGAGGTCTCTAGATCAATAGAAAATTTGTTTTAGACATATTTAGTGATAATTTGTTTTGATGCAACCATTATATAATGGATGTAATACAGATGTGCAAATGTTCCAGAGTCTCAGTCCAGGTGGGATGTAATTGAATGAAAAATTGTATGTCATCAGCATAGATTTTGTATCCGTCACCAACAGCAAGGAGTTTAGTAATTGGCACTAAGTACACATTAAATAATACTGCCGACACCAGAATCTAATGTTTGCCATTGGGAAAAGTCACTGCAGATTTTAACCTGTTCTGAGCGATTACTAAGGTATGCAGAAAACCAATTTAAGATGTTCCCAGAAATACCACATTCACGGAGTTGAAACCGAAGAATGTCATGGTCAATAATGTCAAAAGCTGAGGAAATATCTAAAGAAACCAATAATAATTGATGTCCATTATCTAATCCCCTTCAGATAGTATCAATCAGTGATAGCAGTAAAAGTTCAATGTTCATAGAACACCTGAATCTGAATTGATGTGGATCCAGTATCTCTTTTCCTTCTAAATACTCTGTTAGCTGCTGCAAAGCAGCATTTTTGATGACTTTAGAAATGAAAGGCAAAGAGGAAATAGGCCTATAATTCGCTAGATCAGAAAAGCCTAAGCCATGTTTCTTCAGAAGTGGTTTTACAACTGCTTTCTTTAAATCATCAGGAATATAGCCAGATTGTAGAGACTTATTAACCATGAGTGACACTGAAGGGGTAACGAAATCTTTAGCTGTTTTAAAAAGTGCAATTGGAATATTGCTAGATGGACAAAAGATATTATTCAAAGATGAAATAATGTTAGATACTTCAAACTGAGATACTTCAGAGAAGGATGACCAGTTTGAGGGGAAAGTAATAGATTATCAACCTCAGGCTTCTGTGGTGGTGAATTGTACGCTCTCTGGGTCCTTTGAAATATGTCGAGATACATAGCAGAGATGTCCACTGTCTCCAGCATTTTTTGTATTGGCCTTGGAACGTCTTCTTAAGAAGATATTGGATAATCCCAATATCAGAGGAGTGCCTATTGGTCCGCAGGCGAAATCTATATTTAAAATAGCTGCCTTAGCTGATGATATTCTGCTTCACATTACTGACCAGGTCTATACTTTTGACCATTTAATAGAGGAATCTGTGAGTTATGGTGCATTAGCTGAGCTTATTTTAAACATAAGTCTGAAGCTCTGCCTATGTCAGATATAGCTGTGGAAGCATAAGGACCTACTTTTCCAATGAGGTGGGCTAGGGCATCTCTTACATATCTGGGCATTGAGATATGTCGAGATGTTAAAACAATATGGGGCAGATTTTCTAACCTGCGCACGCGGGGTACATTTGTGTGTGCTACCCGGCGCGCACAAACGTGCACCCAATTTTATAACATCCAGGGTCGGCGCGCATAAGGGGGTGCACACTTGTGCACCTTGCACGCACCGAGCCCCCTAAGGGAGCCCCGATGGCTTTCCCCGTTCCCTTCGAAGCCGCTCCAAAATCGGAGTGGCTTCGGAGGGAACTTTCCTTCCACTCCCACCACCTTCCCCTCCCTTCCCCTATCTAACCCACCCCCATCCCTATCTAACCCCCCCACCTTGTTGTCAATAGTTATGCCTGCCTGTGGCAGGCGTAACTTGCACACGCCGGCCAGCTGCCGACACGCCATCCACTGGCACAGCCGCTGTGCTGGAGGCCGCGGTACTGCCCCTGGACCGTCCCCAGAACTGTGCCACGCCCACGACCCCCGCCCCTTTCCCGCAGCCCCGGGACATACGCACGTCCGGGGCTTGCTCGCACCGCCGAGCCTAAACAAAATAGGCTCTACGTGCGCAGGAGGGTTTTTAAAGGGTTACACGTGTATATTACACGCGTAACCCTTTGAAAATCTACCCCTATCTGTGGTAAATTATAAGAGATTATATGAAGATACAAAACATCAACTTCTCAATTGGAAGGACTTTTCACTATTGCTGGTAGGGCGAGTCAATTTGTTTCAGATGATTTTATTGCTAAAGTGGCTTTATTTACCTCAAATGCTGCCAATTTTTTTCACTGCCAAAAATTTAAGATAGAATTTTTTTTTTGTAACCATTTTTATTGGTTTTTGAATTGACAAATACATAGTACAACCGAACAATTGATGTTTAACAAAAACTCAGTCATGGGTAGTGCATAATCTCAGAACAAAGCACTACATCAATGTCAAAAACAACCAAAGATTACCTTTCAATTAGCAGTGTCACGTATCCCATACCCAACATCAAATACCCAGCAGTTTCCCTCCCTCACTCTCACTCACTCCAGATGAGCTTTAGTCTATTGTAATGACTAGTGTGGTATCACAATTGCCAAGATGTCCAATACTATCCAAGGATATAAAAGCTTATGGGAGTGTGGTATCTATTGCAGATGATAATGAATGGTTAAAGTTGCCCTAGAGATTCCAAAGTCGCATCTGCTTCTTCTTGGAGTTGGGTGGTATAGATTTCTTTTCCAGTAAATATAAGTCCAGCATGGCATCTATCCATTCCCTCAAGGTGGGTGGGTGCACAATTATCCAATGCCTCAAGATCAGACATAGCACAATTAAACGGCTTTTATGCAGAAATGAGATTTGGATAGATGAAGCCAGAGATCTTTTATCTAAAATACCCAAGATGCAAAACATTGCTTCCCAAATAATTGCCCTGTCAACCCATTGGTCAATATACTGAAAAATCTGGAACCAAAAACTTTTGATTTGAGGACATTCCCATAGACAATGGATTAAGGAGGCATTCGGTTGGGCACATTTTAAACAGGCATGTGAGAGGGCAATACCAGGAAGATATGCCTTCCGGGGCCAAATGATGATCTTATGTAGAATCTTGAAATGCATCTCCCTCAATAGCATATTGAGGGCTTCTTGTTTCGTTATTAGAATAGTAGTACGTACCTGAGTGGCCGTAATACTCCGACCCAAATCTACAGCTCCGGGCACTCCTCTCTCGCCACTGCAGCCAGCTCACGGCATCCTTTGCACCTTTCCCGCTCTCCTTCGTCATCGCAGGCCTCACAGCGGAGCTCCCGTTAGGCTCCACGTCCTCGGCATCCTCAGCCCCACCCCTAGGCACGTGTGTAGCCCGCACTCCCCCCTTTAAAGGGCCCAGGGCGAGAACCTCGGTCTGGATGCCTCCCAATGATGTCACCTGAGCACCACTTAAAAGGTGAGGTCCTTCACCCAGTTCCTAGCCTTGGCAAACAGGTCATCACGTATCATGAAGCTAGTTGCCGTCCTGTGTTCCTGCTTCCTTGTTCCTGTGCTTGTTCCAGTGTTCCTGCGTTCCTGTGTCTTCCAGTGCTCCTGCATTCCTGTATTCCTGTGGTCCTTCCTGTGTTCTAGAGTCTACGTTCCGCTACCCAGGTTATACCTCCTCGGACTGATACTTGATACTGACCTCGGCTTGCCTTTGACCATGTTTGGACTGCTGCCTGGAATTGACCTCTGCTTGATACTGACCACGCTCGAACTGATACCAGGAATTGACCCTTGCTTTGGCTGACCACCCTCGGACTGATACCCTGGCTTTGACCCTGTGCTCTACTTGGACATTCTCCTTGCTTCTCCTGTGACCACCAGGCCTGCCTGTTCTGACATTGCTCGTGGTCTTCTCCAAGCTAGACCACTAGGTGCTGCCTATCTTGACCGGAGGACCTTCAGCTCCTGTTCCATTCCAGTGGTCTCCGGTACTCTCAGTTCCGGTCTAGCTTGTCTGTTCTCCACTAGCCACGCACCTTTGCTCTTGGTGGGCACACCTCTCCGCTACCTCTCCGGGAGACCCTCCAAGGCCCACCTAAGCCCAGGCGGTCCAGGAATCCAAGGGTCAACCCACGGAGTCCCCGGACTGTTATTGGTGAAGCTCCAGCTATCCTCGTCTCGTGTGTTCCGCCTCCTGGCGGCAGGCATCCTCTGAGAACCCTCAGAGAGCCGAACCAATCCTGCGCCAGGCCAAGGGTCCACTCCAGTGCAATACATACTTTTCTTTGGAAACAAAAGAAGCCATATATAGCATTGTCCATGCTGATGGGTAGATGGGAAGAAGGGAGAATAGGTTTGGCAAATTTAGGATGGTATAATATGACATGTTTAATTAGACTTGTCAGAGACTGGATGATGAGTATAATTTATTACACTCCTCGAGTATTAGAGCAAGAATTGATTTTCCCCTTGGATTTAAGATATACTCTACATTGCAATGTCTCCCAGCTTCCAGGGCAAATACAGCATAGTGTGTTGGTCAAGCCACATATGAAGACTTCATGTTTGGTCTGTGTCCAGCTGAAATTAAATCACAAGGTTTCCCATTTTCTCCCTTTTGTTGATAATCCAAACTTTCCGCCAGGATTTCGGGTCTGCTATTTTTACCTCATGGGCCATATCAGGTTTAAGAACAGTGTGGCATCTTTTTGGGAATGAGGTTAAGGTGACTTCTTTTCAGGAACTGCAAGATAATTTTCACTTGGAGCAAAAACATTTTTTTTTTGCTTACCTGCAAGTCAGATATTATGCACACTCTTTAAATTCACAGGAGCTATGGCAAGTAAGAAGAATAATGCTGTTGGATTTATTCGACCTGGAGGATCCTTCTCACCATAATATCTCGTGGTTCTATAAGTTCTTGAAGAAAAACACATGGAAACCTCAGGACTACTCCTCTCTCAGAGGTGTCACTGGCAGGAAGAACTGCATATCGGGCTTACAAAAACTGCTTATATAAACTGTTTTAAAAGAATTAAACAAATAACAGAAAACATGGATCTGAAAGAGACTCAGTATAAATTCTTGCTTTGATTTTACATCCCACAAAAACAGGCACAAGTGCTACAACTGACAACAACAGTTCTATGCAAGAAATGTGGTCACATCAGGAGTGCCTTGGGCACCAGTTTTGGACATGTCCTAAAATTCATTGTTTCTGGCAGAGGGTCCTTAAATTTATTTTTTCTATTACTGGGACATAGGTGCCTCTTGAGGCGGAATTGGTATTATTTGATGACTTGCGTGCAGTATTCTTTCGGGACAGACAAACGACTCTGGTGTTTAAAGGTATTTGTCCTTGAAAAAAAGTCAATTTTGAAAACATGATTAGAACCTGACATGCCTACCATAACCCAATTAAGGAGTGCTATTTTTCATTTCTGTATCATGGAAAAATGTGAGGTTAAGTATGATGTGTTTAAAACTAAACCTACATTTTTGCAAATTTGAAGATGTACCTGCATTCACTCTCAGCCAAGTCCTGTATTTTGATTATGAACGATTTGTCAGTAGAGTAACTCGGTCAAATGTACAGATCAGCTTTTTTGAAGGATGATATCCAATTGGAATGGGATGGGATGGAAGTGGATTTCTGGGATGGGAGGGGTCATACTGGTTTGTTTGAATAAATTAGGGATGTGAATCGTTTTAGGACGATTAAAATTATCGTCCGATAATTCACTCACCAAGGGAGAAAAGATTTTTCATTCTTGTAACACACCCGAACAGGTTAATGGCTCCACAGCGTTCAAAAAATCCCACCTTTATTTCCTCTGTGTTTTATACATACGTCATGAATTAAAACCAGAAATCACACCCATTACCATGTCAATCAAAAAGTCAATGCCACTCATCTTAGTATCCTACAAGGTCTTAACTTCCACCTAAAACACCGACCAATCAATTTCTTTATTAAGACCCCTAGGCACTATTGTGTCAAAATAACGTATCCACTTTTGCTCACGTTGCAGCAAATAGTTGTCAAAATCACCACCCCGCTCAAAAACTTTTGACTGATCTATAACAGCAAAGGTTAAATCAGTAAAATCATGGGGGAAGAAAATGAAAATATCCATGATCATCAAAAGAATCCTCCCCTCTTCAGGTACCATAGATGATATTATTGATAGTTTACAAATTTCCAATAGTAGGTCTGCAATTTCATTTCTCAGTTCTTTCAGCACTCTGGGATGCATAACATCTGGTCCAGGTGATTTGCTATTATTTAGTTTTTCAATTTGTGCTAGTACATCTTCCATGTTCACTGAGCTTTGTTTCAATTCTTCTGAATATCATTTCTGGCATGTCTCTCTCACTGTCTTGAACTGTCCCCGGTACAATGTGAGATGCAAATATACTGCGATGGAAATTGAGATCATGGTGAATCTGGAAAGAGAACCCCATGAAGCAGAATGCTATCGAAACATGGCCATGTCGGGGTTGTGATCAAGATGGACGCTCAAGATAAGTTCTGAAAATTTTCTTGCTCTCCCTCTTGGGTTGAAATCTGTGCGAATTACCTGTCCCGGGACCTTCATGACATTTTATACAAAAATATAATAAGAAAAACAAAAAAATAAGTTATTTGAAAAATGTTAACAATAAATTAAAATAAAGTTGGACCAGAGGTCTATACGGCTTGCTGATATTTTCAAGCTGTGTTCATGAAGGTCTTACAAACTACTGGGGAATTGGGGTGTGTTTGGTGTTTGATTTATATTTTCCTCAGATTTCCGAGGTATATTGTTTTGAGGGCTTTGTGTTTGATCATGGGTATATCTCATACATCTTCCTCAGTGAATACCAAAGCAAGTCATTTATTTAGTTTCTCTGCTATGACGTTGTCAGCCCTAAGTGCTCCTTTTACCCCTTGATCATCTGATGGTCAAACTGACTCCCTTGCAGGCTTTTTACCTCAAATGTAACTGAAAAAGTTTTTATTATGAGCTTTTGCTTTCACAGCAAGCTTCTTTTCAAAATCTCTCTTTGCATTATCAATACTTTGCATCTGACTTGCCAGTGCTTAAGCTGTTTCCTGTTTTGTTCATTTGGATCCCTTTTCCATTTCTTGAAAGATGTTCTTTTAGATATTATATTCTCTCTCACCTCACCTTTCAACCATGCTGTGAGTCATTTAGTCTTCTTTCCACCTTTTCTAATGCATGGAATATATCTGTTCTGGGCTTCCAGGATGGTATTTTTAAACAACATCCATGCCTAAGCTAAAACGCTTAGGGATGGATTTTTAAACATACGCGCGCAGGGTACATTTGTGCGCACTACCCGTGCGCACAAATGTAGGCCCGGTTTTATAACATGCATGTGCAGCCACATGCATGTTATAAAATCCAGGATTGGCGCGTGCAAGGGGGTGCACACTAGTGCGGGTGCCGAGCCCTAGGGGAGCCCTGATGGCTTTCCCCATTCCCTCCGAGGCCCCCCCCCACTTTCCACTTCCTTCCCCTATCTAACCCACCCCCCAGCCCTACCTAAATCCCCCCCTTTATTTTGTAAATTACGCCTGCCTCTAGCAGGCGTAACTTGCGCGCGCTAGCCAGCTGCCGGTGTGCGATCACCCAGCACAGCCGCTGTGCCTGAGGCCTCGTTCCTGCCCATTTCACAAAGCCCTGGGACATTCGCGCATCCCGGGGCTTTGCGTGCGTCACCGGGCTTATGCAAAATAGTCTTAGCACACGTAACCCTTTTAAAATCCACCTCTTAACCTTTGCAGTTGCTCCTTTCAGTTTTTTCCTAACCATTTTGCTCATTTTATCATAGTCATCTTTTTGAAAGTTAAATTCTGTTTCCTGCTCCCTCCACTTATTAAGTCAAATCTGATAATGTTATGATCACTATTGCCAAGTGGCTCCAACACTGTTAACTCTGGCACTAAATCCTGTATCTACTAAGGACTAGATCTAAAATAGTTTTCATATCTTTGTGCTGTTTGCAATTCCCCACACTCTGTCTTGGGGGTTTTCATAACTTTGTATCATTTGTGACTCAGCGTACTCTATACCTTGAGAGTTATCGTGCCTATGTGCTGTTTGCAATTTTTTGCACTGTGCACATTTGACGGGGAGGGATGGCGATGTTAAATGCCTTTTGTGTTCTTTGTAATTCCCCACATTCTATGCCTTGAAGTTTTTCATGCCTTTGTGCTATTTGCAGTTTCCCTCGGTGTAAGACTTAGTGTCCTTTTAATGTCCATGACCATGTATCCAAAGAAACTCAACAAAGTTGTTGGGAAGCGATGATGACTTCATAAGGTTAATGCATGTTTAAACAGGCAAGCTTCTGGGATTGCTAAGATCCCTACTTCAGATAGTCATTTTCTCTCTTATACTTTTAGCAAGATTTATCTGTTTTAGGCATAACATTCCCATGAAATTCACCACAAATTTCATTGAAAATGCAGTAGCTACCGATCATGTATATATCAGATTTATACAACTGTCTTTTTCTGAAACTTCGCCTACAGCAACATCAGCTGTAGAAAACTGTTTTGAACTTTTATATAATATGACTTGTTTATTGAATAAACACCACAACTTTCCATCAGTCATTCTGCAGAATACCAATCCAAACAATTTAAGGAAACTATAATCCACTTCAGGCCAACACAATACTGATGATCAACAATGTTGTGGCTGCGTGCAGTGCTGGTAAAGATGTTGCACAGAATCAAATACCACATCAAAGAGATTGAATTATAAAAATATGCAGCTGTTTCTGAAAGCTAACAGATTTTAAATTTTCCTTATCAAATCTAAGGCTTAACTTTTGTAATAGTCTGCATAAGATAGTTGATAAATATGTGCGTAAATTATACTAATTTTCAAAGCGTATTTATGCATGAATGTTCATTTTGAAAATTGCTCATACAAAATTACACTTGCTAATTTGTATGCAGAAATTTGGGGGGGAAATTTAGATGCATATTTTTGAAAATCCAAAATTTTACACACTCAGGGGTAGATTTCCGAAATCGGAGCGGCCTCGGAGGGAATTCTCTAATGCCCTCCCCTCACCTTCCCCTCCCTTCCTCTACCTAACCCACCCCCCCGGCCCTGTCTAAACCCCCCCCTACCTTTGTCGGGGGATTTACGCCTTCCGGAGGGAGATGTAAATCCCTGCGCGCCAGCGGGCCGCTAGCACGCCGGGACGCGACCTGGGGGCGGGTCCGGAGGGCGCGGCCATGCCCCTGGACCGCCCCGGGCCGTAACCACGCCCCAGGCCTGCCCCCGAAATGCTCCCAACACGCCCTGAAAATGCCGCGCGGATCGGGCCCGCCCCTGACACGCCCCCGACACGCCCCCCTCTGAAAACCCCGGGACTTACGCGAGTCCCGGGGCTCTGCGCGCGACGGTGCGCCTATGTAAAATAGGCGCACCGGCGCGCAGGGCCCTGCTCGCCTAAATCCGCCTGTATTTAGGTGGATTTAGGCGAGCAGGGCTCTTAAAATCCGCCCCTAAGTTCATAGCCCTCTTCAGCTTGGGTCCTGAGAATGTCCTGAGAATGCCTCTCTTTCAGAAAAAGTTTGGGAGTGTGTGTGGATATTTTAAGATAATGAGTGGAGAATAGTGCTTTATTATAACATACTGTTCATTGATAATGCTAAGCAAAAAATGGTGAAACAGAATGTGTGTATAAAGTGGACATGTTTGAGGTGTGATGTTAAAACAGTGAATTATAACAATAAAGATACTAATTTAAATAAGTAGGTGAATAATTTGGAGGTACATTTATAGTGACTGTGTTCCTGAAAGGTAATTCAGGTGGTTTTTGAAGTTTATTGACTGAATTGCGGTGTAAGGATTGGGTTGTGTTTTAGCACCTGACATGGGCCATGTTTCAACAAAGAACTTGTCTGTCTCAGGGGTTCTCTGCAAGGCATCAAATGATAATATTAATGCAGAAAATACTTAAAAATGAACAAATAGAATTATATGGCAGTACGAGAAAAGCAAATTACTTGAGTTATAGTTCAACAGAGCCTAAAGATGGCGGCAACTGGAGTACAAGCTACCATTCTCTATCATCTTAAACGGTCACTCATGACCCACGTCCAGTGGAAAGAAAATCTCTGAATAGATGGGCAGCTGGGCTAAGCCAATCCCAATCTTTTCTCCACAAAAGTATATTAGAGCAATATAGACCACCGTGGGGCGTGTTAGCAGCAGGGCTCTGAGGTCATCATTTTTGTGCTGGAAGCGGGACTGCAGGGCTCAAAGCCATAGTTTCACGCTGGCGTCGGCACCGCCGAGCATCTTTGATTTCCATGGGGCTCTGTGGCATCATTTTGCGGCAGTGGTGGCAACAGAGGTACCTTCTTCATGCTCATGGGGCCTGGGATCCCTGCGGGCACATCATCTTTCGCCTGCCGCACTGCTAGCGTTTTCTTCTTGCCCCGTGGGGGAATCTCACGTCAATTGGCGGCGACAGCGCTGCTGCTAGCATCATCTGCGCACGCGTCATCACTGGGTGCCGCCACCATCAGCCTCTTTCTCCTCGTGGGTGTCTTCCATTTAAGAAGCAGGGTGGGGCAGCCATTGCAGAGGTGTCTTGGTGGGCCCTACCTGCCACCCCATAATTTTGCTGCCGGAGGCGGCAGCCTCACCTTGCCTAATGATAGAACCGCCCCTGGGTGAAATGAGCTAAGTTGCTTGTGTCTTGTCTCTCTTGGGCCCTACAGCTACTGCGGCAGAGCATTAACCGATGGAAGGAAGCGCCGGCACATTCTATCGTCCCTGTATTTCTCACTTTGCGTCCACTGCTAAGTCCTGAGGCAAACAGAGCGCTTTCTCTACTTCTAAAAAGACTTCAGTGCCACTGTATATAAGCTCCTGAAGTCTGAATTCAGTTTTGGAGAATGGTCCCTCTTTAATTGATGAACAATTAAATAAGCTGACGGAATAAAGATGGAAAGCTTATTAAGAAAAAAATAGTTAAAATAAGCTTATGTTTGATGTTTAATACTGTCCAGTAAACGGAGATGCTTAAGGGGAAAAAAGATAAAGGCTAAGAACCTTATGGCTTGCATCCAGCAGCTAAGGGCAGAAGCATTCCCTCCTTCTCTCTTTTCTTCTTTTCTTTTGCTGTTAATCATTACAAAAAAAAAGTTTCATAACCTCTCCCAGAGGTTTTGCCTTTATAGAGTGTTGTGTGTGTGTGTGTGTGTGTGTATCACAAATGAAAGGATCTCTGTAATCAGATAATTAACTACCTGGTAACCTTAGCCTTTTTTGTGACACACCAGTTGGCAGGTACAGTCCCATATAACCCAGGAGTCTCGTCTCACTCCCTCCCCGCCCTTTGGAGCAGTCACAGAGCTTCTCTGTCTCATTGGTCCCCTGGGACTGTCCCCCCCCAAAACATTTTGAAGTTCTGAAAAGGAGGGCCAGCTGTCATTTGGTAATGAGTGCCTTTGGACATGCAGATGGCATGAGAGGTACTTACTCGATCCCCTCCTGCACCCATAATATGGGCTTCCCACTGAACAGCTGTCTCATGTACCAGGCTGCGTGCATGAGTCTATCAGACTCATCCCATACCCCCGGCTCCGAAGTTTTTGTTTTTTTTTTTAATCACGTTTAGGTTGGCCTTCAGCTCCTGCGGACATTTACTTCTGCAAAAGTGCGCGATGGTGGCGTAGAACACGTTCCGTGAAAAGGCATATCCCAAAGGCTTCATCAGGAGATCACTCCTGGCAATTTACTGCCTGACACCTTTCATTCCTGCCCCACTCATCACATCCGCCGACGTGAAAGAAATGCAGCCTTGCTCAGCGACTGACATGCATTAGAGCTCCCTGACAAACCTTGGGCCTTATTTTTAAAAAAAGAGACCCCTGGAAGAAAAAGGCTTGTGTGCTCTTTGAATCCAAGTCCGCTGAACGACTGCCAAGTGTAGGCTGTTCTATTCAAAGGGCTGAGTGAATAAATGAGAATAACATCCTTGGGGACCTCAGGGATCGGTTTACTTTGAGAAGGCTGAGCCTCACAAAGGGTCAGAGTCACAAGGTAAATGGAAAAGGCTGGGAGGGGACTTTGATGGCCGAAGCACTGTAACTGTAGAGGACTTGAAAGAAAACTTTTTTTTTTTTTTTCCCAAGAAGATGGGGGAAAAAAAAAACTGGTTTAGAAATCAACTTGACGGGAAAGTAGCTCTTTAAAAGGAAAAGAAACCAGCCTGCCACTCTGTAATTATCTTTCTTTCCTGAATTACCAGCAAAAAACATGGATGTGTCAGTAAGAATGTTTCTGTGGGCAGGTTTTTGTTTTTTTTTTAAATGTTTTTCTTATTGTTTTTCACAAATATTGTGACATTCGTCAAACTCTTCCCCAGATTCACCAGCACCGTGGAACCAAAAGCTAAACACACAAAGCGAGCTATATAATTTCGCATTTTGTATATCCTTTCTATAGCATTTTGTTTACGCCTCGAAGCATTTCTAAATGTGCCACATATATAGAACCTTCCCCAAAATCAGGTTATATGGAAAAGTCCGAAAATGCTGTGTTTCATGGCGTATGTACTGATATTTAGATAGCTGGAGGGACACCCCCTGTAGAAAGCTTCACATGCATCTAACTTCCTAGCTCAAATAGCTACCTTGCATCCTTGGGTGTTTCTCTCCATGCCATAGTCCAAATGAACTAGCAGCTTCCATTCAGTAATAGTGTTATAAGACTATCACTGGTGGAATAGGAAAAAAACAAAACAAAACACACCACAGATCAAAATTGCTGTGTAGGAAGTTGCTGCAGTAAGTGATTTACTGACCAGAAATATGTCCCTGAGGCTGTAGCGTATGTCACAGGGGTACCGCTGGGGTATATTATTATGCAACAGTTGCAGGATCATAAGCAACTTTTCACTTTACTGCATGTCAGGCTTCTTACTAGGAAAACAATGCATTTCTTTTACTAAGTAGATCCACTTGTTTGACAAGAAAAGAATACTATGCACAGAAGAAACAAAGGCAAAGATTTAAAGAAAGGGCAAAACAAACAAACAAACAAAAAATACAAACACCACGCTCTCCCTCCTCCCATGCCCTCCCTGCAACCCCCCCTGAAAATAATTGCGAGTATTTGGTGTGTGCGGCGAGTTTTTGCATTTGTATTTTGCCTGTTGAATTCCGCATTTGCAATCTTAGATGCGGGTCCACATTTTCAGCAACAGATTTCATCCATCCCGAGAGGTGTGAAGTAAAATACCAATACTAATGTTAATAAAAAAAAAAAAAAAGCAGGGAAGATCTGGGAAGAGAATCTGTAAAGGGAGAGAATTACATTCAGAGCTGTACACAAAAAAAATAGCCTAAAGAGGGCAGCCAAATGCAGCAGACGGTGCTTGCAGGCCCGAGTACATCATCATGCATCTTGCTCGGATAAGCCCCGCATTCAGAATATGCAGTGAAAGTCAAAGCTAGTACTCCTTGTTTGTCATTGCATCGAAGATAGCTGAGGCAGCCATATTTAATTGGCATCGAAACCTCCTCCTGTGTGATGTTTGCACCCTCTCATAATATTTTATTCTAAGCCGTTTCCCAGACAGCATTATTGATTCATGTCATTATTCTGCTCATGTCGCTGTGTGCTTATGCAACATGATATCTGACTGCAGTTCCTTCTATGGGCCATAACTTCATAGAAAAATAATATATACTGTACATAGCTTTCAAACTATACTTCGTTTGAAGTCTGCACAGGAAAGCACTTTGAAATCAGAACACATTCAAGTGAAGGACGCCATTATTTTGATAAAAACTTTTCACATATGCTAGATCAATGCAACTCGCAAGATATTTTTTTCCCAGCATCCTATCTTCAATTTTATTAACATATTTCTGCAGAAGAGAATATACACTTGTGTTTTTTGTGTGCAAGATGGAATATTATCCAAGCAGCTATTTTTTAAGCTGCAGAGATTGGTAACCATCCTATCCAGATCACAGCTGCATCATTAGGCATACAATTAATGAACAATTTATCACTCTGAACAGTGTCAGCTGCATTTATATAACATTTCTCATATAGCTTAACTTTTTACTTTGATCTAAAACTCTTATACATAAATTACGTTTGTTTGTTTGTTAAAGGACTGTACAAAAATCTCAGCCTGTTCCCTGTGTCTAAGAGATTGCTGCTGGAGAAATTCTAGTTCAGAACCTGACAGAAGGACCCATTTGCAAAATTGGTTTCTTATAAAATATACTTTGCTTTTTGGAGTTTAATGTTTTCTTTTTTCTATCAGTTATGGGCTTGTTTCAACCACAGAGGTGTGGGCTTCCGTGAGGTGAGCAGCACTGCCAAATCTGGGGTTTTCTGCAATCTAACATCATTAAAGGAGATATCTGACTCTCTTCAGTGTGTTTATAAACACGTAGAGCGGCTGAAAAAAAAAAGAGGGATTTGGAGCGCACGGGAAGCACGACCCTCTTCATTATCGGCTTCTGCTCTGCCTCCAGTCTCATCCCCAGTCATCGAGACACCTGGCATTTGTTTGCCCTTCCTTGGATCTCTACCCCAAATAGATTTACTGCTACTAAGAACTGGGCACTGGCAGCTTCCCTTTTGTCCACTGAGCTCCTCTTCTTTCCTACGAGAGGAAAAAATATTCGAAATGTTCTTTTCCTCTCATGGAAAATGATGGGAGCTGCACCCTGCCACCTTTGTCTTTTATCTGATTCCACGAGAACGAAATGGGGAAAGGGAAGAGATGATGAAAAACATTCCAGAGCCTTTTCTCACTGCTGTCAGAGAGATAGTGCCACGGTGGTCTCAGCACGTGTCTTCTGAAAAAGTCTCACAATTCCACAATTTCAATTGGGAAAAGGCACAGTGTTATTCATTGCATGGGAAGCAAAGGTCTCTCCAGTGCTGCAATCTTCTACACACTATACTCATAGGCTTTAAATCCATCAGAGTCTTGCCTGATGGACCAAAAACGTCCCTGCTTCCAATGACAACAGCACAACATGCATGGCCTGTGCTATCCAATCTCATTGCAACAAGGACAGCCATGTGAAACACAAAGGTCAATGCTCACCAAGTCCTCCTTTACAGGAGATCAACCTTTTATCGAAAGAACACTAAGCACCCAACCCAAAATACCTAGCATGCAGAATACAACATGGCTTGGATGACAAAAAAGGCCACTCAACACATCCTTGACAACTAGCAATGACCTTTTTCTCAGCACAGTGACGAGCTTGTCACGCATATAGCATGGGCAACCACTCCAGTTTTCATAGTGCTATAGTGTCTGAAAATACACATGGTTTCTCTCTTATGAATCACAGGTACTAACCAAAGGATGTAAAATACAACCATATTCTGTAAACAGACATAGAAATATAGTAAATTATAGCAGATAACATAGTAACATAGTAATTAATGATGGCAGAGAAAGACCAAATGTTTCATCCAATTTGCCTAGCAAGTTTCTTATGGTAATAAATAACTGCTGCTCCATGCAGGTTACACCCAAGCCTCAAGATAAGGGTAGTAACTGCCACTCTGTGCAGGTTACCCCCGAGCATTATGTTAAGGGTAGTAATATTTACAGTGAAAACCAAAAAAATATCAAAGCAATAACAAAATTACTTCTAGCAACATTATTATGGGGTAAGCAGTCTTCTTGATAATTCAGACAATGCTCATTGAATGTGCTTTGCTTTTCAACTTTGTCGTAGAAGCAGTCCTGTGCTTTTTCCCTAATGTCTGTGCATCAGTACCCAAAAGGAGAATAGGGTGACTGCTGAAGTTGGTGGTGCACCAACTTTGCTGCTGCCAGGTGCCCTAGGACATAGTCCACCCTCCTAGATTACCTTGTAAGCACTACTTTCTTTGATGCAAAAAGCCCATCAATTTTATGCTCACAGCAACCCAATCCTTAGAAAGAAAATTAGCTAAGTCCATCTCTTCAAATAATCACCTAATCTACTAACAGCAGTTACAATAAAATATGTGAATGAATAAATATTTTCTGCAAGAACATTCAAAACTGCTTTCTGCATGCCAATGAAATTAATAAAGAGCACACATCTTTAAAATAGAAATGAGGAAGAGAGAAAAATAATGCCAGAAAAGCCAGTGATAAGTACCATCATTTTCACAGCAATAATTCAAATTACACAAGAACTGGACCTTTAAAATGCAGACAAACCCTCACCAAATACAAAATAGAAATGTGCCAACAAAAACTGTACTAGAAACCACAAACTCGACTGTATTATGCAATGCAACAATGGAAAAACAGAAACAGCATCATTCATCACAAAATATCAAGCAATAAAATAAAGAGATATAAAACATAATTTATAATATTAAAACCTTGGTGATAAAAAGAATAACTGTCAAAACAGTTGATGAACATCCAATAATTAAAAAAAAACTTACATAAATTTGTTCTAATATTTGCCAAACACCAATAAAATATTTAAAAATATCCTATGAATAAACTATCCAGGGGTCCATATTCAAAAGCCATTTAGACAGATAACATAATAGTTATTCATCTAAATGGCTTACCTGGCCACATTCAGCAATTATCCAACTAAATTCTAGCCAGCTAATAAGTTAGGCGGCTAGAATTTAGCTGGATAAGTTAGGGGCAGCTCAGGGGTATAACTGGGAGGAGTTGAGTCAGACAGCTAAGTTAACTGGCTAACTCCTATATTTAGAGTTAGCTGGATGACTTAGCTAGCTGTTAGGAAAGTGGACCATTAAGCCGAGGCGAGGTTGCTGCTACCCCCAGGGGGTGGCCCTGGAGGTCCTTGCATCAGCGAGGCGATACTAAGGAGGAAGGCCCAACCGGGACTTCACCTATACCAGCCCTCGTTCCCCGCAGGTTGAGCCCTTGGGTACCGGGGCTGGCAGGACTTGGGTGCGGGCCTTCCCGGCGATATCCGTAGGCAATGAGAGGTGGCGCCAGAGAGGTCCAGGTGAAGAGGCTGGCGGCGATCAGACAGAGCCAAGTACCAGGCAAGGAGTCAGGGCAGGCGGAGTTCAAACAGAGACGAGTACCAGGCAAGGCAATTCAGGGGACGAGGAGCAAGGCAGGGACCGGAGGCAGGAACAGGAACGCAGGAACTGAGGAGCAGGGGCGAGGCAAGATGAGAGCAGGAACACAGGAACCAGGAACGCAGACAATTCACGCTCTACAGGAGAGCAGGACCCGTTGCTGAGCAATTGAGAGCGGAGAGGCAGGGTTTAAATACTCAGCCAGCCTAATGACATCAGCCAGGGCCGCGGGGAACATTCCCACCGCTGGCCCTTTAAATCCTGTGACTATGCGTGCACACACACCTAGGGGGACAACCACAAGGAGCAGGAGTTGGTAGCTTTCGGGATGCCACAAGAACAGGCCCTGAGCGGAGAATGTGGCTGGGAGCGGCTGCTGAGCTGGGCCTCCGGCTGGTGCAGGTGAGGGGGCCTGGTCACGGACCGGCGCGACCAGGATTTCTAACATTAGCTAAGTCTTGTGAAGTCAAAGAGCTGCTCTAAAATTAGCCAGCTATAGCTAGCCAGATAACTAATTAAGATAGCCGGTTATATTCAATAGTGTGGCTACAAATATGCCTCCAATGTTAGCCGGATAACTTTATCCAGCTAAATTTGCCTTCCAGACTGTGTCTGAATATAGACTTCTCAGTAATTAACAAATGTTCTAGAGGAGGAGTTAAGATGGTGCCCAAATCAAATGTGCATGCTTGAGCTCCCCCTGAACTTTCTAAATTCCTTTTTGCCTCATTGACATTTGCTTATTCTAATATGGGAAAAAGGAAAGGAGCGGTGTGGCATTTTCCTTCAGTAGGAGGAACCCAACAAACAAATATGTCTGAGTACGCACCTATTCCACCAGCATCCACCCCAGTGTCCTGCATGGCTGGAACAGAGACATCCGGCTCGTCAATGGCTGAGGCTGCTCCAAGTCCTGGGGTGTGTTCAACGTCTCAGCCTCCCAATGATGCTGCCTGTGCAGGGGAGGTGTTGCTGGAAACCAATCTTGTTTTCAGAGACTGCACCACGTCATCAGTTGGTGTCTCCCCAGTTCAGGCTGCAGGAGGAGTGTGGCGGGCAGAATCGAAGAAGTTTCCATCTTTCCAGGGGCTCGAAAAGAGACCTGGGATTGCATTGTCTCAAGCCCCAACAATTGGTGTGGATTCACAGCTGGTGCAGAATGGGTGTTAAGAAGGAAATTAAGGGTTGGATTTTTCAAAATGTGGTAAGTACCACATGCGATAGCAAAAGGGGCATGTGCAAAGAGCTAAGCTAGTGATGCCCTTTTCAGATTCTGTGATAAGTGCCAGACCTGTTGTGTTTCCTACATTCAACCACCAGAAAGGAAGGAGGGAGGGAGGGAGAGAGAGAGAGACTAGCCATAATAGCATGGCCCATAGGTAGGTATTTGTATCCCTATGGTAGGCCCACCTAGTAACTCGAGGTGGGGATTAGGTAAGAGTGTAGGGGGTTAAGGGCCACTTTGACATTCTATGTGACACCTACGAACAGAACAGTGGTCTCATGTGAAGATTTGCTGGCCTTCGGAGTGAGGAAACTCACTCCAAGATGAGATTTGGGCAAGGTTCTCTCAACCTAGCTTGATGTAGAGAGTCCATCAAGCTAGGTGGAGAGAACCTTGCCCACATCTCATCTTGGAGTGAGTTTCCTCACTCCGAAGGCCAGCAAATCTTCACAAGAGACCACTGTTCTGTTCGTAGGTGTCACGTAGAATGTCAAAGTGTCCCCTAACCCCCTACACTCTTACCTAATCCCCACCTCGAGTTATTAGGTGGGCCTACCATAGGGATACAAATACCTACCTATGGGCCATGCTATTATGGCTAGTCTCTCTCTCTCTCTTTCTCTCTCTCTCTCTCTAACAGAAGAGGTGTAGTTAAAAACAGCTGTGCAATAGCTCTTCACAGACAGGCTAACTCCTCCTATTTGCATCACACCATACAATATAGTGTGATCGCATGTGTTAACAGGGCTTTTTGCATGTGAAAACACCTTACCGCATTTTGAAAAATAACCCCCTAATTTTGGTTTGTTCATTGGGACCTATTCATCTCATTAGTTTCAATATAAAAGTTTGTTTTCATTTCTTTGTTTCAGAATAGTGATTTTTTAATCAATTCTAATGAAACTTGTGAGAAGAAATCATCAGAAGGTGGGAAAAGAACTGCTAAGTATTTAGTGTGTGGCAAAGTGGCATCAAAAGTGTCAAATAGTAGCCTTAGACTGTGGAAAGGGGTACCAGGCTTACAAGATTGGCAGGAATTCTCTAATGCAATGGGTGTAAAACAAAGAAGCAGCAAGAGGAGGAAGAACATCTCAAGGTTTATAAAGAGGATGCCAGCCCAGCAATAGTGTAATGAACACTTGACGGCATCATGAGAGGCTAAGTAGCATCGAAAGTGGCATCAGTACCCTAAGGCACCATGAAGGAGGACTGAAGCAGAACAGTGGCTGAAAAAAATCCCAAGGTACAGATAAAGAGACCACAAATCAGAAAGAGTGGTAACAAGATTTCAAAAGTATAGGATATGCCACTCTGCCTTAATGCTATGGTTGGTAGTATATCGTCATTCTGTTGAGCATACAGACAGCTGCAGAGGGGGATGCCTCTTCCTGTTGAAGTATGGCTGCGCCTGCTGATCCACCATGCCAGTAGGATATATTTGTGTCATGGAATAAGCCATACACATCATTGTTGATATGTATCCAAGTGTCCAGTACAGTGGAACTGCGAGTGGGCCATGAAATCAGTTATGGTTCATGGAGCAGTGCCGCCAGTGTGCAAAGGAATGGATAAGCCATGGCAAGAGCAAGAGTTGGCAAGAAGGTGAGTACCATAGATAAAGAATGGTATCAAAGACCTGAGGAGTGTCTCAATAAGCTTGCAAAGCAAGTTATCGCCAGGGCATAACGCAAAGAGTGCAAGTACTGTAGGAAAATAGGATTCGGCAAGAACCTTGAACACAGCTGGAGTAGGGATGTGAATCGTTTTTTGATGATTTAAAACAATTGTCAGATATATTTTAAATCGTCAAAAATCATTAGAGCCGCGATACAATAGCAATTCCCCTGATTTATCATCAAAAAATCATAAATCGGGGAGGGGGAGGGCGGGAAAACCGGCACACCAAACAACCCTAAAACCCACCCCAACCCTTTAAAATAAATCCCCCACCCTCCGAACCCCCCCAAAATGTTTTAAATTACCTGGGGTCCAGTGGGGGGGGGGGGGTCCCGGCGCGATCTCCCGCTCTCTGGCCACGGCTGCGTTAATAGAAATGGTGCCATGGCCCTTTGCCCTTATCATATGACAGGGCAAAGGTAGCGCCGGCGCCATTTTGGTTCCTGGGAGAGGAGGAGGGGGGAATAGGTGGGCATATTCAAAACATTATCGTAGGGGAGAAGGTGCAGGGGAAAAATTGGACAAATACATAACTTATTGGAGCGAGGGGGGTAGTGAGAGGAGGTGGGGAGCAAATAAATGACATCGTTGAGCATATGTATAACATTATTGTAGAAGAGGGGGTGTGGAGGGGTGGGGGAGAAATAATTGATCTATCAGCAGGGTTTGATACTGTAGATCACTTGATTTTAATTTGCAGGTGATCTGAAACTGGCATTGGGCATATTACCTCCAATGGTTTACCTTGCAGTTAACAAATCGTTATTTCCAGGTAAGGACTGGACATTCCTTATCTGAGAAAATGAATCTGGATGCTGGTGTCCTGCAGAGATTTTCCCTCTCTGCTACACTTTTTAACATCTACATGTTACCTTTATGCCAACTTCTTTCTGGATTAGGTATTACGTACTACATATATGCAGGTGATGTACAACCTTTAGCTCCTATTAAGGATTCAATAGAAAATACTTTGAAATTGGTTGAGATTTATTTCTCAGCAATTCAACAGTTATTGAGAGAGACATATGAAATTGGTGTTAAATCATTAAAAAAAAATGAAGTTATATTATTAAATAGAAAATTATCACCAACAAGCCAATTTACCTTATAATAGAACAGGAACACCATCCTCGTCACTAAACGAGAATACTATTCCAAAAAGATACATGGTTTCCAACACAATCCCAGAGCCCTCTTTACATTGATCACAGACCTTACCAACTCCTCCTCAATGCAACCCCAAGTCCCCACCTCTAAGAACCGCTGCAATGAACTGGCACACTTCTTCAAAAACAAAGTCTCCTCCCTCACCGCACATTTCTCCCCTAACCCCAATAATGTGAACCTACCCCCCCTCAACTCATTCTCGGCTACCTTGTCTAACTTTGACTCATCCTCCTCCCTGGAAATTGAAAACATCCTAAAAAAATGAAACCATCCTCCCATCCCGCTGAAACCATCCCATCTAAACTTCTTCTCTCCATTCTCAAAACTATTTCCAAACCCCTGTCAGTCATACTGAACTGCTCACTAGAACAGGGCATGGTCCCCAATTCACTCAAGCATGCGGTAGTTAAACCGATCCTTAAAAAACCTAATCTTGACCGCTCCACCCTCTCCAATTTCAGACCCATTTCCAACCTTCCCCTCCTCGCTAAAATTCTAGAAAGCTTGTTAACTCTCGCCTTTCTGATTACATTGAGCAACACAACATTCTACCCCCTACGCAACATGGCTTTCGAAAGCATCTGAGCACCGAGACCTTACTCCTCTCCCTTACTAACACCATTATCAATGGAACTGACACAGGTACCTCTTACCTCCTTGCTATGTTAGACATCTCTGCAGCGTTCGATACTGATAACCACACCATCCTCCTTAACCTCCTCAACAGTATTGGTATCTCTGGAATTGCCCTCTCCTGGCTGAAATCCTATCTACAAAATCGCCAATTAACAGTTCTCCTAGATAACAACGAATATGAGGCCATTAAACTGGATCAGGGTGTTCCCCAGGACTCCTCTCTTTCCTCTACCTTATTTAAAATTTACATGCGTCCTCTTACTACCCTCCTCACTAATCTTGGCATTAAACACTTCATCTACGCAGATGATGTGCAAATCCTCTTCCCCTTCTCTGACTCTCTTATCTCAGCTCTCCAAAACTGGGAATCATGCCTGACCGCCATCAACAAACTCCTCACTGACATGCACCTTGCTCTCAACCCCCAAAAGACTGAACTCCTTATCATTTCCACCAAACTACCCCTTCCTTCTCCTCCCCTATCTTACTCTTCCACTACCTTCTAGAGATGTGGTTCGTTTATCACCAGAATTAGAAAAACCACAACGAACTTTCCTAATTTGTTGTGGTTTCGGAGACCCCGAAACCCGAAAAGAATTTCCCCCGAATTTCGGGGAAATTTCGTTTTTCGGGTTTGCATGGGGAGAGGGACACTTTTTTTTTTTTTTTTAATTAAAAACCACCCCAAACCACCCCAAACATTTAAATAAGCTATAATACAACACCCTCCCCCCCCCCCCGATCCCGATCCCTCCCCAAGACTTACTAAGTACATCCCTGGTGGTCCAGCGCAGTCCCCGGGTTCCATTTGCCATGCCGTGCCCGTGCTAATTCAAGCTGTGCTCTGTAAAATGGTGCCGAATAGCCTCTGAACTACCATGTCACAGGGGCTACCGGTGCCATTGGTCAGCCCCTGTCACATGGCCATCAGCGCCATCTTGTGCTCCTGTCATGTGACTGGAGCTGACCAATGGCGCCGAAAGCCTCTGTGACATAGCCTTTGCCCATACTATCGGCGCCATTTTGATTACTGGCAGCTGACAGCGAAATCGCTTTCGGACCCCTGCTGGACCCCCAGGGATTATTGGCAAGCCTTGGGGGGGTCAGGAGGGGGCTCTTGACCCCCCCAAGGCTTGCCAATAATCCGATTACTGTAATTACTGTAATTCTCTCCTCCTCGGCCTCCCCTCCAACCACACCAAACCTTTACAACTCCTACAGAACGCTGCTGCACGTATCCTCAGTAACACTAGAAAAAGAGATCACATCACTCCAACCCTCATGGAACTCCACGGGCTACCAATCCAATCATGTATCCAGTTCAAAACGCTATCCCTCATTCACAAAAGTATCACCAATGAAAAATTCAATTGGCTCTGCCCCCCCCCCCCCCCCCCCCCCCTCCTTCCTCGCTCCTCCACTAGATCTACACATCATGCCCTCCAAGGAACACTCCGCTCCCCCTCCATCAAACCCTACAAGCTAAACTATACTATGAATAGAGCTTTCTCCCTCGCCGCCCCCACTCTTTGGAACTCCCTCCCTCCAGATCTCCGCACAGAAACATCCACACCAAAATTCAAAAAGAAACTAAAAACATTGCTCTTTCAACAAGCCTACCCTCCCTCTACTCCCTCCACATGATGTATGAAAACCATTTGTCCATATGACTGTTGACTCTCTTGTATATATTTTGTACATTAGTTCACAATTATTATTTATTCTGTTTACTTTATCTCTTGTAATACCTTTTAACTTTAATTTTTTTATAGTTACTGTTCCATTTAAAGGCTCCGCCTATTAGCTTTGAGTTAAATGTACACCGATACGATGTGCAAACAGTTGTCAGTATATAAAAATGTTAAATAAATAAATAAAATAAATAAATAGACTCTATACAAAATGAACTGATCTCTGTAATGCCCGAGATTTGGGAGTAATAATTAATAGTGAGCTTAGCATGAAAAAACATATTAATCAAAAAATCAGAGATGGCTACAATAAATTACACATTTTAAAGCATCTAAAACCTCTCCTAAGCTATGAAGATTTTTGTATGGTTCTGCAAACATTGATTTTCTCAAATTTGGTCTATTGCAAAGGTCTCCTAATTGGTTTACCTGCAAGCACAATAAGGCCTTTGCAATTACTACAAAATGCCACCACTAGAGTACTGACAGGCACCAGGAATTTTGATCATATCACCCCAACATTGCTTTCATTACATTGGCTTCCAGTCAAATTTAGAATTGATTTCAAGGTTCTCTATTTATTGCACAAAATCATTAACAATGATAAACCTGAATGGCTTAATGCAGCTTTACATCTGTATACACCCCAAAGAAATCTTAGATCTGCTAATAAAGGCCTTTTAGTCATCCCTTCAGTGTGAACTGCCCGTCTGCTATTTCTATTGCCGGACCTAAATTGTGGAACTCTCTTCCCCAGATTTAAGGTTACAAAGAAATTTTAAGGCTAAAAAAAACTTGAAAACATGGCTTTTTAATCAGGCTTTTGCATCGTCAATTTAAGGCAATATTTTATTTTATTTTCATGCTTATGATTTTTACTATTAATTGTATGAATTTTGTATTAGAACTATTTTATCTGTTAATGTATTAATGTTTATTTATATCAGTGATTTATTGTTTTTTTATTTTGATGTTATTTCTTTGTAAACCATTATGATTGGTCACAGAAAAACAATAAATAAATAAACAAACAAATAAATCCAGCTACTCATGAGGGAAGAAGGGAAACATCTTCAGGCCGATGCAATACAATGTGCAAAACGAGGGTTAGGGTGTCCAAAACGCACATCCAACTGAGCACATAGCTAATTAGCACTCATCACATGTAAATTCATGTTGATGAGGCTATTAGCTATTTCCCCTGATGCAAAAAAAAAAAAAGTGTGCCGAATGCACACATTTTTACTGTCAAAAATTAAGGTCTGCCCCGGAGCAGGTATTAATTCTTGAGGAGCCACAAAATGTTTACAGAAAAGCAGAAAATACTGCTTTCCTGTAGTTCCTACAACTTAACATCGTGGCAATATTAAGTCAGAGGAACCAAAAAAAGAGATCCCCACCAAAATAAAAAGTGTGTCGGCAGGTTAGGAAAAGGGCCACTCAATCAAAGAGCATCCATTTTCCTAACTCATGTCTGTGCACAGATAAGAAAAACGGACACTTGTAAAATTGAGCGCCCATTTTCCTAACCCGCTGACAGCCACCTCTCCTGGGCGCCCGCTGCTGAGGAGGCACTGGGAGTGCATAATGTCCCTAGCACCTCCTTTTTACTGCAGCAGCTCATTTAAATATTACATGAGGCCCCCCCGGAGAGGTGCATTGTTCACTTAAGGAGAGCGGGCGATCAATCATGAGCGCCCGTATTCCGTGCTGTGATATTGCAGTGGTCTGCTTGAGTCCCATCAAACCCCCAAATGATGGGCAAAATTGTACTTTTGTTTGACTGAACTGTTGTAGAGAGAGTTTAAAGGGCCAGGTGCTCAATATTAAGTATTAAAAAGAATTGCCAGCCATCACCAAATCACCCCGTGCAAACAATGTCTTTGCTGCCAACCCGTCTGGCACACTTGCCAGTTAATGCTTTTAAAGTTCATGCAGCGGGGTTGCAAATGGAAAAAACACATTTCCTCTCGTATGTTGCCTTGCCAGAATGATGTTAATTGGTAACAGTAGCTTTCCAGAGTTATCCACTGTGACTTTCTAGGAGGCTCCAGAAACCATCTCCATTGGTTTCTGTGCTCTGTAAAATGTTCAGGCCTCAGTGCATGAAAAAGGTACTGCTGGGTTCCAACAATCATGCAAAATACTTTCGCATGACCTCACACCAAGGAGAGAAGTGATGTTTCTTTCAGGAAGATGAAATGAGATGGCTTCTTGGAAAAAATACAGAATAGACAACAGCAGGGGAATACAGAACCAGCAAACTGTAAACGTTTTTATTCTTTGTATTTAGGTCTTTTGCTAAAGAGATGAGTGAAATGACTGGAAAAACATAACTCACTCCTTTTCATGTGTCTTTTTAAGTAGCACCCTTCTCAGGGGTGGGCCTAATTCACCAAGTGTTCCTTCAAACCATGGAGGTCAATACTGAGCAGTGACAAAGCAGATAAACTTTGTCCAAACATTCAGCAACATTTAACCGGCTAAGAAAGTGACTGAACGTCAGGTGAAATCTGCAGAAAACTTGCTTGGTTAGATATAGAGCATCCATTTCTATGGACAGAGTTGGTCATACAAATGTAGTCGGTTAGTTCTGAAAATCTCACTAAGGGATACGCGCACTGCCACGCACATGTTATAAAATCCAGAGTCGGCGCGCGCAAGGGGTGCACAATTGTGCAACTTGCATGCGCCAAGCTGCGTAGCCTTCCTCCGTTCCCTCCAAGGCCACTCCGAAATCGGAGCGGCCTCGAAGGGAAATTTCCTTCCGCCTCACCGCCTCACCCCAACTTCCCTTCCCTTCCCCTACCTAACCCCCCCCCCCCCCCCCCAGCCCTATCTAAAAAAAACCCCATACCTTTGTTGAAGAAGTTACGTGCGCTGGCCGATGGCCGGCCCGCGATCCCGGGCACAGCAGCAAATGGCCACGCCCCGGACCGCCCCCGTCCCGCCCCTTTTTACAAGCCCAGGGACATATGCGCGTCCCGGGGCTTGCGTGCGCCGCCGAGCCTATGCGAGATAGGCTCGGCGCGCGCAGGGGCAGCTTGGGGCAGCTTTTCGGGGGTTATGCCCGTATCTTTCACGCGTAACCCTTTGAAAATCTACCCCTAATTGTTGTTTTTAAAATAACTATTAAAACAAATAACTATTTTGCTCTATTCTTGATTTAAAAGAATAGCATAAATGTATACTTTCATCACTCATTGTTGTTTGAAATATCCAATCATATTAATTTATAGAATTGTTAAAATAAATTATTCAACTCTATAAATAACCTGATGTTGAATATGGAGGCAAAGAAGACACTTCAGGCAGCTTTCATAGCAGGCAGGTAAAAAGGACTTGAGCACAATTCAGCGCTCTCTTTTATTGTACATTCATACAAAGGCAGATGATGTGTCATTACATGATTGGCTACTTTCCCCATAGCAACAGACGAGTCTCTACACTATTGGCTTGGCTCAGGGGGTGTGCACGGATCATATCATTGGCTGCTGAAATCTATACCTCCTGACTTTGTCCTGCCTCTGACTAAGGAACACCCAGCCCCTCCCCCAGGAATTCAGGGCCAAGCACAAGCCAGAGAAATACATGATAGTCAGGTATCCTTTCCCAGGCAGAGACTTAAGCACAAGTGATGCTTTTATTCAGGCAAAGGTCAGGGAGAAGGGAAGTTAATGTTTAAACCCTGATGAAATGGCTTGCTGGCAAAGCTCATATTTCCCACATCTCACCCTTTCTGTTTTTGTTTAGGCAGCTCAGTAAAGCTTTAGACCCTTACTGAAATCTGTTATGTCTTGGTATGGGCTGGAAATAGGAAAAGGGGGATTATGGAGGGAAGAAAGCTGATTCGGCGTGGTGTGCCAGCTGCCGATGAGCTCCTGAATCTCCATATCACCCAAAGCTGGTGCAGGTGGTGTGCCAATGCTGCAGGGCTCCGGATTCCCTATTAGGCATCTTACAAGACATCTTTGTATCCGGGCTGAGAGCAAGGTTTCAATATGGATATGAGGGTTGGGTATGCACTGAATACAGCATCACAGGCAAATAATTAAGACAATTACAGTAAAAAAAAATAGAAATCACCCTTTTGAGACCAGAAATATCAGGGAGCCAGGACCATAGCCAGTGCCATGGAGAAGTAGGTATTCTGCCTGAAAATGGTGCATCAGCAACCATGGTTTCTATCTGCTCTATGGTATGTGTGAGGTTTGCTTTATAGTCTGATATGTACACACAGCAATGAGATCCAATTAATGCACAAACACCACCCTTAGATGCTAAAATGGTGTCTAAGGCTTAGCGGTTCTGTAATGCTACTTCTCTAATCTGAGAAACTTCTGTTGTGAGTAGTTTTAATGCATGGACTGTCTGATTAAATAGGGCAGTCGTCCAGTTAGCTAGGATGTGTAAGTCTCTGTAATTCATATCATTTGGGTTATATAACTACAAAGGGTAAATCCTTCATCCCTTCTATACTTTCTGTACTTGCTTGGGTCTCCCACTGCACATCCTGAAATCTGCCAATTGCACATATATGTGGTATAATTATGTAAGTGTTCAGTGATTAATACAAAGGTTCGGTTACAATATGGATATTTCCCACCTGAATTCCCTTCCCATCCCCTGTATCATAGTCCCAACAAAGAGCGGCAGTCTCTTGAATACAGCTACCAATGTGTAGTATGGCATTATTAACTGGAGAGTTAATGAAAACACCTCTCTGTAAAGGATAATTAGTCCATACTGTAAGGTTAAATGGTACAGCATGCATCAGTAGTTCTCCGCAGGCATGGGTTGGCATGTGTGTGCAGATCCAACAGTCTGTTCGATTCAACAGGTGTGAAAAGTTCTGTGCATCGAGGATGTACATGTTGTACTGTCAGAGTCCTTGTTCTGAAATCGCCATAACTGGAGAAATAAGGCAAAGGAGGTGGGTGCAGAACACAATTGTTAATGAGTTGGCATTCAGGCAAGAAAAGGCGGCTAATAAGTTCTCTGGAGTTTTCTCAAGGCCTTGCTGTTCCAAGAGTTGTGCAGATTGGTTGGATAGGGCCTTGATCTGTCTCCAGGTCATGTGGTGCTGCTTTTTGCAAGGAGTCCGGTCTCTGTCCTTCTGAGGGCTGTGGAGGCTCATGGAGAAGTTGGGGATCGGGTCCTGTAGACCTGGACACCTTTCCATCTTTCCACGGCTTGATATACCGGCTTGGAACCCCAAAGTGGACCTGTGGAAACAAGCACAGAAACATATCCTCGTTCCCCATTTTAAGGGAACGGGACCGTACCAGACATTAAATATTCTATACAAAACTGATGGCTGTGGGTGACTAACCCTAGTCCCATAATGATTACTCATGGCTGTGGTCTTAAATTTGATATGTTTGGATGATTTAAACAATACTTTGTTCAGCCAGTCCTGTTTAGGGGAAAATCCAGGGGCAATCCCTCCTTTTTCTTTTTGTTTGGGCCAGAGCTCTTAAGGGTATGATTTGCTCTCTCCACAATGGCTTGCCCTGTGGTGTTGTAGGGGATGCCAAATACGTATTTAATGTTCAATTATTGACAAAATTCATGCAAAGGAATGGCTGCAGTAAATAGAGCCATTATCAGTTTTCAGAACAGAGGGTAACCCCATTATCAAGAAAGTTTTTATGCAGTGATCAATTTTCATTCAGTAAAATAGCAATAAGTGTAAATTAATCATTTAAAGGAAAAGTCAATTGCAGTAAGCAGAATCAAATGACAAGTATATTAGACATTACATTAAACATATGTTACACAAGACTGACATATATTCATTCATCCTGCAAATATTCATTTACACAAAACTGACACATATTCATCCATCCTGCAAATATTCATTCATAGTCTTCTTACATCAAGACAGGCAACAGATAACACATAATTTAAGCTAAAAATCTTATCAAAAAGTTATCAAAAACAAAATTAGATCATGGATCAAAAATCAAAAGTCAAAAGGTGTTAGAAAAATGTTTGAAAATGTTAAAATAAACTGCAAACTGTTCATCTTCACATCTCTCATGGCGGGAAGGCTGTAAATCTGGAAAATATCAAAAACTGGCATACTGCAAAAAATTACTAAGGTAAGGATTAAAGTGAAATTCTTACTTTTTTAACCTTGAAGAAATCAATTCTATTATTCAATTTAATAAAATCAATTTGGATTTGCAAGAAAAGGTTTGGGAGGGATTGCTTTAGATGTAGCAACCTCTATCAGTAAAAATTTTAAGGTTCAGAATTCTGTATAAATTTTGTGAAAAAGAAAATAAAACTGAAGTTTCTTTAATACAGAAGGTCTGTAGGCCTGAAAAATAAAAAATATTATACAACAGAATTATTAAAACAATAATATAATATAACTTGTAGAATAACATAGCGCCTCCTAGTGGAGACCCCATCATTACTTTATAGATTGCAACTATTGTTCCAGGTTGCAATCAATAATACTCTGAGCTTACTTTCAATGTGGAATATCAGAATAGAATTTATTCTTATAATTATTAGAATAGGAAATTAAACACGCTGTTCAGTAATCTCAGTTCAGTATTAACGAAGTTTGAAAGTATTAAAAGATTAACAGAAAAAGAGTGAGACGAGGAAGGGCTAGTACAGGAATGCTGAGTTATAACATATAGAAACTAGAGAGAGAAACTGCAGGACTAAGTCCAGTTTTTTTCTTTTCAAAAGTTCTCCCTCCCTCCCCCATGAGTGGCAAGCAAGAGTTAACAGAAAGACAGTAAAGGGAGGGAGGAGCAGTGTTTCTCAAAAGAAAAGAACTGCACCCAAGGAATTAATCCTTCAGTCAATAGGAACTGAAAGATAGCATTGTTTAACAATTTAGATATCAACCAGAAACAATGGCTGGCGTGGACTTGCTGATTCCTTGCAGACAGATACTATTTTTCTCCTGTAGGGAAAATTACAATAAAAATCTGTGCGCTGGCAATGCAAGCTATAAACTTAAATCTCAGAGAAATGGAGTCATTTTAAATGTGAGCCAAATTAATTTTGCAAAAAGTGAACATTTCACATGTAATTTACACAGTATATTATTCAAATTTCAGTACAGTTTTAACATAAGGTTCTGCATTCACTTTGTGGGGGAAAATACTCTCAAAGTATGCAGATTTTTTGTAACTGAATTCAAAGACTAAGAGAAACCATTTTTTCCAATTCTGTACTGTTTGTGCAATTACTCTGTTTAATCTGGACTGCAATAGGTCATTGAAGTGTATAATTAAATCATTTTTTTCATATTGATATTTTCTTTGCTTGTAATGCAGGAGTGCAGCTGCCTGGCCCAAGGTCTTATACGCTGATTTCTTTGAAGACCTGGGGGCATAGCCACTGCTCATGGCACTCCGGGCGGCACTCAACTCTATTGCTGCCACACCCAGCTCTTTAATCCCTTTTGTAATAGGAGAGGCTTGAATCCCTTTCAATAATTCCTCCTTTGTGAGATTTCCATGTTCTAGGTGAAATCCCATGCTGACCGCGGCACATAAATTGTTACCGGGAGCAGTGGTTTGAGATGGTAATTTACCTGGACAAATTGATGATGCAGAATTAATGACTGTCTCAGGCAATGGCAAATGGGGGTACAGGGAGTGGTTGGTGGGGGAAGGGGGTTGCAGGCAAGATGGAGTGAGGCTATTTTTTCTGACTTCAGTGTTTTCAGTTTCCTGGGGCCTTTTCTCTGAGGTGGATGCAGAGGAAGCCGCAGGAGCCATGTGAGTGTGTGTCCCCAGATGTTCTATTTCACTTTCTGTCCCCCTTTGTTCATGGTTCTTTTCTGTGATGGGGAAGGCTTGAAGTCCTTCCAACAATTCTTTTTCTGTAAGGCTTTCTTTTTGCTGTTTCTGCTGAAATTCAATGCTAATCACCCCACCCAGGCCAGGTTGTGGCTCAATTGTTCTCAAGGACTGCTTTTCTAAAGAAGTGGGGAAGGTGTGAATGGGCTTGGGTGTGGGTATGGAGAGCTGATACAAAGAATTTGCTGTCTCTGAGGGAGACTGAGCATAAGATGGGGGAAGGGTATTCTGATTGAGTCTGCCTGCTTCTAAAAGCACATGGTTTGGAAATGCTGTCTTGAAACTTTTTTTTCCTATGTGTTCTATGGCCTCTGTACATTTTTGCCAGATTAATAACTGCTCTATGGGAGCTCTGGGAGCCATATGAAGATTATTGCCTATTAAAATCCAGTCCTGGATATTCAGAGTTCCAGCCTGTGAATACCAAGGGCAATGGCAAGCTATTTCACTTATTAATTTTTCTAAGTCCCCCAGGCTGATTTGTGCTTTTTTTCTTCTGGTGATGAAATAATGATTATTGATTATTTTCTGCAGCTCCTTGGCATGTAGCCTTTGCTGTACAGATAAATCACTTCCCATGCTCATGAGTGTGGGGAACAAATTTACTGAGAAATACTTTAAAAATACTAAAAAGTACCTTAAAAATACTTACGATTGCAAATCTGTTGAACGGTACGTACCTAAAGCTATGACCAGCCGAAATGAGCAGAGAGTATATCATCACGTGCGGGCTCACCAGATGTTGAATATGGAGGCAAAGAAGACACTTCAGGCAGCTTTCATGGCAGGCAGGTAAAAAGGACTTGAGCACAATTCAGCGCTCTCTTTTATTGTACATTCATACAAAGGCAGATGATGTGTCATTACATGATTGGCTACTTTCCCCATAGCAACAGACGAGTCTCTACACTATTGGCTTGGCTCAGGGGGTGTGCACGGATCATATCATTGGCTGCTGAAATCTATACCTCCTGACTTTGTCCTGCCTCTGACTAAGGAACACCCAGCCCCTCCCCCAGGAATTCAGGGCCAAGCACAAGCCAGAGAAATACATGATAGTCAGGTATCCTTTCCCAGGCAGAGACTTAAGCACAAGTGATGCTTTTATTCAGGCAAAGGTCAGGGAGAAGGGAAGTTAATGTTTAAACCCTAATGAAATGGCTTGCTGGCAAAGCTCATATTTCCCACACCTTAAAACTTGAAAATTTCTCCCTAAATTTACTCAAAATAATGCTACCTATTCTTCACTCACTCAAGCACCAAACATTGCAAAGCTTTTCATTTAAAATTCAATTAGTTTCCCTCTCTTTAGGCCTTACAAAAGGAGACAGGTACAGCCCCTCCTTCTCCATGCAGGTCAGCTCCTAAATGCCTTCTTTCATTAACTGCCTCTTTCTTTTAGTATCTAGGTGTATTCTTGCTTTTGATGATGTCACCCTATTAAATAGTACAGAACTATGAGTTATTAATTTAATGTACTTATAGACTCCATAAGCTCCCTTTTTATTTTATTTTTATTACTACTACTGTTACCTATTTTTTACGACTTCACTTCATTTTTAATATATTGTCAATTTCAAATTAGATCTCGGTGCTTTAACTCTGTTTTGTGTTCTTACTCTGACCGGATTACCCATATCAGGGAAACCAATGACCTAATCACCTGGATAAGGTCTCTCTATCGCACCTGCTTATGAACCTACAGCACTTATGGAGATGCTGTTTTAAGCATAATCCCATGATAGCACTAATGACATAGTTTGACATATTTAGCAACAGCCTGAACTTCTTTTTACATTACATGGAACTCTCTAATTTAAAAAATACATTTTTGGCCTTTGACCTGCTGTTACCACTGCCCTTGCCCCACTCAACTCAGGCCTATCTATTTCTCAGACTCATTCGGACCTCATCTGTCTCCCTGGGGTTCAATGTTCAAGTAAGTATTATATTATTATTATTTTAAAGGTACCTACTTTACACATCCAGCATGGTTTTTAGGTGTGTACATGGCTTTGAAAATTCAGCCCTTAATGCCAAGAAAAAAACCATACAAGGGCCAAATATGCTTAAATTGCTTTTGTAATTGAGTAGTAGGTAGCAATATCAATGGAAAGTGGTGGTTTTATTACTAAAAAGTCATTTTCTTTGTATCCATGCTATAAGCACTCTACATATTTTTCTTGTAACCCTTCAAATAATGCCATTGCTTGGTTAGTATTAAAATTACTTTATGCAATGGAGGGATGTTTTTTTTCATCTGGACTCATTAAAGCCAGTGGAATAATGTGTTCAGAGGGGACAGATTGTTTTCTGGGAGCCATTACAGTGGAGACCACAGATATTGGAGGGGTTTTGGTGCCTGTGGCATGGTAAATGAGCAGGCAAGGCTTTCTTTGAGTATTTTTATTTGCAGCGCACATGAAACACAGTGTAGCGCCCCCTAGCTGCAACTGGTGGAAATGGCGACTCTCTTCTGCTATGGTGGTTTGAGTTTCCGAGTTGCAGTGGGGAAGGTCGATGGTACTGGAGTAGAGTTGCAACTATAGGGGTTCCACACGTTGCCCTTTTCCCAACTGGGTAATTTAAAAGAAATGGGAAATCCCACCCAGCCAATGGGGATCCCGGAGGTTGGGAGGGGAAGCAGGGATTAAGAAAAATATTATGTAGGAAAGGATCATTTAAAATTAACAAATGCTTTATTGTGGTAACAATTATGAAATGCAAATAAAAAAATGTACCCAGTTGGCAATGATGTTAAAATCAGGTTCAACAGCTATTGTGTACCAGCAGTAAATGCAATTCACTTTAAATCTTTTGCAACTGAGAAGAACATAAGAACATAAGAAAATGCCATACTGGGTCAGACCAAGGGTCCATCAAGCCCAGCATCCTGTTTCCAACAGTGGCCAATCCAGGCCATAAAAACCTGGCAAGAACCCAAAAACTAAGTCTATTCCATGTAACCATTGCTAATGGCAGTGGCTATTCTCTAAGTGAACTTAATAGCAGGTAATGGACTTCTCCTCCAAGAACTTATCCAATCCTTTTTTAAACACAGCTATACTAACTGCACGAACCACATTCTCTGGCAACAAATTCCAGAGTTTAATTGTGCGTTGAGTAAAAAAGAACTTTCTCCGATTAGTTTTAAATGTGCCCCATGCTAACTTCATGGAGTGCCCCCTAGTCTTTCTACTATCCGAAAGAGTAAATAACCGATTCACATCTATCCGTTCTAGACCTCTCATGATTTTAAACACCTCTATCATATCCCCCCTCAGTCGTCTCTTCTCCAAGCTGAAAAGTCCTAACCTCTTTAGTCTTTCCTCATAGGGGAGTTGTTCCATTCCCTTTATCATTTTGGTAGCCCTTCTCTGTACCTTCTCCATCGCAATTATATATTTTTTGAGATGCGGCAACCAGAATTGTACACAGTATTCAAGGTGCGGTCTCACCATGGAGCAATTCAGAGGCATTATGACATTTTCCGTTTTATTCATCATTCCTTTTCTAATAATTCCCAACATTCTGTTTGCTTTTTTGACTGCCGCAGCACACTGCACCGACGATTTCAATGTGTTATCCACTATGACACCTAGATCTCTTTCTTGGGTTGTAGCACCTAATATGGAACCCAACATTGTGTAATTATAGCATGGGTTATTTTTCCCTATATGCATCATCTTGCACTTATCCACATTAAATTTCATCTGCCATTTGGATGCCCAATTTTCCAGTCTCACAAGGTCTTCCTGCAATTTATCACAATCTGCTTGTGATTTAACTACTCTGAACAATTTTGTGTCATCTGCAAATTTGATTATCTCACTCGTCGTATTTCTTTCCAGATCATTTATAAATATATTGAACAGTAAGGGTCCCAATACAGATCCCTGAGGGACTCCACTGTCCACTCCCTTCCACTGAGAAAATTGCCCATTTAATCCTACTCTCTGTTTCCTGTCTTTTAGCCAGTTTGCAATCCAAGAAAGGACATCACCACCTATCCCATGACTTTTTACTTTTCCTAGAAGCCTCTCATGAGGAACTTTGTCAAACGCCTTCTGAAAATCCAAGTATACTATATCTACCGGTTCACCTTTATCCACATGTTTATTAACTCCTTCAAAAAAGTGAAGCAGATTTGTGAGGCAAGACTTGCCCTGGGTAAAGCCATGCTGACTTTGTTCCATTAAACCATGTCTTTCTATATGTTCTGTGATTTTGATGTTCAGAACACTTTCCACTATTTTTCCTGGCACTGAAGTCAGGCTAACCGGTCTGTAGTTTCCCAGATCGCCCCTGGAGCCCTTTTTAAATATTGGGGTTACATTTGCTATCCTCCAGTCTTCAGGTACAATGGATGATTTTAATAAGTTACAAATTTTTACTAATAGTCTGAAATTTCATTTTTTAGTTCCTTCAGAACTCTGGGGTGTATACCATCCGGTCCAGGTGATTTACTACTCTTCAGTTTGTCAATCAGGCCTACCACATCTTCTAGGTTCACCGTGATTTGATTCAGTCCATCTGAATCATTACCCATGAAAACCTTCTCCATTACGGGTACCTCCCCAACATCCTCTTCAGTAAACACCGAAGCAAAGAAATCATTTAATCTTTCCGTGATGGCCTTATCTTCTCTAAGTGCCCCTTTAACCCCTCGATCATCTAACGGTCCAACTGACTCCCTCACAGGCTTTCTGCTTCGGATATATTTAAAAAAGTTTTTACTGTGAGTTTTTGCCTCTACAGCCAACTTCTTTTCAAATTCTCTCTTAGCCTGTCTTATCAATATCAGGACAATCTTTACCAACTACGTCACTATGGTAATTAGCATTTCCTTCTAAGTCTCTCTCAAAAGAAGCAAGATGCATTCAAAACAGTTATTCAGGCAAGTCACAATAATGTCTACTCTTTTCTAGCTTGCAGTATCTTTGAACATTTTTTCTTATGTAAGTATAATTTTCTTTCTGTAATTTTGTTTGTATTTCTTTTGCTTTTATGCGACTGTCGTGTCTGGCCAGACCTAGGCTGTTGTGAGAGTGCAAACTTAGCTGTAGGATGTATGGTGCATTGTCTCTGATGCTCCAAATAGATGCTTGTGGCACTGATTGAGAGTGAAGCACTCCTGGTTTTGTGGCACTGGTCCTCTTCTCTTTGGTCACCTTCCAGGAACTGCAGGAACAACCTACTGGCCTGACTTTAAGAAAATCAAAAAGAGAAACTATCTTCCTCTCACTGTATATATTTCATCAATCTAATAATGTGGCCCTATTATGTGTGCAAAAGGAACCTACCATGTACTGAAATTCTAACTAATAAAATAAAAGAATAAGCAATTGTTTTAACTACTGGTCTTTCTCTTCCTGGACAATGGATTTTCTTATTTTCACAGACTCCTCCATTCTAAGTTGCTCAGGCTTTAACAATGATAGATTTTCTCTTTCTGTTCCCACTATTTCTGTTTCAGACAAACAGGGTTTTCTCTTTTTCTCCTGATTCCAAGGCAGAGCTCCAGCTATAAGCTCCCGCCTCTGCAAAGGATCAGTCTCTTTCTGCACATGGCTTTTTTTTCCACAAGGAGGATTTCCACAAGGTCTGTCAAGAGGGTAGATAGTAAGCCATTGGGAAAATAGCAATTTCATCTGGTGGAGAGGTATCTCTGCATGCATGTGAGAACTTGGTAGGGATGTGCATTTGTCTAAGAAAAAATAGGCAATTTCTATGAAATTGCCTAATTCATCCTAGTTCGGCCACCCCAAAAAACAAAGGAAATTTTCCTAAAATTTCGGGAAAATTTGTTTTTCGGGGTTAGTGCGCACTAACCCTGAAATTCGGGGTGGCTGAAAAGACCGCATCTTGAATACTGTGTACAATTCTGGTCGCCGCATCTCAAAAAGATATAGTTGCAATGGAGAAGGTACAGAGAAGGGCAACCAAAATGATAAAGGAAATGGAACAGGTCCCCTATGAAGAAAGACTAAAGAGGTTAGGACTTTTCAGCTTGGAGAAGAGATGGCTGAGGGGGGATAAGATAGAGGTGTTTAAAATCATGAGAGGTCTAGAATGAGTAGATGTGAATCGGTTATTTACTCTTTCAGATAATAGAAAGACTAGGGGGTACTCCATGAAGTTAGCATGTGGCACATTTAAAACTAATCGGAGAAAGTTCTTTTTTACTCAATGCACAATTAAACTAGAATTTGTTGCCAGAGGATGTGGTTAGTGCAGTTAGTATAGCTGTGTTTAAAAAAGGATTGGATAAGTTCTTGGAGGAGAAGTCCATTACTTGCTATTAAGTTGACTTAGAAAATAGCCACTGCTATTCCTAGCAACAGTAGCATGGAATAGACTTAGTTTTTGGGTACTTGCCAGGTTCTTATGGCCTGGATTGGCCACTGTTGGAAACAGGATTCTGGGCTTGATGGACCCTTGGTCTGACCCAGTATGGCATGTTCTTATGACATATAACCTAATGACACTGGCTGTTCCTGAGATAAGTGCCAAAGTGATTACATTTTAGCACTGACGTGAGGGTACCAGCATCAATTTTAAAGAACAAAGCATCAGGCATTGCTCCTGCCCTTTGGAGCTTGATGGGATCAGCCTAGTTGGGTAGGCCCAGGTTGTGGGTTTCTCTTTATGGAGTAGAAGGGGGTTCAGAGGGGCTTGACTTTGCTCAGCCGCAAGGCCTGAGTCTCAGTTATGGAGCAGGGGGGGAGTCTGAGGGCCTCAGGGAGGCCCTTTTATTTTTAAACAAAACAAAAACACTGGAAAATTCTCTGTTAATTTTGTTCAAGGACTTTTTGGTTTGTTGCATTTGGAAGAAACCAAAAATGGTCATTTTTCAATTTGAAAGTGCAGTTCATTAAAAGTGAATGCACATTCCTACCAGTCATGAAGAATTCTACATATTGAAATTAATTAGAAATATTCACCAAGCGAAATTAGCTGTCCATCCACTAAAACACATCAAACACGTTTCCACCATAGACCGATCATTCTCCATAGCGGGTATCAAAATCTGGAACAACATGCCGTTGGACCTGCGTCTTGAATCCTGTCACAAAACCTTCAAACAAAACCTTAAAACATGGTTGTTTGAACAAGCATTCACTCTATGAATCTCATCTAACCTAAAAATTCAGCTATCCCTTATTATTCCTCACTGGCTCCAAGTTCTTTTCCTCGCATTTTGTATTTACATTCTGCTATTCC
The DNA here is from genome assembly GCF_901001135.1 of Rhinatrema bivittatum. Taxonomy (NCBI): domain Eukaryota; kingdom Metazoa; phylum Chordata; class Amphibia; order Gymnophiona; family Rhinatrematidae; genus Rhinatrema; species Rhinatrema bivittatum. The sequence continues at coordinate 576,470,386 of NC_042617.1, forward strand.
ATACCCCCCACTGTTACTCAATTTAGGCTATTGTATTCAATGTGACATTGGTCTCGCTGCTGACAGTTAATTTGCTCCTGCGAATACATGGTTATTTATATTTTATTGTTTGATATTTAATGATGTATGCATATTATCTTTAAAACCCTTGTTTCTGTAAAGCCTGTTGCTGTTAAATGTTTTACTGTTTTTTAAACTGTTACATGTAAAGCCTGTTGCTAATTTATTGTTTCACTGTAAACCGAGGTGATGTATGTCTATACGTACCGCGGTATAAAAGAATCTATAAATAAATAAATAAATAAATAAATAAATAAAGCCCTCTGACATCAGAAGGCAAACCTCCAAAACATATTCAAGTTTTGTCGCTGGTATATGGCTGACCACATATAGAGGTGCAAAAAACCTTTATATAAAGATTCAGTGTTACTAAAGATACAACACTTCATCCAATAATTCTATATAAATCATACCTGGTTTGATTTATGAGATATTCAAGAGATCAAACATTTTAACTGCTTTCTCTATGTACTCCAGCTTCAGCCTTCTCCTCCTGTTCCCTTCAGGACAGGAGAAGGGCGGGACAATATAAGGAGAGGGGCTGGATTAGGGAGCAGAGTGCCTCTTCTCTCCTCTGTTTTATCTGCTGCAGGCTCAGCCTCAACCTGCTCCCTTCCTACTCCCTGCAGGCTGCTTGCAAGTGGAGAGGCTGAAATTGAAGGCAAGCGCCTTGGAGCTTTCTTCAACCGATTGAATTAGGAGGTGGGGGAATTTCTGATTTGCGTATTCTAAGGCATAAGAACATGCCATACTGGGTCAGACCACAGGTCCATCAAGCCCAGCATCCTGTTTCCAACAGTGGCCAATCCAGGCCATAAGAACCTGGCAGGATCCCAAAAGGTTGATATTTATTTATTTATTTATTAGCTTTTATATATCGACATTCATGGGTACATCATGCCGGTTTACAATATAACTGAAGGAGGAAATTACAAAAAACCAGGGGGGGGGGGAGAGGGAGCAGATAGGAAGAGAGAAGGGGCGAGAGAAGAGGGGGAAAAACAGGAACAGTACCTGATGGAAAACAACAGAGGAAACATAATAAGTAGCATTGCAAATTATATACTCAATTAGGGACAATGTGTAAATTTATCCACTGTGGATAACCTTATGTAAATTGTACACTCCAAACAGTATTATATACAATAATAACAAAAAGTATTATATACAATAATATACATTATCTTTAACTAGTACATAAAGGAGACTCTATATATGACATTTCAAATTATAAGTTCAGAAAGGCAGGATTGCTATAGGGAAGGATTGGTATAGGGAAAAGTAAGGGTTAAAAGAAAGCGGATAGATTCCATGCTACTAATCCCAAAGCAGTGGACTGGATTTCCCCAAGTCCACCTTAATAATGGTTTATGGACTTTTCTTCCAGGAAATTGTCAGGCAGATTGTAAATTATGTGACAATATGTTAATTATGTGGTTACAGCCATAGAATTGTGGGAACCTGGGGGCACTAATTATAATATGCATGCTACATGCCTCTGGAAATTCCCCATGCTCACGGCCTGAAGAGAAAGGGGCAGTTAGCTTGGGAGATTTCTACTCTCTTGAATCCCCAGAACAAGGCACCCCAAAAGCTCCTATAATCAGCATGCAATTCCATCCCCTACCCCATCCCTATCAGCAGCCTACTATGATACGCCTCTCAAAGCAGTAGGACTTGCTTCAGATACCCTCAGACACCACCACAACCCCTCGAAAAAGATCAGCCCATTCCATGTGCCCTCATGACTTCCACCAACATGAAGCACCTCCACCTCCTGCCCATGCAAAAATTCAAACACCCTTCCACCTATCTGAAATGAAAATACGCCATTCCAGAATGCCCCCATCTCCAAGGTCAGGATGGACATGAAAGCCCAGCTTTCCACACTCCTGCGCACTTTCCTTCAATAGGCAGTGCTTCACCAAGTGAAAAGTGAAGTAGCACCTAATTTATTTTATTTCATTTAAAAGGTTTTGTATACCATCGTTCACACTATATCACAACGGTTTATATAAAACAATCATAAAACTGAATATACATCGAAAACACATTTTACAATATTAAAAATAAAAACAACAGCATATAAAAATATAAAATTGTGCCCATCATTAGTGCTAGCTGTTAATTAATCTTTCTTGAGGTAATCTGCATAGGCTTGTTTGAAAAGCCAGGTTTTTAAGGCTTTTTTAAATTTTTTAAATTCTGGCATCATTTGATAACTGCAGCACTGTGGGCAGGAGGATTCTCACATCCTTCCTGCCTGTGAAGTTAGGGGACCCTCCAGACTGGTGAGCTCTGTTTCTGGAGGGGTGGGCAGGGGCGGATTTTAGGAAAATATCAGGCCGGGGGATTTTTTCAAAACCGGCCCACTGTGTATCTGACTCTCTCATGCACTATGCAGCACATGTTTCAACAGCTCCAAAAGCATACCAAACTAATCATTGAAAGGTACCATCACATCACCTGGAGCCTGGCAGAACTGAGTCAAAAAAATCTCCCAACATAAATTTCATGTTTTTCCTAAACAATTAAGTAGCGCACATTCTAGACGAGGGGTGAATAAACTGAGCTGCAGTCCCACTTCTATCCATACAATCAATCAGTCTCCCCTCCCCCACGTTTGGTTATATCTTTCATATATCCTGGATTCCTGGTCTGGTGTTAGTCTTCTGCTAACCAATCAGTTCATGTAATGAGACAACCATACTGCCAGCAAGTGACTCGCACAATCAGACATAGACAAAGACACACTCACACACACAAAGACAGACATTTGCTGTTGTGCTGCTGCTCATGTGCTCATTCAGTGAGAACTCCCTGCCCCGGCACTGCCGCATCATTGTGTATAAGTTGATGCTTGTTGCAAGCTTTTCCTCAGCCTTGTAGCATCCCCAGCCTCAAACTCCGGGAGATTCACTGGTTCCACAGCCATTTCGGAGCTCGGCCAAGCCATCTCAGACAGAAGCCTCTCTAACCCTGCACAAGACCTCCTTCTGGCTTACTCCCTCTTGTCCTCTGGCAGTAGATTGCCCCCACTTCTCAGGGCCTTTCCCAGTCCAGCACATTTTCACTGCTTTTATGGTTCCCTGGGTCAGTGCTTCCCAAATTTTTCACACCTAAAGCAAACTTCCTTTAACGAAAATGTTGTGTGGCACACCAGACTCCACGGAGCCGACAGTGCAGACATGAAAAGATTCTGAGCCCTCTGGGGACAGGGAAATACCTACAGTCCCTGAATGTAATCTGCTTTCAAGTGCTGAAAAGGTGCGAAAAGCGGAATATAAAAATCTAAATAAATAAAAATAAAACAAAAATAGGGCTAGGAAAGCACATAAAGCCCACCGGTCTCTCTCCCAAAACAGAAGAGAACTGTCTGTCACGATGTATCAGCTCCCAAGAGAGAAGAGAGAAATTGGTGTGCTGTCGGCAACTGGCTCAGTTAGTGTCCTTGGCTGCCACATGTGGCTGTCAGAGCTTCCTTGCTGCTGCTCCCAGCACTCAAAATGAGCCACAGGCAGTGTTCATTCACACTCTTCCCATCTTACATGGTCTGAGGACAGGACAGAGGTTTCAAGGACTCGCACAGGAAGCTGAGGAGGGGTTGTATGCTGTACAAAGTGGCTGCTAACTAATCTCTGCCCTGCACGATGCTCATTAGTTACCACCCTCCAGGGCTCACGCTGTAGCTAGGCATGCACGACTACACGTGCTCTCAGAAAGGAGCTCCCATCAGTTGAAGAACCGCTGCTGGGCTCTCTTGTCGCTGCAAGCTGCTGAGAGCAGAGTTCAGGTGGTGCCCTGGATCAGAGCATCGGGTAGAGGTGACTTTTCCATGGCACGCCTGATCAGGTCTGGAGGCCCGCTGGATGGGAAACACTGCCACAGACTCTGCTCTGCCTACCTAGTCCTGGGGAGGAGGGGTACCAGATGTGATCCATACTTCTGGCTTCCTCCAGGGCTGAAGAAAAAGAAAAATTAAGCCCCTGGCCAAAATTATATGCATCACTGCTGGGGAGAGCCTGGCCTAGGACATCACAATGCCGGATGGAATTTTGCTTTCTCAAGTGGAGCCAGTGCAGTGCAGCCAGGGCATCAGGCAGCCTAGGAAAACCTTACAGCCTTGCACCAGCCCCACCCTCCATACGCCCAATTAAAAATATGCATGTGTAATAAGATTTTACATGAAAAAAGTACATTCATAGTACAGTCTTCTGAAGTAAAAATATTACAAACATGTGCACTATATTTACATGCACTGCTGTGGTTCCAACCAGAAAGCCATTCATTAAAAGTAAAAAGACGCTTGGAACTCATATGGTATTAGGCCTATTATAACACGCACTGAGGGTGGGCTTTGCACTCAGAAAGTCATGAGTACACTAAATTACAATTACAATATGGTAAACTTCCCATACCAAAAAGCACAAACAGCCCTATATATGAAAAAGCAATACTGCAACTATTACACCAGACCCTAAAACATCAATATGCCTCTTATTAGGAAAAACAGATCATGTCAAACTGCTATAGATCCCAACACAGAAGCTACACTCTAACAGAATACCTCATCTCAGTCTGATACAGGCCAAACAAAGGCAGAAGCTCATCAAATACAGAATAAACAGACCACAAAGTATAAACAGAAATGTGCAGACAAAAACTGAACTGGAAACCGCAACAAGCCAGACTCTGTATGTAGTACAACAATGGAGAAATAGTAACCATACATCATAAGACATCAAATAATAAAATCAAGAAACATAAAATATAATAGTAAAAACATATTAAAGAAATGAACAAATATTTCAAAGCAGCTGATGAATAAAACACCCAATAAATAAAAACTCATTGGAAAATGTTTAACATATTTCCTGAACACCAATAAAATATTTCAAAACAGCAGACACATCAAATAATTAATAAGGATAAAAATTTACACTACCTGGGAAATTCTGATTCTAGTCACAATAAAATATATAGAAATGCACAAGCAAAAACTGAACTGGAAATAGCTGTATATGAAAACAGAAACATTATCATGCCTCACAAATCATCAAATAATAAATTAAGAAATATAATATATTAAAAAATGAACAAATATTTCAAAATAGTTGACTAATAGAATATCCAATTTTTTAAAGTTCATTCTTTTTCAATTTACTGTTTTGAAATATGTTTTTGATGTTTCAGAGATATCAAATAATACCAGATAATTAAAAATAAGGATAAACAAATCTCATACTTTCCATAACTGGGAACATTTGATGTCTGGTCATCCTATAATTGTTGTGGATTAGCAGAAGCACACACACAGACAGAAGTACCTCCCTTTCTCTCAAACACAGACAGTACTCACTCTCTCTCTCATACTCACACACAAACAGCAGCAGAAGCACTCTCCCTCTCTCTCTCATACACATACACACACTCACAGCAGGCTACTTCCTTCACATACACACACACACACACACACAGACAGCAGCAGAAGCACACTCCTCCTCTCTCTCATACATACACACACAGACAGAAGGCTCCTTCTCTCACACACATACAGACAGCAGCAGAAACACACTCCTCCTCTCTCTCATACACACACACACACACACACACACAAGGCTCCTTCTCTCTCACACACACACACACACAGCAGCAGAAGCACACTCCTTCTCTCACTCATACACACACACACACACACACACAGAAGGCTCCTTCTCTCACACACACGCACAGACAGCAGCAGAAGCACACTCCCTCTCTCTCACACACATACACAAACAAACAGAACAACTCCTTCTTACAATTGTACCTCTGCTTTTTCTTCACCATGCAGCCGCCTCTCTCTCCTTTCTTCAGACTGCCGGTCCAGGCTCCTGCGGCAGTCTGCAACTCCTGTCCTTGGTTTCGGTGGCAGCCCACAGCTGAGCAGCTCCTTTTTTTTAGCTGTGCCGGCCTGCAGCTGTTTTCCTAGGTCCCACCGGCCTGGACTCTGGCGGTGGCCGGCAGTGCCTGTCTTCAGCCCCGCTGGTCTCTCTGTGGCAGCCCACAGTTGAGTGGCTCCTTTTAATGGCTCTGCCGGCAGCCAGCAGCTGTAAGCACCAGCGCGCACATGTTATAAAATTGGTGCATCCGTGTGCATGTGTCGTGAACGGCGCATGCACATGGACGCATTTGAGTATCTTGTAAATAGCATGTGGAAGAGATCGTTTCACACTACTTCCATGCACCTGATAACGCCTAATTTGCATGTGACATTCCTTCATGTACATGTGCATTCAAGCTAATTTTAGTGTTTATATTCTGTTTTAGTATGCATGCTAAATCATTACTGCATAATCACTGAATATAAATAAGAAGTAGATATTTCTATTTATAATGCATGTGTATCTAAGTTCACAATTTCATCAAAAAAAAAATAAAATCACATGATTTTATCAAGGTTTACCCAACTGGGAAGACTGAAAAACAATCAAAGGACCTTATTCAGTAATGATTTTCTTTCAATAGGCACAGAATAAGGCCCTTATTCTATCTCCCGTGTCACCATCTCACTTAGACTTCCTATTAATTTAACTGTTGACTTAATTTTTTTTTTCTACGTCTTTGGTGGTCATCTAATTTTTAAGACAAAAGGCTCCAATGTGCTGGGTATGTCTGCAGCTCCAAAGGGCACCAAGCAAAAGCACCTGTGACCTTTCCCAGGAGCATTTGCAGAAACCTCTCCCTGAGAGAGAAAGAAATTAAGATTTCATTCTTCCATGCATTTGCACCTAGGAATGCATTTTGGCAAGATGCTAAGAATAAACCTGTTATTGAAGGGAAAAAAGGATCTGGAAGATGACAAGCTTCGCTAAGCCCAGTATGGAAAGTGGATAAGGAAATGAGATGCTTTGGAGATTTGGTCTGCAGTGATTAATATTCTGAACCTCATGATTATTACATAAGTAGAAAAGTCTAATATCACTTACGCTAGATAATTTGTGGGTGTGAAAATACCTGGTAGGTACTCTTATAAAATACCAATTATGTGTGTCATTTGTTTGCACTTATATCTGCACGCAAAACCTAAACAGGCTGGTGCAAAATCGATGTGCATTAAACGGGTGCTCATGATTGAGCACCCGGTCTCTTAACGTGCGCCCGTCCACCTCTTTTAATGGGCTGCCATGGTAGAAAGGAGGCGCTACAGATTGCTCAAAAGCTATAAAATTCTATGGAAATCCACGAGTTATCTGTGTTCAATTTTAGTCCAACCTGTGATCATCTCTAGGCAAGGCAGTAGAATTGTCTTCAGATTCTGGCCGGTACCTATTGATTGTCCACAGATTGTAAAAAGAAAGCCACAGATTCCCACAGGCAGACTGCATTGTACTTCCATTTCCGGAATTCAGATACGAGGGCTTTCCTATTATGTACAGGAAAAAATAACAGGACATATTAACTGTGAATCTAATGATATGGCACATGATGGTAAAGGAGATTCAAGGATGCCTTTATCATGATCCCAGTACTGTGTTTCTAGCATAAAAAAGAGGGAAAAGGTGGAAATATTGACCTATTATTTCTACCCATAATAGATTGACCTTTTTGACGTGCAAGGGTTTCAAAAGGAATTTATAAACAGCTGTACCTCTATGTCCCTCATTCCTTGGAAGAGCATCAACACAGAAATCAAACAAAAAAAATCATGTTACAGACCCGGGCCGCCCATTCTCCACCCTAGACCCTGCACACGTCCCGCGCTCCTTTATTTACCTTTCCCATTTGTGCACGTACCAGGAGATATGCGTGTACTCTGGGGCTTCTTAAAATCCACGCGACGCGCACCGGCCCAAGATACTCGCACATATCCTGGCTTTTGCATGCATAGGGCTTTCAAAATTCACCTGTATGTGCGTATATTTTTTAAATTGTAGGAAAAGTATGTATGTTCAATGCATTGAAATACTCACTTTTAATGCATTGCATGTATTCGCATGTAAGCATATACTGTATACATGTGTATGTTGGGATTAGACAAACACGTATTTTATATTACGCGCGGAGCTAAAATGCACAGGCTATAAAATACTGTCGTAGATCTCCACGCGGCCATATACACCGAGCTGTTTGAAAGTTACCCTCTTTGTGATTTCATTCACTCAGTCTCTTCTAGGGTGTACGGCCTGGCACCGCGTATCTAATGTCTGGAGTTCATGAAAACTTTCACAGGTGTGAGGAGAGGAGAAATATTTCTATTGTTCTTCTTCTTCTTGGTACTTGCACTGACGGCAGTATCATTATTGCTCAGTGACTGTTGGGGGTAAACTGAGACTCTGTGACTTGCCAAGGTTACAAAAAAGAGACAGTGGTAGAGGCTATTTAAAATTGCATCCCAGGAGTTCTCCTGACTCAGAACTCAATGCTTTAATCACTAGACCACACCTCCTCCCATGAAATATTTATGTAATGTGAACAACAGCTAATTAAAGGCCTAAAATCCAGTATACACCATGAAAAAACCTGGTATTATTTTAGGGAGGGACAGCTGAATCTCTGTTTTATAGTATCTAAGCGAAAACATGCACACACTTCTATTGAATACAAGGTTGCATACACAATGTTTCAAGCTTCTTCTAATACAACACTTTCGCACTGCATCTAAGAGTTCGGGACTTATTTTGTACGTTAACTTAAAAACACACACACTCATAAGGCCATGTGTGCAAAACGCTGTATCCCATTTAAGTGTTCAGGGCAAAAATGCTCAGACTGACCCATGAGGTTAAATAAATAAACTTCCATAAATGTTAGATTTTTTTGCTGATTAAAGGTATTGCAATCATGTTTCAAGCATACTTCTATTAAGTAGACTACAAAACCTACAAAAAGCAATATCCTTGTCAGTGAAATCCTCTGTTTCTCCATAAAAAATGTGCAGTTTACCTGCAAGCAAACTTTTTTCCTTTGCCTTTGAAATATGACTCTTTTCTGACTGTTCTTTTTTTTTTTTTTTTTTCAGTGATCTATGCCGAACTGAGCAGTGCATGTAAAAGACAGGATCCTCTTCAAATTCTGACTCACAGACCAGCAACACACAATCCACACAAAGGAAACTCGATCTCCTGGCAGCTAATTAAAAAAGCATTACCTTCTACAAACGCTGACCTCCAGCCAGGTAAAGGATAAAGATGTGTGCTTGTCAATCATGTTTACCCAAGGACCCCTGGCACAGTGTCCTGATGAACAGACAGACATATCTAAAAAAAAGGGATGCTACTGTCCAGAACTCGGAGGGACTCTTAATACCTCCGTTAAAGTAGCAGAAGACCTCATCTGTAATCTGAGACCTCAGCTTGCATGCAAGGCTTGCAGCCCCGCAATGAGGCTCATGTACTGGAGTGTTAGAAACTTCCAGAAATGGGGTTTACATGCAAAAACTCCTGGAAACCCTGAAATTCTGGGGGTTTCATGTGTTTTAGCTTCAATCTGCAAAAGTTATGATAGAATTTCTCCTTTGCAATAGTAATATTTATTTATCATGCAGTCCACTACGTAGAAAATGTTATTTACATTCAAAACTAACGAGCTGCAGCAATGGAAGCTCTTGCAAAGCAGCTCATTAATTTTGAATTCAGTGAAACGTGTCTTCGTGGGCTAGGTTTCCCCCAAAAAAGGATGGAAGTTTGACTTCTGCTTTTTGCAACATCTTGTGCCAAAGTTTGGTAAAGAGCCCACTGGCATCCATACCAGACTTTCACAGGAACAAGACCCTAAGCCTCAGGAAGCCCCACGGGTTAGAACCTGTGAGGGCTGAACGTTGGCCTGTAAACGTGGCCGGGACTGCAGATATTGGACACAGAGGAGTAAATATAGGGGAGGACCATTTTCCAAACCATGTACAAGGGGAAATAGCAACTTGCCTGAAACAATGCACCTAATTGTAGCCGTAATAATAGAGGGCACCAGTCAGACGGGCTATTTATCCACTTATATTAACTGGCTTTTTAACAGGTCAATACAGTAAAGTGCAGCCGCGGTTACCCTGCTCCTAACCCACTTTCTACTCACTTTTCGGCCGCGTTAGTCCAACCCGAGATACACTATCCCCTTTAACCCATTCTTACCGCCTCTTTAAATCGCCGGGTAACCCCTTCCACCCGCGGCATGTATATGAGATGTAAATGATCGAATTAGCTATTCCCTCCCATATAGTAACGCGCGCCCCGACTATCGCTTTTTTATCCTGCAGTTTTGCCGCGCGTTTAACCTGCTAACTTACCGCCTACCCTTACCCCTGCGTTAGAGGCAGGGGTAAGGGTAGGCGGCAAACTTTCCCCCAGCCCCCGCTCACCTGCCCTGGCCGCGTCCATGGGTGCTGGTCTCCGGGGCAGCCCCAGTCCTCTCCCCTCCTCCCGAAGCAACGAAAACGGAAAAAAGCGAAAAAGCGAAAAAAAAAAAAAAGCGAAAAAAATGATCCCTCCCAAGTCATTTAAACTGAACAATATTCTGATCTCTTAAAAGTTTTTAGTCCATCAAAATATTGTTCCAATCCCAAAATAATGTGGATGGGACAGGTTGTTGGAAATTTGATGCATACTGTTAATTGAAAGCCTGGCTTGGAGTGTTTCTGGTCCTGAGTTGCAGAATTGACTTCATTTGGTCACTCTCAGTCTCTCTATGCAATGGTACAGAAAATGAACTGGACACAGACTGGAAAGTGAGGCATGAGCAAACACTGATAGAAGCGAAGACAGTGAAGAAGTCAGCTAAAGAGTGATCTTTAAAGAAAATCAGGGAAAAAAAGGAGGGGAGAGGCCGGGGGAAAGTTCAGAAGCCAGTCTCAAACTTTCAAAAGTGTGCACATAATGTTTTCTCAAGAAAAACTACCTGCACAAGTTACAGGGGTCATTTTCAAAGTGAAAATATGCTCATCTTTCACTTTGAAAATTAGTGCTGCGTGCCAGGTGAAAAGAATCAATTTTGCATAACTTGCAGGGTTTGTTATGCATGTGGACATTTTTAGCCTTTGTACACAAATCAGCCAATTTTCACAGGGGCATCATCCACATTGTCTTCCTTTGAAAATCAGGAGCTGCAAAGTACCCGCGCTGTGTACTTTGTACCTGCTTTGAGAGTGGGCAGCCAAGGGGATGGAGGGAGGCAAAATAGCCCACAAACCACTTGCATGGGGTGTTTCACTCCCTCCTCTCCCCCCCAGGAATGCTTCATGTTAACCTGGCTAAGTGCACTTTTATCCAAAAAAAGGAAAAATGCCAAAAAAATTCTCTCTCGCCCGGCACCACTCAAAACCACACACAATACTATAGAATGTATCTATACCACATCAGCAAGCCTGACGACGTGCTTCCCAACGTTGTATTCAAGTCAGTCGAGACGACTGTCGTTCTGAAGAAGGATGCTATATTGAATATAAGCATGAATTGTTGAAGTGGAGTGCCCTTTAAATATTGGCGAGGAGGTTGAACATCAACAGCTCCTGAAGAAGCTGTATAGCGAAACATCGGCTGGGTGTCGAGCTGATACCTTTTTCTGTTTTTTGAAATTTTGGACTACAGAGAGTTGAAAAAAACATATATATATATAAAAATTGAAAAATATTGATTTAAAAAGAATAGAAAAATAACATTGCAATGGACTTGCACCGCATATGATTAAAAGACCGGACGGCTTCCCTTTACAAACGAGCAGGGAAGCACGTCGTCAGGCCTGCTGATGCGGTATAGATACATTCTATAGTATTGTGTGTGGTTTTGAGTGGTGCCGGGCGAGAGAGAAGTTTTTTGGCATTTTTCCTTTTTTTGGATACATGTGTAATCAGATGGAGAAATACTAAGCTCTTCTTTTTTTCTATTCTGAGGAGGGCAATTTTCAGACAAGCCACTTCACCTGGGGACATGGCTTTGAAAATTGCCCTCATCAATCATTGCCAGCTGCATTCAATAGTAAGAGAGTCTCTCGTTCCAGACCTTAGTGACTTCTCATTGTTTTTTTAATGCTCTTCAGCAGAAATTTTAAAAAATGGGGATCCAGTATTGTGTTGACTATGTAAGACACTCTCTGCCTCCCTCTGACTGCTAAGCATTTTTCCGTGACTGAAGTTCCTGAATCATGATAAAGAGGAAAGATCGGGTTTGAGTTTATTCTCTTGCCTTTGCCTGCCCCTTAACGTGAAGTTATCTCACAGTTATTTGGGGAATATGGAGCGAAATGGCTCGGGAGAGACCCTGGTGGCACCACAGTGACGGCGTTTGACTTGCCAGAGGCTGAGATAGCGCTGAGTCCCGTGAGCTGCTTACCTCCTGCGGCACCAAATTCCAAAGGCAGCACTGTGGTCTTTGAGACCACAGATGGGACGGAGGCAAATCTCGCGGCTGAGGCTGCACGTAATGCGGGGAATCGTTTCACAATGGCTGTGGTGGGTTCTGGGGTGGGGGTGGGATGAGTTCTCGTGGGCTGTGAGAGGCAATTGTGGCTTCCACAAATGGTTGGGAATTGAGTGCCTTAAAGCCCCCATGACCCTGATGAAGCTTCCCAATGTTCAATGGAAGTATGCCTTGGAGAGACCTGCAAACATCAGCTTGAAGGACGTGTGGCAGTCTATAGAGATTTTGGAAAGGCCCATGAGTAACAGGCTTGATGGCTTTTCCTTTTCTTTGGGATCTGTGAAGGGGCAGTTAGCTGCTGTTAATGATATTGCTTTGGGCCATGAAGAGAAGATTAAAGTTTTGGAATCCCAGGACTTGGTGAATCAAGAATTTAGAGGTGTTTAAAATCATGAGAGGTCTAGAACGGGTAGATGTGAATCGGTTATTTACTCTTTCGGATAGTAGAAAGACTAGGGGACACTCCATGAAGTTAGCATGGGGCACATTTAAAACTAATCGGAGAAAGTTCTTTTTTACTCAACGCACAATTAAACTCTGGAATTTGTTGCCAGAGAATGTGGTTCGTGCAGTTAGTATAGCTGTGTTTAAAAAAGGATTGGATAAGTTCTTGGAGGAAAAGTCCATTACCTGCTATTAAGTTCACTTAGAGAATAGCCACTGCCATTAGCAATGGTTACATGGAATGGACTTAGTTTTTGGGTACTTGCCAGGTTCTTGTGACCTGGATTGGCCTCTGTTGGAGACAGGATGCTGGGCTTGATGGACCCTTGGTCTGACCCAGTATGGCATTTTCTTATGTTCTTATGTTCTTATGCTGCAACATCAAAAAGGTTAGGAATTTTTGAGAACCAATGGAGGGTTCATAATCTTTGTATTCTTAAATTTTTTCCTAAATCTCCATTGGATCCAAATAATTTGTTAAAAAATATATAAATGTTTTTGTGCATTTCAGAGGATTCATTGCCCTCCCTACCCAAGGGTTTTTACCGACCCTTTCAGAAAAAGGAAGACAGAATTTCGGACTCTACACCTCTATTTTCTGCAGGTTTGAATTTAGTTTTATCGAACAGTCAACAGAAGATGTGAAAGATCATGCTACATTGTAGATTACACGTGCTTCTGAGTCAGATAAAAATCTTATAATGAGACTGTTTTTCAGTAAAAAAGATTTTTCCTTTAGGGGTCAGAAGGTCTGGGTTTTCCCAGATTAGGCGGAAATCCTTTCTTCAGTTGTGTGAAACTGTATTAGCTTTAGGGGGGATTTTACTGAAGATATCCTGCTAAATGTCTAGTTAAGCTTTCTGGCAATAGGCACACCTTCTTTGAACCTAGTCATTGGAGGGCCTTTTTAGATGGTAGAACTGCTATGGTTCCTGCCTCCACTCCAGAGCCTGTTTGATATTTTTGGTTTTTTGCTGCTGATTTTTTTCACTCCCAGTTGGCATTCTTCCTATTAATATGTATTTCTCTTGATTTGTATCCCTTTAGTTTTCTAATATGATCCCCCTTAATTGGGGACTTAATAGAGGGTCTTATGTTATTGATTTTTCTAACTGATGTTTTTGCTTTATTTTCTGTATAATGCTCTAATTTCTGTCAAATTGTTTTTGCTTGGTATTTGCAAATTTGAAATTTATAAGTAAAGAGTTAAAAAATGCTTAGAGGTTGGTTCAACCCATCCTTCCTTTGGAGACACGATAAATTCTAGTAAACTTTACCAGATGGATCTAAATTTGGTGCTGGGGAGAGGGGGAGGAAGCATTGGCCAGACACCTCCCCTACTGAACATGACCTTGGTCTGATAAGGGTGAGGTAATTTTCAACAGGATGAAAGTTGAAAAGCATTAGAAAATTAAGCAAACTCTGTCTGATCTCGGGACTGTGTCATTAACTCTATGAACATGATCTGCACACTGTTGCACGATCTATGATTTTTCCGCACATAGATTATTGTAGTAGTTTGCTAATAGGATTGCCCAAAGTTTCTTTACAACCACTTCAGCTACTACTTAATGCAGCCGCTAGGCTTGTATCTAATACTAAATGTTTTGAACATATTTCACCAGTTCAATTAAGTTTGAATTGGTTACCCATTTCTGAGCGAATTGAGTAAAAGATCGCCATGATAATATTTAAATTATTTAGCCCAGATTCACCACCTTGGACTAATGCGTTATTACGGATTTACAAACCCACTCGGGGGTTGAGATCTTCCCAACTTGGCTTACTTGAAATACCCTCTGTTCGCCTTGCACACCTTTCCTCTACTAAAGAAACATCGTTCTCCATAGCTGCTCCAGCTTTGTGGAATCTACTTCCATTTGAACTGCGAATACAAGATAATCTGAAAAATTTAGATGTTCACTAAAAGATTTCCTGCTTCAACATGCTTATAGCATGTTGCAAACAATCAATGGATTGTGGATAGAAGATAGCCTCTTTCCTTCACTATGTTCATGGTTTGCCCCAAATATCTATTGATGGATTTATTTGGTCAATGAATATGAATAATGTTGCTGCATATTGACAAATGTCTTTACGATCATTCCCCTGATGAAGTGTAATGGTATGTCTATTATTTGTAATGTATGTCATCAAACTATATTGTGTGGTTTTTTTTTACTGTGAATCACCTAGACCTATTTTGTGACAGTCAATCAACAAATTTTAATAAAATGAAATGAAATGAAATGAAGCCATATGCATGGTTTCACTTCATTCTGTTATGTTTTAGTGTGGAAGTGAACCCTGGGCCGAGGTAAGAGGTGACTCCGCCCACAGGGAGGAGCCCTGTGGGCACTGAAGGAATTACCTCGGGTGTACAGATCCGGTAGTGGCCCACAAGCGGGGTATGCCGAGGATGGTACAGATGGAGATATGGAGGTAGTCAGAGGTATGAAAGCTGAGAATGCTCAGATGACGTTGAGGCATCAATCTGCAGCGTAGAGAGTAGTGAAGTCAATCCCACCGAAGATGCGCAGTAGTGGCCCGTGGTACGGGGTACACTACGGGAAATCCCAGCAAGACTTGGTTAAGTATAAGTACAGGAAGTACTCACGAGACATGGTTCCGAAGGAAGTCCTGAGAATAGAAAAAACAAGAATTCAAAGGCAGGAAGGCCCTCCGAGGAGCGGATAGCCCAGGAACATGGAAGAACCCCCGAGGAGCGGGTACTTACTAGGAGCGTTTCCTATGGTAAGCCAGGAACAGGAACCGAAGGTCCAAGTAGGTGGATTCAGCAACGAGGAAAACTCCTTGCTAACTCATTAGACTATCGGGCTGGTCTGCTTAAGTACAAGTAGCGAGACTACGTCATCCAGATGGTACGCCCTTGAGGTTCCCGCCATGACATGTACATAGCTGGCCCATGCACGCATGCGCGCTCCTATGTGACTCCAGGTGCAAGATGGTGGACGGCAGCGCCCACGCCATCCCAGGAACACCAGGGAGGTCGGCGGTGACTGGCAAATGCCACCACTCATCCCAGATTACATGGAAAAAAAGAAAAAAGAGGTAAGCATGAGAGGTTGCAGCCATCTGCGACCGACAGGCGCAACACATACCTTGTTTTGTCAAAGATGAAACCTGTGTGCCGTATGTTTTCTGACATATGTGCTTCTATATAGGATCAAACCAAAAGTCCATCTAGCCCAGCATCCTGTCTTGGACAATTCTCAGAGGAAATATTTAAGAAACAAGGCCCGGCCAGATTGACCCATCTTCTGCCCTGCCCTTCCCATATCTAGGCGTCATGCTTTAGCAATGACTCCTGAACTTGGTGTAACCTCCTCAACTGTTACTTGATTAAAGCCCTAAAAAAAACTTTGGGCTTTGCTCTGTGTTCCAAGAAAAAGTGCTGAGTGAGAGTCCCTTTCGATGGAAAATTTTCAGAAACCTACAACCTTTATTACTAAATTCTTTTTTTTTTTTCTACCAACACTGTGTAAATAGGGTCTACTGTGCATTCGTGCAACAAATACCTAATGAAGGCTTTAATCCACCTCTTAGAAAAAGAATTTCACAAGGATCAAATTTTAGTCATGAATGTTTTAAAAGAATTAAAAATGTTGATGTCATTTCCTGTGCCAGATCCAGCTCAGGTTTCCTATGATTTCACAATAATCAATAACTGCTTTATTCTAAGATGCTTGCATTGTTTTAATGGTTTAGGGCAGTGCTTTTTAACAAAGAGACTACATTTCAGCTCATCAAAACATTTAAGATATGTCCATTTCCAAAGATGGAATGTATAAGATTACATTTGCCTAAGGACACAGTTATTAGAGAGCACCTCAAAAGGAAATCTTGCAAGTTTAATAATACTCAGCAATATTGACCTACCAATGTCCTTTTTGTGACCTTAAACCATTTGTTATGTTTTCTTTGTATAATTTACTGAGTGATTGCTTAGTCCTGATGTATAAAAAAAAAAAATCTCAAAAAAAACCCCTTCATAGTTACATGTAAGACATGTGCTATTAATATTGGTTACCATAAATTATATATCCAGAAGCCTTCTGCACCATAATTACTATGCATATGGAGGGTCATTTTTTAAAGGCATTTCCATGGATAAAAACAATGTTTTACCCACAGAAATGGCTTGTTATCCCTGCATTAGGTCTGGATCAGGGGGATTGTGAAGGGAGGGAAGAGGTACTTTGCTGAAAAGAGAGAGCTCAACATTTAATTTTGCTATTAAACATATTTATTAGGGCTTAGATGTATGAACAGGGGACATCCCCTAATTTAATATGCCAGTGGAACCTTGATCTAAATAAAGACTGGGACAATAAAGTTTGGAAATCAATATGG
The DNA here is from genome assembly GCF_901001135.1 of Rhinatrema bivittatum. Classification (NCBI taxonomy): domain Eukaryota; kingdom Metazoa; phylum Chordata; class Amphibia; order Gymnophiona; family Rhinatrematidae; genus Rhinatrema; species Rhinatrema bivittatum. Next base: position 576,487,650 of record NC_042617.1, read on the forward strand.
AAGGGGTCATGAAGAATCATGATATGCTGTAAAGGGCAAGAACAGTTATATAAGCTATTACACCATATGTACCGCACGCCTACATTTTTTGCTAAGTTCAGTGCTTTCGGGAAGACTGCTGGTGGGTGTTGCGCGTCCCGGTCGTGTGGGTGCTGCGACCGGGCTTGCTCACCTCGCGCTGCCCTCCACTAGCTCTGGTCTTGCTGATGCTGCCATTTCCCGGCATCCACGACGCTCACCGCATCCCTCTCCGGCTTCCTCCACACCGCAGGCCTCACAGAGGAGCTCCCGTCGGGGCTCCGTGTCTTCGGCTGCCTCGGCCCCAACCTTAGGCGCACGGCCGACGCCCTCAGTTTTAAAGGGCCAAGCGCGGGAAACCTGACTCAGACGCACCCCGATGACATCACGTAGCCCTAGTACAAATAGCGTGGCCCTATCCCCAGGACCTCGCCTTGGCAATCAGGTCGACACCGTGGTGTACTAGTTTGCCTAATCCAGTGTTCCAGCGTTTCCTTGTTCCAGCGTTTCCTTGTTCCAAGGTCTCCTTGTTCCAGCGTTTCCTTGTTCCTGTGTCCTTACTCAGGTAGTACCTTCTCGGACTGGTCTCTGGTACTGACCTCGGCCTGCCTGACTACTCTCTTCATCTGCCGCCTGGAACTGACCACTGCCTGCCTGACTACTCTCTTCATCTGCCGCCTGGAACTGACCACTGCCTGCCTGACTACTCTCTTCGTCTGCTGCCTGGAACTGACCCTCGCTTGGCTTGACTACGCTCAGACTGAACTTGGTATTGACCCCTGCTTTGGCTGACCACTTCTGGACGGATTCTCTGGCTTTGACCCTTGTGTTTCACTCGGACACTCTCTTCTGGCCTACCGTGACTACCAGACCAACCTGCTTGGATTCCAATCATGGCCTTCACCTGACTAGACCCAGAGGCATTGCCTGTCTTGCCCAGAACGTCTTCCTGAACAGTAACCTCCCTGAGGTCTCCGGAGCTTCCAGTTCGGGTTTGGTCCATCCTCTTTGCATCAGCCGTGCACCCTTGCTCGTGGTGGGCACACCCTTCTGCTACCTTTCCAGGAGACCATCCAAGGCCCACCTAAGTCCAGACAATCCAGGTACCCAAGGGCTCAACCTGCAGAAACTCCAGACTGTTATTGGCGAAGCTCCAGCTAGCCTCTGTCTCCTCGTGTGCTCTGACTCCTGGTGGCAGGCGTTCTCTGGGTGCAACCAGAGAGCCATACCAATCCTACACAAGGCCAAAGGTCCACCTCCAGTGCAACAGGTTGCCAAGGCCATGGACTTGGAAGAGTCTCCTGCCTTGCAGGCCATCCCTGGTCTGGTCACTCGTGTCGGAGAGCAACAATGGATCATAGAAGCATTAGCCTCCTCCGTGGAAAAGATGCGTTCCCAATTGGAGGAATTTGCCATGTGCTCTTGCCCATACCCTGCCCTCACTGGCACCGCTGTCCCTCTCAGCTCCATCCCATTTCAAAGGGGATCCTCGCCTCTGTCAAGGCTCCATAAATCAATGTTATATGCAGTTCTCACTGCAATCCTCGCTTTTTCCCGATGAAGCAACTAAGATTACATTCATCATCTCGCGTCTTGAGGGGAAGGCCTTGGCATGGGCTTCCCTGCTCTGGGAGCATTCCAATGCAATTCTTCGCCAGCTCTCTCAGTTCATCTCCGTCTTCCAATGCCCCTTCGAGGGCCTGGGTCGACAGGGTCCACCTACTCCACCTCCGTCAAGGCTCATACTTGCTCGCTGAATATACAGTGGAGTTCAGAACTCTAGCAACTGAGTTGGGTTGGCAAGAGGACTGCCTGTGGGCACTCTACCTCGAGGGACTGTCTCCTGCTCTTAAAGATGAACTAGCCACCCGAGAGATCCCCGTATCTCAAGAAGACCTGATCTCCCTGGACGGTAGAATTGACTACCATCTTCAGCAACGGCATAAGGAGGTAAGAGCTCTTCAACCTCCTGCCCTATGGACACCCTGTTCGGCAAGTCCCTAGTTGAAGGCCTTACCAGTGGCCCCTCAACCTCCTGAGGAGCAAATGCAGATCAACTGTGGCCGCTTGACTCCAGAGGAACATCTACGACGAAGAAAATCTGGTCTCTGCCTGTATTGTGGTGGCTCCGCACATCTTCTCCAGACTTGTCCTGTGTATCCGGGAAACTCCAAAGCCTGAGCCCGGTGGGGCTCCCGAGCTTGGGTGCTACAGTTTCTGGCCCTCAACTGTTGCTGCCTGTCTCTCTCAGTAGGGAGTCACATTCATTCGCTACTACCGCCCTCGTGGACACTGGGGCGAGTGGAAATTTAATTTTGGAAGAGATTGTCACACTCCTGCAGATACCAGTCCAACCATTGGAAGTACCACCATGTATTGCCTCATATCACTCACCGTACTTTGGCTATTCACCTCACTGTGGGGACCCTTCATGACGAGGAGATCTCCCTCCTGATCTTGAAACAATCAACACACCCCAGAGACCTTGGACTTCCTTGGTTCCAGTTGCATGCACCCCACTTCGACTGGCAATCCCTGCAACTAACCCAATGGGGCCCCTGATGTCAAATCCACTGTTTACGGCAAGTGTCTCCATCCGTGACAGTTCTCAGTTCTATAACCCTTTCCGGGTTACCTGCTCCGTACTTGGAATTTAAAGACGTGTTCTCCAAACAAAACGCCAATATCCTGCCTACACTCCGGAAGTTCAGTTGCCCCGTAGAACTCCTACGTGGAGCCATGCCTCCCAAGGGCAGAACCTATCCTACTTCACTCCCAGAAACCCAAGCAATGTCAGCATAAATCAAGGAAAATTTGGCCAAAGGGTTCATAAGACCCTCTACTTCCCCGGCAGGTGCTGGGTTCTTCTTTGTAAAGAAAAAAGATGGCAGTCTAAGACCATGCATAGACTACAGAGGTTTGAATGCAGTAACCCATAAGGACCGGTATCCACTGCCACTTATCAGTGAACTGTTCGACCGCCTGCAGGATGCACAAATCTTTACTAAACGATCTACCAGGGGCATATAACCTAGTATGGATTCAACCGGAAGATATCTGGAAAACTGCCTTCAACACAAGAGACGGTCACTACGAGTACATAGTAATGTCCTTCGGGCTTTGCAACGCCCCTGCAGTCTTCCAGCGGCTAATGAATGAGATTTTCCAGGACCTTTTGTGCTCATTTGTCGTAGTGTATCTGGATGATATATTAATCTTTTCCAAAGATCTGAAGTATCATCGTTCCCACATTCAAACAGTCCTCCAGTGCCTCAGAGACCACCATCTCTACGCTAAATTGGAGAAGTGCATTTTTGAGCAGCCCAGTCTCCCCTTCCTAGGATATATCATCTCTAGCTGCGGGTTCACCATGGACCCTGACAAACTCCAGGGTATTCGAGATTGGCCTCAACCAGTGGGTCTCCGAGCCCTTCAAAGATTCCTTAGATTTATCAATTACTATCGTAACTTCATCACCAATTACTCCACGCTGCCTGCTCCACTCACCGCCATGACGAGGAAGGGATGTGATCCTTGGATGTGGAGTCCCAAGGCCCAATCAGCATTCCATGCCTTGAAAGAGGCCTTCTATACTGGCCCATGTTTATGTCACCCAGACCCTAACCACCCCTTCATAGTCGAAGTCTATGCATCTGCTATTGGAGCAGGAGCTGTCTTGAGCCAATACTCCACCAAGGGAACCCTAGTTCCATGTTACTTTTATTCACACAAATTCTCCTCCACAGAACAAAACTATACCATAGGGGACCGCGAACTCCTAGCAGTGAAACTTACCCTCCAGGAATGGCGTCCCTGGCTTGAAGGGGCGCAACACAGAATCATGATATTTACCGACCATAAAAATCTGGAACACCTAAAGAAGGCCCAGTTACTTAACCCTAGAGAAGCCCGCTGGGCCCTATTCTTTGCACGCTTCAATTTCGGGCTCCACTATCGCCCAGCGGCGAAACATTTCCTTCTCTCGCTCCTTCGAGCCAGAAGACACACCTGATACTCCCAGGCACATTATTGAACCAGCCTGCATATCTATTGCCATCACCACCACGGTACCAGCTGGGAATATGGTGGTCCCCTGCCATCTCCGTGAACGTATACTTCGTTGGGCTCATGATTCCAAGCTGGCCGGTCACCCTGGCCGACCCTGAACTCTCGAGATGCTTCGAAGGCACTATTGGTGGCCTGGTATGACAAAGGACTCCCAAGAATACGTAGACTCCTGTCTGGTCTGCGCACAGCAAAAACCCCTGACTGGCCGCCCATGGGGGCTTCTTCAACCACTTCCTGCGCCCACCGAGCCCTGGTCTAGTCTTTCCACAGACTTCATCATGGATCTGTCTCCTTCAAAAGGAAATACTGTCATCTGGGTCATAATAGACCATTTCTCAAAAATGGCCCACTTTGTCCCCTTACCTGGACTCCCATTGGTTCCAGAGCTAGCTCGACTCTTCTTAACCCACGTATTTCATTTTCATGGATTACCACAAGAAATCATTTCCGATCGTGGCCCTCAATTTGTTGCTAAATATTGGAGGTCTCTCTGTAAAAAGTTCAATATCACATCAAACTTAACATCAGCATATCATCACCAAGGCCCTGTATAAGGGGATCATCATTTCCTTTCTCTTACTAGATATTCCTTTCTCTATGCAGCCCAACATTCTTCTGGCTTTAGCTATCGCCTTGTCACATTGTTTCGCCGACTTCAGATCATTAAACACTATCTACCAAGGTCTCTCTCCTGCTCCGTGCACATCAGCCCTTCACTCCCCATCGAATACAGTTCTTTTGGATTTCCACACCCCATATGCATGACTCTGCATTTCTTGGCATTGAATCTCAGCTGCCATATCTTCGACCACTCTTCCAGCTTTCTTAAATCCCATCTCATTCTCTCCACTCCTTCTGGCATGTCCACTCTGTTGCAGATCTTATCTTATCTTAAAACAGACCCATTTAATGACACTATAGGTCTAATAGGAGGTGTCTGAAGATTTTTAAGGATTTTGGGAACTGAATAAATGGTAGGTGTCTTTAGCTGTAAGAAAATTAGCTGTATCGATTAAAGGACTCCCGGTTAGTCAGTTTTTTCTGATTTGCCAAATATGTTCTACATTGAATGAATTTGAGACACAGACTAAATTATTAGTTGAGAGATTTAAAATTAAAAGGTATCCATATAGAGACATTAACAGGCGTACAAATGTGCTAAGTACTATGAGAGGAGTGACTTGCTTAGATATAAACCTAGGAAGGAAAGCAATCATTTGGTTTGTGTTCTTCAACAAAGCAGGGCTACCTCAGCCATAGCAGCATTGATTAGGAAACAATGGCATCTACTAGCGCTTCATGAGAAGCCGATTACAATCACGTTGTATAAAAGTTTTAAATTTGTATATCATTGCTAATATTAACTTTTAACACTCTTGTACTTTCTATGACATTTTATCACAATGTTTATGTATTTTTGGGACCTTCATACCACCACCCGTGGTTTGCAAAAATAAACTTGTGCTCTCACCGCTACGGGTCTTTTTTAATCATCGGTCCACTAAACATTCTTCATTATTGTTTTTTCAATTTTTCTTTTTGTTTTGAAACTTTTTCATAAAATTATAGAGAACAGTACTTCCTTTTACATGAGCAGACCAAATTTTGAAGTCCAGAGTCCAAGTCCGACTTGAACACATTTCGCGAGCTGCTGCCTCAGGGACTTCTCGATGTGACTCACTAAGCACTATTGTAGAAAATCTCTGGATACTCATTAACAGAAAATCTCCAAAATCATCAGCTTTTCAATTCAATAGTGGTCCATCTTATCTCTTCTGTAAATCAAAACTGTTTTAGTTGCTTATACAGTATAACCACACATAACAATAAAATGCACATCCTGGATAGCTATAAGTGACTTGGGACAGTCTTGCTTACCAGACCCTGCCACCATTTTCTTTCTTCAGGGTGGATTGGGAACGAAAACGAGTCTGATTTATATGAGATTCACATGCCTCACCTGGCGACTAAACATTCTATGATTGACAGACAATCACATGAAATGGACCCACTCAATTTCCTTGTTTAGACCATGTGGTGTTACTGACTAAAGTTGATAGATCCATTTTTGCTCGCACTGTCTAAGACACTTAACTCTGTCTCCCCCTCTCCAGTATGAATGTACCACTTCCAACACTGTCCACCGTATGCAGTGTATTCAGTAATGCTATCGAGGGAGATATGTGGGAAGACCCGGTTACAGGATACCAGGTGAAGAGAAAGTCAATTACTGATTGTGAATCCACTGATATGGTTTACACTGTTGTATGCCCTTGTTCAAAAGTGTATATAGGGCGCACAAGTTGTCCAATTAAAATTCATTTAATTGAACATCATTCCAGACTAAACACCTTAACAATGACAGCTCCAATAGTGGCTCATTGCATTGAAAAACAACATAATTAATTTTGAAGGGTTGGGGTGGGTTTGGATTCCTTTTTTTTTTTTTAATGTGCCCTTTCTCTCCCCCAAAAAACAATAAGAAAACCAGATGAAATTTCATGGGTTTTCTTATCATTTTATCAGCCCCCGATACGCAACGAAATAGGAAATATCGTTTTTATTTCCTATTTCATTGCAAACGAATGCACATCCCCATGCTTCAGTGCACTGAGTTTTCCCCTTAGCGTGCAACTGCACCTACCTGAGGAGAGAGATGTTGGAAGGCCCAAAGGCATTGCCTGAATTTTATCGAGCTGCAAGGGAAAGCAGCAGCAACTCATACTGCTGCAACGGAACAGAGGAAGCCAATAAGAACGAGGCTCGAGGAGCAGCTGGAGGGCCAATGATGGAAGCAGGTAAGCTGTGATGATTTGATTGACAATCAGCACAAGCAGGGGGCAGAAGGGGGGGGGGGGGATCTTGCTTTGACTGGAAGATCCTGCCTTCTACCTTGAGCAGAAAGCAGACCTTAATCGCAGCTATTTGGGGGAGCACTTTTTTTTTTTTTCAATTGATAGAAAATGTGTTCCTTCGTCTGAAGAGGGTTTCTGAACTTAATCTCGGGGTTTCTACATCTCTTTTCCACACTTTGTCTCTGGTCAGCAAATGGAGAAATTAAGTATGTTTTGAAGTGGGTGAGGAACTGAGCTTGCCTGTGTTGCGCGTCCCGTCCACACTCGGCCCGCGCCCGGGCCTGCTCACCTCACTATCTCCTCCACGGGTCCCGGATTATCCTCCCCTGCAGCAGCAGCGAGCACAGCTAGGCCTTGGTGTCCCGCGGCGGTCGCCGGGCCTTCCACCTCTAGCCAGGACTCACAGCGGGGTTCGGCGTCCTCCGTGGCGTCCGCCCCGCTCCTAGGCGCACTCACGCAGGCTGCCCAGTCCCTTAAAGGGCCATGGGCGGATCCCAGCTCCTGATTGAACGCTGCTTTAGAGGAAGTGCCTGCCTTCACTTCCTCGCCTTGGCAATCGGGTCGATCACGCTGTGATTTCTAGTTTGCCTCTGAGTTTCCAGTCTTTGTTCCAGTCTCGTTCCAGTCCTGTTCCAGCATCCTTCTGTTCTTGCATCCTCCTGTTCCTGCGTCTCCCCAGGTAGTACCTCTCGGACTGTTTTCTTGGTACTGACCTCTGCCTGTTCTTGACTACATTGATCGCCGCCTGGATTTGACCTTTCCTGTTTTCTCGACCACGTCTGCACACTGCCTGGAACCGACCTCTGCCTGATCCCTGACCACGTCTGACTGCTGCCTGGAACCAACCTCTGCCTGATCCCTGACCACGTCTGACTGCTGCCTGGAACCAACCTCTGCCTGATCCCTGACCACGTCTGACTGCTGCCTGGAACCTGACCTCTTCTTTGGCTGACTACCCACGGACTGATCACTGGAATCTGACCTCTGCTTTGTCTGACTATGCTATCTTGTCTGTGGCCCTGATCCTTGCCATACATTCAGAGACTCTCTTCTGGCCTTCTCTGGCAGCCCGGACTTCTAGCCTGAACATCAACCGCGCACCCTTGATTGTGGTGGGCACACCCCTGAACGTTCTCTCAAGGAGATCCTGTGAGGCCCACCTAAGACCAGGCGGCCCGGGTAACCAAGGGCTGAACGTGAGGGAACCCCGGGTTGCTAGTGGTGAAGCTCCAGCTTGCCTCTGTCTCCTCCTGTGCTCCGCCTCCTGTTAGCAGGCGCTCTCTGGGTCCGACCAGAGAGCCTACCAATCCTGCACTAGGCCAAGGGTCCACCTCCTGGCACAACAGCCTGTGCTGGGATCAGGTTGCTTGAGAGGCTGTATTCTGCATGATTTTATCTGATGCCTAAGCTTTTTTTTGCATTTCTTTATTTTTCCAATACACTTCGGTTTCAGATTTTTTTTGTTCTCTGAGCTGGTACCTTTTGAAAATTCTATACTATCCTGCCCTCTGCCTTTGCATTTGTTTACATGGTAAGCACAAATGCTTGTTTACCATGGTGGTTTTTCATTTGGAGAGTACCTTTATTGTTTTCCTGCAGATGTTTTATCCTCTGTCATTTTAAAAGGTGATTTATTTCTTTTGTAAAACATCTGCTGTGCAATATGATTTTTGCCTGGGGTATCCCGACGCAGGTTGTAGGTTGTGTGATTTATTTCCTTCTGGAGACTGCATGTCTAAAACCTGCAGAAATCTCTCTTCCTCCTCCTCCTTCCCCCCACCCCCCACAATTGAAATTATAGCAATTCTAAACAACAGAATAAGCAGTGGGAATAAGCTCAAAGTTGATTTATAAAAAATGCCAGCATTTCTAGACTATTAATAGTTGGCAAACGCTGAAATCCGCCTGAAAGCCCCACGCTCTGTAGACCAGCAAATGTTTTCATGCTTGGCCTACTCCATGTGTAATATTTTGGAAACTACTCTGCTTGTAGATTTTATTATGATGAGCCCCATTCCCGCCCTCCTCGGCTACTGCATGTGGGTGGGGAGGGGGCTCACCAGCAGGGCTGCCCAACTCCTTCTCACTAAAGATCATGATGTGCAGCTTCAGGGCAGGGCACCCCTGGTTTCTTTGCCTGTTTCTTTTTTTTGTTTTTTGTGTGCTGTGCTGTGAAGTTACACATACTCCTTTGTGTGCTTTTATTTGTTTAGTTCCCAGGCCCCCCCCCCCCCCCAACGCAGACTCAGGGACAGAACGCGGGAGAGACGAGTGCAGCAGCAGCTTAGCTCTGCTTGCAGCAGCTGCTACCGCCATTTGCTTCTCCATTTTTCTGGCGCCAGTCTGGCCTCTGCCCCCTTCTCACCCATCTCCCTGCGATGCCGTCAGGTGGGAAGAGAAATACTGCCACCTTCTTCTGCTCCTGGGTCCCACAGGCAACATTATCCCCCCCACTGCCTGGGCTGGACAAAGGAGAGAGCATCCGCTCCTGGAAAGGAAGGAGGGAGTGCTATCCGGGAGCCAGAAGGATGAGAGAAACAGCCTGGGACTTGGGCTGAAAATGCTCAGGCTGCTGTGTTGGGAGAGAGAGAGAGTGCATGATAGGCAGAAGGTGGTGGAGGGAAGAAAGATAATGGGACTGGAAAGAAGGTCAGAGGGATAGTGAGCAGAAGGTAAGGAGAGGTGAGCTGAGTATATTTTATGGGGCTCAGAGTGGTAGTGGGAAGAGGGAGTTAGGGAGAGGGTGGGCATTTTTTAACTGCTGCTAGCCAGGAACAGGAACATGGATACTTCGCTCCATCTTGAAGGCTTAGCGAGATATCTCCACACAATGTAACTGTCTGGGAATAGGAGAGCTGGACAAAACAGAAAAAAAAACCTTCTGGCCTGTCCAGCCCTTGCTCACTGCTTGACAGCTGACTATATAGGCGGGGATAGCCCCCCTTGGTCTGTGGTACAAAGCCTTGCTGCGGCTTTGGGCTCTTGTCTGTGCTTCCCGCTTAGGTAAGAGGATCCCACTTCTGCCACTATATGTAGTAACTAGCGTAGCAGCTTGGGAACAGCCAGAGGAAAAAGGAAGCAGACTCTGGCTGTTCCTTAAGCACACTTTATTTAAGCGGAAAATAGACAGAAAGAAAAAGGGCAGTACAACTTGACTTCAAGTCTCAAAACTTTCAGAGCAGTTCATTTTAACTTCAAGTCTCAAAAAACATTTAGTTTAGCTCTCCTTAGACAAAACAGTTTCTGGCATATGGTATGTCTCTCCCTGCTTCCCGGGGGGCTGTCTAACTGCTCTAGGCCTGGAAGTTTTATACTCTGTTGAAATGCTCCTTCTTTCACCCAGAATTCCCTGTAGGTCTTAATCTTAAGGTGGATCGAGTGAAATTGTTGTGCCTGGTCCTTTAAGATAGTTTGAGGGAGCTTTCTGTACACTCCCTTAGAAGAGCTATGACATAAAATTGTAACCATTTTAAAGGAAGTTAAATATCAAGGTTTCTTTACTCCGAAAGATTTGTCCTTTTTCAAGGCGGAAGCACCGTGGATACTCATTATATAGTAGAGATGTGAATCATTTCCAGAATCGGTTCTGGTATCAGGTTCGAAGAACTGCGGGAAATCTTCATTTCCCGCGGTTCTGAACGCTTATTTTTCCGGTTGTCCCGAGCCAAAAAAAAACCCCAAACCCCACCCGACCCTTTAAATCTAATGATTTAGAATCCCCCACCCTCCCAACCCCCAAAAAACTTTTCTAAAGTACCTGGTGGTCCAGCGGGGGTCTCGAGAGCAATCTCCCACTCTCAGGCTGTCGGCTGCCAGTAAACAAAATGGTGCCAATGGCCGGCCCCTGTCACATGGTAGGAGCAATAGAAGGCCGGCACCATCTTAAAAAATGGCATGGGACATCCATTGCTCCTACCATGTGATAGGGGCTGGCCAATGGCACTGATAGCCCCTGACACATGGTAAGGGCAAAGGGCCATCGGCGCCATTTTGATTAGTGGCAGCCAATGGCCCAAGAGCGGGAGATCGCTCCCGGGCCCCCCACTGGATCACCAGGTACTTTAGGAAAGTTTTTTGGGGGATCGGGAGGGTGGGGGATTCTAAATGATTTAAAGGGTCGGGGTGGGTTTGGGAGGTTTTTTTCTGTGTGCCCTTTCTTCCCGCCCCCCCCCCCCCAAAACGATAAGAAAACCACACGAAAATTTTCATCCGTCACAAAAATGATTCACATCCCTATTATATAGAATGCTCCAAAAAAGTACACAAATCAGTGCAAAACCCCCACTACCATCCAATAGTATCAGCAAATACTATACTCAAACCCTTGGCAGAATTTCTGGACATTTTCTTACAACCTTACGTCAGGGACTCGAGATCTTATATACAACACAAATCACATGTTGCACAAACTATCTGCTCCTGCTGGGTTATCTCCAGACCGGTGGTTTGTAAGCCTCAATGTAGAATCACTCTACACCAATATCCCATTGCCATCGGGGTTACAAATTGTTAAACATTTTTTAAATCAACTGCTGAATCCACAACATGTTCTGGATGCTTTTCTTTTCTTGTTGGCGGAACTGATTCTATGAAACAATTATTTTATGTTCCAATCAGATTTCTACCAGCAAGTTCACGGTATTGCAATGGGCTCATCGGTTGCTCCAGATGTGATCAATCTTTATGACTCCCAATTTGAAGAAGAATTTGTGTACACAGCTTCTGTGAAGCCAATATGTCATTATATTTTTCATATGGATTGGTACAGAAACAAATCTAATATTATTTCATTCATGGCTTGATCGACCAGATATCAACTTGAGATTTTCTCTCACATATAATAGAGAACAGTTAGCCTTTCTGGGCTACGGGAGGCTTCTTACCTCATCCTGGAGGCCGCTCCAAGCCATGGCCTCGCCTGTGAACTGTCCAGGATTTGCTCCAGGGCCTGGGAGGCCTACCTGAGGCTGCTTGTGCTTGCATGGACTTCCTGGTTTGAGCCACGCCTTTCCCTAGGGGCCGGCCCGCAGCACTTCTCCGTAGTTGTAGGGCCAGCTAGGCGTGGGCCTGCCTAACTCCTCCCAGGGAGTCGCCAGTCTTCAGCCCTATAAAAGGACTTCAACTTCAGTCTGTCTTTGCCTTGCATCAGCGTGAGTTCTCTCTGGAGGCTCTCGCCTGCCAGAGCCTTGTAAGGCTTTCTGTTCTTCGTGGAGCTTCTCGTCTCGTCTGCCTTCGTACCACGTCTTCGTGTCTTGATGTCTTGCCTGAGGTCCCTGACCAAGTCCTGATGTTCCGCCATGATCTTCCTCATCCTATTGTGTCTGCCTGCCAGGATGTTCTTCCCTGTGTCTTTGTCATGAGCTTCGGGCCTTCTGACCTGTTGGGCCTAGGAGTGGCCAACAGGTGGGTTCCGTCCCTGTTCTCTGGAGCGTCTGTTCCCGCCAGCCTTGGGGGAAGCTTCAGATGACACCGGCTTCGTCATTGGAGTTCCTCCTTGCCTGGGTCTGCCCTGCGCTCGTCCCATTTCCAGCAGTGGGACAGGGTGGTCCGTGACCAGCTCATTTGGTCCGCCCATGAAGGTGGGCTGTGTAGGGCGCCCTGAGAGACAGTGCCAATGTCCTCCTGCCTTATGTCTTGTCTTGTTTGGATCAAGTTCCTCGTCATGCTTGTGATGCTGTCGCATCAGCCCAGTCTTGTCCGAGATGCCGTCGCATCAGTCTTAGTCCTGTCTATGTGTCAAGGCTTCCGTCTGCCCTCAACCTCAGGCCAGGCCTGCTGCTCCAATGCCGATGAAGCGGCAGGTCCGAAAGGGCTCGGAACAGTCGGAGGACTGTTCCCCTACCAACATCACTTGTGTTGGCTCTGGGAGTTTGCAGGCCTGGCAGAGGGTAAGACCGGGTTCAGCCATGCTGGAGCATGCCGTCAACCCTCGGCTCGGCCCTGGATTTGTCTGGGGTCGGGCTGAGGCCCAAGGGCACACTAAACACCCTGTTCTCAACAGAATGCAAGGCCTTTCGAGGCCGCTCTCAACACTGGGCATACTAATCAAACATCAGGACACTTGACTAATTACCACTTTCTACTGGAAGCCCATTGAGTGGAACAATTTGCTTCATTTTGAAAGTTACCACCCTAGACCATTCATATGCAGCCTCCCAATTAGCTAGTTCTTCTGTCTCTGCTGGATTTGTTTAGAGAATGTTGACTTCAACAATTTATCTGCAGACCTCACATTGTTTCAGAGTTAGGGGATATCCCAGCCAACCTCTCAAATAAGCTGAATTGAGCCCAATTCTCTAATCATAGTCACTTATTACAGTATAAATCCAAACACGATATGTTAACAACTATACTATGATATTCAAATATAGCTCACAAGATTGCAGCATCAGTCAGAAGACATTGGCACATCTTGAGTTTTCATCATATTTTTCAGCAATTACCCATCATATCCTAAACCTGGGGAACAAAAATCTGAGAGATAGTAATGAGAGCAGCAGGCTGAAATATCTGACTGCTTAAGGACCCTAGGCCATTTTCCTTGCGAACAATGTGACATATGCACCTCTACTATTTCTGGGTCAACTTGGCAGCATCCGGCCACTGGAAGGGAAATGCGTCAGCATCATCGAACTGACTGCAATTCAGGATCAGTTGTCTATGCTCTTATATGCCCATGCTCTAAATGGAATGTTGGTTGCACCTCTTGCCATATCAAAACACACCTCAGAGTGCATCAAAGTCATGTGAACATCAAGGAAGCACATGCCTATTATATAGAGTGTTCCAAAAAAGTACACCTTACGTCAGGGACTCATCTTATATACAACACAAATCACATTTATTTTATTTATTTAAGATTTTTATATACCGGCATTAGTATGCAAACATCATACCGGTTTACATTGCAACTAAAAGACTGAAAAGTACAATCAACAGGGAGGGGGAGGAGGGAGAGAGTAACTATAAAGTGCAGAGGTATAGAAAGTAAAAACAGTAATTTTAAAAGGTAACAGATGGGCTAAATACAAAAGGTGCAGCTTATATGCAAAAGTCTATGTACACATGTTGTATATAAGTGCTGTATAGCCAGGTTCTTGTGGCCTGGTTTGGCCTCTGTTGGAAACAGGATGCTGGGCTTGATGGACCCTTGGTCTGACCCAGCATGGCAATTTCTTATGTTCTTAAGTTCTTATGTTTGGACTTTGATCATCAGTTTACTGACAATGGACAATATTAGAACATTTATGGCAATCACCATAGGGAGGCAGTATCAAGTCACTACTCTATAAATGTTAACATCATTGTATTTTTAATTGCTCCAGACGGTCTCAATGATAAAATTGACTGATACACCTTATAACTTTATGTGTGTTTAGATTTTTATATTGCAATATCTTACTCCACATTGATTGATAGCTCAAATCCTGTGCTTCCATCCATTTAAAAATGGCAGCCACCTCTATCCATGTTCACTCTATAATGGAGCGACAGTGAAGCTATACGCTCAATACTGGAGCAGCTCTCAGCACTTTCGTCAACAGGATTTGTGACACATCTAGTGCAGTTGCATTTTTTGATCGTAGTTTATAACTTTCTCTTTTTTCAATTGCAAGGGGCCAATGCAAGGGGACAGCCCTAACATAGAAACCTGATACAGCTCAGCCCTTCAGTTTCTCACGCTGGTCAACCTCCGCACCCCACATCATTGAGTTTTCAATCTCTCCCTCCAACTCTTCTTGTATATGCCCCCCCAGGCCTTCTCGACCTAGATGCCTCTCCTCTTCTGGAACTAATAGTCTCCCACATTAATTTAGATTCTCCAGCAATTATACTTGGTGACTTCAATTTACATGTCAACAATCCATCTCTATCTACAAATGGGAAAACTTTCATTACAGCCTTGTCTGCTTTAGGTTTCAATCAGATTATCAAGAAACCCACTCATAAAGCAGGTCATACATTGGACCTTATCTTCACCAATTCTGGTATCTCTAACTCAACTCAACCGATCTGCGAACCAGTACCCTGGTCGGACCACTCTCTAATCTCGACCACCATCACACTGGCACAAAAAAAACAGCACTCCGCCCCTCAACAACAATTCTCCTATAGGAAAATATGTGCATCCGAGGACCTCCACAACCACCTAGTCTTAGAACTACCCCACATGGACCTTTCCTCTCCAAATTCGGCACTTCACTCATGGAATAATATTACAGAAACTGCAGCTAATAAACTCTGTCCTCTAACAACAAAAAAACTAAAACACAATATTCCAAAAAAACAACCTTGGTTTAATGAAGAACTACAAAATCTAAAACTTTCCCTCAGACGGAACGAAAGCAAATGGCGCAAATCCCCTTCAGCGTCCACCCTTTCTACCTACAAAACTGCTCTCCACAATTACAAAAATTCCTTGCAAAAAATCAAAAGAGACTTCTATGCTCATAAGATCCATCATATGATCTTTGATGCTAAAGCCCTTTTACCTACGTCTCCAATTTAACTCAAATCCAAACACCTGACATTCCATTTAACAAAGCACAAGAAAAGGCAGAGGAGCTTGCTCTCTTCTTCAATAACAAAATAGCTAACCTCCTTTCTAAAAATTTGCCCAATACTTTTTCCCCCTACAGTACCTATATACACCATAACAAATACATCTCACTCAACTCATTTGAACCAACTACAACTTCTGAGATCCTTAGAATACTGAAAAAGATGAAACCATTGACACACCCTTTAGACCAAATCCCTTCCAAATTACTCCTCCTTATTCCGGATACTATATCCAAAGCTCTGGCAGACATAATAAACTGCTCTTTATCTAAAGGACTCTACCCTGACGACCTTAAAATGGCATCAATCAAACCGCTCTTGAAAAAACCAAAGTTAGACCCAGATGACCCCTCCAATTTTCGCCCTATCTCAAACCTCCCATTCATTGCTAAAGTCATGGAAAAACTGGTTAATTCTCAATTATCAGACTACCTGGAAGACCACAAAATTCTCTACCCTTCACAACATGGCTTCAGGAAATCGTTAAGCACAGAATCTCTACTAATTTCCTTAACAGACTACCTCATCCTAGGCCTAGATAAAGGCCAGTCCTACCTTTTGATTCTCTTGGACCTCTCAGCCGCCTTTGATACTGTTAACCACTCTATCCTCCTTAACCAACTATTGAACATCGGCATAACAGGCTCTGCACTGTCCTGGTTCCACTCATTCTTGAAAAACAGAGGCTTCAAGGTAAAAATACACAGTAAAGAATCTAAACGCTACCCTTCATCTCAAGGAGTTCCACAAGGTTCATCCCTCTCTCCCACCCTCTTTAACATCTACCTCCTCCCTCTCTGCCATCTATTAAACAACTTGAACCTTAAACACTACCTTTATGCAGATGATGTCCAGATTGTGATACCAATTAAAGAATCCATTAAAAAAACCCTCGATCTTTGGGAATATTATCTACAAGAAATCAACTCCCTCCTTTCCAGTATGAATTTAATCCTAAATTCCTCAAAAACGGAACTCCTTCTAATATCATCTGAGATTAGCCACACCCCTACAATCCCTCCAACTAATCTACAAACAACAAAAGTAAGAGATTTGGGCGCAATCATCGATAACAGGCTTAACTTAAAAGCACTCATAAACCAAACCACTAAAGACTGCTTTCATAAACTGAATGTTCTAAAAAGAATAAGACCTCTGTTCCACATCCATGACTACAGGACTATCCTACAAGCAATAATCTTCTCCAAGTTAGACTATTGCAATTCTTTATTATTAGGTACCCCATCAACACATACCAAACCGCTACAAATGGTTCAAAATACGGCAGCTAGAATTCTAACAAATACAAGGAGAAGAGAGCACATCACCCCGATCCTTAAAGATTTACACTGGCTGCCAATCCATTTCAGAATTCTTTATAAGTCAATCACCATAATCTATAAATCCATCCAACAAATCGCTCCTCTCAACCTACAAATCCCTTTCATAAAGCATACTTCCTCCAGACCCATAAGAGAGTACTACAAAGAGTCTCTGCAGGTACCACCTTCCAAAACTTCCCTCCATATAACTTATAGAGATAGGGCTTTCTCCACAGCAGGACCCACTCTTTGGAATTCCATACCAACGGAACTTAGACAAGAACCCTGCTTATTGATATTTAGAAAAAGACTCAAAACATGGCTTTTCAAACAAGCCTTCCCAGACTCAGACTAAAAACAATTCTCTCCGATATTCAAATTCCAAGCAACAATTCTCTTTTATAACCATCCTGATAATCTTCCCCTACACTTTATAAACATCCAGAATCTTCATTACTTATGTTTTCTTCCTCATTGTTAAAAACTGCATTTTTGAACTGAACAATTCATTGTAAATCATTCACTTCCATCTTTGGAAACTTTACCATTCTACAGGTTAATACAACATGTTAAAGTTCCTATCTTTTCTTCTTCTTACTCCTAGTTGTACGTATCCTTGTTTATTGTAACTGTATTTATAATATGTATATTACATATTTGGTTCTATGTTCCAGTTATTACCCCATTGTTTACTGTAAACCGGCTTGATGTGATGTTATCACGAATGCCGGTATAGAAAAAATCAAAATAAATAAATAAAATAAATAAATGCAATACAGTGCGCTCAGCAGACCCATTGCTGAGGCAGGGATGGGGAATCCGAGGAGTCCTTAAGTAGTGAGGCATTGCTGACATCATCAGAAGATGCTGCAGGGACTTTCCCACCACAGCCCCTTTAAGAATCCAAGTGCACCACATGTGCGAGCATGTAAAGCTGGTCAGCGGGAGCGGCGGCTGTCAATCTCTCGTGCTGCACTAAGCAGCCTAATTGTGGCAGGAGTTCTATCAGAGATGGAAAGAAGCAATGAGGAAGAAAAATACACCCAAGGCTTCAAAAGAATGCACAAACAATAGTGACATGAACCCTTAAAGACAAAAAAAGAGGCAAAGTGGCACGAAGAGTTGCATCAACATCCTAAGGCACCATGAAGATGGGAACAAAGCAGAAAATGTTGTGGGAAAAACCCCAGGCCACTAGGAAAGGGACAAAGCAGTACAAAGAGTGCCATCAACACTAAAGCACAATGAGAAGCACAAAGAATCTCTCTAAAGTGGAAAATAGCACCCAAGGTGTAAAGTTGGGGACATGATAGAAGGGAAGAGCACAGCAAAACAATAAAGGTGCAAACTCTGGGTATGACAGCAGTGCTGAGTAGAAAAAAAGACCCCTAAGTTGTAGGTTAAGGGGTATAGCAGCAAAGCAGACTGACATGGGATATATCTGTCTTTCTGTTGAAGCACTCTCCACTTGTCAGATCTAGTACAAGAGAATTATATATCATCAGAATCACTTTTGTGATTGGGGAGGTCATTTTCAAAGGAGTTACGAATGTAAATGTAACAAACTATTGTAGCAATTTTCAGAAATCCATATACATGTGTAAAGTGCACGTATGCATGTAAAACCTATTAACATATATTATAGCAGTTTTCAAAAGCCCACTTAAATGGGTAAAGTGCATTTACACGTATAAAACCTGGTTTTAAGCATGTAAATGCTTTTGAAAATCAGACCCTTATAAACTTTTATTACATTCCTCTTTGAAAGTGAAAGCTAGTAGATGGAATTTTGGGTTTCTTGTGAATTTGATTTCCAATTGAAAATGTTGTCACAATCAGAACATTACAATGGTCTCTAATCAGTGTGGCTTTTCTTTTAATTAGTGAGTTGTACTCTATTAAGAACTTTTTTCCCATATTCCCCCTTTGTTGATTTTCTGTTTTAGTTCTCTCTTCCTACTGAAAACGTTACCACATTCAGAACATGTACAAGTTTTTCCTGTGTATCTTTTCTATTGTGCCTGAGAGTTTTTTTGAGGACAATACATCCCACTATAACCAAGAAAAAAGAAGGTGGGAGATCTAGGCTGGGATCCTAGAGATGTACAATAAAACAGTAATGCAGACAACCAGAAAAGAGATGGGAAGGAGACACTTGTATTTTTTTCATTTTCAATTTTTTTTTCTGGAGACAAACTACCCCAGTATAGCTAACAAAGAAACAAAATGAGAGGACTGGGACTGTAAAGAGGTACAACAAAATGAAGAACCAGAAAAGAGATGTGGTAGGAAGACAACCTTGTATTTTTTTTTCTTTTTTCTAATTTTTTATTAACTGGAGACAAAATACCCCAGTATAACCAACAAAGAAACAGGTTGGGAGAACTAGGATGAAATCCAAACAGCAAACAACATAAAGTCACCAAAACTCACATATTGGTATATAATAGGCATGGTAGGTATGCACATTAACAGTATGACCCCCAAGGTAGTATGTATGTATTTTGTATATTTAGTTACCTCTATTTAGCTATTTATGCTTAATCTCTGTATCCTTTGCCAAGTTCTGCTGCCCCCCCCCCCCCATATTATCTGTTATCTTGTTATCTTGTTGCAATGTAAACTGCCCACTGAGGCGTCAGTTTGAGTTCCTTGTAAACCGGTGTGATATGTATATTATACAGGAACATCGGTATATAAAAACTAAAAATAAATAAATAAATAAATGTCACGGGTAAAACAGGTAGACAGAGCAGTAGCAGCGAGATCCCTAAGAGTGGTATATCTTGTGCATTTTAGGCAGGCAGAGATAGTAACAGCAAACCCCCTAAGGTGTCATATGAGGGGGCATGGCAGATAGGCATGTGATAGCAAAACCCCTAAGGTGGTAGGGATGTGAATCGTGTCCTCGATCGTCTTAACGATCGATTTCGGCTGGGAGGGGGAGGGAATCGTATTGTTGCCGTTTGGGGGGGTAAAATATCGTGAAAAATCGTTAAAAATCGTGAAAAATCGAAAAATCGAAAAACCGGCACATTAAAACCCCCTAAAACCCACCCCCGACCCTTTAAATTAAATCCCCCACCCTCCCGAACCCCCCCCCCCCAAATAACTTAAATAACCTGCGGGTCCAGCGGCGGTCCGGAACGGCAGCGGTCCGGAACGGGCTCCTGCTCTGAATCTTGTCGTCTTCAGCCGGCGCCATTTTCCAAAATGGCGCCGAAAAATGGCGGCGGCCATAGACGAAAAAGATTGGACGGCAGGAGGTCCTTCCGGACCCCCGCTGGACTTTTGGCAAGTCTCGTGGGGGTCAGGAGGCCCCCCACAAGCTGGCCAAAAGTTCCTGGAGGTCCAGCGGGGGTCAGGGAGCGATTTCCCGCCGCGAATCGTTTTCGTACGGAAAATGGCGCCGGCAGGAGATCGACTGCAGGAGGTCGTTCAGCGAGGGTTCCGGCGCCTCGCTGAATGACCTCCTGCAGTCGATCTCCTGCCGGCGCCATTTTCCGTACGAAAACGATTCGCGGCGGGAAATCGCTCCCTGACCCCGCTGGACCTCCAGGAACTTTTGGCCAGCTTGTGGGGGGCCTCCTGACCCCCACGAGACTTGCCAAAAGTCCAGCGGGGGTCCGGAAGGACCTCCTGCCGTCCAATCTTTTTCGTCTATGGCCGCCGCCATTTTTCGGCGCCATTTGGAAAATGGCGCCGGCTGAAGACGACAAGATTCAGAGCAGGAGCCCGTTCCGGACCGCTGCCGTTCCGGACCGCCGCTGGACCCGCAGGTTATTTAAGTTATTTGGGGGGGGGGTTCGGGAGGGTGGGGGATTTAATTTAAAGGGTCGGGGGTGGGTTTTAGGGGGTTTTAGTGTGCCGGCTCACGATTCTAACGATTTATAACGATAAATCGTTAGAATCTGTATTGTATTGTGTTCCATAACGGTTTAAGACGATATTAAAATTATCGGACGATAATTTTAATCGTCCTAAAACGATTCACATCCCTATAAGGTGGTACATCTGGGACATGGCAGGCAGGCAGAGTGGCAGCAGGGCCTTTAAGATACTTTCAGTCATCTTGCCACCTGCAAGGAAATTCTGGAAATCCAAGCAAAGGTTAATATATTTTTAAAACATATTAGATTTTCCATCAAGTTTGCCGCCAGCCTGGAGGAATGAGGGATCTTGATGACCCCTGTAATTGAAAAGACACATTCACTGGGCATGCTGATTAGTAGGCAGGAAAGATAGCATTGAGCCCCTATGGCTAAGTCTGGCTAGCTGCAAACTTGTGTGCCCAATATGGCAGTGCATCTGTGTTCATGCTCTCGATGAGCTCTGCGAGATAGCATGTCACAGGAATTTATGCTGGGGGTCTCCTTTGCTGGGGTAGGATAAAGGTTTTTCATGCCATTAGCTATGGTCTGTGTCAGGAGAATGGTTCTCTGTAGGCAACGTGGCTTTGGTATATTGAAGTGGAGGAGGAAGTGATAGCTGATAGGGTTCTGCTCCTGCTTGCACTACTCTATGAGGTGGCCACTCTTTACTATGCTACATCCTCACTGGGCCTCTACCTCTGGCACTCTTGTTCATGCATCTTCTTCATAAATGTGAGATGCTGGGAAAGGAGGGAGAGAATCTCTTTCACTCATGGATCAGAAAGTGTAGCAAGCCTGTGCAACCCTTTTTTGGACGTTATGGTAGTCCAAAGGCACACAAAAGAATTTCTCTTGGGGCTCTCTCCTTTTGCCACTTCCCCAAGTTTATCAAGTCCCAAGGAGTGGATTCTTTCTATGGGGGAAAAGCTTTAGGCCCAGGCAGTGAATGGGAATCTTCTCTGAGGTGTGTTAGTATATCCTTGAGTGATGTTATAACTGTAGAAACAGGCAGGACATGATGTGGGTGTTCAAAAGAAACTTTACTTTGATTTGCAGAAATTAAATAAATATCCATTTGATGGGTTACTTGTCTTACTTCACAACTGTGTACAATCTGAGTCATACTTAGGAAACTCTCTCTTCTTTTTTTTTTTTATATTTTATTTCTTGAATTTTCAAAATAGAATTACAAGAAAAATCTTGCCATAGTAATTACAGAGCTTTGAGTGTGATTATCCATAATTTAAATGTCAAATATATAATCTTTTTAAAGTAACATATCTACCATAAACACATTCTGTTCTATGCTCAAAAGAAATTTAAGAGTAGCATAATGTCATGAGCATTATACATTCTTCACAATAACAAATCTATAAGAAATAGTGCAACTTATTACCCCCTAATCTACTAAATGGCCGGAATTTCACACGCAAGAAGGTTCTTGAGATGGTTTGGATCTATAAAAGAATAATTTTTCCCCTTGTATTTAATATATCTACAAGGATATTTTAGTAGAAAATAACTTCCCTTATCCACCACCTCTTTCCTTAAGACCTATGGTATAATTTCTCTCCGCCGATGAAAACTTTCTTGAAAAAAAAGCACACGTTACCAGATTCTCCTTGTCTGTCGTTTGAAGTAAGACCACACCCACTCCTACTGCAGAGGCATCTACTTCTAGGATAAAAGGTTTGGAGGAGTCAGGGCGTTTGAGACATGCATCCTTAGTGAACTCCTTTTTTAATTGAAGAAAGGCATTGACGGCCTCCTCCGGCCATTTCTGAATAGACGCTCCTCTTTTAGTGAGGGCAGTAAGGTGGGCCACTAGAGAAGAAAAATTCGGAATGAATTGTCTATAATAATTGGAAAAGCCCAGAAATCTTTGTAAAGCCTTTAAGCCTATGGGTTGTGGCCAATTCAAAATGGCTTTAAGTTTGCTCGGGTCCATGGATAATCCTTTGTTGGAGATGATATATCCCAGAAATGGTAACTGATCTTTATGGAATACACATTTCTCTAATTTGGCAAACAGTTTATTTTCCCTGAGGCGCTGCAGGACCTGTCTCACATGTTGCTGATGCTGTTGCAGGTTGTTGGAAAAGATTAATATATCATCTAGGTAGACGATGACATGAGAATAGAGGATGTCACGAAAAATGTCATTGATCATGGCTTGAAAGCTGGGCATTACAAAGCCCAAACGGCATTACCCTGTATTCGTAATGTCCATCATGAGTGTTAAACGCCGTTTTCCATTCATCTCCCTCTCGTATTCGAATCAAATTGTAGGCTCCTCTTAAATCCAATTTGGTGAAGATTTGAGCTCCTTTAATCCGGTCAAAAAGTTCTGAAATAAGAGGAATAGGATATCTATTTTTCTTGGTGATGTTGTTAAGCCCACAGTAGTCAATACAGGGTCGTAAAAACCCATCCTTCTTTTTAACAAAAAAACCCCCTGCTCCGGCTGGTGATGTGGAAGGTCTGATGAAACCTCGTGCTAGGTTCTCCTCGATATACTGTTTCAAGGCTAATGATTCGGGTTCTGATAGGGTATAAATCCTACCCCTGGGAGGGATCTTCCCGGGAAGAAGGTCAATTGTACAATCGTACTGTCGATGAGGTGGTAAGGACTCAGCTTGTTGTTGATTGAAGACGTCCGCGAAGTCTTCATAGGGAACGGGAATACCGGACAAGAGTTGTGTAGTTTGGATTTGACACCTCTGAACTTTTTTTAGACAATTTTGAAAGCAGAACGGACTCCAACTGCCAAGTTGTAAAGAGGCCCAATCCAGTCGAGGTTGGTGTGTCCTTAACCAAGGTAACCCTAAGATTATTTGGTTGACTGAGGCTGGAAGAACATACAGCTGAATGCTCTCTTGATGAAGAACTCCGGAATTTAACAAAATGGGTTTGGTAATGTGAGAAATCCAAATTCCCACAGGCTGTCCAGTTACCGAGGTGACTGAGAGGGAAATAGGTAACGGTTCCACAGGTATATGATAGGTTTTTACCAGACTTTCTTCAATGAAATTGCCGGCCGCCCCTGAATCAATGAAGGCCTGAAGTTGAATCGGTTGATCCTTAATGGTAATGGTAACTGGAACTAGTAGTTGGGGAGACGGAATGGTGGGACCCAGGGAGGCCTCTCCTACCCAACCTAGGTCCGAGAGTTTCCCGACTTGTTGGGACATTTGCTAACAAAATGGCCGGAACTGGCACAATACATGCAGAGATTTCTCAACCTTCGCCGTTGGCGTTCCTCAGGAGTTAATTGAAATCTATCGATCTGCATGGGTTCCTCAGCGCTCCCGGATGCTTCAGTCGGATGCGGAGTGACGACAGGCTGCTGAAATGTGGGAGCCAGATGAAAGGTCCTTCGAGTGGCAGTCCGTTCCCGCGCCCTTTCTTGAAACCTTAAGTCTAGTCGAATGGCTAGTCGGATGAGTTCCTCCAAAGATTCTGGAGGATCCCTGCCAGCCAGTTCATCCTTTATATTTTTGGCCAGCCCTTGTCGAAATATGGCGGTGAGACTATCCTCACCCCATGCGAGTTCTGTAGCCAAGGTTTGGAACTGAATGGCGTATTCCCCCACTGAACGGGAACCTTGTTTGATTTGCAGTAAGTCATTGGCTGCCGAGGTAGAATGCCCGGGTTCATCAAAGATGAGTCAAAATTCCTTCAGGAACCCATCCAAATTATTAAGCATAGGGTCGTCTCTCTCCCACAGAGGGGAAGCCCAAGCCAGGGCTGGACCCTCCAGCAATGACAAAATAAAGGTAGTCTTAGTCTTATCCGATGGAAACGAGGATGGTTGCAATGAAAAGTGCATTCATCATTGATTAATGAAACCCCTGCACAATGCTGAAGTTCCATTAAATCGTGGCGGAGGCATTAATCGGATAGGATTAGAAGGCACAGTGGTATTCGTTGCTGGGACGGCAGGAGCGTGAGCCAGTGCATCCATACGGGCGACTAGACGATCGAGTACCCCCGTTACTTGATCAAGGACCCCTTGTTGCTGCTGAAGCCGGGAGGTCAAACCTGGGATGACCTGCAGAGCGGTCAAATCGACTGGATCCATGGCTTCGGCCAACTGTTATACTGGTACGTGGAACCAAGGCCGATGGCCGCTTACCTTGAGTAGAAGTTCTCGGAACTAGAGACTCAGCGAGTAGCATTGGGTAGAAGACTTCTGATAGTCCAGGTAGCCCAACAGCGAGACTGGATCCAGGCAGGGTGATCCAAGGGTCAGGCTGAAGGTAACGCAATCCAGTCACAGTCCAGGTCAGGGCAGGCAGCAAACAAGCAGGAACCAAGGCAACGAATCCGAAGGCAGGCGGCAGGCAGAATATTCCAGTAACAGTCCAGGACAGGACAGGCAGCAAACAAGCAGGAACAAAGGCAACAAATCCGAAGGCAGAATAATCCAAAGGGCAGTCCGGGTCTAGCAGGCAGCAAGCAGCAGGAACACAGCAACGAAACTCTCCAAACGCACTTGTGGCTGAAGCAACACAGGAGAGGAGAAGCTCCCTTAAATAAGCCAGGTCTTCCGCGCTGCCCGGCGGCTCTGCCGGCGTCTGATGTCAAAAGGGGGTGTGGCCAAAGCTCCGATTCGCGTGGAGCCGCACCGCGGGAGACGCCAGCATCAGGAGAATGCCGACGCTAATGGCAGGTAACACTGCTCAAGGCTTCTCGTGATTTTCCTGGCCCTTCTACCTCTTGGTATGCGGCATTATTAATTATAGAAATACAAAACAGGAAATTCAACACTCTGAGTTGTAAGAAGGCAAGAAGAGGCTGTTGTTGCACAACAAAATTTTATGTTTGGAGGCTTATCAAGAAGAAATGAGATGAAAAAGAAATATAGCCTACCTGAGGTTGAGTTCTTCTGGTAAGTCATGCATCGAAGTAATTACAGGCAAAGTCCAGGCAAAATCCAGGCGAAGCCAGGCAAAGCCGCACGCCCTATAGGCGCGCGCGGCTTTGGTGGCACGCTGGCTGCAGCTGCACGCCGCAAGGGAGCCAGTTTTGTTGGCATCCTTCCAGTCCCGCCCCTTGACGTAAGCAAAATTATGCATGGCAGAGTCCCATTGGGGCCAGGAGCCTTACCCCCGGAATGGCTCCGCTGCTGGGTAGGAATCCTCCTTCTCCTCTTTGCCTCCAACTCTCTCTTCTTTACTCTGTGCAAATGTCCTCAGTGCTACAATCTGGGAGCGGCTCACCCCCTTTTCTTGTCTGTGGGGCACGAGTTCCAACTGGGAAGGGAAACCTATTGAGGGGAGTCCCCTAACTCCCAAAAAAGTCTCATAACTACAGTCCAACAGAGTCTCAGATGTTCCCAGCTTGTGCCCTGCCTTCCCCTGGGGTGATCTTGAAACTCTTCTCCTGTGGACTCTTTCTGTAGTTTTACCTCTGAGGGCAAAAGGCCTTTTTCTGGGCACCAGCAGGGCTTTTACAGTCCAACCACACAGTGAGGAGGGGTGGTACAAAAAAAACCTCCTCATTAAAATACAACTTTCAAAAATCCAAACTTCACCACTGGGTGAGGAGTCACTGGAGTCCTCTCACTGGCTGAAATGGAATATCCCGCTCTTTTCCCTCCTGTCCTTTGGTTAGGATTGCTTCACCAGCAGGAACAGGATTCACCCAGGAACAAACAAAATTAGGAAAAGTTCCTTGCTAAAGTCCTTTCTCCTCTCAGGAAGGGATAGTCCCTACTAGGCAAGGGGGTGCACTGGAATTGGGCAGTCTCCCAACCAAAAACAGTGCAGGAACAAAAACCAGCTCCTCTCTCAGCAAAACCCAAACCAAACTGTCCACTCAACTATGGCTCTGACCCCCCGACCCCCCCACACACACACACACACACACACACATACTCTGGACAAGGACTGAAGCACTGCAGGCATCCTCAGGCGAAGGTGCTGCAAGTAATAGTCTGTCCTTCTGAGCTGTTACCTACGAGGCAGGGATCTAGGGCCAGAGGTTCCCCACACATGTGTGAGAGGTTGCAGTCTCTCTGGCACCTGCTGCTGCATGGAGTTCACAAACTGCAAAACCTCTGCTTCCAAACTCTTCTAACTTTTCTTCCATATTATTCACAACAGGGTGGTGCTTTTGGACCTCATAAGCCTAACCATTCACAACATACATACTTTTATCCACAATTAATGGAGGCAATTCATGGCATGGAAGGCGGAGGGGGCCAGGGGGAGGGGGAGGTTGGTCGAGTAAAATGCATGCATAAAACAGAATTTTCAAATCTGCGTGAATGCTTTCTCCCTTTTCTCCACATCGTGCTACCCTCTCTGCCTCTATGGAAGTCCTTCCTAAAAACCTACTTTTTTTTTGAGGTTGCGTTTACATTTTTAAACACTGGATCTCCCTGATTATATCCTTTCAGATTTTAAGCATGATTACTGTAATAAATACATTTCCTGAAATCTCCTATTATGTGCATCTGTACAGCGCTGCATGTGCCTTCTAGTGCCATGGAAATGATAAGTAATAGCAGTAGTTGTAAGAGAGATGGAGAAAAAGCCATATGGTAAACCATATTAGAGCATCACAATCTGTATAAATACCATATGGAACAAATAATCCATGCTAAGAACCCCTACTCATTACTAGACGAATGTAATATTTTGTGATGCATGGATCCCATAATTCCTAAGCATATCATTATGATTTAAAATATTTTTGACTAAAATTACATGTACAAATTGAAATACATTGTAAATATGTTCACTTTCTCTCAATTAGAAAAATATAGGTTATTATACTGTATGACCTTACAAAACACATTAAAATAACGAGGCCAATATTCCAAGGCATTTAGCTGGATAATTTACAAGTTATCCAGCTAAATGTTGAGTTTTCTAAACTGCTGGTTCTTCTTACATTTTTAGCCGAATAAGTTATTATCCGTCTTAAAATTAGCTGAATATGTAATGGCCATAATGGGGGTGCTTCAAGACAGGGACAAGGTAGCCAATTAACTTATTTGGCAAACTCCAATATTAGGAGTTAGCTGTACAAGTTAATTGGGCTAACAAGCCCTGAAGCATGTGTTCCCAGATAACTTTAAACTAACCACATAACCATTCAAAGAATTCAGCCAGTTAAGTGATGATAAACAGTAAAAAAAAAAAAAAAAGTGGAATTGTTTGCTTGGTGGCCCTATTCCCACCCCCCCCCCCCCCCCCCAACTTCAATAAAAACAAAAGTAGACTGCTGGGCTGAGGCCTTAGGACCCCCAAACTCCACGAAGTATTCTGAAGGGTCTTTGCTGGCCTCCCTCCCTCCCATGCATGCTCCCCAGGTCAGTATATATGTTAGTATAGAATGTTAGGAATTATTAGGAAGGGAATGGTTAATAGAACGGAAAATGTCATAATGCCTCTGTATCGCTCCATGGTGAGACCGCACCTTGAATACTGTGTACAATTCTGGTCGCCGCATCTCAAAAAGATATAGTTGCGATGGAGAAGGTACAGAGAAGGGCAACCAAAATGATAAAGGGGATGGAACAGCTTCCCTATGAGGAAAGGCTGAAGAGGTTAGGGCTGTTCAGCTTGGAGAAGAGACGGCTGAGGGGGGATATGATAGAGGTCTTTAAGATTATGAGAGGTCTTGAACGAGTAGATGTGACTCGGTTATTTTCACTTTCGAATAATAGAAGGACTAGGGGGCATTCCATGAAGTTAGCAAGTAGCACATTTAAGACTAATCGGAGAAAATTATTTTTCACTCAACGCACAATAAAGCTCTGGAATTTGTTGCCAGAGGATGTGGTTAGTGCAGTTAGTGTAGCTGGGTTCAAAAAAGGTTTGGATAAGTTCTTGGAGGAGAAGTCCATTAACGGCTATTAATCAATTTTACTTAGGGAATAGCCACTGCTAATAATTGCATCAGTAGCATGGGATCTTCTTAGTGTTTGGGTAATTGCCAGGTTCTTGTGGCCTGGTTTTGGCCTCTGTTGGAAACAGGATGCTGGGCTTGATGGACCCTTGGTCTGACCCAGCATGGCATGTTCTTATGTTATTATGTTCTTACGTTCTTACGTTCTTATCTCCAATGAACCCCACTGTGTCTCCAAACCCTCTCCCACACTCAACGCCAACTCTTCCACCCTCCTGCTACATTTTCAAATGGCATTCTTCAGTGGGGATCCTAGTGTGCTATTACAGAGATCCTGGCCCGCGCTTACTGCGCTCCTATGTCAGCAATCCCGGAAGCGTAAGCTATCAACATTGTTGTGAATGGCAATGCTGATAGCTTACGCTTCTAGCGTGGTTGACATTGCAATGCAGAAAGCACTATCTGAGATTGCGGTAGGAGCATCCCGCAGTCGCCGCTGAAGATTGCCATTTGAAACGGTACCGGGAGGGTGGGAGGATTGGGAACGGGGTGGTGGTGGTGAAGGGGGAGAAGATGGCTGAATAACTTTAAACCTAACTGGCAATATTTAAAAGATAACCGGTTAGGTTTAAAGTTTCTGGCTTAATGTGGCCAGATAACTTTAATTGGGAACTTTCAGCAGGTTTTTTAGCCCACTTAACATATGATTAACTTATTGTTGCGTGTGCCATCCGCGCTTGGCCCGCGCCCGGGCCTGCTCACCTCATCCATGCTCCGACGGGTCCCAGGCCATCCTCCCCCGCTGCTGCTGCCAGCTCTATCCGGCCTCGGCGTCCCGTGGCAGCGACTGCCGGGTCTTCCACTGCTTCCCAGGCCTCACGGCGGGGCTCGGCGTCCTCCCTGGCGTCAGCCCTGCCCCTAGGCGTGCGAGCAGACAGCCCGGCCTCTTAAAGAGCCAAGGACGGGTCCCAGCTCCGTGGCGCGCCCTGATTGAAAGAAGTATATAAGGAAGTGGTCTGACACCACTTCCTTGCCTTGGCAATTGGGTCGTACACTCCGGTGTCTCTAGTTTGCCTTCCCAGCATTCCAGTGTCTCCTATTCCAGCTTCTCCTGTTCCAGCGTCTCCTGTGTCTCCTGTTCCAGCGTCTCTCCATCCCAGGTAGTACCCTTCGGACTGATCTCACGGTACTGAACTTTGCTTGTTTTTTGACCTCATCTGACTGCTGCCTGGATTCGACTTTTGCCTGCCTTGACTACTCTTGATCGCCGCCTGGAACCTGACCTCTGCCTGCCCTGACTACTCTTGATCGCTGCCTGGAACCTGACCTCTGCCTGACCTGACTACTCCCGGATTGACTACAGGTAATGACCCCTGCTTCTACTGACTATTCTGGACTGATACTCTGGCCTTGACCCTCGCTATCCACTCGGACTTTCTGTTCTGGCCTCCTGTGATCTCTGCACCTCCCTGTCTGAACATCGACCGCGCACCCTTGTTCGTGGTGGGCAGTCCCCTGTGCTTCCTCTCTAGGAGACCCTGCGAGGCCCACCTAAGAACAGGTGGCCCATAGGGGTGTGCATTCGGATTGACCGCATTAGTAAAACGCAACTCATATTTTTTTTTTACTTAAAAAATTGATTCGACATAAACGATCGGATTTCCCACATATCGAACATAGATATGTTCGATATGTGGGAAATCGCGATTGTTGAGCCAAAATAAAAATTTAAACCCCCTCACCCTCCTTAATCCCCCCCCCAGACTTACCACAACTCCCTGGTGATCGAGCGAGGAGTGAGGACGCCATTTCTGCAATCCTTGGCGAGAAGCATGTGACGTCGGCGGCACGTCGAGTGACGCCGGCGTCACGTGATTCCCGGCTCGTTCGCGCCGGATGGCTCGTTCGGCCCAAAAAGAACTTTTGGCCAGCTTGGGGGGGTCAGGAGGCCCCCCCAAGCTGGCCAAAAGTTCTTTTTGGGCCGAACGAGCCGTCCGGCGCAAACGAGCCGGGAATCACGTGGCGCCGCGTCACTCAGACGCGACGTCACGTGATTCCCGGCAAGTTCGCGCCGGACGGCTCGTTCGGCCCAAAAAGAACTTTTGGCCAGCTTGAGGGGGTCAGGAGGCCCCCCCAAGCTGGCCAAAAGTTCTTTTGGGCCGAACGAGCCGTCCGGCGCGAACGAGCCGGGAATCACGTGACGCCGACGTCACGTGATTCCCGGCAAGTTCGCGCCGGACGGCTCGTTCGGCCCAAAAAGAACTTTTGGCCAGCTTGGGGGGGTCAGGAGGCCCCCCCAAGCTGGCCAAAAGTTCTTTTTGGGCCGAACGAGCCGTCCGGCGCGAACTTGCCGGGAATCACGTGACGCCGCGTCTGAGTGACGCGGCGCCACGTGATTCCCGGCAAGTTCGCGCCGGACGGCTCGTTCGGCCCAAAAAGAACTTTTGGCCAGCTTGAGGGGGTCAGGAGGCCCCCCCAAGCTGGCCAAAAGTTCTTTTTGGGCCGAACGAGCCGTCCGGCGCGAACTCGCCGGGAATCACGTGACGCCGCGTCACTCGACGTGCCGCCGACGTCACATGCTTCTCGCCAAGGATTGCAGAAATGGCGTCCTCACTCCTCGCTCGATCACCAGGGAGTTGTGGTAAGTCTGGGGGGGGGATTAAGGAGGGTGAGGGGGTTTAAATTTTTTTTTTTGCACATATGTACATATACCCAACTCATTGGATTTTTTTTATGTCCATATTGGCCGCAAGTGGGACCCCCTTTCGGACATAAAAAATATGAACATAAAATTTTGCTCTGCACATCCCTAGTGGCCCGGGTAACCAAGGGCTCAACCTGAGGGAACCCCAGGTTGCTATTGGCGAAGCTCCAGCTAGCTTCTGTCTCCTCCTGTGCTCCGCCTGCTGGTGGCAAGCGCTCTCCGGGTCCGACCGGAAGGCCGTATCAATCCTGCACCAGGCCAAGGGTCCACTGAAGGTTTTCTTTAAATATTGGCCTCAATATTTTATGTGATTTTCTGTGAAAAAGTCCCCATAAAAGCCTAAGGTGAAACCACAGAATTCTCTGAGCCGCCACATAAAATATTAGGTTTTAGGGTGTGCGTTAATTTCCAGATGATATGAAAAATGTAATGAAACAGATTGTTTTGTTGCATGACATATTGTGAATATCCTGACAACCAGACTGGTACTCCAGGACCAGCTTGAGAAACACTGCTTTAAATCCATCAATTCTATGTTTCCATCATCGCTAACAGGCGTTCTATGATAGTGCATCTCACTGTAAATTATTTAACCAATGCTATATAAAGACTTTACTGAGTTACATAGTTGAAGGCAAACCTAAGTTCATCCAGTTCAACCTTCTTCGAATTACCATCATCCAAGCAATTATTTTGCTTCTGGTGATCTAGAAGAAGATGGTCAAATAACCTATGGAACACAGGTCAATTTGTTTGCACAGTCCAAAAGTCCTCCCTAACCCCAAGAAGGGTAACAAGAATAAATCCCTTAGCCAGCAGTATCATTTAGACTATCTCTTATATTTGTATGCCTGGTAAATGTAAACACAGTTATGCAAACTTTTATTTTGCAAATAGTTTTTTCAAATATTCTGCAAAATTCACAAGTTGTCACAGGCTTTAAAGAGAGAAATGTAATGAAAGATGCAGAAAATGGGAAGATTCATCCATTTGCCAGCTTTTAACTGTTCCTTTTTTTAAATACCAAAATAAATTTTAAAAAATCAGAGGCATTAGAAATGCAATGGAATGACTATATATTTCATTGTTTTTCAATTTTTAAATGTCCCATCAAATTCTATTGGAGGAACTTTTACAGACATATACATTTTCAGCAAAATGTTTTAGCGTTAGCAAAAAGCTTAGTTTTTACCATGTTCACTACACGAGTTTTTGTTATCTTGCTAGCACAGTGACTACTGTTTTATCAGTTTACTGACAGGATAAATTCAAGTAAAATTGACTGTAACAACTCACTAGCAATATTGCATCATGTTGTGATCAGAACAATACATTTTTTTCTTTCAGGACAACAGGTTATGATAACCTTTATTTGACCACCAAAAATATTCCGAAGATTTTGCAGTATATGATCTGCTGAGACCACCTAGGTCCCTCTTTCAGATATAATCACACGTTCTAAGTCAATCATTGTGCAATCTAAATTATGAGGTACAGCATCAGAGCCCTATACATGATCATAAGGATCATGCTACAGGTTGTTTTCATACAGTTAATGCAGATAACAAAAGGAAAAGTAGCTGTGTGTGTGGCTCTGCATCTGATCTTTCCTTTTTATCAGTATTGTAGGAGACAATGGAACCTCAGCTGCAGTTTCCTCGGTCAAACAAGATCTTGAAGAGCTTACATTGATAGTAAGCATTTTTTTGGGTTAAGAACATAAGAACCTAAGAACATAAGAAATTGCCATGCTAACTTCAAGTGCTAAAAAATCTGAAACCACTCCTCCACTTTAGTGACTTCCGTCTAGTAGTCCAGTCTATAATTCTGTCTAAGTTAGACTACTGCAACTCTTTACTGCTAGGTCTTCCGCTCTTATCTACAAAACCCTTACAGATGGTGCAGAACGCTGCGGCGAGGTTACTCACCAACACAAATAAAAGAGCCCACATCACTCCAATTCTTCACAGCCTTCACTGGCTTCCTATAAAAGCCAGAATTACCTTCAAGACACTATCAATGATCCACAAGGATATTATGGGCATCGCCCACCTAAATCTAAACTCGCAACTCCGCCCTCACACATCACAAAGACCTATCAGATACAACTACAAAGGTTCCTTATATGCTCCCCCGATGAAAACTTCACTAACAAAACGAGCACTCTCCACAGCCGGGCCCACCCTCTGGAACTCATTACCGCCGGATCTACGCCAAGAGTCTTGTCATCTAACCTTTAAGAAAAACCTAAAAACATGGTTCTTCCGGCAAGCCTATCCAGAATCACAGGAACATTCTGACACCGGTCAAAGAGCAAAATAGTCCACTATAAGCTCCTCGACCGTCCATACCCCCTCAAGGCCCAATCACGCCTGATCTGGACAGCCCACTTGTTTTGAAAATACTCTTTTGTTGATGCATTAGTTCTTTGAGCTCATGCATTACTCATGTTTTTGCCCATCAACACAGTTTTCTGTTAACTGTATATCCCAAGTTACACTACCCCTTTTTTAGCCATTCCCTATATTTATTCACATTATTTTGACGAGTTATTGTTGTCTATGTAATATTTATTTATGTTCTTATGTTCAGAAACTCTGTTTATTGTAACGCCTTAACCGCGACAGTTTTGTTCTATGGAAACCGACCTGATTTGATACTTGTATTGAGAAGGTCGGTATATAAAAATCCTAAATAAATAAATAAATAAATAAATTCTGAGCTGAGCTAGCCTAAAAACCTGAATATCAGAAGTTTATATGCTTTTTTCTGAGGCATGCAGGGACTCTGAGATGTGGGGGCATTTTTAACATGGGATACAATTATTTTTATTTAATGAAGCTGGCAAAGATTTTTCTGCCAAAAATTATTTTTAGTTCTGATTTTTGGGTTAACAGAGTCCATAATAACCTGTTTGATGTCAGGAGTTCAAGATCAAAGCCTGAGCTTCATAATGTAATGTGTCCCTCTGGTCTGGAATGTCGACATGTAAAACTAAGACCTTCAAGTTACCTGTGTGCGAATGTTCGGCAACTTTCAGCTCATATTCAAACAGTTTATTGCTTAAAATTTATTTTTACATAGCCAAGTATTACCTCCCCAAAAATTTAAATATGAAACTGAAAGGGCTGATTTCTGCCAATTGTAGCTACTGGACAAAAAAAATTACCCCATAGTTATTCATTAGCTGTAGAGAATACAAATATTTATAGTATATCCTGCTTTAAAATAAATCACTTTGGAGGGTGCTGCACAACAACGTATTGATGTATAAATGAGGTTTACACAAGGTTTATGGCCAAACCCTGCTATGGGCTGCAAAATATATCAGCTTCATTTCTCTCTTCCATTATTTCTGTTTTATATGCAACTTTTCCTGAAGATGTCAAGCACACCTGGATTAGCGGTGGAGGCTGCACCAATTGCAATTGTGATGTCAATTCAAAGTAAAGAGATGACTAATCATCCATAAGCAAATTAAGAACATAAGAACATAAGAAATTGCCATGCTGGGTCAGACCAAGGGTCCATCAAGCCCAGCATCCTGTTTCCAACAGAGGCCAAAACCAGGCCACAAGAACCTGGCAATTACCCAAACACTAAGAAGATCCCATGCTACTGATGCAATTAATAGCAGTGGCTATTCCCTAAGTAAAATTGATTAATAGCCATTAATGGACTTCTCCTCCAAGAACTTATCCAAACCTTTTTTGAACCCAGCTACACTAACTGCACTAACCACATCTTCTGGCAACAAATTCCAGAGCTTTATTGTGCATTGAGTGAAAAAGAATTTTCTCCAATTAGTCTTAAATGTGCTACTTACTAACTTCATGGAATGCCCCCTAGTCCTTCTATTATTCGAAAGTGTAAATAACTGAGTCACATCAACTCGTTCAAGACCTCTCATGATCTTAAAGATCTCTATCATATCCCCCCTCAGTCGTCTCTTCTCCAAGCTGAACAGCCCTAGCCTCTTCAGCCTTTCCTCATAGGGAAGCTGTTCCATCCCTTTTATCATTTTGGTTGCCCTTCTCTGTACCTTCTCCATCGTAACTATATCTTTTTTGAGATGCGGCAACCAGAATTGTACACATTATTCCAGGTGTGGTCTCACCATGGAGCGATACAGAGGCATTATGACATTTTCCGTTTTATTAACCATTCCCTTCCTAATAATTCCTAACATTCTGTTAGCTTTTTTGACTGCTGCAGCACACTGAGCCGACGATTTTAAAGTATTATCCACTATGATGCCTAGATCTTTTTCCTGGGTGGTAGCTCCTAATATGGAACCTAAATTAGTCTGTTTTAGGTTTAAAATGAAATTATTTGGCACCTAAATTGACAGCAAATAATATAAAACTGTGCTTTTCTGCCTAAACTATAAACTCAAATCACTATATTTATGGAGAGAAAAGTTATCTTAATATAAAATGCTCTTTTCCATATCTCCATTCTCATGTTTTTTGGTAAACTTTATATGGCAAGTAATTTTAAAAAGTCCTAAAGGGCTGTTTTTGAACCAGTTACAGTATGTATTCAGGCAGTTTGACAAATGTCAGCACTCTCACAGTCCATTGCTTTTAGTTCTACCAAACTCACTTCTCATTCTCTGTTTTTTCCATAATTTACATCAAAACACCCTTGAAAATGTTCTCAGTAGGACTTACAAAACTCACTACATCTGTACTATTACTCTTTCCTGCTCACAGGGAGGATAATTTTTAAATTTTCAAACTGCATGTGTGTGCATATAAATGGACACACAGAGATTTATCCTTGTATTTTATAAATTGAGTAGTGGGAGATGCACAATTTATAAAATATCAGGTACTTATGCTCTGAAATTACAAATGCATATTTTTAGAATGCACAAATATTGTCACTGCAATGAAAAAGCTTACTTTTCCTATCTAATTTATAAACATATAAGCATATAGTTTACGAACATAAAAATAGAGAACACATAAAACCAGGTATTTTATAAAATACATGCATATAAATGCTTTCTTGTGTGCATATTTAAAATAACTAGTTCATCAATACCTCTGCCAGTTCCTCCAGTCTGTTTCCAGTTGAGCCAGACCCTCTAGCACTTCATCCTGACCCCCACCAGTTGACCCAGATCTCCCACCCAAAAATTGCAGATAAATCCAGTATCAATTGCGCTAGTTCATTAGCAGGTATACACTTGTGTGACTAAGCTAGATAATTTATGCACAAATATCTCTTATAAAATAGCAATTTCCATGTGTACCTCTTGACCCTGCCCCAGTACTCCCCTAGATCATCCCTTATTGTGCTGGAAAAAATGCGCAAGAAACCAAAAACATGTGCGTACTGTAGTTATTTATAAAATAGCATGTGCTTATATATGATAGTTTTCTGAACGTAATCCTTTTGAAAGTTTACTCCTGAGCTTAACTTCTTAATATAACAGCTCCTGGTACAGACTCGCAGAGGAAGGTACAAAGACTCGAGATAATCACTCTGGCTAAAGATCCATTTATATAAATAAGCACTACTATACCCATAGAAGTCCTTTTGAAAATGACCCTCCCTATGTCATGGTTTATTTTTCATTGTGCAATGTTGACAATAACACCATTCCTTTCTTCTCTGAAAGCTGTCAGAAACAGCAGGCAGCAAAACCGGTAGCCAAACTATCAACCCAAAAGTGGCTGAATGTATTTTTCCAAAGTATTATAACTGACAAGCGTTAGCATATTTTTTGATGAAAGATAATCATAACAAATGGGCATGCACCAGCTGTAGATTGAAATTTATGTCTCATTTAGGAAAGAATTTTGTGAAGCATGTACTTTAGAGTAGTTTATAAAATTAATAACTCTAGAACACAGCAATTCATTTTGTGGTGTG
Organism: Rhinatrema bivittatum; assembly: GCF_901001135.1. NCBI lineage: Eukaryota > Metazoa > Chordata > Amphibia > Gymnophiona > Rhinatrematidae > Rhinatrema > Rhinatrema bivittatum. Next base: position 576,524,794 of record NC_042617.1, read on the forward strand.
AGGCAGAAAAAAGCTTGGTCTGAAGCCTTGGAAAGATTTTACCTCTTTGTGAGATCTATGAACTAAGAGTGCACTAAGAAAAGTACAAAGCTTAACATGTAATAGTAAGGAGCTTAGTGCATGCTAAAAATTGCATGCTATGTCAAGACGGTCTCTCAATATACTAATGTATGTGCTAAAAACGGCCTGTACCCAAATCTAAATGAGGAAGCATAATATGCAAATGAGGCCAGGGATGGATTTAGGATTTTGCCACCCCTAGGTGTTTTTAGAGGGAAACAGATGTGCAGGTGCACATGTGCGCACATTCGTCTGCCAGTGCCCAGGGACAAGGTCATTTTATAACATGCACATATATGTGCACGCATGTTGTAAAATAGCTTGACCGCACGCACGCATGTATGCACAATTTTAAGTGACTACACGCCTGTGCGCGCAAATGCCACTTCTACCACATAAGTGGGGGGGATTTTAAGAAACATGCGCCGACACTATTGGACGTTTTCCATGTTTTCCCAGTTCTCCCAGTTAAGGGATAGGACTTCCAACCCCCCCCCCCCCCCCCCTAGTTAAATAGCCTCCTTTCTCTTCTGTTAGACCTGACCCTTAAAACACAGCTTATGTGTCTAGATTTTTTTGTTTTACAACGTACACATTCTCCATAGCAGAAGTGAAGTTACCTGGCAGAGGACCCTGGTGCACTCTTGTGCGTGTAAGTATTTACACGCTAATTTCAAGTTAAAATCCAGGGACGCCCACGCTCCACTACTTTATTGAATTTTTCATTTGTGCGCATAGCGAGAACTTTTAAAATCTGCTCAGGTTGCGCTGGCCAGACATAGTCTCATATCTCCCGGTTTTGGCCCGTGCCGGCCTTTTAAAATTCATCTTTTAAGATTCAGCAGAGCTAGAAGGTGGAAAATCATGGCCACCTAAATGTTTATCGTCTTTGGCACAGACATAATAGGTGTTAATGACAAATTCAGGGCAGCCTTTCTCCTCAAAACCTGGAGCTATGAAGAAACAGCCTCCAAGTCCATATAACCTCCCGACTTTAAGAAAATCACCCCCATGTCATACCCCATCTGATGAAGATTGGGGCAGGAAAGAGCTAGGACTCTCCTACCCTACCACCACTTATTTTAAAAATAGTGTCCATTGACTTCTCATAATAGTTTATGTGCTAGTGTAACCCTTGAAGTTCAATTTTCTTTATGACTCCTTGTGTCTGAAACCTGCACTTTGATTCCCAACCCAGTATCAGAAATGAATCCACACGCTCTTTAGTGAGTAACAGTTTTATCTTTACTGGAATGAATGACTGAAATAAATCTGTTCACTTCCTAAGCATCTGCATTTGTCATATAAACACATGTATATAGTACAAGAGAAAACTCAACTTTGTCATAACTCATGTTAAGTATTTCAACCAGAATCAGCATGTGATATAGCACCCGACCTTAAGCAGTCTCTGAACAAGCAAAGTCCCAGATTGTATCCTACTGTGTGTCCATTTGAATTTAGAGCTGAAGAGGGCGTCAGTACTGCTCTTTGCTTCAACTGCCAAATCCACAATACAGCAGCCTCTATCCGAAAGAAGAGCTTCAAATTCTGACAGGGCACAGTTCAATTACTCCCAAGTCGTCCACAGCAGGGTTCCAGAAAAGAGAACCTTAATCAGTACAGATAATATTTATTAATTCAGAGCAGGGCAGGAACTCTGTTCAAGCTGAGCAGTGATCTGTTTGCACATGCTCAGACAATCCAATTTTTATAAATCTCTTTAGATAAAGTAAAAACAACTTCAATACATCTCAAAACAATGCTAACTAACATAAATACATTACACATGAATACAATTATAGAGGGCTGCTCACCTTAATCAGTACAGATAATATTTATTAATTCAGAGCAGGGCAGGAACTCTGTTCAAGCTGAGCAGTGATCTGTTTGCACATGCTCAGACAATCCAATTTTGAATCTCCTTTCCCCCCCCCCCAGCTCTTAAAGAGACAGCACTCTATTGTCAGTCTTTTCATGTCACAATGATGATTCAACATTTCTCTGCCCTAGTTCCTAGAGGTATGTTACACTAGGGGTGTATAGGGGTATTTTTTAGATTTTGTTTTGTTTTTAGGGATGATTTCATATTTTCATGTCTTTTTTTCACTTTGTTTCATTTAATTTGATTTTAATGTATGCTAATTTATAATAGCATACATTAAAACCAAATCCTAGGTGCCATTTTTAAAATGGCCTCCCCAGGCTTTCTCCAAATTCCAATGGGCCCCCCCTGGACTCTCTCCCAGCTTCCCCAGACTCCCCCTTAATATGCTTGAAATGAATACAAAAATAGAACTGGCACCATTTTGTTGTACATCAAATTTTCAAAGGGCCAACATCATTATAAGAAATGACAGCCACACTGGCAGGGCAAAAGCAACTAGAGATCAAGCCTCCCCTGGGGGCTACCCAGCTTTAATATTTGTTAAGGGGAAGTCTTGGGGGTCCACAGGGAGTGGAATGGGAGAGAGTTTGGGGAGGCCCATGGGGTTGACAAAAGGATTGGGGGGCTATTTACAAATGGAAGTTTTCTTTTAATGATGGTAGCATAGTATGAAGCAAAATGAAATGAAAAATCAACAACTCTTCATTTTCCTTGCATTTTCTTTCAGAACTGAAATGGAACAAAAATGATATAGGAAGAAATATTGTTGGCATTTCCTATTTTGTTTCATGTAACAACACATCCCAACCATGTGGTAGGGATTTGCTGACCTCTGTAAACTAATGGAATTGCTGCTAAAACAGAAAATAGTGCAGTTTCTGGACTCCAACAAATCGCAGACACAAGACAGTATGATTTTACCTGAGGTTAGTCTTCTGAAACAAACTTGATCAATTTCTTTGACTGGGAGACCCAACAGTGGAATTTGGGGAGAACGTTAGATGCAGTGTCCTTGAGTTTTAGTAAGATCTCTGACATGGTTCTGCATGGATAACTTATAAATAACCTGAGTGACCTTGCTGTGAGTCCTAAAGTGACTGATTGGGTTTGAAATTGGTTGAGTGAGAGGCCACAAATGGTAGTGGTAAATGGAGCTTATACCAGAGTAATGCGCATGACTGATCCTTAGACTGGTTCTTTTGAACATTTTTGCACTTGATATTGTGAAAGGACTGTTGGGAAAGGTTTGTCTTTTCTGATGATGCCTCAAGGTGCATCAAAGTAGAAACCCAGGAAGACATGGAAAGCATGAGGAGGAATCTAACAAAGCTTGAGGAATGGTCTAGAATTTGGCAGACAAACGTTAATGCTAAAAAATACAATCATGCATTTAGTATGCAAAATCCAAGGAACTGGTACAGTCTAGGGGTGAAATTCGTCTATGCACGAAACAAGAGTGGGATCGAGGGTGATGATTTCAAGGTGACTAAACAGAGGGATAAGACAGACAACAGCAAAATCCAGAAAGATGCTTGTGTGCATCTTCCTGGAATGGGCAGCAGAGAAAGAGAGGTGATATTGCCCTTGTATAAGTGCCTCCTGTGAGACCTGTTTTGGAAGAACGGAGACCTCACCTTCAAAAGAATATAAATAGGATGGAAACGGTCCAGAGGGTGGTGACTAAAATGGTAATTTGTGATCTGTGTTGTAAAGCATATGGGGACAGATTTCCCTACAGGAAAGACAAAATAGTGGCGATAGAGATATTAAAATACCTCAGAGGTATCAATGCACAAGGAGTATATCTCTTTCAAAGGAAAGAAACAAAGGGCCGTGGGATGAGGGTGAATGGGGGTAGACTAAGGAGTAATTTCAGGAAGTATTTTGTTTCAGAAAGGGTTGGATGCATGGAGTAGCCTCCTAATGAAGGTGATGGAAAAAAGGACAGTATGTGAATTCAAGAACTCGTGGAACAAACACAGGGGATCTGTGAGGCACTGGTAGGGATTGTGGCGTTGAGCAGCTGTGTGGATGGGTAGTCTAACAAATCTACAAGATATTTAGGTCCCCATCTGATTGAAGCATTTAAACATTTTAAGGACCTTGAATTTAACCTTACCCTTATTGGAAGTCATTGAACTCTCTCTGAACAGACATAATATGATTGTTGGGTTTGTTCACATTCAACAGCTTTGCAGACCCTTGAGGTTTTTTTTGTGCAATGCCTTGCTACAAAGAATTTTAGTAGTCGCTAATGAATGAGTTATTGTAGCCAAGTTCCTTTCATGTCAAATAGAAGGCAGCTGGCACATCATATGCAAACAAATGTATGCTATGAGAAATGTGTTAATGATGGAAAAACATGTGAACTTTCCAAGGTGAATTTTGAAAGGGGTTCTGCACACAAAAATAGCATATATGCATGCTTAAATAGCATGTGCATGCATATATGCTATTTTAGGACCCAAAAAACAAATCGGAAACCGATCCAGTTGGCTGTATTAGAGTGAAAACAATAGGAATCGGATGATCACATGAAGCCCTTTATTATGTGCCCGACTCTGGCCGAGTTTCGCTCGTAGAGCTGCCTCAGGGGCAACTACAACAAAACAATATACCAATAAATATCATAATTAGTAAATAAAAAATTAAAAACATTAAAACATGTATAGATGTACAAACTCAAATCATAAATAAATATATGTATAGATGTATAAGATAAATAATATTAAACATGTATAAATACACTTATCAAATCATAATATACACTACATGTAAAAATGTAAAAAATTAATCAACAAACAATGTATTTAAAAATAAAAACTTACAAACATATATAATTGTACAAACTCATGGATGATACAAAAATAAAACATTAAATGTATTGCAACATTCAAATAGTGTAGACAAAAATAACAAAAAAATTGTGTAGACAGAAATTACAAAGAATTGGAACTGGAGAGGCTGACTGATTCACATTGGAGTTCATGATAAAAAAGTAAATTGGAGTCTGCATATATTATATCATTAAATTGTTCTTACTTCAATTGGCAGGATTTAAACAATGCCTGCTGGGCTGCTGTCACATGTACACTGTCACTGAATCACATGCAGTATTAAATTAATTCCTAGATAGAAATAAAAAATAATTATATCATGTCATAGGAAAAATAATTAGAACTATTTGGAAATATCACTAAATACATCCCAATCTCTTAATTGCCTAATCATACAATTAACTAAATAACTGCATGTATTTTGGATAGTCTTCACAGTTCATAAAAAATACTTACAAAACAAACTGATACATCATAATAATAAATACTAAATGAACTAAAACTATGCAGCGTCAGATGCTTCCTATTTTTCAAACCAATCACACATCGCACTTATCACCCACTCAATACAACACTATCATATGCAGTGCTAACAAACACAAACACTATGGGTATTCATATAACTAGCTGCACACTAGCACTTCCTTATATACAAGCAATTAAAATAGCTTCTTAACGATGAACACCTGTACTATTATAACACATTCACATAACGCACTTATCACCCATTCATATCTGCAACATCCAACACAAACACACTTACTATAAGAAGCTAACAATATAAGTAGCGATGCTCAAAGGAATTTTGCGCCAAAATATACATAACTATATGCATAAAAACGGTTCAACACTCGCGCATATTTATAATTTAATGACGTTATACCAATGGTGTGAAGCATAGGACCGAACCATAACTGTATTATTATTAATATATATCAAATCATTAGACGGCTCTTAACCAAAGTGTTATTTTTTTTAAAAAAACCATTACGTACCATTTTCTATAACATGCAGTTTCATGGTCAAGATCATATTGAAACTAAATAAACCTGAATAAACCACATCTTTATAGCATCAAATACTTACAATTTGTGAAATCAATTATACATCACACTTGTCACTCACTCAGTCTAACACAGTCATATGCAGTGCTAACAAACACAAACATTATGGGTTTTAATTTAACTAGCTACACACTAGCACTTCTTTCTATACAAGTAATAAAAATAGCTAAACTCTTCTAACATTGTAAAATATTCCCGTATCACACTTGTCACCCATTCCTATCTGCAACATTCAACATAGTCACACTTATTGTTAGCAACTACAAAGAGCTGTCAGTTTTAGTCCAAGTGGCGATGCTCAAAGATATTTGGCGCCAAAACATACGTAGCTATATGCATTAAAACGGAACATAACTAATTTTGATTAATGTATATCAGATCCTAAGATGGCTCTTAACCAGAATACTATTTTTAAAGACCAAAATGTACTCATAATTTGCATTAGAAATACATATCACTCTATCACACATATCCTATAGTTTAAAAATGAATGCCGAACCAATACACAACTGTCAATATGCTTTTATTGCACTTATACCTGCTCATACCTGCGGAACGTACTGAACATCATTCTGCTGCTAACTTATTAGCTGTCATCAGTCACAGTATAAGTAGGAAATATCGCGAGCTACGCCATGTTTTGGCGCCAAAAACGTCAATTTGCATGATCTGTCAATCAAATTGCGCACAGACGCGTATTTAGATTACGAGTAACGCACAGCTCTCAATTTGCATAGTATGTCAATCAAGGTGCGCACAAGCGCATATTTAAATTTAAAAACACATAACAATCAATTTGATTAATATTGCAACGTAGAAGACATCCAAAAGATTATTCAAAAGACAGCTTACTATCTTTTAGCGTCCATCACATCAATATTATTATTATATAAATTAATAATAAAAAAATGAGGGTGAAAAATAAGAGAATCAAAGATCTTTAAAATAAATATTAATAATATGAATAACCAAACTCCAATCACAATTAGATAAAGAAATCTACTTTAAATACAAATGATTTCATTTACTGACCTAAAAATATATAAATATTAAGACTCCAAAAATACAAACTGATTAAATACCATAAAATGACACAGCAGACTAAAAAAATTAAGAACACTATAAAAGACATAAATAAATAGTCTCAAAAATAGAGTATTTATATATACTATAAAAAAGGATAGTCTTTTATAGGTAAACTGCTAAATCAGTTTCACTGTTAAGACCATTTGGTGTCATGGTATTAAATTCGAAAATCAACCTCTGTTCATTTCTTAAAAGTAAATTGTTAAAATCACCGCCTCTCCAGTGTACCATTGGTTTTTGGATGACGCAGAACCTAAAATCAGAAAACTTGTGACCAGTTTCAATACAATGTGTAACTAAAGGTTTCCCTTCGCTTAATCTATTTATCGCACTCTTGTGTTCGATAACCCTTTTATTAAATTGCCTGATGGTTTTTCCAATGTACCATTTTTTACAAGGGCAGATAGCTACGTAGATCACTCCAGAACTCTTACAATTTGTAGAATGATACAGCTTATAAACCTTGTTCGTATTATTGACCTCCAAGCTCTGCGTCTTAAGGTTCACATAACAGACACTACAGTTACCACATGGGCGATGTCCTACTATGCCATTCTGCTTTGATTTAATAATCGGTAATGCTGATGGTGCTATTAATTCTTTAAGATTTTTTTTCTCTTTTGTTGGCCACCATTATTTGTTTGTCGCTGAATGCTGGAAGGACTTGTAATATGTGCCAATGTTTTCGAATGACTTGAGTAATATTATGCGAAAGACCTGTAAATGTGAGTGGACAGATTATCCTATCCTTTTTCTCACTTTTCTTTCCTTTTTTTAATAATGTATCACGCTGCTGTTTATCTGCCTTATTAAAACACTCATTGATACAATTCTCTGGATAACCTTTTTCTAAAAAGCGTATCTTTGTTTCTTCAGATCTCTTTTTGAATGTATTATTGTCAGTGCATAATCTTTTTAAACGTAAGAATTGACTGTATGGCAAATTTTTTATGAGTGATTTGTTATGATGACTGTCATAAACTAAAAACTTGTTTTTGTCTGTCGGTTTTCGATAAACATCAGTAGTAAAACCTATATGATCCCTCCTTATCAATATGTCCAAAAAAGAGATCTCTTTTTCATCAAACTGCACTTTAAAATGTAAATTTGAATCCAGTCCGTTAAGCCATTCTACAAAGCATAATAGTTCACATTCACTACCTCTCCAAATTAAAAACACATCATCAATATACCTTTTCCATAGTAGGACATTAGTCTTGTACCTATGATCTGTTAGAAACATACTTTCAAAATTAGCAACATACAAATTTGCAATTGATGGGGCCATAGGAGAGATCTGAAGAAACAAAGATACGCTTTTTAGAAAAAGGTTATCCAGAGAATTGTATCAATGAGTGTTTTAATAAGGCAGATAAACAGCAGCGTGATACATTATTAAAAAAAGGAAAGAAAAGTGAGAAAAAGGATAGGATAATCTGTCCACTCACATTTACAGGTCTTTCGCATAATATTACTCAAGTCATTCGAAAACATTGGCACATATTACAAGTCCTTCCAGCATTCAGCGACAAACAAATAATGGTGGCCAACAAAAGAGAAAAAAATCTTAAAGAATTAATAGCACCATCAGCATTACCGATTATTAAATCAAAGCAGAATGGCATAGTAGGACATCGCCCATGTGGTAACTGTAGTGTCTGTTATGTGAACCTTAAGACGCAGAGCTTGGAGGTCAATAATACGAACAAGGTTTATAAGCTGTATCATTCTACAAATTGTAAGAGTTCTGGAGTGATCTACGTAGCTATCTGCCCTTGTAAAAAATGGTACATTGGAAAAACCATCAGGCAATTTAATAAAAGGGTTATCGAACACAAGAGTGCGATAAATAGATTAAGCGAAGGGAAACCTTTAGTTACACATTGTATTGAAACTGGTCACAAGTTTTCTGATTTTAGGTTCTGCGTCATCCAAAAACCAATGGTACACTGGAGAGGCGGTGATTTTAACAATTTACTTTTAAGAAATGAACAGAGGTTGATTTTCGAATTTAATACCATGACACCAAATGGTCTTAACAGTGAAACTGATTTAGCAGTTTACCTATAAAAGACTATCCTTTTTTATAGTATATATAAATACTCTATTTTTGAGACTATTTATTTATGTCTTTTATAGTGTTCTTAATTTTTTTAGTCTGCTGTGTCATTTTATGGTATTTAATCAGTTTGTATTTTTGGAGTCTTAATATTTATATATTTTTAGGTCAGTAAATGAAATCATTTGTATTTAAAGTAGATTTCTTTATCTAATTGTGATTGGAGTTTGGTTATTCATATTATTAATATTTATTTTAAAGATCTTTGATTCTCTTATTTTTCACCCTCATTTTTTTATTATTAATTTATATAATAATAATATTGATGTGATGGACGCTAAAAGATAGTAAGCTGTCTTTTGAATAATCTTTTGGATGTCTTCTACGTTTGCAATATTAATCAAATTGATTGTTATGTGTTTTTAAATTTAAATATGCGCTTGTGCGCACCTTGATTGACATACTATGCAAATTGAGAGCTGTGCGTTACTCGTAATCTAAATACGCGTCTGTGCGCAATTTGATTGACAGATCATGCAAATTGACGTTTTTGGCGCCAAAACATGGCGTAGCTCGCGATATTTCCTACTTATACTGTGACTGATGACAGCTAATAAGTTAGCAGCAGAATGATGTTCAGTACGTTCCGCAGGTATGAGCAGGTATAAGTGCAATAAAAGCATATTGACAGTTGTGTATTGGTTCGGCATTCATTTTTAAACTATAGGATATGTGTGCTAGAGTGATATGTATTTCTAATGCAAATTATGAGTACATTTTGGTCTTTAAAAATAGTATTCTGGTTAAGAGCCATCTTAGGATCTGATATACATTAATCAAAATTAGTTATGTTCCGTTTTAATGCATATAGCTACGTATGTTTTGGCGCCAAATATCTTTGAGCATCGCCACTTGGACTAAAACTGACAGCTCTTTGTAGTTGCTAACAATAAGTGTGACTATGTTGAATGTTGCAGATAGGAATGGGTGACAAGTGTGATACGGGAATATTTTACAATGTTAGAAGAGTTTAGCTATTTTATTACTTGTATAGAAAGAAGTGCTAGTGTGTAGCTAGTTAAATTAAAACCCATAATGTTTGTGTTTGTTAGCACTGCATATGACTGTGTTAGACTGAGTGAGTGACAAGTGTGATGTATAATTGATTTCACAAATTGTAAGTATTTGATGCTATAAAGATGTGGTTTATTCAGGTTTATTTAGTTTCAATATGATCTTGACCATGAAACTGCATGTTATAGAAAATGGTACGTAATGGTTTTTTTAAAAAAAATAACACTTTGGTTAAGAGCCGTCTAATGATTTGATATATATTAATAATAATACAGTTATGGTTCGGTCCTATGCTTCACACCATTGGTATAACGTCATTAAATTATAAATATGCGCGAGTGTTGAACCGTTTTTATGCATATAGTTATGTATATTTTGGCGCAAAATTCCTTTGAGCATCGCTACTTATATTGTTAGCTTGTAAGTGTGTTTGTGTTGGATGTTGCAGATATGAATGGGTGATAAGTGCGTTATGTGAATGTGTTATAATAGTACAGGTGTTCATCGTTAAGAAGCTATTTTAATTGCTTGTATATAAGGAAGTGCTAGTGTGCAGCTAGTTATATGAATACCCATAGTGTTTGTGTTTGTTAGCACTGCATATGATAGTGTTGTATTGAGTGGGTGATAAGTGCGATGTGTGATTGGTTTGAAAAATAGGAAGCATCTGACGCTGCATAGTTTTAGTTCATTTAGTATTTATTATTATGATGTATCAGTTTGTTTTGTAAGTATTTTTTATGAACTGTGAAGACTATCCAAAGTACATGCAGTTATTTAGTTAATTGTATGATTAGGCAATTAAGAGATTGGGATGTATTTAGTGATATTTCCAAATAGTTCTAATTATTTTTCCTATGACATGATATAATTATTTTTTATTTCTATCTAGGAATTAATTTAATACTGCATGTGATTCAGTGACAGTGTACATGTGACAGCAGCCCAGCAGGCATTGTTTAAATCCTGCCAATTGAAGTAAGAACAATTTAATGATATAATATATGCAGACTCCAATTTACTTTTTTATCATGAACTCCAATGTGAATCAGTCAGCCTCTCCAGTTCCAATTCTTTGTAATTTCTGTCTACACAATTTTTTTGTTATTTTTGTCTACACTATTTGAATGTTGCAATACATTTAATGTTTTATTTTTGTATCATCCATGAGTTTGTACAATTATATATGTTTGTAAGTTTTTATTTTTAAATACATTGTTTGTTGATTAATTTTTTACATTTTTACATGTAGTGTATATTATGATTTGATAAGTGTATTTATACATGTTTAATATTATTTATCTTATACATCTATACATATATTTATTTATGATTTGAGTTTGTACATCTATACATGTTTTAATGTTTTTAATTTTTTATTTACTAATTATGATATTTATTGGTATATTGTTTTGTTGTAGTTGCCCCTGAGGCAGCTCTACAAGCGAAACTCGGCCAGAGTCGGGCACATAATAAAGGGCTTCATGTGATCATCCGATTCCTATTGTTTTCACTCTATATGCTATTTTATAAATGTCGGGAACACATGAACATTTTACTGGGGAAATAAGGGAGTGGTCGAGGGGCGTTCTGGCATGGAGTTCAGAAGTACATGCAGTAGTCACTATTTGGTAAGAGATATACATGTATATATTAGCAAACTTAGTTATACAAATTTACAACTGCTAATTGACTTGCACAAGTGAAATCAGACTTGTCTATTGTACGTAGTTTTTGGGTGGAAGGTTTGGATACATTTGTAAGGTGAAATGCTAGAGGGTCTGGTTGAACTAAAAAAAAGACCAGGTGAACTGGGTGGCAACATCTGCGAATTGGTGATTCCCAGTACACGCAAGCATTTTCAACGCAATAGCAGGTCAATTTTAAAACCTGCGCAAAGGGTGGTCCTTGCGCGCGCAGTTCCCGGTGTGAGCACATGGACGCGCGCATGTTATAAAATCCGCTACCCGCACGCACATGCACGCCTGATTTTATACTAGTGTGCGCGTAAGGGGGGAAATTTTATAAGATGGGCGAGGCGACGCGATAGGCCTTTCCCCCGTTCCAACCCAGTCTGCTCCAATAAACTTCCTAAACCCCCTAGCTAACCTGCCTCCCTTTTCCCCTAGCCGCCCCGACCCCTAAACCCTGCTAACTAACTTAGATTTTTTTTGTTTTAATACTTACCTGCTCTCTGGGGCAGTAGCAGGTTGCACGGGCCGGCCGGCTGCTGGCGCACACTTCAGCGGGACAGTTCCTAATAGCGCTGTCCCAGCCCACCCATGCCCCGCCCCCCGCCCACCCCTTTTTCCTAATCTGGTTCTTCGGCGCATACCAAGAGATACGTGCATGGCCGCAGGCCTTTGAAAATCCCTGCGGCGCATACATGGCCTGGTCACTCCCGTATCTCCTGGTTTTCACACGCGCCAGGTTTTTAAAATCGGGCCGTATATGTGCATACTTTATAAAATAACTGCCTCTGTACTTAACTCTGGGTGTTTATTTGTGCAATGTCAACATTATTTTGCATATCAAATATACATGTGTATGTTTATAAAATAAGCAGAATTGTATGTGTTCTTGCATTGGAAATAGATGCTGCATGTATTCAAACAATTGCGTATAGTTTTAGAACAAACATATGCAGTATTTTATTAACTATGCAGCTCCTGCCACAAATGCTGTATCATGGATAGTTTTGAAAGTTTGGCTTTTAGAGCATAGGCCCCAAATAACAGAAAACATGGGTTAAGGCCTTCTTCCTGCTCCATGTTTGTTCTATGTCTGTGAAAACCATGAGAGTGGCATGGTCCTTGGTATCCACTAGGCATCACTTTCCTGGCCAGGGCTCAGACAGGCCAGGCATATAACTGTCTGACCCAGAGCAGAGAAGAGCTGGGGCTGAGATAGCAAGGACAGCAGCCTTGCACCTCCCATGATTGCCAGCCCCAAAATTCTGTGAAAGGACTGAGTGCTATAGTATAAAGCAGCTGTGGCATGACCCCATTTATTTATTTATTTAGATTTTTTATATACCGACATTCTCGATATACATATCAAATCAAGTCGGTTTCCATATAACTCAACTGTCGCTGGTGAGGCGTTACATTGAACAATAAACAGGGTATTGAACAGAGAACATGTAGCGTTACATTAAACAATCAACAGGTTATTAAACCAAATAACGTAAATCAATAAATATTAAATATTAAATATAAAGTTATATAAAAATAGGTGACAAGATTCGTCAAATAACATGGATAAATGATACAATAACTGCAAATAAGTGGTGGTAAGGTTGAATAGTACCGGTAGGGTATACAGGTGGCAGAGTACAATGTTGAAAGACCTAACTATGGGAAGAGCGTGGGCTATACTGATAATGTTTCAAGAGAGGGTCTTTCTTAGCAGGAGGGTGGACTGTCCAAATAAGGTCCTGAGGGTCTTGAGGGTATGGTCGGTGTTGGACTTAAAATTGCGCTATTTTGTACTTTGACCTGTGTCGAAATGATTCTGCGATTCCGGAAAGGCTTGCCGGAAGAGCCATGTTTTGAGGTTTTTCTTGAAGGTTAGATGGCAGTTTTCAAGTCAAAGATCTGGCGGTAACGAATTCCAAAGGGTGGGCCCGGCTGTGGAGAGGGCTCGTTTAGCTAGCGAAGTTTTAATCGGGGGAGCATGTAAAGAACCTTTATAGTTATATCTGATAGGTCTTTTTGATGTGTGAAGGCGGAGTTGCGAGGTAAGATTTAGGTGGGCGCTTCCCATAATATCCTTGTGGATCATTGATAATGACTTGAAAGTGATTCTAGCTTTTATGGGAAGCCAGTGGAGGTAGCGCAGAATAGGAGTGATGTGGGCTCTTTTGTTGGTGTTGGTGAGTAGCCTCGCCGCAGCGTTTTGTACCATTTGAAAGGGTTTTATGGATGATAATGGAAGACCTAGCAATAGAGAATTGCAGTAGTCTAACTTGGACAGAATTAAAGACTGAACTACTAAACAGAAGTCACTGAAGTGGAGGAGTGGTTTCAGATTTTTTAGTACTTGGAGTTTGAAGTAACATTCTTTGGTTGTATTGTGAATGAAAGATTTAAGGTTGAATTGATTGTCGAGGCGCACCCCTAAATCTCTGACTGAAGGTGAGTGGTTGATGGGTGGTGTTGTGGATTGTGTTGAGCTTTGGGCGTTGAAAAGTGTGTGGTTTTCGTCTGGCGAGATGATGAGGATTTCTGTTTTATTTGTGTTGAGTATAAGGTTGAGGCTGGATAACAAGGAATTGATGGATAGTAAGCAGTTGTTCCAGTGAGCCCAGGTTTTTTGGAGTGATTCTGTGATGGGAAGAAGTATCTGAATGTCATCAGCGAAAATATAGTGCTTTAGCTTGAGGCTGGAGAGTAGGTGGCAGAGTGGAAGCAGGTAAATGTTAAAAAGGGTAGGGGAGAGCGATGAACCTTGAGGTACTCCTCTGATTGCTTTTCTAGGAGGTGATTCTACGTTATTTATCTTGACTTTGTAGGTTCTATTTTCTAGGAATGATTGAAACCAACTATGAGCTTCTCCTTGTATTCCTATATCCGATAGCCGTTCGAGGAGGATGTCGTGATTTACCGTGTCGAATGCGGCGGATAAGTCGAGAAGAGCGAGGAGGTACGGTTGTTTTCTTTCGAGGTTTAGGAGGATGGTGTCGGATAGAGATGTGAGTAGAGCTTCTGTGTTTTGTGTTTTCCTGAATCCAAACTGAAAGGGGGAGAGTAAATTGTTCTCCTCCAGGTAATCGGACAGTTGCTTATTGACGAATCTCTCCATTACTCTTGAGATAAGGGGTAGGTTGGCTATCGGGCGGAGGTTGGCGGGGTCTGTTGTTGGCAAGTTAGGTTTTTTTAGTAATGGTTTCAGAATGGCTATTTTCAGTTGTTCTGGGACCTTTCCTTGAGTTAAGGAGCAATTTATGATGTTTGATAAAGCTTTAGAGATGGTGTTGGGAGTAGATAGTAAAAGATTGGAGGGAATGGTGTCCAGTGGGTGGGAGGATGGTTTAAGTTTATTGAGGATGCTTTCAATTTCCAGAGATGATGGGGTCTCGAATGATGATAAGCTGCATTTTGTGGAGATTGAGATAGAAGTGCTATGGGGTGAAGTTGCTGGCAGCTGTTGGGTGGAGATTTGTTTGAGAAGGTTGGTGATCTTGTTGTCAAAGTAGATTGCTAGTTCCAATGCTTTGTCTGCTGCTTGTTCGTCCGGGATGATTGGTGGAGAGGGTTTTGTAAGGGAAGAAACAAATGAGAATAAGGCTTTGGAATCGAATGCGAAGTTATGGATTTTTTTTGCAAAAAAGTCTTTTTTGGCCTTGAGGATAGCTAGTCTGTATGTGTTGAGGTGGGATTTGTAGTTTAGAATCGTGGTGGTGGATGGGGATTTGCGCCAGATGTTTTCCTTTTTTCTAAGTTCTTGTTTGAGAATTTTTAATGTTGGAGTGTACCATGGATGTCTATTAGCTTGCGGTGGTTTCAGGGATTTGGTGATGTATGGGCAGGATAGATCTGCGACCTCGTTTGTTATCTTAAGCCAGGAGCTAATCGCTGATGAAGCGTCTGAGAGGTCCAGTCGTTCGAGTTCTTTAGTGAGCACTTTGTTAAGACTGTCAATGGAGCAAGGCTTCCTGTAGTGAATAGTAGTTGCTGGTCTTTGATTTGGAGTTCAGCAGATATGAGGTAATGGTCTGACCATGGGACCGGGACACAAGTAGGGTTGGTGGTAGAAGTTATGCCATTGTTGAGAAAGATCAGGTCTAGCGTGTGACCCGCTTTGTGCGTGGGATCTTTGATAATCTGGTTGAAGCCTAGGTGATTTAGTGCTGTGAGAAGGATGTCACAATTTTGGGTTAAACGAGCGCTGTTTACATGTAGGTTAAAGTCACCCATCAGTATAGCTGGTTTGTCTTGTTTGAAGTGTTTGGTAGTGAATTCAATTAATGGTGAGGGGTCAGTATCTAAGGTACCTGGAGGTGAGTATACTAGGGCTATTTGTAGGTGGTCCGAATTGAATAAGGCGATTTCAGTCTTGTTTATTGTAGTAGAAAGTTGTGGTGAGAGCCCTAGGCTCTTTTTGGAGGCAAGCAGGATCCCTCCGCCCTTTTTTTTGATTCTGGGGATAGAGTGTAAGTCATAGAGGTGGTTGGGGAGTTGGTTCAATAGAGCTGTGTCAGTGGGTTTCAGCCATGTTTCGGTAACGGCACAAATGTCGGGGTTGTTATCAGTCAGGTGATCGTTGAGAAGGTGAAGTTTTTTTGTGATCGATTGTGCGTTGAACAATGTGAGCGTAAATAGGGTTAGTCCTAGAGTTTGGGAGATGGGAGAGATCATGATTGGGATCAATCTCTGTTGCCGGATGCCTAGAATCCTGGGTTTGTTGGGTGAAAGTTTGTGATTGTAAGGGATTGTAGGTATAAAGAAAGGGGGCATAGTGAGGTACTGGTGTGTGGTATTGAGTCCTTGTGGGAGTTCCGTGGATGATGTAGGTGTTATAAAGGCTGGTTTGTGATGAATAGGGAGTCTAACAGGGGGTTAAGGTGGAAGCTGGTTGAATCTTAACCGATTAACTCCCGTCCAGAGTCTTTAGAATGTCTGCCTCGAGGTTGTTCACTAGAGATTGCATGAAGAAAGATGGATGAGTGGTTGTTTGATGAGGGAAGGATGAGTGGTTGCAGGGTGAGGTGGATGCTGGATGAAAGATGAATGAGTGGCTCCCAGATTAAGGGAGTATGAGTGGCTGTTGGTAGAGGGACGAATGAGTGGCTGCAGGATGGAGGAAGTGTGAGTGGCTTGCTTGAAGACAGCTGTATGAGTGGCTATTTGATGAAGGAAGGACGATTGACTGCAGGGTGAGGTGGTTGCTGGATGACAAGTGGTTAGATGGTTGATGTATGAAGATGAATGCGTGTCTTCAGTGTGAGGATGACTGTGTGGCTTCTGGATGGAGATGAATGCGTGGCTTCTAGATGAGGATGCTTGCGTGGCTGCGGGAAGAAGATGAATTTGGAGGTTGCTGGAAGATGAATGGAGGGGTGGTTTCTGAGTGGCGGTAGAATACTTGCTAGAGCTGCGGTTTTACTAGTAATACATATGAGTCAGTTAGGTGGAAGCTGAAGAGTGGTTGTTTGCCTTTGGCTGTTTCTGCCTGATCTGGCGGTTTATAATGAGATCTTGTGGACCTGATGAAGTTTTTCCAGGGTAGATCGGGTAAGAATTGTGGCCCTGGCTCTGGGACGCTCCAAGGGGCGCGCTAAGGGGCAAGCCCCTTAGGTCGCGCTCCTTCGGGCGCGCGACGCCTGTGGGAGGCGCGGTAGTTTAAATAATTTTTCTGGGCCTTCTGATAGGCCTAGCGCCTCTCAGGGGCGTGGTTGACTGAGTCTCTTCTCGTTGGTGCGGTCCGCCTCCTCAGCACGGCTCGGTGTTGTGCGAGTGGGCTCCGGCCCCGATTGGGCCACGTGAGCCCCGGCTGAGGAGGGAGAACAACGACTGCAGCCGGAGTCGGGCGGGCGCGAAAAGGAAAGCCTGTGGGAGGCGCGGTGATTTAAAGAGCTGTGCAGAGCCCTCTGATAGGCCTGGAGCCTCTGCGGGGCGTGGTTCACTCACCGCTCTGGATCGGCGGCTTTTTCAAGTAAAGTTGCAGTCTGTCTTTCTTTAAATCTGTTTTATTCCTGAGTCGCTTATCGTTGGTGCGGTCCGCCTCCTCAGCACGGCTCGGTGTTGTGCGAGCGGGCTCCGGCCCCGATTGGGCCACGTGAGCCCCGGCTGAGGAGGGAGAACAACGACTGCAGCCGGAGTCGGGCGGGCGCGAAAAAAAAATGATGGCCCATGTACTTGGCCATCATTTTCAGAATGTGCGTGTGCCTATTGTATGCCACTTGCATATTCAGAAGCACTTATAGTGGTGGTAGACTCCTTCCCTTTCAAGAGATACATGTAATCGATAAGCACCCATCATCTTAAGTAGGCCAGAGATGCCATAGGACGTATGCTTAATGTTTTTCCAGTGTGTTCTTTGCAGAGGGTATCAAATATACCTTCCCAGCTATTTTTTCATGGCCTGTAGTATGTAGCTGAAATGTCTTGAGAATAAAGCTTGGTAAAATCCATCAACTATTTGTCATTGTGGTTTGGAAAAACCTAGAGGCAAAAAAAATGTAAGCCCATGTGTGGTTTGAGACCTGACTGTCAGCTTAGAGATTCATACTCAAAGCAATTTGACCAGGTACATTTGGACTTAGCGGATAAACTGCAGGATTTGAATTTCCTGCCATGCCAGCCTTTGCTGATTGATCCAGGTAAGTTTCTGGTGTGAAAGGACTTACCCAGATAAATTGTAAGCATTCTGGGGACATTCCCTGGCCAGGCTAACTTATCTGAATAACTTTGCCAGATAACGCTCACTGATATTGAGCATTACTGCCAGACAACAGTGCTAATGTTATCTGGATAACTTGGGATTTATCCAGGTATAACTATATTCGGTGGAACACAATTGGTTGTGTACCTTTAAATATACAAGTAAAGTTATCCAGGTAAAATTACCCAGCAAACTTACCCATCCTGCTGAATCTGAACCTCTTAATGTATTCATAGAGGGCCAAAATGATCCTTGAGCTTAAGTAGCACCTTAAGACTACCTTTGCTTCAGAAAGCTCCAGCCCTGGGATAAAATATCACATTTACATGTGTGGCCTGATCAATCCTCACATCTATTCTTTCTCCTATTACTCTTCCACCAATCCTCACCCATCCTTACCTACCACATCTCTTTTTCCCTTTTTTTTCTCTCTTTCTCCTCTCCTCTCTTTCTACTAACCATACCCTCTGTAAAGACAGCTAAACTGACGCAAGTAAGAGAGAGAGCACTATCCCTAGTCGGTCCAATATTATGGAACACAATGCCACTCGAAAAATAAGATTAATGAGAGATTTAAAACTCTTCAAAAAAAGTTTAAAAACATGGCTCTTCAAAAAAGCTTTTCAAAGTGAGAGTGGGGAGTAAGGAATACTAACGGACAAGAAAAAGAACTCCGGCACACTGTTAAAAGTCACCAAATAGCAGACATCCTTCCTTTATTATTTTTCTCATAGCAAAGTATTAATTTAAGAGAGTACAGTATATCTCATATATGAATATTCTATTATATGAATAGAATTTCCAATCCACGATCCAGATAGCGTATATTATTTGAATCATGTAACCGAAAATCTATTGGCACCTACTGGTATATTTACAATCCAAACAAAACTTATTTATGTGCCTATCTGTAAACCGTTGTGATGGTATACCACTAAACGACGGTATAGAAAAGTTTAATAAATAAATAAAATATTGTGCAAACATCAAAGATTCAAGCACCTACATAAAGACCCTCCTGTACAGCACCTTGCCAACAAAGGACTTGTTACACAGGGAGAGTAACATTCAAACAACTCCTCATGGCCCCATATACGCTCGCAGCTGGACAAGCAGAGATCTACTATATAATATATAACCTGCATGTATCTGGTTCATGCAGATTATAAAATATGCATATGTCCACCTCCAACATGCGTGTATTTCATTATGCATGAATAATCGTTTGTACACCTCTTGGACCCTAGGCTAGTTTTCCTATCCTGCTTCTCTGTTTTTTATAGTGGGGTAGTTTGTCCCCAAAATAAAAGACAAAAAAAGACATTTTTTAAGCTCCATATGCTAAAAAAACTAAAACCACTTTTACCACCTTCAGATTTTCGCACAGTGACACAATCTCTCATTTTAACTAGTCTGGACTACTGCAATGCTCTGTATCTTGGCCTGCCGAAATCTACTACATACCCATAAGAACATAAGAATATGCCCTACTGGGTCAGACCAAGGGTCCATCAAGCCCAGCATCCTGTTTCCAACAGTGGCCAATCCAGGCCATAAGAACCTGGCAAATACCCATTACAACTGGTCCAAAATGCCATTGCCCGTTTACTGTATAACATACCACTCAGAGAACATATTACCCCGGTTTTACAACATTTACATTGGCTACCTATATCCTACTGAATTACATACAAAATTCTTAATATTATACACAACCTTTTACACAACACAAACTCGATATGGCTCTGCTCGCTTCTTAGAATTTACAAACCAACAAGACAACTACGATCAATGGACAAATGTATGCTGGAAGTACCCTCAGTAAAACTTACCCATCTGGAATTTACATGTAAATTCCGGTCCGGCGCTTTCTCTGTCGCCGGACCAATCCTCTGGAATGCCATCCCAGAAGAAATTTGTTTAATGGCAAATACGAAAGAATTTAAAAAGGTTTTAAAAACATATCTCTTTGCCCCTGCATACAACATTACCTAACAACTTTTTAAGTTTATTGAAAACATTGCCATCAATACAGCAAAACTGTTGGGTTTTTTTTGCTTTTAGACCTTTTAAGAAGTAGATTTTTACAAGTTTATAATGTTTTTTTTGGATGTACTGTTTATTGATGTACATTGCCTTGTTTTAATTGCGTATTATATTATGTATGTTTATCTTCTTTGTAAACCGCTTAGCCAGACAGATCCTGTCTAATTTGCGGTATATACATTATTTTAAATAAAAATAAATATGATTGCTGTGGCATAAACACGAGTGGTCAAGGCTTCTCCTTTATTTACAGTTTTAAAGTTTGAATGTGCACATATTTTAATCTTCATACTTCCCTAAACATAATCTCAAGCCAGCTGTTCTCAGGGGCTGCCTAATCCCTCTGTACTCACATACTTTCAATTCACTTCACAGACACTTCACTCAGGTCAGCCTTTTTGCAGGAGCTGCCTTATCCTAGAGTCCTGGGGGCCTATCTAAGCCTTCTAGGCCTTGACTCTTATCCTCAGCTATGGGATCCTCTCTGGCAATATAATCCCTTGCTACATTCAGCTATTAAGGTGAACTTGGCCAGATACCTAGAGCCAGTCCTTAAGTTATTCTGGGGCTTTTGGATACCTGCTCTGTCACAAAAGTATAATACTAAAATACAAACCCACACACCTTCAGAAAGAGAAGGTATTTCTACACAAGCAAAATAGCATTTCAAGTTATGAGGCCAATATTTAGCACTACTTAACCAGATAAAAAGGGACTTATCTGGTTAAGTGGCAGCCGCTGAATATCCAGCTATGTTCAGCAGCTGTCACTTAGCCAGGTAAGTATTTATCTTGCTAAGTAGATAGCCAGATATCTTGGTAGCAGGCAATGAGCAGATCGAGGTGGGGCAACTTATCCATTTATCTTAGCCAGATAAGTGCCTATATTTAGCCTTATCCAGTTAAGTTAATTGAATAAGTCAGACCTGCTCAATAGCAAGTCTAAAGTTATTGGGTTATAACTTATCCAGCTAACTAGAACCTAACTGGTTATATTCAGCAGATAGCCGTGCGTCTGAATATCCCTTCTCACTTAGGGGGTCATTTATCAAAATGCGGTAAGGCGTTTTCACATGCGATAAGCTCTTAACGCATGCAAAAACATGTTTAACGCATGCGATCGCACCATATCGTATGGTGCGATGCAAATTCCAAAAATAGGAGGAGTTAGGGCTGGGTTAGCCTGCCTGTGAAGAGCTATTGCACAGCCATAATGCTGATTTTAACAACACCTCTTTCAGATGTGTTAGCTGCCATGATGTAACATTTCCTCACCATTTGTGATGTCTCCTGTAAGGAAGATTGTGAGAGAGAGAGAGAGAGAGAGAGAGAGAGAGAGAGACTGGCCATAATATCATGGCCCATAGGCAGGTATTTTATTCCCTATGGTAGGCCCACCTAGTAACTTGAGGTGGGGATTAGGTAAGTGTGTAGGGGGTTAGGGTCCACTGTGACATGCTACATGACACCTACGAACAGAACAGTGGTCTCTTGTGAAGATTTGCTGGCCTTCGGAGTGAGGAAACCCACTCCAAGATGAAATTTGGGCAAGGTTCTCTCAACCTAGCTTGATGTTACCCAGGTAGAGAGTCCATCAAGCTAGGTTGAGGGAACCTTGCCCAAATCTCATCTTGGAGTGGGTTTCCTCACTCCGAAGGCCAGCAAATCTTCAGAAGAGACCACTGTTCTGTTCGTACGTCTCACGTTGAATGTCAAAGTGGCCCCTAACCCCCTACACACTTACCTAATCCCCACCTCGAGTTACTAGGTGGGCCTACCATAGGGATACAAATACCTACCTATGGGCCATGATGTTATGGCCAGTCTCTCTCTCTCTCTCTCTCTCTCTCTCTCTCTCTCTCTCTCTCTCTCTCTCTCTCTCTCTCTCTCTCTCTCCATTAAAAATGGTCCCCCAGTGGTTGAATGCAGGAAATACAACAGGTCTGGCACTTATCACAGAATCTGAAAAGGGTATCACAATTTGCACCAACTTAGCTCTTCACACAGGTAATTAGTGCAAATTATGATAAATGCTATATTAGCATAAAACACACCCCTTTTGCTATCGCATGCGGTACTTACCGCATTTTGATAAATCCACCCCTTACCCGGATAAGTTGGATCTGAATATCTTTGACTAACTGGGTCCTGTATTTCCTGGAATATGAAACTAATTTTAGGGCCTCTCAAACACCTGGTTTCCTCTACCCATTTTACTTTTTCCCCTCTCTCCCCCTTTGTGAAGCCTATCAGGGAAGGCCCAGTATCCTGATGTGCTGTGCAGGGGCTGAAAGCACCACTGAGAAGTGAAGAAATGTACTACTGATTCTCACCAAACTGCGAATCACAGACAAACTAGCTTTCAAATTTTATGCTATTAGGGTGCACCTATAGAGGACAATATGGTTTGGATGATATTCTGAGGTGGCTAGGTTGATCTGCCTCGTTGCAGCATCTTATTTTGAAGAATCTTATTTGGCTTTAATGGATGCTTTACTCTGAATGTTACTTTGGATGTTGAGATGAGTACTGATCTGGATGGGAAATGGATTTCATTTTCAACTCTGGATGCGGGCCAGAACTATAAAGTGAAAACATAAAACTGTAACCATTTTAGAATTTGCTAACTAAATTCAGAGCTGTTCCGAATTAGAGCTGCATTGTGTCCTTTTCATGTCTTTGTCTTGTAATATAATTACGTTAGCAATTCTCTGGAACTGTTCATTAAAGTTAGGCATACACTATGATTACTGGGTCTATTTGCCTTTGTCATCAACATAGCTACAGTGGACCAGCAACATAAGAATGACACTTTCTAGAAAAAAAAACACCCACATTGGCCAACATATGAAAAACTGGAGTTTTGCTTTATGCTTTCCTCATTTTATGATGATGAATTAAACATAGAGAAAAGATGTGATGAATCATAACAACTCAGAAGTGCAGGCCTGCCAGTGCCCTAAGTGAAACCTGCCTTTCTCTTTTACATGGCATTAGTAGAAGACTGGGTACAAATTGGGTAATGTTTTTCATTACACACAGCTTGACAAAAGCTGTGTTCTATATACAAGAATGAGAACAATATCAACACTCAGGTTAATCATAAAACCTCCATTTTAACAAGTGACCGCCTGATTGGGTAATTCCCCTCACATCTGTTTCAAGTTCAATGCCATCTTTATTGAAAGAGAAATGTCATAAAGAGATCATTCAATGTCCTCACAAGTATTTAGCTGGCTCTTCACAAGCTATACTGCTTATACTTCAAAATACTCACATTTCCACCTGCTTCTGGACCACCAACAGATGCTGCTTCTAGCACCAGCAGCGATCCAGATATAAAATACTAGCCTTGTCCACTAAGTCCTGCCTTATAAGGTAAAGAGGTTTGCACTGCTGGTCACTGCCCAAGGATAGGGAGAAAGCATAGCAAACCCACAAAAAGCCACTGGCATTAGTTCAGTGACAAGGCGACAAAACTACTACTGTCAAATTCTAGTCTGCCAACCAAAGCCGCTTGCAAAGCCTGCGGCATACGGAAACGAGAAGGACGTCTTTAGTGTAGCAGATCACCAGGTAACTGACATAAAGCAAAAAGCACTGGCACTTTTCCAGAAGTTAAAAAAAAGTATCAAGTTTTTAGTACATTTAAAAGGTTAAAAATTAAAACTAAAATCTGTCTTGGCTGACAAGATCTGGGGCTAGTAGTCATCTTGACATTACAGTTTCAGAAGATCTGGGGCTAGTAGTGATCCTGACATTATGGTTTCACAAGATCTGGGGCTAGTAGTCATCTTAACATTACAGTTCCACATTTATGTGTTTTTACCTTTTGAATTTAATGAAAACTTCAACAATTTTAATTCCTGGATTGCATACGAGTTATTTTCCCTTTGCTATAAGAACTGTACAAAATATTTTTTGGACAGTAGGAATGGCTGTAAGGAATTTATTTCTTTATAAAATGTTTAACCCGCTGATCTGCCATTCCCGGCGAGGAAACAGAGAATACATATGTAATAACCTTTGAACATAAAACAACATACACATTTCATTTAGCTGAGCTCAGCCCACTCCCCCTGTCCCTGCTTCCCGACCTGTCAATCCACACAAATCCAGATACCCAGGGAAAAACAGGAAATAATTGCCTCATTAATCTATCCTGAAGGACAAATAAAAAAGATGGGTTTTAAGAGCCTTCCTAAATCCTAGCAAATCATTTTTCCTTTTTTAAAGTCAGGAGAAAGGTAATGGATGATAGAATAGATGAAAAGCCCATGGAAAGAGTGAGGGATGAGGTGGTAGCTATTTTGCAGCACCAATTTAGTAAAGCCTACTAAAACTGTGCATTTATTTGGTGTATTTGGAGCTTAATACAGTCAGTTTTTGGAGACATGAAACAACCTTGATAATTTCCCCCAGAATATTATTTTTCTGGATGTTTGGATAATAAGGATTAGTTTTTAAATAAAACTTTCATTGTGGAGAAGTGTAAATCTCTCCATCCTCTGCTATGGCCTACATTTTAAACATAAGTAAAAAAACAAAAAGCATGATAAGAAACACAAGGGTGGGGGGGGGGGGGGGGGTGTTGTCTCATTAAGAAGAAGGAAGTCAGTTTTTAAAAATGTCTGTGTGCTTTGCACCAATCTTCAAAGCATAAGTGCATGAATTATTTCACTTTGAAACTTGCCATGGCTGTAAAATAGGCATAGTCACTTGTACCTGCCTTTTCTGTGGGAAGGATTTTATTAGAAAAAACATGCACAAAAATGGTGTCTACACATGGACCTTTCCTTCCCCCAACCTGAGGATGCTCCTGGGAATGTATCCACCCAGTGCGGCTGAAAGCACATGCTCTTATGGAACGGTGTTCCAAATTTCAGCTGCATTGAGAGAACACAATTATCAGACATGCAACTAATGTGGGTAAAATACTTTTTACTCATGTAAACACTGTGGGGCCAATGCAAAACAGTGAACTCAGCTGAGTGTACTGTTTTACCCATGGCTGGATGCACAATTCAAATGTGCGTCCGCAGCCCCTTATGCTATAACGGGATTATCGTGTCCAAAACGTGCATCCAACCCCTGGCGAAACTAATAAAGCTCTTCACATGCAAATGCATATAGATGAGGCTACTACTGGTAGTGGTTACCAATCCAATCACGTATCCTTTTCAAAACACTATCCCTCATTCACAAAAGTATCACCAATGAAAACTTCAACTGGCTCTGCCCCCCACTCATTCCTCGTTCCTCCACTAGATCCACCTGTCCTGCCCTTCAAGGAACACTCCGTTCCCTCTCTATCAAACCCTACAAGCTAATCTACACAATGAATAGAGCCTTCTCCCTCGCCGGCCCCACTCTTTGGAACTCCCTCCTTCCAGATCTGCGCACAGAAACATCCACCCCAAAATTCAAAAAGAAACTAAAAACATGGCTCTTTCAACAAGCCTACCCTTCCTCCAATCCCTCCACATGATTATCTGAAACCCATTTGTCTATCTGTCTGATGATTCTCTTGTAAATATTTTGTACATTAGTTCACATTTTTATTAATTTGTTTACTTCGTCTCCTGTAATACCTGTTAACTTTAACTTGTAGTAATCGTTCCTTGTAAAGGCTCCGCCTATTAGTTCTTAGTTAACTGAAAACCGATACGATGTGCAAACGGTTGTCGGTATATAAAAAAATGCTAAATAAATGAATGAATGAATGAATGAATAAATAAATAAATAAATACTAAATCTAAAAAAAAAAAAAATGTGTGTCCGACCCGTTAGTTTCTGAGCAGCCAAAAAAGTTGTACAGAAAAGCAGATAATACTGCTTTTCTGTACATCCTCCGACCTAATATCATGGCGATATTAAGTCAGAGGAACCTAAAGGTTTAAAAGGTTTAAAAAATATATTTGTTTTAAAGTGCGGGTGGTCAGGTTAGGGAAATGGATGCTCAGTTAACGAGCATCCATTTTTCTATCCCATGGCTGTGCACCGGTTATAGAGTTGAGCATCCATTTTTATAACCCACTGACCGCTGCGAAGGAGGTGCTAGGGGCGTGCAATTCTCCCTAGTGCCTTCTTGGCAGTGTGACCCCTCATTTAAATATTGCATTGTGCACCGAGAGATGTTTTCTGCGGTCATTTATTGCATCAGCCCCTTTGAAGAGTTTTCTCCTGATGCACTAATGGGTTTTTCCCATTCTAGGGTCAATGTACTAAAGTGCACTAATACTGTTGCAAGCATGAATGCTTCTTAAAAGTGCTGTTAGCACACTCGATCTGATTTATGCACATTAACAGCACTTTTAAAATGTGTACATTAGCTGGCATGAGTTTTAATTTATTTATTTAATTTAAGGTTTTTATATACCGACTTTCTTGATACAAATCAAATCAACTCGGTTTACATCGAACAAAGCGGTTAACCGTAACCAAATAACAAGAGACACAGATTGAAGAAGCAAAAAGTTACATTGTAACAGGGGCGCAAAAACTGGGGGTAGGAAATAAAAAGGGGAGAACAGAGATAATTAACTATTTACAGAAGATAGTGTGGGAGGGAGGCAAAGGAGCCCACCACATTATAACGTATGAGTATTTAGTGTTTGTTTAATTACAGTAGAGTTGGAAACTCTACTGTAATTCCCTGTTCCTAAGCTATTGGCTTAGGAACAGGGAAAGGCTCGACAGAAAAGCCATGTGTTGAGTTTCTTTTTAAAAGTTATGAGACAGGTTTCCTGCCTGAGGTCTGGTGGCATGGTGTTCCAGATGGAGGGACCTATTGTTGAGAATGCCCGGTCTCTGATGTTTGATTGGTGCACCGCTTTGATTGGAGGGACGTGTAAGGATCCTTTGTAAGGGTCTGGTCATAGAGTGAAGTTTGAGAGGGTGTAGCAAATTAAATTTGCATTAAATTTGCATTCACATTTAATGCAAATGTGAATGCAAATGCAATTCAAAACTACACAATTTGGCAGCACAGTAATAATGGGAGATTTCAATTACCCCAATATTGACTGGGTAAATATAACATCAGGACTTGCTAGAGACATAAAGTTCATGCATGTAATAAATGTCTGCTTCATGAAGCAATTGGTTCAGGAACCAACAAGAAGGGGGACAATAAGTAAATCTACAGTTCTAACACTAAATTTTCAAAAGGGAAACTTTGATAAAATGAGGAAAATAGTTAGAAAAATACTGAAAGGTGCAGCTGCAAAGGTTAAAGGTGTTCCATAGGCATGGACATTGTTTAAAAATTCAATCATAGAGGCGCATTCTATATGTATTCCACGCATTAAGAAAGGAGGAAGGAAGGCAAAACAATTATCAGCATGGCTTAAAGGTGAGCTGAAAGTGGCTATTTTAACAAAAAAAAAATCCTTCAAAAATTGGAAGATAGATCTATCTGAACAAAATAGGAAAAAGCATAAGCAATGTCAAGTTAAGTGTAAAACATTGATAAGACAGGTAAAGAAAGAATTTGAAATGAAGTTGGCCATAGAAGCAAAAACTCATAATAAAAACTTTAAAAATAAAATATATCTGAAGTAAGAAACCTGTGAGGGAGTCAGTTGGACTGTTAGATGACCGAGAGGTTAAAGGGGCTGTTAGGGAAGATAAGGCATTTGCAGAAAGACTAAATTAATTCTTTGCTTCTGTGTTTACTAATGATGATGTCGGGGTGATACCAGTTCAGGAGATGGTTTTCAAGGGTGATATGTCAGATGAACTGAACCAAATCACTGTGAACCTGGAAGATTGACAAACAAAAGAATAACAAATCACCTGGACCAGATGGTATGCATCCTAGAGTTCTGAAGGAACTCAAAAATGAAATTTCTGATCTATTAGTTAAAATTTGTAACCTATCATTAAATTCATCTATTGTACCTGAAGACTGGAGGGTGGCCAATGTAACCCCGATACTTAAAAAGGCCTCCAGGGGTGATCCAGTAAACTATAGGCCAGTAAGCTTGACTTCAGTGCCAGGAAAAATAGTGGAAACTATTCTAAAGATCAAAATCATAGAGCATATAGAAAGACATGGTTTAATGGAACACAGTCAACATGGATTTACCCAAGGGAAGCCTTGCCTAACAAATCTGCTTCGTTTTTTTGAAGGGGTTAATAAAGGTGAACCGGTAGATGTAGTGTATTTGGATTTTTAGAAGGCGTTTGACAAAGTCCCTCGTGAGAGGCTTTTAAGAAAACTAAAAAGTCATGGGAAAGGAGGCGATGCCCTTTCATGGATTACAAACTGGTTAAAAGACAGGAAACGGAGAGTAGGATTAAATGGTCAATTTTCTCACTGGAAATGGGTAAACAGTGGAGTGTCTCAGGGCTCTGTACTTGGATCGGTGCTTTTCAATATATATATATAAATGATCTGGAAAGGAATACAATGAGTGAGGTTATCAAATTTGCAGATGATACAAAATTATTCAAAGTAGTTAAATCACAAGCAGACTGTGATACATTACAGGAGGACCTTGCAAGACTGGAAGATTAGGCATCCAAATGGCAGATAAAATTTAATGTGGACAAGTGCAAGGTGTTGCATATAGAGAAAAATAACCCTTGCTGTAGTTACACGATGTTAGATTCCATATTAGGAGTTACCACCCAGGAAAAAGATGTAGGCATCATAGTGGACAATACTTTGAAATCATCGGCTCAGTCTGCTGCAGCAGTCAAAAAAGCAAACAGAATGTTAGGAATTATTAGAAAGGGAATGGTTAATAAAACGGAAAATATCATAATGCCTCTGTATCGCTCCATGGTGAAACCGCACCTTGAATACTGTGTACAATTCTGGTCACCGCATCTCAAAAAAGATATAGTTGCGATGGAGAAGGTACAGAGAAGGGCAACTAAAATGATAAAGGGGATGGAACAGCTCCCCTATGAGGAAAGGATGAAGAGTAGGGATGTGAATCGTTTTTTGACGATTTAAAATATCGTCCGATATATTTTAAATCGTCAAAAATCGTTAGGGCCACGATACAATACCAATTCCCCCGATTTATCGTTAAAAAATCGTAAATCGGGGGAAGGGGGAGGGCAGGAAAACCGGCACACTAAAACCCCCTAAAACCCACCCCTGACCCTTTAAATTAAATCCCCCACCCTCCCGAACCCCCCCCCCCAAATGCTTTAAATTACCTGGGGATCCAGCGGTGGTCCAGAACGGCAGCGGTCCGGAACGGCCCCCTCAATTGAATCCTGTTGTCTTCAGCCGGCACCATTTTGCAAAATGGCCGCCGCAAAATGGCGGCGGCCATAGACCAAAACGATTCGACGCAGGAGGTCGTTCCGGACCCCCGCTGGACTTTTGGCAAGTCTTGTGGGGGTCAGGAGGCCCCCCCAAGCTGGCCAAAAGTTCCTGGGAGTCCAGCGGGGTTCCGGGAGCGATTTCTTGCCGCGAATCGTTTTCCGTACGGAAAATGGCGCCGGCAGGAGATCGACTGCAGGAGGTCGTTCAGCGGGGGTTCCAGACCGCCGCTGAATGACCTCCTGCAGTCGATCTCCTGCCGGCGCCATTTTCCGTACGGAAAACGATTCGCGGCAGGAGATCGCTCCCGGACCCCCGCTGGACCCCCAGGAACTTTTGGCCAGCTTGGGGGGGCCTCCTGACCCCCACAAGACTTGCCAAAAGTCCAGCGGGGGTCCGGAATGACCTCCTGCGTCGAATCGTTTTGGTCTATGGCCGCCGCCATTTTGCGGCGGCCATTTTGCAAAATGGCGCCGGCTGAAGACTACACGATTTAGTGTGCCGGTTTTCCTGCTCTCTCCCTTCCCCCGATTTAGCTACGGACCGCCGCTACGGAGGTAATTTAAGGCTACGGAGGTAATTTAAGCTACGGACCGCCGCTACGGACCCCCAGGTAATTTAAGGCATTTGGGGGGGGTTCGGGAGGGTGGGGGATTTAATTTAAAGGGTCGGGGTGGGTTTTAGGGGGTTTTAGTGTGCCGTGTTTTAGTGTGCTGCTGGACCCCCAGGTAATTTAAGGCATTTGGGGGGGGGGGGGGTTCGGGAGGGTGGGGGATTTAATTTAAAGGGTCGGGGGTGGGTTTTAGGGGGTTTTAGTGTGCCGGCTCACGATTTTAACGATTTTCACAATATTTTACACACCCAAACGGCAACAATACGATTCCCTCCCCCTCCCAGCCGAAATCGATCGTTAAGACGATCGAGGACACGATTCACATCTCTAGTTTATACACATGTGGAGGAAGCTCCCTTTAATTATGGATGCAAACTTGAGGCCCTGGTAAATTTTCTCAGATGATTCAATCATCTACATCTCAAGGGTCTCTGGGCAGCCCCTTGCAATCCTCAATGCCAAACAAAAAAATAGTAGAGATTTTTATTCTCCTTGATGATTAGAGTCCCATAGTGGTTTGCTATCCTGTGGACAACCCTCCATGAGCAATGACTTCTCGAAGGCCTGCCTTCTTGCGCATGAGTACCACTTGGACCTTCCCCTCTCCCTCTCCTATAGGTGCCCCATCATGGCATATGCCTGTTGTGCCCCCATGACAAGCTCGGCCATCCCATTAATGGGGGTGCCCTTCACAGGGTGGGGGTAGAGGTGGGTGAACTCTGCCCTCATGGAGCATGTGGGATCTACGGACATTCACAAGGCCAGATTCTTTGGTGTCAAAAGAGAGCTGGCATGGCTCCTTCGAATCTGAAAGGGGAAAAGAATTGGAAGGGGGAGATGCCACATAGTGCCATAGTGCCACTGCACCCATTGCAGTCCCCTTTCCTGGGGCCTCAGGGTGGCTGAAAGAGGGTTGTCCATGCAAGGATGCTTGCCTCCCTAGTCCTGTTCCTAGTCTTCAGCCTTCAGGGCTGGCAGGAGTCTGTGATCCACATTTGGGGAGAGAGTGCACATTCAGAGAGGTTCCTGTTCCCCAGGGGTTGCCTTTCCTGAGGGTAAGATTTCAGATGCTGTCCCTCCCCTGCATCCTGGACCCCTTCTGCATATATCAGGAGCAGAGGCTTCTGGCCCAGGCCAGGATTTGCATTCCCAGATGGCGCCCTCGGCTGCAGTAGGGGTCCAAGCCCAGCACACCACCCTGTGTGAATGCACTGCGGCAACAGCTCCATTTCTTCTAATGATCATCACTGGGATTATCCCTAGCACAAGTGGGAGCACATGCATGTGAGGTGCAGACACTCATGCAAGTGGCATGAGCATAGGAGTAGGAGACACTACTCTCCTTCCTGCTCCCATCATTTGCCTTTAATGGGCTGTTTCAAAAGCGAACCCTAGAGACACTGTGATCCGTATAGGGACCAATATAATTTTCCACACTGGCATAACGAGCACTCTTGGTACAATGGTTATAAATCATGGCATGAGTATCTAGAACCTGATGAGATAGGGCCTTGCACTTCTGAATTGTGGGGTGCTCCACAGGCACCTGTTGAAACCTCACCCCCCCCCCACACACACACACACACACACACACACACACACACTCTTCTTTTGCTGGTTATCTGGCTGGACAGCCTCTCAGCTGCATTGTTTGAGAGTCCATATGAAACCCTGCTGTCGTCTAGGCTATGAAGTGACATCACTGTTCCACTCAACTCAGCAGTAGTTCCCACACATCCACTGAAGAGGTCAAACACTACCATGGCACATCTACAAGGATTCCAGGCCAATCCCAGATGCCATAGGACATGCATACACTAGTATGCTCACAGCATTTCAAAGTAACAGCACCCTTCAGGTGCAGGAAAGACACAAGCAACACTCAAGGAGCCATTCCTTCAGCATGAGCCATGAAAGCTCTTCTAGGCACTCCTTGAGTTCAAATCATTTTAGAGGTTTCTTGATTGAAGATGATGCGACTTCTGATTTATCCTAGGCTATGGGACTCAATTCTCAGAACTCTACAGCATAAGATTTGGAGATGTCATTATTTTGACATCTTCTGCTTATTTCAAGGGTGTTGAAAAAGGTGGTAAACTCATTGTGAAAGGAAAAAGAAAGAACAGTCCTCCAGGGCAGCCCAGCAAGAGGTGGCGAACTGGGTGTGAGCATTAGCATGCCAAGCCATTGTGTTATGTTTTAACTTGGTTTGTGGGCCCTTGGGTCATGGAGAGAGTTGACTCCACCCACAGGGAGGTGCCCTATAGGGACTCTCCATGACAGGCGGGGTCTCAGCAGTGATGGACACAAGAGTCAGAGAATATTTATTATACAGCAAAGAGAAACCGAGGAGCGGGATTGTAAATCCGTCCTGGAATAAGAAGTCCTGGAGTGGATTCTCCGGTAGTGGTCCGTAGAGCGGAGTAACCCGGAGAATCCTTGCTTCTTGATAGGCCTTGTTCATGGTAGCTCTGGTAGTGGCCTGCAGCGTGGAGTAGGCCAGAGGCAGATGAAGGTAACTGGTACAAGACAGCGTGAATCCGGAAGTGGTCTGCAGAGCGGGTTACCCGGAAAGTACTTGCTTCTTAGTATCCCTTGTGCGTTGTACCTCCGGTAGTGGTCTGCAGCACGGGGTAGGCCGGAGGTAGGTGATGGCAATTGACACAGGAGTGCGTGGATCCGGTAGTGGTCTGTAGAGTGGGGTAACCTGAGGATCAAGCAAGACAGACGTGGTAATGTAGAGTAGGTCTTGTACTCACTATGCAGTAGAGAATCCGTAGTAGCAGCAGCGGGGATCCGATGTAGGAGGAACTCACTTAGCTGGTGAAGGTGAGACAGGCAGATGAGGCTCTCCGAGAAGCGGATAGCCCTGAGTGCAAATTGCCCGACAGTCAAAAGGATGATCAATGTGGTTGGGGACAAATTGCAGAATGAAATTGATTTGGGCAGGATTGCCGGTCCTTTTGCCTCTTCCCCATTTCCAAATTTGGTGCTTTTGCCATTGGCAGTTGATCCAAAAAAGGATCCGGGAAAGAAAAGGTTATTTCATAATCTTTCCTTTCCAGAGGGCAAGTCAGTCAATGACTTTATACCTAGAGAGTTGTGTGTTGTCCGTTATGCTTCATTTGATGAGGCAGTTCGCACAATATGAGATGCGGACAGGGAGCATTGATGGCCAAGGTTGACATAGAATACATGTTCCGATTGTTGCCGATTCACCCTGATAGTTTTCATTTACTCGGTTTTCGTTTCAATAAGGTGTTTTATTTTGATAAATGTATGCCTATGGGTTGCGCAATAGCTTGCGCTTATTTTGAGGCCTTCAGCACTGTTATTCACTGGGTGGTGGAGCAGATCTCGGGATCTAGTAATATTACCTGGATGATTTTTTGTTTGTGGGTAAGGCGGACTTGGACAATTGTGCCAGCCTTTTGCACTGTTTTCACAAGGTTTCCGACAATTTTGGTATTCCCTTGGCATCTGGTAAAACGGAAGGTCAGTGCACTAAGCTAGTATTTTTGGAGATTGAAGTGGATTCTGTGGCTATGGTTTTGCGTCTTCCAGCAGACAAAGTTGAGCGGATGAGGGCCTTGGTATGATTGGCTTTGGATCGGCCGAAGTTGTCCCTCCTGCGGTTACAGTCATTGGTGGGCAGTCTTAATTTTGCTTGCAGGGTGATTCCTATGGGCAGGGTATTTTTGCGTAGGCTTTCGTTTGCCATGTCTGGTGTCACGAAGCGTCATCACCACATTCAAGTGACTGCAAAGTTACGCAAGGACTTGCGCATTTGGGATAGATTTTTATCTGATTTTAATGGTGCTTCGTTCTGGCAATCCGATGCCTTATCAAATTGGGACCTTGACTTGTTTACGGATGCTGCCAGTTCGGTGGGTTTTGGTGCATAATTCCAGGGTTCCTGGTGTGCGGCTGGTTGTCCTGAGGCCTGGGTGTCATCAGGTGCCACAAAAAATATCACCTTTCTGGAATTGATCCTGATCGTGGTTGCAGTCCACATATCGGGCTCGCATGTAAGAGGTAAGAGAGTAGTGTTCTGGTGTGACAATTTGGGCATGGTGGAAGTTATTAATAAAAGAGCGGCTAAGTGCCTTATGATTTATGAACTATTGCGAGAACTTATTATTCAATGTATGTTATTAAATGTGACTATTTGGGCCCGTCATGTCCCTGGTGTCACCAATAGTGTGGCTGACTCTCTTTCTTGTTTCAAGTGGGAGTTGTTTCAGGATCTCGCTCCGGATACGGATCTATGTGGAGCTTCAGTACCGCCTTTCCTTTGGAAATTTGGTTCCCTGAAACCTGGAAGTTGCTGCGAGCGTCATTAGCTCCTACCACATGGAAAGGTTATGTAATCAGCGCCCGTAAGGTGGTGTCCTTTCTGTTTTCATTGTGAAGGGTGTGGGGCCCC
This sequence comes from Rhinatrema bivittatum, assembly GCF_901001135.1. Lineage (NCBI taxonomy): Eukaryota > Metazoa > Chordata > Amphibia > Gymnophiona > Rhinatrematidae > Rhinatrema > Rhinatrema bivittatum. Next base: position 576,559,614 of record NC_042617.1, read on the forward strand.
ATTTCTGACGTGTTCTTATTGCGTTTCTTAGAGAAGTCTAGAATTGAGGGTTGCTCCAAGTCAGCGGTGCATCGGCAGCTCACAGGTTTTTCCTTTTTCATGAGAGCCCACAGTTGGGGTTTTCCGATCGGTCGGTTCATTGTTAAGTGCCTGTTGGCTAGTTGGGCTAAGGAATCTGGATGGAGCATTGACAACCAGCTGCCTATTACCCATGATATTCTTTTAAAATTGTGGGACACACTGCCGAGTGTCTGTTCATCGCCATATGAAACGGTTCTGTTTCGGGTGGCGTTTGTGTTTGCCTTCTTTGGAGTGTTCAGAGTTAGAGTCAGTGGCCAAGTCCATCAAATGTTTGGAATATCTGGGTTTATTGGTAAAGCATGTTGTCTAATCTAATATGTTATTTTGCGCATACTCAAGTCGAAGACTGACCAGGAGGGCAGGGGGCTTTCGGTAGTTTTACAGGCAGTTCCGAGTTTGCGTTCTTGTCCGGTGGATAATGCGTTACAGTTCTCTTGGATTCAGACCGCTGGGTCTGCCAAGTTTTTGATCCACGTGGACCGGTGGCCATTAACGAAATATCAGTTTGAAATGGTTCTTCATTCTATGTTAGCGGATATCGGTCTGGATGTTCGTCGTTTTGGGACCCACTCATTTTGGATTGGAGCAGTGACCTCTGCGGCCTCCACAAGATTGTCTGGCGGGGGGGGGGGGGGGGTGATTCGGAGGATCAGCAGGTGGAGGTCTGATGCTTATGAGGGCTATGTCCATCCCGAGCTTCTGTAAATTATATACAGTGTCTAATTGTTTTCTCTTTCCAGGTGCCGAACTGACTGAGAAATCTGTTTGGATTGTTGAACATTCTTACACCTTTTGGGTACATAAGCATGCGTGCATCCGCCCTTATGGGCCTCATTTGGACTTGCATCATCGGGGGTACAGGTCCGTTGGTTGGGACGTAGGGGAATGTTAAGGAACGAGCTGATCCCATGTTTGCATCGGGGACGGGAGCAGTTTGGCCAGCCTCAGGTGCTGGTGATTCATCTAGGGCAGGGGTGGGCAATTCCGGTCCTCGAGGGCTGCAAACCAGTCGGGTTTTCAGGATATCCTTAATGAATATGCATGAGAGAGACCTGCATACACACTGCCTCAGTTGTATGCAAATCTATTTCATGCATATTCATTAGGGGTATCCTGAAAACCCGACTGGTTTGCAGCCCTCGAGGACCGGACTTGCCCACCCCTGACCTAGGGGGTAACAATTGGGGGAAAATGTCAGGTCGCAAATTTATTAGCATGGTCCGAAAGGACCTTATGCTGGTGTCTATAATTGTTCCCTGCAGCTGTCCTATGTTGGTCGGACATTATAGCAAGGCCTGCTGAATTGAAAAATTTGATTTGGCGATGGAGTAGGGCAAAAGTTATCCAGCAAATTGGCTCTTGGTTAGTGCTTCTGGGCAATCGGCATATACAGTATGAATGGTCCTGGGGAGTTAACAGGGACTATTTGGAAGGGACGGGGTCCATCTCTTCTTTATAGGGTTAGATCTCTTCCTTAATTCAATTCAGGAGGTTTTGGAGGAGCTGTTTCCTCACTAACTAGGGTCACATGTTTGGGGGTCACAGAATATTTCATATCTGGGTCTATGGCAGATGGTCCGAGCTGCCACAGTTCATATTTTGTATTTGTTAAAGCTTCATTCATGTTACATCTTGTATTTGCTGACAACTGGGTGCAGTTGTCTAGCATGGGCTCCTTGTTGGGTGGTAGCGGGGGTCCACTGGCTCGGCTCCTTGCTGGGAGGTGGCAGGGAGTCAGAACTCTGTTTAAGGCTTTGGAACTGCTAGCCCCGTGGCTGGTGCTGACCATCTTGCTAGGTGGTGGCGGATGGTTATTAGACGTTGCCTAATGCTATCTACTGGGCTCGGGCATCCCATGTGTTTGTATTAAAGCTGTCGCCCTGTTAAATCCAACTTGTTGTTTGCATCTTGTTTAAATTGTAAAAGGGCGGATGTGAGCGAGTGATGTCCTGGCTGCCTATATTATGATCCATAGCAGTAGGAACAACTGTTCGCAAATTAATTTTATTCAACAAGTTTATTGCATATTGTTTCTTGATTCACCAATTCAATTTTGAGAGTTAATAACTTGTGGGGAGCTAGATACAAAATAGTGCCACCATTTTGCAACTGAGTTAAAGCTTAAACAGTTCACAAGACACACATTTTTTTTCATTGCATTATGCTCTTTTAATATTAATTGCACATTACTTTAATAAAGCAGTTTTATTAAAGGCAAACACTTCCTTCGTTTTCCACAGAGTAAATAGCTTTTAAAAACCAAAGCTGTAAAATATAAAGAGCTTGACTTGTTTTGTAAATGAATTGATCTTTAGAAGTTCAACCACAAACTAACACAAGCCTCTGACACATTAGGGAACTCTGAAGCTTGGCTGTACTTGAAATGCCGCTCTCATTACAGCTGTGGCTTTCTGTTGCACACCATTTAATGTTACGCTAAGAGAAACGAGGACGTTTGTTAAAATTTAAAACATTTTCTAAACGTTTGTTAATAGATTATATTACAAAATAAAATATTAAATTGCTATAAATAAAATTCTAGCTTCACAATGATGTGGAATTCCAAATAGAATCCCTGGAGAAAACAGAAGCAAATTATCTTTCAGTCGTTGCACCCTGGTACCTTTAGTATAAGCTTTTTTGCCCAACAGAAGTCCTTCCATTATAGCAATACATGCCAACCACCATTTTTTGTATTCTTTTTTGCCTTTAAAGGAGAATTGCCATTCCCTCAAAGGTCAACCATCTATTTTATGGATGGAAAATAGGCACAGTGCTGCCTTTTCTGTAACTTCTGAGCAGTTGATTTACTTTCCTATTGCTTTTCTTTGAAAAGGAGCTGGCAGGTCTGTGGGTACAAAGCAGCAGTGAATCTGCCAGCTGCATGGGGATTTTGAAAGAGGAAATGTAATATCTAAAATAGGGAGAATGATTTGTGGGGTCCTATGGGGTTCGTTTCTTTCCCCTTTGCTGTTCAATTTGCTTTTAGCCCCATTACTGAGTTCGGTTCAAGAGCAGACAACATTCGAGTTTCAGTTTCCTTTCATTCAGACTCATTAGCTGACATGGCCAGATTTAATGTTTATCTGGATAAGTGAGCTACCTGGCTTTCAGACCATAAATTGAAAATAAACACACACAAATCAGAAATGAACTGGCTTAGTAGAGGTAAAAGTAGTTTCAAATTGGTTCCTCAGATGACTGGGATTGATATTCCCCTAGTAGAAGTGATTAAATTATTAGGGATGAATTTAGATAATTCCCTCCAAACAAGTTTCTAGTTTAACCAAATCAGTATTTTTTTTCCCTTCAGATGATTCAAAGATTAAAGCCATTTTGAAAGAAGTCTGACTTTGGCCTCGATTGTCTAACGTCGCAGACCTTAGAGAATCCGGCGGTAACGGGGGGCGGGCCTGCAAAAGCCAGCAGTGTTATCGCTGCCGGCTTTCGTACCCAATAGTGCCATCGTAAAAGGTGGTGCTATTGGGCGCGCTACTGGCAGCGAAAAGGATTCTTACCTTTTCGCCGCCAGCGAAGTTTCCGCCGCGTCCGCCCCGACAACACCCTGACTCCTCCTCTTCCGAGACCGACTCTGCCCCGACTCCACCCCCAATCTAGCTATCGTACGTAAAAAAGGGACTTTTCGTGTGCGATATGCTATGAAAATGGCCCCCTTAGGCCTGGATTTTCTAAAATCGAAGGCCTTAGTGAATTGTGTGGTACTGGGGAGCGGGGGGGGGGGGGGAGGCAAAGCGTGGGGGCGGGCCTGCGAAAGCCAGCAGTGATCGCACCACTGCGCTGCAGTCGTTGCCGGCTTTTGCAAACCAATAGTGCCACCGTGAAAGGTGGTGCTATTGGGCGTGTTATTGGCGGCGATAAGGGGCCTTACCTTTTCGCCGACAGCGATGTCTTCGCTGAGTCCGTCCCGGTGCTTCTCCGATTCCTCCCCTTCCGGTGCTGACTCCTCCCCGACTCAACCCTGATCTAGCTATTGCACACGAAAGCTATAGAAAAAATGGACCCCCTTAGTTACTTTTTCTTGAGCTTTTGTGTTATTTTGCATAGATTATTGTAACACCTTCAACTGTTACAAAATACGGCAATCAGGGTCATTTTTGGAGTTTCTAAATTTGACTGTATCTCCCTTACTTCAGGAACTCCATTGGCTACCAATTCTAATCAGAATCATTTTTATGATTCTCTGTCTTGCCTAAAGAGCAGTCTATAGAGGGAGGTCTGATAATCAGGCAAATTTATTGACTCCTTATAGCCCTGTATAAGCCTTATTATCCTCCCAGTTATTCCTTCCCTATGGGAAATTAGATTGGAAATGAATAGAAAACCACCTTCCAATGCAAAGCACCTTTAACTTGGATCTCTCTTTAGATTTATGAAATGAACATAAATATTTGAAAGCTAGGAAGCTTTATGAATCCTGGATATTTACTTGGGTTATTAGTCAATTTATTTTAGCTTATTCATATTTTATTTTGAAAAAGAGATTTACATACTGATTTATACATTGATTTTTAACCTATTTTATTTTGATTAAGCAATTGCATATTGACTTTCAGGTATACTAGTTATATTGTTTTTATCAAAGTTTTATTGTTTTTGGTTTTGCCATTTTATTTTATATTATTTTTTAACTTTTATTTTAATATTATTTATACTGTATACCATTTTGATGTATCCAAAAATTAGTATATAAAAATTAAATTGCCTTTTCCATTGAAAATTGCTCCCATATTGTTTCACTTCAGGATAAATTCAATAAAACAGTGTCATTTTTTACTGTTATGTTTGGATGCTTATTTATGATCCAAATGAACCAACATTAAATAAAAAAAAACCTGAATTGACTTAAACTTATGTATCCAGGGTTCTGTTAGAGTTATTACAAAGCTATGAGAGTTCTTTACAAGTAGGTCAATCAGTGAACCTGAGGAAGTTGCTAAGATAACTTTGTGGGAACTAGGGGTGTGAAGAGGAAAAACTTTTGTTTTGGTTTGTTCATTTGTTTTGTAGAGCACCTCCATTCATTTCATTACTTTCAAATAAAACATTTTATTTGTTCATTTGTTTGCCATTATAGTCAATGGGGGAAGCAATGCAGCCTATTTTGGGTTCACAGATTGGGACTTTCTAATTAGAGATGTGAATCGGAACAGGAATCAGTTCCGATTCCGGGTTCGAGGACTATCTGGAAATTGTTTGCGTGCAGTCCGATCATTTTTTTTTAATCTGCTGCGCCCAAGCCGATAAACAAAAAACCCACCCCAACCCTTTAAAACACATCTAGCTTCCCCCATCCTCCTGACCCCCTCCAAAACTTTTTAAAAGTATCTGGTGGTCCAGTGGGGGTCTCGGGAGTGATCTCCTGCTCTTGGGCCGTCGGCTGCCACTAATCAAAATGGCGCCGATGGCCCTTTGCCCTTACCATGTGACAGGGGCTATCGGTGCCATTGGCTGGCCCCTGTCACATGGTAGGAGCAATGGATGGCCCAGGTCATACTGGACATAAGCTAGTTATGGCATCTTATTTACAATTCCATACATCTAACTCCATGTTATTGTTGTTGGGCATCTCAAATATTCTGCTCCTCTATTAGTTCTTCCAAATATTTTAATACAAATTTTTCTGCTGTCACTTCTCTGTTTCTAATACCTTCCCTAAAGAGGAAAGCTTTGATATTTGATTTGCATGATTTGCATTTAATGCAAGAATGTCGGTATATAAAAGTTAAAAAATAAATAAATAAATAAATAAATATTGGCCAGTCATTTAAAACCAGATCTACAGGTACAGGTCTAATTGTTGCCATTATCAATATATTTGCAATAGAACCCACATTCAAGGATACATTTATAATCCAGACTACATGCCTAAGGCAGTTTCCTTTAGACAATTTACTATGTCAAAATAGTAAGGCTCTAGCTGAGAATGTGTGGACTTCAATTGGGAGATAACTAATTGCACATTTTCATTCATGCAATTGTTCTATTAATTCAGATCTAATGGAGCTGTGTAGTATGATTACTGTGAGGTCCATATTTAAAAGCCATTTAGACGGATAACTTTTTGGTTATCTGTCTAAATGGCTACCCAGAGATTTTCATTGCAGTATGCAGCTAAATTCTAGCCAGATAACAAGTTATGTGGCTACAATTTAGCCACATAAGTCGAAGATGCTCCAGGGGCACACATGAGATGTTTCTGGGTGGCGCAAAGATAGCCATATAAATTATGCGGCTAACTCTGGTTGGGCTATGTTTATCTGGCTAACTAGCTGAGCCGCACAGCAGCTGAAAATGGACACCATATCTGTCTAAGGCCTGGATTTATCAAAATGCGGTAAGTACCGCATGCAATAGCAAAAGGGGTATGTTTTATGTTAATATAGGATTTATTGCAATTTGTGCTAATTACCTGTGCAAAGAGCTATGTTAGTGCAACTTGCAATACCATTTTCAGATAAGTGCCAGAGCTGTTGTATTTCCTGCATTCAACCACTGTTAATGGTCCCAGATGAGGATATGAGAGAGAGAGAGAGAGAGAGAGAGAGAGAGAGAGAGAGAGAGAGAGAGAGAGAGAGAGAGAGAGAGAGAGAGAGAGAGACTGGCTGTAATGTCATTCCCATAGGTAGGTATTTGTATCCCTATGGTAGGCCCACCTAGTAACTCGAGGTGGGGTTTAGGTAAGAGTGTAGGGGGTTAGGGGCCACTTTGACATTCTACGTGACACCTACGAACAGAACTGTGGTCTTGTGAAGATTTGATGACCTTTGGAGTGAGGAAACACACGCCAAGATGAGATTTATGCAATGTTCTCTCAACCTAGCTTGATGGACTCTCTACCTGGGTAACATCAAGCTAGGTTGAGAGAACATTGCCCAAATCTCATCAAATCTTCACAAGACCACTATGTCTCGTAGAATGTCAAAGTGGCCCCTAACCCCCTACACTCTTACCTAAACCCCACCTCAAGTTACTAGATGGGCCTACCATAGGGATACAAATACCTACCTATGGGAATGACATTATGGCCAGTCTCTCTCTCTCTCTCTCCCTCTCTCCAAGGCTCTGGGCCCTTCAATTCCCCTCAAATAGGTCTTACGGGAGACATCGCAAAGGGCGATGAAACCTTACCACACAGTCACAGCAGCTAACACAATTCAAAGAGGTGTTGTTAAAAATCAGCATTACGGCTGTGCGATAGCTCTTCTCAGACAGGCTAATCCAGCCCACTCTCTGCCCCTAACTCCTCCTATTTTCGGAATTTGCATCGCACCATACGATATGGTGCTATCATGCAGTAAGGGCTTATCGCATGCGATAAGCCCTTACCGCATGCAAAAATGCCTTATTGCATTTTGATAAATGACCCCCTAAGTTTGTTGTTTTTAAGCTGGCTTTTATTATGTATGTTTTATTGTAAGTCACTATGGGCATTGGCAGCGTACAAATACAAATAAATAAATACATGGATCTTGCAGAGTTACCTGCTTAAACTCAGACCAAAATACAGGTGAGTCAGTGGTTCCTTGGATGGCATCATTCCTTGCTTTCAAAAAGAAAACTATTTGGCTTCCTTAAATCCACTTCAGTGAGTATGGCTACTATGTCCAGACAGCATCAAAGACTCCTTTTGTGACTTGACCATTGGAACTTGTTCTATTAACTGTATCCTCCCTGCCTCCTTTAACTCTCCTTCCCTTGCTCCAGGTCTTTCTTTCTACCCATGTGCCCTTTCCAGTGCATCTTCCATCTCCCTGTTCCCATGGCAGTCCCAATGGTTACTTTGCCTTGAGTTCCCTTTAGTTAACTACTCCATATCTCTTCAAATCTCTACCTCCCTTACATCCATTCTAGAATTTCCTTATGCTTAGTAAAAACATAAATGCCAATGTATAAGAATTCTACTATGTTGATTGCAATCCATCTTGAAACTAGTTTAGTTAAGGCAGAATATCAAATGTTTGTAAATAAATAAATATACTTGAAATTTGTTGCGCTTGAGGTGGACCCTTGGCCTGGCGCAGGATTGGTATGGCCCTCTGAGGGATCCCAGAGGGCGCCTGCCGCCAGGAGGCGGAGCACACAAGGAGACAGAGGTAAGCTGGAGCTTCACCAATAACGGCTCGGGGCTCCGCGGGTTGAGCCCTTGAATTCCCGGGCTGCCTGGGCTTAGGTGGGCCTCTGGAGGTCTCCCAGAGAGGGAGAGGTGTGCCCACCAAGAGTAGGAGTGCGCGGCTGACAGTGAACAGACAAGCTAGACCGGAACAGAGAGTATCGGAGACCACGGGTATGAGGCAGGAACTGAAGGTCCTCCGGGCAGGGTAGGCAGCACCTAGAGGTCTAGCTCGAGGAAGGCTGCAGGTAGCCTCAAGGCAGGTGGAGCTGGAGGTCGCAGAAGGAGCAAAGAGAATGTCCAAATGGAGCGCAAGGGTCAAAACCTGGGTATCCATCCGAGGGGGGACAGCCAAAGCAAGGGTCAATTCCAGGTATCGGTCTGTTGCGTCCGTCAGTCTTCGACGGCTTCGCCCCGCCTACCTCTCTCTACTTGCAGCTCCTCCCACTCATCTTGGACTGATGGCTGCTGCAGCGTTTGCTTGCCAACCTCTCCGGTGTCCCCAGACTGGCTATGGTGCTGCCTCCTGCCATTTTCCTTCAAGGTACCTCTAGGGCACGCACGCGCACACTGCCCTCATCTTTATTTCCGTGTTGGCGCGAACCTCAGGGGCATCCCCCTGGTCTGATGTCATGACTCCAGAGTATATCTGCCTTCTACATTTGCTAGCTCATTGAGTTAGCAACGGAACTTGTACGGATGGGATTCGCTCTCCGTTCCTAATCTACTCTGCCACTCCAGCTCACTACTGGAACTCTTACTACCCTTCGGGGTCACTAACGGGGTACCCACTCCTCGGGGGCCTCTCTGCTTCTTTCAGGTGCTATCAGGAAACTGGTACCTCCCTGTACATACCAGATCAGTCCAGACGCCTGGGTTATGCCTCCGCACCAGCAGATGGAGACAGAGCAAAACTTGTCAGGCTCTATCATATACACCAGGGTGCCACCCACAGCCTGTCAGTATTACTCTGTCTCCAGCAGATGGTCGGGTGCTTCTCCCACAGACAGATTTGATTGGAAAAAAAAAATGGTGCTCAGAGTAGTCAGGTTCTTTTGTCTGGTGTGTGGTTTTATTTCCTCATTAAAAAAAAAAAAAAAAAAAAAAAAAGGGAAGAAGAGGAAGAAGCTGCTTGTCCAGACAGTCCTTTGCTCCCAGGGGCTCATCAGGTCCTGAGGGGACCATCCTCTCTGGTCGAGCACTTGCTGGGGCTAAAGGTCGAGGACCCTGGGTTTTGGTGTACAGCCCAGCCGAGGTGATACCAGGGAGCCCGGCTCACTCACCCCAGCCAGACCGCTTCAGAACCATGGCGAGGGACAGCTCCAGGTAATAAAAAAACAAAAACGGAGTGGATTCTTTGTTCGGTGACTCTCCGGGGTTAGTTCAGCTGTGGCAGCCGTTTCAGCGTCTCCCTTCCCTTCTTTTCATTTTTTCCCTTTGCAGTTTTTCTTTTTGAACTAGCACCGAGCATGCCACGTGGCTCGGCAAGCTCGGCAAGCTCGGCAAGCTCGGGACAGGCTGTGTTCAGTCTGCGTCCCGGGGGGGGAGGGTCCTTCAGTCGCGCTTCGGGGGGTTGTGGTCCGGCAACAGACTTTCGCCCTCGAAGTCGGGGAACGGCTGGCAGCCCTTCCCAAGCAAGCTCAGAAAATCACTGGTAAATCTGCCATTTTACAGCCAGCTCCTCTAACGAAAATTGTGGGAAAGTCAGCCATTTTGGCACGGCTCCGATCGGGGCTCCGATCGCGGCGGGCCTCAGGGATTCCCCACCTCCCCTTCCCCCCAGCGGCCGGTCCTGAGGCCTGTTTCTCTGATGGGAGCGGCAGGGGGAGGACAGAGGGGGCCACAACCACGGACTCTGAAGAGTCCGACACTTCTTTTTCCTCCGGTTTTATTCTGGCCATGCATAGGGCCTTTAAGTCCCGCAAGGCCCACAAATGGCATGTGGCCCAATCGGGGGGCCCTGAGGGGTCATCTCCCATGGACTAGCCTCATCCTCAGTCAGAGAGCTCGGACGGGCGGTCCAGAGCCAAATGACCATTGCGGGCTCTGCCACCTAGAGAGGACACGGATGCCACCTCTGACTCATCAGAGCCGGAGATTCAGGAGGAGCCCTCCCCGCCTCTGAGGGGGGCTGAGGGAAATGGCACACCACCGCAGGGGGTGGTAAGGCAGAGCCAGGCCTCAGAAGGAGACGACCCGAGGGTGATCCGCCTTTTCAGAAGAGATGAGCTGGCTCTGCTGATTCCCGCCATTCTGGAGGAGCTGGGGATAGCCACGCCACCCGAGAAGTCTTGACTGGGCTCCATGGATCCGGTGTTGTTGGGTCTGAGTGGCTCTTCTACAACATTCCCCTTTCACTTCTCTGCGATGGACCTTCTCTTCCGGGAATGGGATACCCCGGACCTGGGCCTGAAGGTCACGAAGGCTATGGATAAGCTTTATCCCTTGCCAGACGACGCTCGAGGTCTTGTGAGTGCCGAAGGTGGATGCCGCAGTCTCTGCAGTCACAAAGAGGACGACCATACTGGTCACCGGAGCCACGGCGTTGAAGGATTTTCAAGATTTCAAATTGGAGATTCAGCTGAAGAAGATTTTTGAGGTCTCCGCTCTGGGGGCCCGAGGGGCAATTTGTAGTAACTTTGCATTATGGGCCGGTCTTCGTTGGGTGCAACAACTGCTCGCCAACGAAGGGCTGTCGGAGGAGGAAGCCAGTCAAGCGGGTCATCTAGAGGCAGTCGTAGCTTATAGTGCGGATGCACTGTATGACCTCCTTAGAACTTCGGCTCACTCCATGGTCTCTGCGATCTCTGCCAGATGGCTGTTGTGGTTGCGGAACTGGTCTGCTGTCGGAGCCTTCAAGTCCCATCTGGGGTCCCTCCCATTTAAGGGCAAGCTTCTGTTCAGTAAGGAATTGGAAGACATGATCCAGTTGTTGGGCGAGAACAAAGGGTACCGACTCCCAGAGGACAGGTCGCGTACCAAGGGGTCCTTCTCCTCCAGATCCAGGCTTCGGGGAAAACTTAAGCCTCGTACCCCTCGCTCTAGTGCACCTTCATCCTCATTTCGAGCGGGAGGGGGTAGACAGCAGTCCCAGTCCTTTCGAGGAAGACGATTCGGTAGACCCTCTTCCACATCTTTGGCTCCCGGGGGTAAGTTGTCCCAATGATGTCCTGCCGGTCCAGCCCTCCATTCTGAAGGTAGGCGGCAGACTGCCTCTCTTTTACGAGGTATGGACCACAATCACAATGGACCAGTGCGTGGTTTCTGTGATAAAACACAGCTACGCCTTAGATTTTGCTCACCTTCCCAACCCAAGATTTTTTCCATCCCCATGCGGTCACGCGGAGAAGCGACAAACGGTCCAACAGACTTTGCTCCGGTTGCTAGATCTGGGGGCAATTGTTCCAGTCCCAGCCTTGGAGCAATGAAGAGGACACTACTCCATATACTTCATCGTTCCAAAGAAAGAGGGCGCCTTCTGGCCCATCCTAAATCTGAAGGACAGGTGTCTTCGAATACCACGATTTCGCATACAGACCCTGAGGTCCGTGATTGCCTCAGTAAGGCCGGGAGAGTTTCTGGCTTCGCTTGATCTCACGGAGGCGTACCTGCACATTGGTATCAGGAAGGAGCATTAGAGGTACCTCAGGTTCTATGCCTTGGGGAAGCATTTCCATTTCAGGCGTTACCATTTGGTCTCACGACGGCTTCCAGGACTTTCACCAAGATCATGGTGGTGGTGGCAGCGCAGTTGCGCTGGGAGGGGCTGTTAGTTCATCCTTATCTGGACGACTGGTTGATTTGAGCAAAGTCCGAGGCGCTTTGCCGTTCAGCGATTTAGCGGGTGCTGCAGTTATTACACTCCCTTGGTTGGGTGGTCAATATATCCAAGAGTCACCTCGCTCCCTCTCAGTCTCTGGAGTTTTTGGGAGCTCTATTCGATTCACGACAAGGCAAGGTCTTTCTTTCCGTCGAGCGCTGTCACAAGTTGCAACACCAGGTAAGGGCCTTACTTCAGAATCCGATGCCGACGGTTTGGGACTACCTGCAGTTCCATGGGACTACCTGCAGTTCCATGGCTTCGACGGTTTGGGACTACCTGAAGTTCCATGGCTTCGACATTGGAATTGGTGCCGTGGGCTTTTGCGCACATGCGACCCTTATGGTCGGTGTTGTTGTCCAGCTGGAGTCCAGTTTCCGAACAATTCCATCTTCCATTACTGCTGATGGACCTGGCATGGGCCAGCCTGCAATGGTGGTTGTGTTTGGACAATCTCCTCCGGGGGGAGTCGCTCGTGGCATCAGAGTGGACGGTGGTCACCACTGATGCGAGCCTTACTGGTTGGGGCGCGGTGTGTCTGCGGAATTCAGTACAGGGGCTCTGGTCCATGCTTGAGTCTTGCTGGTCGATCAATCGCTTGGAGACCAGGGCGGTACGATTGGAACTCTGGGCATTCCTGCCACTGATTCAGGGAAAGTCGGTCAGGGTCTTGTCCAACAATGTGACAACGGTAGCCTACATCAACCGTCAGGGGGGGACTCGGAGTCGCCCGGTGGTGCTAGAAGCTTGCTTGTTGATGCAGTAGGCAGAGCGTCACCTTCTCAGCATCGCCACATCCCACATAGCAGGGGTAGACAATGTTCACGCAGACTTCCTGAGTTGGCATCAGCTCGATCCTGGAGAGTGGGAGCTGTCGGATAGGGCCTTCCAGCTAATCTGCGACACATGGGGATAGACAGTCATGGATCTGATGGCCACCTTTCAGAATGCCAAAGCTCCACGCTTCTTTGCCTGGTGCAGGGAACCAGATGCGGAGGGGGTGGATGCCTTGGCACTTCCTTGGCCGACGTCGATCCCTCTCTATGTTTTTCCCTCCTGGCCTCTGATCGGCAAGGTTCTTCGCAGAATAGAGCATCATCCAACGGAGGTCATTCTGGTGGCTCCTGAGTGGCCACGGCATCCGTGGTTTGCCGACCTCCTAAATCTAGCATTAGAGGAACCACTGCGTCTGCCGGCGTTACCGAATCTACTTCATCGGGGGCCTGTTTGTTTCGATCAGGTAGATCACTTTTGTCTAGCGGCATGGCATTTGAGAGGCGCCGTTTAAGAGATAGGCTATTTAGATGTGGTGGTCTCCACCCTACTGAGGTCTTGTAAAACCTCCACTTCCTTATCTTATGCATGGGTTTGGAAGGTTTTCGAGTCTTGGTGTATTGCTCGTGCAACTCGGGCGTCCGTTTCCAATGTTCTAGCCTTCCTTCAAGACGGTTTAGCCAAAGGGTTATCCTGCAGTTCGTTGCTGGTGCAAGTGGCTGCCCTCGGTTGTTTATGTGGTTCAGTAGACGGGGGGACGCTGGCTTCAATCCGGATGTTGCCCATTTTCTTAAGGGGGCAAAACATCTACATCCTCCGTTGATTGTTCCTTGTCCCTCCTGGAACCTAAATGTGGTGCTAAAGGCCTTGTGTGCGCCACCATTTGAACCACTGAAGAGGGCGACCCTGAAGGATCTTATGTTAAAGGTAGTATTTTTGGTGGCAATAGCTTCGGTTAGGCGAGTCTCGTAACTTCAGGCATTGTGTTGTAGGGAACCTTTCTTGAGGATCTCTGAGTCCAGAGTTAGTCTCCGGACGGTTCCTTCCTTTCTACCGAAAATTGTTTTAGCTCGTCATTTGAACCAGTCGGTAGAGCTTCCAGTGTTTTCCCAACTCGACAGGTCGGATCCCCTCTCCAAGGATCTGAAGAAACTGGATGTGCGTAGGACCCTTCTGCACTATCTGGAAGTGACTAATGGTTTCCGGGTTTCGGATCATCTCTTCATCCTCTGGAAGGGGCCTCGGAAGGGTAATATGGCATCTAAGACGACCATCGCGCGGTGGTTGAAGGAGGCTATTAATTCTGCATACCTTTTGGCTGGTCGGCCCTTGCCTTTACAGCTGAGGGCACACTCGACATGTTCCCAGGCAGCTTCCTGGGCGGAGTGTCACCAGATTTCTTCTCAAGAGATCTGCAGAGCAGCGACATGGAAATCGTTGCATACTTTTGCATGGCATTATCGGCTGGATGTCCAGGACTCCAAGGAGGGCAATTTCGGAGCAGGCGTGTTGAGAATGGGCCTCTCCGGGTCCCATTCCAAGTAGTTCTGAGCTCTGGTACATCCCAGGAGTCTGGTCTGATCCGGTACGTACAGGGAAAAGAAAATTAGGTCTTACCTCTGTTAATTTTCATTCCTGTAGTACCAAGGATCAGTCCAGAGTCCCAACCGCTTCAGCACTAAGTCGGAGAGTCCGCCTTTTTTTCTATTGCTGTTCTAGTTGGTTTGGGGATGAAGATTCTTGTTTTCTGTCTGTCCCTGGTTTTCGGGTCAAGTTCCTTGCTGGGTTTAGTGACCCGAGGGTTCCCCGGTTGAATTTCATGTATATAGTTAGTTTTTCAGCTGGGGGGTTATTCTGCTTTGACATTACGTAATACTGACAGGCTGTGGGTGGTACCCTGGTATATATGACAGAGCCTGACAAGTTTTGCTCTGTCTCCATCTGCTGGTGTGGAGGCATAACCCAGGAGTCTGGATTGATCCTGGGTACTACAGGAACGAAAATTAACAGAGGTAAGACCTAATTTTCTTTTGCTCCTCGAGGGCCCATGTTCCCCGTGTCGCTGCCTGCAACCTCTACCTTCTACTTGGAAGAACTAACTACAGTCACCATCTGTGAGTACAGAAAACATCTCTCTCTATAGTACTGCTTCACTGGAATCAGGTACTCGCTCCTCGAAGGCCTGCCCTCTGCTTCGATGCCAGACCTCTTGTCTAGTGGAATCTCTGCTATTGCTAGTGAGTACAATGCTACTGAGTCTCTCTGCTCTAAGGGATCAGGTACTCGCTCCTTGAGGGCCTGCTCTCCCTGTCTCGGAGCTCTCCTATTCTACTTGGGACTCTGAATGCTAATTATATTGTGTGCTCATAACTCTGTCTCTTTTCCACTACAGCATTGCCTACAGAGGATCCGCTGTTCCAGTGTCCTGTGAGAGAGCACGCCCAGCCGGACTTTTCAACCATTACTCACTACTGCCACCTCTGGTGGTTCCATATACTGTTTAATAAAAGATTCAATTCTGTGTTTGTCTGTCCGGAGAGTTAGCCTGACACTGTGGTCCCTCACGAGACTGCCCCCCGTGGGCGCGGTCAGCTGCCACAGTGTCCAAGGATCCATCCAAACACCAATAACCCTAACATAGTCCAAACATGGTCAAATGCAAGCAGAGGTCAGTTCAGGCATCGGTCCAAATGTGGTCAAAGGCAAGCAGAGGTCAGTACTGGGTAATCAGTCCGAGGAGGTACTACCTGGGTAGCGAACGTGGAACAAGACACAGGAATAAAGGAACTCAGGAACAGACACAGGAACAGGCACAGGAACGCAGGAAAACTGGAACAAGCACAGAAACAAGGAACGCAGGAACACTGGAACAAGCATGGGAACAAGGACAGCAACTAGCTTCACTCAAGGTGATGACCCGTTTGCCAAGGCGAAGAGTGAGCGGCTGAGCCCTGCCTTTTATGCAGGGCTCAGGTGATGTAATTGCCGGGTGCTGCAGAGCGGTTTCCCGCCACGGCGCCTTTAAAGGTTGGCCTGATGCGCGCACACCTAGAGGTGGGGCCAAGGAAGCCGAGGCCACGGAGCCCCAACGCAAGCCACGCTATGAGGCCTGGGAGCTGGAAGGAGCCGGAGATGCAGGCACCTGACGTCTGGGGTGCAGGTGACTCGCCACGGCAGCCAGCGAGGAGGGACTGGGACCCCCGGAGGAAGCAGAGAGGTGAGCAGGGACAGCAGTGGCCTTAGCGTGGCCAGGGCATGCAACAAAATTATTACATTGTGCAAAATTGGTTTAGAGTTTGACAAACTTCACTACAAAATAATTGCATTATTTTCACAGTCTATAGGGACGTTACTATCCACTTTTGGTTTAGAGACAAAATATTTTATGGTAAAAAACAACTCTCGAGGACAGTTGATGGATTTTGCAATCCTAGAACTAATATAATTTTGTCTTGTTTGCTTGTATTAGTCTTTACAGTCTGCTAATTCAGGAACATCATGTTTGAGAATTGTTCTGGCTTTTATGCTCTGCAGATTGCAAGTTACCCCTGAAGCAGCTATCATTGAAACTCAGGTCTGCATCAGGATTTTGCATATGGATTTGGACAATTCATTATTTGATAAATAGAATATATGTTTAATGCATACCACAGTACATTTTTGCTATAATTGCAGGCTTCTTTTATGATGATCTAACTCTTTTCTTTTTTGCAATTGTGCATTAGGTGAATATTTTTTGTATTATTTTTTCATCTTTGTGGTTTTGTTTGAGTATTGTCTCATGCAATTCAGCCAGAATCTCATAATTTAAGCTGTGTCAGCTCCTTCTTCATTACAGGGAGCAGAAGACAGATTGCGCAAGCTCTGACTTAGGACTGTAGCTCCCTAGTTATAATGAATAATTTCCATTGTATCAAACCTTTTATTTCTTTGTGAAATAGCTGTATTTTTCTAAAGAATTCAAAAATAATTATAATATTATTTGTTTAATAAAACAAGGTTTCATACAGATATGAACTCTGTCCTTGGAAGTCTATATAAGAAAAATGAGTAAATGTGGTGGGTTGAAGGCTAAGCACTAGGGATGTGCAACCGTTTCCCCAAATTAGGTAATTTCATTGAAATTGCCTAATTTGGAATGGTTCGGGAGAACCGAAAAACAATTGAATTTTTTCAGAAATTTCCTAAAAAATTCATTTTTGAGTTACTGCCAGGTTAGTGTGCACTAGCGGAAGTTAGTGTGCACTAGCGGGAGTTAGTGCATACTAACCTGAAAATTGGGGCCCCCGAAAAAAAAACCCCCGAACCGCCGGAAAAATGAAATTCCTGCTGGGGGGCCCCAAAATGAAGCCCCACAGGAAATTTTTACATGAAGCACCTCTCTACTAAGCACATCAGAACCAGACTAACTGGTATGCCAGTGCAATTAAGTACCCCCATGTTAAAGAAAACTGTAAAAAAAACACAAAAGAGCACCGAATCATGATCCCAATTATCAAAGCTGTATCTGGCAAGGGAACCGGCAACAAAGATTACATTAATACAAACGGGACATACTACAAATCATTTGGGATACAGAATGCAAACATTTGCTAATTAATATGGCCATTTAAAATGGTTTACAGGAGCTGTCATCTAGCCACAAATGATTAGAAGTCTGGGCGGTTCTGGAACTTTCCTTCCGCATCCCCCCACCTTCACCTCCCTTCCCCTATTTACCCTACCCCCCAGCCCTACCTAAATCCCCCCCTACCTTCGCACCGCCGCAGCATCCCCCGGCACAGGCCGCAGTGCCAGGGGACTCAGAACTGCCCTCCCGGCCCGCCCCTGAACCGTCACCACGCCCCCGGATCTGCCTCAGCCCGCCCCCTGACCCCGGACACGCCCCCTCCTGCCCCTTTTACGAAGCCCCGGGACTTACGCACATCCCGGGGCTTTGCGCGTGCCGGCGGCCTATGCAAAATAGGCACGCGAGAGTGTGAGTGCCCTGCATGCCTAGATCCGGCAGGATTTACACGCGCAGGGCTTTTAAAATCTAGCCCATTATTTTCAAATCACCTGGCAATTTTTACTGGCATTTACCAGAGTCTAGTTGAAAACAGTCCTCCTCAAAGGCAGCTAAAGGAATTTCTGTGTTCCTGTGGACACATTTCAGTCAGAGGAGGAATATGTCATGTGTACATTTGTTTTTCAACTGTATGTATGGTATTTTGACCCTTTTTCCCCTGCCATCTGCAAAAATGCCAGGTGCAATGTGCATAGATGCTCATAACACATGTTCATTGTGCTTCCTAATTTTCAAAGAGAAACAATGTAGGTAATTTCTCTGAAAATATTCATAAAGTACATGGATTAAAACCACCCATTGGTTTGGTATTGCATGGGCTGCTTGAGAATTGTGCCACTTAGCTTTTAGACAGCCATTCCAGATATGGATCTGAGATTGACTGTAGCGGATTTCCTATGTCTTAGTTCCCTATACTTTTACATAAATAGACACTGTGATAGGGTGTGCACTGCAAAATACGGAATTAATTTTCAAAACATTATACACATAAAATTGAGCACATATGCACATAAGTAGCATCTACTCGCATATTCTGTATTTTATAAAAGTAAAAAATACATGCGTATTTTCACTTTCACACACAAACATATTTGTGTGTAAAGAAAAGGGTGTTCTAAGAATGTTCCTGGGCAAGGCCAACACTTATGCACGTAGGTAGTTATTTTAAATGACATGCATGTACATTTCCCAGCTCATTTGCGTACTTTTACACCTGCTAATTATCTGACAAAAGTGATAAGAAACATCTTTATTGTGTAGTACTCTACTGACTGTGTGCGAGGTCTGAGTAAACTAGGGGGGCAGTTCAGGCTGAAGAACCAGGAAGATCTTGATGACCTGGAGAAGGATTGGACAAACTGGTAGAATAATTTGTATACTGGTTAATTTCATTTACATGCACATGTTATAAAATTGGCCAACTTTTGCACGTAAATTGGGACTTATGTAAGTCCTACTTTTCTTTGATGTGTAAAATATATGCAGGTGTATTTTAAAAATAATTAGGAAAAGTATGTGTGTTCAATGTATTGACATACATGGTTTGAATGCATTGCATATATTCACACATATGCTGCAGGGTGGTGATACATGTATTTTATAAAACTTGAGAATATCGTATTCACGTATTATAAAATACTTACATAGATCTTGCAGGAATATATAGTATATGTACCACAACATGCATTCGTTGGAAAGTTGTCGTCTATGGGGTGAATTTTAAAAGTCCTATGTGCGCCAAAACTGGGAGAAACGTGCAGAAGTAGGGCTAGCACGTGCTCTGTAGATCTTAAAAAGCGCACAAGTACATTCATATCTCCTGGTATGCGCACAAATTTTTTTTTTTAAAAGGGGCAGGGGGTGGGCGTGGTTAGGGTGGGGCATGGGCACTCCTAGATTTCTCAATGAAATCTGTGCGAAAGTATTTATGCGCACAAGTGCACACTGGGTCCTCTATTGCGTAACTTTACTTCTGCTATGGATGAGCAAGTCAGTGGAGTTTTAATGATAAGGGCTTACAGGGTAAAGGGAAGCTAATTAACTAGGAGGGTTAGGAAGTCCTAACCTTTCCTGAGTGAACTGGGGAAACAGTAATTGCATCATCACGTATATCTACTAAAATCCCCTTAGTTCCCAGTAGAGGCGGCATTTGAGTGCACATGCATGTATCTCTATAAAATTGTGCACACATATACATGTGTACAGCCTATTTTATATCATGTGCGCATATACGTGTTTATGTTATAATATGGCCGTTAGGGGTGTGAATCGTGTGATCGATCGTCTTAACGATCGATTTTGGCTGGGGGGGGAGGGAAATCTGATCGTTGTGTGTTTTTTTTTTTTTTTTAATTATTAAAAATCGTAAATCGGGGGAGGGCAGGAAAACCGGCACACCAAAAAAACCCTAAAACCCACCCCAAACCTTTAAAACAAATCCCCCACCCTCTCGAACCCCCCAAAATGTTTTAAATTACCTGGGGTCCAGTGGGGGGGCCCCAGCGCGATCTCCCTCTCTCTGGCCACGACTGCGTTAAGAGAAATGGCGCCGGTGGCGGTTGCCCGTATGACATAGTGAGGGCAAAGGTAGCGCCGGCACCATTTTGAAGATTGGCAATACGGCCCGCGTGCAGGAGGTCGCTCCCGGACCCCGCTGGACTTTTGGCAAGTCTTGTGGGGGTCAGGAGGCCCCCCCAAGCTGGCCAAAAGTCCCTGGGGGTCCGGGGGCGATCTCCTGCACGCGTGACATCGGGAGCCAGGAACCAAAATGGCACTGGCCATTTTGGTTCCTGGCTCTCATGTGACAGGGCTCAGGGTTCTTTGCCCTGTCACATGATAAGGGCAAAGGGCCACCGGCGCCATTTCTCTTAACGCAGTCGTGGCCAGAGAGAGGGAGATCGCGCCGGGACCCCCCCACTGGACTCCAGGTAATTTAAAACATTTTGCCCTCACTATGTCATATGGGCGACGGTCGCCCGTATGACATAGTGAGGGCAAAGGTAGTGCTGGCGCCATTTTGAAGATTGGCAATATGGCCTGCGTGCAGGAGGTCGCTCCCAGACCCCCGCTGGACTTTTGGCAAGTCTTGTGGGGTCAGGAGGCCCCCCCAAGCTGGCCAAAAGTCCCTGGGGGTCCAGCAGGGGTCCGGGGGCGATCTCCTGCACGCGTGACGTCGGGAGCCAGGAACCAAAATGGCGCCAGCGCTACCTTTGCCCTGTCACATAAGGGCAAAGGGCCACCGGCGCCATTTCTCTTAACGCAGCCGTGGCCAGAGAGCAGGAGGAGATCGCGCTGGAACCCCCCACTGGACCCCAGGTAATTTAAAACATTTTGGGGGGGTTCGGGAGGGTGGGAGATTTGTTTTAAAGGTTCGGGGTGGGTTTTAGGGGTTTTTTGGTGTGCCGGTTTTCCCGCGCCCTATTTAACGATACAATGCAAATGCCCCTGACGATAAATCGGGGGCATTTGTATTGTATCGTGCACTCTAACGATTTTGGACGATTTTAAAATTATATGACGATAATTTTAATCGTTCAAAAACGATTCACATCCCTAATTTGGCCATGTCCTTTAGCGCGAGGCTGCATACGTGCTTACATGTGCGCCCATATGCTGGTTTGAAAGTTACCGGCCTTGGGTTTTGTTTGGCTTTCCTTCCTTTTTTCTTTTTTTTCATTTCATGTATTGTTCATTACGTTTCATTTCATTTATCCAGAATGAAATAATCGAAATGAAAAAAAGAAGGGGAAAAGAAAAGAGTCCCTGATCTGGCAATCCACCCAACCAGCAAAAATCAATTGCATCCTCAGCCACCCCCAGACCTCTCTGAGCCATCCTTACCCCATCCATGGGTTTAAATGGGATAGAAGTAATCGCCAGTCGCTCCTGAGAGTGGCAGCATTTTGAAAAACAGCCACGGCTGGAGCGGAGCGACTGGGGATCACTTCTGCCCCATTTAAATCCACGGAATTGGATAAAGAGGGTTCGAGTAATTTTCACAAGTTTAGTGGGCAAAAAGGGACCCAGACCGGATTGGGAAGAGGGGAAGGTTAATTTAGCAGCAGCTGATCTTCAAAACAGAATGAAAACCCCACCTAAATGTATTTCTTGTTGCTTTTGTTTTGGGAACAAAATAAAATGAATGCACATCCTGACACATTGCTGACAGGCACAGTGCAGACTGCCACGATGAATCTCTCAGTAGGGGATTCTACCATTTAATTTGATGAATGCATGAAAAATCTGCAATTCTGTTAGGTGGCTTTGACAAACCTCAAGTTCAAAACTGGCACATTTGCAGCAAAATCCCAAAATGGATCTGAGGAAAACTGTTTACAGATTAATTGGACTTGTTGGATCTACTGCTTTTTTTTTTTTTCATTTGCAATTTTTTTTTTCAGATGTACTTTCGATTTTTTTTTCCCCAGAAACATGATTTCAATAATAATCTCAGAAAAAGCCATGCTTCCCCTCAAACTCAGACTGCGCATTCCTATCCCCAAGGCGGCTGTGGCCAGTTGCAGAAGGAACAGAGTAATTCTGTTACTTTCCCTGAATCAGTGGCTGGGACGAGCAGTGCTCAGATTTAGGAAACGCCAGAATTAGGAAGCTGCAATCATCAGTGCTCTAGGGGATTTATTTCCAAAGCACTTCACCAAGCGCTGTAGCCTGTTTTATGCACGTAAATTGTGCTTTGAGAATCAACCTGCAGGTTCTGCATGAAATTGGACTTCACATGTACCTGCAGTAAGAAAAAGCATTCTGGGAGAATGAGCTGAGGCGGGGAAAGGATTTCTGCGCGTGCTTTCAGATTTTTTATTTTCCAAAGTCTCTCTGTAAATCTCCACGTACATAAAGTTACACGCCTGCTTAGGAGAAGGCGGAGCTTTACGTGCGCACGTCAAAGTGCATACCGGGGACATTCGTGACATTTTCAAAGCGGACTTATGCGTATACGTAGTTTTGAAAATTTGGGCTAAAGTCTGAGGGCCTGATTTTAAAAAGCATTTACTCGAGCAAAACTGGTTTTTGCTCGAGTAAATACACTTTACTCAAGTAAGTGGGCTTTTCAAAATTGCTACAATATATGCCATTGAATTGTCCATAGGATTTACTCAAGTAAGTGCACTTTACTCGAGTAAATAGCTTTTGAAAATTGCTACGATAGTATGTCACATTTACATGCATAACTCCTTTGAAAATGACCCCCTGAGGGAATAAAGTAATTGAGCCCTAAATTACCCTCCCTTTGTATGGGGAAGGTCATTTTGAAACCCCCCCACAGGAATCTTGCAGTCTTTGTGTACCTGTGGGATTGCAAATTTATTTATTTTATTTATGTATAAGCATTTGTTACCTGCCCTTCCTATATTCAGGGCGGGGCACAATACAAACACACATAACATACAACAAAAATGACATCATGATGCAATGAAAATCAATAAAAAGTTAAAATAAGAATACATTATGAGTCAAATTACAAGCACAAAGCAAATCAAATAAAAACATAAAGCAATGACTTTGTTGAGTGAAGAACCTTGGAAAGAGTCAGGGAGGACTGCACGTACATCGCCAGAAGGGCTAGAGATTGTTAGTTGAGTTTGGGAATGCTTTTTTTAAAAGGTGGGTCTTTTTTTTAAAGAAGTTTCTTTCATGAAGGCATCTTACTACTTTTGGTAAGCTGTTCCATAAGAATGGGCCTGCTGAAATAATTCATTTCAAAGGAACACTCCCCTTGCAGTTTGCGGCATACACACAATGTGGTGATATTGTGAAAGTGCAAGTGGAGATTTCAAAATAAAACCTTCAATCCCCTGGCCTATCTCTGCCCTTTGTTTGTGAAACAGTGTGCATATTTTTCATTGCATGGGGTGGAGGGGAGCTAAAAAAAAAACAAGCCATGCTTTTATGCAGATAAACACGTTTACCCTATGTAAAAACGTCGGATGATTGCCTGTTGCAAAGCAGGTGGAAAGTACGTGACCACAAATATACCCATGGACCCCCCCTCCCCCGCAGGCCCCCAATTTTCAAAAGTGAAACTCCACAGGGAGTTTCCTTTTGAAAATTAGCTGATCAAGTCCATGGATACAAAGTACTTACAGACCTATGACTGCCTGTCAGGTTTGAAATGTTCCTCCTCTATGATATACAATTATTCATAGCAAATTGATCTTCCAGTTAGAGCACAGACGTGTGAGCCTAGGGACCCTAATAGAAATTAGCTATCCACTACCTACCTACAATGTGAGCTTGGGTAGAGCACTTCATCTTATGCTTGAATATAGACGATACAGCAGGGGCTTCCCAAAACCTGTCCTGGGGACCCCGCAGCCAGTCTGGTTTTCAGGATATCCACAAGGAATATGTGTAACCCTCTTCTTCCGAGGGGCATCTCCTCTATGGGCTCACAAACAAATTTACCCCAGATTCATCAAAATACTGTACATTTTGCATGACTATAATGCCCGTGATTAGAAAAAAAGAAAGGGGCATGGTTAGGGTTATTTTGCACCCTGTGATATTTTCACTTCATAGCTTGCAGATAAGCATTTCCTTCTTGTGGGCTGCTCCTGGCAGGAGGGAGAGAGAGAGAGAGCCTCTGTAGAAGGTGCTCTTATAAGCCAACTATTTATATCGCTGTGGGAGGGTCAACTAGTAGCTCGAGGTGATGTTTTGGCGGTGGTCTAGGGTTTTGGGGGCCAGTTTTACATTCACAGTGAGACCTACGAACGGCACAGTGCACATGGGTGAACATTTGATGTGAGATGGAATGAGGAAAGGGACACAAAGACGAGATTTCTGCAATGCGCTCTCGCCCGAGCTTGATGTACAGTATGTGCCACAGCAGCTTTGTTCCTTCCGGAAGTTTACTGAGCATGGCTGTGATGTCAAGCTCAAAACTCTTGAAGAAAAATTAATATAACAGTAATGAAAGTAAATATATATTTTCATTCTTTACAATTGTAGTATTAAGTCAGCTTTCTTTTTTTTTTTTTTCCTCTGAACCTACATGTCTTCCCAAGTTGAAAATAAAACAAGTGCATTTAGGCAGGGCCGTGTATGATGCAGCAGAGATCTGACTTTTTTTTTCCTTTAGACGGGCTTGGAGGAAGGAATGGAGACGGGGGGTGGGGGGGGGGGGGGGAAGGACCCACAGAAAATGTTTTCATGCACTGGCTGTAACCAATCAAATTCTGCATGATGCCAAAAAATTACATGCAGCAAAGCCAGACCCTGTCAGTAACAAGCTGATTGCTTTAAGTGAGGGAGATTTCCTGAATGTTTAAATTGAAACTTCTACTTTGATTAAAGCAAAGAGAAGTACCAGGACGGCTTCCTAACTATTTAGTTCCTAAAATTCCTGTGAGGTCTGGAGATGACAAATTCAATTCTGATGTGCTGTGTTTTACACTCAGCAGACTGTAGGAAAAGGCAAAACTAATCAAGCCTGGGTTTCCCATGGGCTAAGCTTTAAGATGTTTTCCTATTTTGAAGTCAAGGAAATATGTTAAAACCCACACAGACTGAGTAAAGTTTACATAAAGCGAAATCTATGTGACCATGTTTTTGCACAGTATGCATATTTTGACTTTTCATTATTTTTCTGTTTGTTTAATCTTTCCTCTGTTTTACAATTTTATTCTCACCGCATTTGTGTTACAAAAGCTGGGGAAGAGAATGAAATCGTTTGGAATGTTCTGTGAAGGTTTGCCTGTATGAGGTTTTTGTGTGGTAAGTAATACATTAAAGCAGTTGCCTTAAAGGTCCATTTTCAAAGACCTGCTGAGTGAAGAAGATAAGCGGAAAACTGTATCAGAATTCAAGAAAGCATGGGACAAGCAGAGAGGATCAGGGAGAGAGAGGAAGGGACTATGAAGCTGGGCAAGGGATATGGATGGGTAGATGGTCTTTATCTGTTGTCATGCTCTGTGTTTCAGATGGTTATGTTTATTTATTTTTATATACCAACATTGAATCTGAGATATCACATTGGTTTACATTCAGGTACTGTATGTATTTCCCTATCCCCAGAGGGCTTACAGTCTAAGTTTTTGTACCTGAGGCAATGGAGGGTAAAGTGACTTGCCCAAGGTCACAAGGAGTGACAGTGGGACTTGAACGCTGGTCTTCTGGTTCGTAGCCCACTGCTCTAACCACTAGGCTACTCCTCCTCCCTTCTTTAGGAAATTTTCAGCTTAAAAATTCTCCAAACTTTGACCAGCTAGATTTAGTGCTGCTGAAATTTCCAGCTAAACAGCTGGCTGCCCTTGAAAATCGACGCTAACTGGTTAAGCTTTTTAAAAGAAAGACTGTGTGACAGCCAATCCCCACCTTCTCAAAAAAAACAAAATCAATGCCGGGTTCCACATTACAAGGAACCACTCGGGAAACGGATCTTGGCGTCATTGTGGACAATGAATTGAAATCCTCAATTCAGGGTGCAGCCGCACTCAGAAAAGCAAATAGAGCATTAGGAATTTTTCATTTCATTTCTTTTTGTTTTTCTTTTGAGTTTTTAATGCAATCTATATGCAAACAGTATGCATCAAATGCATTAAGATGGCAACTTTTAAACAGGAGCGCGGGTGCACATGTGCACGTGTTCCTCAGCCCGCATCCAGGGACCTGGCCATTACACACGCGCTTATATGCACGCATGTTATAAAATAGACTGATTGTGCGCACAATTTTAAATGGGCTCACACCTATGTGTGCAAATTCCACTTCTACCACGTAAGTGGGGGTAACTGAGTAGACATGTGCCAACGCATTTCCAGTTTTCCCAGTTCATACCCAGTTCACCCAAGTATGGGTTAGGACTTCCAAAACCCCCTAGTTGTGTTTCCCCTGTTAGCCCCAACCCTTAAAACCCCACCAGCCTATCTATTTGTATTTTTTTATTAGTTATATGTCCTCCATAGCAGAAGACCAGCCTTTCAGGACAATTAACTTATCTTCCTTTCAATATTCTCTCTACTTGCTTTTCTTCAGACTATCCCTCTCACCCATCCCTTTCTTTGCCTCTACCCCCTACACTTTCCTCATCATTTTCTTCATTTATTTAACCTTACTCTCATCCCTCTAAGATGAATATCTCAATTCCTCTGATTCTTTGATGTGCTTGTTTGTTATGTATAAATAATTTCCAATGATCATATAAGACAAAGTTCAGACCAGAATGTTTCATCTCTTTTTACTGTTAAAATTGTTGAAACTTGTTTCACTGTATCGCTTTATGGCGAAATTGAAGTTATAAGTAAACCGGTATGATTTGTATCTCTACAAGAATATCGGTATAGAAAAAATAAAAATAAATAAATAAATAAGTAAATAAGTAAAGTTACATGGTAGTGGACCCTGGCATGCGCCTGTGCACATAAGTATTTGCGTGCAAATTACAAGTTGAAATCCAGGAACTCCCATGCCCTTCCCAGACCACGCTTACTCCCCGCCACTTTTTTGGAACTTTTCATTTGTGTGCATAACGGGAAATATGCAAATACATGGGACCCTTTTAAAATCCGCTCGGCATGCACCACCTGACATAATTCGCGTCACTCCCAATTTTGACGTGCCGTGCTTTTAAAATTCACCTTTAAATGCATGTTATTAATCAATAGCACATACAACATGCTTAGGGAGGATAATTTCAAACAACTGCACAGGCAGCATATGCGTGTGTATGTGGCTGGCATAGTTTTACTATATTATTTTATAACAAACACATATCACAAACGCACCTGTTATAATATATACGTATGTTTACCAACACGTTGTTGCGCCGGAGGTAGACCCTTGAGCCGAGGTGGGGTTGATGCTACCCGTAGGAGGGATCCTATGTGTCCCCACCATCGGCAGGCAGAGAGGGCTGACGGATGGAGGCCAGCTGGTGCTTCACCAATACCAGCTCTCGTTCCCCATGGGTTGAGCCTTTGGGTGCCGGGGCCAGCTGGACTTAGGTGGCCTCTGTCAGTGGTCGTCGATGGGTGGATTGAGGTCAGCCCAGAGGCAGCAACCAGTATAGGAGCAGTCGATACTGGATGAGGCGGAGTCCCGGAGACCCGGGCGCCAATAGGAACACAGTCTGACAGAGGGCACCTGAGCAAGAGTAGGTCAAAGCCTAAATGAACCAAATCCAGGACAAAGGCTGAAGAGGCGTCTTTAAGCAAGCTGGGTTCAGGACTGGTGGCGGTCTGGAAGCAGTGGCAAGCAAGGCTGAGGTCTGGACGAGGAGAGAGTCAAAGGATGGTCAGATGAAGCAGAAGTCCAGGGCTGGAGAGAAGCAACAGTGTGATCAGGCAATGCAGAGGTCCGGGGCTGGAGAGAGGCAATGGAGTAGTCAGGTAATGCAGAGGTCCGGGGCTGGAGAGAGGCAACGGAGTAGTCAGGTAATGTAGAGGTCCGGGGCTGGAGAGAGGCAATGGAGTAGTCAGGTAATGCAGAGGTCCGGGGCTGGAGAGAGGCAACGGAGTAGTCAGGTAATGCAGAGGTCCGGGGCTGGAGAGAGGCAATGGAGTAGTCAGGTAATGCAGAGGTCCGGGGCTGGAGAGAGACAACGGAGTAGTCAGGTAATGCAGAGGTCCGGGGCTGGAGAGAGGCAACGGAGTAGTCAGGTAATGCAGAGGTCCGGGGCTGGAGAGAGGCAATGGAGTAGTCAGGTAATGCAGAGGTCCGGGGCTGGAGAGAGACAACGGAGTAGTCAGGTAATGCAGAGGTCCGGGGCTGGAGAGAGGCAACAGAGTAGTCAGGCAATGCCATTATAGACCTCTCATGATTTTAAAGACCTCTATCATAGCCCCCCTCAGCCATCTCTTCTCCAAGCTGAACAGCCCTAACCTCTTTAGTTTTTCCTCATAGGGGAGCTGTTCCATCCCCTTTATCATTTTGATTGTACCGTCTCCATCACAACTATATCTTTCTTGCGATGTGGCGACCAGAATTGTACACAGTATTCAAGGTGTGGTCTCACCATGGAGCGATACAGAGGCATTATGACATTCTCTGTTTTATTCACCATTCCCTTTCTAATAATTCCTAACATTCTGTTTTCTTTTTTGACTTCCGCAGCACAGTGAACCGACGGTTTCAATGTGTTATCCACTATGATGCCTAGATCTCTTTCCTGGGCGGTAGCTTCTAATATGGAACCTAACATTGTATAACTACAGCAAGGGTTATCTTTCCCTATATGTATCACCTTCACTTATCCACATTAAATTTCATCTGCCATTTGGATGCCCAATTTTTCAGTCTCACAAGGTTCTCCTGCAATTTATCACAATTTGCTTGTGATTTAACTACTCTGAATAATTTTGTATCATCTGCAAATTTGATTACTTCACTCATTGTATTCCTTTCCAGATCATTTATAAATATATTGAAAAGTGTTACGAGAAGGGGGGTATTTAGTGTGCCCTTGGGCCTCAGCCCGACCCCAGTCGGATCCAGGACCGAACCAAGGGTTGATGGTGTGTTCCCTCTGCCAAGCCTGCAAGCTCCCAAGGCCAACAACATGATGATGTTGGAAGTTGAATGGTCCTCCCACCATTCCGAGCCCTTTCGGACCTGCCACTTCGAACGGCATGGAGCTGTAGGCCTGGCCTGAGGATGAGGGCAGATGGGCCTTGACATGATACCAAGTTTGATGCAACGGCATCACAGACAAGGGTTGTTAAAGACATGACACCAGGGCTCTTGAAGACATGACACCAGGACTATTGAAGACATGACACCAGGTCTATTGAAGGCATGACACCAGGGCTGATGCGAAGACCTCACGGACCAGGGTCGATGTGACGGCATCCTGGACCAGGGTTGATGCGACGACATCAGAGACAGGACGAGGAACTTGACAGTCCAGACGAGATGAGAAGCTGGGCAGGAGGACATTGGCACTGTCTCTCAGGGCACCCTACTCAGCCCACCTTCACGGGTGGACCCAATGGGCTGGTCGCGGACCACCCTGTCCCACTGCGTGCCCTACACAGCCTGAAGAGGCTGGTCACGGACCACGCTGAGAACGGGATGAGCGCAGGGAAGAATCCAGCCGAGGTAGAACTTCAACGATGGAGCCATGAGTCGTCCGAGGCACCACGAAGGCTGGCAGAACATGACGGCTCAGGAGCACAGGAACAAATTCCACCTGTAGGCCACTCCACACTCAAGAAAGACGTCATCCGAAGGAGCTAGGCCTGACAGAAAGCTCAGGAGCGCTGAAGCGAACACCAAGAAGGGCAGGACACCAGGAGGCAAAACCCCAGGAGACGAAACACCAGGACACCTGGACGTGGACCTCAGGCATGAAACATGACTTTTTTGATTCATACACCTTTCGTGTGGTCATAACATACACACATTCCCATTTGAGGTTGTTCTAACCATAATTGAGAATTTTTGACGTTGAAAGATATTAACTATTGGCGTAGCTAATTGGACAGTATGAACAAGAAAGCCCAGTGCTTGTGACTGTGGCTGTGCGAGTCTGCAATGAACCTCCATGGATAAAGCATACTTATGAACATGCCAATTTAGATTCTAATAAGCCCCTGAAGCAGCCCCTGGATGGGCGAAACTCAGGCCTAGAGTCGGGCAATCAATAAAAGATTTTTAGAAGGACTTTCGGCTACTTTCTGTTTTATTCCTCATGAAACATGACTTGACATGAAGAGACGAAATGAAGAGGAGCTCCACGAAGAAGACCTGACGGAGCTCTGGCAGGCAGGAGCCTCCAGAGTGAAGTAACTCCGATGCAAGGCGAAGACTGAAGTGACGGAACAGCCCTTTTATAGGGCTGGAGCAGGAAATCAGTCCTTAGATGGGGCCAGCACACTTCCTGTGTCTGGCCCTTTAAATCCTAGAGAGAGGCGCGGCCGCGTGCCTAGAGGAACAGGAAGCAGGGCTGTGCAGGACCGTGGACAGCGGTCCTGCACGACATCGTCGTGGAGGAGCAGGGCTGGGCCAGAGCGCAGGCCCCGATGAGGGCAGCAGCTACAGCCGCTGCAGGGGACCCCGGGGGCAGCTCCAGCTGCTAATCCAGCCTGGGGACGCGGCCTCCTGGCTGCGAAGATGTCAGCGACGTCGGTGGTGGCTTCCAGCCGCAAAGAGGGACAGGAAGTCCGCGGCTCCGGCCGCGGTGAAGACAAGCCAGCAGGGCGGCCTTTGGCCGCAGGGAGAACTTGAATCCGTGGCTCCGGCTGCGCAGGAGGCCGACAACGGGCAACATGCCGCAAAGGGAAAAGCGGAGAAAAAGGTAAAATGCCTGCTCGCGGGGATTAGCTCCACGGCAGGGATCATAACAAAATGGAACCCAAGATGGCGTGCTAGTCATTGAACGTTTGTTAGCACTTACCCCGCCAGGAGGGCGGAATGAGTGATCTGATAGGCTTGGTTCCTGTAGGAGGAGAGGTTAGCAATCTGTTAGTGCACTGCTCCCCCAGAAGGGAGGAGTTGGCAAAGTATTATGCTTTGTTCCTGTAGAAAGAGGAGCCAGCAACCTGTATGATCCTCACAGGGAGTAGGCTATCTGATATGGTCTGATGTGGGTTGGCTCCCACAGAGTGGCAGATGATGATACCGCTGTATTAGTGTAAGGAGTAACACTTAGTAGAAATAGTGAATCCCTGGGATGATGGCAGATGACAGCGCCCTCAAGTGGAGATCCTGAGAGTGACCACCGGCTAGGCTGGAGTATTGAGACAAACACAGATAGTTCTTTATTAGACTGGAAGTAGAACCACCAGAGGTGGCAGTAGTGAGGTGATGTGCCCGGCAGGGCTGAAGTCCTTCAGATACTGGAATTACGATCTCTGAGTTGCTGAGCTGTAAGGAGAGACTATAGGTAGTGAGTAGACAGGATATGCTGGATATACAACCACTGGTAGATGATACACTCACACTTGTAGATATCTGTAATGTCTTCTTAAGCAACAGAGAGTCTTCAGTATTCAGGAACAGGAGCCGCAGGCGAATACTGGTTCCTATAGGCAGTCTGAAATAGAACTCACTGTGTATGGGATGGCTTCTGGAATAGAAGAGAGGCTAGGACAGATTTAGGAACATAGGCCCTCGTGGAGCGAGTGCTGGTTCCAATCTGTAAATCTGTAATAGTAATCCATAAGATATAGGTATGCAATATCTTCTGAGGAAGAAGAGAGTCTGAGAAAGGTATTAGGAACATAGGCCCTCATGGAGCGAGTAACGGTTCTTATCTGCAATCTGCAATGGTAACTCACGATCTCCGTACCTACGATAACGTCTTAGACTGAAGGGAGTCTTAGTGATTAGGAACATGGGCCCTCGTGGAGCGAGTACCAGTTCCTGTCTGTAATAGGACTCACTGTGTTCACGACTGCGATAGCCTCCAGGCAATAGGAGTCTTCTGATTATTCGGGAACATAGGCCCTCGAGGGGCGAGTACCGGATCCCGTCCAACAATCTGAAATCAAGAAGAGAGCGGGGCCCCCGAGGAGTGGGTACCCCTAGGTGAGTCTGTAGAGGCAGAGCAGCGGAGAAAGGATTCACCAAGGGTTGCAAGGAAGGGGTTCCTACCCTTGCCCTTGCTAACTCCATTTGAATTAGCAATCAAAGACCTTTTATGTTGGAAGCGAATGATGTCACTATGGAGGGATGCCCCCGAGGTTCGCACCCTTGCTGGTACAAGTCTGGAGCACACGTGCACGCCCTTACGTCATCAGGAACATGGTGGATCCGTAATGTCATGCCAGCCTGGGGATTCCAGGAAGAACATGGCGAAGAGAAGCTGCAGCCGTATCTGTCCATCAGAGCCGAAGGCAGTTGCCACAAGGTAGAGAGGGTGGAGCGAGGGCGAGAATAGGCATGAATGCAACAACATGATGCGTCCTTTTCCTCTTACCTCATTGTAACTATGCTGCACTCTGGTTGGAAGCACAGGGCCCGGGAGAGGTTAGCTTTTGAAGCCTCCCCAGTGGGACCATTAATCGGTCCGATGGATGCTCATGTTCACTGTGGAATTGGTCAGCTGGGTGTGCAGTCGCTGGAGTCGGGTCATGAAGATAGTGTTAGAGCGGACCCCTTCCATGACTCCATTACTTCTCTTTCCCTGACTGAAAGAACGGCTCCTGAGAATCCAGCGGAGATTAGGTCAACTTCATAGCATCTGCCCTCGTCGCGTGCAGAAGACGCGGAAACCGAGGGTCAGCTTGCGACCGCTGCGTCTCTGAATCCCATCACTGAACCCGATACACTTGGCGTCTCTGGAGAGATCCCTCCTAGAGGAGATGTGCAGCTTCAGGGAGATTTTCTACAGGAAACAATTGCCTTTGAAGGTATTGGAACTAAGGTGCTTCCCATGGTAAGACCTGAAGTCTTTTCCCTGGAATCTAACTGGGATGCTATTGCTAAACTCAATGCTAATGTCACATATCAGCTTAACCTTTGGTTAAGAAAGGTGGGGAGATTGAATCTCAGTCTGTTAAAATTGAAAAATAGGAATGATAGAGAGGGTCAGAAGAAAACTCCCATATCCAAAAGAACAGAAGATCTCCATGGAGCCATAAGTTCTTAAAAAGAGATTAACACACAAAGGACAACCATTGAATGCTGCCCCTAGGAAAAGTAACAAAAATTCCACAATGTAATATGGTGGTCAGAACGTGTATATCAGGGGAACTCACCATTTATTATCTCCCTCATGGGCTCATGGAGGTGTTAACCACCCTCACTCTTAACCTGTGGCCTGAATTGGTTTAGACTGAACTGGTAGAGAAAGAAGAGGTCCCCACTCAAACAAAATGGAGAACAAAACAAACCGCAGGAGACACCAAATAAAAGCATTGCTGGTCCTTCAAAAATTTAGAAATTCCTCTCCCTTCCCTCAAGGAACCCCCTTCCCTCTTCTGTGGGTCTGTAAAAATCCAAATGGGGCAGGAGCAAACCCTAGGTGCTTCTGCCTCACCATGTCCCTTCTTAGAAAGGGCAATTCTGTACACCAAACCAGCACCAGATGGCATTTTTAAGACGGGACCTGACAGAGCAGATGCGCCTGGGGATTGCTCCTACCCCATTTGGATTTCTACAGACCCACAGATGGGGAAAGAAGGCTCCCGGGGGAGGTTGAGGGGGTCTTCAATTTTCAAATGTTTTCAATGCCAGCAATGAGTTTTTTAGTGGGGGAGGGGTGGGGGGGGGGAGAGATGTGGATTCTTGAAAACAAAATGAAAGAAAATGCAAAATGTCATTTGTTTTTATTTTGTTTCATTTAAAAAACCCCTTCGTGGATGGCGGAATGAAATAAGCCACACTCTGCAATGCTGTGTTTCTTGACTCAGAATTTTTGCTTCTTACCAATTTACTATGCCCGCAAAGTGGAAGGGGACGATTAGGACTTTTCCCTCGCAGACCTTCCCTTTTTCCGGTCAGCGTGTGATTGACAAGTTTGTGGCTCCAGAATCGACGGGGGCAATTTCCCATGACTCCAGTGGAACCGGCTGTGGATGAAGCTTCACTTAAGTCCCCCTACACGTCCGCTCGCCACCGGCCACACAAAACTCCACTCCCAGTGCCTCGGTGTCTCAGACCGATGATGTCACTGAGAGGGCTGAGTTCCTGGGAGTTGGGGGGGAGAAGAGGCAGCTAGCACCTGAGTTTGCTTTACAGATTAGGAGCAGCCTGGAATTAAAGCATTTGGCACTGCAGAGCCGTCTTTGAGAGTTGGGGATACATCTCTACTTTTGGGTCTATCTGCTCCGTGTCCCAGTCTGCATCCCAGGAAGCCAGCAGTGGTAACGTTAGATTCTGTTTGGGACCTTATGGATCAATTTGGCTCTTTCTATGAATGCTCCATGAAAGTTAATAAGTAGAACAGAATTAGACCAGTCTTCTTACTTGTAGGGGTGTCTTTATTGGAGAAAGAACAATAGCTCAACTTAAAACATAAGGTGCCCAAAGAGCCCGACTCTGGCTGAGTTTTGCCCAAATTCAGGGGCTGCATCAGGGGCTACAAAAGATAAATATTTACAGTAAGAAACATTATTTAAATAAAATACACAATCAGGTAGGTTCAATACAAATAATGAATTAATCAAATAAAACTATTACACTTAAAATGATACAGCAGATCAATAATACATCAAACATACTTCAAATAAATGTTATTAAAACATGAATATCTAAAAATATTAAAAAGAAATAATTGATATGATTAGTAGTTACTGAACATAGGTTTTCAGTGTATATAATAGAACCAAGGTGCTACATTATTAAAATAAGACAAAAAGGAAAACTTATGGAAGACAGAACAGACAAAACAGTTATTTTTATCTTCTGTATCATCATTTAATGGTATAAGTTGAAGTAACCCCTTCCTCTCCCTCTCCCTCTGCCTCTTCCTCTTCCCCTGATCCCTGGGTTTGTCCATTTGGATGGGTCTATTTCGTGTTTTGTGGAGTCTGTCCTCCAAGCTTGATCTAATTGAAAAACCCATTGTTGTCCATCTTTATTAGCAATATGCGTAGGGATGTGTGTGGTTGCTGTAGAAAACAGTGACGCAGAGGGGTTATAGCCTCATCTATGACACTACGCATGCGTGTAGCATTTCTTTCATCAGTAGGACTAGCATGGATTCTTTTTTCTTTTTCTTTAGTTTTTTTCATTCATAGGGGGATGTTTCATATGTGGATGTGGTAGTGTAGTGTATTTATTTTTAACTGATTGCTTAGTTAACCAATGCCAAGCATAAATGTTATTTTTATAATCTGCTCATCTCTTTAAAATTTCTCAGATTTTCAAGGTCTTTAACTCTCCATTTACTCTGCTGAATAAAATGCATGCATATAACTGTTGTGTCCATTCTATTTTCCATAAGTGTAATAGTTTTTTTGATTAGCTCATTATTTGTATTGAACCTACCTGATTGTGTATTTTATTTAAATAATGTTTTCTTACTGTAAATATTTCTCTTTCCTAGCCCCTGATACAGCACTGAATTTGGGTGAAACTCGGCCAGAGTCGGGCTATTTGGGCACTTTATATTTTAAAGACACCCCTACAACTAAGAAGACTGGTCTAATTCTATTGTACCTGCTTCCTGGCTTACTAGACCTCTACCGCAGTGTTTTCTGAAACCATGAAAGTTAATTCCATTTTTAATAGGTTGGAGTCTATGACAGAGTACCTCTGTTTCCCCTTTAAACCTGTGCTGGACCAGCCTGGTCCACCTTAAATCCCCTAGAGAGAGAAAACTCTGTGGGCAGGACCCTGCTGAGCAGGGAGAAACCTGAAGATGGGAGCAGCTGAGGCAGGATATGTTTATGAGCCCAACTGGGATCAGGAGGCCCTACGACTCCAGGCAACTCCTGTAAATCTATTCTGACCTATCCTGAAGGAATAGGAAGTGTACTGCAAAGGTAGGCAGTCATTCTTTTTGTTGAAGTGTGGTTAAATACTAATAATTAAAGTGTAAGAATTAAAGTTGGAGTCAGCATGATTTCTGACTTTAGAGAGTAAAGTAATGCTCAGCCATCCTCACATATGGTGTGAGGTCAGGGTGAAGCAAGGGGATTTTTTAAATTATTTTTTTCCTTTTAAAGAGAAAAAAATCGCAAGGAAAAGCAGTTGTGCACTGTAGCTGGAGCAAGGTATGGCCCAGGCAGAAAGTAAAACTGCTAGCAATTGCAGAAACAAGGGGTGGTCCCTGTAAGAAACTTCATCGGCCAGAGGTCTGGGCAGTACTATCAAAACCTGGTCTGGATCCAATGGGTGTACTGCGGGGCAGGAAATAGAAGAAAGAATAGCCATGCACTTCTGTGTAGTGGGAGTTCCTCAGTCTCAAATGCCAACTGAGTGGGAAAACCTGAGACTGGAAGTGTGAAAGATGGAAAAGTCTAGCAGGCTTGTGGGGCTAGTGAAGCCACTCCCAGATGCAATAGATGCCCAGAGAGAGGACGGCAGAATTAAATGGCTATGGCTGAACGCTGATGAACAGCAGAGATGATCCAAATGGAAGGGGAGCTAGGGCAACTCGCCAAAGAGAATAGTATGTTTGTGAGGGAACTGAGAAAATTTCCAGCCTGCCATAAGTAAAGCCAGGAAAGGCAGTACAGCTCCTGAAAAATGAAGAAGCACAGCATCCATTTGAATTATGTGACTAGCACTTGATCCTTCAAAGAGACTCCACTCCAATTGGGCTGAAGCCAAAATAGACCCCGAGTGCCCACTAGTGGAAGAGACAACACAGATTGTCTAGAAAAAGGCAGCGTTGAATGGCCTGAGGAATGCAGCAGGAAGAGCCCCGAGCGAGATGCTGCAGGGAGACCTAAGGGAGCACTACAGAAAGCCCAGAGGGAGATGCTGTAGGGTGCTCGAAAGCTGGAGAAAGTCCAGAGACAAAGGCTGCAGAGAGCCCTGAGAAAGGGAGCACGGGGTACTCAGAAGAGGCAATAATGAATGGCCTGCTGGGTGCAGCACTGATAGGCCTATGGAAGGTATCTGGACAGAACCTAAAAGAGGCACTGCCAAGGAGCCAGGTGGAAGGGCCATAGAAGCCATGGAGACCCCAGCACAAGGGGATGAAGATACACCAGAGGGAGGTGCTATGGTGAGCCTGGAGAGGGATACCATGGAAATCCCAGCTAGAGGCACTAATGAGGAACCAATGTGTGACACCGATGAAGAGTCAGCGAGAGCCAAGGATGAGTCACCAGAGGGCACTGTTTCTGATGGTGCAGAGGAGGCACTGGTCACCTTAGAGATGAGTGAAGAGTATTCATCACATGTGCCACAGACAGTCCAATGAGTCCCACTAGGGTGGAAATGGAACTCTGAGCTACAGATGAACTCAGATGAAGGCCTGTGGGTGTACACCAGATGAGGGCCACAGTGAGTGCTACTAGCAATGTTGTCTGGGGTAACCCTAATGTGTGCAGTGAGTCTGACCCTAGATTGCCACCCCACGCTTAGCTGGTGGGAGGCCAGATGAAGGGGAGTGGGAAGTGTAGTACTTCCCTGGATGGAATCCAGAGGGAATTAGTAATGCTTGGACTGATGGGTCCAAACCAATGGGCACGGTATGTGACCGAGTGCCCCTATTTTCTCCTTTAAATCTGTGCGGGACAAGGCTGGATGCCTGTTCCACCTTCAATCACACAGAAGGAAAGAGCTCTGTGGTTGGGACCCTGCTAGGCAGGGAGTGTCCTGAGGGCAGGACCAGCTGGTTTAGGATAAGCTTGTGAGCTGAGATCAAGAAGCCCTACGTCTCCAGGAGACACAGCTCCTGTGAATCTATTCTGACTTAAACTGAATGAATGGGAAGTGTACTGCAAAGGTAGGCAATCATTCTTATTGTTGAAGTGCGGTTAATCACTAATAAAGTGAAAATGGAAGAAGAGCAGGAATCAACATGGTTTCTGACTCCAGAGAGAGTGAAGCTTTGCTCAGCCATCCTCACAGAGTCCTTGTCTGCTGATCATGTTTCACATCAACAGGAATTCTCAGGAAGGATTTCATCTTTGGAAAATTGAACATGCCTCTCTTAGCCAGGAAAGTGGAATCATTTCCATAGCAGTTGAGTTAATTGAATATAGGCTAAGACATTTAAACCTTCAGTTAATTAATTTTCCAAGAGTGTGTGAAATACAAGTTACTTTATGTAGATACCTTGCTGATGTTTTGTCTGTTTCCTCAGAATCTCTTACCTCCTTTGATAAGGTATTTTATTTTACCATCTGCTCAAGCTAATCAGGAAACTATGGCTATCCTGGAAACAGCTTGTTTGCAATCTTCTGTATATGAAGTAGCAGAATGATCAACATTACTAGTGTCATTTTTGTTCTGAAAGAGATTTCATTTGTGTAATGAAGAATATCAATAAGTAATTCATAGGTCAGAAAGTCAGGATTTTTCCTGACTTAGCAAGAGCTACCAAGAAACCCATGCCAGGAAACCCACTTTCTTGTTGAGATACCCATGTAAATGTATTGTTATTGTTATTATTATTGTTTTGTTTTTTATATTTCAGAACAGTTAAAAACTTTCATTGATTCAAAGTAAGTGTTGATATTATTTGGTCCCTCTAATGTGATATCTAACTAGATGGACCATTACAGTAAGGTGTGCAGGTTTGTTCCATTCTTGTTCCTGCAATGAGAGTTTTTCTTTATTAGATTTTCTTCTTTATCTCCTTGATTTCTTCCTTCCTCTTCTTATTTGTGGGCTAATGAGATAGATATGGTTTCTTTGAGTTCTTTTTTTTAGGTTTGTCTTCCAATGTATATTACCACCAAGTTTCTGTACAAAGTGGAATCACTAGACACTAGCATGAAGACAATAAAAGGAAATTACAAAGTCATATTCAAATAACATTTCCCTCATACCAAGATTGAACAATTATGTGCTGCCATCATAATACCTTATTACTAATCATCTGGCATAGTCAAAGCAATTTAAGTATTTTTTTTGTGCATATAAAACTTATCTTTTTATATGATCAACATTATATTCCACATCCCGACACGATCTGCATTTCGAAAATGAAGTTTCTGCATCAGGGGGTACTTTTTACTCTGACCACTGATGGTTATTTCTATGAAAATCAAAAATAGTGTTAGCAAAATGTTAAAAGAACGATCACAAATAGTTTTTTAAGTAACATTAACTCACATAATACAAGTCGGCGTTCAGCTCAACAAACGGCGCCAAGAGGGGCATACCAGAAATGACACGTGATGACTAACATGTATATAAAAGAAATTTGTACCCGTCAGCTCGGGATGTCATAAAAAATGTTACATTGAATTGCCAATCAAAATAGAGATTGTATTATAGTGTACCACTCAATTTACAAATTAAGCTCGCTAGGGGCTACAGTACTAGATAAAAAATCCAGAATTGCTCTTGTATACTAAGTTGTTGGACATGATCTCCTCCTCTTGGGGAAATACCAGTTTGTTCAATAATGCCCCAATGTAAGTCATCGAAAGTATGCTGAAACTCTTCACAATGCTGTGCTAAAAGGGTTTGTTCTTTCTTAGTTGTTAAACAACTCTGGTGTTCTGTAAGGTGGATGTGAATCTATATATGTTTGGAGCATGAACAAACAATAACATAGAAACATAGAAATGACGGCAGAAGAAGTCCAAACGGCCCATCCAGTCTGCCCAGCAAGCTACGCACTTTATCCATTTTTTTTCCCTTTTTCTCTCTCCCACCTGTTACTATTGGCTTCCAGTACCCTCCAGCCCTAATTCCCCTCCATCCCACCACCAATGTAGAGAGCAGCGCCATATCTGCATCCAAGTGAACATCCAGCTCAATTAGGAGTAGTAACCGCTGTAACAAGCTGTCCACACCCCTGCCCCATACTCTTACCCACCCCTGGTTTTTTTTTTTTGGAGATGGCAGCCCTCCATCCTTCCGCTCCGTGAAGGTGGAACACCAACCACTGGCATCCCGCTCCATGAATGCCTCTGTGGCTACTGCCGCTCCGTGCAGTGTTTTGCTGCCTCCTCTGTATTCATGCCCTCTAGACTTGATGGATCCACAGTGTTTATCCCACGCCCCTTTGAAGTCCTTCACAGTTTTAGACTTCACCACTTCCTCCAGAAGGTGAAGAAATACTTCCTGACATTGGTTCTTAGTCTTCCTCCCTGGAGCCTCAGCTCGTGACCTCTGGTTCTGCTGATTTTTTTTCTGATGGAAAAGGTTTGTCGTTGTCTTTGGATCATTAAAGTTTTTCAAGTATCTGAAAGCCTGAATCATATCACCCCTGCTCCTCCTTTCCTCCAGGGAGTACATATTTAGATTCTTCAATCTCTCCTCCTATGTCATCCGATGAAGACCCTCCACCTTCCTGGTCGCCCTTTTCTGTACCGCTTCCATCTTGTCTTTGTCTCTTTGTAGATATGCTCTGCAGAACTGAACACAGTACTCCAGGTAAGGCCTCACCAAGGACCTGTACAAGGGGATAATCACTTCCCTTTTCTTACTCGATATTCCTCGCTCTATGCAGCCCAGCATTCTTCTGGCTTTTGCTATCGCCTTGTCGCATTGTTTCGCAGACTTCATATCATTAGACACTATCACCCCAAGGTCTCTCTCCTGCTCCGTGCACATCAGCCTCCCCCCCCCCCCCCCCCATCGAATACAGCTACAAAAGTAGATCTGCAGTCTGTAGTTGCGGAAAAAGTTATATTGTGACACAATTATTGTCCTTGCCAATGTGTGCCTATAATAGATGTAGAACAAAATGAACAATTGCCTCAGGGACGATGGCCTTTAGATGATGTATCTTGTGTTTATAGCATCAATATGGCATGTTCAACGTAGTCCTGAAGATTTTTGCCACGTGTATAAGCGAAAAGAGGTGGTATTGCAAAAGTGGAATGAAGTTTTAAGATTTCACAATGTTTAAAGATAATGTTCTTAATTTTAGAAGCTATATGGGAAAAGCTCAAAACACATACAGGTCGCTCATTATTCGTTTGTGTTTTCTGACATAAAAGCCATTGGCATTCCGTATTGTAGGCTCTTTTTAATGCTCTTTTGATGACTGTGAAGGGACAACTCTGAGCTAGAAGTCAAGAACTTAAATCCCGTGCATGATGAATAAATTCTTGCTTGTCTGAACAAATCCATTTAATTACCAAAATTGTCCACTGGGAGGTGACATCTTAGATAAGGATGAAAACTTGAAAATAATAGTAATGAATTTAGTTCCCTAGGTTTACGATATAAAGTAGATCCTACACAATGTTCCATTCTATAAATCAAAATATCCAAAAAAGCAATTTCAGAATGATGATGCTAAATGATAAATGCAATTTATCATTTAGAATGATAAAGCAATTTAGAATGGTGGATGCCTGGAATGCCCTTCTGGAGGATGTGGTGAAGACCAGAACTGTGAAGGACTTCAAAGGGGCGTGGGATAAACACTGTGGATCCATAAAGTCAAGAGGCCGCCAATGAAGAGTGGGTGACTCGCCAGAATGATGGCTACTGCCTGGAGACAATACCCTTATTAAATAAACATACACATGCTTACTGTGACTCCAACATCGCTCTAAGCTTCAGCAGGAAGAGGAAATGTGGAAAAAAGGATTCACACTCACAAAGAGGGGAGTAGCTGGCTTTTACGGCGGTTACTACCCCAAATCAAATAACCCTGATACTTCACTTTCAATGCATATACAGCATAGTTCTCTGCTTCAACAGCAGGGGAGAAGAAAAGAGGGTTCGCACTCACAAAGCGGGGAGTAGCTGGCTTGTTACGGCGGTTACTACCCCAAACCAAATGTGCCTGATACTTCACTTTCGATGCATATCCAGCATAGCTCTCTGCTTCAACGGCAGGGGAGAAGAAAACCAACCAATAAGGGCTGTATAACATAGTCTGGGTAAAACAAATAAGCATGGGTGTAGCTTGCTTATTGGCAGGGGAGAAGCTTGCTTATTGGCAGGGGAGAAGAAAAACAACCGATAAGGGCTGTACAACATAGTCTGGGTAAAACAAATAAGCATGGGTGTAGCTTGCTTATTGCGGCGGCTACTACCCCTAACTAATCAAGCTAGATATTTCACTTGGATGCAGCTCCATCACTGCTCTCTACATTAAAGGTGGGGGTGGAAGGGAAATAGAATCAAGTGCTAAGAGAAACAGATAAGTATGAGAGAAAAAATGTGTAAAGCTTGCTGGGCAGACTGGATGGGCCATTTGGTCTTCTTCTGCCGTCATTTCTATGTTTCTATGTTTCTATGATAAGAAACTGTAACTTGCTAGCTAAATTGCGCTAGCTTTAGTAAATAACCCCTTTAGCCAGTTAATTTATCCAGTTTACTCTGCACAACAATGTATTTCTTCTGCTTTCGTTTATAATCTTGCATGAATAGCTTTGACAAGAAATCATTTCTATTTTAAGCAAGATATATATTTACAGCACCACGGTATTGCTATGGGAGCTACTATGGCCCCTAGTGTTTCCTACAAACTGTAGGTGTTCTGAAGATGAACATCCAGATGAAAAATATATCATCGACTTATCTCGACCAATTTTTTTATGTATCGGAAGAAAGTTGAGGGGTACAAGACTGATTCTTCAAATTGTGCTATGTATAAATTGGAAACACTAGGGGCCATAGTAGCTCCCATAGCAATACCGTGGTGCTGTAAATATATATCTTGCTTAAAGTAGAAATGATTTCTTGTCAAAGCTATTCATGCAAGATTATAAACGAAAGCAGAAGAAATACATTGTCTCAATCTAGCTTGATGTTACCCAGGTAGAGAGTCCCTCAAGCTAGGTTGAGAGAACATTGCCCAAATCTCATTTTGGAGTGAGTTTCCTCACTCCGAAGGCCAGCAAATCTTCACAGGAGACCACTGTTCTGTTCGTAGGTGTCACGTAGAATGTCAAAGTGGCCCCTAACCCCCTACACTCTTACCTAAACCCCACCTCGAGTTACTAGGTGGGCCTACCATAGGGATACAAATACCTACCTATGGGCCATGACATTACAGCCAGATTCTCTCTCTCTCTCTCTCTAACCCAGCCCACTCTCTGCTCCTATTTTCTGAATTTGCATTGCACCATACAATATGGTGCAATCGCACGCTTTAAACACGTTTTCGCATGCGTTAACGGGGCTTTTCGCATGCAAAAACGCCTTATCGCATTTTGATAAATGACCCCCTTAGGCCTGTATTTATCAAAATGCATGTGGTAGGAAAAGGACTGTGTTTTATGGTAATAGGCAGTAGGGATGTGAATCGTTTTTTAACGATTTAAATTATCGTCCGCTAATTTTAAAATCGTCATTAATCGGTAAGGGACTCAATACAATAGGAATTCCCTCGATTTATCGTGAAAAATCATTAAATCGAGTATGGGAATTATTTGGGGGGAGGGCAGGAAAACCAGCACACCAAAACAACCCCTAAACCCACCCCGACCCTTTAAAACCAATCCTTTACCCTCCCCCACCCTCCCAAACCCCCCCCAAAATGTTAAATTACCTGGTGGTCCAGTGGGGGGGGGTGTCCAGGCGCGATCTCCCGCTCTCGGGCCAGCGGCGCCATTTTGGCTACCACTGATAAAAATGGCGCGGATGGCCCGATAAAAAAACCCCCACCCTGACCCTTTACAAATTACCCCTTTGCTTCTCCCACCCTCCCGACCCCCTGCAAAAACCTTTTGCATGTACCTGGTGGTCTAGCTCCCTGTGACATAGTGAGGGCAAAGGCGATCGGCACCATTTTGAAACCAGTCCAGCACTGAGGGTATGATTGAAGGGATGGCTCCCGGACCCCCCGCTAGACCAGCAGGTACATGTAAAAGGTTTTTTTGGGGGGGGGGGGTCGGGAGGGGGGGAGAAGCAAAGGGGTAATTTGTAAAGGGTCGGGGTGGGTTTTTTTTTATCGGGCCATCGGCGCCATTTTTATCAGTGGTAGCCAAAATGGCGCTGATGGCCCGAGAGCGGGAGATCGCTCCCTGTGACAAAGTGAGGGCAAAGGCGATCGACTGCCAGTATGGCGCCGATCGCCTTTGCCCTCACTTTGTCACAGGGAGCGACCGTCGCTCCCTGTGACATAGTGAGGGCAAAGGCGATCGGCGCCATTTTGAAACCAGTCCAGCACTGAGGGTATGATTGAAGGGATGGCTCCCGGACCCCCC
The DNA here is from genome assembly GCF_901001135.1 of Rhinatrema bivittatum. Classification (NCBI taxonomy): domain Eukaryota; kingdom Metazoa; phylum Chordata; class Amphibia; order Gymnophiona; family Rhinatrematidae; genus Rhinatrema; species Rhinatrema bivittatum. The sequence goes on from NC_042617.1 coordinate 576,603,632, forward strand.
GCTAGACCAGCAGGTACATGTAAAAGGTTTTTTTTTGGGGGGGGGGGGGGGGGTCGGGAGGGTGGGAGAAGCAAAGGGGTAATTTGTAAAGGGTCGGGTGGGTTTTTTTTTTATCGGGCTATCGGCGCCATTTTTATCAGTGGTAGCCAAAATGGCGCTGATGGCCCGAGAGTGGGAGATCGCGCCGGGACCCCCCCAACTGGACCACCAGGTAATTTAACATTTTGGGGGGGGGGGGGGGGGGTCGGGAGGGTGGCAGAGCAAAGGGGTCATTTGTAAAGGGTCGGGGTGGGGTTTTTTTTATCTGCTCAGGCTTCACTAAAAAATTAACGATGTGAATTGGAATCGGAACCGATTCCAATTCACATCTCTAACGATCCGATTTTTTTCTCCCTCCATCCGAACCTGATCGTTAAAATGATCGGGCACACGATTCACATCTCTAATAGGCAGTTTATCACAATTTGTGCTAATACCTATGTAAAGTGGTAAGTTACCACAAATTGTGATAACTTTTTTGCACTAAGTGCCAGAATTGTTGTATTTCCTACATACAACCACTGGGGGGGGGGGGGGGGGGGGGTGTTCCATGTTTAGTAGGTCTAAGCTCCCGGAGAGCCAGCCTAGCTGTCAGGGCCCTTCTACAGCCAAGGGGGGAGAGAGAGAGAGAGAGAGATCTGTATGGGGGGCCTACCCAGTAACTTGAGGTGAAGTTTAGGTATTAGTGTAGGGGTTAGGGGCCACTTTGACTTTGTGAGTGAGGAAACTCACTCAAAGATGAGATTTGTGTAATGTTCTCTCAATCTAGCATGATGGACTCTCTACCTGGGTAACATCAAGCTAGGTTGAGAGAACATTGCACAGATTTCATCTTTGGGTGAGTTTCCTTTGGTTGTGTTGTTAACAAAGAAATTTGTTAACAACACAACCAAAGTCTGTTTCCAAAAACTACATATTCTAAAAAAGCTTAGACCCCTCCTCCACTTCTATGACTTTCAGACGGTCCTCCAAGCTACCCTCTTCTCTAAAATAGACTACTGCAACTCCCTCCTGCTTGGTCTACCCACTGATACCACAAATCCCCTTCAGATGCTTCAGAATGCTGCCGCCAGAATTCTGACCAATTCCAGCCGAGGAGACCACATCACGCCCATCCTCAGGAACCTCCACTGGCTCCCTATAAGCTTCAGAATCCTCCACAAGTCCCTCACCATTATTCACAAGACCTTACACAATCAACACTCACTCGACTTACATATCCCGTTACGACTCCACACTTCAATAAGACCAATAAGAGCGGCCTATAAAGGAACCCTTCACACACACACACATACCCACCACCACCACCAAATCCACTCTTTGCACATCCACTAGGGAACGTGCCTTCTCTGTAGCTGGGCCATCCCTGTGGAGCTCCATGCCTCCAGACCTACGCCAGGAACACTGCCCATTGACCTTTAAAAAGAAACTCAAGACCTGTCTGTTCAAACAAGCCTTCTCCTAACCCTATCCTAAATCCCCTTAATCTATAAATGCACAACCAGTATTTCAACTGCTAAACCCCGCTTCCCGTAATTACATTGCCTTTTTGTCACAATCAATACTCTATAGGGTCTAGTTTCATATGTATAGTGTTATGGCACAACCAGTATTTATATTGTTAAATTCCTCTTTCAGTATTTCATATTGCTTAGTTGCTCATTTGTCATTTGCTTATTGGCCAGCTTTTATTTATATTGTTTATTCAACTGTATAGGGTGGCTATGGCACACCACTGTTGTTCGGTTTAAATATAGCTCTTCTGTTCTTCCCCCACTTTTCTCTCTTCCTTTATATTCTGTTAATGGCCCCCCCCAGTATCTTTTATCTCTACCCTGGTTCCACCCACCTCACACCCTCGAATCTGCTATGTCTCACGCAGTATTCTACTGTATCTGCTTCTTATACATATTGTTACAAATTTCTAGTGTGATTTTTACCCTGGTTCTATGTAAACCGATATGATATGGCTTGTGTCATGAATGTCGGTATAGAAAAGAATCTGAGTTGTATCTCACTTTGGGCACTGAAGTGATAAGGCAAGAAATAATATCTTACATAAATAAAGACTGTAGTTAGCTAGTGAGACTATAAGGTTTTCAGGTTTTATGATCGAGGAACATTTTTTGTGAGTGGCAGGGTAAGAGGTAGGGCGGCATCAGTACAATAGCAACAAAAATGAAAATCTACTTGCACCAGTAACTATAATGTGGGAAGGAGGACATTTTCTGCCAACTCAGCTTTCATTTTACCTCAGTAAATTTTCATTTGATTGGAGAACAATTTGGTGTGGAAAAGCTTTATTTACTGAACTGTGATCCTGGTTCTCCAGGCTCTGAAGGCATAACTTCTTCCCTTACCAGAAGAATCACTGTGGAGGTGCTGAGTTTTGCTTGATCTCAGCAGCATCTGGGTGTGACCCTTTTTCATCAGGAGAACAAGGTTACATTTTGTATACTTTGTGTATTAATGCATGGACTGTATGGAGGTAGATATCATTAATATGATCAAAATTAACTTTGATACATTTGGTAAATGATTCTATCTGCATGCAAGTCTCTGCGAAGTGATAACACAGTCAGGACTTTGTTACGTGATACCAACTAAAAAGAGATCAATCATTTGAAAATGTTTAGTGTTTGTTGTAAGAGAATGAATTTTTGGCACACCTGTTTTAATGTTCGACATTAATAAATAACATCTTTGGACAATTCTTATGTAGGCTCAAACAAAAGGTATTACACAACCTGCAAAGAACCCAGGTTCTGATTTCATACATTCCTTTCTCTTTCCAGGCTGGTGACTTCCAGGCTTCTCTTTCAACTGAGGATATTCCAGTTGAACCACCGAGGTGATAATCAGTTTCTGGAGTGAGACTTTTGCCCAGGCCTGGTTTTTGAACTTGTATCTCAGTGCATTCTGCCTTGTGTAGTCCCTGCCTCTTCCATTTGAACCAAACACTGCAGAATGCATCAGAAAGGAGCGTCAGAAAATCACCCAAAAACTCTCTTCAGAAATTAAGTCACGTCCCGCCTCTGGAACAGAATGTATCTCCTCTTTCTTCCATTCCATTCACATTAGTGAGAAAACAGAGCTGCTAAGTGATCCTGCTCAAGAACGACCAGTCCTGGTTTCCGAAATTATAGAACATTCCAATGCATTGTGGGAGTTGTAGTCCCTGCTTCTACCATTTGAAATCAGCAGTACAGGTATTCTTTTTGTGGTCATATACCAAAGTCATATTTCTTTCTGCTGGCAAGCATATTTCACCACTGGTGAGTCGTTTTTAGCAACATAAGAACATAAAGAAATGCCATGCTGGGTCAGACCAAGGGTCCATCAAGCCCAGCATCCTGTTTCCAACAGAGGCCAAACCAGGCCACAAGAACCTGGCAATTACCCAAACACTAAGAAGATCCCATGCTACTGATGCAATTAATAGCAGTGGCTATTCCTTAAGTAAACTTGATTAATAGCAGTTAATGGACTTCTCCTCCAAGAACTTATCCAAACCTTTTTTGAACCCAGCTACACTAACTGCACTAACCACATCCTCTGGCATCAAATTCCAGAGCTTTACTGTGCATTGAGTGAAAAAGAACTTTCTTTGATTAGTGTCTTCTCCAAGCTCAACAGCTCTAATCAACCTTTCCTCATAGGGGAGCTGTTCCATCCCCTTTATCATTTTGGTTGTCCTTCTCTGTACCTTCTCCATTGCAACTATATCTTTTATGAGAAGCGGCGACCAGAATTGTACACAGTATTCAAGGTGCAGTCTCACCATGGAGCGATATAGAGTCATTATGACTTTTTCCGTTTTATTAACCATTCCCTTCCTAATAATTCCTAACATTCTGTTTGCTTTTTTGACTGCTGCAGCACACTGAGCCGACGATTTCAAAGTATTATCCACTATGATGCCTAGATCTTTTTCCTGGCTGGTAGCTCCTAATATAGAACCTAACATTGTGTAACTACAGCAAGGGTTATTTTTCTCTATATGCAACACCTTGCACTTGTCCACATTAAATTTCATCTGCCATTTGGATGCCAAATCTTCCAGTCTTGCAAGAGCCTCCTGTAATGTATCACAGTCTGCTTGTGATTTAACTACTCTGAATAATTTTGTATCATCCACAAATTTGATAACCTCACTCGTCGTATTCCTTTCCAGATCATTTATAAATATATTGAAAAGCACCAGTCCAAGTACAGATCCCTTAGGCACTCCACTGTTTACCCTTTTCCACTGAGAAAATTGACCATTTAATCCTACTCTCTGTTTCCTGTCTGTCCCTCACTGTGCAGGAATCATCCTCAAGCAATGGACAAACGAAGAATTATCATCACCACATTCACAAGTCTCAGGTTTGGTAATCCCGATTTTGACATTGCTGACTTGTGTATGAAGGAGCCTAAGTACTTTCCAGGTGGTCTGTCCTCCTCTGTCCCTGCAGGAAGATGCCGATCCTTGTCACTGCAGGTTCCATAATGCATCAGGCTGGGAGTTGCCAGAAATGCAGAGCTGGCCTACAACCTCCCTCCTTCAGCTGGGACCCTCGGCATCTCAGGGACAACCCTGTTACAAATGGACTTATCCAGATTTCCCTTCAGGCAAAACTAAAAAATAAACCTTAACAAATGCAACAAAAAAAATACATTTTCAGAGAGGAATGAAGTGATAATCCAAGTGGATGATAAGAATGACATTTTTTAAAATTGTCTGCCAGCATTTTTGATGAAAAGTTAATTAAAACTGAGACGTCTACATTCAGAGGGTGGTTTTTCTTCATGCATGTGCCAACTTGGCTAAAAGTAATGAGCAGTCACAGTCCGTGTGGTTCACCATCATCATCCAGACAATGAAATGCTAAGCCACCAGTCTCAACAGCTCTTGAGGAACACTTCGGGGAGGAGATCTGAGCAGTGGCTGCAAATGAGATGGTACCTTAAAAAGTTAACCCAGGCAAAGAGAGAGGAAAGCAGGAACTCCAGCTGCAGACAATTACCACATAAGCCCAGACTAAACAAAACGCTACCACTCCATCCTTGTTGATCTCGAAAGATAGGGATCGCTAGCTGATGGGAGACTGAATTAGATTTATACCAGTTTAGCTGTAGGACCAATCACTTTGAGTATTATTTCACATAGCCAAGCATACTATCACATCACTCTAGCAGATGAGGTAATTAGTGATGACGTGTAATGGCAAACTAACAACATTTTGGAAGAACCCTATAATGTTAAAGCACTTTGCAAGTGCCTTTAATATCCCAGAACTGTTTAAAATGTGCTTGGCTCAGTTAGCCACATTCTTTTATATTTCAGATGAGAGGAAAAGAAGGGTTTCTTTGAAGTTGGTGAATGTTGCTCAGACAGGAAGCCAGTGCTTCTGTCACTCAAAAGTAAATGCAACATTTATCAACTATATTGCTTGACACAGAGGTTACTCTGTCGTTAGTAACTAACTTGGGTCTGCCAAGGATTTTTTTTTTTAAGTTTAAAGGCAAAGTGTGCTTTTACTTGATATTCACAGCTGACTCAAGCACACAAGGATAATTATGTAATAACTACTTTATCTGGACCAGTTTTCTGGATCTTTATCATATACAGAACCTTGTGTAGAGGAATATAATAAAGCTGGGGAAAGATCCACAACATTCACACAGACAAATAGGATTTAGTTTTTAGCAAACTCTGAATAGAACCAAGGGAAAGCTTCCTTCCTCTCCAGTCTGACCTGAGCAAGAGCCACATAGTCTGGGCTGAGTCACATTGAAAGCAAAACGCAGAGCACTTCAGTGAAAGTGAAATTCAGAAGTCAGAATTCCAAAAATGATTTCTGCTAATAGCAATAAAAGCATTATATTTTGGGGAGAGGGTGAGTTAATTTTATAAGCAACTGATTTAATGCTGTTTAGAAAGTCTGTAAAAGTCATTTTATTGCAGGAGGCATCCAACTGTCTGTTTTTATTGTATGTCTGTAGGTTTTAGGTGACAATATTTGACTTTGTGTTTATATTTTCTAGACATTTCCTGGTAATAGCTCCTTCTCAGTCCAGTTAGATGGATTACCCATTATCTTTTCAGATTCAGTCTGTGATTTAGGGGTACCACTTTTAAACTTAAATGTCAACTATGGTCGGTGAAAAGAAATGGTTTTTTTTTTAAACTACGTAAGTTGTATCGTCTAAAGTAGATCCTTGAACAGAAGGATTTAGACTGTTGTCCAGTCCTTCGTTCTTTCTGTTGTTGACTATTGTAATGTGTTTTATATTGGAATGCCAAAGAGTTAGTTACAATCAACTCCAATTTACCACCTCAATTTTCTGTATTTTGCCTATTAATTCAAATTTATCACTAAAAAATGCACACACTGTGCTATATTAATAGGTATCTCTGTATATATTCAAAAAATAATAGAAAACAATTTAGACAAAAAGATTTTTTAGGATGGAGAGGAAATTTATGTCTTTTATTCACATTACCCAAGGTAATGATATGATAGTTTTTTAATCATCAACAGTCCACTCCAAGCACAATTTATATATAAAGCACGCCATAATACCAAAAAAGTGTCAATATTCTAATAAAAAAAATTGTGCTCTTCCATTAAATTTCATCAAAACTTTTTTTTTTTTTAAAATGATCAGTTTATGAATTCAAGCACTACCGTTCACTCCTATTTTTCTCCAATCTTGTATCAATGCTGCAAAATTCAACCTCGACGTGAATTCAAACTGTTACCGTCCTCCCAACGGGGCTGCGTTTCAAACCTTCAAGGTCTTTCCTCAGGGGATGTTAATATCTTAAATCCACCGATTTCCTTGTCCACTTAATTCAGCGCATTATAAACATTGTGCGATGTTTTTCTCCCTCGGCTTGGATTCTTGACTGTTCCAAATGAAATCAACAGTTGCTACTGTATGCATATATACTGCTTCAACATTCAAACAGTCCAATCCCAAATGTTTACATGACATAAATACGTCACATATTCACTACACTAAAACCAACCCAATTCTTCACTTAAATCCCCTGGTTCCTGTGCTCTTAAAGTGAAAAATCCAGAATGCCTCCCGATAGTTTAATGCCTGTACTCTATCCCCCCCCCCCAGATGAAATCTTTACATGATCGAGACTGTGTGAAACTATGATCATGCTGTATGCAATGCTGTACTATGGGGGCTGTGAGTTGTTTATTCTTTAGGCGTGATTTATGTTCATTTAATCAAATACGCATCATACAAGTGGTCCGTGCCACATACATTTTCTGGCAAGTGCATATTAAAGAATAAACTACAAATGTAGAGGTACAATCAGTCCATGATTTTCGCTGTACTTTCAATGCATTTTGTGCAATGAGAACATTGTCCACATTTAAAATGACCCACCTCATCCTTATTGAGCTCTGTAGGTAACTGAGCATGTACCAACCAGTCCCGAATATTCTTAGCCCGTGTGGTGACGATTAATGGGGGTTTGCGAAAAATCTCATGTAATGATAAAATATGTCAGTGTTACGAATAGATGATGCAGTTACTGCCGATGCCATGGTCTGTTTCAAAACACACATTAATTGAGAATTATCTTTTTTAGGATTGTACTGTAATAATGATTGATGATCTGAAAACTTTATTAATAGCATTTGTAGGGTATCCTCTTGATTTAAAGCAGGCACTCAATAACTGAGTTTGCTGTTCAAAATTGTCAGTGTCAGAACAAATTTGTTTAATATGAAAAAAATGGCTGACTGGCAGTCCCAGCTTAAATGCATGAGGATGGTGGCTATGAAAGTTCAAAAGATTATTCCAGTCAGTAGACTTACAAAATACGGTCGTGGAAAACCTCCCATCAAATAGCTGTATCTGCACATCCAGACTTGATATGGGCGCTGTAAACTTCAAATTCTCATCAACTGTATTGATCCATTCACAAAATTCTAGCAATAAAGATTCTGATGCACTCCATATGAAAAAAATATCAATTTACCGACCCCAACTAATGATGTGTTGCCACCAATTAGAATTATATTTATATTGCTGTTCAAAAAAGGCCATATATAAATTGGCTACTGTAGGAGCAAGTGGAGACCCCATAGGAATGCCATGGATTTGCTGATAAAAAGTAGATTCAAACAGAAAATAATTATTTTGTATCACTACTCCAGCAAGTTGTAGTAAAAAAGAAGATGAAATGCGCTGAACTCCTACTCTTCCGTTTAACATTTTCTGTAATACCATGAGGGAAGATCACTCAACGAGATCAAATGCTCCACTGTCTGCAACTTACTCATCTATTGCTGCCTCTTTTTTAGACTCGGGACAGCCACAACACAATACTCGCAGTGCCCCGTCTTGGGGCCATGCCATCCCTCTCAGACTCAATGAACACCACGAGTCACTCGCCAGCATTTGGACCCATGGCAATGAGGTCTAATGTTGTATTCAATCTATCTTCTAGGTCTCTGTCAAGAACTGAATTAGAGATTCTTGAGAAAGGCTTATCTTTTGTACCAACCACAAGATGTAATGACTTTGATCTTCAAGTTCATTTGTACCAATTTTTTAGGTCCTTAAAGTTGAAGTTGTTTTTTTGTGACACTCCACCCACATCAGATGGTTCGGTGGTTTATGTAAAATCTAGATGGGTCCCTCTGGGACCGTTTGACCCTGCTTTAATTGTTTTTGAAAAATTGGTTAGGACAGATATTAATATTCTACTTTGAGAGAAACTACACTCACTATAATTTATCCAAAGATGAAAACGCATCTGTGAGGTCTTTGGCCAATGATCCCAACATAGTTTTAAAATCTGGTGACAAGGGTGGAGGGATTGTTATTATGAATCGTACTGACTTTGTGGAGGAGGTTTTATGTCAACTCAGTGATGCTACTTTTTATCTTCCTTTACATGTTAACCCCACTGATTCTATAAAAACAAGAATTTCTATATTGGTTCAAGAAGCAGTAATACGCAAATCTATTAGAGTCAGTGGAATTTCCAGTGACTCCTGTGTTTTACATTCTCCCCAAAATTCATAAAACCTTAAAAAACCCTCCCGGCCAACCAATAGTCTCTGGAATTGGTTCACTTTTGTAACATTTATCTCAATTTGTAGATATATTTTTGAAACATTTTGTTCCACTCATTAAGTCCTATGTATGTGACTCATCACATCTCATAGTATTTTGAAAGATTTAAGTCTGCCATCAGACTCCTGTTTTTTGATTACACTGGATATAGTCTCTTTATATTCAAATATTCCTCATAGAGAAGCCTTACAGGTTATTATGGAAACATTGAACTTATGCACAGATCCTGTGTGAGTACCAACCTTATTTTTTATGGAACTCTCTGAATTGGCTATGCCAAAAAAATTTTTGTTTTGAAACTATTTATTACCAACAGACTAAGGGCACTGCCATGGGTGCTACCATGGCCCCAAGTTTAGCCTGTCTTTATGTGGCTAAGTTTGAGGAGACATATATATACTTTCTGAATGGTTTAAGTTTGTACATCTGTGGCTTAGATTTATTGATATGTTTTTAATTTGGCTTGGGTCAGATGTTCAATTTTATATGTTTTTTGACTGGCTAAACCAGTGCAATACTCACTTACAGTTTAGCTTTAATATTCACCCCTCTCAAATAGCTTTTTTGGATATTCTTGCATCTATTGATAATTCTACTTTCTCAACTACTATTTTTAGGAAAGAAACGGACCGTAACACTCTGCTTAGTTTTGACAGCTGTCACTCTAGAGCCCTTAAGAGTAACATACCCACTGGCCAATACGTCGGCTCTGCTCTTCAAAGCCAGACTTTATCTCTAAAGCTAGGGAGTTGGTATCTCGTTTTAAGGCAAGGGGGTACCCATCTAAAGTGATCAAGAAAGTTTTTAAACGTGCTTTATTTGTGAATAGGGATTTCTATTTTTGCCAAAAAATCAGCAGTCAGATATCACAATGAATTGTATATTACCATTTTCTCCTTTAAGTTACTCTATAACCCATATTATATGGAAACATTGGCACTCATTGCTTCTTCATGATACCTTTCAAGGTCCTTTACATTTCACATACTGAAGAGGCACTAATTTGCGAGATATGTTGACACAGTCCAATCTGTACACAAGACGGTCATTGGATCAGGAGATGGGCACACATAAACCCTGTGGACAGTGCTCTGTATGTCCACACACAAGTGTTATATCGTCTTTTGAACACCCAGGTTCTGGTAAAAAATATATATTAAGGGACTCCTCTGATTGTAATTCAGAAGGAGTTATTTATATAATTTGTTGCCCGTTTCAGAAATTATATGTTGGGAAAACTATAAGGAAAATAAAGACCAGGATCATTGAACACAAATCTAATCTGAAGCATTTACTTGAAAATGCACCGTTGGTGGACCATTGGGTCCGTTTTTCACACACTATCTCTGATCTATACTTTTTTGTGTTAGAAGTACCTACTTGTCCAAATCATGGAGGCAACTTCTCAGAATTTCTGATTCGCAGAGAGCAGAAATGGATTTATACACTCAACAGTCTTACACTGCACGGACTCAATAAAGAACTAGAATGGATTTCTTTTACTTGATTTTGATTGGCTGTACACGGTTTGGATTCGGATTGGATGCTCCCCTGTATGCCGATTGGTCCATCATTTTTGGTGCCTTTTTTGTTATTGTTAAAAATCCTTTTGCAGAACTGATGTACGCGCTCCATGAAAAAATGTTTATGAAACGACTATGGTATGTAAAATGGTGTTTTGTAAATTAAAGTTATAAGGGTGCTGTTATTTTTAGCCTACTTTAACACAGTCCGCTTTCATGTTTTGCTTTTAGACTTCATTAAAATACTGCCTGTCCCTCCCGACGCAGCCTCGGCGAAACACGAGTCCGTGTCGGGGGACCCCCTGAAGTATATATATATGATAAGAGTGGAGTTGCCATTCATTTATAAATAAAAAGATTGATTTTGAACATTTAAAACTGGACTATGTAACATGTTTCTGCACTCGTTGTGGTGGAACTGTAATACTTTTAAAGCATGACCTTGTGGTATATTAGTATATAGCTCATTTACATCCATCGTGATCATCCAGTGTTGTTTTTGCCGATCTACAGATAATAACTGTAAATGCCTCAAAAAATGAGCTATATCTTTAATATAAGACCTTGTTTGCTATACAAATGGTTATAATACATGATCTATAAATTCGGCTGGAGGCTCCAACACTGATCCATTTAACACTACAATGGGTTGGTGTGATGCTCTCCCTGGTCTGTATACTGCCTCTTGCTTCTGTTGCCGGGATCCAATCCCTGCGTGAGCTTCCCTGGTCCCTTGGAATCTCAAAATAGCAATTTAGCCATATTTATCTTACAAGTCCCCAGGTGGGATTTGAACCCTCACCACCTGGTTAGAAAGCAGATGCCTTCCCGACTGAGCCAGCAACTCATGCTCCAACCACTGGCTTCAGAGGTCCTTCTCAAAGTCCATAGTTCAAAGTCCGGCCCCACTGGGCCTAACTGCCACCTCCCTCCGTACCTCTGGGAGCTCAACACTTCCCCAGAGATACAGCCACCCACCGGCAGTTCCCCAGGCAAAGTATCCTTGTTGTATGTCCAAACAACAGAAGTCCCCACGCTCACCTTCCTTGTGATAGTGGTTGCAGTCCTTCACACCGTCGGGGATATCCAGTGTCCAAGATTCCCAGAGCAGCCAGGTAGCCCATTCCTTCCTCCTCAGTCCTCGGCAGGAGACTGAGACTGCTCTACTAGGGAGTCCTTTTTATCATGGGGAAACTCCTTCTCCTCTGCCCACTGATTGGCTCTGGGAAGGTCCCACCCTTAATCCCCCACACCTGTGGTTCCTCTGTCCTTTTAACATCCGGGGAAAGGAACCAAGGGACATCTCTTGCCTGGTGTTGCTGTATTTTCCTTCCCCCCTTTTCCTTGAAGCTTTGGTTCCTAGCTTTATAGTTCCTATCTTAGTCTAGCATAGTGACCCCGTCACAGTCGGATGGGTGGATTAGCCAAATCTTTATGAATTTTTGGAACTGAATAAATTACTGGTATACGCGGAGTACCGACCACAAAATAATTGTGTTCCTTATCAGTCAACCCCCTTGCTGTTTCCACCAATGATTTAATCTCAAAAAAGATATAGTTGCGATGGAGAAGGTACAGAGAAGGGCAAGCAAAATGATAAAGGGGATGAAACAGCTCCCCTATGAGGAAAAGCTGAAGAGGTTAGGGCTGTTCAACTTGGAGAAGAGACGGCTGAGGGGGGATATGATAGAAGTCTTTAAGATCATGAGAGGTCTTGAACGAGTAGATGTGAATCGGTTATTTACACTTTCGAATAATAGAAGGACTAGGGGGCATTCCATGAAGTTAGCAAGTAACACATTTAAGACTAATCAGAGAAAATTCTTTTTCACTCAATGCACAATAAAGCTCTGGAATTTGTTGCCAGAGGATGTGGTTGGTGCAGTTAGTGTAGCTGGGTTCAAAAATGTTTTGGATAAGTTCTTGGATGAGAAGTCCATTAACGGCTATTAATCAAGTTTACTTAGGGAATAGCCACTGCTATTAATTGCATCAGTAGCATGGGATCTTCTTAGTGTTTGGGTAATTGCCAGGTTCTTGTGGCCTGGTTTGGCCTCTTTTGGAATCAGGATGCTGGGCTTGATGGACCCTTGATCTGACCCGGCATTAAGTTAGTAGGGTCCATCATTAGCCTTAAATAGTATTTGTGCTCGTTTAAATGTTGTAACATAGCAATAACATATTGGCAATGATCTTGTTCCACCACTGCCCCACCTTTATCTGCCAGTTTGATTACTGAGTAGACTGTTCCAATGAGTATAATGCATCTCATAACTCATGCGATAAATTATGATGCCATCTATGATTATTGGTTTCATACTTCATGAGATCCTGTAATACTAATTGTTGAAATCAAAGCGACCTCGGAGAGATCTTCCCCTACCACTCACTCCACCTTCCCTTCCCCTACCTCCCCCACCCTTTCCTCCCTACCTTTTTCTTGTTTTTACTTTTGCTGTAAAACTTACTTCAGCCCTGGGGCTGAACTAAGTTGTGCATGCTGGCAGTCGGCCGGCGCGCAATCCCTGGCACAGTGGTAAATGGCCGCTGTGCTGGGAGCCTCTGCCCCCCCCCCCCCTCTTTTTGCAAGCCCCAGGACTTACATGCGTCCCGAGGCTTTATTCGCGTCACCGGGACTTTTGAAAATCCGGATTTATGCGCGTAACCTTTTGAAAATCTGCCCCTTTATATATAAATAAGCAATTAATATACAACAGCTCGTCTCAGAACTTTCCACTATTTCTGCATATAAACAAACATTGTCACACAAATATGCCACTTCGAAGTTGGCCTGCCACCCCATACTCTTATCTGTATATAGTACGTTAATACTGGTTTTTTTTTACCCCCTCTTTACTTTCCTATCCCCAGTTGCTCACCCCTGTTACAATGTAACTTTATGCTTCTTCAATTTCTGTCTCATGTTACCCAGTCATGGTTAAAAAGCTTAGTTATATGTAAACCGAGTTGATTTGATCTGTATCAAGAAAGTCGGTATATAAAAGCCTTAAATAAATAAATAAATATACAATTAAGCTCTGGAATTTGTTGCCAGAGGATGTGGCTAGTGCAGTTAGTGTAGATGGGAATAAAAAAGGTTTGGATAAGTTCTTGGAGAAGTCTATTATCTGCTATTAATCAAGATGACTTAGGGAATGGCCTCTGCTATAACTGGCATCAGTAGCATGGGATCTTTTTAGAGTTTGGGTTCTTACCAGGCTCTTGTGGCCTGGTTTGGCTTCTTTTGGAAACAGGATTCTGGGCTTGATGGACCCTTGGTCTGACCCAGCATAGAAATTTCTTATGTTCTTATGTTCTTATGTTGGACGTGGACTGTTGATGATTAAAAATCTAACATATCATTACCGTGGGGTAATGTGAATAAAATATATGAAACTTTCCTCTCCATCCTAAAAACTTTTTTTGTCTAAATTGTTTTCTGTTTTGTTACTTTTTGAATATGTACAGAGATATCTATTAATATAGCACAGTGTGTGCATTTTTTAGTGATAAATTTGAATTAATACAGATAATTAAGGTGGTAAATTGGAATTGATTGAGTTTATTTGATCCCTCAGTAGTGAAAAGTTGGTGTTGCAGTCAGGTTTATTACAGTTAGTTACATGCATTACAACAGTTATTAAATGCCATTGCATGGTTGGTGACTGGATGTCCACTTATTGAACATATTTCTCCTATCCATCAGGATCTACCCTAGCTCCCTATCAAGCAAAGAATTAAGTTTAAAATCTTGATTTTAGTATATTGAGATTTGCATGGTGAGGTTCCGGCCTATTTAAGAAATGTAGTTGATTATTATAATCCCTTACATTCTTTGCGTTCTTTGGGCCAACAGTTATTCTCAATCCTTAGCGCCAGAGTCAATTATTTGCAAGAGACTAAGCAACATGCCTTCTCTTGCATAGCCTCATTCCTTTGGAATGGCTTACTACCTGAGCTATGTCATATGTCATATTACAAATCCTTTCACAAATCATTGAAGGATTACCTATTTAAAGACACTTTAATGTCTTTCTAAGGGATATGATCATTAGTGGTTAATGGAGGCAAACTATGGGCCTCATTTTCTAAAGTATCGCAGGCCTGCGATACTTTAGGGAATGAGGGGCGGGGGGGCCGAAACAGGGGGCGAGCCTGCGCTAGCCAATAGCGATCGCACCGTCGCGGTGCGATCACTGCCGGTTTCACACCCAATAGCGCCACCATAGGAGGTGTAGCTATTGAGAGCGAACTCGGACGTGAAAAGGGCCTTACCTTTTCGTTGTCCGCGGCGGCTTCGCAGAGTCGGCCCCCGTGACGCCCCGATTCCTCCTCTTCCGGGGCTGACTCTGCCCCCATTTTGGTATCGCACGTGAAAAGGGACATTTTGCGTGCGAAACATCCCTTACCGCGTGCGATACATTTAGAAAATGAGGCCCTATGTGACTGATTAATGTGTGTTATGTGGGATTTTGTGTTTTCTATTGTCTGTATATGTTTATTGTATGGTTTTAACTATTTTATTGTTTAATGTTATTACTTTGTAATCCTCCAAGAACAGAGATTCTGGTAACTGGGCAGAACAGAAATTACTATCAAATAAAATAAAATAAATATTTTTGTTTTATTTTTTTTAATGATCTTTCCCATATTAACCACACTGAGCGCTATCTATGTGGAAATATAGGGATACAAGATTTTAAGAACATAACTAAATAAAATAGAGAGGGGAACCCTTCTCTGTTGGGTCCTAGACCCTGACTAACTCTGGATCCACAGAGAAGATTCTTCATTTGATGGACTGGAAATCCCCATCCATGAGGAGGTAACTGATGCCTATTCTCCCGCAGAAACTGAGATTGGTGTCATTCTACTAGGCACCATCAGGAGTTCCAGTATTATCTGGATATCTGTCAGCAGGGACGCTAATGCCTTTGGTACTGATTCTCTGAATCTTCTGATCCGGGGCCTCCTGGATTTTCCTATGCAACTCCTCAAAAATTGCCAGCCCAGCTTAGGAGGCAGGAGGAGAGAGATCACATATTCCTGGGATACCAGGCGTGTATTGATGGCTGACATCTTAACTCTCGGAAACTAGCATGATTCCTGGGATTGCACTGAACTTAAGGTTTACCATACTGGATCAGACCAAGGGTCCATCAAGCCCAGCATCCTGCTTCCAACAGTGGCCAAGCCAAGTCACAAGTACCTGGCAGGATCCCATGGGGTAGATTCCAAGCTGCTTATCCCAAGAATAAGCAGTGGATTTCTGCAACTCTCCATTAATAATTGTTAATGGATATTTCCTCCAAGAACTAGTCTAAACGTTTTTAAAATGCAGCTATACTAACAGCTTTCACCACATACTCTAGCAACAAATTCCAGAGCTTAATTATGTGTTAAGTAAAAAAAATATTTTCTCTTTTTAGTTTTAAATATTTTACCCAGTAACTTCATTGTGTGTCCCCCGGTTTTTGTACTTTTCAACAGAGTAAACAACCGATTAACGTTTTCTCCTTCATTCCACTCATTATTTTATAGACCTCTATCATATCTCCCCTCAGCCGTCTCTTCTCCAAGTCCTAACCTCTTTAGCGTTTCTTCATAGGGGAGCTGTTCCATCCCCTTTATCATCTTGGTCACCCTTCTATGTACCCTTTCTAATTCTGCTAAATCTTTCTTGAGATGTGGTGACCAGAACTGAATACAATACTCAAGATGAGGTCGCACCATGGAGTGATACAGAGGTACCATGACATTCTCTGTCCTATTCTCCATTCCCTTCTCAATAATCCCTAGCATTCTATTTGCTTTCCTGGCTGTCACTGCACACTGAGCAGAAGATGTCAATGTATACACTCTCCTAACTTCAGGAACACTTCAGGGTACCACAATACTAGAACTGAAGGGGATGAACCTAACTCTCTCTTTGGGTGTAAGGAGACATATGATGGTTGGTCCTTCAGTCATACCTGGTGACAGGGGGTTTCTATGCACTCCTGATTTCGATGCACCACCAATGGTTGCTGCAACTTCTGGGCCCCTCAGTGTTGATATCATCGATGCAGATACTGATAGGCTAGACTTATGAATGCAGAAGAACTTTTCCATGAGGTCAAGCTGGGAACTGTGCTCCCTAGGGGTCATAGTCACACAAAAGGGACACCCTCTGACATTATGGTAGGCCTCCAGGCAAAGGACATACAGTATCTATCATGATGATCCGAATAGACATGGACCTCTCACACATGGGACACTTGTCGAAGCCTCTGGCCTTCATCTCCTTTAGGGTCACTGGACAAGAAATCAATGCAGCAAAATCAAAAGTCTCGATGTCTGAAAATAAAACCACACCTAGTGCTGCTACGGTAAGATGCACCTTGCAGCAGCCAAAAATAATGAAAACTCAGAAACGTAGGTGCCGAAAGGGAGACAAAACAAACCCACAATCTCATAAAACCTGGTGTTATGTGTGTGAATGGCTGTACTAAAAATAATCCAGGGTTCAGTTCACATAAAAGAATACATGTGACCCAGTTTAGTGTGCACTTTTAACTCACTGAGAAAATGCATTCTGGGGGACAGAGTTGGGGTGGAGTTTGAATTTCCATGCATGCCTTTAGATTTTGAACAATATGTGCATAAGGTCACCTGCACAAGTTGCATCCTCTGAGAAGCAAATATAACTTAGTGCAGGACTGGATTTAAAATTTAGGCACTCACAGGCACTGGTGGGGGAGGGGAGGCCTTTTTCCCTCTCCTCCTCCTCCCAGAAGTAATTGGGGAACTCTTTCCATCCAGAAATCATTGGAGAAAGAGGACAGGAAGAAGCCCAGCTTCTCCTCAGAGATCACTGCAGTGTACAGGGCCTCTGTCCAGATCTTCCTGCACCCCATGGCTTCCCCCTATCTGTTGACATTATATTTGTACGAGTGCCCTCCACTTTCACATTTCTCTCCTCTTTTTTCTGACACACACACACACACACACACACACACACACACACACACACATGATCTCCTCTTGAAATGGTACTTTTCCCTACTTTCAATCCTAACAGAACATTATTTTTGGAAAGTTTCTGCTGCTTATGAAACAATATTTTCATCAGATCACTGGTCCTCATCAAACCTGACTTTTGCCAAGCAAAGTCATGATTAAATTGCCCAAGCTCACTCTAGATAGATGGTTATTTTCACTGGGTTCCCTTTGTCTGATAAAACGTTACTTGCTTAGACCTCCAACCCTGATCAAACACAAATTTTGCCAAGCTGCACTCCTGAGAAAACATTATGCTTGGCATGACTTGTTCTTGCTATAACATTTTATGTATTGCCAAAATCTAGGGTTCTTTATTTTCCTATTGCTCTAAAGTTCTACCAGTGAAGGAGATTGGAGGTGACAATGTCATAGGTGTTAGACTGTTACTTGCCACCTTCTGTATTAAATGATGACAGTGTTTTTTTATGGTGTTTTAAGTGGGCCAGAGAAAGCTAACTTCAAAGTACAGTGCTTCTTGGGGGATTTCCTTATTATTACAATGAATGCAACTTCCAAACAACAGGGACGGAGCACATCAAACCCATTTGAAAATGTTATTCATCAACTGCCATGAATATAAATAATTAGGGATGTGCATAGAAAAATATTTCAGTTTGGTTCAATACCTCAGTTCGTTTGCCATTTTCAGTCATTTCATTCATTTCGGTTTCAGATTAATTTTATTACGTTGTTTAATTTGTTTCCATTAACATTGGCAGTCCGCACTTCCGTGTCCGTCCCCTTCCCCCCCTTTCACAGCCGCCCCACATATCACACAGAAACTCAATGCTTGGTGAAACAAGGCCGCAGCATTTATTAACATTAATTAGCATAAATCAACATAATTACATTACTGGTACCCGAGCTGTCGGTACGTCAACCCTAGTGCATTCCGGGCGTCAAACCGGCGTCCGCCGTTTAAGCCAGACCGCCACCGTCTTACTGGCCCCCCGCCGTGCCAAAGCCACGGGGCCATTCTTCGAGGCCGCCCACGCCTGGATACATGCACTTTCTTTTACCTAGGACTTCCGGTCCGTCCTGACCGTGTCCTCTATGTCCCCACCTACCTACCAACTCGGGTACCCCCGCCACCAGACTGGGACAGTGCCCCACTTGTCTCAGTCTCCCCCCAATTGCTGCGGCCCAACCTTGCAAAAAACCCGCTCCAGCGATTCTTGAATGGAGTTATTAAATAAATCGTAACCTATGTCGGACAGATGTATTTGGTCCGGCCTATACAGGCCGGAGCATGGCTCGTCTGCCCATTCATGCCTGATTTGGTGAATGCCCCTCTGTTGCGCCCATAAACCGACCTGCCTATTAATCTTCTTCCTACCCCTACCCCATAACTTACTGCCCTGCCATTTAATCCTAGGTATTATATCCGACCAAACGATGGCTGTTCCCGGTGTCAACTCCCTAATCGCGGCCAGGTCCCTCTTTACCATCTCAATCAACTGTTTGGCCGAATGCACCCCCAGGTCGTTTCCCCCGAGGTGAATAACTATGGCATCTGGGTGTTGAGACGTGCATAGTTTGTGCCGCAGGTCCGATAACAGGTGTTCCCATTTCATTCCCGACCTTCCCATCCATTTCAGGCTGACTCCTTTCGGAGCCAGCCCCAAGTGCACTCCATAAGGTCTCTCCTGCGCCTTTTTGGCCCCCCATCTCACGAAGGAATGTCCTATTACCCATGCTATCTTCCTTTGGTTCCATGCATCTGCGGGTGAAATTAAACGCATTAGTTATCCATCTGAACGAACTCCGGCCTCACATACCGCTTGGCCACCGCAGATTGCCAACGACCGATCTTACGGATTGTATCCATCGGCAAGCCCTCTTGCGCTGCGCTGGTCGCTACCCCGATCCGGAACGAGTGTGTTCCATAATCTCTGGGTCCAATCCAATGCTTTCTAAAGCTGTGCGCAACACCGCTGCGAACTGATACCTAGTTAGTGGAACGCCATCCCTATGCACCAGCAAGTGCTCCCCGCCCTTCGGCCTTATCCGCAAATAGTTCTTTATGTTCCTCACCGGGCAAGTTACCTGTGCCCCCGCTGTTGTCAATATAATCTCGACCCCTTTTGCCTTCTGGTCTGTCTTTGATTTGTGGACTCTGAGTCTAATGAGCCGATCCTGAGCTTGTACGTTGCCGTACAATAACCCGTTATTACCCTTATCGTTTTTG
The DNA here is from genome assembly GCF_901001135.1 of Rhinatrema bivittatum. Classification (NCBI taxonomy): domain Eukaryota; kingdom Metazoa; phylum Chordata; class Amphibia; order Gymnophiona; family Rhinatrematidae; genus Rhinatrema; species Rhinatrema bivittatum. The sequence goes on from NC_042617.1 coordinate 576,623,519, forward strand.
GATGGGGCCACCAACTCGCTAACCCTTAACGCAGTGAAAAAAGCCAAACAGAACGTTGCCCTGAACAATGCCACCTCAAATGGCTCAGTGCATACTTGCTGTACTGCGTGCCACAATCTGACCAGTAGCTCGTGCGTGATGGGTCGTCTTTTATCGCCCTCCCATGCTACCTCCCTCGCCCACCCTGCTAGCAACTTCTTGACTATGAAGAAGCTGAACGGATCCCCCAGCCCCTGCGCCTTAGTGAAGAAGGCAAAACCGGCCAAATGGTTGATCGTGGCTCCCCTGGACCGGCCTGCCTCCTTTGACTGTGATATAAAGCGAACTATCTGGTTGGCCTCTACCACCCCTGGCGCGCTGCCCTGCTCTAACAGAAACTCCTGAACCTTCTCATAACCCCGGCAGTACGCTTTCCAGGTCGCCGGGGCAACCGACGCCCTCAACAATCCCTGCTCGACCTTGCTCCAATTTGCCATAGATGGGCCGGTATTGGGACTCCCTCCGCCTCTGCCTCCGGCACCTGTTGGCGAAAAAGATCCCACTTAGCCCTTGATAACGCATCCGCCACCTGATTCCGGGCACCCGGTACATGTTTTGCCCCTACAGTCATGTTCAATCGCAAGCTCTGCAGGACCACTTCCCTCAACAATCCGGCCACCCGGGGACAGTGGGCAGCCTGTTTGTTCAACACCGTCACTACTGCCGAGTTGTCACACCAAAAGACTATCCGTTTGTTGCGCAACTTGTGGGCCCACACTGTAATCGCTACCAATATGGGAAAGAGTTCCAGGAACGTTATATTCCTTACCAAGCCGTCGTCCCGCCATGCCTGCGGCCATGGCGCCGCACACCAGTCACCTTGGCAATACGCCCCGAATCCCCAACCGCCTGACGCGTCCGTGTAAATATCTAAATCTCTGTTGGACATTATCTCCTCCTGCCACATTGCTATACCGTTGAAATTTTCCAAGAATTGCAACCACATCACAATTTCGGCCCTTATCGGTCTCGCTACTCTGATGTGGTGGTGCGGTCTCCTTACCCCTTTCGTCGCATCTGCCAATCACCTCAAGAAAGCCCTTCCCATGGGTATTACCCGGGTGGCGAAATTCAGACTTCCTATTAAGGATTGCATCGCGGTTAAGGTGACCTTCCTTGATGCCAGTGTCTGCCTAAGCAAGTCCCGTAGCTTACACACCTTCTCTAACGGTAATCTTGATGTCATTGTCTGGGTGTCTATCTCTATGCCTAAAAAGGACAGGGTAGTGGTGGGGCCTTCCGTCTTTTCCTGTGCCAATGGAACCCCAAACTCTCGGGCCATTTCCTGAAATTCTACTAACAGCTGTGCACAGGTGTTCGTATTGGCCGGTCCCACAAACAAGAAGTCGTCTAGGTAGTGGACCACGTTGCCATTCCCCGCCCTTTCCTGCAATGCCCAATGTAAGAATGTACTGAACATTTCGAAACAAGCACAAGATATGGAACACCCCATCGGCATACATTTGTCGAAGTAGTAGCTGCCTTTGAAGCGAAAACCTAGTAGCGGGAAGCTGTCGGGGTGCACGGGCAGCAGTCTGAATGCGGACTTTATGTCCGCCTTGGCCAGTAAAGCCCCGTGGCCACATTGCCTTACCAAAGCGATCGCCTCATCGAAGGATGCGTATTGGACCCTGCAAGCATCCTCCGGCACGTGATCATTAACCGAGTCACTTGGGGGATAAGACAGGTTCTGAATAAGTCTGAATTCCCCTCGCTCTTTCTTGGGCACTACTGCCAAGGGCGATATCATCATATCCTGGAATGGGGGGTCCGCGAATGGGCCCGCCATCCTGCCCAATTCGATCTCCTTAAGTACCTTCTGTTGTACTATGCCCACGTGTCTCACCACTGAGACTGCATTACCTAAACTTGCGCTCCTAATTTTTCCCTTAAACGGTACTCTAAAACCGTATCTAAAACCCTCCCGAAGCCTGGCAGCGTCTAAACTTCTAGGGTATTCTGCCAGCCATTCCGACATGGTCACCAATTGTATCGGCGAAGGTGCCTTGCTGAAAACACTATTGCCTTCCTCCTCCTCCGAGATTTCCTGCCGGCCCTTGCCCTTTTTTGATACATTTACTTGCCGGGTGCGGTCCGGCACACATGGAACACACGTGCTTAAATTTGCATTCGTGGAAGGTGCACCCTGCCTTATTGAATCTCCAACACACTTTGCTATTCCCGCTCTCTCCCCAGGAACTACTCCCCGGCGTAGGTGTCCCGTTGCCCGCCTTTCCGGTCCCGTGTACTCCACTTGTATCAAGGACCTTGCTAGTCATCTGACGCAGCCACAGACCGACGTCTTGTGTTCCCCAAGACATGCTCTTGTTGTCTTCCATTTTATCCCTAAACTGCTCGTCATAATTTAACCAGCACCAGCCCTGATACTCCTTGTAACCCTCGAGTATGGCATCTGCGTAGCTAAGCATGGGCGCATACTGCGACGGGTCCTCCCTTCCCGTGACACTGATCATCCTCAAAAAGGCTCTAGCCCAATTTATTATGTTCTTTGCCACCTTCACGTCCCCCCCTTTCTTCTCCTCCTCCTTTCCCTTCTTTCTCCTTTCCGCTGCGCCTTTCCTGCCCTCCAATATGGAAAATATATCTATATATTCCCTTCTCCTAATTTTACTGCGCAACGCCCTCGGAACGCTTTCCCACAACTCCGCTAAGGGTGGCAAGGCCATTACCGCTGTCGCGCCCGCCGCTGCGCGCCCAACCGTCTCAGAGAGCCCTCCTTCCCCTTCGCTCCCGTCAGATTCCCCCTCTGACGATTCAGTGGAAGATTCGCTGTCCTTCCTCACTCTCTTATTACCCTTTCTTTTTGACATTGCATCCTTGTCCCATCCTCCACTGCTTTGTTCGCCGGGTGCTTCCGACCCGACCGCCAAGTCCGCTGCTCGGTCCGGTGCTCGTGTCTCGCTGTCCTCGACCGAGCTCTCATCGCCCTCTCGGCTCTCGGCTCCTTGTCCTCTGCTGGCACCGTTCGCCGCGGTCCGTTTCCTGGGTTGTTGACCCGACTTGGTCTTCTTTTCTCGCCCTTGGATGGGCTCCAAAGCCTTTTGGGCTTCAGTGACCCTGTCCTGTGGAGCCATCGTTCCCCCAGTCGCCGGGTTGTACCATGGTGGAGGTACCTGCCACCATGGGGGGTACATGTGATGCTGGTAAGGATTACCCATTGAGGCCATCCAGGTCTGGGCACCGTGCTGGGTTCCTCCCATCCCACCTTGTGTCGTCGACTCTGGCGAGTGTCCGGACGCTCCCGAGGGCTGCATGGCTCCTGCCCCGATCGCCGGCCAGATGGGCCATCCCCACTGCGGTGGGCCGCCTTGCCCCACCTCCAGCTGCCTGCCTTGCGACCCATGGTGGCTGCCTTGTTCCGCCGGGGCTGGTTTCGCCTGCTGTCGCCTGCCTCCGTTCTTCCTTGCCTGAACCTTCTTAAGCTTTCCAGCCAATCCTGGCTCGTCCTGGTTCCTGGCCTGCGGTCTTCGCCTCACCCCGGCTTCTCGCCCTCCTTTCCCTTTGCTAGGGGCAGGGTCCACCGGTGCGTCCCGTGGCTCTGCTCCCCTCCGCTGCCTCGCTCCTCCCCAGGCTGTCTGCTGCCTTGCTCCTCCCCGAGCTTTCTGTGCTCCTTTACCCGGCATGCTCGTACAAATGACTCTTCTCTCTGTTCTTTATTTAATAGTTTATTATTGTTTACTCACGGTTTGCAGCTTCTAACGGGAGGAGCGCTGGCAGGTACCTTGCATCGCTCATGTGCTCAGCTCCGGCTCCTTTTGTCTCCAGAAGTACGTCCGTGACTTTATAATTCTTTGCAGTGCTGAGATCCGTGCGCAGTCACGTGGTTCCCCACGTCTCGGCTGTCTGGCTCCTGCCTGGTTCCTCCAGTGGCTGCTTCTGTTCGCTGCACTGCTCTGTCCTTCCTCCGCCCTGCTCGGGCTGCCCACATGGTCACCGCCTGCCTGCCTCTTTGTACCGAAATCCGGATCGCTGCTTCCTCTTGCTGCGCTGCTCTGCCCTTCCTCCGCGCTGCTTGGGCTGCCCTCGTGGCCACCGCCTGCCTGCCTCTTCAGATTAGAATCCGGATCGCCGTTGTTAACGATCCCAGCGCTGACTGCCGCAAAGGGGGCGCAGTTCCCTTTAAATTTTTCCCTTTCCTCGGGTCCTCGGTCTTTTGGCTGACCGCTGCGGTGCCTGCCACTCCGTCCGTCCTCCTGGACGTCCCCCGTCTGGCTCAATCGCCTTTAGGCCTCCGTGCGCCGCCCCCGATGCTCGCAACCGCTCAGTGCACCTCTGTGAACCGGCGAGCGCTGGCCAGGAAAAAGGATCGAGGCCGGCGCTCGCCGGCGTCTTAAAGGCCCCGGGTCTCGCGAGGGACTCGCGGGCCGACGTCATCATGCCGATGACGCGCCAGCGCCGTCCCTCGCGCCGCCCCGCCCCCCGAGGGCCGACGTCACCGCGCCGCCGACGCGCCGCCGCCCCTCCCTGCACTGGGGGCAGGATTGCGCGCCGCCGCGCGAACAGCCCGCCCCTCCCCACACGAGGTGAGTCGGCCCGGTTTAAAATTAATGGGCAAAGCAATGCATCCTATTTTGGACTTTTAACATTGGTTGTTTTTTTTTTGTGGCCAAGTTTAATGAAACTTGCAAGCAGGCATTGGTGGTAGAGTGAAAAGCAGTCCAAGACACCAAGAATGAGGCAAAGTGGCGCCAACAGTAGGGTTGTGCCTCGTTTTTGGCCCGCCGCGGGAAATATCGTATTTCCTGTGGTTTGGGCCTTTGAAATTTGGGGGGGACCTGAATATCGGGTTAGCGCACACTAACTCCCATTAGTGCGCGCTAACCCAAAAACACATTTTTCACGAAATTTCGGGAAAAATTGGTTCAGGTTTCAGGGTCCCTGAACCAGGACGAATTTGGAAATTTTGTTGAAATTGCCTAATTTGTCCTGAATGAATGCACATCCCTAGCCAACAGTGGCATGCATAGCCCAAGGCATAGTAAAAGGGGCAAAGCAAAACCAATGCTGGCAGGAATACACAAAAGCTCCATAAGAGGGTTAAAACAGCCCAGATAGAGGGTCAGGTAGAGGGTCAGGTAGAGGCATGAGCAGAAATGACACAAGGCACCAAAAGAGGGACAAAGGGCATCGACAAAGGTGAAACAAACACTCCACAGCACAGAGTGCAGTGAGCCAGTAAGAAGACTGGCATCAACACCTGAAGGCACTGTATGAGGGACAAGGCAGGAAGAGAGTGTCGTCAAAACCCCAAGGCATGAAGTGCAGAGGGAGCCAACAAGCAAAGTGGCACACCAAGGTACTGAACACAGGAAGGCACTAAACCAAGCGAGAGGCAGGATGGGAAGAGCAGACTGGACAATTACATCAACAGTGGCGCCAAGATCACAAGGCATACAGAGAGGGGCAGGAGATAAGGTTTTTCTTTTCTCTGTAATTGTTTCTCTTTTAGGGCAACAAAGAGAGAGAGATAAAGGAGCAGGACACGGCCTATGGAAGCACTAGGCAGCTGGGAGCAGCAGCACGATACAAGTGGCATTAATTGGGCCGTGCCCGAGACGAGAAGTGGCTGCGGCAGCTAATCAAATGTTTACAGGCAGTGATCCAGACGATTGCAGTTCAAACCCCTCCTCTTTCCTTGCTTGTTCTCAGTCCCCTGAGCCCCCTCCACCCCCCCCCCCTCCTCACTGCAACATCATTATTATTGGGAGCCTGAGGCTGGAATGGAAGGCAAGAAATACCTGAGTGCGCATGCAACAGAGAAGGGCGTGCCACCTGCACTCGAGGGAAAACAGATCAGGAGCAGGAACAGAGGTGTAAGGGAAAGAGGAGGGGGAGAACCATCCCAGCCGAGCAGCCCCGACATGAGGGAAGTCAAGTGCAGGTCAGAAGCAGTGCACTGAGCCATCGGAGGCAGCAGGACTGTAAGTCCCAGTCATGGAGGAGAGTTGCAAGCAAGTCGTGCTGCAGGAAAGCTAGCCAGTGAAAAAAAAAACTTCAGGGGGTTGTAGGTCAGGGAGCAGAGGAGGGGAGGGAAAGAAAGCAGCCCTAAGGGACTTTGACAGCAGGACCTGGAGAAATGGGATGGAGGGAGAAAAAGATAGCTGGAGAGGAGAGAATGGGGAGGGACTGAGGGATTAAGTGGGAGAGTGGAAATTTGCAGATTGAAGGGAGATCAGGGATTTAAATTGGGTGAGGGGGGGGGATTGAGGGATAGAGCAGAAGGCAGGGAGAGAGAGGCCCCAGGTGGGAGAGAAGCCTGGGTATGGGACAGCAGGTATTTGGATTGGGGGGTGGGAACAAGAATGAGGTTTGGGGGACTGAGTGGGAGATCAGTAGCATGGGACATGGAGAGAGGGGAAGAGTGAGGATTGGGTGATGAGATGTAGTGAGGATGCCTGTCAAGGACTCAGACTGAGTTGGGGGGAGGGGCTGCATGGTTGAATTTTGGCCTAGGGTGCCTAACACCCTTGCACTGGCTCTGCAGCAGGGCCAGACTGGGCAGCAGCAAGAACACAACACAACAAGGAGCCAAGAGTAAAAAAATGCGGGCATTGCTTCAGTGTAGCCGTTCACTCCATTCTCCTGCCATTTGTATGGAAATACAGGGTAAGCAAGCGGAGAGCGAGAGATTTATCTTCCTAATCACATCATCAAAACTGGACCTTTTTTATTTAGGAGGAAAAGACTTCAGGTGCCAAATCACAGCTTTGGTGCAAAGCAAACTCATGAGTTAGAAAAACCTCCTATATTAATTTTAATCTTGCTGTGATCGCACCTTCCCAAAAGAATGTTATTGTACCAAAATTTTGCCAAAAATGTAATAACATTTTTGTAAACTCTGAAGCACTTTCATTTGTTTTAAATTATTTCGAAATTCATATATTTGACTCAAACTTGTGTGGAAAAACTGCTTTTAAATAGATGAACTTTCTTCTCTTGATTACAGCAAGAACAAAGGTGGATTTTTGAATTTGCAAGTGTTGAACCGCAAGGGTTAAATGCATACATTGAATGGAGACCTTTTTTGCGATGGTACAGTATCTTCAAGGAAGAAAGAGCTAACTTTTACTGATAATCGCTTTCATGGCAAATCATTTCTGATACAACCAAGGACTAGCGGATTGGGCAAAGAGATTTGTTTGCATATCTAGACATGTATCTCTATGCAACCAAGGTTCATTTTTCCATATATTATACAATCACAAACAAAGACTGCGGATGTTGTAACTTAAATAAAGCTGTCAGAAATTATCATAATGCACATTATAACTCCTGAAGAAGGATAACAGAAGAAAAATCACCATGTAGAGAGTAGACGAATCAAATGGTGCAAGTCCAATACTATGATGTATCAAGTACTGATGACAATGAAGAATGATGGCGGTCTGACTGAAAAGGAAACGTTAAAGTAGAACACAAGAATACAAATCTTCAAAAGAAACCCTGACAAACGCCTTTTTGTTTCACCCAGAGAGGCTTCATCAGGGTGTATATAATTTGTCATTTAAGTTTGGTGTTGGTATTCCAAATTCATTCAATTCCACAGTCAATGCAAATGTTATGCAAACTATCACAGATGTGTTTAAATGATGTCGGAGCCTTCCTCTCACTGTCAAATTGTGCGGGAACCTAAACAACAAGCTGATTTTTGCAAATAAAAGTATTGAATTATTTGATTTCACTGCCAGAAAAGGATGGCATTGAAATATTTTACTTCCATTCAAGAGAAAAGGACTTTAACATTGTTTGAGCATGTAACTATATGGAATAGAGAACACACATTCCTATTGGATGCCAACTTGATTGACATTTCTAGGGTAAATTGGCTATATAGAGGTTTGGAGAATGTATTTCGAGTTTCATAGTTTATGCAGAGTTCAAAATACAAAATTTATAAATTCAAGGATATTCTAGAGGATTGTAAAAGAGTATTTAGAATGGAATTAGTTAAAAAAAATGTAAAAATTTGAAAATTATATCATGTTTTTGCGAGTACAATAGAATTGAAAAGGAAAATTCTCATTGAGATTCAGCTTGAATGGGTATGAAAAGGTGAATATGATTTTTTTGGGGGGTTTAAATGTCAACATGATGCTGGTATTTATTTATTTATTTTAACATTTTTATAGACCGACATGCTTTGGGAACATCATATTGGTTTATATGGAACTAATGTAGTGTAACATGGCTTTACAATAAACTGACAATAAACCATATAAAAGTTTGGAACAGTAAAATAGAATAACAACGTCTATGTTTTATGGTAGTAGAGTAGCAATAGTATTAGATAAAGATAATAAAATGAGGTTATAGAGTAACAATGTAATAGTAATATTAGATAATAATATAAGGTAACATTTTCTATGTTTTAAAGTAACGAGGTAACAAAGGCTTTACAGAATTTTAGCAATGTTATGGTTAAATTAGACTAGTGACATTGTGTAACAGAGTGTAAAGGTTGAATGGTTTGTCGGTGAAATTGACATTGAGTTACAATGTTGAGTTTTATGATATATTATGTTTGAGTTAATTTTGAACAGTGTCATTGTATAACAAAAGTGTAATGGTTGAATGGTTTGTTGGTGGAAATTGAGATTGTGTTGCAATGCCTGAGATTTAAAATATACTGTGCAATACAATAGCAGTGGAGTTGTAATTCTAAGAGCACATTAAGCACTGAAGATCAATATTCTGTGGAGAGGTGGATTCCAGGGGGAAGGAGAGTATGATAATCATTAATTGAGCTGTAGGGTAGAGGATTCCCAAGGGAAGGAGAGGTATGTAGATGAATATGAAGAAGAGGTTAGAAGAGAGTAATGTTGCGAGGCAAAGGGGGGGTGTGGCTTAATGGGCAAGAGTGGTGAGTTGGTAAGAGTATATCAGGTGAAGGCCTGATACACTCAAGTGCTTTGTAGGCTTTTGTCATAGATGAGAATCCATTGATGAATGTGTCACATTGGTGAATTGGAAGTTATTTTAAAATGGATTTTGTTCAATTTATTTTTTTCTAATTACTGTTTTCATCTTCTCATGGAAGAAACTGTGGAAGTAGAAAGTCACTTTCTTGAGACAGCCACTGAGGTGAAACACTGGCCAGGTCGGAGTGGTTAAATTTCAATTTGCTCTAATCAAGAGAAGAAAGTTCATTTATTTAAAAGCTATTTTTTCACACACGAGTTTATTCCGCGGCCCCACTCAGCATTTACCGACTTTACTCACTTTTTGCCGCTCTTTTGGGCTCCCTGGATTCCCCCGACCACTGTGGGAAGTGCCCCTGATCCCGCTTCTGTGCCTGCCGGGCGTGGAATGCGCCGCACCGGCACTCGTGGCAGAGCTGAACGCCGGCTGCAGAGACCGCGTGGTGCTAAGATGGCGGAGACGCCTGCCCCTGCTGAGCCTGTTTTGGCTGAAATTTCGGAGGGAGCCTTACAAAAAATTACATATAGCGTCACGGCGGCTCTGGATGGTAGGCTGATCAAGCTGCAATCGGCTATTGAAGATATAAAAACAGCTGTTGAAGGGCACTCAAAGCGGCTGGACGTTGCTGAACACACCATCTCCGATCTCGGAGATAGAATGGCTGCCTCCGAACGCCATGTGACTGAGCTGAGGGCCCAGCAAAAAGACCTGTTGGCTAAAATGGAGGAACAGGAGGATCGTGGACGGCGGAACAATTTAAAAATCATTGGCCTGCCCGAGTCCGTAACTGAAGTGGAACTCCGCTCCATAGTTGAGGACTGGCTCCCTACCCAGGTGGGCTTAGACTTGGCGGGAGAGCGTTTGCAATGCGAGCGGGTGCACCGAGTGGGCCCACTGCGGGAGGGACAAGGCCGGCCACGACCCGTTATGGCCCGCATATTAAACTGGCATCATAAAATCCAACTTCTCAGGGCGTACCGGCAGCAGGAGAAATTGGAGCACTCTGGTAGTAGGCTGCTGCTCTTTAATGATTTTTCTGCTGGCACAGCAGCGCAAAGGAAGCTATTGGCCCCGGCCTGCACGGTTCTTCACCAGCGTGGCATTCGGTTTGCCCTGTTATACCCTGCAAAGTTGCGGGTGCATCATAATAACCAAACTACGTTTCTACTCTCCAAAGCAGAAGCGGATAGATTTTTGGCATCGCTTCCGCCCGGTGCTGCTGAGCGACCAGACGCCCCTTCCGCGGAGGGTTGAGGATTTGACTCCAATACTGTTCTTGAGGACTGTTCTGATCCCTGGAAGGATCCTTTCGCCTCTACGTGTCTTGGACTGACCTCAGCGCCAGCTTCCTTTGCCTATCATACCCACTGGTCAGCTGGTTCGCTGTTTGCTGCGTTTGAGTTCTGCCCCGGGAAATCCTGACATTTTTCTCATCCCCCATAGAGCTTGAGCAGTGATCGGACTTCTCTTGGGGGACCGTTGTTTGGGCACTGTTGCTGTGTGGTTAGGGGTACTTGGTTCAGGTTGAGGGGAGGGAGGGCTGGGTGGGGCTGGGGGTGGGGACCTCCGACCCTTGTAGCAGCAGGTCGGGACCCCGCACCTGGGAGTGGAGGTGGGTTTTGGTATGATTGGTGGTATGTATGTGAGATTTAGTGTGTGTGAATGTCAGGGGGTGGGGAGTGCGTGGGCAAGGGGATATGGAATGGTCTCTCCTGAAGTGTATCCCTATTGTGGGTTTACTCTGTTTTCTATGTTCCACTCTTTTTCTGTCCCTGCGGCCTAGGCTGGGAGGCCGCGTGGACTGTCAGCAGTTTGTTTCTGGGAACCCTACAGGGATTCCGGGTTTAAGCTTGTTTTTTTTCTCTTCTCATGACCCAGGTTAAATTAGTTTCTCTCAATGTCGACGGAATCCATTCCCCTATAAAACATACTAAGTTAAATGCGCTGTTTAAACGCTTGAAGACGCAGGTGGCTTTCCTTCAAGAAACCCATCTGGGAGATGCGGAACATGCTAAATTGCGACGTGATTGGGTGGGCCAGTGTTATTATTCCTCCTTTAGTAGGAGGCAGAGGGGAGTTGCCATCCTCATCCACAAACAAGTACCCTTTCAATGTACCCGGGCCTGTCAGGATGTCGAAGGGCGGTATATTCTGGTGGCAGGCACTCTCTATCATAAGAAAGTGGTTTTTTGTAACATTTATGCCCTGAATGTGTATTCTCCGGGGGTTTTCAACGCTTTATTGCGACTGTTGATGGATTTCCAAGACCATGATTTCATAGTAGGCGGTGACTTTAATGTGGTGGCGAACAAAAGTGTAGACATTAAACCCCCCAAACTGGTTTCTGCGGCTGATGGGACTAAAGGCGTTAATCTGCTTTGCCAGGAGCTGCAGCCTATAGATGTGTGGCGGGTCCTCCATCCTCAGGACAGGGACTTTACCTTTTACTCATATCCACATCACACGTATTCCCGGTTAGATTATCTGCTCCTTTCTGAACGCTGCTTTCCTCACTTGTTAGCGACCTCCATTGAACCTATTGCACTGACGGATCATGCCCCGATTTCTATGACTATTCGCTGGGGGTCGGCGGCCCATTTACCCTTCTCCTGGCGTATGAGACCGGATTTGTACTGGGATCCTGCTTTTAAAACATATTTGCAAGATCAATGGGCTGAGTATGTGGCCAGTAATTGTACTTCTGAGGTTGGCCCCGGAACGGTATGGGAAGCGGGGAAAGTAGTGATGAGGGGGGCCATTATTGCTTATGTGGCCAGGCAAAATAGGCTATGCAATGCGGAGATCCTCCGGCTCACGGCTCGTTTTAAAGCGGCTCAACTTTTACATGCGGACTCCATGACACCTGAGGCTAAGGCTTCTCTTGACTCGGCTCGCCTTGCTTTAAATAATCTTTTACACTTGCGAGCGTCCAAATCTATTCGTTACTATCGTTATCAATTATATAGATATGGCAACAAGACTGGAAAGTTTTTGTCGAATTTGGTGCGGCCGAGGGGACTCAAAACGGCAATATCGGGTCTTCGGGATGTTCATGGGGTCCATCAGACTGGTCAGGACGCGATAGCAGCCCGTTTTTTATCCTATTATTCTCAACTTTATGATACTAAACCCATGGGGGGGGCTCAGGCGGAGAGCCTTTTTCAGGGGCTGCCGTGGCCGGAGCTTCAGCCGGAGGATCTCCTGGGATTAAATGGTCCTATTACTACCCAAGAAATATACTCTGTAATACAAAATCTTAAACTAGGCAAAGCAGCAGGGCAGGATGGGTTTGGGTCAGAATATTATAAAATCTTAGGTTTCCCTGTTTTGGCCCCGTTACAGGCTTATTTCACCAATTTGTTGGAGGATGTCTCTCTTTCGGAGCATGCTAACCGTTCCATCATAGTGGTCCTCCCTAAACCGGGAAAAGATCCCCTGGAGGTGGGGTCGTATCGGCCCATCTCATTAATTAATGTGGACATTAAGATTTTGTCTTCTGTCCTTGCTGCCCGCTTACAAAACTTCCTCCCGGCCTTGGTTCAGGAGGACCAAACCGGGTTTGTGAAAGGCAGGCAGGGAGTGCGAAATATTCGCCGTCTTCTTGCTGCTCTTAGCTACCAGTCCCAGGAGGAGGCCTTGATACTGAGTCTTGACGCTGAAAAAGCTTTCGACTCTTTATCGTGGGACTACCTGTTTTGGGCTTTAAGGAAATATGGGTTCCATGGTCCATACCTTCGCTGGCTCTCTGTCCTCTATAGCAACCCCAGTGCTACTATTTTGGTGAATGGCTTACCCACGGAGGATTTTCCTATTCGGTGTGGTGTTCGGCAAGGTTGCCCCCTGTCTCCCCTGTTGTTTGTTTTGGCCTTGGAGCCTTTGGCCATTCGTTTACGGGGAGACAGGGAGTTTTGGGGTCTCAGTGTGGGTGGCTATCCCCTGAAGATTGCCTTATTTGACGACGATATTTTGTTGTTTGTTGGCAAGCCACGGGATAGTGTTCCTGTGATTGTCCGGCTATTTGATCAGTTTCAGCTGGTTGCCGGCTTGCGTATTAATTACTCTAAGTCGGAGGCGTTGGCCCTTGATGAATGCTTGCCGACCAAGTTGGGGGGGTCCCTTCCCATTTCAATGGGCTCCGCAACGGTTGAAGTATTTGGGGATCTGGGTTCCCAGGGATTTGAAGAAATTGTATGCTTTAAACATCACTGCCTGTATAGCAAAGTTATGCACTCAATTAACTGCCTGGATCTCCCTTCCATTATCGCTTTTTGGTAGATGTGCACTGACAAAAATGGTAGTTGTGCCCAAATTGCTGTATGTCTTGCACATGGTTCCCTGTTGGCTAACAGGGAGGGATATCCGGCGCTTGCGCTCCAGTATCCAAAAGTTTTTGTGGCGGGGACAGCGTGCGCGGCTGCCCTATTCTGCCTTGGAGTTGCTGCGGGAGCGGGGAGGGTTTAATATGCCAGACTTCCGCTTGTATAATGTGGCCTGCCAGTTGCGGTTCATAGGGGAATGGCTGACGGGCATTTATAAGTTCTGCGCAGCAGGCATGATACTGCGCATGTCTGCCCCTTTTTCCCCTGTGAGTATTCTGCAATCCAGAGCAGTGGATCGTACTGGTGTATCTTACCCAAGGGTTTTTCTGCATCCCTGTATTAAAGCCTGGTCTTGGTGGCGGCGGCTATATCCGTGCCCAGGGACTCGGTCTTTACTCCTCCCCTTGGTACGGAATCTGGAATTCTTGCCGGGTCAAGACAGTGGGGCAATTTTTCATTCTTGGGCAAATAAAGGCTTACTGTTTATCTATCACATGTATGATGCTAATGTTTGTCAATTGTTAGATTTTGCCACGTTACAACGGACTTATAATCTTCCCTCGAAACAGTTTTACGCCTTTCTCCAGGCCAGGCACTACATCCGTTCTCATCAGTGGACTGCAGTTGAACTGGCGGAGGAAGTCAAGTTTGCCAACGCCTTCTTCGATACTGCGTATGTTGCCAACACTATCACTGGTTGGAAGACCGTGGGGCAGAGACTTCGTGGCATTGATAGAACTTCTCATTTGGCGGACCGCTGGACGGAAGCGCTTGGCACTCCTGTGACGGGGGTTCAGCTGCTGGCACAGTTTGTACGTCTTAGTAAGAATTTCCCGGATCTTGGGCTTCGGGAGGTGCAATTTAAGATCCTGCATTGGCTATATTGCGATGATGTTCGCCGTCATCAGATGCGGCTTACACACACCTCCACGTGCCCTAAATGTGGATTGCAGGTTGGGACTTTGGCACATAAACTATTTGCTTGCTCCTCCTTACGGGCGTTCTGGACTGCCATAATGACTGTGATTGATCAGAGTACGGGAGCCACTACTAGCCTTACGGGGATGATACTGATTAGTAGCTCTATCCCGGGCACGCTGCTGGGTTGCAGCTCCAAGACGTGTTTTGAAAGAGCAGCTATGTTGGCCTGCCGCAGAGTGTTGGCGGACTGGCTGGACCCTGGCCGCGGACCCTCCTACCTTGCCTGGGCCAGGCGTATGGCTGACATGGCTCTTCTGGAGCGCATGGCGTGTTCGCTGGGACATCGACCTCTGGATAAAACTTACTGTGCATGTTGGAATGCCTGTGTGCTGGCTTTGCCTACGGAGCTACAGGATGAACTTTGACTGAATGGCTATACTTCGGACTGGACTGTTCCAAAGGGGGGGAGGGGGGGTGTTCTGACTGGGAGGTGAATGGGGATGAATGAGGAATGCTTGGTGGGGTGGTTTGGGCGGGGGGGGTTGAGGGTATCCGCATGGATCCCCCTTCCCAGTGAAAATATAAAATGTTCAGGAGTGTTGGGTGGTACTTGTACTGATGCTTTCTTTGCTTGTTACTGTGTGTATTGTTCTAGTGTTCTCAGTGCATTACGGTTGTTACTCACCCGATACTACCAATAAAAAAGATATTGACAAAAAAAAACAAATGAAGGCTTTTGGACTATTGAAAGTACCTCCGAGTTTTCAAAAATTTTATTAAATTTTTGGCACAAGTTTTGTAAAATAAAATTCTTTTGGAAAGGGGTGATCACAGCAAGGTTAAAATTAAAATAGAAGGTTTTTCTGATTCATGATTTTGCTTTGCATTTGAAATCTATTCCTCCTTAATAAAAAAAAGTCTAGTTTTGATGATATGATTAATATTGAGTGGGTGCAATACTTTCTGTTTGCTATTGCTTTTATTGTACCATTAGCTTTTTTCTTTTTGAGATATTTTCCAGACAATTCACAGTGAAGCAGCTTTTGTAAAATGTGAACCATTGAGGCTGGTCTTGCAGCTGAGTATATTTAGATGATTTTAATACCACTAATGAGATCTCTGTTATAATTAGTGAGGTTTGGGTGGACCCTTGGACACTGTGGCAGCTGACCACACCCACAGGGGGAAGTCCCGTGAGGGGCCACATGTCAGGCTCAGCTTAGGACACACAAACACAGAGATTGATCTTTTATTAGACAATGTGATGAAGCCACCAGTGGTGAGCAGTAGAAGTAGCCCGGCTTGGCTAGTATCCCTCAGGTGCTGGAACAGCGACTTCTCCGGTAGCAGTGCTGTAGTGGAAAGAACTGAGAACAATGAGTACAGTGGAATATGCACAAGCCCCAGTATGGAGAACCCCAGGATAGGGAGAGCAAGCCCTCAAGGCGCGAGTACCTGATCCCTGAGAGCTGAGAGGCTTGAAGGTGTTGTACTCACACAGCGGTTCCACGTAGGAGATGGCACCAGGGCTGGAACGGAGGCAGGCCCTCAAGGAGTGAGTACCTGGTTCCAGGGAACAGCTCTGAGGTGAAGATTGTAGTACTCAATAGTGTTGAAGATAGTGAATCCTTCCAGGCAGAAGAGAAGGTAGGAGCAGGCAGCGAGTCAGGGAACATGGGCCCTCGAGGAGTGAGTACTGGTTTTCTGATAGCGACCTGAAAAGCAAGTGAGGCCTCCGAGGAGCGGGTACCCCATTAGCGTTGAGTCCAATGGAATTGGAGGCAGAGTAACTGGGTCCAGAGAGTGAATCCCATCCGTAAAGATCCCCTTGCTAACTCAAAGTAGGAAATAAGAGGGAGGGCCGTGCAGTTCATGCGCCCTAAGGTACTAGTGGAGTATGGTGGGAGGCAGCGCCCAAGCCGGTCCGGGAACACCGGAGAGGGCGGCAGGCAGACACCGCGGCAGCCAGGCATCCATATGCAGCAAGAGGAGCAAAGAAAGAAAGGTAGGTGGAGTAAAGCCGTCGGGAAGGGACCGGTGCAACAGTCTCTATGCAAATTCATGGTGTTAGCCAGATATTTTTTTGATTAAGAACATAAGAACTTGCCATATTGGGTCAGATCAAGTGTCCATCAAGCCCAGCATCCTGTTTCCTACAGTGGCCAATCGAGGCTACAAGTACCTAGGACGTACCCAAACAGTAAGTAGATCCCATGCTACTGATGCCAGTAATAGCAGTGACTATTCCCTAAGTCAACTTGATTAATAGAAGTTAATGGACTTCTCCTTCAAGGACTTATCCAAACCTTTCTTAAACCCAGTACACTAACTGCAATAACCACATCTTCTGGCAACAAATTCCAGAGATTAATTGTGCATTGAGTGAAAAAGAAATTTCTCCAATTAGTTTTAAATGTGCTACTTGCTAACTTCATGGAGTGCCCTTAGTCCTTCTATTATCCGAATGAGTAAATAACCAATTCAGAACTACCCATTCTACACCTCTCATGATTTTCAAGACCTCTGTCATATCTCCCCTCAGCCATCTCTTCTCCAACCTGAACAGCCCTAACCTCTTTAGCCTTTCCTCATAGGGGAGCTATTCCATCCCCTTTTTGATATTGGTCACCTTTCTTTGTGTCTTCTCCAGTGCAACTATATCTTTTATTAAGATGTGGTGACCAGAATTGTACACAGTACTCAAGGTGTGGTCTCACCATGAAGCGATATAGAAGCATTAAGATACTTTCTGTCTTTATTCACCATTCACTTCCTAATAATTCCTAACATTCTATTTGCTTTTTTGACTGCTGCAGCACACTGAGCCAACGATTTCAATGTATTATCCACTATGATGCCTAAATCTTTTTCCTGGGTGGTAACTCCTAATATGGAACCTAACATCGTGTAACTACAGAAGGTTATTTTTCCCTATATGCAACACCCTGCACTTGTCCACATTAAATTTCATCTGCCGTTTGGATGCCCAATCTTCCAGTCTCACAAGGTCCTCTTGCAATTTATCACAATCCACTTGTGATTTAACTACTCTGAATAATTTTAAATCATCTGCAAATTTGATTACCTCACTCGTCGTATTCCTTTCAAGATCATTAATAAATATACTGAAAAGCACCGGTCCAAGTACAGATCTCTGAGGCACTCCACTGTTTACCCTTTTCCACTGGCTAAATTGACCATTTGATCTTACTCTCTGTTCCTGTCTTTTAACCAGTTTGTAATCCACAAAAGGACATTGCCTCCTATCCCATGACTTTTTAGTTTTCTTAGAAGCCTCTCATAAGGACTTTGTCAAACACCTTCTGAAAATCAAAATACACTACATCTACCAGTTCACCTTTATCCACGTTTATTAATCGCTTCAAAAAAATGAAGCAGATATGTGAGGCAAGGCTTCCCTTGGATAAATCCATGTTGACTATGTTCCATTAAATCATGTCTTTCTATATGCTCCATGATTTTGATCTTTAGAATAGTTTACACTATTTTTCCCGGCACTGAAGACAGGCTCACTGGTCTATAGTTCCCAGGATTGACCCTGGAGGCCTTTTTAAATATTGGGGTTATTTTGGCCACCCTCCAGTCTTCAGGTACAATGGTTGATTTTAATGATAGGTTACAAATTTTAACTAATTGATCTGAAATTTTATTTTTGAGTTACTCCTGACTGATTATATGAAAGTTGTTGGGTTGGGTTTTTTTACACCTAACACCTATTATGGAATGTTAACCTGGGTTTGAGCAACTAAGGATTATCAAATTGTGATGCACGCAGTCTGGGGATTTTCCCTTTCCCTTTTAAACTAATGCTATTGCAAATTTTTATGCTAAAGCAATATGTGCTTGTGCTATGCTGCAGTGATTTGTATTTGTGTTCTCCTAAAATTACTTCACCTCAGACCAGTGTTATTTTTGGCTTTGTATTTGGTGGTTATCTTAATGAAGACCAAACTTTTCACCAGCTCTGGTTCCAGCTGTGAATAATGTGGACTCCCAACATCTCTTACCATTGAAAATATCCATTCACTAGGTTTGTTGGTTGGTGAGCAGGAAAGGAAATACTGAGTGGCCTTGGTGAGGTCTGGCCAGACTGTGGCCTTGGGTGCCCTATACACTGACAGGTCTGTGACCATGATCTCGATAAGATCTCCAAGGTACTGCCTGACTGAAATTTGTGCAGGAATTCTACTTTGCTGTGTGTATGCGATGCAGGGGATTCTATTTGCTGCTGACAGCCAAAGCTATGGTCTGTGTCAGGAGAGCCTTTCTGCAATGACCACAGGGGGTGGCTATAAAGATGGGAAAGGAAGTGGTAGCTGTCAGGGTGCTTTTAATGCTGACACTATAGCATGGGGGGCCCACTCATCCACTGAATTCCCACTGTCCGTCTGCCAATGGCACTACCATTCCTTTAAACTAGCTACTAGCTTCTGTTTCCATGCCAAATTGGAATATGATACTCCCTTTCAGCTGTGGGTTACAGAAGGTGACCAGCAAGTAAGGATCCAGATGGGTTTGTTGGGAGGGAAAGGGGTTGAGACAAAAGTCGCAGCTGCAAGAAAGCCATGAGGCACCAAATATTCTGATGCCAGGCCCTGTTCCTGACTGAAACCCTGTACCTTCTCTTCTATGATTTTGAGGTTGCCCAGAGTAACCTCCTCCCGAGATGAACTCTCCCTAATGACCTTCTCCTCCATGATCACTTTGCCTAGAGTGGTCATTCTTGAACCCAGATCCTATATGTCATCCTCAAAAGGCTTGTAACATTTGCATCATGTGAAAACAATCCTTATGCCACAAGGAACAACCCACACTGATCTTGATATCCATGGACAATTCATTTATTTATTTATTTAACGGTTTTATATACTGATGTTCATCGGAGATATCACGTCGGTGTACATTAAACAAAACATTTCGCTGAAGTAGCGCTTGACAAAGAAGGGGTGTTGTTTCACAAACCTTTGCATGATCACATAGGTGGAATTTCATTTGGTGCCTACAACCTGAAGAAACTGGTGCAGAGGCATGCCTAGTGTTTCCTGCATTTCACTGAGCTGCTGCCTTACCCCTCATGCTCCAGTCAAATTGCCCTTCTATTTTCCTGCACTTCTCTATCAGTATCCACAGGACAAAGCTGTCACCTTCCTTGGCTCCAGTCCCAAGGTATTCCTTATTGCCAGGTGCAGCAAGTGTGCAAATCATCAAATCCTATGGTGCCACCATCACTCACTGCCTTCATCATGTTCCTGCCACCATCTATAACCAAAAATAAAAATAACACAGATATAGTCATGTATGCATGACAGGAGTTCCACATCCATCACTAGATATGTGCCTTATCTGCCTGGTTGAGATCAGTTACTAAACTTTCCATATCTCATTCCTCTAATTCTTCATGATTAATCGGAATCAGTATTGTGGCAGACCCTCCCAGTCTGGCCACCAGATGTCACTTCACTGTCCCTGTATTATAACACTCTAGTAAGAAGCCATCCATACCTCTCTGTCCCTCCTACTTGGAGGTTCTAGATTGGATGCCTGAAGACTATTTAGCCTAGCCATGTATTCAGTTTGAGGAAGCAGTCAAGGAGTAAAGATGTATTTTTTTTCTGCACTCTGGTAGGGCCTCACAGTTCACCTAAGGATAGACTTTTAAGCCTGATACCCTTTAGGAGCAAAAGAGCTCTCATCAGAGGGCCAAAGATCTGTGAGCTTACTCTAAACCCTAAGAAGACAAGCACCAGTGATGGATCCTGCTGTGAGAGACAATGAAGGCAGAAGAGATATCCAGTTTTACCATTAGAAGTATGTTTTAAAAAACAGTGTGAGGAGGATCAAGACCTCCTTACAAGAGTCAAGGATAGCATGGTCAGACAAAGCAGGGGTCAATACCAGTGATCAGTCCGAGGATGGTCAGTCAGGCAAAGGTCAGGTTCCAGGCGGCAGTCAGACGTGGTCAGTAATCAGACAGAGGTCAGTCCCAGGCAGTGTGCAGATGTGGTCAGTGGTAGGGATGTGAATCGTTTTAGGACGATTAAAATTATCGTCCGATAATTTTAATATCGTCTTAAACCGTTATGGAACACAATACAATACAGATTCTAACGATTTATCGTTATAAATCGTTAGAATCGTGAGCCGGCACACTAAAACCCCCTAAAACCCACCCCCGACCCTTTAAATTAAATCCCCCACCCTCCCGAACCCCCCCCAAATAACTTAAATAACCTGCGGGTCCAGCGGCGGTCCGGAACGGCAGCGGTCCGGAACGGGCTCCTGCTCTGAATCTTGTCGTCTTCAGCCGGCGCCATTTTCCAAAATGGCGCCGAAAAATGGCGGCGGCCATAGACGAAAAAGATTGGACGGCAGGAGGTCCTTCCGGACCCCCGCTGGACTTTTGGCAAGTCTCGTGGGGGTCAGGAGGCCCCCCACAAGCTGGCCAAAAGTTCCTGGAGGTCCAGCGGGGGTCAGGGAGCGATTTCCCGCCGCGAATCGTTTTCGTATGGAAAATGGCGCCGGCCATACGCGTATGGCTGGCGCCATTTTCCGTACGGAAAATGGCGCCGGCAGGAGATCGACTGCAGGAGGTCGTTCAGCGAGGGTTCCGGTGCCTCGCTGAACGACCTCCTGCAGTCGATCTCCTGCCGGCGCCATTTTCCGTACGAAAACGATTCGCGGCGGGAAATCGCTCCCTGACCCCCGCTGGACCTCCAGGAACTTTTGGCCAGCTTGTGGGGGGCCTCCTGACCCCCACGAGACTTGCCAAAAGTCCAGAGGGGGTCCGGAAGGACCTCCTGCCGTCCAATCTTTTTCGTCTATGGCCGCCGCCATTTTTCGGCGCCATTTTGGAAAATGGCGCCGGCTGAAGACGACAAGATTCAGAGCAGGAGCCCGTTCCGGACCGCTGCCGTTCCGGACCGCCGCTGGACCCGCAGGTTATTTAAGTTATTTGGGGGGGGTTCGGGAGGGTGGGGGATTTAATTTAAAGGGTCGGGGGTGGGTTTTAGGGGGTTTTAATGTGCCGGTTTTTCGATTTTTCGATTTTTCGATTTTTAACGATTTTTCACGATTTTTCACGATATTTTACCCCCCCAAACGGCAACAATACGATTCCCTCCCCCTCCCAGCCGAAATCGATCGTTAAGACGATCGAGGACACGATTCACATCCCTAGTCAGTGGACAGGTAGAGGTCAGTTCCAGGCAGTGTTCAGACATGGTCAATGGACAAAGCAGAGGTCAGTTCCGGGCAGCATTCAGACATGGTCAAGAAAACAGGCAAAAGGTCAGTACCGAGAAGACAGACCAAATAGTATTACCTGGGTAGACATAGGAACAGGAGGATGCTGGAACAGAAGGACACTGGAACAAGAGTACTCTGGAACAGGAGGACGCTGGAACAGGAGGATGCTGGAACAGGAGACTGGAACAAAACACTGGAACAGGAGACTGGAATAAGACACTGGATAGGAAGGCAAACTAGCTATCACAACATGATCGACCCGATTGCCAAGGCAAGTAAGTGGGGTCAAACCACTTCCTTTTATGCAGCGATCAATCAGGGTGCGCTGTGGAACTGGGTCCTGCCCCTGGCCATTTAAGAGGCCGGGCGGTCTGTGCAAGTGTGCCTAGGGGCAGGGTCAACACTACAGAAGATGCCGAGCCCCACCATGAGTCCTGGTCTGGAGCGGGTGCACAGGGGGACCGGAGACACCGTGAGCTGGGAGCGGCTGAGGAGGAGACATGCCCGGAGCTGGTGGAAGGCATAGCGAGGTGAGCAGGCCCGGCCATGGAGCGTATGCATCTGGGAAGCACAACAGTACCCCCCCCCCCCTTCTAGGCCTCCCCCTTACCGGCCTCAGGGTGGTCTCTATGGAAGGCTTGCTGGAGTTGTTTGTCATAGATGTGGTGGGAGGGCTCCCTCGAGTTCTCCTCAGGCCCGTAGCTCCTCCCACGACAGGAGATATTCCCAATGACCATGTCTCTTGCAGACGTCTAGGACCTCTCGAACCTGAAAGGTTTCCTCTGGTTCTGCAGAGACTTGAGGAGGAGGAGACGGAGTCCTGCGAGATGGCCATGACAGTACAAGAGGTTTCAATAAGGAAACATGGAAAGTATTGTGGATACCCATGGATCTTGGTAGCTGGAATTGATATGTTACTGCTCCGACAGGAGAATTAGGAATGGCCCAGTGAATTTAGGTGCCAGGCGCTGAGAGGGTAATCGCAACCTGATATGTTTGGTGTTCAACCATACCTTCTGTCCTGATCGGAAGAGTGGGGCCAAGCGTCGGTGAGTATCTGCTACTCTCTTGGACCATTTGACGGCTTGACCTAGACGCTCTTTGGCTTGGTTCCATATGCGTCGGACGGTTTGTGCCGTTAACTGAGCCGCTGGTGAAGGCACGGAGAGGGGCACAGGCAGAGGCAAGTGTGGTTGGCTGCCATACACCACGGAGAATGGAGAGACATCGGTGGCAGTGGCAATGTGTGTTTTGTGTGACATCTCGGCCCAAGGTAACTGGTCTGCCCAGTTATCCTGCTGGTCATTCACATACGACCGTAGGAAGGTCTTCATCGTCTGGTTGGTTCTCTCTGCCTGGCCATTTGTCTGAGGATGGTAGGCCGAAATGAAGTACAGGGTGATGTTGAACTTTTGGCATAGTGATCGCCAGTACTTAGCAGCAAATTGCGGCCCTCGGTCTGAAATGATTTCTTTGCAAGTGGAAGATTTATTTTAGAAACAACTTGGCAAGTTCTGGAGCTGATAGAAGGCTTCACCGAGGAATAAATTGACCCATCTTAGAGACGTGGTCAATGATGACCCAGTTGATGGTGTTATTTTGAGACGGAGGTAGGTCAGTGATGAAATCAGTTGTTATACTAGACCAGGGTTTGGTGGGTGCTGGGAGTGGTTGGAGCACAACACAGGTTGAGGAGGTTCTACTGGTGACCCAGTATGGTAAAAGATTCACTTTGTGAATCTTTTACCATACTGGGTCACCTCAACATCTTGAGGGTTCTAGCTTGGCCAGAATGTCCAGCCAGCTTTGAATCATGGGCCCAGCGGAGTACACACTCACTTAATCGGCATGAGACTACTGTCTTTCCGGCGGGTACCATGGTGGTAACTGCGAGGGACACACAGGCTGGATCGATTATGAGTCTTGGAAAGTCTGGTGTATCTTCTGGTTTGAGGGACCGAGAAAGTGCGTCTTCATGGAGGTTCTTCGATGCTGGCTGGTAGCACAACTCGAAATTAAATCGTTTGAAGAGTAACATCCATCGGGCTTGTCTTGGGTTCAATAATTGTGCTTCTTTTAGATGTTCAAGATTTTTATGATCTGTGAATATGGTAAACCTGTGTTGTGCTCCTTCCAACCATGGATGCCACTCTTGGAGTGCTAGCTTGACAACGAGAAGTTCACAATCTCCAATTGTGTAATTTTGCTTCGCTGGTGAAAATTTGTGGGAATAGAAGGAACATGGTACCAATGTACCCTTGGAGGAGTATTGACTCAACACCTTTCCGGCTCCGATGGCGGATGCGTTGACTTCAACGATGAATGGATAGTTTGGATCTGGATATCGTAGACAGGGACTGGAACAGAAAGCCTCTTTTAATGCATGAAATGCAGCTTGAGCCTTGGGACTCCATACCCGGAGATTAGTTCCTTTTCTAGTCATAGCCATGAGTGGGGCAGCTAACGTGGAATAGTTAGCGATAAAACTTCTATAGTAGTTCATGAATCCGAGGAATCTTTGTAAGGCACAGAGGCCTACAAGCCTGGGGCCAGTCACGAATCCCTTGACGTTTTTCAGAATCCATGGTAAATCCGCAATCAGAAATAATATATCCCAGGAAGGGCAGACGGTTTTGTTCAAAGATGCACTTTTCCAGTTTTGCAATGAGATGATTCTCTCTGAGGCGTTGAAGAACTGTCCTGACTGAGTACGATGGGACTTCAGGTCTTTTGAGAAGATCAGGATGTCAGCTAAATAAACAACTACAAATGAATAACGTAGATCTCGGAGGATCTCATTCATCAGGCATTGAAAGACCACAGGGGTATTACAAAGGTCAAAAGGCATCACTATGTACTCGTAGTGACCATCCCTGGTGTTAAAAGCGGTCTTCCAAATGTCCTAAGGCTTGATGCATATGAGATTGTACGCTCCCCGTAGATCCAGCTTCATGAAGATCTGGGCCCCTTGCAGGAGATCAAACAATTCACTGATGAGGGGTAATGGATAGCGATCCTTGTGGGTGATGGCATTAAGTCCAAGATAGTAGATACATAGGTGTAATCCTCCATCCTTCTTTTTGACGAAGAAGAAACCCGCTCCTGCTGGAGAGTCGGAAGGTCTGATGAATCCTTTCTGTAGATTTTCTTTGATATACTCGGACATTGCTTGAGTCTCAGGAAGGGAGAGTGGATATGTCCTGCCTTTGGGAGGCGTGGCGCCTGGCAGAAGTTCAATAGGGCAATTGAACTTTCAAAGTGGAGGCAACGTATCAGCCTTTTGTTTGAGAAGACATCCTCGAAGTCAGAGTACTGGGCAGGTATACCGGTGAGAGTCGTAGTCTTCAAGACGGTAACTGCTGGAGCACTTGTTTCAAGCAGTGTTTCTGGCATTGAGGGCCCCATTGAACCAGCTGGAGGGACTGCCAGTCAAATTGGGGTCCATGTATCTGGAGCCAGGGAAGCTCTAGGATGACTGGATGTGTGGAATGTTTCAAGACTTACAAGGATATTTCCTCCTCATAGAGTGTCCCCACAGTGAGACGGAAGGCCACCGTGTGAAGAGCGATTCATCTGGAGAGATGTTCCCCCTCAGATTTATGCGATGCAGAGAGGCACCTCTAGGGGTTGTAGGGAAATCTTCAGAAAGTTGACGATGTCATCCATGATGATGCTGCCACTTGCTCCAGAGTCAATGAGAGCAGTGGTGGCAAAGGAACGGGATTCCATGGAGAGGGAGATTGGAAGTAAAAGTTGGGGGCCAGAGACTGTAGTACCCAAGCTCAGGACCCTCGCCGGGCTTAGGCTTTGAAGTTTTCTGGGTGAGCTGGACAAGACTGCCTCAGGTGTCTGGAGGCACCATAGTATAGGCAGAGACCTTGCTTCTTGCACCGAAGACACTCTTCGGGAGACAAACACCCACGGTTAACTTGCATCAGTTCCTCCGTGGATGGAGGTGGTGCCAGTAGAGCCTTCAACTGAGAGCTTGGGGCATGTGCTGGGCACTGAGCAGGAGGTCGAGGTACTTTCACTTATTGGTGCTGTTGCCGAGGCAATGGTCAATTCTCCCAGCAAGGGAAATCAGGTCCTTTGGAGATATAGAATCTCACAGACATCAAGCTCATCTTTGAGAGCGGGAAACAGGCCTTCTATAGAGTGCCCGAGACAGTCTTCTTCCCATCCCAGTTCTGTGGCCAACTTGCGGAATTCCACCATAAACTCAGAGAGGGATCTTGAGCCTTGACGGAGGTGGAAAAGATGATGGCGTGCAACTGCCTAACAACCAGGGTCTTCAAAGGTCCATTTAAAGGTGGCGATGAACTGAGACAGTGTGATGAGGATAGGATCAGAATGTTCCCACAGTGGAGAAGCCCAAGCCAGGGCCTTCCCCTCAAGGTGTGAGAAGACGAAGATGATCTTGGTGGGTTCCTTCAGGAACAATGAAGGCTGCAGGGAGAATTGCATGAAGCACTGGTTGAGGAAGCCTCGGCAGAGGCGTGGATCCTCATTGAAATGAGGAGGAGCTGGCAAAGCCAGTGATGCCCTCGGTAGCAGTGTGGAAGGCAGGCTTGCGGGGTTAGTCACTACAATGTCCTGCATTTGGGAATGAAGCCCTTCTACTGAGGATGCTAGAGTTTCCAGAGCTCGTTGTTGCTCTTGGACAGTTGCGGCCAGATCCCAGATGGTCTGTATAGCGGGAGACTCCGCCGGGTCCATGGTTTTGGCAACCTATTGTGCCGGGAGGTGGATCCTTGGCCTGGTACAGGATTGGTAGGTTCCCTGGTTGGACCCAGAGAATAGCTGCTACCAGGACGCGGAGCACAGGAGGAGACAGAAGCTAGCTGGAGCTTCACCAATAGCAACCCGGGTTTCCCTCAAGTTGAGCCCTTGGTTACCCGGGCTGCCTGGTCTTAGGTGGGCCTCACAGGATCTCTGAGAGATAAAGTTCAAGGTGTGCCCACCATGAACAAGGGTGTGTGGTCGATGTTCAGGTCAGGGTGTCCAGGAACCAGAGAAGGCCAGAACAGAGTCTCTGAATGAAGTGCAAGGATCAAGACCAGAGTCAAGAATAGCATGGTCAGCCAAAGCAGGGGTCAATACCAGTGGTCAGTCCAAGGATGGTCAGACAAGCAAAAGTCAAGTTCCTGGTAGCAGTCAGACGTGGTAAGTAACCAGACAGAGGTCAGTTCCAGGCAGCGTGCAGACGTAGTCAGTGGACAGACAGAGTTCAGTTCCAGGCAGAGTGCAGACTTGGTCAATGGACAAAGCAGAGGTCAGTTCTGGGCAGCATTCAGACATAGTCAATGGACAAAGCAGAGGTCAGTTCCAGGCAGCATTCAGATGTGGTCAAGGAAATAGGCAAAAGTTCAGCACCAAGAAGACAGTCCGAATGGTACTAGCTGGGTAGACGTAGGAACAAGAGGACGCTGGAACAAGAGAACGCTGGAACTGGAGACTGGAACAGGAGGACGCTGGAACAGGAGGACGCTGGAACAGGAGACTGGAACAAGACGCTGGAACAGAAGAATGGAACAAGACGCTGGAACAGAAGACTGGAACAAGACACTGGATCAGGAAGGCAAACTAGCTATCACAACGTGATCGACCCGATTGCCAAGGCAAGGAAGTGGGGTCAGACCATTTCCTTTTATGCAGCGATCAATCAGGGCATGCCATGGAGCTAGGTCCCACCCCTGGCCCTTTAAGAGGCCACCGAGCCCCGCCATGAGGCCTGGTCCAGAGCAGGAGCGCAGGAGGACCGGAGATGCTGCGAGCTGGGAGCGGTGAGGAGGGGACGTGCCCAGAGCTGGTGGAAGGCATAGCAAGGGGAGCAGGCCCGGCCGCGGAGCGTTCGCGGCCAGGAAGTGCAACACCTATAATGGTATAAATAGATGACTAATATTTATGCCACCCAGAGGTGCTCTTTCTCTCTCTCTCTCTCTGAAATGGGCTATTCAATAAATATTTGAAATCCCATTTCAGGCATATCGCAAAGCTTAATGCCAGGAAAAAAGGTGTAGTTATTTCCGGTGTTATAACATGCATTAAACTATCACATGCAATGTTAAACATTCCTCATTTTCATAAACCTCCCCTTTGACTAAATTTTTGGAATTTACAAATGCATCATGTGATGCAAAAAATAGTGCATGCATTATGGCGTTTGGACCCTAATGCCAGCAGTAATGCCCTAACACATTTTGATGAATGACCCTGCAAATTTGTATAGGCAGGGACTGATTTATTTCTGTTTAATAGATGAATATATGAATATTGGGGCATATGTAAGGTTGATTTTTGTGTCACATTTAACAATAAAAAGGTGCTCATTTATTTTAATTGTTTTAAAATAATAGTTCATAAAGATTCATGTTTTAATTGATACTTTATCATTTACATTAGTGCTCTTTTTCCTCATTCCTTTGGAATGCTTATTTGGCCTATATAAATGTAAATATTTTAGGAATGTTACCTGATAGAGTAAAAGAAATATGTTTCAGTTAGTTTTATTATTTTTCCTTTAATGAATTGTAATGAAGATTTAAAAGTGTCAAAACTGCCTCTGTAGTAAGTAATAGTAGCCACCAGTCTTGAGCAGATGTGATAAATATCCACAGATCTGAGGACTCTTGGAGGTGAATAGATATTTGTGTTCTTGTCTATAGGCTGAGTAGAGGACATTACTAGAACATCTGGTGGTTTCTCCGCCTACACAGTCTGAATATTTCTATTAGGTCATAAAGAATATTTTCTTTTATTGCCAAACACTTCCTGAATATCATCGTATACGGCTGTTTTGTATTTGGCTCTTTTTACCATGCATAGGGCAGAAATATTTGAGGTGAGCTGAGGCTTAAATGAATTATTGAGGAAGCAAAAGTTTTTTAATTGCACTTTACTGAGAGGTTCATAAGCCATCAGACTCTGTTATATTGAGAGAGTCATTTTTTCTCTGTTAAGCCTTGGGGTTGTCAATTCAACTAGTTAGGCATGTTATTCGCCATCAGCTGCAATAAACCTTTGTGATTTGGAAACAAGATGTACTGTTAATTGCAGGCTAAAATCCTGAAGTTACTGTGATCAGCTCTCTTGCCTGCAGAGGACTGGATTGAACAATTATATCACTTGACAAAGTGGAAAGGCACTCAGTATATAAAGTTTTGAAATATTCGGGGAAAACCTGTAGAGCACAACAGTTGCTTTCTGAAAGATCCTGGGAAAGAGCAATAGAAAAGAGTGGCAGTCCTGTTCTGCAAATTGAGCATGAAAAAAAAAAAACATAGTCCCCTCCCCAAGTTAAAAAAAACAAACCTCCACCACAGGCATTGAGCAATGCAGAAGGGATGAGAGAAGAAAAGTGTGTCCCTCGGTTTACGTTATTGGAAAAAAGGATAGTCCCTTTTATTTTCCTTCAGAAATTTCTTACTTGTATGCTGTTTCTGTAACAAATGATAACTCCTTCCTGCGAAAAGAAAAAAAGAAAAGCAAAGAAAATATTTGCTTGGTTATTCTATATTCAAGGAAGGTTTAGCAAACATGGCATTGCAAACAAATCTGTGGTAATGTTAAATCACATTTTTTGTGAAAGTATGGAAAGCAATTACATTTGTGCTCGTACAGCATGCAGTGCTTAAAAAAAAACCAAGACTTTTCTGGGTTTTTTTAGGGGTTAGTATACTACATTTCATATTGGGTACAGACATGGGATGGGACTCACTGACTTTTTAGGCTCTAGAGGTTAAATATCTGCAGATATTTAGGGTTTCCCAAATAGCAACTTTTGTAGAAGGGGGATAATCAGTTATTATTCAGAGAGGCCAAAGAAATACAATTTGATAAAAGATATTCAGAGCATGCAGGAGGAGAGCATGAGATTAAATTTCAAAGAGCCATTTGCATAAAAATTAGCCAATGTATGTATAAGTCGCCGCATCTCAAGAAAGATAGAGTTGCGATGGAGAAGGTACAGAGAAGGGCAACCAAAATGATAAAGGGAATGGAACTGCTTCCCTTTGAGGAAAGGCTGAAGAGGTTAGGGCTGTTCAGCTTGGAGAAGAGACGGCTGAGGGGGGATATTATAGAGGTGTTTAAAATCATGAGAGGTCTAGAACGGGTAGATGTGACTCGGTTATTTACACTTTTGGATAATAGAAAGACTAGGGGGCACTCCATGAAGTTAGCAAGTAGCACATTTAAAACTAATCGAAGAAAGTTCTTTTTCATTCAACGCACAATTAAACTCTGGAATTTGTTGCCAGAAAATGTGGTTATTGCAGTTAGTATAGCTGTGTTTAAAAAAGTACTGGATAATTTCTTGGAGGAGAAGTCCATTACCTGCTATTAATTAAGTTCACTTAGAGAATAGCCACTGCTATTACTAGCAACGGTAACATGGAATAGACTTAGATTTTGGGTACTTGCCGGGTTCTTATGGCCTGGATTGGCCACTGTTGGAGACAGGATGCTGGGCTTGATGGACCCTTGGTCTGACCCAGTATGGCATGTTCTTATGTTCTTATGTAGCCTTTACTCACACAAATGCTATTTTATAAAGGCTGAATGTATGCATGTGCTTTACGTTTTGCATGCATGTATATGTGTGTAAAAAAGGGACAACTGTTCCGTGCTGAAATTGCTATTTTAAAAGACATACGTATCTTTGGCTCATTACTCGTATAATTTTACATTTGCTAATTGTCTTGTGAAATTGATATCAGACTTGTTTATTGTGTATTACTGGCTGGCTGGGAGGTCTGGGTGAACAAGGGGGATTTCAGGTTGAGAAACCTGGAGGCCCTCAACCTGGAAAAGGACTGGAAAAGATGAAATGGTGTAGTAATTGGAAAACTGGTAGTTTCAATTACATGTGCGTTTTAAAAAATATACCAACACGTGCATAAATTGGTTTTTACATGAGTGAGTTCTACTTTATTTTCACAGGTATATTATTTTAAAAAGAGGTAGGAAAAATGTGCGTGTTCTTGCTTTCGGTTCATTGCGTGTATCTGCATGTAAGCATACATACATGGGTGTTGCGGGGTAGAGATACGCATATTTTATAATATGAGCATATATGATATATATGGTTTATAAAGTACTATTGTAGATTTATGCACAGCTATATATACATATTCTGTTATGTGCCGTTGTTTGAAAGTTATCCCCTTTTTTGATGTTCACAGACACCCCCACAAATACTTCTATATCCTCAAACATATGCACATTTGACTGACATTTTAAACCCTCAGATTCAAATATAGTTACTCTCTTTTGAGGCTGGCCTATCTCCAGAAAGTCCCTAACTGCAGGCACACTGCTTCTATTCGAATTTTGCCACATTAATATTTTTTTACTCTTACCAGAAACTGAAGACCCCTACTAAGTAAGAACAACCTCATGCTTTCTTCCTCTATCACATGGAAAGACATCGACCTTTTCCCCTGCAATTAAAACAAAAAATTAAAGGGATACTGGTGTTTTTTAAACAGTGATCATGGCATTTACCTTTCAAAAATTGCCTGATCTGAATTTCTAAGTACCCTTCACCCAGGGCTGATTGCCAGTCAAAGTTAACAATCCCCTCCGTTTCTCAACATTCAGATCATAAGTACTTTTCTATCAATCACAGCTACTATCTTGCTGTATATGCTACATATTCATAATGGCACTACAAACACTATATTTCTGCATCGGGGCGATTTCAATCTGGTCATGTTAGCTAATGTACTACATTTATTTTGTTGCCTTCCTCTGAACATTTGGCGCTGAAACTCAAAATAATTAATGTGATACATTACTAACATGACCACAAACATTATAAACATGCATTCTGTTTCCCATAACTCCACCCCTCAGGTTTTCAAATACACCTAGGAAAGTGAATGGGGCAATGGATAGCCCCTTCCCCCCAAGAAGCATCTGAAAGCACAAATGCAGTATTGCCACACATCGCTGATAAAAACCAAAATCAGGACTTATTTACAACCACACTTTACAGCGCTAGTAACAGCACTGCTAAAAACTTCTGCACTCAGTATCATTCAGGTACACATATGTACAACCCAGCCAGTGCCCTCCGTTTCACAAGAGATGTAACTCCCTGGAGAAACATGTAATCAGCTCACTCCTGATCCAGTACCACAGGACCTTCCTGATCTAGGAAGGTTCACATTCACGCTGCTCCGTGAACGTTATGCACGGAATTCAGCGCAGGACTGTGAAGAAGGATGCTACGTTGGTGAAAGAAGCCAAAAAGTAAGGACAGGAATCGTTCTTCCTAGCCACAACATAAAAGATTACAGAGAAAACCAGAATGACAGCTCAGTACACGCTCACTTCTCAAAGAAAGACCTATTCACTTAACAATCTCACAATCAGGGAGCTTTAGGGATTCACAAGAAGGGAAAACATTAGAAACTAAGATGATGAAACACTCTAAAACAAACACAAAGGCCCTGAAGTACGTTGGCTTTCTCACCCATTATCAAATAAAGTCCCTTTCAGCTGCAAAGTTTCACTGTCTTGTCACCTCTGAAATTCCTGTCCCTTTACTGAATGGTAACGGCATACGCAAGCAGCCTGTGACCTAGATGACTCTGTACTATTCAAATCACTTGTAACTGTGCCTGTTTCTTCACTGACCTGGTGAAGAGAGGATAATTCTGGAAAGCATGTCACAGATGTATTGTTAGTCCAATGAAAAGGTATCACCTACAATATGTTTTTTGATCCTTAATTTTACCTGTCCAAGTGGACTAACATAGCAGCCTCAATTCTTCGCTCATGCCAGGAATCTCCATGCTCATCCTATATTTAGACTTATTGTTTACCATGATGCCTCTGGCGCACTATCACGTGCACTACAAATTATCCCGTATTCAGCTGCAGGTTGTGCTTGTGCTTTAGAAGTTCCATTGGCCTCCTCTCTCCTGATGTGCACAGTCCTGATGTGTAGTGTCCTGGGTGGTACAGTCCTGGCATGACACCAGTCTTCTGGGCAATTCACATACTAAGTCCCAAAGCCTCCACTTCAAGAACAAAATGAGACTATTTGTTCCACCTGTTAACTATGCTCATCTGAAAACCATTAGATCCCACGCTTTTTCAATTGCTGGCCCTGTTCTCTGGAATACACTTCCTCTGGATTTCAGCCCAGAAGATTCATTATTCAGGAAGAAAGTCAAAGGGTATTTTTTTTCAATTAGGCTTTTACTATGTGTTTAAAGATTAATCTCGACTCTGGCTCCAATCTTTTAATATTTTTTATAGTTACAATGTAGTGTAGATATTTTTAATGTGAATGTTGAGTGATAATATTAGTACTTTGGTCATGTGATGTTATTATTAGGGATGTGCAGACAAAAAGATTTCGTTGAATCGTTGATAAGTTTTCGTGGGGTGTCGATTTCGTTCAATATGGATTTATGGAGAATTCCATAAGTTGAGGATCTGTCCATACTTTTCCCGGTTCCCTAAATAAAAATTTAAACCCCCCACCCTCCTTAATCCCTCCCCCCCAAGACTTACCAAAACTCCCTGGTGGTCCAGCGGGGAGTCAGGAAGCCATCCCTGCACTCCTTTGCAATTTCCTCACGGCGCCGATAGCCTGTGTCACAGGGGCTGCCCGTGCTATTGGTCAGCTCCTGTCACATGGTCACCGGCGCCATCTTGTGCTCCTACCACGTGACAGGTAGGTCATGTGGCAGGAGGTCGCTCCGGGACCCCCGCTGGACCCAACCGGAACTTTTGGCCAGCTTGGGGTGGCCTCCTAACCCCCCCAAGCTGGTCAAAAGTTCCGGTTGGGTCCAACGGGGGTCCCGGAGCGGAGGCGCGGAGGAGCACGTGACGCCGGCGTCACTCCGCTCCGGCGTCACGTGCTACTCCACTCCGGCGTCACATGCTCCTCCACTCCCGGACCCCCGTTGGACCGAACCGGAACTTTTGGCCAGCTTGGGGGGGTCAGGAGGCCACCCCAAGCTGGCCATAAGTTCCGGTTCGGTCCAACGGGGGTCCCAGAGCGACCTCCTGCCACATGACCTACCTGTCCCGTGGTAGGAGCACAAGATGGCGCCGGTGACCATGTGACCGGGGCTGACCAATGACACCGGCAGCCCCTGTGACACAGGCTATCGGCGCCATGAGAAAATCGCAAAGGAATGCAGGGATGGCTTCCTGACTCCCCGCTGGACCACCAGGGAGTTTTGGTAAGTCTTGGGGGGGGGGTCAGGAGGGTGGGGGGTTTAAGTGTTTATTTAGGTTCAACGTATTCAACATAGCTATGTTGAATAAGTTGGAAGTCGCGATGCGTTGCGCATCAAACCTTTTTTTTCTCTTTTAAAAATATAAGTTGCATTTTACATATGCGTTCAAAATGAATGCACACCCCTAGTTATTATATATTTTATGTTCCACATGTAAGTCCCATCCTGGGGTATATAAAATAATGGGAGGGTATTTCCCTATTTCTAGAAGGGTCTTCCAAAATGTATTTAGTGGGTTCAGAAGTTAGGTCATGCAGTTGGTGAAGTGGACCTGAATAGAGACAGCAGGGAAGTAGCTCACAACTCCTCCATTGATTGGACAAGGAAGACACCACCCTTCTCCCCTCGATGATCTCTGACCTAATACTACCTTTATTTTAGTGCTGGCACCCATAGCTCAACAAATAGAGTCACATCACTTTCAAGTAAAAAAAACAAAACAAACCTCTCAACTTTCTTTGTGGGGGTAAACCAGGCATTATAAAAATATTGAATACATCAGAATTCATGGGGGATCAACAGTCAGAAGTAAACCCTTGTATTTATTTATTTATTTATTTATTTATATCCCACTTATGCAAGAAATCCTAAGCAGCATACAAATTAAATGTCCATAAAAACATTAAACAAATTAAAAAATAAACAAGAAAGAGCTATATGGTACCCCCTATGACTTAGTGTACTAGACATGAACATGAACTAGATCTCCCCATTATCGTTCCAAGCTTTTTCACAGGAAACATATTTTAAAAATTGCATTCCCCACCCACAGTTCTACTGTTATCACTCTGATAGGTACTCTTCCTTCTTCTATATTTCAACCCTCCCCAAACCACAAGGGACACGCACATCATGCCCAGATTCCTCTTCAAATTTAACCCCCATCTCAAAACCACTATAAGGGCATGAGGTTCTCCCCCTTTAGACTTTATTCGGGACTCTTTCTGGGCTCAACCTTCTCCATTCCTGTTTCTCCAATCCAGCCATGAGTAGGTCTCCCCAGTATCCTACATGCCCTCAGCTCTTCATGGAGCATTCTTCATTTTAGAGTGCCCTCCTCCTTCTATCCTCTAAGTTTTTTTTCTCAAGGGGAGAAAGTATCTCTTCTCCACCTATGGCTTCTGGACATTTTCTCATAGGGAGATTAGCCTTTTTTCATTCCACAGCCTTTGGCCTCTTCCCTTGAGGGCAAACGTTTCTACAGGGCCCCATGCCATACTGGGAGGTCCCCAGACCCACCAGCCGCAGGATAACTATTCCAGGCCACTACATCCTGGAAGTCCCTTCCTCTGCCAGCTTCAGCCTGGAAAGGGCAATTCCAATCAAAACCTTGCCAATTTTCTACCTTCAGCTTAACCATTTACCCCTGATAATTAAAAGGCCAACAAACCACCCCTTATTCGCAACACTAAAACCATCATCACATTGTTCATTTTTCACATATGTCATCCTGTGGTTGCTTGCTATCGCTACAAGTTCAAACATTCAACACATTTCCCAACAGGTCAACCATGATAAATCCCGGGTCTCCCCCACCCAGAATATCTTGTGCTACTAGAAACCAAACAGAGGCTCCAGTTTGGGGATCCCCTTACATATATGTATACAAATGTATGTTTAATTAAACATGGTTGTTATATTATACCTCACAGGCAGCAAGTATTAAGGACCTGCAGGTTAAAAATGTTCTTAAATAAATGTGACTGGTTTGGCCTCCACTACCTCAAATGAAGCTATTTCATATATTTTCCACCCTGTCCCTAAATAAATTGTTTCTTAAATTACTCTTTAGTCTATTTCCTTTCTGGATCATCATTTGAACTGTTGCTCTAGAACTCCTTTCTACTGGAAAATATTTGCTTCTTGTGTATTATTTATTCCTTTCAGTTATTTGAATGTCTCTACTGTATATCCTGCTCCCTCCTATCTTCTAGATTATATAGTATGGGCCAGATTCTAAAAAAAAGCCCTGCGCGCGTAAATCCATCTGGATTTATGGGTGCAGGGGGGGTACGCGCGCCGAGCCTATTTTGCATAGGCTCAACGACGCGCACAAGCCCCGGGATGCGCGTATGTCCCAGGGCTTTGAAAAAGGGGCGAGAAGGGGCGGGGGGGGGGGCGGCGGTCCGGGGGCGGGACTGAGGCCTCCGGCACAACGGCCGTGGCGGAGGATCGCTCATTGGCAGTCGGCCAGCGCGCGCAAGTTGGCAAGTGTAAATAAGAAAATAGAGGTGGGGGATTTAGGTAGGGCTGGGGGGGCGGGTTAGATAGGGGAAGGGAGGGGAAGGTGGAAGGGAGCGAGGGAAAGTGGAAAGCCATCGGGGCTCCCCTAGGGCTCAGCGCACGCAAGGTGCACAAGTGTGCACCCCCTTGCGTGTGCCGAACCCAGATTTTATAATATGCGCGCGGCTGGGCTCGCATGTTATAAAATCGGGTGTAGATTTTTGTGCACCGGGTTGCATGCACAAATCTACGCCCTCACGTATCTCTTAAAATCCAGCCCTATATATTTATTTATTTAGGTCCTTAATTCTCATTTCATAGGGTTTATGTCACAGACCATGTATCATTTTAGTAGCCTTTCGAATTGCTTCTACTCTGACTATATCGTTTGGGATATAAAACGTCTAGAATTGGACATACACTGTAATACTAATGGCCTATAGATACGATTATCACCTTCTTTTATCACCACTCTATGCACTCTTGGATTCCTTCAGCTCTCACCACAATGCTACTTTGAGTTCATTAGATACAAAGCCACAATTGCTACTTTGAGTTCATTAGATATTATCTTTACAAGATCTTTCTCCTGATACTTTCAGATTATCCTACCTGCTCTCTTGGATTTCTGCACTGCAAATGCATGACTCTACCTTGTTTGCATTTAATCTTGATTACTAAACCCTCGCTAGCTGCTCAAGTTTTCATAGAATATTTCTTATTTTTTCTTCTCAATTTGGAATGTCCACCGTGCTGCAGATCTTTGGATCATCTGTAAAAAGCCAAATCTTTCACACCAGTCATTCTGCAATACCATTGAAGACTTGCATTACTGGGTCATGCCAAAGGTCCATCAAGCCCAGTATCCTGTTTCCAACAGTGGCCAAGCCAGGTCACAAGTACCTGGCAGGATCCCAATGGGTAGAGAGATTCCAAGCTGCTTATCCCAGGAATAAGCAGTGGATTTTTGCATGAATAACTATTATTGGACATTTCCTCCAGGAACTTGTCCAAACCTTTTTTAAAAACAGCTACACTAATAGCTTTCACCACGTTCTCTGGCATTGAATTCCAGAGATTAATTATGCATTGAGTAAAAAGATATTTTCTCTTATTAGTTTTAAATGTATTATCTAGTAACTTTATTGTATGTCCTCTGGTCTTTGAACTTTTGAAAGAGTAAACAACTGATTCATGTTTACTCGTTCCATTAAACTCATTATTTTATAGACCTCTATCATAACTCCCCTCAGGAGTCCTAACCTCTTTAGCCTTTCTTCATAGGGGAATTGTTCCATCCCCCCTTTATCATTTTGGTCACCCTTCTCTGTACCTTTTCTAATTCTAACTCAATATTTATAATAATATTGAAGAGAATTGGTCCTAGGGGTGATCTCTGAGGCACTATACTGATAACCACCTTGCCTATGGAGTAAACTCCATTTGGCATAACTCTCTGATACCTATTATTGAATCGGCTCTTAACCCAGTTTACTACCTTAGGGCTCAACTCTAAGGCTGCTTATCTTATTTATGAGCCTTCAATGTTAAATAGTATCAAAAGCCTTACTGATATCAATGTATATCACATCCAAGGCTTACCCCTGATGAAATTCTTTGGTCTCCCAAACAAATTGATCAGATTTATTTGATTTGATCTTCTGATAAAACCATGCTACCTTGTACCCTGCAACCTTCTGGATTCTATATAGTCCACAATACCTTCCTTTTGCAATGGCGTTGGCACCTTTAGTTTATCCAGCATTTGAATTCAGACCAACTAGCTAGGGGTTATCAGCCTTTTCCCTATTTTCAATTTTATGAAGAGGGCCAGCATCTGCCCATCTCCAGTCTTTCACAACCATTCCCATCTCCAAGGAATTGCTGAATGGAAATGACAGTGGAGCAGCCAAAACCTCTCTAAACTATATTTTAATATTCTAGGAGGTATCTCGTTTAGCCCTGTTTCCCTGCTCATTTCCAGGTTTGCAAGTTTTCACATTTTTTAAGACATTCAAATTACTATTTGCTCTATTAGAAAGTGATAAACTTGGCCCTTTCTTACCACTTTTAATGCATGGAAAGATTTGTTTTCCCGATCACTAAGTGCTAACAGTATCTTTGGATCAATCCGTACCATATGTTGTCATCATACCTCCTTAGTTCAAATTGTTATAAGTTACAGCAAACATTTCCCTTGAGAGAATCTGACTCTATATTTCCTTAATTGATGCAGATATATATTTTGCTTGAATAAACTTGTCCCTGGGTATCTCTTCCATGGACTTCAGAAATGGGAAGCCAGAAAAGCTTTCTGCAGTAATTGCAATATATTTAGGTTCTTAAGGCTCATTTCTTAGGGCACAGCCCCCAAACATAGCAGCAACATGCAAGGGTTTAAGCTTTCAGGGGAACTGGAACTCAGTCAGCATTTTCTGGCAGGGTTTCTATCGCAGCCTTCAACTAGGGTTGCCAGTTGGCTTCAGATTTGCGGGACAGGTTGATCTTGCCACTCCCTGCAAGGACTTGCAGTTCTGGTGTCCCTACTGATGTCTCCAACTATAAATCAATGTAAGAAGTGGGAGAAAAACCAGGATTGGATCAACCTGTCCTGAAAATCCGGAGCCAGTGGCCACCTTTCTGTAAAGGTGGTCAGATTCTACCTGCAGTCTCGGTGACTACATAACCTAGGCCTTTGTCAAACATGTGTGACCTATTTAAAGGCCACAGTAGTAGGTATATCCTTTCTCCTGTAGTCCCATTCCTATAAAAGAAATTCAAATGATTATTGTAATTATTCGTATTTGCTTTCCTGTAAGAAGAGGAATAACGAGGCAGAAGCCTAGAGGTCAGAACTCATGGATTCTAATTCTGACTCTGTCATGGACTCTGCATGACCCTGGAGCTCTTCCATGAGATTTCTGCTTTCTACAACACCGGCTTCTTTTAGCACCATGTACTGCACCTATATATTAATAGGAATCACTTTCCTTTCCAAGCTATTGCTGCATATGGTGTACTCCTCATTTATCCGTCACCTGTCAAACACAGGCTCCATAGTTCCAATGTTATTTCACACCTTCCCCACAAATCTGATCTGATTCCAGAGGTTCTGAAATGAATAAGCCCATCAACACGGGCCTCTGCCAGTTAAGGTTTTCACTTTGTGGGAATGTCTTTCCTAGGGATGCTGAAACCATGAGAATTCATTTTTAAGTAGTAGGAAATAAAAGCATTATTGCTGGGAATTCTGATTATTTATTTCTTTGCTTTGGGAGATCAAGTCATTTATACTGGGGGGAATCCCATGAAATCAAGGAAATCTATGTAAATTTCTGTTGACTTTGGCCAGTGTTCCAATGACACAGTGCATCTGTCTTATAAAAAGAATGGAGGGATCTGAGCAAGCCCGATAACCATGTGCTCCACTAGTAATAGCAGAGCTAAAAAAAAAAAATTAAAGCTGCATTGTTCTGTTTTTAAGGCTTTAGAAATTGCAGAGATGTGTACAACACTGAGTCAAGAGCAATTAAAGAGCTCCCCTGAAGTCATTGTGAAAGTCACATCGTTGTCTATTTTAACACAGTGATCCCATTTCCGAAATGGCACTCTCTCAATTCAGTGGCAATTCAGTGGGTAACCTGTATGCTATATAAGCATTTGGAGAAAGTGACAGTTAAATGAAAAATAAGTTATTGCCAGCTATGGTCGATGACCTCGTTATGTGACGCCAGGAGAGAAAAAGGTTTATAAGATAAAAAAAAGATTTCATTTGTCTTTGTAACTTACAAGTCATTCTGAGTCATTTACTGTTAATAGCTCCGATCAACCTAACATTACCATGATCCAGTATATTAACAGAGTGTGCTTAAGGATCCGGCTTTGCAAGCAGGTTCCATTTCATTCCAAGTTCTGTCATTCACACACATTCTGCAGACAATTTTGCCGGCTTAGTTGCAAAGTATGCAGTACGTCTATCATGGCTACTTACAGCTAATGTTCAAAGAAAATCTACAAGTTTTGCTTTGAAAATTAACTAAGTAAAGTATGTGCACCAAAAGTGCCCACTTATTTTGCCTGTGCTGTTTGTGTGGATAGCTGAGGAAGGGGTAAAACACTGCACATGCTTTTGGAAATCTTATATATACACACACAGAGGTATATATTCAACACCGCCTGTCTGGCTGAATTAGAACTTAAAAAATATCAAAAATACACCACCTATACAGCGAACTGCTAAACTAGACTTCCTGGCGATCGACAGAGGAAGATCGCCTTGTGGCAAAAACTTTGAGCTCTGGAGGAATCGTTGAGAAAGGGTTACAGACTCCGTGAAGTTGGTTTCCAGTAGACATCAAACTCCCTAAGGAAAGGCATTCATGTCTGAAACATGTCGGGATAATTCACAAGAAGATGGACACACCAACTAGAATTGGGGAAGTCTGTTTTTATACCCTTTATTGACATTTCATAGAGTTTCATCTAGTTAATTTTTGCGGTCACGCATTTGAAAATATTATATTATATTGCCACGGAAGAGTCTTCAGGCGTCCTTCGGGACAATACTAATTACAAACAAAATTCTTAAAAAATTGTTAAAAGCATCTGTGTAGGAGGAGGAAAGTTAATGATTATAAGATCACCTTACAGAGGTGCTGGGCACCTACACTATGTATGAAACCTTTCTCCGACTCCATTCATTATTTTTGTTAAATTAATTCACACACACAATTTTTATAAATTAATCCATTCATTGTGTAGGTACTTACTTTATTAAAACAAACACAAAATACAATACATTATTTATCAAAAGTTTATTCAATGTCAGCGACAGAGCACAGCTTTTGATTGTTTTTGTCTAAATTAGAACTTAGCCAGACAAACGGTGGGTTTTGAAAATCCGGCCACGTTGACCGGCCCTTAACTGGATAAAGTATTATACCCAGCTAAAAGGTTAACTGGCAAGCTAAGAGGATAGGGCAGGGGCATTCCAGAGTGGAGCCAGTATCCAGCTAATTAAGGACTAGAATTATCATTTTCCTATATATAGCAGAAGTAGTGCTTGTGATAAAAAAAAATGGACATGGTTAGGAAAACTGTAGAATTAACACATTGCATATTATTTGTATTTAATGCTCATGGTATATTATTGTGGGTTGTAAAGCACAACTGCAGCTGTTAGAGATAGAGATGTGCATCGGGTGCACGATTGTTTCCGCTTTCGGTTTCGTGTGGCCGCGGGAAATTTCATATTCCCGCGGATTGGCATTTTATTTTCGTATAGAATCATTTTTGGTTTAGCGCACACTAACTCCCATTAGTGCACACTAACACAAACCCGTTAGTGCGCATCCCGATCCTTCAGATTTAATTATTTACAATCCCCCACCCTCCCGACCCCCCCAAACTTGCCTAAAGTCCCTGGTGGCCCAGCAGGGGTCCTGGGAGCAATCTCCCATGCTCGGGCCATCAGCTGCCAGTAAACAAAATGGCGCCGGTAGGCCTTTGCCCTTACCATGTGACAAGGGCTATCGGTGCCATTGGCCAGTCCCTGTCACATGGTAGGAGCAATGGACGGCCAGCGGCATCTTAAAAAATCAGTGCCAATTTGATTTGTGGCAGCCGATAGCCCAAGAGGGGGACATCGCTCCCAGGACCCCCGCTGGACTACCAGGGACTTTAGGTAAGTTGGGGGGGGGGGGGTCTGGAGGGTGGGGGATTGTAAATAATTAGATCTGAAGGGGTGGGATGGGTTTGGGGGGGTTCTGTGTGCCCTTTCCCCCCTCCAAAAATGATAAGAAAACCACACAAAATTTTGTGGGGTTTTCCTATCATTTTCGGGGACTCCCGATACATGACGAATTATGAAATATCGTACGATATTTTAATCCGTCAAAGAAACGATGCACATCCCTAGTTAGAGAGAGGAAGAGGGAGAAAGAGATGACACTTTAATAGGGAGAATAGGGCTCTCTAGGTAAGTAGCACTGTAGATGGTGTTACATACACAGGCAGAGGAATTAACTGCAAATTTGATATGACTGATGAACTTCTGTCATTTGAATCAATGAAAGGAACAGCAAGGAGTTGATTTGTACAATGCGGTCTCTGAGACTGCCCATCTACAATGCTGCTTATATAGAGAGTCCTAGTCACCCTATTAAAGTGCTCTCTCTCTCTCCTGTGTGATAGATTGCAGTTATTCTGATACTAAATCCTGCATTAGTGTGCGTTAATCTACTGCATTCTGAGCTATCAGACCCTCATTTCCATCCTCCCACTTGCAAACTAAGGGCCGGATTTTCAAAAGGTTACGCGCGCCGGGCCTATTTTCAAAAGTACCGGCGACGCGCGTGAAACCCCACGACGCGTGTGAGTCCCGGGGCTTTACTAAAGGGGCGAGAAAGAGGTGGGGTGGGGGCGAGGTCAGAGGCGCCATTTGCCGCTGTGCTTGGGATCGCGCGCGCTGGCAGTCGGCCGGCACGCGCAATTTTACTTCAGCCCCAGAGCTGAAGTAAGTTTAGTAATAAAAGACAGAAAAAAAAAAAGGTAGGGGGAAAAGGGTGGGAGAGGTAGGGGAAAGGAAGGGAAGGTGGGGTGGGGGGTAGGGCACGGGGGAAGGCTGCACCCGCAGGTTTTTAAATTGAGTGTAAGTGTGCGCGCGCCAGGTAGCGCGCGCACATGTACACCCGTGCGCGACCTTTTTTAAAGCTACCCCAAAAGGTAAAATTGAAAAATGACCCTGTAAGTTAGATAAATGCCAATTTTCAGCGTTATCCAGCTAATATAGCAGGATAATTTGAGGACCGCTGAAGAGCAGTGCTAAAGCTAGCCGGATAAACTCAGCTGGCTAAAATGTGGGAGCTGCTGAATACCCTACCAACACAGCCAGATGAATTTATCTGGCTAACTTTGCTGGCTAGACAGCAGCTGAAAATGGACTCCATGCTTTCATTCCCCGAACTGAACATAGCCCAGGGAACCTCTCTTTTCAACCCAGCAAAAAGTATGCTCACCACGGAAGCTGGAAAGAAGAGGGCAATGTTCAGTTAAGCCAATTTACCTAGATCAGTGCTTCCCAATCTGGGGTCCACAAGACCATCATAGAGGGGGTCCTCCAGAAAGTTTAGCTAGGCAGAAAAAGAACAGGCTGCTGCTACCTGCGATTAGTTGAGCTGCTTCCACAGGCCAGGAGTGTGAGAATGTAGGGTGGAAGGGTAATAGAACCAAAAGGTTACTAAGAGCCAAGAGAAACAGATAAGTATGAGAAAAAAGAAGTATGAAACTTGCTGGGCAGACTGGATGGGCCGTTTGGTCTTCTTCTGCCGTCATTTCAATGTTTCTATGTAGCTTATTATGGCCCCAAAAACGTCACCCATATTGCTGCAGACCAGGAGGAGAAGGGACAAAGCAAGGCTATTTGCACCCATTAGAAGCCTCAAGTTGCACTGCCACAAGTTTAGTGGAGGTCTGGAAGAGAGGGACCGATTGCAGCCCTTGAGAATCATAAATCTCACTGCTGCACCGTGAGGATGTTGGGAAGAGAGGGGCCGATTTTGACTGTCAGAACCTTTGTAGCTTCTGCTGCTCACTAAGCAAAGCAGAGGAAAGCTTGGTACTTATCACAACGGTGAGAAACATTTCCCACTACTGCCAGGTGCTCTGCCACTGGCCTGACAGAAAGAAAGGAGAGTTGTTAAAGTGGCTCAGAGGAAGAAAGGAGGTAATGGGACTGGGGTTGACTTATATCAGGAGAAAAACCGAGGGATGAAGAAATGAGATAGGAATGAAGGAAGAAAAGGAGGATACAGAGGGAGACTGGCATCCATGATTGACCTGGATAAGGGGAGTGAGAGTGGATGGCAGCCTTTCAGGGAAGAGAGGGAGAGAAGAGCCCCAGGAATCATGGTGGAGAGCAGTAGAAAGAAGACCACCATGATCCAGAATGGAAGAAGGAAAAAATTAGCTGCCAGGAATCAAGAGGGAGGGAAGACAAGACAACAGCCAAGTGCGGATATGACATTAAACGTAAAACTTATTTAGGGAGATACACAGACAGACATGGCGATCTTATTAGCCTTCTTTCCTGTTGAAAAGCAGGATATTGTTTTTCTTTTTCTACAATATTATTTAGTGTCTATCATTTTCTACTAGTGCTGTAAAAAAGAACAATAGTCACGCATAGAAGAAAAGCAGACTAAAAGGGGGTCCGTTTTCAAGGAGGGTAGGTTTCAAACATTTTTATGTGCGTAAACGCCTGTTTACCCTCAAGAAAGGACGTTTGAAAGCTGCTTCCCCAGCACTGAGGGTAAAAGTTCTTAAACTGTGACCAGCACGCAGACTTCTACCTGCAGGGGAACAAGGAGCAGGGCCAGGTTTGGGGAGGGAGCATACATGCCGAGATTGCATTCTGAAATCCTCCTGCACACTTTCATGCATGTCCTTTGCGTTTGCTGGCCTGAGTTTTCGGGAGGAAACTCCGCAGGCAGCTTCCCTTTGACAGACTGCAGGGTCTGCAGGTACCGGTGCCGATTTTCTGCCAACTCATTCCAAATAGCCACCTGGGAGCTTTTCTGGAACCTACTTCCATTTCTCCCCATTGCAGCTGGACCGGAA
This sequence comes from Rhinatrema bivittatum, assembly GCF_901001135.1. Classification (NCBI taxonomy): domain Eukaryota; kingdom Metazoa; phylum Chordata; class Amphibia; order Gymnophiona; family Rhinatrematidae; genus Rhinatrema; species Rhinatrema bivittatum. The sequence goes on from NC_042617.1 coordinate 576,668,103, forward strand.
GGTGGAATGGCCTCAACCTTCTATTGCCAGGGCAATTTTTAAATACCTCGGAAATTGCCCTCCCTGCGTGTTAAGCTTCGATCAGAGTTTTAGACATTATGAATGATTCTGGCGTGCATGCATTGCTTCTTTTCTTAAGGCATGCAAAAAGTGAAAGAGAAATGTGGAGGGTACATGAAACCTTTTGAAATGGAAAAGGGGTCCATGTTCCCTGAAAAGCTTGCGAACCCTTGATCTAGGTAAATGACTTTGAACATTGCCCTTCAAATGTCTAGAAATTGCCCCTCTACATCATAAATCTAAAAATTGCATTACATGCTCCTCTCATCCTATTCTCAGTGGCAATAATAAGAATAAAAGCCATATTTTATTTAGGGAAGCTCAGCTATGTTTTTCAGATTAAATCATGTCGGTTTAGGTGAAATTAAATTGGAAGAGTTAATTGTATGCATAGACGAACCCGGTAAGAAAGCAGGTATTCCTTTTGTTTGCCTCTAGGGGGAGCTCTAAATAGCCTACTGAAGGCCAGAGAAGAAGTGACATAACATTTGAGAAGAATGTGCAGTCTTCCGATGTTTTGAGCCTGGAATCCAACTGAAGACAAGGGGATTGCAGCTGGGTTACAAAAAGCCAAACTGCCCCATGCGACAGAGAGAAAGGAGGACAAAGCCTTGAGCGTGGCTAGGAGCCTGAAGGTAAAGCACAGCAGTAGGATCTATCTGTCTATCCTTCTGTCTATCCAACCGTTTAGAAGACAGGGAGCAGCCAGCAGCTGGGAAGCTGGAATGGGACAAGTTAGAGCAAGAAGGCCGAGTTCTGCACCGCGGAGAGTCAGTCTGGCCTAGAATTGTGTCTTTCACTGGCTGCTTACAATTCCCTGCTGCGTTAAGCCAAGAATAGAGAACTAAACTGGAAGTTAGAGAACGTAACTGAAAGCAAGCTGCAAAGGCCGGACTTGTAACTGCTGGAAATAAAGGATGCAGACAGTGCCTAAGCTCTCTGCCTCATCTCTGGGAAAGGGAGAGATGGTGAGTTCCTACCCCAGGGAGAACTACTTGGTTACAAGCCCTTAAATTCAACTGAAATGCCCTAAATAACTCGGAGATTTATTCTCCATTTCCAGTTGGATTAAAGCTATGGTGCTGAGAGTGGGAGTGTAGGGCTGGAAGCCAAGGGCAAGCTTCCCTGCTCAAGGAAAAACAGTTGTCATGTCACATCTGAGTGGAAATAGAAACTTGACACAGGAAGACAATAATCCTCTGCCTTCCCTTATCCTCTGCTTCTGTACATGCAAAGCTGGAGGAATGTTTCCAGTAACTCCATTTTGATTCATGCCATAAAGATGTTACTTATTCAATCAGTGATGTCTTGCACTAAAACAAAGACTGTTGGTCTTATTTTTTTTTTTTTTAAATATGAACACCTTTACTGTTTTCCTTGTTCTGTCACCATTTCATGAATCTCTCTATCCACAGCTTACAGCTTAATGCTGGTGGCATCAATGTGATTAAAAGAAAAATAATTGTTTTGAACTTTGAAGAGATTTATATGGGACGCTTCCCTTCGTTTCGTCATCGCTGCCGTGCGGGCAGCTTAAAAGCCACCGAGATAGAAAAATAGAAACATAGAAGTGACGGCAGAAGAAGACCAAACGGCCCATCCAGATAGGCGCATACCTCCTGCGATGCGCATATCGCAAACATTTTTAAAAAGGGGCGGGGTGTAGACGTAGTCTGGGCGGGGCATTGGCATTTTGGGTCGTAAACCTGAGATTTGCGTGTAAATACGCATCCTGGGGCAAACGCCGAGGACCCCCGCCGCGTAACTTTCCTTCTGCTATGGGTGACGTGTAAGCTAAAAATGAAAGAAAACGAGGCAGATCTGCGGAGTTCTAAGGGTCAGGCCAAACTGAGGGGAGTGAAGGCTGTTAAACAAGGGGGTTTGGAGGACCTCCCTCTTAACCTGGTAAACGGGGGACGATGTGGTGAAACTGGGAATAGCCCCTTCTAAAATCACCCGATTTAAGTGGCAGAAGCGGGATTTGATGATCATAAGCATGCACCACACAATGGATTCCTGAGTAGTCTGCAATAGCTATGAGTGACACTTTAAAATATTTTTTTTTTTTTTTTTTTTTATTATTTTATTTATCAGTTTACTGAAATTTAACAAAGAATACACTTTGTATGAAATACATTCCATGAGATATTAGTAAGAAAAAAGAAGTTCTCAGGCAACATCAGAAACATTTTTTTTTTTACATAATTCCAGAATTCACTTGACATGATCCTGGATCCATATCATATCTCAGAAATTAACAACAGAAATATGTAGGGAGGGGAGGGGGCGTATTTACTTAAACATTAAAAAGAAGGATACCTAAGCCAACTAAAAAAATACGTAACTTGACGATAAACTGCACTACATATTACAATAGACCTTCATTTGTGGGAGGTTGTCTTTTGTTAACTAGGAACTCCCTCAAATGCTCGGGGTTGAAAAATATATAAGTATTATTTGAAAATTTCAAGACACATCTGCATGGGTAGCGAAGTTGGAAATTTGCTCCCAAGGCCTGGGCTTCAGGTCTCATAGCAAGAAACATTTTACGACGTTGTTGAGTCGGTCTGGACAAATCAGGGTACATTCGAACACTTTGACCTTGATATAACACATTAATGTTTTTAAAGTAAGCTTTCATAATTAAACTAAAGTCTTGTTCCGAATATAAAGTTACAAATAACACCGCTCTCTCAATTACTTCCAACTCAGAGTTTTCAAGGTATTGGGTTAAATTCAGGAAATCAGGCCTGTTCCCTTCAGTTGCAGGTATATTTCCAGTTCTTTGCACCAAAAAACTGATTTTTTTTACCGCAGGTATTTCATCTGCTGGGAACTTCAAGACCTCTTGAAGGTATCTTTTAAAAGTTATAATAGGTATTTCACCCATAATCCTTGGGAAATTTAAGAGTCTAATGTTCAAGTGTCTAAGATAATTTTCGACCGCTTCAAGCCTCCTGGAAGTAATTTGAGTATCCCGGACCAGACCTGCTGAGGTATCTTGCAATTTTTTCATGTCAGATTTGAAAGACTCTGTGACCTGCACCTGTTCTTGCTGTGCAAGGAGATTATCCTTAGACACAGAGTCTATTTTCTTCCCTAATTCCACTATTTGAAGCGTTTGCTCCTTAATTAGCTTGGACATACCTGCCATCATTCCCCATAGGGAATCCATCGAGACAACTGCAGGTTTGTTGGAATCCTCGGTTTCCAAGATGTTTAAATCGCTTTCTCTTATCGGAGCTCTCCTCTTTCCCTCGGAGACGACCACTCCTCCAACCACTTGTCCCCCCGTGGGGGTCGGGGCTCTCGATAGAGCAGCAAGATGAAACTCTTCCGGGTCATCGCCGCTACTCCCGGCAAGCAGAGGTCGTCGGGCGAAGTCCCCATCCCCCGCCGCTGCAGGAACGGAGACGCTCGGTGAGGAAAATAAATATTTTAACTCAGTTGTTTCAAGCACTTACTTACATTAAAAATTTCTTATTAATCTATATTAATTTATTTTAGATTTATTGCAGTTTAAAAATACACAGGAAGATCATGTGAAAAGGAAACAAAAAACACATTAGATCCAATCATTCACGTAATAAAACAAATATCAATGTATTTTTATGAATCCTCTTTCCAGAAAGGCAGAGAACATCATATCTACAATAAATAGCAATACTCATAATAATGATAAGAACATTTGCAATAGGTGCAGAGCAGAATTAGGATAGTTCACATTACAACCCAACTTACAAGAAAATATATATTCTTAACAAGGAAAAGAGCCTTCTCGGTTATAGGTCCGACTCTGTGGAACTCCATTCCCGATTCTATTCGTATGACACCTAACCGCAAAGAATTTAAAAAGATGATAAAAACCTGTTTAATGATGCTTATAAATACAATAACTGATATTAACTTATACTGCTACCTAACCTAACTTCTTGATTTGATAACCTGTTAAGAATATCAAGTTTGTTTTTATTATGTATGTAGGTTTGTAAACCGCCTAGATGGACATGTAATTGCCCAAGTGTGCGGTATATAAAAACTTTTAAATAAGTAAATAAATAAATAAATAAATAAATAAATAAATAAATATATTTAAATTCTAGTGTCGCCTCAGCAAAACAAAATCCCTAAACACTAAACACTATTGGCCTGATTTTAAAAGGGCCATGCACATAAAAATGGGGGGTTACACACGTGGCCGGGCCTTGCGCGTGCCGCACGTATTTTTGGAAGGGCCCAGCCATGCATGTAAACCCCGTTATGTGCCAAAGTGGCGGGCCTCTTCAAAGGGGCGGGCCATGGGCGTGGCCTGGGAATGGAGGGGTGGGGCAGTGGGCAGGCCGGGACATAACGCCATTAGCCACTGTCCTGGGGAAGCTGGGTGCCGGCACGTGGAATCTACTGCTGCTCCAAAGGAGCAGCAAAGTAAAAAATAAAAAATATCTAAGAGTTCGGTAGGGGTAAGGGGTCAGGGAGGTGAGGGGAAAAGGTAGGAAGGTTAGATAGGAGTATAGGGAAGTTCCCTCCCAGTGTGCTCCTTAATTAGAGCGGACTGGGAGGGTACTGGGGAAGCCCTACTCACGTCGCTGCACATTGCAATGTGAAATCCCCCCCCCCCCCCCCGCGTGCACGAGTTGCGGGCCGCCCACACATGCGTGCGCGTGGCCATCTGATTTTATGAAAAGCGCGATGGCGCACGCATGTTATAAGATTGGTGTGTTCATGTGCGTGTGTCAGGAACCGTGCACCCATGGACACGCATGTGTCTTAAAATCGACCCCTTTGACTTTAACGTTAAAACGAGCGTGTGCTGATGTGAGGATGGTAGCACCAGCATACATATGCTAGAATTTTAAATTGTCCACGCAAGTGCACGTGTATAATATAAAATACTCCTAATGCATGTATATGTGCTCCTATTTTTAAGCAGTTACATAAGGAAACATTATTCACGTATCTTTCCTTACCAGTTTGACTCCCCCTAAACCACCAGTTTGCCAGTCTATCTCTAGATCAGTCCCCTCTGGTTCTTCTGCTTGCACTCCCCCACGTTTACCTAGACCGCTCACTCAGTCAGGTTTTATTCTGACTTACACCTGAAAAAGAACAGAAGTAAATATGCACAGGTAACAGCCTGATGAACGCCAAGTTCGCCAGTTTTAAAATCAGGATTTATGAATGTAAATGTTGGCCTTTACCCGGACTATCCCTGACTCATCCCAAGTTCACCACTTTTTTCCATATATTCTGTTGCTCGGGCACGCACATATATGCTTGAAATTTTCTAGTTTTAAAAGAAGAATTGCTTGTTTGGCTCATATACTCACATAGGTATCCTCCAATAAGGGTCGAGAAGTAAAGATGGGCAAAACAGCGTGCTAAAAAAGGCGCCGTGAAAAAAGGGCACGATTGAAAAGGGCATGCCACAAAAAGACTCGCCTTAATAGAGGCGAGGATTGATAAGGGCGCACCCGGCACCCTTTACTGCTCAGTGCCATCCCCGACACTAACCTGGACAGAAAGCCCACCCCTTTTCCCTAGCCTAACCCCTTTCCTCAGTTTGAGAGGGCGCGTGCCGGCCGGTGGCAGGGGCTGATATGCCAGATTCAGATGCTCTCCTGGATCGCCGAGTGGGAGGTGTGGGGGGCACCCCCCCCAGCAAAGCTACATTAATGGTGAGGGGGCAGGCAGAGGGCAACAGTCAAAAAGGTGGTGCGGCACTCTTATTACGGTGCGCCTTTTTGAGGCGAGACCTTAATAATTGTCGCCCTTATTAAAACACGCCTTTTTTTCATGGCGCCTTTTTGGCACACCTTTTTGCCCATTGCTGTTTCCTGCTCACTCTTATTGAAGTAAACCACTCACATATAGGGGCTTTTTAATGCAAGCATCTCTTTTAAAATTCACCCCTTTGTGAAGTAACACAAATCTCTGTGAAAAAAAGACACCTAGAACCTTGTCATACCATACAATAACAGCACTAACTCTCAGGATTCAAACAGTAACCTTATCTATATATATAAACGCCAAAGCCCTCACTGACTCACTCACTCATCACTAATTCTCCCACTTCCCGAGTACCTACAAGGCTGCAACTTGGCTCCATCATTCCCTATCATGTCCTTGGAAACCTAACCACTTCTCACTTTCCTACATTCGATGGTTCATTCCATAACGCCATCGAACACAACACCCTGCCAGAGTCACTTCGGGGTCACCAAAAAAAATGTTGAGTACTCACATACCCCATCGGAATGGGATATTAGGGATGTGCAGAGCAAAATTTTATGTTCATATTTTTTATGTCCGAAAGGGGGTCCCACTTGCGGCCAATATGGACATAAAAAAAATCCAATGAGTTGGGTATATGTGGGCCCAATGAGTTGGGTATGTGAGTTGGGCCTCCTGACCCCCCCAAGCTGGCCAAAAGTTCTTTTTGGGCCGAACGAGCCGTCCGGCGCGAACGAGCCGGGAATCACGTGACGCCGGCGTCACTCGACGTGCCGCCGACGTCACATGCTTCTCGTCAAGGATTGCAGAAATGGCGTCCTCACTCCTCGCTCCATCACCAGGGAGTTGTGGTAAGTCGGGGGGGGGGGGGATTAAGGAGGGTGAGGGGGTTTATATTTTTATTTTGGCTCAACAATCGCGATTTCCCACATATCGAACATATCTATGTTCGATATGTGGGAAATCCGATCGTTTATGTCGAATCAATTTTTTAAGTAAAAAAAAAATATGAGTTGCGTTTTACTAATGCGGTCAATCCGAATGCACACCCCTATGGGATATGAATAGCAGTCCGTAATGCAGGATATTACATGCCAATCATGCAATAGTACCTCCACAGAAATGTCATTGAAGCAATCAGTGTCACAGGTTGTGGATGAGGGGAAACCGTTTTCATCCCTTGTATCCCCCTTATAGCATCAGACTTACCCTTTCAAGTTAAATGCCTGCAGTTCCCGGTCAGAGTGTGCTTCACGATGACTATTACAAATCTCAGGGCCAGACTCTCAAAGTCGTTGGTGTTGACTTGAGGCACTACTGCTTCTCGCATGGCCAGCTGAACGTGGCCTGTTCTAGAGTCAGCTCAGCTGATAGCCTCATCATACTGCAGCCAGAGGGTCGCACAGCAAATGTTGTATACAAAGAAATCATGACGTCGTGACAGGCAACTTACAGTACATTCATTCCACATATGCATTTCACATTTTTTAATTACCACTAACCTCACTCTATAATAATAACATGTTCATTTTAAATATATAAACTCCAAAGCCCTCACTCATTCAAAACAATTACTTATCAACTTGTGTGACATTAACTCACACGTTTCTATCAACTTCTCCACCATAGCGAAGCATGGGTATTCCGCTAGTCTATGATAAAGCAGCAATGCAAATATTACACCAGGCCCCAGAGCATTAATACACCACCTACTGGTGCAACTGAGCAAGACGGACTCCAACAAATCCCTGTAGAGAAGCTACATGCTAGCAGAAATACTGCTCCCCAGTCATACATGCAGAGCGCAGACCAACCTTAAGGGACTACAAACTAGAAACTGAAACATGCAGACAAAACTGAAATGGAAAACCTGAGAAGCTACACTCTGAACAGTGGAACTGTAAAGAAGGTGCAAAATATAAAAATATAAGAAATGCACATTCCCAAAGATGGCATATTCCAATTACTAAAACCTATATACCTATATCTATCTATCTATATGTATGCATATATATATTTAACCTTTGATGTCTGATCTTTTTAAAAAAAAAAATTCCAAAATCTTTATTGAGTTTTTCCACAACAGCATGTAACAGTACTTGAAACAACTTTACAAACAGATGACAGATATTGTACATTAAGTACAATAAGCAAAATGTATACTAAGGTTACCTCCAAATTCATTGTGCCTTCCCTCTCCTTATCTCCATCCATCCATGTACCACCCACCCACCCCCTTCTATCTCTACGTCTGGGCCTCTAACTCTACCAGGACCGTCCCCTAGTATAGGTACTCACCTTTTTATTTTATTTAATTGGTTGCTTCTGGTCTTTTTTTTCCCCACTTCTCCTTGTTGTTTTTTCTTAATTCCTTTTTCAGGGTCTCTTTTCTTTTTGTCCTCATGCTTTTTTCCCTTCCTCTCTGTCTTTCATACACAGACATACACACACACACACACAGGTGTCACACTCTCACATGCTTTTTCTCACAGGCTCCCTCACACACACACACACACACACACACACATACACACTCACTCTCACATGGTCTTCCCCACACACACATTCACAGGTTCTCACATGCACTCTCTCTCACATGCTTGCACATACACACACACACACTCACAGGTTTCCGCTCACACTGGCTACACACACCCACATCTACACACACACATTCACACACAAACTCTCATTCTCACATGTTCTCTCTCTCACACATGCACAAAATCTCAAATTCATATGCTCTCTTGTACAGTCTCCCTCACACACACATACAAGCTAATATTCTTTCATGCTCTCCAACACAGTCTCCCTAATGAGCATATAGGCTCACACGCTCACACACATACACACAGAAGCTCTCGCTCTCTCAGACTTCCACACACAGAGCCTCTCACATAAACACACATAGACTTTCACTCTCTTAGGCGCTCTATCTTACACACATACACACACACACACACTCACAAAGGTTCCTGCTCTCACAGGCTCCCACACACATACACAGAGGCTCTTGCTTTCACACGCTCACATACATGCATTTACACACACACACACACATACGTTCTGGCTCTCACATACACATAAGCTCTGTTTTTCTCAGGCTCTCTCTCACACCCACACTATCTCAGGACTTCTTCAGCCACTGTGAGACTACTTCTTTGGTCACCATGGGATCCATGGTGCCATGCTGCAGGCTTCTTTTCTCCTGCTGTTGGGCAGCCATGGGTTGACCTGAGCCCAAAGTGATTAGTGCATGGATAACTGATACAGGGTTGTGATGACTGAAGTAATAGCATAATTGCCAGATCTGGCAAGATACATAAAGGAGGCTTTCACTATTTTAGAGATGAGGGCTTCCGAAGTGAGGTTAGGATCAAGTTGGACCCCTAAGCTTTGTACAGAGTCTTTGAGCTGGAGGGGGTGCCTAACAGGGAGGGAATGGACTGTAGTGGGTGATCTCACCATCCTAACCAGAGGAGTTCAGATTTGGAAGAGTTAAGTTTGAGTTTCTGGTTGTTGAGCCATTGGGCTACTGCTGTCAGACAGTTGTTGAGATTGGTGCTAGGAGTTTAATGCAAGGATGTCATCTGCATACAGATGACATTCAATGTTGAAGGATAGAATTAGGTAACAGAGAGGATAGATGTCGATGTTGCAGATATGAAATCAAACATGGTTAGGTGCCCTTCATTTGCCCAAGTAACTTAGATTTTTTTTATTACTTTCCCTTTTCACTAAAGAAAAGCAGATAAAGAATATCTTAATACATAAAAATCCAACAATGACTTGTCTGCCATGTGTTCTCATATTGTTACCTGATTGCTATTACTCTACCTCTTGATATTCTCTATCTCTTTTGTTTACAATGCTCTTGTTTTATGTAACTCTCCTTCATGTTAATACTGTTCTACGTAAACCGGCATGATGTACCTACGAATGTCGGTAGATAAAAACCCTAAATAAATAAAAATAAAAAGGATTCATACTTCCCTAAATGACTGTATTGCCACTGCTATTTTCTTCAGTGAGTCAAAGCATGGGTAGCTGCTCTCGTGGTGCAGATGAAGCTCCTGATATATCTGAGAATTCTTATTTAAAAGCACCCACCATCTTCCAGAACAGACAACGCCTTCTGGTTACCACAGAACCTTTCCCAAGGATGGCTGCTGCCATTCCCAAACTAACTGCTGCCATTCTCCTTTCATCGGCCCCACATAGATGGCCACCACCCTTCTATCAGTAACCCACATTTAAACTGGCTGCATCAATCAAGTCACAGATGTTGACCAGGCAGATGGCTGGAGCAAGGAAACTGGGAGATACCACAACACCACTACCATATCCAACACTTTTTTGTGTCAGCTACACCAGGCGGAGTTGGGGGGGGGCGGCACGGGGAACAGGACTATAACCTGTGGCCTCCAATGAATCCAACTATCTCTCCATATGGCTGGTCACTGGTCACACTTTAGAGCCCCACACAGAGTTAGGGCTTTAGAAGTAGCCAAAATCCATCCCCTCATAGGGCAAGCCTCAGGATGAAACCAAGGCCTGCTCCTGGGTCTCGGCACACAGGCCCTACTCATTCTCTATTAGATCACCAGGTATACACAAGAACATAAGAACATAAGAAAATGCCATGCTGGGTCAGACCAAGGGTCCATCAAGCCCAGCATCCTGTTTCCAACAGAGGCCAATCCAGGCCATAAGAACCTGGCAAGTACCCAAAAACTAAGTCTATTCCATGTAACCATTGCTAATGGCAGTGGCTATTCTCTAATACACCTCTCGCACACTGCCTGGAGCACATTAATTTTGACCTCTCCAAAATTGGGAATATTAATCCTCAGGGCGATGGATAACCACATTCTGGCACACAAACCGCACCCTTCACAAAACAACATGAATGTAAATAAAGCGTAGCCAAGGCAGAACTGCTGCACATTGGAGACCATGCTCCACATTCTAGCTGCTCGAGCCAGAGCCATCATGAGTTAACCGGAACCCAAATTCCCAGCTGGTCTCTCTGACCCCATCAATGAACATTAGGGTTAGAAGCTGCCTGACTGCTCCTCCACTGTTCACTACTCCCCACAGCCTAGTCCTGAAGCCCCAGGCAGAGGCCAACAAAAGGAATGCTGCACCATGCAGGTGGAGAAGCGAGATGTAGAGCCTGTCTAAAAGATGTGAATGCCTCAAACAATGGAAAGCCCGGGGCCTAGCCTGTGCACCTGAACAGTCGCAGTACAGCCTCACACAGCTGTCCGCATTCCTTCCCATCAGCTGACTTGCCTCCTCCAAAGCGTAACCCCATTTAATGGTGAGGAGGGGGTGTTCAGTAGGTGATCCTGCACTATGCTGGCCCTGTCCTCACTAACCTCCTCCTTCTGGCAATCAGGCTCCATCAAGAATTTCAGAAAGTTAATTAAGAACTATCTTTTTAATTATGCTTATTTTTTAATCCTGATTTTATTTCTTATTGCTTATATTGTTTTTTGGAAATCATGTTTTTAGTATTGTTTTATTTAGTTTATGCTGACCTTGTAATATTTAATGATTTTTGGTTTTTTTATTCGTTTAAGTTTTATTCTGTTTCTACATTTTATTATGTATGCTCCTTTGTACATCGCCTAGTCCTCTTTTGTGTGAAGCAATTCATAAATTAATAACATTTAAATCTAAATCAGTGCATTCTCCAGGCCAACACGCTATGAGTCTGATTAACCTCACCCAGCCAGCGACACAAGGACCAGTGAGCCCCATGGCAGCAACCCCATATTCCCCCTCCATTGCAGCTGAACACTAAGAGCCCCGACAGAAAGCTGAAGGCCCCCCAGAGATAACAGGTGATCAGGAAACAAACTGCTCACTCCTCTGGCCACTCTTCCCCTTAATCATGGAACAGCATGTCCCCCTTCTTTTATTTTTAATATTTACTAAGTATGGGGGCTGGGGTTGGTGGTCTGGCCTCTTGCATGCAGCTGATCACTGGCTTGAGGGAATGTCAGCTACCAGAGAAGCAGAAACCTCACACCGTCCCAGAATCTCAACCGATTGCCACAGGATTGCCCGATTATTGAGAGTGAAGTAGGGACAGCAGGAGGCCGCTGTGCACTACCACTGATAGTGAGGCCTGCCGGCCAGTCAGTAACAGAAGGTAAGAACAGGAAGCCCTCCAATGGAACCTTCCCAGGACGCCCGCAAAAGCATGGAGCTGCAACAGGGGGAAAAAAGGAGCAGGTACCAACCAAAACTTCCAAAGAAGAGGCTGGTAGGTGGACCAGCCAGCATTTAAATTGCGCTCACAGGTCTTCCCCTGGCCTCTGTTTCCTCTCCCTGAGTCGCACCCCTTGTGATCGGGAGGCAGAGCACTGCCCAGGTTGTGCCCTCTCTACCCTGTATAGAGGTGGGTCAGCTCATTCTTGCAGTCAAACACAGTAATTCTTGGTGTTTGGGTTTTAAGCGTACATTGTTTGGATGCAAGTACGCAGACAGGTTAGTTACTGGTTTGTTTGTATATTTGTTATTGTTGGGTTGGTTTTTTTTTTTGTGGGCTTGGATATCTGGAAACATTTCCTCAGCATTTCTTGACCTCATTGACTTTTTATTTGATTTCAGACTTTTTTTTTCCTGTGCTACTTATCCCTAGCAGAAATTGCAGGAAGTTAAAAGGTTTGGGCAAAGGGTGAGCTGTTTCAGAACTGTACAAGTAAAGCGGCTGGCAGACATTTTGCTCTTTCATTGCCTGAGGCTTGGAATCCGAGCCCTAAGTAAGGACTGAAGTGCTCTTCTGGTCAAAGCACGTTTGAAGGGTTTAATCAGAATTTTCAACATTCCACCCCCCTCACGACCAATGTATTAGTTCCTTAAAAAGTCACAGAAAAATGACTCACCAGTGAAACGGGCTAAAATGCTCTGTGACAAATGGATATTCCTGAAAGTACCCTCTCTGGTAAGGCTATTCAGTGGCACACTGTAGATTGTAAGCCAATCCCTTACTTAGACTCCTGGAATCTGATGGCAGATAAGAACCATAAGACCCGGCCAACCTCCTTGATTTGCCTCCTTAGTATTTTATTGCTAGGGATCCCTCATTTTCTGAAGACTTTCACCTTAATATATAGAGTATTGCAATGAATTAAAGGGAAATGATTTCGTAAGGTTTCCGTGTTAGTCTGTAGCAGCAAAACCGACGCTCAGGCTGGTTAGCACCTTATCAAATACAAATCTGTTAGACTATCAAGTCTGCATTTGTATTACATTTGTAAGGTGTTTTGATGACATAAAACCCAGCTTCTGAAGTCCTGAAGGGAAATCATTTTTCTCTGAATTAATTGGTAGCCTATGTGCAGTTTTAGTTATTTTTCTCCTCTTATTTCCTTCCTTCCCTCCCTCTTTCCCCCCAGCTTTCTCATTTCCTCCCCATCTGCATCTTTCCTTTAAGAACACAAGGCTTGCCATACTGGGTCAGACCAAAGGTCCATTGAGCCCAGCATCCTGTGTCCAACAGTGGCCAAGCCAGGTCACATTTGACTGGCAGGATCCCGAGGGGTGGACAGATTCCAGGCTGCTTACCCCAGGTTTCTGCAGCTCTACCTTAATAATGGGTTATGGGATTTTCTTCCAGGAATTTATCCAAACCCTTTTTAAACCTGGCTACACTAACAGCTTTTAGCACATCCACCGGCAACAGAACTTAATTATGAATTGAGTAAAAAATATTTTCTCTTATTAATTTTAAATGTATTACCTAGTAACTTCATTGTGTGTCCCCTGGTCTTTGTACATTTTGAAAGAGTAAACAATGGATTCACGTTTACCCATTTATCCCCCCTCAGCCGTCTCTTCTCCAAGCCGAACAGCCCTAACCTCTTTAGCCTTTCCTCATAGGGAAATCGTTCCATCTCCTTTATCATTTTGGTTGTCCTTCTCTGTACCTTTTTTAATTCTCCTATATCTGTTTTTGAGATGCAGTGACTGGAACTGCACACAGTACTCAAGGTGCAGTCATTCCATGGAGCGATACAGAGGCATTATGATATTCTGTGTTTTAGTCTCCATTCCTTTCCTAATAATCCCTAGCCTTCTATTTTCTATCTTGGCTGCTGCACACTGTGCAGAGAATTCCAGCATATTATCCAAGATGACGTCTAGTTTTCATCTTCATTCACTAATCTGTATTTCTTTTGCTCTCCATGCTCATGCCTTCTTGCATCCCTTTCAATGTCTTCCTTCTACTTAGCTGAAAAAAGAACGAGGAGCAAGAGACGTGAGGAATGTGAATGGATAGATTTCTCGGGACCCACTTATCGGCTGTAATTTCTTTCCTAGTCTGAGTGAGAAACTCCAGCCTAAAAAAGGTTTTGTATTGTCTGTGGGGAACAGTTCATAAAATGGTCCATCTCACACATAACTATAGCCTTGAACGTCAATTAATGATTCATAACATGTGCAACAAAATGCTTAAAATACATGTGGAAAATTATATTGGATCACAAGAAAAGTGCGGCATCTCTTAATGTCTTCCAAATCTCTAACCCCTGCTGACTTCTTAACTTTGAACGATTCAAAGATATATTGATGCGTTCTACTCCTAGAGAAGTTCTTCACAGCTAAAAGATCTTCTTTATAATTGTGTTGTTTTTGGAATGGCTTCAGACAGACATTGTAATGGATACTGCCTTGGGGTTTCAAAGATTATTTGTCAGATTGAGGTGATTAATTGTCTGAGAGAAATGTCTCACCAGCAGGTACTTAATGACTAGACAGGTGTTTCTTAACATTACAGCCATATTTTGTCTTGGTGTTTGATCCAGCAGGCTCCTAATGCTACCTCCTAACTGGAAGACAATTATCAACTGATATCTAACCATTTCTTTCTTGGCCACATGTCAGCCAAGACATATAGGTGGTTAAAACAGAAACAGAAAGGGAGGGAGGAGAAGGAGAAGGTTATAATGTTCTGGTCACAAGAAAACATTATTTAAAATTAATAGATCATGAGACTCAGGGTGCTAACTTTATATATAAAGAAATTAAATACAAGTTTCAATACAGAAAGAAACTTAATTGAAGTAGCCACTAAGGAGCCGATTTAAAAAAAAAAAAAAAAAGTGGGCTCCTATATTTAGGCATCTAACCCCTAGATTCATCAAAATGCTATAATTTTGCATGAAAAACACCTATGATAAGAAAAAGGTGTGTGTTTATGATAATTTTAGAATTATCATACCACGTGCTTTGCATAGGCAATGTATTGTGGGGTGTGTTAAAGCTTTTGTGTGCTACAATGCTTGTATTTTGCTACTTATAAAGTGCCCAGACAGACTATTGAGAGAGAGAGAGAGAGAGAGAGCACCTTTGCTAAGGCTGTCGCAGTATTCAACTATTTATATCACTATAGGAGGGCCAGCTAATAACTCAAGGTGAGGTGTTGTAGTTTAGGGCTTAGCGGCCAGTTTTACATGCTGAGTGAGACATATGAACAGCACAGTAAACCTCAGTGAAGATTTGACATCATTTGGAGTGAGGAAAGTCTCACAAAGATGAGATTTCTACTACGTTCTCTCACCCTAGCTTAATGGACTCTTTAACAAGGTACCATCAAGCTAGGGCAAGAGAACATTGTAGAAATATCATTTTTTGTGAGACTTTCCTAACTCCAAATGACATCAAATCTTCACAAATTGCACTACAGGCATTTCTGGCATTTCACACAGCTTAATACCAGGAAAAAAGGTGTAGCTGTTTCCAGCATTAACAGCATGTATTGCACAGTGCAAAAATGCCCTTCATTTTAATTAATCCTGCCCAAATACCTCTCCAATCCAATCCCTATGAAACATTGGCATTTGCACAATGCAATAGCATTACTATCCCTTGCATTATGGCAATAGCACATGTATTGTGGCGTTGACGGGCATTTTGATGAATGACCAGGTAAGTTAGGTGCCTGAGTTAGGCACATATTTTCAACTGAAAATTCACAGTAATTTAGGGGCCTAAAAGTTAAGCCCTTAAATTTAGACATTCTATTTATTTATCTAGATTTAGGCACCTAAATTAGGTGCCTAGTTCTGAAAATCAGTGCTAAGCTCCTAATTTTATTTCCCCATCCTAACTCCGCCTACATAGCCACCCACTTTTTACGGCCCTAAATTTAGAAGCCTTAAGAAACTAGGAGCCTAGGAAATTTTCAAAAGGCCAAATTTAGGCGTCTAACTCCAAAAGTTAAGAACCTAAATCCTTTGAAAATTGACGTTTAAAAAACCAACGGGTAGATTTTCAAAGGGGTACGCGCGTAGGATATGCGTGTACCCCCCGAAAACCTACCTCAAACCCCCCTGCGTGCGCCGAGCCTATTTTGCATAGGCTCGGTAGCGCGCGCACAAGCCCCGGGACACGCGTAAGTCCCGGGGCTTGCATGGAGGGGCGTGGCAGGGGGCGGGGCGTGCCGGGATGATGCCGCGTTTTGGGGGTGTGTCGCGAGTGACGCGGCATTTCGGGGGCGGCGCCACGGGCGTGGTTTCAGCCCAGGGGCGTTCCGGGGGCGTGGCCGCGGCCTCCGGACCAGCCCCCGGACTGGAACACGGAGCGGGGCAGCTGGCCCGGCGCGCGCAAAGTTACGCCCTCCCCCCACCTTCCCCTCCCTTCCCCTACCTAACCCACCCGGGGGGGTGGGTTAGGTAGGGGAAGGGAGGGGAAGGTGGGGGGAGGGCGAACCGCTCCAATTTCGGAGCGGCC
Organism: Rhinatrema bivittatum; assembly: GCF_901001135.1. Taxonomy (NCBI): domain Eukaryota; kingdom Metazoa; phylum Chordata; class Amphibia; order Gymnophiona; family Rhinatrematidae; genus Rhinatrema; species Rhinatrema bivittatum. The sequence goes on from NC_042617.1 coordinate 576,684,639, forward strand.
TCGGAGGGAACAGGCAAAGCGCGCCGGGCTCGGCGCGCGCAGGTTGCACAAATATGCCCCCCCCTTGCGCGCGCCGACCCCGGATTTTATTAGATACGCGCAGCTACGCGCGTATCTAATAAAATCCAGCGTACTTTTGTTCGCGCCTGGTGCGTGAACAAAAGTACGTGCTCGCAGAATTTTATAAAATCCAGCCCCCTGTGTGCAATTCAACTAAACTGAGGATTACAAATGTTTCTGGCACAGATATTAACCGACTGTGATTAAAAAAAATGCATCTTATATGTAGGGAACGTCCAGTTTTCCCAACAAAAGGGAGTGTACCAATTGACTGGAGAGGTCTGTGTAGAAATTAGAAAGAGAGGTTTCAGTTTTGCTTCCCCATGTGGGAACTGCAAATGGTGTTCTCTAGCTGTCTATCATTCCGACGCACCATCTGTCCTTGTGGATTTTGTGTTGGAGCTTGAGTTGCCCAGTTGTGGATTTTTTAGTTCAGCTTTTGTGGGAATTGACTCTCTGGCTCTTGTTCTATAATGTTTCCTCTTAACTTAAGGGAAAGGAGCAAGGAGAATTCCCTTTCTGGAGCCAGCTCTCCAGTTGACTCGGCTGCCTGATTTTTTGATTGTTTTGGACTCTTTTAAGCCAATTTCTGAGCATTCCCTGTGAGAGCCTTGGTACCCTTTGCAGTGGACTGGGTGTCTGCTGCGTGAGGTTAGATCAGTTCTCAACCTGTGGGTCGCGACCCCGGCGGGGGTCGAACGACCAAAACACAGGGGTCGCCTAAAGCCATCGGAAAATACATATTTCTGATGGCTTTAGCCGCTGAGAAGTCGCGCTACCGTCTGCAGCAGCGCTATTCAGCTGGAACGCACGCCGTTATGGATGCGCGTTCCAAACTGAATGCCTGAGCGCATGCGCAGACGTGATTGCATCATCCGTCCGGGGCCTATGGGGCGGGGGAAGCGGGGGGAACGCTCCACAGTCCATAGCAGCGCATTACATGTGTCCGGCGCTTGCTGACGTCATCAGTGGGCGGACGCAGCAAGCGCCGGAGGACAGAAGCCTAGGAGGCGGAGAGGCAAGAGGCGGAGAGCCAAGAGAGCCTGCGAGACAGCCTGCTGGTGTAAAAAAGGTTAATAATGTAAAAACAGTACACACACCATACACACAATACTGTGTAAGTGTAAGGTGCTTTGTGTGTAATCATTACACAGTACACAAAGCAGCTTACACTTACACAAAGCACCATACATTTAAAAATGTGAACTACATCGGTCTTATACTATAAGAGACCACTATAAGATGTAGTTCACACTGTTCCCCAATGTATAATTATGTTTGATTTGTAGCAATGAGAATACATAATGCATATCAGGTATTTACATTCCGAATCATAACTGTAGCAAAATTACAGTTTTGAAGTAGCCACCAAAATTATTTTTTGGTTTGGGGTCACCGCAACATGAGGAACTGTATTGCGGGGTCATGGCATTAGAAAGGTTGAGAACCACTGGGTTAGATCATGTATAAGGGTAGATTCTGGCAGACTTTTGTCTGTCCTCCAGAGGATAAAGCTGTCTGATGACCCGATGCGGAGGAATTGTATTTTTGAATTAATGTTGGAGGCAAGGAAGTTTTATTCCACCCATCCTGCTTCTTGCTTGATATTTCCCCCTTTGGGTTCAACTAATATTTTTCTTCCACTTGGATCTGATGTCCCTTGGTACCCGGGGATCAGTTAACCAAACGGAGAGATCCATCTAAAGGAAGGGATCCCAGCAAAGTGCACTAAAAGGAAGGAAAGAAAAGGTAGCAAGATGTTTGTTGCTGCTATATTAAGTGTTACATAAAGGGAGTGAGGTGCCCACCAGGTGCTCACCATGGCGTTAACATAATTATGCCTTGTTAACAATTTTATTATAAATGTTCTCTGTATTTGACTATGGAAATATTTTTTCCTGCTTTTTCTGTTTTATGTAAACCGGTATGATTTGCATTTTAATGTAAGAATGTCGGTATACAAAAATTATAAATAAATAAATAAATAATAAATAAATTAAAGAGGATTTGGGAAGAGGATTAAATCTGGGACTAAGTTCTGAGAAATAAATTGGGATTACATATATTTTCTAATCACCTCCAGTGGGAAGCGCAGAAACTGAAGAGGGATTGAACTATTTTCAATCTAAAGGAATTCTGGAGTTTAAGGAACTGGAGAGGATATGAAATTCAGTGTAAATACAGAATGCTTCCAGTTGCTACAGAAGTGGAGTCACGAGTTTATGTGTTATCTTTTTTTTCTGTCTTATTATTTATTGAATGGAACTGAGAAATGAAGTGAAAATAGCATTCAGTCATCTAATCAAGTATCAGTAAAGATAGATGATTAGATGACTAAATGCTTATCCCTAGGAATAGATAGATCAAATACTGAGGATCTGCCAGGTACTTGTGACCTAAACTGGCCATGGCCACTGTCAGAGACAGGATGCTGGAGTTGTTCTGACCCATCGTGGAACTTCTTATGTAAGACTATGAATGTGATATTGTAAACTATCCTGATCAAGCCTGCTTGAAAGTACGGTATATACAAATTCAAAATAAAGAAATACATACATATGGAACAGTGTCCACAAGCCGAATGATTCTTATGCCCGAAAAAATGTCACCCTCTATATTAGAGGTACAGTTCTAGGAAGCCTGTACAATGTAATCTCTAAAGTTGTAGACCACCCTCTTCAGGGCAGAAAACAGGCATCTGTTTGAAGGACATTTTGCAATTTATAATACATCCCAGTGCTGCTTGATACTGGCTTGTTGGCCAATATGCACCGTTTTGTCAGTAGGTGCAATGTACATGGTCGCTTTTATTGTGTTATTTTCCACTAGCTAATTTTAAAAAAAAAACCCAATGTGGGTTGTTTCTCTTTCAACACATTCCTAAAATATATGCATTAAAAGTGGCCACAAGATTTGCAACTATGCGGGCTATTTGAAAAATGCCTCTGAATGAATGCACTGCACGTTTCCTTGAAACAGGGTCATCCACTTTTCAGAGTTTTCTTGTGGTGTTATTTTGTCAAAGCTGTTCTCAGAAAAAGGATGTGCGTCTGGGAAGGCAGTGAGCAGAGAGAGTCCTGAGAATGGCTGCCATAATGGCGCCTTCCTTGTCTGTACCAAAAGCTTTTTAAAACGAGGTGCGACGAGCTAAATAATATGCACACTTTAGGACTATGGAAAGTGGAAGGAGATAGTGATATCATAGAAGTATTCAAACACCTCAAATGGTATTATTAATGCCTAAGAAGCAAGCAAGTTTTCAATTGGAAAGAAACTCTAGAACTCAAAGGGGACCGTCAAGTGCCTCTGAGCATCACTGGAAGAGTTGGGGGCCTCCTTTTTCGCCCCCATTAGCCCAAGTGCCTCCTCAGACTGGTGCTTTAACCGGAGAACAAGAACGTCCTAGCGTGACTGAAAGTGAAAAAGACAATCAAGAATTCATCTGCAACAACCCTGCACCATAGTGAAAAATGCTACATTAAAACCAGCAAGTGCGCAAGTAGTACATATAACTATATATATAACTATATATAACTATATATAGCTCCCTCACCCCTGATACCATAGAATAAGGAACATTAGATATAAGTTGTTCTGGTTTTCACTCTCATTCTCTTGTTAACCTAGTTCAGTTCTCCGTCTGCTTTAGGCTGCTTTCAAATAAGCAATCTCCTGTACTCCAGCCAAGTTATTACTCCCTGTTAAATGTAATTTCTTTTCTTTTCTTCTAATGTTCGATGTAAAGCGATGTGATATGACTTGTCATGAATGTTGGTATAAAAAAGAATTAAATAAAATAAATAAATATAACTCCACATCCAAAATGGCTATCAATTTCACTGCAGATTAAACCCTAGCATATGCGTCAACTTTGTGAATATGTGATATATATATATATATATATATATATATATAGTGACGCCAGAGGAGTCAAGTCCTTTGGATAGTGAGTTGCATAGTCTGTCTATACTGAGCAATAGACATGCCACTGCACCACTGCTGCGCCACTGATTATACCCGGGTATCGGAAACCTATCTGGACAACTTATCTGGCTAACTCGATACCTCCCCAATCTGCCCATTCTCTGCCCCTGAGTTATCGGGATAAGTGACTTATTCGGCTACGTTTTTTTTTTTTAATATCGGGCTCATGAAAAAAAGTAAGCATGCATCAAAACAGTTAACCGGGAATACCTCCCCCCCCCAAAAAAAAAAAGAAAAGATAGACAATGTAATAAAAGACAGAACATGATGTAGTGATTTCAGAAACACCAGCCACTGTGCACACATACAGCACCTGCATCTCCCTTGCATGCAGCTCTGAAATGCGCCCAGAATTCCAATCAAAAGGAGAAAAGAGCAAAGAGACACAAATGAAAGAGACCCAAGTAGAAAGAGAGCGAGGCAAATTTTTAAAAGCCATTTACCCAGGGAAAGAGGGCTTCTTGGAAAATGCTCACCATGAGTGCCAGCAAAAGTATGTGCACAATTCCACAATGTGAATACCTACATCGTACCGGAGGCGTTTCTGGGGCAAACTTAGGTCAGGGAATAAAATAATGCATATAGGTCTAGGGTTATCGTTTCGCTATGATTATAGGGAAATGATCGCCCGCGGGCGAAAAAGGGGGCGGGGCTGAAAGTGTGCAGCCAGCTGCATCGCGGCGGTCCGGTATCGCACGCCGCGCTCGCAGCCACGCCGAACACTTTCGCCCCCCAGGGCACCAGTAGAAAAGGTGCAGGCATTTCCGGCGCTCCCGCCAGCGATAACGTGCGAAGCATTATCGCCTGCAGCGCTGCCGGCCCCCTCGTTTTATTAAACCCCGTCCAAAGTCCTCTCCTTTCCTTCGTTTGCATTTTAACATTGCAATGCGGCAGTGATCGCATGCGTTAGGGCGATTTGAAAAACGATCCCCCCCCCCCCCCCCTCAGTTTGGATTTTCAAAACCATGAACATTGTTTTGCTTGAGAAAAATATCCGTAGAAAAAGCAGGTGCAAGCCTTAGTGGGTAGTTTTGCCTTGGGCAATTTTCAAAGGGAAAGCACCCACGTATGGTGGGAAGTGAGGAGGCCGGCCTCGAAGGGTGGGGGGCTATTTTTGTTACAAAATTGAAAGGATGGAGAGTTGGTAGCCTGTGGCCGGGCGGGGTAAGGGAAATTTCAAAATTTTTTTTGGGGGGGGGTACTTCTGCTACATCTAGGAGGCGGCAGAAGAGGGGGTCTCCGAAGACTCCCAGGGTGTCTGACACACTTGAAGGGGATAGTCGGGGCCAACTGGCCCCTTTAAGGCACGGCAGGCCCCCAGCCTTGGGGGTCACCATCAGGCATTAGCTAGGTGGGCAGCAAAGCCGCGATGTTTTTTCCAGCAGCATTTTCCCGCCGGGCAGGATTCGCAAAGCTGCAGTACCGATGACCTCTGGCTTAGCAAATGAGCTCGTAAGTTTGCACGTAAGGCAATGGAAAGTGAAATGACTTGCCCAAAATCACAAGGAGGGGCAGTGGGATTTGAGCCCTGGCTTTCCTGCTTCACAGACCTGCTGTTTTAACTACAGATCTATTCCTCATTTTGGGGGTCGATTTAAAAAAATGCCTGTGCGGTTCCTGACACGCGCACATGGATGCGTCGATTTTGTAACATGTGCGCGCCAGCTCACGCATTTATAAAATCCGATGGCCGCACGCAGGGGGGATTTTATAACCTATGCATGGCAACGCAATCGGGTCTCCCCCAGTTCCCTCCCTAACCCTACCCTTCCTACCTCTTCCCTCTTCTCCCTAACCTAACCCTACCTATCCCTAATTTTTTTGTTTGTTACTTACTGCTCCTCTGGAGCAGAAGCAATCTTTGCGTGCTGGCTGGCTGCCGGCACGCACTTCCCCGGGTCAACGTCGAATGGTGCTGTCCCAGCCCGCCCTCCGGCCCCACTCCTCCCTGCCCAGACCATGTCCCTGGTCCGCCCCTTTATTTGGGCCCGGCACCAGGTGTTATGTGCGTGGATGGACCTGTTATAAAGTGCGCACGATGTGCGCAAGGTCCAGCCACGTGCATAACCCCCATAATTTACGCACATGGCCCTTTCAAAATTGACTTGATACAGTTCTACATTCCATTCACCAAATCATTTCAAAATACAACATTGACACTCTCCACATATATGAATGCAATACAGCAAGTGCTCTCAGTTTAAACTAACACTAAACACAAAAAAAACTGAAATCATGTGGTTTAGGAGAAACTCCACTATAGTTAAACCGCCATCTCTAGACGTAGATAATTTTCACATTGCACCCTCAGACCAAGAATGGGATCTAGGAATACAGATTGATGAGAACATTACAATGAAAAAACACATAAGCAAATTAATTAAAACAGGAGACTGCAAGCTGAGAATATTACATTGGTTGAAACCATTACTAACACTAATATTCTCAAACATATACTACTGCAATTCCCTATTACTAGGCCTACCTTCAGGACTATTAAACCCATTACAGTTGTTACAAAAATGCCTCAGCAAGACTTTTATTAGAGACAAGGAAATGTGACCACATCATCCCCTCTCTGATAGAACTGCACTTGCTGCCAGTACAATCCAGAATCCATTATAAAGTATTAACACTAATCTTTAATATCATCAACGACAGAAACCCATGCCTAATAGCCGTGACACTACAACCATACACACCACAGTGAACACTAAGATTGCAAAACAAAGGACTATTAACTGTGCCTACAATGTGGAGTACACAGCTAACGCAACTAAGAGACCGAATGTTTTCCATAGCGGGTCCCAAGTTATGGAATTCTCTACCACAGACGTTATGTCTGATAACAGAAAGAAAGAGTTTGAAACGTAAGCTAAAAACCTGGCTCTTCAAAAATGCATATGACCTAACTTAAAATATCTATATGTAGATAATAGAGATGTGAATCGTGTGCCAGGTCATTTTAACGATCAGGTTCGGATGGTGGGAGAAAAAAATCGGATCGTTAGAGATGTGAATTGGAATCGGTTCCGATTCCAATTCACATTGTTAATTTTTTAGTGAGGCCTGAGCAGATAAAAAAAACCCCACCCTGACCCTTTACAAATGACCCCTTTGCTCTCCCACCCTCCCGAACCCCCCTCCCCCAAATGTTAAATTACCTGGTGGTCCAGTGGGGGGGGGGGGGGTGTCCCGGTGCGATCTCCCTCTCTCAGGCCATCGACGCCATTTTGGCTACCACTGATAAAAATGGCGCCGATGGCCCAATAAAAAAAAAACCACCCCGGCCCTTTACAAATTACCCCTTTGCTTCTCCCACCCTCCCGACCCCCCCCAAAAAAATCTTTTACATGTACCTGGTGGTCTAGCGGGGGGTCCGGGAGCCATCCCTTCAATCATACCCTCGGTGCCGGTGCCAGTGCTGGAGGTTTCAAAATGGCGCCGATCGCCTTTGCCCTCACTATGTCACAGGGAGCGACGGTCGCTCCCTGTGACATAGTGAGGGCAAAGGCGAGCCTATCCGTAAGACCTGCGGTCTCAGCAATAAAAATTGCCTTCTTTTTTTCTGTGTAGTCTTAGAAACATCTGGGTACACTCTAACTTGCATTCCCATAAATTTCTCAAGTCGATATTTAAAGAAAAGCTTCAGCACCCATTCTTTATCCATTTCTAACGCGAAGGTAATTATCATTGTTGCAGGTTCCGCCTGGGCCTGATCCGAAGTTTCCAAAAAATCTGTTAAGTTAAACCCGTTTTTTGTTTCTTTTTCCCCTCCTGTCGCTCCCAACAGTTCGTCATCATCTCTGGAAATTAGTCTATTGAAGTCTCCTTATTTCTTTAGCTGGTATATAAAATGCCCGCACAAGTGGTGGAATTTGCTCTTGTCTCACTTTCAATATCTCTTGGAGGTATTTATTAAAGATATCTCTTGGCAACATGTGTGGAACTTTCAGGAAGTTCACCAAACGCAAATTTTTATTTTTTAAAGTGTTTTCCAAATTTTCCATTTTACCAAGTAATGCCAAATTATCTTTTACCATTAACTCATGCTTAATTTTGATAGATTCCAATAACGGTAATTTCTCAGCATCATGTTGATGTAGTTAGTACCTTAACAGTATTTTCCAACATTTTAATACGAACTTCATGATTTTGGATATTTGCTACAAGAGGCTCAGTACGTGTAATAACTAAGTTACCAAGTCTCTCCATTGCTTCCCACAGTGATTCCAACATTATCTGGAGAGGTTTTTGTAATGAGAAAGTAGGAATAGACAAACTTAGCTGTTGGGGTGTCGATGAGCTTTCCGGCATACTCAGTCCCGTTGAACCTCTGTCTGGGCTGCCTAAGGCCGTGTCCAGCACTTTGGGTCAATCTTCAACGCTGTCCTCTCCCGAATTGAGACTCCCTGCCGGTTGCAGTCCGCAGCTACTTCGGCCCGCGTTGCTTCCGGGTCTCCATCCAGGTTTCACAGTGACGCCGGGTTCCTCGGCACCTCCCTCATCATCGGGGATAGAGTGGTTTCTGAGTCCGGCAGGGAACTTGCTTCCTCCAATTCAGTTCCCGGTTCCTGCGACTCACCTCCCGATGTCGAAGCAACTCTTAGAAAGTGGGCATCCATCGGGCCGATTTTCAGTGTCTCAGGGATATCCCCAGGGATGGCTTTCTCCCTGGCTCGCCGTTTCCTGGCCGAATGGGGCATATTGACAAGGTAAATGCTTAGTAAAAATCCAAAAGTAAGCGCCCCACGCTCTTGATGCTAGCACTCCAGCGCCATCTTGGAGTCGGATGGTATCATTTTGATGTACAGTAATGTACTGCAGTGTACGCCGAGGCCTAGGCTTTGGGACCTGGCCTGGTCACTTCCGGGGATACCCGACAGATCAGGTAAGTTTGTTTGGTTGGGGATGGCCCAGCCAAGGCCCCAGTGTCAGCCTAGGCCTAGGCTGAGACCGCAGCATCGTGCTCAGGCCTAGGATTTAATAATCATATATATAGTGGTTGATATTCAATATAGTCTATTTTTATTGTTTCTGATCATAACATGTAGAAAGAGAAAACACATTAGTTTGGATTTAGAAGGGGATACAATGCTGAAGTATTTTTGTTCTCCCATTGAGACGAGTTATATTGCTTGTTGGAAAAAATGGGGCACTGGGTTGTTAGTGCAGTTAGTCATGAGCTGCTCCTCAACCTATTGAAACAGTATGGTATAGGAGGGAATGTGCTGCAATGGTTCGTATCATATTTGAAGGGAAGGAAGCAGGGAGTCCAATTAGGTGGGGTTTTCTCAACATGACGAGAATTCCACTTTGGGGTCCCTCTTGGGTTGGCCCTATTGTCAACCCTGTGCAACCTGTACTTCGCCCCAATTGGCATGTTTCTAAAAGAACTAGGATTGTTTTAGAAACATAGAAACATGGAAACATAGAAATGATGGCAGAAAAAGACCAAATGGTCCATCCAGTCTGCCCAGCAAGCTTATGGTAGCACCAGCAGTGCCATACAGGTCTCCCCCTTAAAGGTATCATCAGGAGATGGCAACTGCCGTGCCATAAAAGTTACCCCCATACTTAGTTTCCCAAACCTTTAAAGTCAGGGCTCTTGTTGGTTCCTGTCTGGGTCATGTTGCATCTACGCTGATGATGTACAATTATTCTTCCTTGGTGGCTCAGATGGAATCCCGTGGCATCGGTTAAACAATGCTTAGATAAAATTAGGTTGGTTGGCAGAAAAAGGTCTATCCCCAAATATACCCAAGGCTAACCAACTACGGGTTCGAAAGATTCCTCTGTCAGAAGGATCACAAATAATATACAATGGACATATTTTTCCCATATTTGCAGCCTGGGAATAACACTAGACTCCACATTGTCTATGATGATAACACAAGATATGCTGTTCAGGTATACTTCTATAAACTAGAAATGGTAAAACTCTTAAGAACATTACTACCACCCGATTTAGTTAGACCTGTTGCCGAGGCTCTTGTTTTGAGCCATATAGACTACTGCAGCGATCTACTATAAGGTGTGTCAGCAAAAACAATACAGCCATATCACACCAATATTAAAGGATCTTCACTGGCTGCCTGTTAAGAGCCGCACTCAATTTATAATGATGGTTATTGTATTTAAGCCTCGTCAGTCAGATTAAAAATGCATGTACATGCAAAGTTGTGCAGGTATGATCCAGGAAGAATTTTGAGATCAAATGGTTCAGTATCATTAGAGCTGCCATCTAGTCAAGACTATCATCTACAGCAAACACATAGAGTATTTCCTTTTTCAATCTCCCAGTCAAACTGATAATTATTATGGATCTAACAAATTTTAGGACATATTTAAAAAGCTTTAGGAAGCTTTTAAGTAATTTTATTATCGAACTGGTTTTAATTCTTCATATGTTAGTCATTTATTGAATAATGTGAATGTAAACTTGTAACCCGCGACAGACAAGTGTTTTGGAGGAAGCGGGATATAAATATATTATAAATTAAATAAATAAATATAGCTAATTTAAAAAGCTATACTTTTTGCAGAGGTGCAAAATCACTTCCGTATATCCTGCTGGGATTTTGTGGCCCAAGGACTTACCTTGTTGGCCTAAGTTTTCAAAGGCTCCATTCATGAAATACCTGAATCTACTGGATCGCTTTCTTCTAAATTCCATGATCTAAGGTCCAGGTCCCAATGCGTTGCTTCATTCCAGTCAGCTTTAAAATTAGTGTAGTCATCTGACAACAAACAGAATGTTCTCTGTAGAGTTCCAGTATTCATATTGTTCTTGGAGAAAAGTGGAGTCTTTATTGGTTGTCATCCCTAATGAAGGACCAACAAAAAGAAAAGTTCTAAGAAGTGGTTTAGATAACTCAAGGCTTTTCCTTCAAAGCATCTTTTATTTTGTTGGTTCTTTATAAGACATCACAACCTGAAAAGATGCCAAATATTTTCATTAACTTGCCAAACACACTAACATTTTGTAGAATGTGCTTTCAGATGGGAATAAGAATTAGAGAAAATAGAAAGATAATTGTTTCATTTTTATGAGCTAAGCAGCAAAGAATTTATTTGGTCAGAAATGATGTGCTATTTTGTCAAAGAACTCAAAAAGGTAGTTTGGGACAGTAAGAAACGCAATAATAAAATAGCATGATGGTGTTTATTAAGAAATCTTGTTTTCTTTTAAAACGATATTCATGCCATACATTCATTTCGAATGCCAGAAAAGCACTAGGGAAATTTTAACTTCCAGTGCTGGTGTTGACACAAGGCCAACTCAAAAGTTTTGCAAATTGGGCCTTAAGTGTGAAATCCCTCCAGCTGTTAAAAGTATCCCATGTCTAATTATGAGCACTGCGTTCAGACTATCCTGTTAGTATAAAGAATCCTGAATGTACACATGCGTGCCTGGAGGCTTCAGTTCATTCCAGTAAATCCTTCAAAACACAAAGAGATCCAACCCACAATATGTAAGAAAGCAAGTCTGTGGGATTTTTCAAGTATTTAATTCACTCTGCTGCTGCATACAGCATTTTATGCACACTGTGTCCTGACTTTAGATGCCTATGCATGGTACCTTGCAGTGTAGGCGCTTCTGACTCTGTTTTCCGGTGAGTAGGACTATGTTAATTCTAGAGTCTGACACTTTTTCTTCCTGAAACAACAGCTGTGCCCCTCTGATGAGTCCCTGGGAGAGTGAAATTCTTTGCCCCTAGTTGCAAGCCGACCAATAAAATTGCAAGCTCTTTCTCCCTGACATTCAGTTTGAATATACGATAATGCTTTAAGAGTTGCTCTTCTTTTTCATGTTGCAAGTTTATATGCTTACGTTATAACTACGTTTTCTTTCTCCTTGATTTCCAACAAGACTGCCCTCTCTTTGGAGTATAACCGCTCAGCCCTTATGTTCTCCCTCATGTCTTCAGCTAATGTGTAGTTGAGATTCACCACAGCTGAATGTTTGTTTTCTGTAACAACAGTACAACCAGAGCCATGACAAATCCCTGGGAAGTGAAGGCTTAGGACCCGAGCAACAAACTGAGGGCCTCGTTCACTAAGCTGCATTAGGCCATTTAATGCTTGAAAAAAACGTGTTTTTGGCATGGTAAATGGACTAGCGTGACAATAATGTGAGGTTTTTCAAATACCTCATGTTACTGTAGGCCTGGCACCACACAAATTTAAATAAGCTCATTAGCATGCAAACATATTTTTAAGTTCATCCAGCTGCTTTTTTTTTTTAAAGCCACGACACTTATTTAGAGAGTGAGTTTTTTTGTGCGAAGGGCATTGTCTCTCTGAACCTTCTTGTTTGAAGCAGTAGGAAGGGTAAAAGGTGTAGATGAATGGGTGAAACTTTTGCTTTTTTGCACAGCTGCAGGTTTTTTTTATGTTACCATACCTTTTTGTTGGCCATTCATCCCAGGGATTGCTTGGCTGGTCACATCTGACTCATCAAGCATAAAACTTGGATCATTTCCCATCACCAGGACGAATGAACCTGGAAAAAACTGTGAAGGGTGGAAAGGCAAAATTATTATCCATTTTATATTTCAAACTTTGGGAAACTTATTTTTCCTGCAGGCAGTGTAGTGCTTTGACCAGCTGCAGGAAGGCCCTGTGACCGGTTCCACCTACCCCTAACGTTGCTGGGATATTTTCTCAGCAAGGATGCCACCATCACACGATGGCCCCATCACGTCATGCCTTCCCCTAGGTGTGCATGCACTTGCCCTTATCTTCTAGGCCCCACAACACTCGACACCGCTTGCTCACTGCCTTCTCTGACCTCAGCCTGTTACTCGACTCATTACAGGACCCTCACCTGTAATGCTCTGCTGCTCCCAGAACCCAAGGGCTCAACCTGCAGGGAACGGGGCTGGTATAGATGAAGCCTTAGACCCAGACCTCGAGAGAGCATGTCCATCAGCTGTTGGAATGGGCCTAGCAGATTTGCAGCCTACTAGGCTGCGCCAACCATGCCCAAGGGCTCACATCCGTGACAGGCAGTAATGCAGTTTCTTCAAGATTGTCTTTACTCCATAGGCAGTATTTAGATAGCTGAGGCTTGAAAGATATGGATCCGTTTTAGCTGCCTCAAGTTTCAATAATAGATCTCCAAGCTCTTGTTTGAGATTTTTGAAAAGTTCTCAGTCCTCTTGAAAAGAGCACTCTCAATTGCTTCTGAGCTACCATAGCTTTGTCCAAGCCTTTGCCACATTAAAATCAGGCCCATTGAGGAATTATGTACATGCACTGACCTTAGTCTCTACGTGTTCTGAAGATTCATCTCCCAACCATGTCACCAATAGGCTAATCTCCTACTTGGCATAATGTTCAGTTCTGAGGTGACACTATTGATAGAGGTTTCCATACTCTGTAGTTTTACAGGTGGTAAGCTCTGTACTGACAAGCTCACAATGAATCATGTATTTAGCAAGATCTGACATGCCCATGACCTCAGCTTGTGTATGATGAAATATGTCTGGGATATTCTTGGAAGTTATATTTATTTTATTTATTTATTTATTTTATATACCGACATTCGATCGAGATATCACATCGGTTTCCAGATAACTAAAGGAATAGGGTGGTAACAGCCCTATTTTACATTATAACATGATAATAAATAGATATAAGAATATTTTACATTATAACATGGTAATAAATATAACAAGTTGTAACAGAACTAACAGGAATATATGGAACATTAGACTATAGTATATAACATATGTACATAAATGGCTTGTTGATGAGGATAAATTATGGTAAGGATAGCAGGGAGGGTAGAGGGGGGGGAGGGGAGAGAAAGGGATGGGTGGGAGGAAGGTAGTGATAGGGAGGGAAAGGGTGGGGCGAGATGCTTGTGGAGGGGGCATGGAGTGGTTGGTGCGATTGGGCGGGTTATGTGTCAGGTGGGAAAGCTTTTAAAAACAGCCATGTTTTGAGGTGTTTTTTGAAGACTTGCAGTGAAGGTTCGTTTCTGAGACAGGTGGGGAGGGTGTTCCATAAGGTGGGGCCCGCTATTGTTATGGCTCGTTTGCGGGTGACGTTGAGGTGTGCAGCTTTGAGATTGGGGACGGCTAGGAGGCCAGTGTTCGTGGATCTGAGAGTTCTTTGAGTGGGGTAAGGTTGTATTCCGTTGTTTAGCCAGTCCATTTTGTTGTTGTTTATTTTTTTGTGCATGAGGGTGAGGGTTTTATACTGGATTCTTTGTGTAATGGGTAGCCAGTGGAGTTCTTTGAGAGTGGGTGTGATGTGAGAGGATTTTTTGTTGTTAGAGATGATTCTGGCGGCAGCGTTCTGTAGAACTTGGAGGGGTTTGATGTGGATTTCTGGTAGGCCGAGGAGGAGGGAGTTGCAGTAGTCGAGTTTTGAGAAGATAATTGTTTTTATTCATTCATTGAGAAGATAATATGTTCTCATATTATCTTCTCAATGAATATTCATTCATTGAGAAGATAATATGTTTTTCATTGAGAAGATTTTTCATTGAGAAGATTTTTCATTGAGAAGATAATATGTTTTTATTCATTCTCTTGAATGTCAGTTTTGAATACTGAAGTAGGATGCTGCATTAGTTGAGTAGTGCTATTGAAATTAAGTAGTAGCAGTAGTAGGGCGAGGTTGTTCAGGTGTACTCTGGCTGTGTGAAGGGCATGTATCATGTATCCTTTGGTGGAGGCCAAATCATGCCCCCATTTCATTTGGGATAGTTGAGTATGGGCATGAGGAAGTGTGTATCTCAGTGCAGACGTACCTGGATCTGGAGCAAATGGTAATGCATCCATGGTAGGGTGTGTGTTTAACTGATCTCTGTCAGAAGCGATATGTATTTTGTGAGAATACTATATTATCTCAATATTTGACACTTCCTCATTGCATTGGGAGGACAAGTTGGAATACCTGGCGGAATGGCTTACTACGTAGCCTCTGGTACAGTGAGAGTTGGATTCTCTGAGGCAAATTGAGTAACCTGGTTCTCTCCACTGTTCTGTCCCATAACCATTTCAAGGCTCTCGGCCTGAGCCTTAGCTGCAGCTGCTTCCTTTTCTTGTTGTAATAATTCTAGATTAGCTTCTAACTCAGCTGTTTTGTGTGCAGCAATAGTAGTAGCGGTGACAGAAGTAATTTGTTCCTGCTCTTTCAACTCAGCTTTCTTGTGTGCAGTAGCACCGGCAGTGGTGGTAGCAGTAATTTGCTCCTACACTTCCACTCTAGCTTATTCTAACTTTAAGACTGCCTCTTTCCTTCGGTAAGATGTATGTATGTATCTAGTGGCAGTTGTGCTTGTTGAAGGCAGGATTGAGCACACTGATTTTAAGGATTCGGTGGTCCATCTAGAGGACCCGGGACACTTCAGTGCAATTTCTTTTGAACATTCCATTTGAGATTCTACTTCTGCTACATCTCTCTCTGACCAAACTGTACTGTCCCTGATCAATGGTTTGCTGAAGATCCTGCTGCTGCAAACTCTCATCTGAATTGATCCAAGTTAAAAAAGCAAGATATCCTTGTGACAGGAACTGATAGCTCTTCTAAGCGGACTTGAGCTGGCTGACAGCTTGTCCTTTGCTGTGTGGGTAATATTTCACGTCACTCTGAGTCTTTAACTGGGCTTTGTCCAATTTCTCATTATATATAGGTCTCTGACAATTTCATAGTTTTCTCTGGCCTTCTTTGTTAAAGACACAGTCTGTTTCGGCCTTCCAATTTCCTGAATTTGCTGAAATAAGATTTCAGCCTCTGAAGTTTGTAGAGAAATAGTAGTGTTGTCTGTGGTCTTAGATTCTGCCATGATGCACTGCTTATGAATCTAAAGTACTGGCAACATTACAATTTAAAGGTAATTTATCTTGCATCAGGGATGAAAGTCAACAGAGTTCAGATGGCACTGCTTAGAGTCCTGTTGTGGATCAGATGGATACAGTTTGAGAAGTGACAGTGGTCAGTGGCACAGCTTGTCTGGAGCCTGTGCTCTGCTCCTGGATTTGACTATACGTCTGAAGCATGGCTGTGAGGAGAGGCCTGACTATACATACGTAGCCACGGGAGTGAATCTGCTGTGGGAGCCACTGGGGTGCAGCTTCTTTACTACCTTGAAAATTGTGTACAATTCTGGTCGCTGCATCTCCAAAAACATATAATTGTGATGGAGAAGGTACAGAGAAGGGTAACCAAAATGATAAAGGGGAATGGAACAGCTCCCCTATGAGGAAAGACTAAAGAGGATAGGACTTTTCAGCTTGGAGAAGAGACGGCTGAGGGGGGATATGATAGAGATGTTTAAAATCATGAGAGGTCTAGAACGGGTAGATGTGAATCTGTTATTTACTCTTTCAGATAATAGAAGGACTAGGGGGCACTCCATGAAGTTAGCATGGGGCACATTTAAAACTAATTGGAGAAAGTTCTTTTTTACTCAACGCACAATTAAACTCTGGAATTTGTTGCCAGAGGATGTGGTTAGTGCAGTTAGTGTAACTGTGTTTAAAAAAGGATTGGATAAGTTCTTGGAGGAGAAGTCCATTACCTGCTATTAATCAAGTGGAATTAGAAAATAGCCACTGCCATTAGCAACAGTAACATGGAATAGACTTAGTTTTTGGGTACTTGCCAGGTTCTTATGGCCTGGATTGGCCACTGTTGGAAACAGAATGCTGGGCTTGATGGACCCTTGGTCTGACCCAGTATGGCATGTTCTTATGTTCTTACCAATCCACAATAGAACATGACTTCCTATTCTATGACTTTGTAATTTTCTGAAAAGTCTGTCATATGGGACTTTGTCAAATGCCATCTGAAAATCCTTCTGGATTTCAGCTGGTTGACCTTTATCTACAGGTTTATTTATACCTTCAAATAATTCTAAAAGATGGGTAAGACAAGACTTCCCCTTACTGAAACCATATTGACTCTTCCCCATTAAACCTGGTCTATCTATATGGTCAGTGATTTTGTTTTAAAAATGGCTTCTACCATTTTGCCTGGCATTGACCTCAGGCTCAATGGTCTACGAGTTTCCCGGATCACCTCTGGAGCCCTTTTTAAAAATTGATATCATATTGGCCACCTTCCAGTCTTCAGGAATCATGAATGTTTTAAATAGTAAGAGTATAGACTAGTTACTAGATAGCAATTTCATGTTTTAATTCTTTTAGAACTCTGGGATGGATGTCATTTAGCCCCAATGATTTGTTATTCTTTAGTTTGACAATCTGATCTATTTATTACATCCTCCATGGCCATTGATCAGAATCATCTCCATTAAATATTGTTTCAGATGAGGGTACGTTTTCAACATTTATTTTATTTATTTTAAAAACGGATATCCCACTGCCTGCTTTACATTATTTGGTGCGGGTTATATAATATAACATTCACAATCATAAACATACAAAATTAATTAAAACATAAAACAAAAATCATATTTTAAAATTATAAAACCCAAATTATTACCAGAAAGCATTCTTAAATACAAATAGTAATGATTTCAAACTTTTCTGAAAATGTTTTACATCCGTCTCCTGTCTCAACTCACTGGAAAGGGCATTCAATAACGTAGGCACTTTGTATGTTAAAGATCTTCTCCAAGTCATCTCTGTTCTATAATCATATAGAAGAGGAATTTTTAACAATCCAGTTCCTTGAGATCGCAACATGCGTACTGACTCATACCTCTCTAATTTTTTAACTACTACACAAGGATTATCAGAATGTAGTAGATTTGTGTATTAAAATAAATAGTTTAAAATGTGAACAACTTTTCCCTGGAAACCAATGTAGTTCCTTTAAAATTGGTGTAATATGCTCAAATCTACTTGTTCTGCTATTCACTCTAGCTGCTGTATGTTATACCAATTGAAGAGCCCGAAAACATTTATCTGGCAAACCCACCCATGTGCTATTACAATAGCCTAGCTGACCCAACACAAGGCTTTATAGCACTGACCTAAACAGCTTCCTCTGTAAAGACCAAGCTCAAAAATTCATTTGTTTTTCTGCTATTTTCTTGTCCTCCCTGAGCACCCCTTTTGTTCCTCTGTCATCTAGCAGCCCAATTGGCTCATTCACAGTCTTTTGCTTTGAATGTACTTGAAAACATTTTTATTATTGGTTTTTACCTCACTGACAAGCTTTTTTTTTTTTTCAAAGTCTCTCTTGGCCTCTTCTACAACTAACTTGCTAGTGGTTATACTCTTGATATTTTCATCATTTGGATATGCTTTCCATTTTTTAATCATTGTCCTTCTAGCTTTAACTGCCTCCTTTTACCTCAACATTGAACCACACTGGCAGTCATTTGTTCTTCCTTTGACCTTTTATAATGCAAGGAATACATTTTTTTTGCCTTCCAAAATGGCATTTTTAAACAATATGCACACCTCATGCAAACCTTTAACCTTTGCAACTGCTCCTTTTAGTTTTTTTCTAATGAAATTCCTCATTCTATCATAGTCTCCCTTTTTAAAGTTATATGCTATTGTAGTAATTTAATTTAATGTCTTCCCTCCAGTTATGTCAAAGTTGATTGCATTATGATCACTATTGCTTAGTAGCCCCACTACAGTAACCCCTTGTACAAGGTTGTGCATTCCATTGATGACTAGATCAAAAGTAGCTGCCCCTCTCATTGGTTCTAGGACCAGTTGGTCCATGAAGCAGTCATTTATGGAATCTAGAAACTTAACCACTCTAGAATATCTTTTTTAGTTTCATCTAGCATTTCACCTATTACAAGAGCCATCCTAACCCTTCCCTTCTGGGCACACAACCCTGGAGAAACATCCTCAGTGTAAGAGGATGAAACATTACCTGGAGAGCAGGTTCTATCCACAGGATCACTTCTTGTCACATCAAAGTAATGGTCTCCTGCCAGGTGACCTTGTTCCTCCAAAATAGCACAAGAGCTGCTTGATTGGTATTGGGACCACTTTACAATGTACCTGAAGGTCTTCTCTTTATAACTCTCTGTTTGCTTTAGCTCCTCTAGGTCTGCCATTCTGTCCTCCAGAGATTGGACTCAGAGAGCCAAGAGCTCTTTACATTGGGTGCACACATACAGCCTCTCACCAACAAGTAGATAATCATACATGTGGCACACAGTGCAAAAGACTGGATAGCCCACAACTCGCTGCTGGATGTCTGTCTTCATCTTAATTTAATGAGTTGCTAAAGTTTTAAAAGGGGATTTCAATTATTTATTGAGTGTCTTTTAAATCTAAAGTTTTTAAATTGATAACTAGGTGGCTTATGTTAGTTTGTGAAGCAACAAGACTAAAATTAGTCAGCCACTAAAATCTAGGTTAATTATATGTTATTCTAAGTAACTAATTGACTCTTATTTTGAAGGTCTTCTTTCTAACTGGAAGAAACATAACAAAAACATGACTGGGGTAGGTAAGGTCAAACTAGTATCTGCCCAGAAACCAGTTGCTCTCTCACCTTTTCAGATGAGGTAAGTGACCTTTGCAAACTCACAACTCTAATATTTATAAAGAAGTGCTAACTTTTAATATCTCACAAAATTAATCCAAAGTCTATTATCCCTGAACACACACAATTCTTTGCACTTGCAAACAAGTACTTTTACTGTTACGCGGAGAGGTGAACCCTTGGCCGAGACAAGGTTTTCGCTACCTATAGAAGGGCTTCCTATAGGCTCTCATTGTCGGAAGGTGGATGAAGGCAGTGGAGACCCAACCGGACCTTCACCTATACCAGCCCACGTTTCCCACAGGTTGAGCCCTTGGGTGCCGCGGCTCCGGGGAAGCGGATCTCTGGGGAAGACAACCCTGAAGACAGAAGGCAAAGGCAGAGTGAGGTGATCCAGAGGTCAGGACTGGCAGCGAGATAGGAGGATCCAGGGATGGGCCAGAGGTCGGGATAGGTGGCTAGCAGAAGAAACGGTGTACAGGCAAGCAGTCAGGGCAGGCACCAGACAAAAGCAGAATCCAGAGATGAGCTGAGTCAAGAACCAGAAGAGCAGGCTGAGGGGATGAGGAGACAGAACTGGAATGGAAGCACACGGGACAGGAACAGGAGCAGGATCACATGGAGCAGGATCATGAAGCAGAAGCAACCAGCAGCTCAAGGCAGAGTAGAACCTGTTGCTGAGGCAAAGATGAGGCAGCAGGAGCTGCCTTATATAGGTCCTGGGGCGGTGCCACATATCCGGGGCCGCGGGAGGTTTATAGGGGAGGGCTGCGCACACGCGCCTAATAGCTGCCATGGCTGACGGCACGGCGGCAGCTGGGCCGGCTCCCTGCCGTGCCGAAGAAGGACGAAAGCAGTGGCTCGAGGAGAAGTGAGGGGGGGCCCGGGCCCGGTCGGTATGTAAGTGTGGCCGGTTTGGCGTTCCACGGCCGGCCACCAAAACATTTACTGGCTTTCAAAATTAAAGCAAAGTCTATTATCCCTAATACATATAGAGGTAGATTTTAAAAGAAGCGCTTGCGGCCTACATGTGCGGGTGCTACCCGGCGCGCGCACATGTACGCATGTTATAAAATCCGGGGGCGGCGCATGCAAGGGGGTGCCGAGCCACGCTGCCTTCCCCCTCTTTCTCCCAGGCCACTCTGAAATCGGAGTGGCCTGTGAGGGAACTTCCCTTCCCCCAGCCTGACCTTCCCACCCCTTCCCCTAACCTTCCCCCCCTAGCCCTACTCTAACCCCCCCCGACCTTTGTCTTACCTTTTGCACGCACCGGCAGCCTGCCGGCACACGATCTTCTGGCCCTGCCCTGGACCACCCCCGGACCACCCAGCCCTGCCCCCAGACCGGCCCTTTTGTAAAGCCCCGGGACTTACACGTGTCCTGGGGCTTTACACGTGCCGCCGGGACTTTTTAAAATAGGCCCAGCGCACGTAACCCTTTTAAAATCCGGCCCATAGTTCTTAACATTTGCAAATATTAGCTTTAAACACAAAAATACAATATACACAGCCAGTAATGTTAGTTTAACCCGTAGTCTCTCCCAATAAGTTCAATTTACCACCCGCAGATGAAGGTTTCTGCAGCAGTACTCCCTCTGGACTTTTCCATGCCCTGGAGGGTGAGTTCCTCTCCCTTCCCATCTACTGAGGGATACTTGAGCAGATAAAGGAAAGTTGGAGAATTATGATAACACTCTTTAGCATGCTTTTAAGCAGAAACTCCCCAGGAGAGAGAGAGAGAGAGTCACCCCCACATCTTGGAAAAGTATTCCACCCCCTCATTGGAAGAATCTGACCCCCGGGGGGGCTGTGGGACAGAAAGAGGATTAGCTTGAAGACTTCCTGTGACCCTAGCTACTTATCAGTAAGCGACAGCTTTATTTTCTGTATTTTTGCTGAGCAAATCTTACTTAGATATACATTCACGGAGTGCAAGTGAAGGTACTAATCTGAAACATCGTGCTACCTTTTATTACAATTTTCTTCTGTTGTCCACATTATCAGAAAACTGTTATTTGTTTTGCTATGTAGCAAATAAAGATTCATTGATTAGCATCCCATTAGATACTCTAAGCTTTCTGATGTATTTATTAACAAGGTCGACCACTTTGAACAGCTGGACCACCATCTCATTTACTAGAAGGTGGAGAAAGGTGGGGATGAGCGGCGAGAGACTGATATTTCTGGAGAGCCAGCAGCAGTTAAAGAAACTCCGTGACTGGATGTCCTACCTGTTCAAATTGATATAAAAAGGAGGAAGAAATGGTCGTCTTAAGGTAGAGGATGTGGATCCCTGGAGGACATACCTGGTGTTTCCCCACAAAGACTTGCCAATATCATGTGGTCCAGTTTGCATGGTCAGCATCACAACTTCAGCAGGCAATTTTGTTTGAACAGCTGCAGTTCTTCTGGCTAGATAGAATGGGCTAAGTGGACCCTAAGCAGCAGAAACTTCAGATACGGGCCCATACACCATGACAGTTTGCCCAAGACTGGAAGGTTGTCAAAGAGAGTAAGAGGTTTCTTTTATAAACATTGTGGATCCCTAAAAGGCTAGAAGATGGGAATAAATAAAAAAGCTAAACCAGCATGGAGCGGCAGTTACTACCCTTAAGAGAAACATGGGGGTAACCCACACGGAGCGGCAGTTACTACCCTTAAGAGAAACATGGGGTAACCCGCACGGAGAGGCAGTTATTAACCTTAAGAGAAATATGGGGTAACCCGCATGGAGCGGCAGTTACTAACCTTAAGAGAAACATGGGGTAACCCGCACGGAATGGCAGTTACTACCCTTAAGAGAAACATGGGGGTAACCTGCATAGAGCGGAAGTTACTACCCTTAAGAGAAACATGGGGGGAACCTGCATGGAGCGGCAGTTACTACCCTTAAGAGAAAACATGGGGGTAACCTGCACGGAGCGGCAGTTACTACCCTTAAGAGAAACATGGGGGTAACCCGCACGGAGCGGCAGTTATTAACCTTAAGAGAAACATGGGGTAACCCACACGGAGCGGCAGTTACTAACCTTAAGAGAAACATGGGGTAACCCGCACGGAGTGGCAGTTACTACCCTTAAGAGAAACATGGGGGTAACCCGCACGGAGCGGCAGTTACTACCCTTAAGAGAAAACATGGGGGTAACCCGCACGGAGCGGCAGTTACTACCCTTAAGAGAAAACATGGGGGTAACCCGCACGGAGCGGCAGTTACTACCCTTAAGAGAAAACATGGGGGTAACCCGCACGGAGCGGCAGTTACTATCTTGGGAAGCTTGCTGGGCAGACTAGATGGACCATTTTGGTCTTTTTCTGCAGTCTACTATGTTACTGTGTTATAAAAGCATTAACTGCACCACATGGCAGATTGTACACAGCTCTAGTTTGTTAATCACAGCTTTGATCTAGTGAGATAGGGATTAACAGTCTCAGCAGTGCATGGAACAACTTCAGTCTTCACATCTGCTGTATTGTCTTTGAGCAGGACCAGTGCCCACCCCTACACAAGGCTACAGACATCAGAGGAGGGTGGAATGAGTGCTTTCATGTCTCAGCATTTCCTGCTAAACAGGGCACGAAATATGATCGTAGATCTTTCATTATTTCAGGTTTGTTCCGTAGGTGCAGAACAAGAAAAAGTCTCTTTGTGATTAAAGCCCATACTCCTTGACACTAGTAACTGAATAAGTTTTGTCTCTACGTTTTGCCATAACATTGCTGTGCATGGCTGAAGTCAGATGCATAAAGAAGCAAGGGCTTCCAATATTTAAAACATGCAGATATTGTAATGAATAAGTAAATAAATAAATAAATTATACATACATATATAATAAATATGCATATACATACTCACTGTCAACTTCTTGTCCTTGGACTCTGATAGTGATATTAACTATTTATTTATTATTTAGATGTATTGTTCGCCTTTTTGAATAAGAAATTCACCCAAAGTGGGGTAAAACAAAATAGAATGCAGCATAAAATCAGAGATTGTTAACAGCTTGACATAAAACAAGATGCACAACAATATGACTAAACTTCACATCCATATTAATGCCTACTCAAGGTAAATACTACTAATCTGACAGACACAGTAAAACCAAATTGAAATAAATACACAAGCCTCTCAAACCAAATACTGTGCTTTATCGGCATGTTCAAGCACTCAGAGATATGCAAAGGCAGTTTATAATATCTTATTTGCTTAGTTCAATGCACAACCGGCATCATATACTGCGTCTTACTGTCCTGAGATCTGGATGTTTTTTTTTCCTGCCTGGAGCACTCAAAATGATTTACTCTTGTCCACCCCCACCTGCCCCCTACCACACCACCACCACCACCACCACTAGGCTATTGAGCATGCTCCAAATTTTCCCTTTACATTGTCACTTGCCAGCTGCATGCTTTTGGAGTGGTTTGTCTATTTGAGCCAAAACCGTAGGGCTATGTTTTTTGAAAGGTAGCAATTATATATCTTATTATATTGGCTTTTTATCAAAAAGTAGAAATTTACTTATTTGCACTTTTGAAGAAAAGACAGAAAGAAACGGGAATGGGGAAAAGGAAAAAAATGGATTTGCTGGTTAGCAATGAAAAGAAAAGGCATAAGATATGTGGATATGTGTGGAAAACATTTTGCTTTGAATCGTTAATTTCTTTTGTATGTATCCATTTCAAATGAAAAAGAAATTAATTCATTTATTTATATCATTCATTCATTTGCTTTCCATTAAAGTCAATGGGGGAAGCACTGCATCCCATTATGGACTCCAAAATTGGAGTTTTCTATTCAGTTTTGTGAAACTTGCAGAAAGACAGCAGCAGCAGAGGAAAGAGCACTCCAAGACACCAAAACTAAGGCAAAGTGGAACCAAGAGTGAATAAGCCATAGCACTGTGACAGAGCAACGTAGCTCAAACAGAGGGATTAACAATGCCCTAAGACACTGTGTGAAGAGCAAAGCAATACCAAGAGTTGCAAGAATACTCCAAGCCTCCAAAATAAGAGCAAAGGTCATCAACAAGAGTGGCATGAAGATCCCAATGCACCATGAGGGGGCCAATGAAACAGCAAATCTGTCAGGAAATACTCCAAGGCACCCGTAGAAGTAAAAAGCAGCATAAACACTGCTATGAAGACCCCAAAGCACCATGAAAGGAGTAATGAAACTACCCACAGTGTTAAGAGCATCCCAAAGCAAAAGGTATCAATAAAATTGGAATGAAGATCCCAAGGCACAAAAAGAGAGAGGAAATGCTACCAAGAACAGTAGCATAAGAGAATGTCCAAGGCACCATGAAAGAAATGTGAGGGCGTTCTGACTGTGACGCCTACAATGCTATTGATCACTAAAATTGATTCAGCTGATCTGGCTGGGTAGATAGATGGGTGTTCCTTTTTCTCACCACTCCATATTTATCCCTCTAGAAGCTATGTGCTTGGTCTAAGAGGATGACCTTCTCAGACAGAAAAAGTACTTTTCTTCGGTCAAGGTTATATGAATTAGAGATGTGATATCGGCCCACGGTTCAGGCCAATTTTTTTTCAGCTGCCCCGAAATGAAAAACCGAAACCACCCCAACCCTTCAAATTTAATTACAAACCCCCTCACCCTCCTGACCCCCCCAAAACTTGCCGAAAGACCCACCATGGGTCCCAGGAGCAATCTCCCGCTCTCAGGCCATTGGCTGCCAGTAATAAAATGGTGCCGGTGGCCCTTTGCCCTTACCATGTGACAATGGACAGTCAGCACCATCTTAAAAAATGGCACGGACCATCTATTACTCCTACCATGTGTCAGGGGCTGACCAATGGCACCAGTAGCCCCTGTCACATGGTAAGGGCAAAGAGCCACTGGTGCTATTTTGATTAGTGGCAGCCAACGACCCAAGAGGGGGCGATCGCTCCTGGGACCCTGCTGGATCACCAGGGACTTTTGAAAAGTCTTGGGGGGGGGGGGGGGGTTTGGGCAAGTCTTGGGGGCGGGAGGGTGGAGGGCTGCAATTAATTAAATTTGAAGGGTTGGGGTGGGTTTGGGGGTTTTTTTTCAATGTGCCCTTTCTCCCCCTCCCAAAAAACGATAAAAAAACAACATGAAATTTTGTGGGTTTTCCTATCGTTTCTTCAGCCACCCCCCTGAAATGCAACAAAATAAGAAATATCATCTTTATTTCCTATTTCATTGCAAACGAATGCACATCCCTAATATGAATAGCTGTGATCCCTTGCTAAAACCTCTAAATCACCATTAGAGGGAAAACATTATCACAAACAGTCACATGAGTTCAACTACAGAATATGGGAAAAGCTTTCTAAATAAAAAAAAATCCTCACAACTTATCAGGAAAAGCAAACCATACTCATTAGAACCAATTATATGTTCTGCATATGATAAGTCTTTCCTTCAAAAGGCCTATTTCACAAGAAAATCAAAATTCAACCCAGCAGCACCATGGATATATACAGTTTTGTTCTCTATTTCTTTCTAAATTATTTCTAATATTCTATCTGGGTGATGCTTCAAGCCACATTAGTGCTCTAACACATGTTATGTCGCATATATTGCACAATATACATAATATTTTGCATACCCTGCCCAGATTCCCTCCCCTATTACAACAATCTTCTTTGCATACTATTTGCATGCATGAATAATGTAAATGCATGTAAAGAAGGTCATTACTAGTCAATTTGATGTACATATTTTATCGTGGTCAACTAATAAAGTAGGGCTGGGTTGTTCAAACATACTCATATGAAAACGCTCACCAATGGGCAGCCAACACATAATCCCATTTCCCATAGCATTACATCTCCTGTGGTCTTGGATTGTTTTACCTTGCTCCAACTCCCAGTCCTCTTAGTGCAAGTTCCCAAGACACTGTGTATCAAGGACATCTTGGGGATGGAGTAGGAGCTCACCCCACTTGTGCTCCTACTCCACACCTATCTTGAGTAATTCCACTGGAGAAAGAAAATACCACTCCACATACCAGTCCCTGGCCTCTTAGTTTTACCACTCCAGTAAGCTCCTTGGGGGGGGGGGGGGGGGGGGATTGAAGGAAGAGTCCTTTCTTTTCTCTCTGTGCTTTTTCTCTGGACCTCCACACATCAAAGGACACCCTGGGCAAATCCCACTTTTGTGACTCACCCCACTCCTGCATTTCTCCTCCTTGCTGAATGGTAGTTCTCCTAGGGAGAGAAAAATCCCACTTCTTTCCACTCCGTTGCTACCAATTCATAGTCCTCTACTCTAGTCCAAACCCCACAAAGAAGGCAGACTTCATTCCACTTTTTATTGGCCTTGGGTCTTTCCCCTTGAAGGGAAGAGCCCCAGCATAGTCCCACTCCTCTTGTAGGATCTCTGGGCTTCACCTAAATGCATAGCTGAAGGTCACCAATCCCTATCCTATTTGGGCAAGAACAGGGGAGGAAAGGGCAAAAACCCACCAAAACCTTTCCCCTTTATACTTTCGGCTTCTTTTCCAACAACCAAGAGGAGAAACCCAAACATTTAAGTAAATATACACACATTATCCCAAAGCATATCATATCAAGTAATACACATACTCACTGATCAAAACTGCCATCCAGTGGCTAAACACCTCTTCTCTGTCTTTCATGCACCATTTTGAGTTAGCAGGCCTCAGTCAAGTCTTTGGTGGCAAACTGGTCTATAATTTGTTGCTGGGGTACTCATGCATAGAACGGGGCTGCACTAGTCTGTTATAGGTGACATTCTGCTGGCCTCCAGTGAAGTAGTATCAGAGTGCCAATGGCAGAATACAAATAAATGTCACATGTGGCAGGTGTGTGCTAGAAGTATTTCTTACATTCATCAATCTTCCAGCTAAAAACATTCTTAGCGGATTACAATACATAATGCAATACAATATGAACAAATCACAAAAGCATAAAATACAATAAAACAATAAATGTACACAGTATAATTGACTTTTAGAAATCATATGCCTCTCTATTCATGTTTGCTTTAATCTGTTTCTAAATACCTTCATGTCCCTTTCCTCACATACCTCATCTGGCAAAGCATTCCCAAAACTGGGGATATGTAAGAAATGCCCTGGCTCATGTTTGCTGAAGTTCATAATCCCTAATAGAAGGCATGCAGAGAAGGTTCTTCCCCGCAGATCGAAGGGTTCATGTGGGATTCTACCATTGAATTTTATTTCTTACCATATAAGGGTACTCTGCATAGAGCAGTTTATGTGTGATCGCCAACATCTGAAATCCTGATCGATATTTAACTGGCTGCCAGTGCAATTCCTTCAAGGCTCATTTTATATGATCGTGTCTTTCTAACCCAGCATACTGGACTAACTGCAAGACATGCACTAGCTTCTGTAAGAATCCAACATATTAACTACTGCAATAGTACAATTGTCCCAGGACTAATGTTTGTAAAACAGTGTACTAAACATGTCCTCTGGTATTATATATCTTAGCGATTTTAATGTTTTTAACCTATAAAATGCCATCTGTCATATATGTGGTTGCAACGTTCTTTGGAAATCTAAAAGTACTCCTAAACTGCGTATCTCAGATAAAAAGGGAATGGAGATTCCATCAGTCACAACAGAAAGTACTTTATCTTCTGGCAGCTTTTTACCGACCCATAACAATCATGTTTTTGCTAGATTAAGGCATAACCCATTCTTCATTAACCAATTTCTTTTTTTTTTTATCTGTAACAGACACTGCTAAACAAGTTCTAGGGGAAATACTTCCCCAGTCTCTCACAGTATGTAAATCTGTATAATCATCAGCATACATAAAGAATGACAAACCGAGAATCCTAATTAGGCACCATCCCTAGAGGAAAAAGAGAAACGATGAAGAGTACAGAGGATAAAGCTGATTCTTGTGGCACTCCTTTACAAATAGTTCTCCATGTAGAAAAACATATCCTCAATTTAGACTCGCTGTTTCCTACCATGCAAAAATGAAGGAAAGCATTTTTAAAACAGTTCCTGAAAGACCAAGACATAGTACATGACAAATCAAGGATTTATGATTAATAGTATCAAAAGCACTGATCATATCAAGCTGAGCCAACATTCCTGAAAAACCATGCTCTGTATTGCATAACAGAGTATTAACAAGTGAAACCAGCCATAATTCTGTGTTATGATGCTTTCTAAATCCAAATTGGCTCTCATCCAACTTCTCTGAGTCAGCGATAAAATCATCTCTATGATTTTTGCTAAAGTGGGGAGATTAGAAATAGGCCTGAGATTTGAAACATCATTTCTTGATTTACTACTGTCCTTTGGAACAGACTTAACTGTTGCTTGTTTTAAAGAACTAGGGACACTGCATTCAAATAGTGAACTATTAACCAAAACTACTATTATCTTCCTGGCAACTTCTTTCATACTTTTAACAAGCCTACATGGACATGGGTCCAACGGGGAGGATGTTTTCTTTAAACTGGAAAATTATATGCGTAATCTTCTGGGATAAAGACCGAAATTCCCACCAACTATTTATTGTTGGAGGTTACCTCTGGATAATCAGTCAAACAGTTATTGACGTTTATGAAGCTTGCCATTAATATGGATAAAACCAAACTCATCCTTCTTGAGAGAAAATCTATACCCGACAACAAAAAAATACTCGCGTTATCAAATAACGTGAGAATTGATTTAGTTGATTCAGTAGGAGATTTAGGAATAACAATTGATTGTGAACTGAATTTTAAAAAGCATATTTCTATGAAAATAAGAGATGGCTATTATAAACTCTTAGTTCTGAGACGGCTTAAACCTTTATTAGATCCTAATGATTTCCGAACTATTTTACAGGCTCTGATATTTTCATCTCTAGATTATTGCAATTCTCTCCTGTTAGGACTTCCACAAACAACACTTCGACCTCTTCAGGTATTGCAGAATGGGGCAGCACAGGTTCTTACAAACTGTAACAGATGTGACCATATTACTCCGATTCTGATTAGATTACACTGGCTTCCTATCACACAAAGGATCCTTTATAAAATTTGCTGCATTATTCAAAAATCAATTTACGGTCATAAAACAGATTGGTTAAATTTCTCGATCCGCATGCATGCACCACACTGTTCTTTAAGATCAGCTAATAAAGGTCTCCTCTCAGTCCCATCATTACATACTGCACGTCTACATTTTGTAAGAGAGAGAGTTATCTCTATAGCAGGTCCTAACACATGGAACAGTTTACCAACCGAACTACGACTTGAAAGTGATTATAAGAAATTTAAGAAAGGTCTAAAGACGTGGCGCTTTGAGCAAGCCTATACATCTAGCGCTTGAGCTAATTCCTTTGAGTATAATACATAACTGTCAATTTGTTTGTTTTTTATTAATTTTAAATGTTTTTACAATTGTATTTTAGTATATAACTATTGAAAATGTCGTGTTTTTTAGATGTTAATACTTTGTGAACTGTTGTGATGTAACCACGAATGACGGTATACAAAATCTTTTAAATAAATAAATAAATTTATTACTAAATAATCAAGCTGTTGTACAATGCTTGCAATTTTATTGCTAAAATTATCAGCTATGATGTCACAATCTGGACAATCCTCATCGGTTACTAATGGTTTGGCCACAGTGGTTTTACCAATGGACACAGTGGATCATACAATTCTCATCTCCTGTCTAGAATCCATTGGGCTAGCTGGCAAAACTCTCAGTTGGTTCACATCCTTCCTCAGTAACAGACACTTCAAAGTTTTTCACAACAATAGTTCTTCGTCTCCTATCCCCCTCGATACAGGTGTGCCACAAGGATCAGCACTTTCACCAATTTTATTCAACATCTACCTGACTCCTCTATGCCATCTCTTATCTAGACTTGACATAACGTATTACATGTATGCAGACGATATACAATTCCTCATTCCTATTTCTTCCTCGATAGAAGATGCTATGTCTAAAGCAGCCTCACACCTGGATGCAATCAGAAACTTGCTAATTCATCTTAAATTATGTCTAAATACAAGCAAAACCGAATGTATCCTAATTGCCAAAAAAAATCCTGGACATTTAACAATTCCACCCTTCCACTTTGACAAGACCCTCGTCCATCTCAAAGAGAGCGTTAAAGACCTGGGTGTTTGGTTAGACACTGACCTAATCTACAAAAAACACATCTCCACAAAAATTAAGGAAGGCTTTCACAAACTTCAAATAATAAAACATCTAAAACCCCTACTTCACCCCCATGATTTCAAAACCGTCCTTCAAGCCCTCATTTTTTCAGGTTTGGATTACTGCAACTCCCTTTTGATCGGCCTTCCAAAATCATCTTTGAGACCCTTGCAGCTCCTTCAGAACGCTGCAGCCAGAGTACTAACAGGCAAAAGAAAAGCTGATCACATTACACCTGTTCTCAACCAATTACAGTGGCTCCCTATTGATAAAAGAGCAGAATTCAAAGTTCTCACCATACTCCACAAAGCAATATACAAAGCCGACTACTCCGCCTTTGATGACATCATTCACATTCATTGCTCTCAACGAACTACAAGAACTGCCAGCAAAATTAATCTAGTGATTTCCTCACTTCCACAGGCCAAATTATCCTCCACCAGAAACAGAGCCTTCTCCATCATCGGCCCAAAGCTCTGGAACTCGTTACCTCATTTCCTCACCAATCAAGAAAACTTAAAATCCTTCAAAAAAGACCTAAAATCCTGGCTACTCAGCCAATCTTTTAAAGATAGCACTCAATGACTTTAAATACTTTTATATAATCTGCTATTTTTCAATCTCCCTGTTTCAATGATACAGATGCCCTTCAATGCTTCATGAGATCTATGTTCATCTATTCAGGGTTCTATCCTGTGTTATCTTGTTATTCATTCTCCTTGTTATATCTTTATTTATCGTTAATTTTTAAATTGTAAACTTCATACATCGTTCAATGTAACATGATGTTTCTGTATGTAAACCAGAGTGAAGGCAACTCTGCTATACCTCGGTATATAAAAAATGCTAAATAAATAAATGTGAATAACTGTGATCGGAAATTGCGGTATAATGATCTCACTTGGCTATACGACATGCCATGCTATACTCATGCAACAATGCCTGATAATCAGCCTTTCAGGTTTGATCATAATCTTTTTTCCATTTCACCTCTGGCTTCCATAATAATCTCTTCATCTGTAATAGTGCAGTGAAAACCAAGGAGGAGTCCTTGCCTTATGTTGTCCCCTTTTGATATGCTGTGGTGCTACACTATCATAGGCTGCACCTAAGAGTGATCCCAATATCTTATTGATTCTTCAAGTTGTGCTGTATGTAGCTCAATCCCAGGCCTCAGCTTCCTAGGGTCCAATGCTTTGCAAAGTCATCTGCCTACTTTTGTATGCAATATCTTCTCATATTTTGCAAATTTCTTACTTTCATTCTGACAACTTACTTTAAACATGATTAGGCTTTGATCAGACCATAATACCTCTCTCACTGATATACCTGTAACCTTAGTAAGCCATTCTTGATGGTATAATAAGAAATCCTGCCTAGTGGCTGGGATGTTAATAAAATGCACACCATCAATTGTTCTTAGGGAAGATAAAAATTCCCAAACCCGACTACAGCTTGCATCATTTATATGAACATTAAAATCACCAGTCATTATCAATTTATCATACTGGGCATTAAGTGCTATCAAATCCAATAGTTGTTTAAATTCCTCAACTAATTGGTTTGGTGATGTATAAACCACATAAAAGGTCCATTCAAAAGGCGAGAAAAGCTCCAGATTCTGTACTTTTAGTTGCTTATTATACAAAATAAGCACATCTCCTCCCTGTCTACTGGGCATGCTCCCTGAATATGTGTTATGAGTTATGCCATGACTCCATTATAAATGGCATATCCAATCCAGATTGCTGTATGACCTCTATCAGACCTTCCTCTTTTTGCCCTATTGACCTAGCATTCACATATCTAATTTGGAGGTCATTATTTATTCTACCCAAATAACACTCCTCATGTGACTGGGTGGAACATACCTCAATAACAGAGTATCTGTGCCTGACCCTATATCTATTTCGATTCATTAACTGAATGCTTGCAATGGCAGATCTTCTACCCCATACTGTTGGGATGGTGGAGAACATTAGGGGTGTGCATTCGGATTGACCGCATTAGTAAAACGCAACTCATATTTTTTTTTTACTTAAAAAATTGATTCGACATAAACGATCGGATTTCCCACATATCGAACATAGATATGTTCGATATGTGGGAAATCGCGATTGTTGAGCCAAAATAAAAATATAAACCCCCTCACCCTCCTTAATCCCCCCCCCCCGACTTACCACAACTCCCTGGTGATGGAGCGAGGAGTGAGGACGCCATTTCTGCAATCCTTGGCGAGAAGCATGTGACATCGGCGGCACGTCGAGTGACGCCGGCGTCACGTGATTCCCGGCTCGTTCGCGCCGGACGGCTCGTTCGGGCCAAAAAGAACTTTTGGCCAGCTTGGGGGGGCCTCCTGACCCCCCCAAGCTGGCCAAAAGTTCTTTTTGGGCCGAACGAGCCGTCCGGCGCGAACGAGCCGGGAATCACGTGGCGCCGCGTCACTCAGACGCGACGTCACGTGATTCCCGGCAAGTTCGCGCCGGACGGCTCGTTCGGCCCAAAAAGAACTTTTGGCCAGCTTGAGGGGGTCAGGAGGCCCCCCCAAGCTGGCCAAAAGTTCTTTTGGGCCGAACGAGCCGTCCGGCGCGAACTTGCCGGGAATCACGTGACGTCGGCGTCACGTGATTCCCGGCTCGTTCGCGCCGGACGGCTCGTTCGGCCCAAAAAGAACTTTTGGCCAGCTTGGGGGGGTCAGGAGGCCCCCCCAAGCTGGCCAAAAGTTCTTTTTGGGCCGAACGAGCCGTCCGGCGCGAACGAGCCGGGAATCACGTGACGCCGCGTCACTCGACGTGCCACCGACGTCACATGCTTCTCGCCAAGGATTGCAGAAATGACGTCCTCACTCCTCGCTCGATCACCAGGGAGTTGTGGTAAGTCTGGGGGGGGGATTAAGGAGGGTGAGGGGGTTTAAATTTTTTTTTTGCACATATGTACATATACCCAACTCATTGGATTTTTTTTATGTCCATATTGGCCACAAGTGGGACCCCCTTTCGGACATAAAAAATATGAACATAAAATTTTGCTCTGCACATCCCTAGAGAACATTACTAATAATATACATATATATAATATTGATAAATCACCCATAAACACTTTGTAATTACTTAGATAAGGCAAGCATCCAAGATCATAAATGTTATAGCACAAAAGCAGATTGGTAATTACTAAGTGGTTAACTGTTTGACTGCCATAAAGAGAATTGCCAGAGATGATCTCTAAGGCAGAATTCTGAGTTCCTGGGTCTCTACGTTCCCACTAAGGGGCCCACAAAAAGGCAGGCCCTTTGGTGGGCCCTTAGTTGAGGGCTTTTCTAAGCTGGGCCCACTTAAGCGGGCCCTTTTTTTTATGTAGCACTTGACATCAACTTTTGATGACATCACTGGGGTTGATAGTGGTGTTTTCTCCTCTCTAGCAGCAGATCAGGATTAGTGGCAGGCAGGGCAGCCAAGGCAAGGTACAAGGTGCTAGCACCGTTAAAGTGCTTTGTGCAGTCTTAGGAGGCAGTAGGTTGCTTTCAGCCAGAAGTATAATATGAGGTCCATATTCAAAAACATTTGAGCACTTATGATAAGTTAGCCAGCTGTAATTTATCTGGATAAGTTAAGGGCATTCTGGAAGCGAACTGGGAGGAGTTGAGTTAGCTGGATAACTTATATGGCTAACTGTGGTCGGCCCGTAGACTTGTCCTAAAGTTAGCCAGATAAACTTATCCAGCTAAATTTAAGATAGCCAGATATATTCAGCAGTGCCAAATATATGGGCTAAGTTAGCTGGATAAGTTCATCCGATTAGCTAGCCGCACCACACACTGGCTGAATATAGACCACATTTTTATTTTTACAGAAAGATACTCCCCATTCCTTAACCATAAAGAGGGCAATTTTCAAAGCCATTTCATTACATAGAGTCTAGGGATGTGTATTCGTTTAAAACAAAATTGCAAAATGCAATGAAAAAGGCTAATTCATTTCATTTTGGGGAAACCACCCTAGAAGGCCCCCCAAATGAAACAAATCTGATTTGTTTGTTTTGTTTTAAACTAATGATTTGGGCCTAGGTCTAGGCCCGAAGCTGGGGCTGCGGCCTATGCCCGAGCATGATGCCAGGGTCTCAGCATAGGCACAGCCGATGCTGGAGCCTCAGCCCCCCAAAATTAAACAAAACAACCCAAAAACTTACCTTATCTAATGGGTATCTGACAAAGGCTGGGTCCCAATGCCGGGATCTAGGACCATACCCAGGCCTGATGCTGAGACACAACCCAATGTGACCTGGGTCAGGTCACATTGGGTTGTGACCTGACCCAGATGCTGGGTCCCAGTGCTGCGACCTGGCCTAAAGGCTAGGTCCTGACACCAGGGGGATCAGCTCTGACCTACGGCCGATGCCATAACCCGGCCCAGAGGCCAGGTCCTGACACCGGTGCCTCAGGCCGGACTCAGACACCACGCTGCGACCCAAACTGGAAGGCATCATTTGGCTTGCAATTGCTGAGGAACAAAGAAGACTAGGAAGAGGCTCCAAGGCCTGGGCTCCGAGGCCTGGGTCCAGGGTCCAGGCCAAGGCCCCAGCATTGGGACCCAGCCTCCAGGTCAGGCCAAAGAGAATGTAAGTTCAAGCTTTGTTTTTCTGATTTCATGCAAACTCTGTGGCCAAATGTAAAATCGCCCCCAAGAGGGTCCTGATGATGGGGAGTGGAAGAGATGCTAGTTGTGAAAAGAGATAGCTTTAAAACAAAGGTTTATTTTTACTCTTCTTGGTTTTCTGCTTCCGCCAATCCTCTTGAGCACATGTAGCCCCTGTATCACCAGCAATTAGAACTTTGGAGAACATTTGGGATTGGTGGGGTAAGCAAATGCTTCATACTCCCTAAGGCCCTTTGGCTATTTGGCACACAGCCTGGTGTTGTTCAAAATAAATCCTTTACTGGAGTAACTTATGCAGATGAATAAAATCAGTAAAGCACATAATAAAGAGCGGTACACTACAGCCCATATTGAAAACAAAAGGACATTATATAGTCCAAAAACTTACAGTCACTACACAGCCTTCTTGCGCTAGGGTTCCTTCTTCTTCCACTACCCACTAGCTTTGAGGAGAATGGGACTCTCCCAGTGTTTCATTTTATTGATACCTGTATTCTAGTGTGAAAATGTCTAATCCAGCAACCACACTGAAACTTTCCCCTGAACAAATGAGCTTCTGCTGATTCTTCCAAAGCAGCAACTCTGAAGTGAGATCTCCCAGTCTGGCAGTGCTTACTCTGATTCTGCAAACCTTAAGGCAGATCCAATTTGAATTAATGACTGGAAGGGGAGCAGTAAGCAAATCCATGGCTCTCGTGCTAAACTTTCAAAAGAGAAACTTTGATAAAATGATAAAAATTGTTAGCAAAAAACTGAAAGGAGCAGATACAAAGGTAAAAAGTAGGGGTGTGCATTCAAGTGCCATATTCGTTGTATTTGTGGGGAAGCGAAACGTATCACAATTCCCACGAATACAACGAATCTTCACCGAATTATTCGGCCGTCTAAAGGAGCGAATTTAAACAAACCCCCCACCCTCCTGACCCCCCCCCCCCCCCCAGACTTACCAAACCTCCCTGGTGGTCCAGTGGGGGTCCGGGAGCCAACTATTGCACTCACGTCGTTGCCTGCCAGTTTTCAAAATGGCACCGATAGCCCCTGTGACATAGTAAGGGCAAAGGCTAGCGGAGCCATTTTGATTACGGGCAGCCAATGGCCCGAATGCAGGAGATCGCTCCTGGACCCCTGCTGGATGACCAGGGACTTTGGCGCCGATAGCCTTTGCCCTATGTCACAGGGGCTTTGCCCTATGTCACAGGGGCTACCGGTGCCATCGGTCGGCCTCTGTCACATGGTAGGAGCACAAGATGGCGCCGGCCATCCATTGCTCCTACATGTGACAGGGGCCAACCAATGGCACCAGTAGCACCTGTGACATAGTAAGGTCAAAGGCTATTGGCGCCATTTTGA
Organism: Rhinatrema bivittatum; assembly: GCF_901001135.1. Classification (NCBI taxonomy): domain Eukaryota; kingdom Metazoa; phylum Chordata; class Amphibia; order Gymnophiona; family Rhinatrematidae; genus Rhinatrema; species Rhinatrema bivittatum. The sequence continues at coordinate 576,721,278 of NC_042617.1, forward strand.
ATACCGGCAGCCGACGGCGTGAGTGCAGTAGATAGCTCCCGGACCCCCGCTGGACCACCAGGGAGTTTGGAAAGTCTTGGGGGGTCAGGAGGGTGGGGGTTGTAGTTAATTAAATTTTAGCCAGGAAACGAATAAGAATGGAATGCATGAAGGGGCCTCCCCTTGCTGAATGCAACGTATCTGCCCCCCCATGAATATAATTACCAAATGTAATGTATGTGGTCCCTCTGCACATCCCTAGTAAAAAGTGTGCAAGAGGCATGGTCATTGTTAAAAAATACCATTCTAGAAGCACAGTCCAGATGTATTCCTCACATTAAGAAAGGTGGAAAGAAGGCAAAACGATTACCAGCATGGTTAAAAGGGGAGGTGAAAGAAGCTATTTTAGCTAAAAGATCTTCATTCAAAAATTGGAAGAAGGATCCAACAGAAGAAAATAGGATAAAGCATAAACATTGGCAAGTTAAATGTAAGACATTGATAAGACAGGCTAAGATAGAATTTGAAAAGAAATTGGCTGTAGAGGCAAAAACTCACAGTAAAACCTTTCTTAAATATATCCGAAGCAGAAAGCCTGTGAGGGAGTCAGTTGGACCATTAGATGATCAAGGGGTTAAAGGGGCACTTAGAGAAGATAAGGCCATCGCGGAAAGATTAAATGATTTCTTTGCTTCGGTGTTTACTGAAGAGGATGTTTGGGCGGTACCCAAACTGGAGAAGGTTTTCATGGGTAATGATTCAGATGGACTGAACCAAATCACGGTGAACCTAGAAGATGTGGTAGGCCTGATTGACAAACTGAAGAGTAGTAAATCACCTGGACTGGATGGTATACTCCCCAGGGTTCTGAAGGATCTAAAAAATGACATTCCAGACCTATTAGTAAAAATTAAAATCATCCATTGTGCCTGAAGTCTGGAGGATAGCTAATGTAACGTCAATATTTTAAAAGGCCTCCAGGGGCAATCTGGGAAACTACAGATGGGTTAGCCTGACGTCAGTGCCAGGAAAAATAGTGGAAAGTGTTCTAAACATCAAAATCACAGAACATATAGAAAGTCATGGTTTAATGGAACAAAGTCAGCATGGCTTTACCCAAGGCAAGTCTTGCCTCACAAATCTGCTTCAGTTTTTTGAAGGAGATAATAAACATGTGGATAAAGGTAAACCGGTCGATGTAGTGTACTTGGATTTTCAGAAGGCGTTTAACAAAGTTCCTCATGAGAGGCTTCTAGGAAAAATAAAAAGTCATGGGATAGGTGGCGATGTTTTCGTGGATTACAAACTGGCTAAAAGACAGGAAACAGAGAGTAGGAATGAATGGACAATTTTCTCAGTGGAAGGGAGTGGGCAGTGGAGTGCCTCAGGGATCTGTATTGGGAACATTACTTTTCAATTTATTTATAAATAATCTGGAAAGAAATATGACAAGTGAGGTAATCAAATTTGCAGATGATACAAAATTGTTCAGAGTAGTTAAATCACAAGCAGATTGTGATAAATTGCAGGAAGACCTTGTGAGACTGGAAAATTGGGTAGGGATGTGCAGACCAAAAGTTTAAGTTCATAAGTCCATAAGTCGAAAGGGGGTCCCATTTGCGGTCAATATGGACATATGGAGAATTCCATAAGTTGAGTCTATGTCCATATGTGCAAATAAAAATTTAAACCCCTCACCCTCCTTAAACCCCCCCCCCCCCCCAAGACTTACCAAAACTCCCTGGTGGTCCAGCGGGGTCAGGATGCCATTTCTGAACTCCTTTGCGAGGAGCACGTGACGTCGGCGCCACGTCGGAGTGACGCGGCGTCACGTGATTCCCCGCGGGTTCGCTCTGGGATCCTCGTTCGACCCAAAAGGAACTTTTGGCCAGCTTGGGGGGGTCAGGAGGCCCCCCCAAGCTGTATAGGGTTCTACTCCAGGGGGAGTAGAACCCTATACAGTTCTACTCCCCCTGGTCTCATACATCTAGCATCTGTGGCAACTCTGATGCATATAATAACGATGTATAGGTTAATGCTTTTGGTTCCGAACCAGTCCAACAGTGACCAGAGCATAGAGAAACTAACATGCTGTGAATTTTTATTTTTTTTCCAGTTTTATTTATTTAATTTATTTCTCCAAACTCGATTTAATCAGCTATCCGGAGCTCAAGGCAATGTTATCTTTCCTATACAGCATATAACTATATCATCGTGTTAGATGGCCACCACCGAGCAGTTCAAGATAGCAAAGTTTTTAATTAGCTTTTGCTGTAACATCAGGCACTGATTTAGGCCTGGGAAATGTCAGCATCTGCCTCTGGTGCCAAATTTTGATAGGTGCCAGAATGTTGCCACCGCTATTTAGACACGCTATTGCTTTCCTCTTCACCCATGGTGCCCCCTTCCCCCCCCCCCCCCCCCACACACACACACACACTCACACACACAAATAAGAATTTGCACTAATCCCTAAATGGGGCCTGTGAGTCAACATATATGCCTACAGATCCTGTCCCAGCTCCACTCCCTGCTCCTGCATGGGCTTCCTGTTATCAAAAAAAAAAAAAAAACCACGTGAAAGACTGGGCACCAGAAAGTCTGTGAATAATACGCAGGCCAGATCACAGGCCCAACACTGAGTTTAGCTCAAGCTCTTGCAGTGAGAAAAGCAGTGACATGTCCAGATTATCTACGTAGATGAGGGGAGACATAACTAGGGAGGCTAAATCTATATCTGTTTAGCATGATTTTTCTCCCTCTGCCTAATGACATAAAAACGCTACAATTTCAGCCCAAGGGCCTTATTTTAGAAAGCGTTTGCATGCTTACACTTTACTTGTGTAAGTGGGCTTTTGAAAATTGCTACAATATAGGCCATTTACTGACGTGCACTCTACTTGCATAAGTGGCTTTTGAAAATTGGTACAATTATATATGTTTTATTTACAGGCATAACTTCTTTTCAAATTACCGCCTAAGTTTCTAACAGAGCATTCTTTAGTTACTGAAATAATTTCATTGCTAGACTGTGCTGATGTGAGCACATTTTTGATGCTGCCTATGGGCAGATACAGGGTTAATCCACTCTGTACTTTTACAGGGTTATTTATACTGTGTGACAAATGTGCAGTGCTCCAGCTTTGCACTGCAACGATGCCATCATGAAATGATGTCAAAAAACACAAAGCCAAGATTACTTAACATGCTTATAATTTATAAATAGCCCTGAGATGAGACAAATGAAGTCTGCAAACAGGTGGATTTGCTCTATTTCTAATTTGCTTGCTGAGTGCTACTATGGAGCCTCTGCCTCTTGTTTCATGGCTGCTGCTGGGTGAACATAGCTCCATAGGTGTCTTGCTAAGAACAATAGGCCCAATTTACTAATAAGGGTGATTCTTCAAAAACCGCTTAGCATCAGACAGCCACATTTTGGCATCCTAGGCTTCGGGAAGCTTTCAGTCACAAAATAGATGCCCAAGTTCAGCTCAAAATGTCCTAAATCTCTGCAGCCAAAATGGGCCACCTAGATTTATGCCACTCAGGCACCAAATTCTCATCCAGCTTGCGAATGTTACTGTGAGCTGCTTGGACTATCTATTCTGTCTTCCCAGTCCCGTGTCCCTCTGGGGGTCTTTGCAGAACACCACCCACTCCCTCCCCAACTGTGGGGTGGCCCCGCAGTAAAAAAAAACAAAAAACTGTTAACGCTATCACTTGGAGGTGAGGGAGGGGGCTGTTGATGTCTTTTTGGGGGTGGGGAATCAGGATCAGGATTGGGAGCCGGGGCCACTTTTAATTTTGTGCATTGAGGAAGGGGTCAGAGGGAGCTGGGGCCATCGCTGTGTGGGTCTTTTTTGTTTTTTATTTACATTTTGGGAGAGTCGGGGCTGCCTTGACTGGCAGCTCTGGGTTGAGACGGGGGTCAGCACTGACCCTTGTTCAACCTCCTCATTTGGACGTGGCTTTCTTTTTTTTGCCCTGTGGTGCTTTAGAGCAGGCATAACTTTTGGAATAAAGGTAGGTGGGGGGTTTAGATAGGGCTGGGGGCTGGGTTAGGTAGGGGAAGGGAGGGGAAGGGAGGGGAAGGTGGGGGGAGGCGGAATGAAAGTTCCCTCCGAGGCCTACCTGACTAGGCCTCCCTGTTCCCAGCCAGCCAGGGTCTCCCCAGGATCCTCCAAACCCCATCCCGGCCAGTACAAAATCCATCCCAGGGCCCAAGCCTACCAGGCGGGGACCCCCTCAGGCCAGCCATGGCTTCCCCGGGTCCTTCTGACCTCCCACACCTACTGGTATAAAATCCAATCTGACGTTTGGGCCTCCCCGGGCAACCACCGCTGCTCTTCCGTGTCGTGGGTGGCACTTTCAGCTTGCTGATCCCGTGCATCACTAGATTAGCAGAGAGGGAGTGTTGCTCACAAGCTCTGATCGTGCTTGCAGGGCCAGCACAGGCACAAAAGGAGGGAAGAAATGGCACCAGCAGCTTTGCTACCGAATAGGCACTTTGACCGGGAATCAAATGCAGTGGCAGTAGCATCAGGGGAGGCAGCAGCGTGCTGTGCAGGAGCAAGGGAGACAGTAATCCTCGCAGCAGGAGCGGAGGCAGCACTCCTCCGCAAAAGGATCCTCATTTTTAGTTTTTATTTTATTTTCCTGGAGATTTATCAGTGTTTATTAGGATGAGTCAAAAAGGGATAAAATCATTTGAAAATAATTGCTCGTTTTTTCCACTGACTTTCTCCCATTTTTTCTCATTGTAACAAACATTGATAAATACCTGGGAAGAAAGAAGATAAAAACGATGGACCCTATCCATATAGGAGGAGGTGTAGGCAGCACAATAGAGAACAAAGGTGTTGGGAGGTGGGAGGGGAAGGAAGGAAGCAGGTGCTAAGTATGGGGAAGGTTAAGAGACGGGGAAGTGAATGCTGGGATGGGGGGGTAGTTACGAGACAAGGATGTGGGCAAAAGCTAAAACAGTAATGGGATAAATGCCGAAGATATTTACTAGCAAAAAGTACAGGGAGAAAGGAAGCAGGACCTAGCGGCAGCACCGTTATGGCCAACAGCCGTGATAAGGCTGCATTGGGCTTCCAAGAAGGCGTTGGGGTAACCTGCATGGAAGAGTCATGGGGAGGCTGGATGTTCGGGACAACAGCTTCACAAGTTTTGATAGCTGTGTGGATTATTAGAAAACGTGGTAATGAGACATAGAAGGAGACCCGGGTGTTGGACTTGGTGTTGGTTTTCTAAGAATCATAGAAGAAGATGACAAGGCCTGAAATGATCTACCAGTGAAGGTGGTGTCGGCCAGTACTTTAACAGCTTCTAGGCCTGCGTGAGGCCGATATGGAGGGAAGGGTAAGGAAAGGGTTCTGATAAAAGATGTGGTGGGTGAGAAGCTGGTTTTAGGTTGAGTATGGAGATTTACATGCTTATCTACCCAAAGTGGAAGAATCGCAAATGGGCAGACAGACTGGGCCAATTTGGTCTTTTTCTGCTGTAAGTTAGTGTGGGTAGACTGGGGAGTGGGAAAGTTACTCAGATAATCAACAGAATATGAGAATAAGTATTCTGCTGAATAACCAGCTCTGCTTATTCAGGTAACCTTACCCAGATAACTTTAGGACAGCGTTTTTATCAACCAGACATATCCAGCTAAGGGAGTGATGCATCAAGCTGCATTAGTGTTCTAACATGCGATTGCTCACTTTTGCGGCGATATCACGCAATATATGCAACACTTTGCATCTCCCCTCCCCAATACCCTCCCCTATTAGAATGATTTTATTTGCATGCAATTTGCATGCATGAATAACGCAAATGCATGCAAAGAAGTTCATTACTAGCCAAGCTGATGTAAATATTTTATTGCAGCTGACCAAGAAGATGGCCAGCCATGATAAAATAACAACACCTATTTGAAATGTGTTAGATGTGAAGCAGGAGGTCCAAGATCCTAATGCAGGTCCCACTGTACATTTAAAGCAGCAGGGAAAAAAAATAAAAGTCGTGGCAAACGGGGAGGTAGAGTTGGCGTCGCCAGTTTAGGCGGGTCCAACTCCCCCAAAATGTGAAAAAAGGACCCTTCACAGTGATGGTCCCAGACCCCCCTTCCCTCCTCTCCAAAGTACAAAAGTAAAATGTGGCCCCAGCCCCTGATCTCAATCTCCCCACCCCAAGTGACATTGACAGCCCTCTCCCCTACCACATCCACCCAAGTGACAGTGAAGGCCCCCGACAGTCCATACCCCCCACCCCAAGTGACATTGACAGCCCTCTCCCCCTCTGCATCCACCCAAGTGACAGTGAAGGCCCCCGACAGTCCATACCCCCCCACCCAAGTGACATTGACAGCCCTCTCCCCTACCACATCCACCCAAGTGACAGTGAAGGCCCCCGACAGTCCATACCCCCCACCCCCAAAGTGACAGAGACAGCCCCCCCCCAATTTATACAAAAAAAATAGATTCTGGGTCCCCTGCCTGACCCCTTCCCACTTGGGAAGGGGTCAGGCAGGGGACCCAGATATGGACATATCTGGGTCCCCTGCCTGACCCCTATTTTACTAAATATGGACATATTTAGTAAAATTATTTTCAACTGGGTGCACTCTCGCATGCATTTTCCAAAATCGCGCTGGCCTGACCTTTTCCCAGCCATGTGATTCAGGTAAGTTACAGGGATTGGACCTCGGCCATGTGCAGGACGGGGGCAGGGGGTGGGGGTCGGGACACTCCTTTTTTTTCCTTTCAGTGTGGGGTAGGACCCAGGACCTTTTTTATTTTAATCGGGGGGCCATCACTGCCACTTAGGGGGGTGGGGGCCATCACTGCCACTTGGGGGGATCGGGGTATGGACTATCAAGGGCCATCGCTATCACTTGGGGATGAGGGAGGGGGCTGTTGATGTCATTTGGGGGGGTGGGGAATCAGGATCAGGAGCCGGGGCCACTTTTAATTTTGTGCATTGAGGAAGGGGTCAGAGGGGGCTGGGGCCATCGCTGTGTGGGTCTTTTTTGTTTTGTTTATTTACATTTTGGGAGAGTCAGGGCTGCCTTGACTGGCAGCTCTGGGTGAGTCGAGGGTCAGCACTGACCCTCGTTCAACCTCCTCATTTGGACGTGGCTTTCTTTTTTGGCCCTGTGGTCCTTTAGAGCAATGGTGGTCCCGTGAGCTTGAGTCCTCCATCGCATTAAAGGGCCACTCGCTGCATTCTTTTGTCCCACGGTGTTTGTCCGTGAGACAAAAGAATACATCACACATCTGCAATGCTTTTTCAGGGGAGGAGCCTAACACAGCGAAACTCCTCCCCCCATGATAGTGGGACCTCTTTTGCAATAAAACATCATGGCTTGATGTGAGCCCTTCTTGCCATGGTGCAATTGGGGCAATCTTGTAGGCTGAGCTCTAAGGTTTGCGCCAACGGTGGATGAATGAGTCTTAGCATGGGCCAGGCTGTGGCAGAGCCCAAGAGGCTATGGTGGAAACTGGAAACTTGACAAAGGCAAGGCTGTGGCTGAAGACATGTTGAAGACGTAAAACTGGAGTAGAGCAGGGCTGAATATGGGAGTGGACCAAGGCCGAAGACTGGAGTGGAGTGAGGCCAAAGACTGGAACCAAATGACCTTCCTACTGAGGGAAGACTAGAAGGTCTGAAGAGCCCTTTTATAGGGCGAGAAGCAGAGACATCATCCGCTGCGGGCTTTTCCCGCCACGAGCCCTTTAAATGGGACCAAGTCGCACGCGTGCATGCCTTGGAAGGAGCATTGTGGGAGCCACGGTGTCTGCTGCGTGTTGGCGGTGCTCAGGGTGAGTGAAGAAGCCCCTCGTGGGGCCATCCCACTAGCGGTAAACATAAAAACTTTCTGCTAAAAATATGAATACTTACCTGTGTCTTATCAAAAACATTCTTTCAGCTGCAGAACTCGAAGCATTCCTGAAAATAAAATATAAGTTGTTCTTCAGACTGCAGTGTTTAATTACTAAAGAAGACGTCTGTTTTAGGTACATATCTGTATACCACATTGTCAGGGTTAGAGTTTTTGTTAAAATCTTTTGTCTCAGTCCCTTCTCCCTATCTCCAGGAGAACCAATGAGAGTGTAGGTTTGCCCATCAATCACTCTGAGTGACACTGTAGAGGGGCGGGACTGATGAAGGGGGAAGCGCCTTCCCTTTACATGGAACCTTGAGGGCCACACTGCCTTGTGCCATCATCGCATCCCAAGCCCCTGTGAATGGGAAATGTTTTCATGTACAGCCAGGTGATTTATGCTTCTTTCTCCAAGCATTTATATTCAAACATCAGCAAAAACAGTCACAGCTTCTGCTACATCACATCCTGCTGTTTTTGCTGATGCATTATTATATTTGAAAGTTTTTAAAATGGGGGTATGTTTGTCCATGGAAAGCAGAAACTTTTAAAACGTTTAATATGGACATATTTAGTAAAATTATTTCAACTGTACGAGCTGATTAGCTTGATTCTTTTATTGTTAATAAAAAATGTCCTTTTACTGTTAGAATGCAATAAGCTAAACTCCATCTTATGAGATCTCTAAAGGAAGCAGAGCAAATAAAGTAGACCCAAGGATTAATTTGTGTAACTGTCAATTTATATCAGAAACTAAATACATTTTCTGTAGTTTTCTAAGTATCAATAAATAAAATTGAGTTCAATTAAATTGCAGAAACTATACCTTCAACCGTAGACCGCTGGTGATTACTTGTTTGGGGGATGCTGAAGCAGGGAGGGGGGACTGGGAGGAGGCAGTAGGGGGAGGCTCCTCCAAGGATGTGCTTAGGATTGCCAACTTTGAGGGCGGGGGACCTGCCACTTGCACACGTTTTCTTATACTCGCCCTAACGTAAAAGAAAAAATGCCACTCTCCTATCTACATCTTTATTATCTCACAAACTTTACTAAATAGAAATAGATCAGTTTAGAGTAATATGGAATTCAGATACAACACCCATTTATGGCTTTCTTTATATTGATCCATAAAATATATCCAAAAGTAGACATACACAATTATACCTTCACAGGTGAAGTGCAATGAACATAATATACAAATTCTGGAATCATCTAACAACAACACAAATACTCCACTACAGGCACTTTGGAAATAAGACAAAACCCAACAAAAAACACATTCCAAATCTATAAAGAAAAGCTGCCATACCAAAACAGCACTAACTCCCAGGACTCAAACAGAAAAAATCCTACCTATGAAAGGCAGCACTGCAAATACTACTCCAGGCCCTAGAACACTAATACTTTTCCTATTAGGGAAACATAATATGCCATACTGCTACAGATCCCTATATAGAAACTAGACTCTAGCACAGGGGTGGCCAACTCTGGTCCTTGAGAGCCACAAACAGGCCATGGAGACAGTGCATGCAAATCTATCTCATGCATATTCATTCTGGATGTCCTGAAAACTTGGCCTGTTTGTAGCTCTCGAGGACTGAAGTTGGCCACCTCTGCTCTAGCAGAATACCTCACCTCGCTCACAAATGCAAAAGATAGACAGACCATCACCAAATACAGAATAAAAGACCACAAATTAGAAATAGAAACCTGAGAAGTCAGATTCTGCATGCAGTGCACCACTGAAGAAAAATAAACAGAAATAATTTCTGTTCAAAATGCAAAGACTTAAGGAATGCACATTCTAAAAACTGATATATTCCAGTTTACTAATCTTAAAATAAAATGTTTTCTAGCTTTGATGTCTGGATGTTTTATTTTTTTCTAATTGTATTAGCCCTGGTCTTTTTTTTCTGCCTTCAATACATTCTGCTTCTCCATTTTCTCCAAACTCATTTTCCAGGGTCCTTTCTCCATTTTCTGTCTCTTCTTTTTCTTGTTTGCTTTACTTCCTCCCTACTTCTGTCTCTGATATTGAGTTTTCCTTTTTATCTCATTTCTCTGTCTCTCGAGTCATGAATAACTAGATTTCGTCCCCCAGATTATTTGATGAATAAGAATAAATGCAACCTTTAAAATAAAATTGAAACCTTTCCTTACTCTGACATCATTGTGACCCTTCTTCTCAAGAATGCATGCCTAAATGTCTCTCTCAGTGTGTGTACTATCTTTTTTTATATATATCTTTTTATTGATTTTCTGCACATATGAAAAGTATTTACAATAAACGTGCTGTACATTGAACCTTATAACTATAACATAGAATCGCATTAATACATCTGAGGAGAAGTAACAAGGTAGGAAGTAATCATTCCATAGTGAAAGAAAATAACTGGTCACAGTGAAGACCACCCAGGTTGGTCCACATCATGCGACAAATACAATCGGGAAGTATGCTTAGAAGCTGAAGTTTGCATTAAATACTCAGTAATAAGGATCAGAACTATTACATGTGCTTATATCTTTTATAATAGTATTACTTTGCTGGGCACTGCTACTTCCCAGGAATTCCTACTACGTAGTGTACGGAAGCAGTGTTATTCCCATTCCCTAGCAATGGACCACTTATTTTTATGTGGTTCTGGAGTAGGGATGTGAATCGGGTGCCCGATCATTTGCGCTTTCAGGTTTGTCTGGCCGCGGGAAAATCTTCTTTTCCCGTGGATCGGCATTTTTTATTTTAGCGAAAAATCGTTTTCCGTCTTCATGCGTGCTAAAGGGAGTTAGCGCGCGCTAACAAAAAATAACAAAAAATAAAAAAAAATGTTTTTTTTGTTAGCGCGCGCTAACCCGAAAAAAGATTTTCACGAAAATTCGGAGGAAAAAATGTTCATTTCGAGTTTTAACCGATATATAACGAATTAAGAAATATCGTACGATATATCAATTCGTTATAAAAACGATTCACATCCCTATTCTGGAGTTTGTTCTTCATATTAGGCTCACTTCACCAGTTTGAGGTCTATAACTCTTCCGCGACAAGTTCATCCCTGTTCCCCTTGTCCCAAAGCAACAACAACCGACTGGAGCTCTAGAAGCCATTAAATAGGTGAAGTGATTGACTTACTTAGGACTCCTTTATTTGTGAAGTAACCACTGATTGGCAAATATCGTAGAGCGACATTCTGCCTTTTTTTTCACTTGATAACATATAATTACCGACAGATAACCCTAGCCAATCTGATTCATTCTCTGCTTGGCTCTCTGTCCATGTTCACACAAGCTTTCCTAGAACTGAAAATGAGAAATAAACAAACATCTGTTTTAGCTGTTATCTGAATTCTGTCCCAGTCACAGGTTCAGGGGAAACATATCTTTAATCAGCTTGGATTAAACTTCAGAACATATTATTTTAAGTTGATAATCCCATCAGCACAGTATAGAGATGTCATTTGTATTTTATTTTTTTTTGCCTGTTATACGCATCAGATGTTAACTTTAAAACTGGCCTGCATGGAAATATTAAAATTCCTTTCCTTAGGCCCTACTTTTTTTTTTTAACAGCAATTTCCCCAGAGAGTGCTTAAAGCTGGATGAAGAAATCAAAAGGTCTCTTAACTGTCATTTCTGACTCTCTGTAGGAATGAAAGGAAGTCTGGCAATTCATTAACATAACTTTCCGAGTTCTCACAGGAGTTTCATAAAAACGTCTCCACAGGAGCTCTTGGCCCTCTCCACCTTGGGACTGTGGTCGCAAACATTTATCTCAATATAAGTTCACTTAAAATTTTCCACAGAAGAGGCCATCCTGAAAAAGCTCTCTCAGACTCGAGCTCTGCGGGGAAAGTTTAAAATGTGAACCCCTTGCACTCACACACCTTATCCAAACCCTACAAATCAGATGTCAAAAGCAAAAGCTTTCAATGCTCTTTAAAGCAACACTTCGTTTGCCCTTATCAGATATCTATGGCCAAAATTTAAGCAGTTCAATGGATTGGACTGTAGCCTCGAGGATTCGCTGGGAAAACTGTGATCTCATCAGCAGGCAGCCTGACCGGAGACCCTCACAGTGAAACCATACTTTTTATTTAATTTCTTGTGACAACTCCGCCCCCCCCCCCCCCACACACACACACACACATCCCCCCCCCCCCCGTCAAGGCTCTCTGAAACTGCTATCTCACCTCAGCTCACCAGACCCACAGCCCACCTTGAGAGCAAAGGTGGCTGATGCCGCTGCCAGACGCTTAAAGAGGCTGCGCCGTGACCAGTTCAAGACCCGTCTGCGGTCTCAGCTGTCCCAGCCAAGAGATGGCGCAGCCCTCATTATGCCACTGCTGTGCCTCAAAATGGGCTCTTGCAGTGGAGAAATTGCATTGGACAGCAGAACTCCTGACATGGAGACGGGAAATGCGCCTTCACCAGCAGCCGTTCTCTGTCAGGTCCTCTCGTCTGGCCCCAAGACAAAAAAAAATAATAATAATAATCACAGTTTTTTGCTGCTCTGTTGCATTCTTCCTGTTCCCATTGACTCCAAAATAAATATCAGTCTAACTTGCTCCCAATCCCAAGAGCATTACTATCAGTTCGTAAAGAGGTAGCATCCCCAGCAAACTGTAAACAACCCCTTAGGTTGGCTGGGGCTTCGAGGTAATGCAGAGGAAGTGTTCGGTGTTCAACCTTCACGGAGTGGAAGGATGGAGGGCTGTCATCTCCAAAAAAAAAAAAAAACCAGGGGTGGGTAAGAGTATGTAAAATTAACGGTGAGGTCATAGGCTATAGGTATTGCCAATTATTAGGCTTGTTCAATATTTGTTGATTGTTAATGTGGCTCGCGGAAATGGGGGCTACTACCTGGAGATAATACCCTTGTTCAGTGTACATACACACAGTTGATGAGACTCCATCATTGCTCTGGGCTTCAACGGCAAGAGGTAATGTGGAAGAAAAATTAAAAAAAAAAAAATTGTATTCACAGGGAAGCGAGGTGTAGCTGGGCCGATACTTTACTTTCAATGCATGTCCAGCGTAGCTCTCTGCTTCAACGGCAGGGGAGAGAGTCTGATACTTCTCTTTCAACACGTGGCTCTCTGCTTCAACGGCAGGGAAAATGGGGAAGGGAGGATCTATATGTGGATTGCATGGTCTGAGTGGACAGGGGCGGGGGTGTGGCCTGCTTGTTGTGGCGGTTACTACCCCTAATTGAGCTGGATATTCACTTGGATGCAGTTCCGGCGCTGCTCTCTGCATTGATGGTGGGGTGGAGGGGAAATAGAACTAGAGGGTACTGGAAGCCAGGCATAACAAGTATGGGAGAGAGAGAGAGAAAAAAGAAAAAAAAAAAAGAGGAGTGCATAGCTTGCTGGGCAGACTGGATGGGCCGTTTGGTCTTCTTCTGCCGTCGTTTCTATGTTTCTATGTTTCTATATTCATAGCTCCTGGGAAAAGGCTCTTCCAGTCACTGTCCAACTGCAACGATTAGGGTCCATGTTAACTGAGATTCAGAGGGCATTTATGATCCTGGCCAAGGATTATCACTGTGATGGCTGGGCTGAGTTGGGAGGAATATAAAAATAGGAGGAAAAATTCCCACATAGTTGCAAATAAATGCTCATAGCACTGCAGCCCACTGGCTCTCCCCATTTTGGGGCCCCATAGCCTGATGTAGGGGAGCTGGTTTCTGGAACATTGAGTTGGAGGAGAAGTGTGGGACTGATCCCAATTTTAGGCTTCATAGCCTGGTGCAAGGGAAGAGACTCTGCCCAGTGCCAGTACCCCATGGTCTGGAAAGGATTGTCTTCGAAGATTGAAGAAGAGTTTGAAAGACATTTTGAGAAGAACTTTTTGGGTTTTTTTATAGAATCCTGCTCCTGCCTAAGGGAGATTGTGTCCTCTGTCTTGGGATGTCAGGAAGGTGCTCTGATTCCCTCCACCCAGAAGATCAGCAGTGAGCTGATTGTGAACACTAGAGAACGAAAAAGTCGTATTTTTTCAGAGGGTTTGTTCCAGTTGCATTGGGAGGAATTTTTGCCTCCCAATGCAACTGGGAGGCAAAAATTCCGTATGACATAGTGAGGGCAAAGGTAGCGCCGGCGCCATTTTGAAGATTGGCAATACGGCCCACGTGCAGGAGGTCGCTCCCGGACCCCCGCTGGACTTTTGGCAAGTCTTGTGGGGGTCAGGAGCCCCCCCCCAAGCTGGCCAAAAGTCCCTGGGGGTCCAGTGGGGGTCCAGGGGCGATCTTCTGCACGCGTGACGTCGGGAGCCAGGAACCAAAATGGCGCCGGCGCTACCTTTGCCCTGTCACATGATAAGGGCAAAGGGCCACCGGCGCCATTTCTCAACGCAGCCGTGGCCAGAGAGAGAGGGAGATCATGCCGGGAGCCCCCCACTGGACCCCAGGTAATTTAAAACATTTTGGGGGGGTTCGGGAGGGTAGGGGATTTGTTTTAAAGGTTCAGGGTGGTTTTTAGGGTTTTTTTGGTGTGCCGGTTTTCCCGCGCCCTATTTAACGATACAATACAAATGCCCCTGACGATAAATCGGGGGCATTTGTATTGTATTGTGCACTCAAATGATTTTGGACGATTTTAAAATTATCTGACGATAATTTTAATCATTCAAAAACGATTCACATCCCTATTGCGAACAACACATAGGGTAGTAATGTGTCCCAGTTCTTACTGTCTTTGTTCACAAATTCCCTCAACATTTGTATCAGCGTCTGATCAAAGCGCTTGACCAGGTCATCGATCTGTGGGTGATACACTAATGTCCACAGAGTTTTTATCTTTAGCAAGATGCAGAGTTGTTTCATGACCATGGAGACGAAAGGGGTACTCTGATCTGTCAGGATCTCCATAGACAGCCCAAATCGTGGAAAAAAACTCCATTAGGGAAGTCACCACAGTCAGGATCCTCATATTCCATAGCCACACTGCTTCCAGATATCTGATGGCATAGACTAGTATGACGAGAATGTACTTGTTTCCTTGAGTTGATCTCTCTAGTGGCCCCATAAGAACATAAGAACATAAGAAAAATGCCATACTGGGTCAGACCAAGGGTCCATCAAGCCCAGCATCCTGTTTCCAACAGTGGCCAATCCAGGCCATAAGAACCTGGCAAGTACCCAAAAACTAAGTCTATTCCATGTAACCATTGCTAATGGCAGTGGCTATTCTCTAAGTGAACTTAATAGCAGGTAATGGACTTCTCCTCCAAGAACTTATCCAATCCTTTTTTAAACACAGCTATATTAACTGCACGAACCACATTCTCTGGCAACAATTTCCAGAGTTTAATTGTGCGTTGAGTAAAAAAGAACTTTCTCCGATCTATGCCCACTCTTTCGAAAGGGGTCTCAATTATAGGCATTGTTATTCCTGCAGGCTTTGTAAACTGGCAGGTAGGGCAGGACTAGCTATACAACTGGATCTGTTTATGAAAGCACGGCCAATAGAATTGTGCCAGAATCTTTTCTTCCCCCAGGTGACCCCCTAAAAGGTGACTGTGTGCTAACTGCTTGACCTGGTTTGGAAACCAGGACTTATTCTATCATTTCCCTTTCTACACTTCCCTTGTGTCTCTGTAAAGTAAATCCCCTTTCATCACAAAATAGGGAGGAACAGGGTCTGTAAACTGTGCTCCAGGGACTACCTATCCATACACCCGGTGTATATGCTCTTGGACCCACTTAAAGGATTCATACTCACTCTGAATCTGTTTAAAGTCTCCTGGATCATCCCATGGTTCCCACTCCAAAGGGGTCATGCAGGACTTTCTGGGTGGGTGGCTATTCTTCCTCCAACTCCGAACCCTCCTCCCCAGCTGCCTCTAGATTAGTAGCATAATCTACTTTCTCCTGTCAGCGTTGCCTCCGGGACTTAGAAGACTTAGAATCTTTATGAAAAGATCAGGGGCATCCAATGGAAAGAGTTCTGGAAACTTCAATTTTTCCTGGTTGTAGCTAGACAAACCTGTTGTAAGTTGGTTCCAGAGACACAAACTTTGGACCGTCCTATCCAATGATTACAGGGTAGAGTAGCCATTTCAACTATATCTTGGCTGCCCAGGGTCTTCAGTCACATCCGGCTTGTTGGATATTGTTGATGGTCCCCATGAATGCATATCAGGGTCATTACCGTGTCATAGTCAATTTGGTCTCACTTAACCAAGTATCTATGAATAAGTATTTTCACAATCCCAGAGTCCACTAAGGCTTGTGTTAAAACTCTGTCTAGCTCGACCGAGATCACAAAAGTAGAAACTCCCTAGCTGGAGATGTCCATGAAATTATAAAAGTATGGGGTCACAGCATTAATATCTATCATGGACAGTCTCAGGCAAAATGGCCTCTTTCTCCACAGTGGAAACATGGTGGCTTAGAGGAGGATTTCACGTGAGGTGAATAAAATCCAGCTGGGTCTGCACTTCTGGTTGTCGGGGCCTTAGCACTCTTGTCAACCTCTCCCTGGGCCAGGTGGCATCTCTGGGAACATTGGTGCCACCGGCATGGTCAGGGCCTGGTAATAAGCCTCTGCCACTTCTAAGGTCTTCTCCAGTGTAAGGTTTGTTTGTTGGAAGACCCACTGTTGCAACGGCCATTCTAGACTGTCTTGGAATTGTTCCAGTAAAACCATTTGGACTACCTCCACTCCGGTCTTCCTTTCCAGGTGCAACCACTTCCAAACAACATCTTTTAGGGTACATCCTGAAGAATTCCCCACCAAAATCGCTGTCAGTAGGCTTCCAGGGTGAGTCCCGCTCGCTCGAGAATGGCTGCCTTGACTTCCTGATAGGTGGTCCTCTCTTCCGGATTAGCTATTTGGTAGGCATCTTGACTAGCCCCAGTGAGTTGATTCCCCAGATAGGTAGCCCACCTGTCCTCTGGCCAGCCTGCCAGTCGTGCTGTGTGCTGAAAGTTTTTCAAGACCCCATCTGGGCCTTCTACAGGGGTCATCTTTAGGAGTGTTGGTGGCACCGAACATGGACCGGTTGTGGCTATTTGCACAGCTTGGGCAATCTTTGATAGCACTGTTTGCTGCTGCTGCACCACTTTCTCTCACAATGCCTGCTGCTGATCTATTTGTGTTTGTAGGGCATTTTGTAAGTGTTACTGCTCTATAGCAAAGACCTAGATCACCTGCTCCATCTCTTTTACTTAGCAAGCTGCTGCCACACAACATACCTCTCTGGGATTAGGAGAAAGGGACAAAACACAAAAAACATCTGCTAGCCTGTCTGGCTTTTACTCACTGCTTGACCCCTGATTATACAGGTGGGGATAGCCCCCTTGGACTGTGGTGCAAATGCTAGGTGAGTGGAATTGGAAGGCCCCAGGAAAAAAAAAAAAAAACTCTGCAAGGTTTTTTTTTCTCTTCTCTTCTCTTGCTGCGACTGTCTTTGCTTCCCGCTTAGGCAAAATATCCCACCTCTACCACCACATGCGTTAACTCAAGCAGTAGCAACTTGGGAATGGCCTGAAGGAAAAAAAGAGGTAGACTCTGGCACTTTCTTAAGTGTAGTTTATTTACAGTGAAAACAAACATAAGTGCAGTGCACAGCAAAACCAAATAACTTAACTAACTCACCTTGGCTTCTATTTCTTACAAATCAGAAAGGATAGTGCAAAGCAAAACAAACACTTAAGGGCTGCTCTACTTTTCTTCAGACAATTCCCAAACTTAAACATAGCAGGTCTTAACAATGTCAGTCTCAAACCTTTAACATAGGTAGGTCTTCTTGTATGGTGGGACTCTGTATCTTCCCCAGGGCCCACTTAATCCTTCTGAGGTTTTATACTCTGGTGCAGGGCCTTTCTCTTCACCTAGGATTCCCTATGGGTCTCAATCTTAAGGAAGACTGGGCGAGACAGCTGTGCCCAATTATTTAAGGTAGTCTGAGGGAGTTTTCTGTACACTGTCTCACACAGCCCTTGATCCAATTTTTAAAAATTGGCATTACATTGGCAACCCTCCAGTCTTCAGGTACCATAGATGATGTTAATGACAGTTTACATATTTCCAATAGCAAGGTTCACAATTTAATTTGGGATGTATACCTTCTGGTCCAGGTGATTTGATACTCTTCAGTTTGTCAGTTTGCCCAAGAATATCTTCAAGGTTACTGAGATTTGTTTCATTTCCACTGAATCATCACCTTTGAATAACATTTCTGGCATGGGTCTCTCTCTTACATCTTTCTCAGTGAATACCGAAGCAAATAATTCATTTAGTCTCTCTGTTATGGCTTTGTCATCCCTAAGTGCTCATTTTACTCCTTGAACATTTAATGGTCCAACTGACTTCCTCATAGGCTTTTTACCTTGAATGTAACAGAAAAAGTTTTTATTATGAGTTTTTGCTCCCACGGCAGCTTCTTTTCAAATTCTCTCTTTGTCTTCCTTATCAATGCTTTGCATCTAGCATTTCATTACTTAAGCTGTTTGCTGTTTTCTTCATTCAGATACCTTTTCCATTTCTTGAAAGATGTTCTTTTAGCTATTATAACCTGTCTCACTTTACCTTTTAATCATGCCAGTAGTCGTTTAGACATCCTTCCATCTTTTCTAATACATGGAATACATCTGGTTTGGGCTTCCAAGATGGTATTTTTAAACAATGTCTTTGCCTCATCTATACTCTTAACCTTTGCAGTTGCTCCTTTTAGCTTTTTCCTAACCATTTTCCTCATTTTATCATAGTCACCTTTTTGAAAGTTAAATGCTGTTGCAGTAGATTTCTTTAGTGCCCTCCCTCCAGTTAGTAAGTCAAATTTAATCATCTTGTGATCACTATTGCCAAGTGGCTCTAACACTGTTACTTCTTGCACCAAATCCTGTGTTCCACTAAGAACTAGGTCTAAAATAGTTTCCACTCTCATTGATTCATGTACCAATTACTTCATGAAGCAGTCATTTAGCTCTCTAGAATTTTACCTCTCTAGAATGTCCTGAATACCGGGTTAATTGAAATCACCCATTATTACTGTGCTACTGATTTTGTTAACTTCCTTAATTTCTTTTAGCATTTCATTGTCTGTTTGTTTGCTCATTCTGGCAAGGTGGATGGTTGGTAATATATCCCCACTGCTATTTTATTCCCCCTTTTCACCTGGAATTTCTATCCATAAAAATTCAACATTGCATTTTGTTTCCTGCAGAATTTTTATCCTGTTTGACTCATTGCCCTCTTTCACATATACTGCCACCCTCCACCAATCTGATCCATCCTACCATATTGATATATTTATTTTTATCCTGATATCACAGTGTCCCATTGTTTATCCTCCTTCCACCAGGTCTCTGAGATGCAATTATATCTACCTTTTCATCCAGTGCTATACACTAACTCTCATATCTTATTTTTTAGACTTCTAGCATTTGCATACAGAAATTTCAAAGTATAATTTTTGTTTGTATTAATAACCTGCTCATCAGAAAGGGTAATTTGGAGTTTTTCTACTCTTTTCTTAAAGACATCTGGTCTACTTTGGCATTTATTGCATCTTCTCTACTGGGATGCCCTATTTTCCTTGTTCTCTTAGGCCTGGATTTTAAAAGGCCTACATGCGAAATTGGAGCGGCCTGGGAGGGAGCAGGGGAAGGCCGCGGGCATCGGCACGTGCAAGTTGCACTAATGTGCGCCCCCTTGCACGCGCCGATCCCCGATTTTATAACATGCGCGCACCGGCGCGAGCATGTCATAAAATCGGGCATCCATGTGTGCGTGCCGGGTAGCAAGCCGGGTAGCGAGCACCCCTTAGTACCTTTCAAAGATATGTCATTAAGAACCATGCGCTTCTGAGTGACTGTCAGCGTTCCCTCTTCATCTGGTTTAAATGTGAGCTATCTCTTTTAGAAAGGTTAGTACCAGCAGTCTGCTTCCACTCTGGTTAAGGAGGAGCCCATCCTGAAACAGTACCCACACAAATTTGCACCTGTGTTTTAGGGAAAAAAAGTGTATCTAGCTGCCTCCCCTGACCTAATCCCGCCCAGGGAAAGCCTACAGAAATATGTGTGGGTAAAAATATCTGCCTTGTTGACATACGCATGATGGTGAGCAATAATCCAACTCCCCATTTTTGGGGGAAAAACAGTTCTTTCCCCAACAAAATGGCATTTATTGTTGCCCTTTATTTGCATTGCAATGTAACGCAATCTGGAATCTTTTTTTCCCACAAAAGTTAAAAGAAAATGCTAAATCACATATCATATTCAGACTTCTTTATTCTGAGATAGTTGTTATGATGCATGCATATTTAGGAAGTGAACACTTTGTGGTTTTACCTAAGGAGGTGTTAAATGACATCAAACATGCAAAAGTTAGGACAAAATTTAGCTTGATCTGTTCTTTGCCTAAGGCTTAAATATAATTTCAGTTATCACTCCAGCAAAACTACCTCTTTTATAATTACCATGCTAAACATAGATTTTTTTTTTTTTTTAAATTATTGTGAAGAAGGAAAAATGCTTAAAAAAAGCTGTAAAAAATACCCCATTTGTTCAATTTTGCAAGTTTTTCTTAAAGCATAAATTTGCTAAAGACAAAAAAAAAAAGCCTATACTCGAACAAAATATCAGAAACTAAAAGATGTTTACAAAGTGCTCCAGGACTTTTGCCCAGACCCTAAATCTTGGCAATAAACATTTTCAAAGTCCCTCCTTCAAGGGAAATGGCTAACTTTTCTTGAACATAGTTAGAAATTCCTTAGTACTGTACTTCTTTTTCACAGATCGAGTTTTGGCTTTGCTAGGTATGAACAGGCACATTTTTCTCAGCAACAGATGGCAAGTTTTTAACCTTTAAAGTAGGCTGCCGTTTAATTGTAATCCAAAAGGTTTGAAACTGACGTTAAGAGAAAGGTGCATCTGCTGGGTTAATACATTGAGTGCTTGCAGGGTTCAGCCTGCAATAGATTAGCTCTGCCTTGCTTGTGAGTGCACCAGACTGAACGGGAATGAGAAATTATTACCTGCTATTTTGTAGGATTAGCTCGAATATCTGCTTATTCAAAACAGTAGAGAATGCCAGTACAGCTTTAGAGAAGTGAAGCCTGATGATTTAATATAGGGGCAGATTTAAAAAAAAATACGCGAGCATGCACTTTTGTTCGCGCACCCGGCGCAAACAAGAGTATGCCGGATTTTAATAGATACGCGCGTAGCCGCGCGTATCTTTTAAAATCCAGGGTTGGCGCGCACAAGGGGGTGAACATTTGTGCACCTTGCGCGCGCCGAGCACTACACATGCTGCCCGTTCCCTCTGAGGCTGCTCCAAAATCTGGATTTAGACCAAATGGCCATTAAGCCCAATATCTTGTTTCCAGCAGTGGCCAATCCAGGTCACAAGTACCTGGCAGGATCCCAAAGGGTAGATTGATAAGCTGTGGATTTCTGCAACTCCACCTTAATAATGGTTTATGGACTTTATGGACAGATATGCCGCTGCTGCAGCCACATTTCTGTCCTGCACCTCAGCTCCTGGGCAGCCTTCTTCAGGTCCTCAAGTGGAGAAAAATAAATAGGGAAATGTGGAAGCATAATATTGATTCTTTAAAAGTGACAAGCATTATGCCACATTACCTTGGCTGCCATCTGCCCCTTCTCCCGTTCATCCTGGCTGTAGCACTTTCCTTTTACCCTTCTTTGGCTGCTATGCGCCTTGCCCTTACTTTTGCGTTCATATTCTGAAGGGAAGCTCTTCCCACAGTTACCACTCTTTTGAGTCATGCTTTATGCCATTGTGACATAATAGATGTTAACACAGGTGCATCTTCTTGGCCCCTCAGTTTTTTTGGAGCTGCAGTTCTCCTGCTGATCCTCACTCCTTCACCCTCATGCTCCTTTTCCCTCCCTTCCATATACTATTGCACGTATTTGGAAGGGAGGACTCTTAGCTTGAAAGCAACATCCACCTTCCCTTAACCTCAAGAGCAGCTTCTGTTGTGAGACCCGATCGCGATTGCACACGATCGGGTCTCCCTACCTGTTCCCCGCAGGTCACCCGGGACTCCTCCACTAGCGGTCGGCAGGGCATGGGTCGCGGCGTAATGGCGTCCTGCCGCCCGAAGACAGCATCGAAGGAGCCGCGGCTGGCCCCGCCTCTTAAAGGGGCCGGGCCGCGGAAACGAGGTCGGCCCCGGAGATGACGTCGGAGGGGAGGGAGATTTAAACCTCCTCCGCGGTGATTCAGACGCCTTTTCAACAGGTCCCAGTTGTGTTCGGTCCGGTTTTCCTGCTGTCTCCTGCCTGGTCTTGACTCTGTTGTTTTGCCTGCCGCCTGCCTGATACCTGGACTGCCTTTGATATTGTTTTGCCTGCCGCCTGCCTGATACCTGGACTGCCTTTGATATTGTTTTTGCCTGCCGCCTGCCTGTTACCTGGACTGCCTTTGATCTTGTTTTGCCTGCCGCCTGCCTGTTACCTGGACTGCCTTTGATCTTGTTTTGCCTGCCGCCTGCCTGATACCTGGACTGCCTTTGACCTTGTTTGCCTGCCGCCTGCCTGAACCTTGGATTGCCTTTGACCTTGTTTGCCTGCCGCCTGCCTGAACCTTGGATTGCCTTTGACCTTGTTTGCCTGCCGCCTGCCTGAACCTTGGATTGCCTTTGACCTTGTTTACCTGCTACCTGCCTGGACCTCAGACTGTCTTTTGACCTCGTTGCCTGCTGCCTGCCTGGACCTCGGACTGCTTCGGATTTACCTTGTCTGCTGGAATCCCAGATTGGAGTTTACAGTACTTCCTGGGAAATCCACTATACCCCTGCCTGGAACTTGGACTTACTTCTGACTCTTCTGGCCTGTACCCAGCCTGCCGAGGACTGCGAAGGGTACTGAGGGGTAGCAGTACCGAGACGTCCACCATCCGGAGTCGTGGGGCACCTGGTTCCTCAGGTGGGTGTTTCTCTTTCTCCGGGGCAAGGGTCCACAGTATACCGAGCATAACAGATTGAAAAGGCCATGGACCCGGTGGATCTATCAGGGCTTCAGGCAATTCCGGGCCTGGCCCAGCAGTTATTGCAGCAACGTCAACAACAACAACAACAGCAGCTAAGTCTGGAGGCCCTCACAGCTACGGTGGAGCGTTTAGTGCGGCACCTGGAGACACCCCGTGGAGCTGAGGCCGCTGTTCCTGCACCACCTCCGCCTAACGTGTCTGCTTCAGTTTCTCATCTGCCTGCTCCATCTCGCTTCTCAGGGGAGGCCAAGTTATGTCGTGGCTTCCTCAACCAGTGCTTCATCAGGTTTTCTTTACAAGCACAGCAATTCCCAAACGATCAAACGAAGACAGCATTCATCATTTCTCTACTCGACGGAAAGGCTATGGCATGGGCCTCCCCCATATGGGAGAAGACGGATCCCATCTTGAGTGACTTATCCAGATTTGTTACCACCTTCCGCCAAATATTCGATGAACCTGGAAGATCAGCTACTGCTGCTTCTGAACTTCTAAATCTACGACAGGGGTCCCGCACTCTGGCGGACTTTGCCATCGAATTCCATACCCTGGCCTCTGAAGTCGGATGGCAACCAGACTGTCTACGAGGCATCTTTTTGGAAGGTTTATCTCCCCGTATCAAGGACGAACTTGCGGGTAGAGATCTTCCCGAAGATCTAGATTCCTTGATTAATCTGGCAGGTCGGATAGACCGACGAATCCAACAAAGAGCCAAAGAGGCTAAAACCTCTCGTCGAATGTTTTCCTTGGCCCCCAACTTTTCTCGTCCTTTGGTTACACCTGGTCCGGCTGAAGCTCCAGAGACGAAAGACGAGCCTATGCAGTTGGGTAGGAGTCGGCTGACGGCGGAGGAGAAACAGCGTCGACGAAAGATGGGGCTGTGCTTATATTGCGGCAACCGAGGTCATCTTTTGGCTCAGTGTCCCGAACGTCCGGGAAACTTCCGGTCCTAGGAGTCTTGGGGGGGCAGACCCTAGGGAGTACTCCTGCTCCTCAATTTATAGTACCCGTGACTCTTCAAGGTGAAACAGGACCTTTCACCACTCAGGCCCTGGTTGATTCCGGAGCGGGGGGAAACTTCATATTAGCTGAACTGGTCCATCAATTACAGATACCAACACGGCCTAGGGAAACACCATTGTTTGTGTCTTCCATTCTTGGAGAGAACCTCTCGGGACAGATTTCCTCATGCACTGCCCCTATACGCCTTTCTACAGGGGTATTGCACCATGAAGAGATTACTTTTTTTATTTTGGAAAAAGCCATCCACCCAGTGGTACTGGGTCTGCCCTGGTTACAACGACACTCTCCTACCATTGATTGGACAACCCTCCAAATTGCGGCCTGGGGTCCAGATTGTCAGAGGACTTGTATTCATTGGACACGTCAATCCACCGTCTCGATCACTGCCACTAAGGTGGTTATCCCATCTCAATACTCGGAATTCATGGACGTATTTTCCAAAGAGAAAGCGGAAATTCTACCCTGCCATCGAAGATTTGATTGTGCAATCAATTTACTTCCAGACGCCATTCCTCCGAGAGGACGAACTTATCCTCTCTCAGGTCCAGAATCCCAGGCTATGTCGGAGTATATCCAGGAGAACCTCGCAC
Organism: Rhinatrema bivittatum; assembly: GCF_901001135.1. NCBI lineage: Eukaryota > Metazoa > Chordata > Amphibia > Gymnophiona > Rhinatrematidae > Rhinatrema > Rhinatrema bivittatum. The sequence goes on from NC_042617.1 coordinate 576,745,706, forward strand.
GGGGTTTCATCCGTCCATCCACGTCTCCTGCAGGGGCAGGGTTTTTCTTTGTGCCCAAGAAAGACGGGTCATTAAGACCCTGTATCGACTACAGGGGTCTCAATGCTATAACTCGCAAGGACCGTTATCCTCTTCCCCTGATACCTGAATTACTGGACCAACTACACGAAGCTAAGATATTTTCGAAACTGGACTTACGGGGAGCATATAATCTGGTTCGCATCAAACCAGGGGACGAGTGGAAGACCGCTTTCAACACTCGTAATGGACACTACGAATATCTGGTAATGCCATTTGGATTATGCAATGCTCCAGCAGTTTTTCAGAACCTGATGAATGAGGTTTTTCGGGACATGTTATATAAACAGGTGATTATCTATTTGGACGACATCCTCATTTATTCTAAAGATCTGGCTACCCACCGTAAGGACGTTAAACTGGTTCTCCAACGATTACGAGAAAACCAACTATTCGTAAAATTAGAAAAATGCCTCTTCGAAAGACAGTCCCTACCTTTTTTAGGGTTTATTGTATCCACCACTGGATTCCTAATGGACCCTGAGAAGGTGGCCTGTATTCGGGACTGGCCACAACCCACTGGACTCCGAGCCATCCAGCGTTTTCTCGGCTTTGCTAATTTTTACCGGAATTTTATTCCGCATTATTCACATATCATTGCACCCATTACGGCCCTGACCAGAAGAGGGGCTGATACCAAAGAATGGTCACCTGAGGCTCGGCAAGCTTTCGAGAGAATCAAGAGTGCCTTCCTTCAAGAACCTTGCCTTCATCATCCGGACCCTAGCCGACCTTTCGTGGTGGAGGTAGACGCTTCAGATATAGCGGTCGGGGCAGTCCTCAGTCAGCATTCGGTCCGGGGGGCATTACTCCCATGTTCATTCTTCTCTAAAAAATTTTCACCTGCCGAAAAGAACTACAGTATCGGCGATAAAGAATTGTTGGCTATCAAGCTGGCCTTAGAGGAATGGAGGCAATGGTTGGAGGGGGCCCAACATACCATCACCATCTATACGGACCACAAAAATTTAGAATATATCAACAAAGCACAGCGGCTTAACCCCCGACAGGCCCGCTGGTCCTTATTTTTTTCACGCTTCGATTTTTTCCTAAGATATCGTCCCGCTATAAAGAATGGTCGGGCTGATGCTCTTTCTAGATCCTACGAGACTGGGGATTCCCCTGAGCCCCTTACTCATATCATCGACCCTGCCAAGCTGCTGCTGACGGCTACCGAGACGATGCCTCCGGGTAAGACGGTCGTTCCCCTCCGACTTCGCCCGAAGGTGCTTTCCTGGGCGCACGATTCTCTGTCTGCAGGCCATCCTGGACTTGCTGGAACTTGGGATCTTCTATCCCGGTACTACTTGTGGCCACAGATGAAGAAGGATGTCCGGGCATACGTTTCCTCTTGTCCGAAGTGCGCGCAGCAGAAACCTGTACCTGGCCGGCCCTGGGGGCTTCTTCAACCTCTTCCCCCTCCGCAAGCACCGTGGACGCACATCTCTACCGATTTTGTGGTAGACCTTCCTCGATCTGACGGGAACCAGGTGGTCTGGGTAGTGGTTGACCGGTTCTCTAAAATGGTCCATTTTGTGCCCCTGCCCAAATTGCCCTCTGCTCCCGAACTGGCGGATCTATTTTCCACACACATTTTTCGCCTCCATGGACTTCCACTCCATATTACCTCTGATAGGGGACCTCAGTTTACGGCCAAATATTGGAATGGGCTGTGCAAGAAGTTTGACATCCAACTGGACTTCACGACTGCATTTCACCCGCAGGGCAATGGCCAGGCAGAGCGGGTTAACAGAGGCCTCAAATTATTTTTACGTCTTTTTGTTAATCATCACCAAGATAATTGGTCTCTCCTTCTACCGTGGGCGGAGTTTGCCCACAACTCCCATATCCATTCTGCCACCGGTCGGTCTCCGTTTCAGGTTGTGTTTGGCAGACAGCCTCGACCTCCGTTACCCCTACCTCTTGCTGTGGATTCCCCGGCTGCTCAAGTATCGGCGCAGCACCTCCGTGAGCTTTGGATGGCCACCAATGCCCGACTTCATCGTGCGGCCGCTGCGGCCAAACGTATGGCTGACCGTCATCGGAGACCTGCTCCCCTGTTTAATTCAGGAGATCGTGTTTGGCTGTCCTCCCGTCATTTACGACTGCGTGTTCCATCCATGCGTCTTGCTCCTCGATACATTGGACCATTTTTCATCTCCAAACGCCTGGGCCCGGTGACATAGAAACATAGAAACATAGAAATGACGGCAGAAGAAGACCAAACGGCCCATCCAGTCTGCCCAGCAAGCTTGCTCCCCTCTTCCCTTCGGATCCACAATTCTTTTCATGTTTCCTTGCTCAAGCCTCTGGTCTCCTCCCCGTTTCATGAGCCTCCTCCTCCACCTTCCACGATTTCGTCTGAGGACGACTCTGTCTATCAAGTTCGGGACATTTTGGATGTCCGTCGCCTTCATCGACGATGGGAGTATTTGATCGCCTGGGAGGGGTTTGGCCCGGAAGAGCACTCGTGGGAACCGGCTGTCAACATTTTGGATAAAAACTTGCTCCATCAATTTCATCAGGCTCATCCGGATAAGCCAGGTCCCTCCAGCAGGGGGCGTAAGAAGGGGGGTACTGTTGTGAGACCTGATCGCGATTGCACACGATCGGGTCTCCCTACCTGTTCCCCGCAGGTCACCCGGGACTCCTCCACTAGCGGTCGGCAGGGCACGGGTCGCGGCGTAATGGCGTCCTGCCGCCCGAAGACAGCATCGAAGGAGCCGCGGCTGGCCCCGCCTCTTAAAGGGGCCGGGCCGCGGAAACGAGGTCGGCCCCGGAGATGACGTCGGAGGGGAGGGAGATTTAAACCTCCTCCGCGGTGATTCAGACGCCTTTTCAACAGGTCCCAGTTGTGTTCGGTCCGGTTTTCCTGCTGTCTCCTGCCTGGTCTTGACTCTGTTGTTTTGCCTGCCGCCTGCCTGATACCTGGACTGCCTTTGATATTGTTTTGCCTGCCGCCTGCCTGATACCTGGACTGCCTTTGATATTGTTTTTGCCTGCCGCCTGCCTGTTACCTGGACTGCCTTTGATCTTGTTTTGCCTGCCGCCTGCCTGATACCTGGACTGCCTTTGATATTGTTTTTGCCTGCCGCCTGCCTGATACCTGGACTGCCTTTGACCTTGTTTGCCTGCCGCCTGCCTGAACCTTGGATTGCCTTTGACCTTGTTTGCCTGCCGCCTGCCTGAACCTTGGATTGCCTTTGACCTTGTTTACCTGCTACCTGCCTGGACCTCAGACTGTCTTTTGACCTCGTTGCCTGCTGCCTGCCTGGACCTCGGACTGCTTCGGATTTACCTTGTCTGCTGGAATCCCAGATTGGAGTTTACAGTACTTCCTGGGAAATCCACTATACCCCTGCCTGGAACTTGGACTTACTTCTGACTCTTCTGGCCTGTACCCAGCCTGCCGAGGACTGCGAAGGGTACTGAGGGGTAGCAGTACCGAGACGTCCACCATCCGGAGTCGTGGGGCACCTGGTTCCTCAGGTGGGTGTTTCTCTTTCTCCGGGGCAAGGGTCCACAGTATACCGAGCATAACAGCTTCTGCATGTAGTTCTCTCCAAGTACATCCCCCGTGGCAGTGGTCTGGTGTGGCATCATAGTGCCAGCGGAAGTGCCCTCATACTGTGGAGATTCCTCCTTACCCCAAGGGTGGGGAAGAGCCAGCATTCCCACTCAGTTATCAGGAGGGGAAAGTTTTCTCTCACATCCCCACCCGTGAAGTTGGGCTGACGAGCTGGGGGGCTCCAGTTTGCCGATGTACTCGCCCTAGCGGAGCTGGAATTAAAATCTGTGTGAAAGCAGTACAGGCATACATGTGGGGGGTGGAGACATGTGTATTTTAAAATCTGCTTGGATCGCGCCGCACAGCTTTAAAAGAGTTATATAAATTTCCATGGACTCTTATATACGCAGATATGCTGCAGTGCAAACAGCTTTTGACAGTTTGGGCTCCCTATGGGTACTCAGTATATTGCAACACCAATTATATGATTAGCAAAGTACTTAAATTAAGCAGACTACTTAGAGGTCCATGTTCAGTAAGCCACTGAGTGGACAAGTTATTCAGCTAATAGTAGCCAGATGACTTGTCCCGACTGGAAGGCTTAACTGAATTAAACGAATAAGATTTGTTTAATTCAGGAAGTCCCTCAATTCATTTACAGGCCTCTCGAATGGAAATGAATTGGCCCTTATTTGTCGTGTTTTGCGAATTCGGTTAAAACAAATGCACATCCCTATGCAGCATGGGTTAGTGTGAATGAAATAGATGTAGGGTAAAAGCAGAAAACCTTCCAGGGGATAGAGAGGGTGTATGCATGTATAAGGGTTAGGGGATGTATAAGATTATGAGGGTGCTGTGGAGAAGAAGGACCAGGAGTGTGTGTGTGTGTGTGTGTGTGGAGAGGAGGGAGGATGAGTCTAGAGGGTATATGTGTGTCTGTGTGTGGAGGGTGGGCTTAATGGAGTCTTGTGAGAGAAGGGGAGAGTGAAAGAAGAGGAAAGAGGATTCTGGAGTATGTGGTTGGGTAGGGAGGAGTCTGAAGGGTTTATGGATGTGGAAGAGGAAGAGTCTGGGGTTTGTGGGAGTGGAGGGAGTGGAGGGAGAGGGGGAGGGAAAGGAGGAGTCTGAAGAGGCTGTGGATGTGGAGAGGAAGGAGAGAGAGAGGGGGGAGGATGCAGTCAGAGAGGGTATATAGGTGTGCAGGGGAGAAGGCAGAATCTGAAGGGTGTGTGTGTGTGGGGAATGGGAGGGTGAGGAGTATGGAGAGTGTGCATGTGTGTGCGTGCATGGAGGGGATAAGAGAAGGAATCTGGAGAAGGTGTGTGTGTGGGGAATGGGAGGGTGAGGAGTATGGAGGGTGTGCATGTGTGTGCGTGCATGGAGAGGGTAGGAGAAGGAATCTGGAGAAGGGGTGTGTGTGGGGAATGGGAGGAGGAGGAGTATGGAGGGTGTGCATGTGTGTGCGTGCATGGAGAGGGTAGGAGAAGGAATCTGGAGAAGGTGTGTGTGTGTGGGTGGGTGTGTGTGTGTGAACGGGCAGGAGGAGTCCAGTGTGTGTGTGTGTGTGTCTGTGTGTGTCTGAGTAGGGGGGGAAGGAGAAGGCACCTGGAGGGTATGTGTGTGTATTTAAGGGGGAGAAGGAGTCTGGAGGGGGTTATGTGTGTGTGTTTATGGAGGAGGAAAGGATGTATATATGTGTGTGTGTGCATAGGAGGAGTTTGGAGAGTGTTTGTAATTCAGCAATGAGGGTCAGCAGCACTGAAAGTGTAATCTCCTTTTTTTTCTCGGAGGTCACCTTCAGATGCTGCAGAGGTGATAACTGATACTGCTGAAGCCCTGGGAGCAGGTTCAGTCATCTAGGGATTGACAAGTAGTGGCCAGAAGGTATCTGCATTCTGCAAGGCCCAAAGGGAGACTTCCAAAAATAAATCCAAGGTCCACACCATGACTTGGTTCCAAAATAAGAGTGGAGTTTATTGTTGAAGTCCCTGGAAATTACAGTAGTGTCTGAAATTTTCTAAAAATATTGTCCCAGAAAATACTCAAGTAGTAGAAAAATCAGCAGAGAATAACAAAACAGTCACTTATAATCTCTAGAAGTAATCACTCCTTTCTTCAAAGTAGTTATATGTCAGTAGGCCACCTCTTCTTCTGCTCAGGGCACTCAGCCTTATGGTCCCTGCATCAGATTATTAACCGTCAGCTGTACATCTACTGTGGGCTTCCCCAGCTGACAAGGTCTCTCTTTTCCTTGGGAGAAATCTGCCTTCTAGGTGACACACCAGTGGTCTTCAGCATATCCAGTTAAAAAAAAGAACTATTTCTCTGATTTAAGAGTTCTGGTTTAGGATCCCCACCCTCTCTCTCTCACCTTCTCCTTCAACAAGCCCCTCCAGTTCCTATGTAAGCATCTTTTATAGACTCCCCTAACACCATAACCTTTGGGGGAATGACACCTCCGACCCTTTTCTCACCACTAGCTGTCATCCTTCCCAAACCCTCCTTTATCAAGATGGATCTTGCAGTCTGCAAAGCTGTACAGTAGAACTCTCTATCCTTTAGATGAACTCTGAAAGCTGAAACTCTCCAGAAAGCCACTTGGTGACCCTAGCCAGAGTTACAAAAGGATGTGGCAAAGCATTAGTAGAGCAGTAGGGTTTGAATAGCTATGGAGACCAATTAAGGGAATACATTTATAGGGGGAATGGGGGTCCAGAGGTCAGGGTATATAATTGTTGCTGGTATCAAAGTATTGGAGATAGCTCCTGTTAGGTCTGTGCAGTAACTATTTGTACCATACGTATTTGCTACAAAAGTTCAGGCTTTGAGCAGCCAAGGTTTATGCTCTGCAGCCTCCACCTGTCCTACCTCCGTTTTTGTAGACCATCACCTACAAGGTCTCACAAGTGCAATCCACCAGACACAGGCTGCAATTTCAATTGAACATGCCCTGCAATCTTCTACATAGAGGATCATCTGAGTGAGTCATAGCCGGAAAGTACAGGGGTTCACACACACACACACCAGGCGCTTCTCTGCAGGCAGCTGATCTGGGGTAGTTAATCAGTTAAAGGGAGAAAATAACATCTGTGGTAACTGATGAGTGAAAGAGGGCACAATCACGCTTCACTCCCTGCTGGCACACATATCCATCCAGCCAAGCCTATTATATACATATCTAGAGAGAGGGAGATTATGATATTTTCGATTTACATAAAGTGCCCTGGGACAAATTGCTTTGGATATGGTCCTATGTGATACTTATTGCTTGTTGTAGGACAATGTAGCCTGTGTTTCTATTTGAGCAGGAAGCTTCAATTCCATGAGAAAACCAGTCACAGTCCTATTAAGGCCGCTAAATGAAAAAGCTTGCACTAAGTAAATAATAAATAAATAAAGCCTCATCTAGAAAATTCCCATTGACCTATGCTGTTAACGTTATTTCATTTGTATGACAGTATGCAGTTAAATTGATAAGACATGCAAAGCAGACAATAGGAATGGAACCAGGATTACTCTTGGCCTAATTTGATTCTTTGTATAGAGGGAAAGTTGTCAGGTCATGACACCTCCCTTTTGTAAGGTACCCTTGGTTACCTTACCAGCTGGAGGTTTGGGTTTGTCTCCCCCCATGTAGGAGAAGCAGATGGTGTGCTCAAAGCCTTTAGAAACCCCTGTTATCGTTTCAGAGCATGGATTTTTGGGTTGGATTTCCTGATTTCACTTTCTGTGCTATTCCTAGTTCATTATTTCCCTGGGTTAGGATTCTAGGGACTCTCTGAGCAAAGGCTAGGCCAAGTAAGATGGCAGAGATCCTGTTCCCTGTAGTTTTTGGCCATATTTCAGTAACTGTTTTAGTTGCCAGAGGAGGATGTTCTTTCCACCCTTCCTGCCTCTTATAGAGTCGTCCTTTTCAGTAAGTTTTCTCTTCTGTGTTACTGAGCACCCTAGGGCCCAGGGATTCAGATGCTGCTGAAGACTGAAGACGAAGCGGAATTAACAAAGAGGGATGGACTCCTATCAATTTCCGTGAGAAGACGTTTGAGGTATAGTGATGAGTTTGTGAGGACCATCATGGAGAATCATTGGAGAAGGGAGGTGTGATAAGATGCCCATTAAGTGCCACAAAGTTGGGAGTGGAGAATAACGAAGACAACAGGGAAGATGTGAAAATTGTGACTTTCTTATATGTTGGAAGTAATTAGGGGTAAACGTTTTCCTTCCGATTTCCATGGGAGGATCTGGAGATTAACTGGGAAAGCGAGAAGTAAAGAGGAAAATTGCTGAAGGAATTGGATGAAGTAATTGGAGAACTGATTGCTAGAGAAGGTCACAAATGTATTTACATTTCATCTTGTAACAGTCATTTGGCTATTATTTTCAATTCACTTTCACACTCTAGCAGTAAAATTGAGTTGAAATCCACACAGTCTCCATTTATCTATTTATTTATTTATTTATTTTCAGGTTTTTATATACCGTCATTCGGTGATTATTGCTGCTGCCTATGTTGGAAGATCATCAGTGCTGTTTACAAGAGGGGTCTGGGAGTAAACAATATGGATGTGCATTCATCTAGGACAAATTAGGAAATTTCCCCATAGGGGATCCTGCCCTCTTAGATGTGGTGTTTGGGCGATGAGAACTGTGTAACTGGGGTCTAAACTTTGAGATGTGAGCTTTTGGGGTCTGCTGTCCAGGTTTTTCCACCCAGGGGTTACACTCAAAAAGAAATAGACTAAAAGGTTTATTGACCATAGAGAAGATGAAAACTTGGTTTAAAGTCTCAGTTGAAAGAGTAATCCTGGCAACGCTGTATTTCTCAATACCAGACTGAGGTATTTGATTACTATTAATGCAGAACAGTAGTGTACCTCATTCTACATAGTCAGCAGTACTATTTCCTACAGTACTCAGTATTTCTTTGACCTAGAATATTAAAGTGTTGTCCAGATCTATCTTAGTGGATCAGAATCCAAGGCAATAAATGTTGAAAAAGGTACTCCACTACATTATTTAGATTTTTATTTGGGAGATGGAAGGAAAATTGCCTTACTGCTATAGTATTGTTGTATCAGTTTTTCGTCTCATTCTATCAACCTCTTACAAACATAAAAGTCAGCATAAACCTTTTTTTTTTTTAATAAGTATAAAATGAAATGACATGATGATATCTAGACAAGATGCTGAAAAAGTCTAGTTATATTCAGATTTGATACTACTATTGAAAATGTGACTCAGTACTGCTGCTCTAAATAACACTAACAAGGCTCCAGTAGATGTCATTTCATTTCTGTTTTATCCCCCAAAGAATCTTCCAAGTAAACAGGAGAACCTTAATTTCTCAACATTATTCTTTTCATTAAAAAATGCATCTTTTCATTTAAACTTCAGAATGTTAAGCATATTGTAACTTCCAAGTTTGTCTCAGTGCTTCTAACTCCTCCAGTTAGAGATGTGCCAAGTTGGTGTCTATGAAAGCAACGACTAAAGAGAAATGCGATTGCATACAAGCTCATGCTTTCTGAGATACTTAGAAATGTGATTTAATGACTAGTTTTATTACATATGCAATTATATGTGAGTGGTATCATTAGTGAACCATGTAATTGGCCCCAGATTCTTCCAGCAGCAGATTAATGCAACATGAGCTTTGAAAGTCTACATGTAGAGAGGAGCCAAATATTTTAGTACTTAAATATAATTCTTCTTATACTTTTCGAATGAAACAATATTGGTGTTCTCATGGGGATCTGATCCAGCAAAATATTACCACTAATCATTTTGGAAGGTTTGGCCAATTGAGTTGGATCAGTGAATAGCTTACTCCTTACTTTCATGATAGGTAGCCATGTTCACATACAGACCTTGCACCCTTTTCTCTCCATTCATCATGCTAGTCTGGTCCCGTATCAATGCCAGTTATGGAAGCTGGCACAGCGTGATGACATGATTTGTTGCCAGAATATTTGAGGAAAATGCAAGGAATAGAGAGCCCGGGGGATTTTTTTCAAAAGCGGCCCACGTGGTATCTTTCAGATTCCCTTGTGTGCATTCCCTGCAGGATGTGATTTCAACAGTTCTCAAAAGCAACTAAGTAGTAGAACACAGCTTAGCCCAGGGGTGAGCAAACAGAGCTTTAGAGCCTCTTCCATCCATGCAATCGGTTGCCATCTGTCCCCAAGTCTAGTTATATCCCTCACACACATCCTGGATTCCTGGTCTGATATTAAAGGCTCTTGCCAACCAATCAGCTCTTGAACTAGTTGTCAAGTAATATGACAGCCACACTGCCAGCCAGTGTAGAACATAAGAACATAAGAAAATGCCATACTGGGTCAGACCAAGGGTCCATCAAGCCCAGCATCCTGTTTCCAACAGTGGCCAATCCAGGCCATAAGAACCTGGCAAGTACCCAAAAACTAAGTCCATTCCATGTAACCATTGCTAATGGCAGTGGCTATTCTCTAAGTGAACTTAATAGCAGGTAATGGACTTCTCCTCCAAGAACTTATCCAATCCTTTTTTAAACACAGCTATACTAACTGCACGAACCACATTCTCTGGCAACAAATTCCAGAGTTTAATTGTGCGTTGAGTAAAAAAGAACTTTCTCCGATTAGTTTTAAATGTGCCCCATGCTAACTTCATGGAGTGCCCCCTAGTCTTTCTACTATCCGAAAGAGTAAATAACCGATTCACATCTACCCGTTCTAGACCTCTCATGATTTTAAACACCTCTATCATATCCCCCCTCAGTCGTCTCTTCTCCAAGCTGAAAAGTCCTAACCTCTTTAGTCTTTCCTCATAGGGGAGTTGTTCCATTCCCTTTATCATTTTGGTAGCCCTTCTCTGTACCTTCTCCATCACAATTATATCTTTTTTGAGATGTGGCGACCAGAATTGTACACAGTATTCAAGGTGCGGTCTCACCATGGAGCGATACAGAGGCATTATGACATTTTCCATTTTATTCATCATTCCTTTTCTAATAATTCCCAACATTCTGCTTGCTTTTATGACTGCCGCAGCACACTGCACCGACGATTTCAATGTGTTATCCACTATGACACCTAGATCTCTTTCTTGGGTTGTAGCACCTAATATGGAACCCAACATTGTGTAATTATAGCATGGGTTATTTTTCCCTATATGCATCACCTTGCACTTATCCACATTAAATTTCATCTGCCATTTGGATGCCCAATTTTCCAGTCTCACAAGGTCTTCCTGCAATTTATCACAATCTGCTTGTGATTTAACTACTCTGAACAATTTTGTGTCATCTGCAAATTTGATTATCTCACTCGTCGTATTTCTTTCCAGATCATTTATAAATATATTGAACAGTAAGGGTCCCAATACAGATCCCTGAGGCACTCCACTGTCCACTCCCTTCCACTGAGAAAATTGCCCATTTAATCCTACTCTCTGTTTCCTGTCTTTTAGCCAGTTTGCAATCCACGAAAGGACATCGCCACCTATCCCATGACTTTTTACTTTTCCTAGAAGCCTCTCATGAGGAACTTTGTCAAACGCCTTTTGAAAATCCAAGTATACTATATCTACCGGTTCACCTTTATCCACATGTTTATTAACTCCTTCAAAAAAGTGAAGCAGATTTGTGAGGCAAGACTTGCCCTGGGTAAAGCCATGCTGACTTTGTTCCATTAAACCATGTCTTTCTATATGTTCTGTGATTTTGATGTTTAGAACATACACAGTCTCTCAGACACAAACACTCAAACACACTCTTTCAGGCACCCACTTTGTGTCTGTTTCTCTGACACGAAGACATCCACACTCACACTCTCACTCTGCGTATGAGTGTGTCATAGAGAAAGAATATGTAAGGGTGTCTTTCTGTGTCATGGAGAACATAAGAATATGTCTTAAAAAAGAACTAAGACAATTTCCATAAATGTCCAACTTACATGAAAAAAGGAAATGTCACATTAAAGAAATTTTTAACAGGTAACCGCTTCCCAAAAATTGTATATATATACATTTTTTTTTTATTTTAAATTTATAAATTTATAGCCACATCATCAAGCCTGACAGCGTGTTCTCTGTATTTTCAAGAAGAGAACCGCCCGGACCTCTAATCATCTGTGGCGGTCTTTTATATGTGTTTTTAAACTTTCTTTTTCAATTTTTTTCTCTTTTTCTCTTTTTCATTTTTATACTTTGTTCAATCTTCATTACAGTAGCACTTATTGTGTTGGTTTAAACAAAGCTCAACATACGGCCGAAGTTTCGCAGCACCAGCTGCTTCATCAGGAGCTATAATGCAAGTGCAGAATTCTTATCTTAACATGAACAATCTTTCTCTGTAGAGTGAATTCCTGTATCAAAACAATTTTATCACTGTTAACACCTTTAATATCTTAATAAATAATTTTTATCACTTATCTGGGATCGGCACACAGTCAAACCTTCAAGCTGGACGAACACCGTCTCACAACATCTTTCATCAAGAAGAACAGAGACCATCTTTGCGTCAGACGCAGGGTTATAACCAAGAATGAACCAATCCAGACCGCTGTTCATATGCTCACATATTAAGGGGTAGATTTTAAGAGGCGCGCGAACAGCCTACTTTTGCTTGTGCATCAGACTCAAGCAAAAGTACGCTGGATTTTAGTAGATACGCGCGGAGCCGCGCGTATCCACTAAAATCCTGGATCGGCGCGCGCAAGGCTATCGATTTTGTATAGCCTGCGCGCGCCGAGCCGCGCTGCCTCCCCCCGTTCCCTCCAAGGCCGCTCCGAAATCGGAGCGGCCTCGGAGGGAACTTTCCTTTGCCCTCCCCTCACCTTACCCTCCCTTCCCCTACCTAACCCACCCACCCGGCCCTGTCTACACCCCCCCCTTACCGTTGTCGGGGGATTTACGCCTCCCGGAGGGAGACGTAAATCCCCGCGCGCCAGCGGGCCTGCTGCGCGCCGGGCCGCGACCTGGGGGCGGGTACGGAGGGCGCGGTCACGCCCCCGGGCCGTAGCCACGCCCCGTACCCGCCCCCAAAACGCGGCCGACACGCCCCCGAAACGCCGCGTCGACCGGGCCCGCCCCCCGACACGCCCCCGACATGCCCCCCTCCGAAAACCCCGGGACGTACGCGAGTCCCGGGGTCTGCGCGCGCCGGTAGGCCTATGTAAAATAGGCTTACCGGCGCGCAGGGCCCTGCTCGCCTAAATCCGCCCGGTTTTGGGCGGATTTAGGCGAGCAGGGCGCTGAAAATCCGCCCCTAAGTGTCCCCACTCCAGGACTGCCACAGCATTATGTAAAAAGGTTTTGCTTACTGCCAGCCCTTCCACAGGATGAAGCAGCTCTCCCCCTTTCTAATTCCCATCCCCACCCTTCTTGGCACCCCCACTCCAGGAGGCTCACTGGTTCCACAGCTACCTACTAGGGATATGAATCGTTTTTTGACGATTTAAAATATCATCCGATATATTTTAAATCGTCAAAAATCGTTAGGGCCACGATACAATACCAATTCCCCCGATTTATCGTCAAAAAATCGTAAATCGGGGGAAGGGGGAGGGCAGGAAAACCGGCACACTAAAACCCCCTAAAACCCACCCCCAACCCTTTAAATTAAATCCCCCACCCTCCCGAACCCCCCCCCCAAATGCCTTAAATTACCTGGGGGTCCAGCGGCGGTCCGGAACGGCAGCGGTCCGGAACAGCCTCCTGCAATTGAATCGTGTTGTCTTCAGCCGGCGCCATTTTTCAAAATGGCGGCGCAAAATGGCGGCGGCCATAGACCAACACGATTCGACTGCAGGAGGTCGTTCCGGACCCCCGCTGGACTTTTGGCAAGTCTTGTGGGGGTCAGGAGGCCCCCCCAAGCTGGCCAAAAGTCCCTGGGGGTCCAGCGGGGGTCCGGAAAACAATCTCCTGCCGCGAATCGAAAATGGCGCCGGCAGGAGATCGACTGCAGGAGGTCGTTCAGCGGGGGTTCTGGACCCCCGCTGAACGTTTTCCATACGGAAAACGATTCGCGGCAGGAGATCGTTTTCCGGACCCCCGCTGGACCCCCAGGGACTTTTGGCCAGCTTGGGGGGGCCTCCTGACCCCCACAAGACTTGCCAAAAGTCCAGCAGGGGTCCGGAACGACCTCCTGCAGTCGAATCGTGTTGGTCTATGGCCGCCGCCATTTTGCGCCGCCATTTTGAAAAATGGCGCCGGCTGAAGACAACACGATTCAATTGCAGGAGGCCGTTCCGGACCGCTGCCGTTCCGGACCGCCGCTGGACCCCCAGGTAATTTAAGGCATTTGGGGGGGGTTCGGGAGGGTGGGGGATTTAATTTAAAGGGTCGGGGGTGGGTTTTAGGGGGTTTTAGTGTGCCGGCTCACGATTTTCACGATTTTCACGATACTTTAAACACCCAAACGGCAACAATATGATTCCCTCCCCCTCCCAGCCGAAATCGATCGTTAAGATGATCGAGGACACGATTCACATCTCTACTACCTACCCCTTTCAGAAGGAAAGTTCAGCCTACAGATGCCTCCCCAACACTACACATGCACTTCCTCTTGGCTCTCTCCATTCCTTGTTGTAACTGTAATTTGCCTCCACTTCTCCATGCCCCGCCATCATTTCGGAGCATTCCCATTGAGTGCTACAGAGTTTGCTGCTGGAGTGCCTACCTACTCCAGGGGACGGGTGGGAAGATCAGAAGAATGTCTGTTCCTCTAGGGCTTAAAAAGAAAAGAAACCCTGGCTGAAACTGGAGAGAGCCACAGGAATCAAACTGATACAGCTCCAGAATCCTGCTTTCCATCATGGATTCAGTGCAGCCAGGGCTGGTGCAAGGGTATTAAGTGCCATAGATAAACCTTTCAGCCTTGTGCCCCAGCCCTTCCCTCCCAACACATAATTAAAAAGTATGCATTGATAAGAACAAAAGAACATAAGAAATTGCCATACTGGGTCAGACCAAGGACCCATCAAGCCCAGCATCCTGTTTCCAACAGTGGCCAAACCAGGCCATAAGAACCTGGCAATTAACCAAACACCAAGATGATCCCATGCTACTGATGCTAGTAATAGCAGTGGCTATTCCCTAAGTAAACTTGATTAAGCAGTTAATAGACTTCTCCTCCAAGAATTTATCCAAACCTTTTTAAACCCAGCTACACTAATTGCACTAACCACATCCTCTGGCAACAAATTCCAGAGCTTAATTGTGCATTGTATGAAAAATAATTTTTTCCGATTAGTTTTAAATGTGCTACTTGCTAACTTCATGGAGTACACCCTGGTCCTTCTATTATCCGAAAGAGTAAATAACTGATTCACATCTACCCATTCTAGACCTCTCATGATTTTAAACACCTCTGTCATATCCCCCCTCAGCTGTCTCTTCTCCAAGCTAAATAGCCCTAACCTCTTCAGCCTTTCCTCAGAGGGAGCTGTTCCATTCCCTTTATCATTTCAGTCGCTCTTCTCTGTGCCTTCTCTATCACAACTATATCTTTTTTGAGATGCGGCGACCAGAATTGTGCACAGCACTCAAGGTGTAGTCTCACCATGGAGTAATATAGAGGCATTATTTTGACAATTTCCATTTTATTCATCATTCCCTTCCTAATAATTCCTAACATTCTGTTTGCTTTTTTGACCGCCGCAGCACACTGAGCCGATGATTTCAATGTAATACTTACAGTACTTACTTACAGTACTTGAATGTAAACCGATGTGATATCTCAGATCGAATGTCGGTATATAAAAAAAAAAAAAAAAATTATTCACTTTGATGCCTAGATCTTTTACCTGGGTGGTAACTCCTAATATGGAGCGTAACATAATGTAACTAGTACTGCTGCATGAGTTATTTTTCCCCATATGCAACATCTTGCACTTGGCCACATTAAATTTCATCTGCCATTTGGATGCTCAATCTTCCAGACTTGCAAGGTCCTCCTGTAATGTATCACAGTCTGTTTGTGATTTAACTACTCTGAATAATTTTTTATCATCTGCAGATTTGATAACCTCACTCGTCGTATTCCTTTCCAGATCATTTATATATATATTGAAAAGCACCGGTCCAAGTACAGATCTCTGAGGCACTCCACTGTTTACCCTTTTCCACTGAGAAAATTGACCATTTAATCCTACTCTCTGTTTCCTGTCTTTTAACCAGCTTGTAATCCACGAAAGGACATCGCCTCCTATCCCATGACTTTTTACTTTTCTTAGAAGTCTTTCATGAGGGACTTTGTCAAATGCCTTCTGAAAATCCAAATACACTACATCTACCGGTTCACCTTTATCCACATGTTTATTAACCCCTTCAAAAACGTGAAGCAGATTTGTTAGGCAAGACTTGTCTTGGGTAAATCCATATTGACTGTGTTCCATTAAACCATGTCTTTCTATATGTTCTACGATTTTGATCTTTAGAATTGTTTCCACTATTTTTCCCAGCACTGAAGTCAGACTCACTGATCTATAGTTACCCTGATCGCCACTGGAGCCCTTTTTAAATATTGGTATTACATTGGCCACCCTCCAGTCTTCATTTACAATGGATGATTTTAATGATAGGTTACAAATTTTACCCTATTTTTACATTAAAAAGGACATTCAAAGTGAGGTAAAAGTATCACTTACAGCATGTACATTATATTTACTTGCACTGCTGTGGTGCCAACCAGAAAACCCTGCAAAATAAAAAATAAAGAGACACTTGGATCCCACATTGCATTAAGCTATTGTAATAGATGTTGGGTGTAGGCTTGGCTCTCAGAAAGCCTTGGGTAACCTGAATTACAATTAAAATGTAGTAAAACTCCAATACCAAAGCAGCAATAACAGCCAGCATTCAAATAGTGACAACCCTACCTGTGAAAAGGCAATGCTACCAATATTGCACCAGATTCTAACACACCAAATTAGAAACCAGAACAAGCTAAGCTACTATAGATCCCTACACAGAAACTACATGTTAGCAGAATACCTCACCTCGGTCACACATGCACAACACAGATCGACCCTCACCAAATACAGAATAAAGAGACCATAAAGTATAAATAGAAATGTGCAGACAAACACTGAACTGGAAACTGCAACAAGCAAGCTCCTGTATACAGTGCAACAATTGAAAAAAGAGAAACATCACCATTCCTCATAAAACAATTAAATCAAGAAATGTAAATCAGCAATAGTAAAGCCATACTAATAAACAGAAATATTACAAAATAGCTGAACATCCAATAATTAAAATCATTACACTTTTACAAATTTCACAAAAACTAATAAAATATGTTAAAACAGCAGAAATCAGATAACACCCAATTATTAAAATCAATAATAATTTCAAAAATCTCCTGTTTTTGATACTTTCCAGTCACCCTCAGATTGTTCTGGATTAGTGGCGGTGAGGGAGTGCACAGACTTTCTGTTCCCTTACACGCACGCTGACTCACACACACATATACACACACATACATGCACCTGCTGACACATACATGCAAACATGCTCCCTTGCACTCACTGACACACACGCTCCCTTGCACCCACTGACACATACATGCAAACACGCTCCCTTGCACCCACTGACACATGTACACACCTGCTCCCTTTCCTGACGCTGACACACACACACACACACACATCATTCACACCCACTTGCTCCCACTTGCTCCCACAGATAACACATACACACATGCTCAATCAAACCTGCTGATGCATACACACACTCCCTTGCACATCCCCACTTTCTCTTTTCCTCGCCACATCTGAAAATGCAAAAAAACAAAATGACACTGGAGGGCAGGAGGGATCCAGGCACGGGTACCAGCTGATGCCCCTGCTGTGGGTTGTTTTAGCGGGGCTGTCGGCAGATATCGGTCAGTGACCATTAGCTGTGGTGAGGCAGCAGCGGGAGGTCTGTTGGCTGCCTCGCGAGGGGAAAGAGAGCGACAGGGTGGTGTGAGAGGAGGCCTTGGGAGTGTTTCCCACCATCACAGGGGTGAGAGGGGAGGGGGCAGGGACCAAGCCCACAGCGAAAGAAAGGAAAACAAAAATGCAGGTCCGTGGAAGGGAAAAGAAAAGAAAAAAAAAAACCAGAAATGAGTGGCGAGGGGCCTTGGTGGAGGCTCCCGTTCCGCCAGGACAGCTGCCGCGGGCCGGGTGTTCATCGCAGCGGCTCCGCGGGAATGGGGCCGCTGCGATCACCCCCAGCGCCGTGTGGCTGCCGTGACCGGCCCACTGGGGCATGCCCGAAGCCCCTAGAGGCCAATCCGTCCCCTGCTCAAGACCATAACAGATGAGCATGAGGAAGGATTCTCACTGAGGAGCCTTAATAAATGATCGGTGGGTTTGCAGTTAATGAATATGTTTAGGGATGAGCAAATCCGTCCAATCCAAAATAAAGGACATCATCCAATTCCAAGTGCATGTTTTCACTCTAAAACAGAAAGTTATAAACATGAAAGTAAAACCTGGAGGCCGCGTTTCTGGGCAGAAAGGATTTGGAAGCTGGAAAAGAATCACAAATTAACAGAAACGCTCTCCTACCTTCCTAGCTGCTGCTATGATCTCTAATCTAAAACGAAAGGTCACAGAAGGAGGCAGCTAGCCAGGTGAGCCCTTCTATTGCCAGGAGATACTCACTTTAACTAAAATAATCACCACTGCAGACTCCTTTTCTTATCTTCCCCTCATTCCCTGCCTCAGCAGTATTCCCAGCTCAACCACTTCTCTCTCTCTCTCTCTCACAGTTTCACACTCTGGCAGCTTTCCATAACTTAGACCCCCATTTTACGTCCCTGTTAACTAATCAGAATGACCATTTCTAAACTTTAAAGATATTTACAAGCAAGATAGCTTCCAAAAACAGAAAGCAGGAAATTAATTTCTAAGCTGCCCGCTGCTAAGTGGAAAACCTTGGCCTAATTTACAGGCCTGGCTTCTGCTCCCAGTCCCAGCCAGGGCAGGGGATGCCACGAAGGCAGCATTTATAGCACATGGAGGAGGAGTCCAGCCATTGCATAACAGGGTCAAACTCAAGGTGCAACTCTGCCAGGCATATGGAGTTATGCTGATTTGACTCGCTGCACGTTTTCAGCTCTCTGCCTTTTGAAATCGTACATGCTTATTTTTTTTTCTTCATGCCATATTACAGAAATACCATGACCAGACAATCAAAATAGCAAAACTGCAAAATGACCAAATACATGTTGAACATTATTTCCATTAATAGCAAGATAAGGCTTTCCCATGCTTTCAGAGTAATGCTGAGCAGAGATGATGTCCACCTATTGAAGAAGAGGTGAAGTGTTCTCCAGAGTATATTGACAAACCTACTAACAAGGGCTTTGCATTAGGATCATTGGGGAAAAATTACCTCAAGTAATTGAGACATTAAACACACATATACAACTGGGAAAAAAAGCAACATTTTGACTGTTTGTGAGGGACTGTATAGGAAACTCCCTCAGATCACCTTAAAGGACTGGCCAGAGCTATCTGGCTGGTCCTCCTTAATAAACAGCCCCGCAAGGAATTCTGGGTGAACGGAGGATCCCCTCACCACAAGATAATAAGGAGTCAGGGCTCAGAAAAGTTTGCGATGTCCCAAGGAGAAGGCAGGAAGCTACTATAGAGACATACTACATGGGGTTGATATTCAGCTGCTGAGTAGTGAATTAAGTTAGCCGGATACCCCTATCCAGCTAACTTAACTGTGATATTCAGAGATGCAGCAGAACCATTGAATAATATATCTGGCTATCTTAAAAGTTATCCGGATAGGTAATCCGACTAACCTTAGACCTGCCCTACAGTGCGGCTAGAGTTAGCCGGTTAGATTACTCTGACTTAACTCCCCTCCTCCTGGAAACACTATTGCCCGCCCCCAGAGCTCCTCCTACCGATAATGAGTTATCCAGCTAGAATATAGCCAGGTAAGAATTCTAAAATCATCGTTTGGCCATTTAGACAGATAACTTTTCAGTTAGAAAAGTAGAAAGAAAGGAAGGAGGAGTGGTACTATATATATAAAGTAGAAAATAACATTAAAACAACAGAACTGCAGGGCTTAGAAAGGAAGGAGGAGTCGCTGTGATTTAGTCTGGAAAGAGAGAATTGAACATCCATTTATATTGATCTAACATGGTAACATAAAAGTCCATATTCAGTCTCTAGCTGATTTGCAAAGTTATCAGGATAAACTAATTTTGCTTGGATATTCAGCGGCGCTATTTCAAGGTTTGGTAGATAATTGGCTCCACCCTGGAATGCCCCCCCAACCCACCCCTGTTTTATCTGGCTAACCTTTTAGCTGGCTAAGTGCCGGTTTTGCTAAAACTACCTTAGGCAGAAAAGACGGCACCATACATAAAGATACCCCTGAATCAGACATCTGTAGGAAGGGATCTTGACATGAAAGCTCCTGGAGCTCTGAAATTCTCCTGGCCGAACAAATAGCTACCAAGAAAACCCCTTAAGAGTCAAGTCCTTAAATGGTTCAAACTGAGCCTCGTACAATCCTCTAAGGACTAGATTCAGTTTCCAAGATGGTGTTAGCTAGTAAGCCATGGCAACGTTTTCTAGAGGATAACCTTGGGTGATGGTGCAGAAAGGATTTATAAGCAGGTCTCTCCTTGGAACTTAGAGGGAAGTGTAGGTGAATTGTGAGATTTGGAGGAAGTCTAGAGGTTCTTTTGACCTTGTTTGGATTTTTGGGCCTAACTAGAGACTTGGGCTCCACTTTTCCTGTGTGGCTGGGTCAAGGACTCCACTCCTGTATCCCACTCCTTAGGTGCAGGGTGGATTGTCCTGGGACTGTTTCGGGGAATTGTCCATTTTTTGTTGAAAGAGAGGTCTTGGGGAAGTCTCTTCTTGGGGAGCCCTGGATAGAGAAGACCTGCCCCACTGTGTCCTTCCAAAGAAGCAGAGGAATGGTTGTGACCCGCTGCAGTCTCTTCTGGTATTAGCAAATCTGTTTTGGGATAAGAGACTTTTGGTTGAAAGATCTGGGAGGAAGTTGGAAGCTGCTTGTTCCTGTGTGGATCCCTCTCATCAGGGATTTGTCTGAGAGAGAAAGATATTAGTGAAGATCTACTAACTGTGAGTAAGAAATACATTGAGACCACTGAGGACACCCATTGGGAGTCTTCATCCCCTGGGAAGAGAAAGGATTAGACTCTCTGCAGAGACTGTGATTGACCCTTTTTACCAGTGCTGGAGGGGGTTTTTCCTGCCCACACAAGGGTCCCCTGTCCAACTGAGAACTTCACTTTTCCATGCCCTGGAGGGTGGATGCTTCCCTGACCCTGGCATAAGAGACCCATGCACAGACAGAGGGACAAGAGACTGTAAGCAAAGCAGCATTGCGTGGTGCTGAGGATTATCTTAACTTGTGCCATATTTCAACCTGATTACCCATCAGTAAAGACTTTTATTTTTCGACAGTAAAGTCAAGACTCCAGTGTATTCCTTTGGCACTTATAACACAGCGAGTGAAGGAGATACACCCCCCTCCCCAGGGGACGGATGGAGAGAGAGAGAGAATGTGCAGGAAAGTCACCCCTGTCACTCCGGGCTCCGAAAGAAGGTTCCTTCCCCCCCCACCAACAAAGAATCCAGACCCTGGGGAAAGAGTCTGTAAAAGAGCTAGCCAGGAGTGGTTCCAGCTTCAAAGAGATCCCAAAATCTTTTATGGCTCCATTGGAGTGCAGTCAGCTCCCTGAGATGGAGGTTACACATGATTAGGCCATAAAAATAAAAGATACAAAAAAATATTAACAGGTTAACATAAAGTGATGGCAGGCAGGATGCTTTTTTGAAAAGTCCTCCAGACTTTCTCTTCAGAGACCATGAGTTTGCTGCCTCCTTTTTTTCTCAGAAAGAGATGCTACTCTTCCGGTCAAGTATCAACTTCTTATCCAGTTTCTTCTCACGCACCTCTTCTACTCACTCACTGTTTCACTGAACTACTTTCTGAATTTGAAGAGATGACAGACTCTCAACAGAGAAAAACATCTCTTCACTCACTTCAGGCTTATTCGGCACCGGGGATCCATCACCCTGCAGCCCAGGTGCTTGCAGCTTGGAGCTCTAGCATTGCTCAGTGCTGGTGGTGGATTGGACACTGGGGGTGTGAGCCCTTTGTGCTGTGGTTGTAGGCGAACCTACAAGGCCTACGCCTGCCGCTGGCGAATGCTTCCTGTAGCAGGACAGTCTGGAGCTTCATCTATTCCTGCCTCCTACTCCGCAGGTTTATTTATTTATTTATTTAAAATCTTTTCTCTTCTCCACAAATATACAACAGATCTTAACACAGCGAAGCGCAACTTCTACGCAACAAAAATTCATGAATTTTAATTCAACCCAAGAACCCTCTTCTCCTACGTCAAAGAACTAACCAACCCCATCCAAAATGAACCGCCAAAGTCTACCTCCATCTCCAGCTAAGAACTAGCACAATTTTTCAAGAACAAAGTCGACAATATCATAGCCAAGATCCCCCCAAGCCACTCTGACACAACAGATATCCTCCAACCCACCCTCTCTTGGTCACAATTCACCACCGTCGCATCCACTGAAATCGAACCCATCATAAAAAAGACTAACCCCGCATCCCACCCATTAGACCCCATCCCTATCAAAACCCTGAAACTAATCAGCAAGATCATTGTCAAACCAATAACAGACATGGTCAATCTATCACTTGAACAAGGAGTATTCCCAAACAAACTCAAGCCCATCATCAAAAAACCTCAACTCGACAAAACAGATCCAGCTAACCTCAGACCAGTTTCCAACCTCCCATTCATAGCAAAAATCATTGAAAAAATAGTGAACAATCAACTTTCAGATCACCTCGACTCAAATAACATCCTTCATCCAACACAACATGGCTTCAGAAAACTTCTCAGCACCGAAACCCTCCTTCTCACTCTCACCGATACCATCCTAAGAGGTCATGATAAAGGCCAATCCTTCCTCCTGATTCTCCTCGATATATCTGCCGCCTTCGACACCATTAACCACAGAACTCTCCTCATCAGGCTCAAAGAAATTGGATTACGAGACACTACAATCAAATGGTTTGAATCATACCTCACCAACAGATCCTACAATGTAAAAATAAACACATCGGAATCCACCCGAATACCACTAACACACGGTGTCCCACAAGGGTCTTCCCTTTCCTCAACCCTATTTAACATATACCTCCTCCCAATCTGCAAATTCCTTTCTGCGTCAAACCTCACCTTTTTTGTCTACGCAGATGACATACAAATATTAATCCCTATAAACAAATCCATCGAACACACCTTGGACAGATGGAAGAAACTCAGCTCGAACTTAACCCAACTACTGACACAGCTTTCACTCTGCCTCAACCAAGCCAAAACCGAAATCCTTCACATCCCTGACGATCGCCCATCCTCACCCCTCGGCAACAATGCCTCAAAGGACCCAGCGCTCAAGCTCACGCCAGCCACAAAAAACCTAGGCGTGACCCTCGACAACCAACTCAATCTCAAACACCACATCTCTAACATGATAAAGGATGGATTCTTCAAGCTACAAACATTAAAAAAACTCAAACCCCTTCTACACGCCCAAGATTTTCGTACAGTCCTACAATCAATCATCTTCTCAAAGCTCGACTACTGCAATTCATTACTTATCGGACTCCCCGAAACATACATCAAACCTCTTCAGGTTCTGCAAAACGCCGCAGCCAGGACCATCACAAACATAAAAAAATGCAATCACATCACACCCACACTAAAAGAACTTCACTGGCTACCCATCAGTCAGAGAATCCAATACAAAACCCTCTCCCTCATCCATAAAAAAATTAACAACAACAGAATGAACTGGCTAAACACTGCAATACGCCCATACACCACACAGAGAAACCTCAGGTCCTCCAACACTGGCCTCCTCACGGTCCCCAACTCCAAAACAGCACACCTTTCCTCCACCCGCAAACGAGCCATATCAGTAGCGGGCCCAACACTATGGAACTCACTTCCATCATACCTCAGGAACGAACCCTCCACCCAAAACTTCAAAAAACAACTTAAAACTTGGTTATTCAGAAAAGCCTTCCCGCCAGACTCTCAACCCCCTCCTTGAGTTTAACTCCCCACCTCCACTTCCTCCCCCCTTACTCTTTCCATCCTCCCTCTATATAATTCCCGCCCCCACCTGAGTTCCTCCCCTCCAAACCCAACACAAGCCACTCTCTGCCATCTAACCTGTTACAAATTAATCAAACACCTTATCACGATGCCACCCCAACACCATGTAAATAGTTATTAATCCTCATTGCATTGTTATCTGTTTTGCTTTTTACTCTCCCAATCTTCCTAATCCCTATGTAATCCCGCACTTATATTATGACCTATAGATGCTACTGTTTTTTGCTTCTATCCCATATTTTAATCTGTTAATATTTATTCCCATCTCCTTCGTTACCAGACAATTTACCATGTTATTTATTACAATGTTAGGCTAGAAAGTTTCCATGTTAAATGTTACAATGTAAAATAAGGCAGTCCCTGCCCTATTCACCGAGTTATATGTAAACCGATGTGATATCTCGATCGAATGTCGGTATATAAAAGCAAATAAATAAATAAATACCGTCGTTTAGTAATGCACCATCACAACGATTTACAGAGAGGCACATACATTTATATTTGGTTGAACTCTAACTAACAAAGTGCCAAAACATTTATCGGTACATGTATTCATTATATAAGGTATATGATGCGTGATCTGGATCTTGTCCTTTTCTATGATTAATAGGAAAAACCATACAATAATTGTACTTTATACTGCACATCTCTTGGATTATTCTATTATAATGATGAGTAAAAAATATATAATATACAGGTATGGTACTAAGTGACTTTAGCTTTGAGTAGATGTTCTTTTGCTTGTTCATTTAAACTTCAAATTCTCCATTCTCATTGTAAAATGCTTTTTTGAAAAGCCATGTTTGTTGAGCCCTTGGGTTTGATGGTTGGCAGGATTTAGCCGGGACCAAGGGGGTGAAGAGAGTCAGAGTCCAAAGGAACATCAGGGTCAGAACAGACAGCAGAATAATGAAGTTGGAGACAGACCAAGCTCGGAACAGGCAGCTAACATGGATGATCAGTTCCAGGCAAGATTTCATATGCAGGCGGCAGGCAATCATGGTCAGGTGCAGACAAGAAGTATAGAAAGTCAGGCTAAGGTTGGACAAAGACACACAGAAGACACTGGACAAGACAGACAGGACAAGTTTGGACAAAGAAGGTGAGATGAGAAAGGCTAGAGGCTAGACAAGGTTAGGCTGGAGAGGAAAGGCAGGATGAGACAAGGCTGAAGAGATAAGACTGGACGCGTCAAGGCTGAAGAGAACAGGAATCTGGAACACTGTGGCAAAATGCACTGCTACTGGACAGAAGACCCGTTGCTGAGGCAATGACAGGGAGTTGGGGAACGCTTAGGTAGGGAAGTCCTGATGACATCCTCACCGGGCTCCGCAGTGCCTTTCCCATCAAAGGCCCTTTAAATATAGGGGTGTACCATGCATGCGCATATAAAGGAAGGATCTGGAGGAGCTGGAAGATGGCGGCATCCAGCCGCAGTGCCAATGAGCAAGCCATGCAAAGCAGCTCTGGTCACAGGAGGTGGCATTCCAGCCGTGGAGGAGCTGGTACTGCATCAGTGGTGAGTAAGGTGGCTTGCAAGACTGTCTCTAGAGCCTCTGACTGTGACAGCTGGCAGGAAAAGGGGTCCTGTCCCTAATAAGCAGAGTTTTATACCCCTAACAGAAAGACACCTTTCACTAGCGTGCACTAACAAAAAACCATTAGTTACCATTAGTTTTTTGCTTCTTTTTGTTAGTGCGTGCTAATGGGAGTTAGCGTGCAGTAACTTCTGTTAGTGTGCGCTATCTCCCGTTAGCGTGCACTAAGCCGAAAAACAATTTTTCACGAAAAGAAAAATGCCGATCCGCGGGAATACGAGATTTTCCCATGGCCACCCAGACCCGAAAGCAGAAACGATCGGGCACCCGATTCACATCTCTAGTGTGTTTGCCCATCGTTCCACGCTTCATTGTGGGTTTATCCTAGAACTATAATTAGCCATATGCCTGTTGCAATGAAAATCATAATGTAGTACACAGTGGTCTGGAGAGTGAGGCCAGTGTTAAAAGTCAGGTAAGGGGGGAGAGGTGGGATTTTGCTTCTTTAAGATGCACAGGGTTCTCTAGTGCCTTTTTAAAGTATAGAGTACAGGCATTCTTATCTGCCTTACTTGGTGTTTAATTTTACGCCACATTTTTTAAAGACCCAACTGAACATGAGTAGAGACCTGGGTGATTGTGACAGTCGGCTGTTGCTTCAACTCTGTGTGGGTTTTTCTAAGTTAGGTGGAAGAACAGCCCCAGGTATGAATATTGTATAAAGATGGTTATGTGGCAAAATAGGAGTCAGCATTTCCCACAAGGAAACAATACATCAAGATCAATGAACCCCCCTATGTAAACCCATAACTGACTGATCAGTTAGGGACTCTAAAACCAGAATGCAGAACAACATATCCCTCCTGACCCTCTGATTAATTACGGTAATTAATTACGGTTTCAGATCCAAACTCTGGAGCACTCCAGAGCAGTAGAGTAATAAATAAAGCATACATTAAGTGCAGATTATGAAAAGGAAAAACACCTACCAATTGAAGACACTCGAGCAGGGCACTACATCTATTCAGCTGTTCTTTATTTAACAATCTTATTTATAGGTTTGCTCTGTTTACCACCGTCAAGCACAGAAGCATTCAGCACATGATCCCAATGTCTTTATGTAGAGCACATGTCTCTCTCCAGATCCATTTGTGTTACTTTCAAAGTAAATTGGTTCCCTCTGTGCAGTTTACTAAGTAGCAAAACAGAGTTCTAGTAGCCATTGCTGGTCCTAGAGAATAACTGTAATTTACATGAGTTTGATCTCTTGTTTTAGTATATTGAAAGATATCACTACCTACCTATACACATTTTGTTAACCAGAAGAGTAAACATAGTTCCGGGGGCACTTTAACTTGAGTGAATTGTGGGCAAACTGCACAGGTCTGAAGTCGCATAAATATATAATGCTCCTTTCTGTGAAGATGATGCCTCAGCTTGTGGCATATTTCACAGATTAACAGAACAGTTTTAAATCAGTGGCATGAATGCATTAATGAGCATACTCCTAGATGAATGTCAGTTCGGGTTTCGATCATATCATAATACTGAAGCTCTCCTTCTGTCCTCTTTCAAGATCATTTGAAAGGGGCTTGATTCAGGTCCTAAATACCTAGCAGTGTCTTAGACATTTCTGATGCATTCGATGTCCTAGATCATTCTATTCTTCTGGGTCATTTGGAATCTTTGAGAATGTTGGCGTCAGTCCTGACTTGCTTCACCTCGTATCTCTCCTCTTGTTCATTTTGTATATGAATATGTGATGCAACTTCTAATCTCTATCCTCTTACCATGGGTGTTCCTCAGGGGTCTTCTCTGTCTGCCACTTTATTCAACACCCACTCGACCCCTGAGAAACCTAGGTGTCTTTTTTTGAAAATGGATGCAGATTATATACAACTCCTTCTGCCAGTAACCTCAACATTGCAAATGACATTTGGAAAGCTTTCTAATTGCATGACTGAAGTAAAAAATTGGCTCACATTGAACAAGCTGACCCTAAATCTGAAGAAGACCGAAATACTCTTTCTGGGTCATAACGATATGTCTGATATGCCAGCCCCCTCCTTTACCTTTGATGGACAATCTATTCCTATTTCCACACAAGTTCATAATCTGGGTTTTCTTATAAATTCTACGCTTTCAATGCATCCACAGATTAATTCCATTATTCATTCTTCATATTACAAAATGTGAATGCTCCATGCTGTGAAGCTATTTATGTCTCTCCGATTTCCGTACTATCACGCAAGCTCTAATCCTGTCTCCCCTTAATTGCTGCAACTCCTTATACCTTGGCCTGCCATCTTCTACTCTTAATCCCAAACAGTTAGTTCAAAATTCTAGGGCACTTCTGGTAACCAGTGTCGCATTACGAGAACATATAACTCCTCCACTAGCTAAACTCCATTGGCTGCCAGTTGCCTGGTGAGTATGATTTAAGGGACTTTGCTTGGTATTTAAGACTCTGCATAGTCTTGCTCCCCAATGTTTCGCCTCACTGCTTCAAAAATACCATCCAAGCAGATCCTTGTGCTCATCAACTAGAAACCTACTTGCGATACCAGCCCTTGGGTTTTTAAAATTATGGAATCATATAGGAAAACAATGTTAAGTGCAGATGTCCTTTTATTGTGGAATGAGCTACCTGATGAGATAAGAGCGGAGAATGATCTGCTCCATTTTAGAAAGTTGTTAAAAACCTACTGTGGGAGCGAGTGGTGATTCCCACAGGCCTGGAAGCAGAAATTCAGTCTGACTCCAGCCTTTCTTAAAACATAATCTTTATTCACAGCTTGAATCAGATACAAAACATTGGACTGCCTTTACCTTCAGACAATGTACTCTCTGTACTCATAGTTTGCATTGCTTCATCTCAGCTCAGTGTCTGGACAGTGTTACGTTACAGGAGCTGTCTTCTTCCCGGAGACCTGGATTTGATCTGGTTATCCCCACCTGGATCCCAGCTCTTATTCCCCAGTCTCTGGTTACACCCTCTGAGCTCCACCTGCCCAGCAAGATCTCCCCATAGAGCATACTCTCCTTAGTGGATTTAAGGTAGATCAGGCATCGACAGGTCCTGCACAGGTAAATAGGGGAACACTAGGGGCACTGCCTCATACCTACCTCTTATCTCTAGCATTCAGCAAGTTAGGGAACTTACAGAGTCATTTATCAAATAGTGTTATGGCGTTTTTGCATGGGTTAAGCACCTTTAACGCATGTGAAAACCCCTTAATGCATGTGATAGCACCATAACGTATGGTGCGATGCAAATCAGAAAAAGAGGAGGAGTTAGGTTCACTGTTTTGTGAAGCCCTATTGCATGGCTTTAATGCAGATTTTAGCTATGATTTTTTTCAGTAGTGTTAAGCTGTGTGATAGGTTGGATTAAGGCTTTATTATGATGTGTTCTTAAATGCTGGTTGTAGTATTTTTGTGGAGAGGAAGAGGGAGAGAGAGAGTCATAATGCCCTCACACTAGATTTGTGCAATGTTCTCTCAAACTAGCTTAATGGACTCTCTACCTGGGTAACATCAAGCTAGGTTGAAAGAACAATGCACAAATCTCATCTTTGAATGAGTTTCCTCACTCTGAAAGTCATCAAATCTTCACAAGAGAGCACTGTTCTGTTCGTACGTCTCACTTTGAATGTCAAAGTGGCCCCTAACCCCTACACTATTACCTAAACCTCACCTCGAGTTACTAGGTGGGCCTCCCATAGAGATATATATACCTATCTAGTGTGAATGCATCATAGCTAGGTTCTCACTCTCTCTCACTCTCACTTTTGGTGGCCATGATGATAAACATGGTCCCCCCAGTGGTTACATGTAGGAAATACCACAATTCTGGCACTTATCTCAACGTGCAACAAAGCCATTACAATTTGCAGTAACTTAGCCATTCACATAAGTATTAGCACAAATTGCAATTTATTTATCAATTTTTTTATATTGTTCGGTTTCGCCATCACAACAGTTTACAAAGTTTTGATGTTTAACAGAGTGTTCAAAATTAATATGCTTGTTAACATATTTATCTTAGTCATTATAACATAGTTCAGTTGTAAATTGTACAGGTTAAATTACTTGCTTTGGAATAAACTGCCTATTACCATAAAACACACCCCTTTTTCTATCACATGCAATATTTAGTGCATTTTGATAAATCCAGGAGTAGCTCTGAAGGCATTTGTGGAAAAAAATTGTATATGGTGGTAGTTCAGCGTCAACTCATTAATTGAAGTTGAGAGCTTGAAAAGGACAAGCACTGTCGGAATGTATTTACGCCTTTATATTCACTAGGGGAGTGCAAGTGAATGTGTATAAATTCTTTTGGGAAGTGAATAGAACACGATCATTTTAGTTTGTCCATGGATAACTAGAAAAAGACAAAGGATTTTGTGGGAAAGCATAATTTTTGCACCGCCATAATGTGAAAGTCTGGAGGTGAGACAACAGCATTAACAGGACACAGAAAATGGTTAAGCATAATACACAGTTACAGATGCAATGAAAATCATTGGTGCCTTTACTGTAACGGCAAGGAATTTATGATTGTCATGAGACACAGATCATTCATTCAATATTATTAAAGTTCCCCTGAAGAAGCCGTAAGGTGAAACGAGGGCCCGGTTGGGATAGATTTAATATATAAATATAAATGTTAGTACCATGTAGTGTTTTGTTAAGATTGTGAATACAATGAATATGTACAGTAATGTATATTATTTATGTCGATGTTAACCATTGGAAAGCTTTGTAAGGGATACTATGTTATTTTGAATTTGGAGGATTTAAAAGTTATTTAAAAGTCGGTTTTGCACAAAGTCTGAGTATGAATGTTGAAAAGAGTGGTATGGATGAATATGAATGAGTGTTGATTTTAAAGGAATGTTGAGTAAGTATGTGAAATCTAAGCTATTTTATGTGAGTTCTTGTTTGTGACTTTTGCTGACACATTGTATGTTTTCTCATAAAGATGTAATAAAAGAGGTATTTGTCAAATAATTATTGTGCTTTTACCCTGCTCCGAAAGGAACGTTAGTTAGTATTAGTATATATATATACAAGCCGTTAAGCCCGTTAAAACGGGCTACATCCCTCTGTCTCTCACCTCCCCCTCTTTCTCTCTCCCCTCACTCTTCACCACCCCCTCCCTCACCCACTCCTCCCCACCCTCCCTCTCCTATCACTCAGTCCCTCCCTCCCACTCAGTCTCACTCACTCACTCCCTCCCTCCCCCCTCTCTCCCTCCCTCTCACTCACTCAGTCCCACTCACTCTCACTCAGTCCCCACTCCCTCAGTCCCACTCCCTCCCTCCCTCTCTCTCCCTCAGTCCCACTCCCTCCCTCAGTCCCTCCCCCTCACTCTCACTCCCTCCCTCCCCCCTCCCTCTCACTCACTCCAGTCCCACTCACTCTCCCTCAGTCCCACTCCCTCCCTCTCTCTCCCAGTCCCCCTCCCTCCCTCAGTCCCCCCTCTCCCTCTCACTCAGTCCCACTCCCTCCCTCTCCACTCAGTCCCTCCCTCTCACTCAGTCACTCCCTCCCACTCTCTCTCTCCGTCCCTCCCTCCCACTCAGTCCGTCCCTCCCTCTCTCTCTCTTCTCCCTCCCTTGCTACCGCCCGCTACCGCCGTCGCCGCTACCGCCGTCGCCGCCCGCTGCCGGTACCGCCGCCGCTCGCTACCGCCGTCGCCGCCCGCTGCCGGTACCGCCGACGCCGCCATTTTTTTTTCTTTCTGAAGCTGCCTCAGAGCGACGTGCTCGCCCGCACATGCGCGGTAGAGCTGGTCTCTACTGCGCATTTGCGGGCCGTCGGTCACAGGCCATTTATAAGGTAGATATATATATATATATATATATATATATATATATATTTATTTATTTATTTAAGGGTTTTTTATACTGGTATTTGTGAGTACATCATATCGGTTTACAGAGAACTTAAATTACAAAGAATAAAAGCCTTAATGCTACAGTTAAGGCCCTAACACAAAATGATAAATAATCCTGTAAGCAAGGCCACTCTTAAATGATGCAGTATAACCACAATGAGATCATGATTAATGAAGCTTCTGATCAACTGGACACCTACTGGTGATATTCAACCATTTTGTAGAAGATTTCTGTCCAAGCAGGAAAAAGTAGCAGCTGCAACCTGGAGCTCTCAAAAGTATGCAGCTTGAGGTTTGAGGCAAATTTAGTACCATGCACCTGGAAATCAGCCAGAAAGTTCCATAGCAAAAAAAAAGAAACAAAAAATGTTCTGTTAGTCCTATTAAGCCACCACATTTTTAGTGGAAAAATTGTTATAAATATGTTTTGCAGCATATGTTATTAATTTCACTGCACTGGCTGCTTGCCAGTGCAGCATTGGACCTGGTTTCTCTGCTTTCAGATTTCACTAGTAGAACTCATGAAGTTATTAACAACAACAAAAAAAAAAGACCTGAGCATTTTTTTTATAAATGCAACTGTTTTGGAGAAAATAGCTATTCTGGAAGTTTTGATTTTGTTAATTACCATTTCCTTTTTTTTTTTTTTTTTTTACTGCTAAGAATTTTGCAGCAGAATCTGGTATGGAGCCCGTCTAGGCCCCATCTGTTGATACATACATGCATACATAGGCACTAGCTGAAGGTCCTGCAGCTGGTGTGTATCTTGTGTACAGGGAGGTCTGAACTGGGTAATCAGACTGATTGATACTCTCTTTTGGGGGGGGGGGGGGAGAATGCATGTCTCTTTTTATATGTAGGTATATGCCAGCATTTTTATAGCTTTTACATTAAATAAAGATAAATGTCCTTTGAGTTCAGCTTCTTCCAGGTGCCTCAGATATCTAGTTTTGAATTTCCTTTTCTTATATCGCTGTATAATGTCTTTCTTTCTTTCTTTCTTTCTTTCTTTCTTTCTTTCTTTTTTAATACTCCTTGCAATGTTCCTCACTTAAACCTGATTGTCCTCTATTTCAGAGCTTCATGAACCAAACTATTAAAAAAAATTGTTTTTCTTACCCAGGCAAGGTTAGACACCTAACCCTATGCGCCACCATTGCATGCCGAAAGCCAACCAGTTAGATTCTGGCCAGATACGGTTAGGATAATTTCTAGTTGCAGTTTAGGTAGCTGGATTCGGTCTGCAGATTAAATAAACTGACTTAAGTTGGCCACTCAGTGCCTTTTGGAAAATCCAGCCCCATATGTGCAGCATATGTATATATATTTTCCTAGGTTTATGCATCTATGTTTTTATTCCACATAAATCTTAGTAAGCATTAGATACTCAAATAATTTTGTGTTATACCAGGTGAACTTCTCTAATCCAGCCAACCTCTTCTCATAAATATATGTCCCATTCCCCATGTTTGTTTTGAATCTCGCTTTTCATTCATGCCAGCGTGTTTGATATCTTGGCGGTTACCACCTAACTCTGCAGTGGTGGTTTTAAATAATTTATTGCCTATCTGGATGCCTAAGTGTTTTTCTAGCTTGCATGTTTCTACATCCCTCCCCTTTCTAATTTTTAAATTGTTTGCCTACATATTTCTTTAAGTGCATGACTATTATATATGCTGAATTACATTTGTTGCTTGCCAGCACATTCCTCCAAATTATTTAAATGTGTCTGGATATCCATATGATTTGGTTTTTGTAGCATAGAGCCTCATAACATTTCTATTTTACATATCATGATTGCATATAAAGCATATCTCTATTATTTTTCCTGACATCTCTCTCTTTTTGCTGTTCTATTTGATCTTTTTGAATTGGCTCTTAAATTAAACATGACTCCATTTCAGTCTGTGGTCCACTATGACAGTTTTGGTAAGAGACTCAACTTAATGAGTTATATGCAGAGTTCCCAGCCTACTCTGTGTCCTCAAGGGATTATTATAATTAAGTCCTAGTTTTCTAGTATCTGTCTCAATGAATATTACAGAGCAACTAGAATCTGCCTGTGACAATCCTCAATACTACGCTTCTTTGTCACTTTATGTGGCCCTTGGAGAGATTCTGGATGGAGGAGTGCCTTGAACGCTTCTTTGGGATTTTACAATTTTTTTGCTTATGTTATTGATTGGAAAAGTTAAGCTGACTGATAAGAGAGTTATCCTGAACAGCAGCCAGATGGCAGAGCATGTGGCAAAGAGGATGGTGTATGTTAACGAATGGGAAGTTTTAGAATGGAATTCCAAATGGATTTCTACTGTGTGGCATCTTTTAGTGCCTATAGGAAGACATTCTACTAGAGGAGGAGTAGCTGAGAGCCATACAAGCCTTTGATCAAGGTTTTACAGGAGGAGATTAAAGAGACCCACTAGAGGGGTAGATTGCCAAGGAGAGGGCTCTGCAGGGTTTCCTCCTCAAGGGGAAAGATTTGAGGCTGGGGGACTGTTTCTCCCCAGAGAGATACTATGGGATCAGGATATGGTCCTGAAGAGTGAGGCATGATCAGGGGTCCCACCATCTGGGAAGACCAACAAAATCAGTAGTTCATTAGATTTCAAGCTCTAGAAGCCAAGGAAATAGAATCCTGTCTGGGAAAGAAACTTGATGTGGTGAGACAAGTTTATTTGTTTTCTGCTGGGAAAGTAATGATGTGTTAATATGTGAAGTGAGCACTGAGGGAAATGTAAGGACAAGAGGCTGAATGGAAGAGATTTGGCGAAAGCTGCTGGTGGAAAAAAAAAGAAGGTACTGGAGTGGGTGGGAAGTCATTCAAGGGAGAGCAAAGGGGGAGAAGTTGGGGCTACAGCTGCTGATGGAAGGGATGAAGCTTAGGAAGGAAAGCCTGAAGGGAGGGCAAGAGGGAAGAGATGAAGGAGAGAAGTAGCTTGGGGAGATAGTGCAGAGCTGGATTTAAGGTTTTGGCACCCATAGGCAGAGTGCTATGGCAGCACCTTTTGAAGTTGCATTGGCACATGGCCCTAAAGTAGGCAGATGTAAGATCCTATTTTGGCCTGGTTATTTGGCACCTTCAAATTTAGCATTCTAGGTTGTTGCCTTTGTTGCCTGTGCCTAAATCTGGGCCTAGGAGAAGATGAAGGGAGGATAATGGGGGAGAGCTGCTGGATGGGATTGAAAAAATTTGGGGAGCAGGGGATGAGAGACTAGTGAAAGAGAAGAGGAAAAAAGCTAGAGGGAAGGTGAGAGACAATAAAGTAAAAAAAAAAAAAAAAAGCAAAAGAAACACCAAAACAAAACAAAACATAATCAAAATAAAACAGAAAAAACCACACCTTCATGCCCCTCCCTCAAAAAAATAAACCGGAAAGCAACCAAAAAAGTTAAGGAGAAAAATGTCCCCTACTCCTATTAATTTTTGACTGGCACCCAAGTTTTCCTAATATTTACATAACCCTGTGGCATAGAACCCTGAGCTGTCTGCCCAGAGCTGAAAAGGGATCCAACTCTCTCACTCTCTTCCCTTGGGTTTGAAGGTGAGGGCTTGGGAAAGGAGAAGGGAAGAGGAGAAGGGAGAAGACATGGAATAGGAATGGGTGTTAGAGGAGATGGGGACCTACTCCTTAGTTTCTGTAGTGGGCCCCAGAACTTCTAGTACTGGCCCTGTAGTTGAGGCTGGGCTTGATCAGTGCTAGTGACAGGACTTCATGTACCAGAATTCCCTGCTTCATGACGGGTTTACTTACAGTCTGCAATACAGCTGTAATTAGGACATTGAGAAACTCTCTGTCAGCACATTGCACATTTTCATTTTTTGGCTTCGCTGTTCTTATTCTCTGATAAGCTTTCACTGTAACCTAGAATAGAACAATGGATGTATTATGTGAAGGGCTGTATTACTATAGACTCGTGAATTCCTTTCCAGAACTGCAAGTCCCAGCAGCCTCTCCTGCAGAAGCTTCACGAAGGTTCCAGGTTGTCTAAGGAGGGGGTCAGTAGCCCCCTCAGCTAGGATATGCTTGCTCAGCAAGGCGTAGAATGCATGTGTAAAAGATAAGAAATGTAGAATGTATAAAAGCCAGCTCCTGAAGGGGAGGGGCACGCAGTTTCTGAGCCATTGTTCTCAGCTGTGTCTTGCATATGCAATAAAAGTCTTTCTTTACGGAACAGTTTCTGGGGCCTATTTTCTGACGGTAACATTAGGAGGTAGCAGTTGGAGAGTGGACTCGATGGAGACCCTTAGTTGGCAGTGGCAGACTTGGCTCAGTTGGGCTAGGAACTAGCAGCTAGCAATGCAGAAACAGAGAGCATGTGTTCTCAATGTTCATGGGAGCTCCTCCTGTACTGATCAGTGCTTCCTATTTAGAGAGGAAGCATTTGGGCAGGAGCAAGAGGAGCCTCCATCAGAATATGCAGTCTTGATATAGCCCTGCTCTACAGACAGTATGCTGCACAGGGTGAAGAGGGGAGATGGAGAATACAGGAAATTGGTAGAGGGGGAAAGAGTATGTGAAGAGTGTAAGAGGAGAAAGAAGGAGAGAGTGAGTAACCTTCTTGGGAAGGGGTAAAATAATGGAGAGTTAGAAAAGAATTTGGTGAGGAGATGGTAAGGGTAGAGAAGAGCCTGGGAATGATGGAGAAAGAAACTCTGAAGAGTAGATTATAAAGCAAGGAAGGTGCGTGAGACTTTGTCTGGCTATGTGAGGATGAGGCTTTGGATAGGTGTGAGATAATTTAGCTGGATGAATTTGTATATAAGCGAAACTTTGGCTGGTATTTGTATGAAACATTTTGACTGGGTGTTTGAGCATGAGGCTTTGTGTGAGTGTGTAAACCACTATCACTGGGTGTATATATGTTAGAGCCTGATATATTTTCTAGGGATGTGCATTTGTTTGAAATGAATGGGTAAAATGCAATGAATGAGCCAATTTTTCTTTCATTCGTGGACCCCTGAAATGAATGGAGGGTGCCCACAAATTTAAATGAGAATTTCCATCTCATTTATTTATGTTTCCCATTCAAGTCTAAGGCCCATTCAAGTCTATGGCTGTGCTGAGCAATGAGCAAACAAATAACTGGTAACCATAGCAACCAACTCTTGCATGTATGACATCACTGCCTCCAGGGAACTGAGTCAGGACAAGCTGGCAAGGAGACCAAAATGAGGAAAAATCAGGGTGCGGAATCTTTTTAACTAGTTTATTGCTGCCATCTAGATCATGTGACTCTGACATCCTCCCACTGAAAGGCCTGAGCATGTGCAAGAAACTCTTTATTTGCTCTCTGTCAGTTTGTAAAGAAGGAACTCTTTTGCAGAAGCTCTCTCAGAGTTGAAGAAAAGCTTTAAAAATGTAGGCTTTAGCACTGGTAAAGTGCTATTATTATGGGAATGGACAAAGGACACTCATTTCTTCTAATCCTTCTAGACATTTCAGCAGCCTTCGACACGGTCAACCACACCATCCTCCTGGATCGTTTATCTGATATTGGCATAACTGGCTCAGTCTTCAGCTGGTTCAAGTCCTTCCTTGATAACAGAAGCTTCAGGGTCAGGATCAACAACAAAGAATCGCCATCGACAAATTCTTCTCTTGGCGTGCCTCAAGGATCCTCCCTTTCTCCCACCCTTTTCAATATTTACCTCCTCCCCCTTTGTCATCTGTTAACAAGTCTCAATCTCATCCATTACACCTATGCTGACGATGTTCAGATTCTGCTCCCCATTACAGAATCCATTACTAAAGCTCTCTCACTTTGGAAAACTTGCCTTCAATCTATAAACAATCTCCTCAATAATCTAAATTTGGTCCTCAACTCCGCTAAGACTGAATTACTATTTATCTCTTCCAACCCAGACATCCATCCTCCACAAACCCATCACAGTCTCCAACTCACCCATACTCAAGTAAGAGATCTGGGAGTAATTCTAGACAACCGCCTTAATCTAAAGACTATGATCAATTTGACTACCAAAGATTGTTTCCACAGACTACAGGTGTTGAGAAGACTCAAACCTCTCCTATATCTCCACGACTTTAGAACTGTTCTGCAATCCCTAATATTTTCAAAAATAGATTATTGCAGCGCTCTTCTCACTGGCCTACCCAGCTCAACCACCAAACCTCTTCAAATGATACAGAATGCTGCTGCCAGAATTTTAACCAGTACCAACCGAAGAGATCATATTACACCAATTCTCCGAAACCTTCACTGGTTACCAGTCTACTACAGAGTCCTTCACAAATCTCTCACCCTGATACACAAGTCCATCCATAACTATTTTCATCTTGACCTTGAATTTCCCCTCAAACTCCATACATCCAACAGACCGATTAGAGAAATCCACAAAGGAGAGTTACAACCCCCTCTAACCAAAACCATTCGCCTAGTTTCGACCAGGGTCCGAGCCTTTTCTCTAGCAGGTCCAAACATTTGGAATAGCCTTCCTGCAGAACTCAGGTTGGAATCATGCCTACTAACTTTTAAAAAAAAACTTAAGACTTGGCTGTTCCGACTAGCCTTCTTGGATCCTTCAGACACACAATAATCTACCATCCTACTCACGAGCCATGGAACCATGCCTTCTTTGTGAGATGCCTCTTATCCAATACCTCCGCAATTAAACTATCTTATGACTTTTGATTTTAAGTTATGGCCCTACTCGGGCCTTTTTTACTCTATTTACTTCCAAGCTGTAAAGCCTCCAAGTTTATAGTCCTTGTTCAATGTAACTTTCTTGCTCTCTTTCTGATTATAACTTATTGTTCCGTTTTTTGTTACAAGTTTCTATTCCTCGTTCGATGTAAACCGATCTGATATGGTATTCAACCATGAAGCTCGGTATAGAAAAATGTGAAATAAATAAAGGGTATTTTCTGACCTTCTCTGTCACAGTGAGTGATCTGATCTTTCTCACTCACTGTGACAGAAGCAGTGGCTCTGATTTTGTGTTCATTTAGAGCAGGGTAAGAGTGGAGTGGAGTGGAGATTGAAACAGTGCTGAACTGCCAGTGATTTTTTTTCTCTGTCTGTCATAGCACAGTGCAGTACAGTGAGGTTAGCCTTTACTAACAGATTGAAGTGAAGAACTGCCTTCCCAGGCCTTCTTGATTATGTTCCTCATAGATTTATTGTATGTGCAAAAAGAGTCAATCAGCAGTGCACACACATACACCATATGTGTGAGTGTGTATGTATGTCTGTGTGTGTGACAGACATTTTTGAAAACACTATGTGAGGGGTATACAGTACCAATAAATTCTTTTGAGATATCTAAGCATAGGCATGTCAAGTTCCATCATGCCAAGGAAAGGACAGGGGCAGAGGATTTGCTGCAGATCCATCTTAGCCTAGTAGTAGAAGTAAGAGAAAAGGCAGCCCTACCCCTAAACTGATAAGAGACTTTTCAATCCACAGAATGCCAGTAATGGAAGCCAGCTCAAGTCGGAAGAAATTTAAATTTGGAGAACATGTGCCACTGATGTCTATTCTCCTTCTTGTTTTGGAGTGGGGAAAAAGGAAGGAGAGCCATCTAGTGCTGGGGGCATGGACAAGGACATCAGATGTTCATCATCCAAAACCAGCAGCATTCTCTTCTATGGTTACTGTTTCTCAGACAATGGAGGCAGTATTTTCAACATCTGATTCTGAGGAATAATATTGTCTGAGATTCCCTGAATCGGGGAAAGAAGAGTTATTAGCTGAAGAAAATTTGGGTGGTTTAATCAGTAGCATTTTGGCTTACAGTGAGTTGATGGGGGATATAGAAGATACCGATGGTGTTGAGCGCCTTTATCATATTTCTACCCCTGTCCTGACACATAGTAAATCTACATATAACAAAACATCTTAACAGCTAAATGGCTCAAGTCCATTTAAATTAAAGGTATACACTTGCATTCATGATTTCATCAATCTTCATTAAAGAGTACCAATCAATATCCAGATTTAAACCATTAGGATGCACCGTATCTAATTTAAAAATCCACTGTTGTTCCTG
Organism: Rhinatrema bivittatum; assembly: GCF_901001135.1. Lineage (NCBI taxonomy): Eukaryota > Metazoa > Chordata > Amphibia > Gymnophiona > Rhinatrematidae > Rhinatrema > Rhinatrema bivittatum. The sequence goes on from NC_042617.1 coordinate 576,784,925, forward strand.
ATAATGTAATAGTACTTCCCTATCCCCCCTCACATTTGCTGCAGGACATGATCAATTAATAGCCACTGTAAATCAGTGAAGACATGTCAGGATGTGACAGGAGGATACAGTTTTAAGTGTTCATTGGCATCTGCTTGGTTTTAGCCTAAAGTAAAACTACTGTTACATGCTGCTGCATATACTTGTAAAGATGTGTCCCACTGATTCAGGAATTTTCTGAAACTTGGGCCATGTCAGTGCTGCATTTGTCTCTGAGAAGGTTTCAGCAAAAGTTATTTAATTGTAAATGTAAAAACTTGATTGCAGCAAAATTGAGGTGTTTTTACTGCACAAAAAAAATTGCCTGTGAAGGTATATGTTGAATAGTGAAGCATATCACTGAAAGCCAATGAAGCATAATAATGTGCTCTTGAATATAAAGGTCTTTTAATGTTCAGCATCTTATGGCTTAATTACTGATGTGTTGTATGTGTAATTAGGCTGTGATTTATGGAGAGGAGTTAAAAGCACAATCATCTAATTCCATCCACAACAATGATCATTTTGTCATAAAACTCTTTTGTGTCAAGGACCACGCTGTTGCCACTATAAATATGGTAATTTAAGGGGAGATATTCATATATGGCTACTGCTCATCCAACAGTTTTATGAGCAGTGCCTCAATATAATCATCACTCTCCACCTTATATATTCAAAGTTCAAAGAACCATTGGTTTAATTTAAGGTATTTTTCCAATTGCAAAAAAAAAACAAACTATCTATGAAGTCATAGCTGGTTGTCCGAGCAGTTTATTAACTAAACCAAATGCTGACTTCATTTTGAAGTACTCTTTATCAGAGGTAAGTGTTCAGAATCTGCTATGGAGTTAGCAATCTGTTATAGTTAGGGTGGATCCTTGGGCCGGTGGCAGATGACCACACCCCCGGGGGGGGGGGGGAGATCCCGAGAGGGACCACCGGTCAGGCTCAGAGTTTGGAGACAGACACACACTAGTTCTTTTATTAAACAATATATTGAACTACCAGAGATGGCAGTAGTGAGCTGGAAAGCCCAGCTGGTCTGTAGTCCCTCAGATACTGGAACTGCGATCCCTGGAGGCTGAGCTGTAGAGAAACTGAGATATAGTGAGTAGGCAGGGTATGCAGATGATAACACTCAGACAGTGTCCCAATAGAAGCCCAGGAGCTGGAATGTATAGGCCCTCAAGGAGCGAGTACCTGGTTCCAGGGAAAGCTCAGAGAGAACGATGGTAACTCACTGATGAGGCTGATATAGTTGGTAGTGGTGACTTCCAGGCAGAAGACTATATGAAGCAAGTCTGGGAACAAGGGTCCTCGAGGAGTGAGTACCGGTTCCAGACTGGCACCTGAAAAACAAAGGAGAGAGCAAGGCCCCCGAGGAGCGGGTACCTCTGGGAAGTCCGAGGAGGCAGAGTAGCTTAGATAGTGAAACCCTTGCTAACTCAATGTGTTAGCAAATACTGAGACCTTAAATCTCCGTCGCGGGTGACGTCATCTTCGAGGGACGCCCCCGAGGTTCGAGCCATTGTCGGTACTTCATCCGGGGCCGCGCCGTGCGTGCACCCCTAGGCCTCCAGGAACATGGCGGATAGCAGCGTCGAGCTGGTCCGGGAACGCCTGAAGACTTGTGGCAAAAGAACGCCGCAGCAGCCAATCTTCCCGCGGTCGGAGAGGGAGGCGCCAGAGAGGTAAGGAGAGCAGAGAGAGGGCGTCGGGCACCAACGGACACAACAGTAAGTCACCACACCAAAGCTGCTTCATATCAGTGGGTCTTCATAGTTGTGTAACAACACCAATAAACCATGGCTTCTTATCCAGTATTGCAACCTGTGAGCTATCCAGTCAGAAATATCAGCCTATGTTGTTTGTCGTCAAGCAGGAGTTTGAGAAGAAATGAATGACTATTCTGAATAAATGCTCATTGGACTTGCTGTTGCTCATTAAAGAATGAGTTAAAAAATATTCAGATATTGGAATCACTAGCCGTAATTCAAAAATAAATAATATCATCTATGTTTGATTCAACATTGCAAGAATTTAAGAGCTCTTTGGAACAATTTCAAGTATCTATAAAAATTGTGAAAATAAATAAGTTCCACAGAGATGAGCAAGATTACTAGACTTAAAATATTTACATTTGGGCACACAGGGAGTATAGAGATGGGGAGGCCAATATTCAGCACTACTTAGCTGGCTAAACAGCAACTTATCCAGCTAAGTAGCAGCCACTGAATAACCAGCTATGTTCCACGGTCACCATGTAGCCAAATAAGTACTCATCTGGCTAAATAGATAACCAGATATCTAATAGCAGGGATTGGGAGGATTGGGGAGGAGCTACGTATCTATTATAGCAGATAAGTGCCAATATTCAAACTTATCTGCCTACAGTAGACAGATAAGTTAGACCTGCTCAATTATCCCATTAGCTGTGTTAAACATGCATTTTGATGTAGCTTTTTTTCTAATCGGGACTTACTTTTACAGCAAGGCTCTCATGATTCTATCAGGCGCCAAACTTTTATTTTAAGACACAGTGTCTTCAATACAAAGATCATCAAAAAACACTGGACAATTCTATCAGATTTTTTTTAGTTTTCAAGTTTCCCCAGTTATTTGCTTTTTCTCATGGCAGCAATATCCATGCCCAGGTTGTGAAATCTGTCATGAGGGGTGATTTATCATTGCCATTACCTGCAAATACAGTCTGGCACTGTTCCCTGTGGAAAGTGCACTATGTGTGCTTTATTTAGGACAGATCCGACAATTCAGTTGGTTTTGGGTCATGATTTCATCTCAAAACAAATAACCACATGTAATTCCACTTTCATGATTTACATTATTGCTTGCCATGTAATAAATTTATTTTGGGATGACTGAACACATGGTCCGCATTAGACTGAAAGAGAATAAAAGTTGTCTCAATACTGGGAAACTTGAGGCACCCCTTGATCAGCATTTTGGGCTGTATTTGAACAAGTGTTTATTGGATCCTATGGGGTTGATCAGGCAGCCTTTGGCATAGCATAAACAGTTTTGTTATGACCATTGGCTAAGGGCGGCCGTGGCTGACCCAACTCACTTCCTGCCATGTCTGGCCCTCCACTGCAGGTGAGCTTGTGGCTCTGGCCAGCCATTGTTGCCGCGCTGTTCCTGCTCCTCCTTGCTCCACATGGTGGCTGGGACACCGCCGGCCGACGCTACGACTCCGGGCCTTCCTTGGCGCACACTTGCACCATCTGTTCTCTATTTAAAGGGCCAATGGCGGGAACCCCTGGACCATCCCTGACTGATTACATCATTAGCTTGGAATATTTAAGCACCTCCTTTGGCCTATGCAAACTGACTTGACAACGAGTCCCTTCACTTCACTGGTGCTTGTTCCTGTTTCTCTGGACCGTGGTTCCTACCTTGGATCTCCACCTGCTGATTTGGACTCTGGCTTGAGTGCCCGCTCCTCGGGGGCCTGCCTGCGCTTCCTTTCAGGAGACCTGGTCTCCAGACTTCCTCGCTCCTCAGAGTAGTCCCTGCGCTCCTCTCCAGAGATCCTGCCAGCTCGTTCCTGCTCCTCGGGGTAGCCTCGGCACTGCCTATCAGCGATCCCATCTCGACACTTCCCCGCTCCTCGGGGAAGCCTCTATGTCTCTTCATCAGAGACTTTGACTCTATGCTTCCCCGCTCCTCAGGGCAGCCTCTACGTTATCACATTAGAGACTCTTTTGCTATGCTGTTCCGCCCCTCGGGACAGTCTCCGCATTACTCCTTCAGAGATCTTGTCTCCACACTTCCCGCTCCTCGGGGCCTGCCTAGTACTGCGATCACATGTCAGTGACGCAGTACGCCCTCTCTCTACTGAACTTTAGTCATGTCCCTGCTGCAGCTGACCTTGCCTCCAGAATGTGGAGACCTGTGGGGCCCTACCCCTCAGGTAGTATCAACCTCCACCTCCAGTTCCATGGACCCTGCAGAGGTCTCAGCTTTACAGGCCTTTCCTGGCCTGGTGCAAAAGATCATCGAGCAACAAAAAACCTTGGAAGCACCAGCAGCAGCTATAGATAATCTGAGCCTTTGCTTGGATGCCACAGTGATCATGACGTCCTCCAAGCTCAACGCTTCTACCTCCGTGCCGGTTCCTCGACCGACTGCTCCACTGCTGGCACTCCCACGATTCTCTGAGAATCCCCTGATGTGCAGAGGTTTCCTGAACCAGTGTAACATGCACTTTTACCTGCAACCAGCTTATTTTCCAGATGTGATTATCAAGACCACTTACATCCTCTCTCTCCTGGATGGTAAGGCCTTGGCCTGGGCCTCTCCTCTATGGGAGCATGCTGACCCGGTCCTATGAGATTTGCCCGGGTTTCTTACCTTATTTCGCTCCATCTTTGATGAACCTGGCAGAAAATTTGCATCCGGATCCACACTTCTTCATCTCTGTCAGGGCACCAGATCCTTGGCAGATTATGTCATAGAATTCTGGACACTGGCGTCTGAACTCCACTGGGACCTTGATTGTCTCTGCTCCATTTTTCTTGAAGGACAGAGATCCTGAATCAAAGATGAACTGGCAGCTTGAGAGTTGCCCGCATCCTTGGACTCTTTAATCGACCTAGCAGGATGAATAGACGCTTCCTGGAACGTTCACGGGAGACCTCCAGAGGATCTACGTCCAGTTCGTCCCATCGTCGATGCTCTTCCTCTCCCGGTTAAACTCACCCAAAAACAAACCTGAGGAAGAACCCATGCAAATGGGCCGAAGCAAGCTTTCACCCAACGAACGACGACGTCGCCAGCAATCAGGTCTCTGCTTAAACTGTGGCAAGGCTGGTCATGCCCTACTCACATGCCCTGCCTGTCCAGGAAACTCCCAGGCCTAGGTCCAGCAGGGGGACTGCTCCTAGGCCTGACTTCACCTTCTCCTCCATTGACCTTGCTGGTATCCATCAAGTTGGATAACCAAGAGTTCCACACCCTGGCTCTTGTAGACTCTGGAGCTGATGGAAATTTTATTTTAAAAGAACTGATGGAGCATCTCCTGATTCCCACCATCTGCTCCCCAGTTCTTTTACTTCTTTCGTTCATTCATGGAGAGTCATTGCCTGGTCAAGTTACTCACACCACAGCTCCTATTCTTCTCCACTCTGGTTCCCTACACATGGAGTCCATCTCCTTCCACATTTTGGACAAGGCCAAACATCCTGTGGTTCTAGGCCTGCCATGGCTACAACAACATTCTCTCCAGTTTGATTGGGCCACCTTACAGCTTTCTCACTGGAGATCCTTTTGTCATGCCAATTGCCTGGAGCCCATCTCGCCTCTACCCTGCCTTAGTACGTCGATTCTTCCTCCTGGCCTTCCGTCACAATACTCCTCCTACGGAGATGTGTTCTCCAAAAAGTCCACGGACACTCTGCCCCCGCATCGATCTTACAATTGCGCTATTAATTTACTACCCAACACCAAACATCCTTGAGGAAGGATTTACCCCTTATCGCTCACCGAAAGGCCATGTCTGAATACATCCATGAGAACCTGGCCAAGGGGTTCGTTCGACCCTCCAAATCTCCCGCTGGTGCTGGTTTTTTCTTTGTGGGGAAAAAAGATGGATCACTCCGCCCTTGCATCGATTACTGGGGTTCAAACGAGATCACCCTGAAAGACCGCTATCCTCTACCTTTAATCTCTAAACTTTTTGACCAGCTCCAGGGACCAAAAATTTTCTCCAAATTGGATCTCAGGGGAGCCTACAATTTGGTTCGTATCCACAAAGGCGATAAATGGAAGACAGCTTTTAATACCCAAGATGGCCACTTTGAATACCTTGTGATGCAGTTTGGCCTTTGCAATGCCCCAGCTGTGTTCCAAAATTTAATGAATGAGGTCTTCAGGGATATGTTATATGAATGTGTTGTGGTGTACCTTGATGACATTCTGGTGTTCTCCAAGGACCTTCAGAGCCACCGTCATGATGTCTCTCACGTCCTTCAGTGCCTTCGAGACAACCAACTTTATGCCAAACTCGAAAAGTGTTCTTTCGAGCAGGAGAACATTCCCTTCCTTGGCTACATAGTCTCCAGTCAAGGGTTCAGAATGGATCCTCAAAAGCTGAAAAGCATCAGAGATTGGCCTCAGCCTATGGGCCTTCGCTCCTTACAGAGATTCCTTGGCTTTGCCAATTACAACCGCTCTTTCATCCATCATTATTCCACTCTGACCACACCACGTATGGCCAAGACTCGCAAGGGGGCTAATCCTTCTCACTGGTCACCCAAAGCCATGACCACCTTCCAAAACCTCAAGACCGCCTTTCCCCATGTGTCTCCATCATCCGTATCCCAGATGGCCATTTATTGTTGAGGTCGATGCCTTCGATGTAGGAGTGGGGGTGGTCCTAAGCCAGCACTCAATCACTCATACCCTGCATCCTTGCTCTTTCTTCTCCAGACACTTCTCCCCTGAGGAGTGTAACTACACCATTGGAGATAAAGAGTTACTGGTTATCAAGCTGGCCTTCAAGGAGTGGCGTCCCTGGCTCGAGGGAGCATAGCATCAGATCACGGTGTATACAGACCATAAAAACCTTGTGTATTTAAACCGAGCTCAATGTCTGAATCATCGCCAGGCCCGCTGGGCCCTCTTCTTTACCCGATTTAATTTCCTGCTGCGCTACCATCCAGCCAACAAGAATTGCCGAGCTGATGCCCTCTCCAGATCCTTTGTCCCAGAGGATGTTCCAGACTCTTCCTGGCATATAATAGACCCTGCTAAGATCATGCTAACAGCCACCTTTCCGGTCCCACCTGGGAAGACAGTGGTCCCACGTCAGCTACACCGAAGGGTTTTTCGTTGGGCTCATGACTCCCTTACCGCAGGGCACCCAGGTCAGTCCAGGACCTTAACTACTCTTCAATGGTTCTTTTGGTGGCCAACCATGAAGAAGTATGCACAGGCATACGTGGAGTCATATCCCACTTGTGCATGCCATAATCCTCCAGTGGGATGCCCGTGGGGAATCCTGCAATCTCTGCCTGCCCCAAGTGAGCCATGGACCTATATCGCGACTGATTTTATTGTGGACCTCCCTCCTTCTGGAGGCAACAACACCATTTGGGTCACCGTTGACCATTTTTCTAAAATGGCTTACTTTGTGGCCCTGCCTGGCCTTCCATCAGCTCCTCAGCTCGCACAACTATTCATTCGTCACGTGTTCCAGCTCCACAGACTGCCTAAACAAATACTTTCTGACCGTGGAGTCCAATTCACTGCCCATTTCTGGAGATCCCTCTGCAAGACGTTTGATGTCTCTCTAGATTTCACATCTGCTTATCACCCCGAAGCCAATGACTTAACAGTTTCTTTGGGCCTATGTTAATCTTCATCAAAATGATTGGTCTGACTTACTTCCCTGGGCTGAGTTTGCCTTGAACTCTCATCCATCTTCTTCTACTGGCTCATCACCATTTCAAGTAGTTTATGGACGTCAGCCTCCTCTACCACTTCCGTTGTCTGTTCCTTCACCAACAGCCCAGTCGACCACCCAGGAGTTGCACCAATTATGGAACAGCACGAAGTAGTTGCTACAGAAAGTGGCTCATACAGCCAAGAGGTTTTTTGACGCTCGTCACTGTAAAGCTCCCCAGTTTAATCCGGGTGACAAGGTGTGGCTCAGTACTTGGTTCATCCGTCTCAAACTCCCTTCTTCCCGCTTTGCTCCCAGGTACATCAGTCCCTGGTGGTCCACCATTTGGGTACAGTCACTTACAAACTATGGCTCCCAGTCTCTTTTAAGATCCACAATGCCTTTCATGTATCTTTGTTAAAACCTTTGGTGTTGTCAGAATTCTCCAAAAAGGCTCCGGATCCTCAACCTGTGTCCTCTGAAGCAATGTGATTTACCAAGTTCAGGACGTTCTGGATGTATGAAAACATGGAAAGAAATGGGAGTACCTCCTGTCTTGGGAGGGCTTTGGCCCAGAAGAAAATAGTTGGGAACCTGCTATCAATATCCTGGATAAAGATCTCATCAAGCAATTTCATGCTACCCATCTTTCAAAACCCAAACCCCTGGGGGGGGGGGGGCATAGAAGGTACTGTTGTGACCATCAGCTGTGGGTGGCCGTGGCTGACCCAACTCAATTCCTGCCATGCCTGGCCCTTCACTCCAGGTGAGCTCACTGCTCTGGCCAGCTATTGTCGCCGTGCTGTTCCTGCTCCTCCTTGCTCCACATGGTGGCTTGGACGCCGCCAGCCCATGCTCCGACTCTGGGCCTTCCTAGGTGCGTGCGCATGCACACCACCTGTACTCTATTTAAAGGGCCAATGGTGGGAACCCCTGGACTGTCCACGACTGATGACATCAATACCTTGGAATATTTAATCACCTCCTTTGGCCTATGCAAACTGACTTGGCAATGAGTTCCTTCACCTCTCTGGTGCTTGTTCCTGTTTTTCCGAGCCGTGGTTCCTGCCTTGGATTTCCACCTGCTGATTTGGACTCTGGCTCGGGTACCTGCTCCTCAGGAGCCTTCTTGCACTTCCTTTCAGGAGACCTGGTCTCCAGACTTCCTCGCTCCTCAGGGTAGTCCCTGTACTCCTCTCCAGAGATCCTGCCGGCTCATTCCTGCTCCTCAAGGTAGCCTCAGCACTGCCTATCAGCGATCCCATCTCGACACTTCCCCACTCCTCAGGGCAGCCTCTACGTCACTTCACCAGAGACTTGACTCCTTGCTTCTCGGGGCAGCCCCTACGTTATCACACCAGAGACTCTGTTGCTACACTGTTCTGCCCCTCGGGACAGTCTCCGATTTACTCCTTCAGAGATCTTGTCTCCGCACTTCCCACTCCTCGGGGCCTGCCTAGTACTGCGATCATGTGGCAGTGACACAGTACTCCCTCTCTCTACTGAACTTTAGTCATGTCCCTGCTGCAGCTGACCTCGCCTCCCGATGGTGGGGACCTGTGGGGCCCTCCCCCTCAGGTAATAGTAACCTCCACCTCGGGCCAAGGGTCCATGAAACCCACGTATCCCAACAAGTTTTGGATTTATCATTTAAACACAGTCTCCCCAAGTGGGCTCATTTCAGAAATTGATTGATCTGTGTGGTTCTGCTACTGTAGAGTTCATTGCCCATCAAAAGTTGATGTGGAGAACTTTTATAGGCTGACATTTTTTAAATACCTAAGTTTTTGTCTCATAGCATCTATGCAAGATCATAGAGCAGGATGAAGCTATTTTTGTGAAGATCCAACAAGGATTATTCTTCTGTTTCTATATCCCACAGTTCATTCAGTCCTCCCATCCAACCAATAATTGACAACAGACCCAACTGATATCTATTATGCAAGATAATTAGCAGGAGTAAAACTGTGTAAATGATCACATGTACTCGCGTAATTCTCTTATAAAACAGCAACTTATGATGGTAATTTTCAAAGGGTTGCGAGGGCACACATTGACACGTCTGTGTCGGCACGCACCCAGGGATGTGGCAATTTTATACCATGCACACAGATACGCATGCATGTTACAAAATTGCCTAGGCACATGTATGTGTATGCCCTATTTTGCAACCGGGTACGCACAGCTGTGCACATCTGGATATGAGCTGCCCAGGTGGGGGAATTTTATAACAGGCACGCATCCATGCCATAACCAGTTTCACCAGTTCATCACCAGTTTGCTCAGCCTAGAGCTAGGTCTTCGAACCCCCCCCCCCCCCTGCTTCTTCAGCCTGCACTCTCCCCAGTTACCCCAGACCCCTTAAAGCACTCAGGGATGCCTGGTGTTTTTTGTTTGTTTGTTTTAAACATACATCTCCTCCGTGGCAAAAGTAAAGTTGAGTGGCACTGGATCTGAGCTAGCACCCAGGCATGTAAGTACTTGTGTGCACTTCTCTTGGCCCCACTCTGGGATGCCCATACCCTACCCCCACACCACCCATTTTCTGTTCCAAGTGTGATATTCACATATCGGGAAATGTGCATGCATGTAGGTGGCTTTTATGTCCTACATGCGCTCACATCTCCCAATTTTGGCATGTGCCCAGTTTTTAAAATTCACCTTTTTGTGCATATCTTTTGGCCCCACCCCAGAACACCCCTAGACCGCCCTTTTTTCACATGTAGATGTGTACGCAAAAGTGAAAATATGCAGGTATGTTTTTAGGTTTATAAAATCACTAGTACAAACTATTTACATGCATATAAGCTAATTTTTACATGTGCAACTCTTTGAAAATTCACCTCAGTATTTGCAAATGATGCATGCTATTTGCAAAAATTAATAACCTCATAAAACCAAATTTAAAAAATAAATTCAACCAATAAATGAACCAAACCAAAATAAAATGTTGTCTTTACTTGTACAGAGAGAGTGGAGATATGATACAGATTTTTAAATATCTGAAAGGTATTAATGATGCATAAGAATGAAATCTTTTCTTTTTTTTCCACTTATATCTTTATTCGAATGAAATGTTTTCTGATAGAAAGGAAGCTGTAGAAGCAGGAATCATAATATGAAACTCAAACGGGATAGAGTCAGGAACAATGTCAAGAAATATGTCTTCATAGAAAGGGTGGAGAATTCATGGAAGGTCCTCCTGGAAGAGGTGGTGAAAAACAATAATGGAATTCAAAAGAGTGTGGGACAAACACAGAGGATCCCTACAGACTAGAGAATGGAAATTAAAAAAATGGAGTAACCTGTGATAAATTTAGGAGGGGCAGTTACTATCCTTAACAGAAGACATGGGGGCAGTTACTACCCTAAACACCTTGCTAGGCAGACTGGATGGACCATTTGGGTCATTTTTATGCTATCTTTTTCTATGTTACACAGAAGCATAGAAACATAGAAATGACAGCAGAAAAGGACCAACCAGTCTGCCCAGCAAGCTAATGGTAGTATCTGCCGTGCCGTACGGGTCATCCCCATACTTACGAGTTTCCCAGACCATAAAGGTCAGGGCCCATGTTGGTTGCTGTCTGAATCCCATTCCCCGTTACCTCTTACCATTGAAGTAGAGAGTAATGTTGAGTTGTATCAAAGTATCAGGCTTATTGGTTAAGGTTATTAACAGCCACATCAGCAAGTTTCCCCCATGTTTATTTGTTTTCCCAGACTGTAAAATTAAATGTCTTTATTGGTTGCTGTCTGAATTGAATTCCCCTTTTCTTCCTTTCCCCCTGCTGTAAAAGTAGAGAGCAATACTGGATTTGCATCAACAATATGAAGGCTTATTGGTTAAGGGTAGTAACTGCCACACCAGCAAGTTACCCCCATGCACTCTTTTCTTCATTTCCAGCCTCTAGCCTTTAGGAATCCACAGTGTTTATCCATGCTTCTTTGAAATCCTTCACTGTTTTAGTCTTCACCACCTCCTCTGGAAGGGCATTCCAGGCAGTCACCACTCTCTTGGTGAAGAAATATTTCCTGACATTGGTTCTGAGTCTTCCTCCCTGGAGTTTCATTATGTGACCGCCTAGTTCTACTGATTTCTTTCCAATGGAAAAGGTTTGTTGATTGTGCATCATTTAAACCTTTCAGGTATCTGAAGGTCTGTATCATATCTCCCCCGCACCTCCTTTCCTCCAGGGTGTACATATTTAGGTCCTTCAACCTCTCCTCATAAACCAGTTGATAGAAACCCCCACCATTTGTGTTGCCCTTCTCTGAATCGCCTCCATCTTGTCTCTGTCCCTTTTGAGATACGGTCTCCAGAACTGAACACAGTACTCCAGGTGAGGCCTCACCAAGGGCCTGTACAAGGGGACTATCACCTCCTTTTTCTTACTGGTTATTCTTCTCTTTATGCAGCCCAGCATTCTTCTGGCTTTAGCTATTGCCTTGTCGCATTGCTTCACCATCTTCAGATGGCTAGACATTATTACCCCAGATGCATGACCCTGCACTTCTTGGCATTGAATCCCAGCTGCCATATCTTCGACCACTCTTCCAGCTTTCTTAAATCACATCTCATTCTCTCTACTCCTTCCGGCGTGTCCACTCTGTTGTAGATCTTAGTAGCATCCGCAAATAGGCAAACTGTACCTTCTATCCCTTCTGCAATGTTACTATGTTATAGGGATGTGAATCGTTTTAGGACGATTAAAATTATCGTCCGATAATTTTAATATCGTCTTAAACCGTTATGGAACACAATACAATACAGATTCTAACGATTTATCGTTATAAATCGTTAGAATCGTGAGCCGGCACACTAAAACCCCCTAAAACCCACCCCCGACCCTTTAAATGAAATCCCCCACCCTCCCGAACCCCCCCCCCAATAACTTAAATAACCTGCGGGTCCAGCGGCGGTCCGGAACGGCAGCGGTCCGGAACGGGCTCCTGCTCCTGAATCTTGTCGTCTTCAGCCGGCGCCATTTTCCAAAATGGCGCCGAAAAATGGCGGCGGCCATAGACGAAAAAGATTGGACGGCAGGAGGTCCTTCCGGACCCCCGCTGGACTTTTGGCAAGTCTCGTGGGGGTCAGGAGGCCCCCCACAAGCTGGCCAAAAGTTCCTGGAGGGGGTCGACTGCAGGAGGTCGTTCAGCGAGGGTTCCGGCGCCTCGCTGAACGACCTCCTGCAGTCGATCTCCTGCCGGCGCCATTTTCCGTACGGAAACGATTCGCGGCGGGAAATCGCTCCCTGACCCCCGCTGGACCTCCAGGAACTTTTGGCCAGCTTGTGGGGGGCCTCTTGACCCCCACGAGACTTGCCAAAAGTCCAGCGGGGGTCCGGAAGGACCTCCTGCCATCCAATCTTTTTCGTCTATGGCCGCCGCCATTTTTCGGTGCCATTTTGGAAAATGGCGCCGGCTGAAGACGACAAGATTCAGGAGCAGGAGCCCGTTCCGGACCGCTGCCGTTCCGGACCGCCGCTGGACCCGCAGGTTATTTAAGTTATTTGGGGGGGGGTTCGGGAGGGTGGGGGATTTAATTTGAAGGGTCGGGGGTGGGTTTTAGGGGGTTTTAATGTGCCGGTTTTTCGATTTTTCGATTTTTCGATTTTTAACGATTTTTAACGATTTTTCACGATATTTTACCCCCCCAAACGGCAACAATACGATTCCCTCCCCCTCCCAGCCGAAATCGATCGTTAAGACGATCGAGGACACGATTCACATCCCTACTATGTTACAGTTCACAGTTCATAGGCACTAGTTCAAGGAAATAAGTAAGAAATAGCAAAATAAACAGGAGAAAACGGATTCTTTTTCCACTGATTTTTCTCTCGTTTTTTGTTTGTTATGATAAACACTGATAAATTCCCAGAGAACATAAAATAAAAACCGAATATAAATGTCCCTAGAAATCCAGTAGAAGAACTGCTACTTAGCTTGTATTGTGATATTTCAGGAGATCATCTAATGAGAGGTAACCCCGGTTTCACCCAGGGTCACCGTCCCAGTCCTGGGGAGCATTGGGATTGCTTTCCTGAGGTGGGAGATCATGTCTCAGGGGCTGTGAGCTGGGGGCAGGATAACCTGCAGAACCAGTACTAGACCAAGAACACTCCACAAAAAATAATATTGTGCAGACACAAGTTGTGCTCCAAAATAGAAATAGTTAACTGTAGAATCTTCAGCGATTTGTAATGGAAAGGTGGGGGGAAGGAGTGCAGGCTATTAAACCAAGGTGGTGGGGGCTTTGAGGGCCTAACTCTAGACTGGGAGAACTGGTGTACAAACTGGAGAAACTGGTCATGGCGTGGACACACCAGTTATAAAATACCCTGACTTGCATGGTAGAAACTCGATTTACATGGCTAGGAGCGCGCGTGCACATTAAAAATGCGCACATGTGTGCGTGGCCAGGCTATTTTATAACATGTGCATATATGTGCATGCACGTAATAAAATGGCCGCGTCCCTATGTGTCAAAGATTTTTATTCTTCTTATTATTAGTTTTGGAGTTTCTGGGTGTTTACATAAAAACAGTCACACAGATTTTGTGTTTTAATTTTTATGAATTATTTTTGCATGGAATATAATGTTACTTACGGAGGAAGAACACCATCAATTCCAGGATGCAGGATCTTTTTTTTTGTTGTTCTTCCTCTGGCTTCAGAGCTTCAGAGCGATACATAGGAATAATTTTTTAAAAATGCATATTTCAAAACGTGTTTTCTCTTTTATTTTTCAGCGAAAATATCAAAGGAATACTAATCAATGACTGAGGCAAGAAAGCCACAGTGAAGTCTATTTTTTTTCACTGAAACATGCACCATGCTGTGACACACTCGCCCAGGAGCAGGGGAAGATTGATGGCCAGACATGTGGAGGGAACTGCCATTGATTGAAATCAGACAACTGCAAGCTGTGAGGGAGATCCAGGGGAAACCATTTTGACCGCAGCAGGCCAGTCGTAGCACATTTGGACAGGGGCCTTCCTCCGTCTGCAGCCTGTGCTGCAGGCAACAGAGAAGCCCGTGGAGCACAGTGAATTCAAGAGCGAACAGCAGAAGTGGCTACCACTGGACGTGAAGTACACATGCTGCCCTCTTCGCTTGCATCCGTCTCCTACACCCTGTTCTAGAAACAGAGAACCCGCTATTCAAAGTGCTTCCCATCTCCCCCAAACTTGGAGAGCATGCGAAGGCAAACGTTCCACTTTTATACTGCTAGAAAGGCAAAACACAGCCTACCCAGATTTTTCAGAGGTATAAAAACAAAATGTGCATGCAGTTTGACTTTGGATAGAACTCTTTTATTGCTTTAAATAGAGGGGGGAAAATGGAAAATTGTCAGTGCATTGCTTGGCATCCATCACCGAGATTACAAACAGAGTTCAGCGTGGGTAACAATTGCGTAGCTGTGCACTTGCACTAAGACATTTTTATTTCATTAGGGGTGTCAGTTTACAGCCATTAGCTGAGCAGATTGGACAGGACCAAAATGTGCTTTTTTTTGTGCCTTATCACTAGATCACTCTTCCATTATTCAGGTCTTTAAAAAAAAAAAAAAAAGCATTAAGTGCATTATGTTTTGTGGCCTGTCTCTGTCCTCTAGCCAGAAGAGTCTGAAATAGTTTTTTTTTATTGGAAATCATTATTTAAATTCCAGCACTGCAGAGAATATTGATCTTTTCGTGTGTAATGGTTCCCAGACTACAGAAAGGGGCTCCAACTAGGCCGACATAATGTCAGTGACAATTCATTTTCCCCCCCGTTTATGATGCTGGTTTAATATCCTGAATAAACCACTTAACACCAGCCCCTTCGTAACATCTGTCAGGGCCCTTCTAGTTGACTGTTTCTCACACTGTGTGCTTGCAGGCAGCTCTGCGGCTGAGGCTGAAAACATATTCCTCTCAGGGGCCTTGGAATGCCTTAGACATTCAAACCTACCCCTACCCTCCAACCCAACACAGAACACACTCAGAACAGCTGTTGTAACTTTCCAGGACACTCCTAAATTTTTTAAATATGTGCCATATAAAAATAAAATTTAGGACAGTGATGTGTTCAGGAGCTGCATATGAGTGTCTTTTTTTTATGATCAAGAAAGAGGCTATGGTGCATATTGTATTCGTGGTGTCTCTGGCCTATATATTTTCACATTCTTCTTTCGGGTGCTCGGGTTTTATCGAAGGCTAGGCTCGGAAGCAGGCAGGAATCTGAATCCTCAGAGTGAAGCTAAGCAGTTTGCCTTGCTTAGGAACCCAGTTAAATTAATTTGCATTCACGGGCCTGATCAGATTTAAAAGGCTACAGGTGTGAGCTAGAAATTTCCAGACTAATTGATTCTAAATAAAGAGCTATGTACTACTGCAGGACGCGATCATAAATACCGAACTGGCCAGAAAAAAACATCTTTTGATTCTCTTTCAGAAAAGCTTAAGTTTTAAAATGCATTACACCAGGAGTTTCATTAACAGTCATTCAAATAAACATTAAATAGTGCACTGCAAGATGAGCATGAAGGCTGGTCGGATTGGAGTAAGCGTGGCCTCATTCCCCTGGATTGGAGCCTAGGAGAAGTTAACTTCATCAGTTCTTGTAATGTTGACTTGTGTTCTTAAACATTTTGCTTGGAATTTTTTAAATTCTCTGTTCTTTAATGGTTCTTTTTAAAGTAACGCACATTTCTTTCCTTAGATAAGTGCATAAAACAATGCTGTTTATGCTTTATTTAACTGTATGCTACGGCAGAAATCAGAAACAGGAGTTTGCTGTCATTGCTGGAGATGTGCAAGGTTTTCAGAAAATAAAATAAAATTGGTGAGCTAGTTTGACAATCTCCCAGGTAAGTAGAGGAATCACAAATTCAATGCAGATTCGCACCAATCTGCATCAAATCTGGTCAAATTTTCCCCAGATTTTTTTTTGACAATCTTCTCTAGTGAATCTGGTGAAGATCAAACAAGTGCTGACAAACTCACACCGGACAGGAAATTTGCTTAACTTGAGCTTGACCTGGAATTTTCTGCACCTGTCATCTTTCTGTTCAGCTAATTTTGAGAACAAACTTTCTTTACATTTTGAAATACATATGCAGTCCTATTAAAAATGATGCTTGTAGCTTAAGAAGCAAATATAGCATTGGAAAAGGTGCTTTAGAGCAAAATACCTATCCAAGCTTGGAAAGATTTCCAATAAATGGACATAGAATCTAGATTCTGTCAGATCTTCACTAGACTCTGATACTCACAGATGAAACTTAAAAGCAAGCCGTTGTCACACTAAAGTCATTCTAGAACTGTATTTTAGGCAACATTCAACTATATAAAAACAAATTCAGTTGCAGATCACAATTTTAGCCATATTTTGCTGTTTTTGCAGTTGTGCAAATGATTGTCAATGAATAATTAAAAATAGAAACAAAAAGAATTTAAAAAAAATATCACTGAATCACTTTCAAATGCATGATCCTGACTTAAAAAACCTGAATTCTAAAATCAGACTTATCCTGCAATAGTTAGCAACCCATTACGAGGACAGAAGGCTAAATGTCTTGCCTACCCTTGTCAGGCTATATCAAGAAATATGTAAATCTATTACATAATGGACCTCCCCCTGATTCAACAAACTCACCAAACATTCTGCAGATTCATCAAATTAGGAAAATCTGCATTTGAAGCAAAACTCAAACAGGATTTCTTCAAATCGGCAGCTCTACTTCAGGTGACAGGTATTTTGAAGAGCAGCCAGGAAATTTTTAGGAGCCACGCCAAGAGTTTCAGACCTGGTTTTCTTGCAGATTTACTGGGAAAAATCCACTGTATTTACCCAGCAGAAATTGGGAAAATTCCCAAATTTTCATTGATATCAAAACAAGCTGAAAATCCACCTGGTCCAAGTTTTGGCTGAATGGTTTGCACATCTCCAGTTGAATGTTGTCTTGCCGTTTTAAACTGTGTTTTGGTATGTTTCTTTATGCTAATTTATCATATCCTCTTCATAGTTCTCTGTGTTGGCTAAGCAGTCAGGAGTAGAGCTTAAAGCTAGATGGCAGTGTGAAACACAGCATGTACACTGAGCAAGGATTGTTAACAGAAAAGACACCCAGAAGTGCTCATTAATGACAAAGAATTAAACTAAATGAAAATATCAAAAAGCAAACTGGCTCCACTATTTATAATATCAAAAACTACCAAAGGTGTGAAGCATATATATAGTATATAGTATGAAATCTGCCCAGCAATAAGGCAGGATAAAATCTGATAATGTTTTAATGGCTGAGGAAGGAAATCCTAAACAAGGTGCTTTGATGACTAGGAACACAGTCATAATGTGAGCACTATAGTATAATCATGTACCATGACAAGGAAAACTTTCTGCAATATTTTTTAATATAATCAAAATTTAAAGTCGAAACCAACTCAAAAGGTTTTGTGACAGATAGTGGTATTAAAAAGAATATATATATATATTTTTTTCAAGTCTTTTAATCATAATAGATTCAGATGTTCTTGTTGAAAATAAACAATTTCCCTAAACATCCACAAAGAGCTCTTGCAATATATTGAAAAGACAATATTGTGAATATATCTTCTCGAGTTAAACTGGAATTCTACAGGAAAATGTCCCCACAGTATCACAAAATGTTGGCACTTGGCTCTAGCAATGCATTGATAGAAGATTGCAAAAGCAGCATTGTAGATGTATCCACTCGAATGACACTGGACTTGCACAAAATAGCCCAATATTGCCAGTATTTTGTCATCAAGCCTCTTCATAGGAGAAATTTCTAAAAAGAATAATACAAAAGCAATAACGTTAACCATTACATTTAGTTGCTGAACAGATCAAAAAAAATATTCCATACTCTTTAGTCTATAATACAAACTGACTTCAGCATTCTAATTGGTGTCTTAAAGACCAAACCATCAGCATTTTTAAAGAGATTGGTCAAACAGACCGATCAGAAATCCTAAACCATTGATGTATACTGAAACTCTTCAGAAAAATACATTCCTCTCAATATCTTTATTCAACCCAGTAGAAGAGGACCGGAAGGCTCATCTGCATACTGCTCCCAGCATCCCTCGGGAGAGGACTCCAGATGTCACAGCAAGTGATCCAGGTTTCTAACTCCAGCACCCCAGCTTTCAGAGACCCCGTACCATTTACAGTAGAAGAGGACCAGAAGGCTCATCTGCATACTGATCCCAGCATCCCCCAGGAGAGGACTCCAGAGGTCACAGCAAGCAATCTAGGTTTCTAACTCCACAGCCCCAGCTTTCAGAGGCCCTGCACCCTTTGCAGTAGAAGAGGACCAGAAGCACGTGCCACTAGGCACGCAACTCTCAAACCTCTCATTCCTTTGAGTAAAGATTAACTTAATGGTGGTCGAAGAGGATTGGTAAGTATAGCCTTGGAAATTCTTAGGACTTAATAAAAATGTTTGGAAACAGTTTTAATAGTGGGATATATTCATAAGAACATAAGAACATTCCATACTGGGTCAGACCAAGGGTCCATCAAGTCCAGCATCCTGTTTCCAACAGTGGCCAATCCAGGCCATAAGAACCTGGCAAGTACCCAAAAACTAATGTTCCCATTGCTAGTAATAGCAGTGGCTATTTTCTAAGTCAACTTAATTAATAGCAGGTAATGGACTTCTCCACCAAGAACTTATCCAATCCTTTTTTAAACACAGCTATACCTTGTGCACTAACCACATCCTCTGGCAACAAATTCCAGAGTTTAATTGTGCGTTGAGTAAAAAAGAACTTTCTCCAATTAGTTTTAAATGTGCCACATGCTAACTTCATGGAGCGCCTCCTAGTCTTTCTATTATCTGAAAGAGTAAATGACCGATTCACATCTACCCGTTCTAGACTTCTCATGATTTTAAACACCTCTATCATATCCCCCTTCAGCCGTCTCTTCTCCAAGCTGAAAAGTCCTAACCTCTTTAGTCTTTCCTCATAGGGGAGCTTTTCCATTACTCTTATCATTTTGGTAGCCCTTCTCTGTACCTTCTCCATCGCAATTATATCTTTTTTGAGATGCGGCGACCAGAATTGTACACAGTATTCAAGGTGCAGTCTCACCATGGAGCGATACAGAGGCATTATGAAATTTTCTGTTTTATTCACCATTCCCTTTCTAATAATTCCCAACATTCTGTTTGCTTTTTTGACTGCCGCAGCACACTGAACCGACAATTTCAATGTGTTATCCACTATGACGCCTAGATCTCTTTCTTGGGTTGTAGCACCTAATATGGAACCTAACATTGTGTAACTATAGCATGGGTGATTTTTCCCTATATGCATCACCTTGCACTTATCCACATTAAATTTCATCTACCATTTTGATGCCCAATTTTCCAGTCTCACAAGGTCTTCCTGCAATTTATCACAATCTGCTTGTGATTTAACTACTCTGAACAATTTTGTATCATCTGCAAATTTGATTATCTCACTCGTCGTATTCTTTCCAGATCATTTATAAATATATTGAAACGTAAGGGTCCCAATACAGATCCCTGAGGCACTCCACTGCCCACTCCATTCCACTGAGAAAATTGTCCATTTAATCCTACTCTCTGTTTCCTGTCTTTTAGCCAGTTTGCAATCCACAAAAGGACATTGCCACCTATCCCATGACTTTTTACTTTTCCTAGAAGCCTCTCATGAGGAACTTTGTCAAACGCCTTCTGAAAATCCAAGTATACTACATCTACCGGTTCACCTTTATCCACATGTTTATTAACTCCTTCAAAAACGTGAAGCAGATTTGTGAGGCAAGACTTGCCTTGGGTAAAGCCATGCTGACTTTGTTCCATTAAACCATGTCTTTCTATATGTTCTGTGATTTTGATGTTTAGAACACTTTCCACTATTTTTCCTGGCACTGAATTCAGGCTAACCGGTCTGTATTTTCCAGGATCGCCCCTGGAGCCCTTTTTAAATATTGGGGTTACATTAGCTATCCTCCAGTCTTCAGGTACAATGGATGATTTTAATGATAGGTTACAAATTTTTACTAATAGGTCTGAAATTTCATTTTTAGTTCCTTCAGAACTCTGGGGTGTATACCATCCGATCCAGGTGATTTACTACTCTTCAGTTTGTCAATCAGGTCTACCACATCTTCTAGGTTCACTGTGATTTGATTCAGTCCATCTGAATCATTACCCATGAAAACCTTCTCCAGTACGGGTACCTCCCCAACATCCTCTTCAGTAAACACCGAAGCAAAGAAATCATTTAATCTTTCCATGATGTCCTTGTCTTCTCTAAGTGCCCCTTTAACCCCTTGATCATCTAACGATCCAACTGACTCCCTCACAGGCTTTCTGCTTCGGATATATTTTAAAAAGTTTTTACTGTGAGTTTTTGACTCTACGGCCAACTTCTTTTCAAATTCTCTCTTAGCCTGTTTTATCAATGTACTTGTAACATGGATTGGCAACTGTTGGAAACAGGATGCTGGGCTTGATGGACCCTTGGTCTGACCCAGTATGGCAATTTCATATGTTGTTATGTTATGTTCTTATGTACAAAAGGGGTAACAGAGTTTAAAGTATGAATCCAGTACTGTTCACAGCATAAATGAATGGTGTCATGATTGCCACCTCAGATATTATTGAGTGGCTGTTCCAAAGCAGAAAAAGTTAAATTTTGAAACTGATGTGCAAAAGGAGTTGTATCAGAAGAAAATAAGAAATTAGATACACCATTAGTCAAACATTACTTAACCTTTGCACATCAGTTTCAAGATTCCATCATTTTATGTGCCCAGTCCGGGGGGTTACAGTTGCAAAACTGTTTCCTTTGCATGGCATATCATTATATTATAGTGATCACATTATCACTGTGTTCATAGTCATCAAAGCACCTTGTTCATGAAACAATGCCTCAGCCATTAAAGCATAATCAGATTTTTATCCTGATTTCTTGCTGGACAGATTGTCGTATATGTACATATGCTTAATTCATCTGTTTATGGTCTCTCAGGTATTCTGAAAAATTGAGATGGAGATTCAGAAGATTTAGATTTAACTATTTACATTTTCCAAACCTAAGCTCAAGGTGAGTTACAGTTCAGTTACTACCTTATTTCAACCTGAATTTCTGACATAAAACAGGAATGAAGCTGGAACAGTAAAGCGTTCGTTTTGATTTCTAAAAGCCTCAAACTCTCATCATTTACTGAAGGAGATAACATCATTCTGTAAATAGCTGGAGTGAATGGGAGTTGATGTCCGACACAAGAAAGAAAGAAAGTACATTGGCAACATTAAGAGGCTGATTCAATGAACTCCATGGACCTTCATACTGACATAAATGACTATTTACAGCATATGACCATGCAGCCTTTCTCAAGCATAAGCATGAGTGGATACAGAGGTATAAACACACTCCAAGCCTTTGTAAATGAGGCATTAATTATGAAACGATTCTGTAGACCATAAAAAGTTGCATGCTGTTCGCTAAAGCACACAGACTTGTGTGAACCTTTACATAGGCTTTTCTGCCTCTAAAATTTGTTTCCACCTCAGGAGCTCATTTTAGAGGGAGAAGACTATTTTCTCTAAGACCGTGGGAAACAGGGGATGGCTAAAGAGAATGGTTGCAGTGTTACAGAATCTTTCATCTCTAGGCCACCCTTACAAATCCTAGGTAAGCTGATTGTATCTCCACTAGATGACCTTAGATTCAGAGTTAGAGTAGAGAAGAGGAGTGCGCACCACCTTCTCTCAGCACACCCTGTGTGGCTAAGTGGCGAGTCCTTGTCTGTTCAGAGTCGGAGTTCAGTGCAGAAATTTTGAGTGTGGCATTTTGAGTTGGAAGTCAAAGTAATAGGAGTGTATTTTTTATTTGGTCCCCTATCCCTGGGTGGGCTAGGCCTCATGACCTGCTGTCCCAGGATGGGAAGGAAGTATTGTACCTCTCTAGTCCACAAACTGGCTAGTGGGGTTTCTTCATCAATGTTTTTGCAGTTTATCTAAGGGATTTTAGATGTTTCACTTTTTGGAGTTTTCTAGATTCCCTGGTCCCTGCCTCTAGGAGAGATTAGGATGAGAGAAGAACTGCTGTTTCCATCTCACACCCTGTAGATAGACAGTGGTGGCTCTTGTTGGAGTAACTAAGTATTATTCTGTGGAGATTTTGGCCCTTTTGTTCAGGAGAAAGTTTGCTGACCCCCTTGCTGCCTCAGAATGGGGAAAGGAAAGGAGTTTATTTTTTCTCTCTGCCCTGCACTTTTCATCCTGTAGAGGAGAAGTGAGAGTAAGAACTTTATGTTCATCTAGAGACCCCATCAGAATCTCTACCCCAGGAAAAGAGAAAAGGATTACCGTAGGTAGGTTGGAGAATCTGAATTTCATCTGGACCTCAGGCATTGTTTGGGAAGGGATTCCTCAACGTTTTGGAGATCCCTGGTTCACCTGGGATATGTACCGTTCCAGAGCCCTGGAGGCATATCCTTCCCCCGTTGGGGAATCCATGCCCCAGGGCTGCTTGACTGTACAAGAACTTATCTCTAGGATCAAGTGTGACCCTCTTCACTTCTCAGGGCAATCCAGAAGAGGGTTTTGTGAAATGAGATGGAGGTCTCAATACAGGTCTAGATGCCATAGCAAAGTGTGCACATCGTGGCTTCTGTCAGATTCCTATAAACTTTGCTGCAAACCTCATCATTAATTCATGACAAGGACGCAAGGAAAGAGAAAGGAATTAGGAGGTTGCTGCCACCTGGTTTTGTATGCCCTGTAGGTCTTCTGGGTGCAGGAGGTGGAGCTAGTAGACACCAGGAGACTGACCCAGTAGGGGTGGAGACAGAGATGGACAACATTGGCATGAAGAACAGGAGAACGAAAAGAAGAAAGTGTACAACAGCAGTACAGAAAGAACTGAGCAGCTGAGCAAAGAACACAACTCAGACACCCAGGAAAAATAGCCTATTGGCAACTAAAGCCTCAGGAAGACCTCTTTTACCACATATAGCAAAGAACATCAAACACTAGAAATCTGGATTTCTTTATTAGAAGGCCTGAAAAAGGCATCAGTCTAACAATAAGAAAACATAAGAAGTCATATGAAAGGAAGCAATGATAATCAACAAAAAGGAAGTAGGTACAGCTGTTTTTCAGATAAGATTGCATAAGCACTCCAGAAAGTCCCAATGACAATGGAAACAAATGGATGAGCAATCTAAGATTTATAGGCTGAGGACCAGGCCCGACTGCTTTTCAAGCTGCTTTTCTGGGTCAAAGGAACACGTCTTGGTAGACAGGTGCCATAAACATGATCCAATGTCACCTCAGTTCAGGTAAGTTGTACCAATCTGCCGTGTCCTTTTTAATGGTTGATTCACCTGCAACCTTGAATCCTTTACCCAGGGCCATCTTTCCTCTTTAGGGAGAAGAAGTGGTCTAGCGCTTAAGAGTGATACCAGGGAAACCAGGCTTCAAATCCCACTGGCGCCCCTAGTGACCTCGGGCAATGAAAACTGCAAACTCTTTTAGGCACGGAAATTTTGAACCTTCCTCTATTGCTCCGACAGCAATGCTAGTCGCACACACTACTAAAATTGCCGTCAGAGTCTATCGATGACAGCAACGTTAATAGCGTCTGCTGCTGTCACTCCTGTTAGAGGAACAGAGGCCACTGAGAGCGCAGTACTTCACCCCTGGCTCCCAGCGTGGCCTAAGGAGTTTGGGAAGGTTCTGGATGGGCTGGGAGGGTAGGGGTAGGGGTGCCAGTGTTGAGGACTGTAGAGGGGGGGTACGGAGCAATTATTTAAATTTAAATTGTGTGGGTTTTTTTTTATTTATTTATTATTTATATGCTGCATGATCCAAAGTACTCATAGGGGCCGCACACGTCTATGGCCTGTGACAGAGTTTAATTATTTGGGGTGGGTGGGGGGGAGAGCAGGGTGGGGTCAAATGCTATCCCATCACAAGTTTTTTATTTTTTGGGGGGGGAGGTATAGAGGACTGGTGAGGAATAGGGCCTGAGTCCAAGGGTTTATATGTTTTTTTGTGGCTTAACTGCAGTGCCTATATACTTAAAGGTGAATTTTAAAAACTGGGCGTGAGCCAAAGTTGGGAGATGTGTGTGCTTAGAAGACATGAGTGTGTCCACTGATTTTAAAAGCCACCCACATCCTGGCACAGGTCCCAATGCACAAATATCTCACAACGTACATAAGGCTGGAGTGTGGGCATGGAGTGGGTGGGGCATCGGGCGTTCTGGGACGGGGCCATGAGACGTGCGGGTAAGAACCAACTTCTGCTATTTAGGAGGTGTAAATCTTAATAAAATTATTTCCAGGCATTTGTGAGGGGTTAAAGGTGTCTGGGTGACTAGGGGGGGGGGGGGGGCGGGTAATCCAGGCTAATGAACCAGGGAGGTTTGGAGGACCTAGCTGTAAACTGGGTGAACCGATGGATGAACTGGTGAAACTGGTCACGGCTTCCATGCGTGCCTGATATAATAAAATTCCCTCACTTACGTGGCGCAAACCCAATTTACACTGCCGGGCGCAGAAGCTTAATCTTGGGCGCACATATTATGCACGCCTAGGTTATAAAATAGCCTAGGCGTGCATAATATACCATACGCGCATGCACGCATGCGCGTATGGTATAAAATTTCCGCGTCTTTGGAGATGCGCCGATGCACCCGTTTGAAAGTTGCCAGCCCTGAACGTAGGGTCCTTATTTTGTAGCTGAAGCAGTGGAGGGTGAAATGACTTGGTCGCAAGAAGCAATGGGATTTGAGCACTGACTTCCCTGGTTCTCAGCCTCCTGCTCCAGACCACTCCCGCATGGCAAATAACCTAGGACCGCTCTCCACCCCGCCCAGATTATACTGGCTAAACTTAGCTACAAGGCTAAGTTGGAGCTCCGCCCTTGGAACGCCCGCACGCCTCCGTTTATTTATCCAGCTACGCTTTAACCAGGTAATAACGTAAGCTGTTTGTGGGGGGAGGGGAATATTTGAACCCCAGTTTTGTCTGTCTGTCCCAAACTTAGGGCCAGATGCATTAAGGCTTTCCTCCCATTTTGTGTCTATGGGGAAAAAAAATCCTTTAACAGTAGATTTTCAGAGGCTTGCATGCGGCAAAACCCGGAGATACGTGTGACTCGGACGCGTGCGGGTTACTCAGATTTTAAAGGGCCCACGGCCATGCGCACATGGTCCCATCCTGCAGATAAAAAATGTTTTGCGAAAGAGGGGTGGGGCCTGGGGGCGGGGCACGGGCGCTCCTGATTTTCCCAATGAAACCAGGGCGTAGCTCTTAAACGCACAAGCGCGCCGGGGGTCCCCGTCCATGCACCTTTACTTCAGCTATGAATGGTGTGTAAGCAGAAAAATAAAAAAAATCCTGCCCGGTCAGCGGTGTTTTAAGCTTAGAGGTAAAGAAAGGCAGGCGAGCTAGGCGAGTATGGAGGTCCCTATCCTTCAACTGGGGAAACTGGGAATGGCCTGGGGAAACGGCTATCGGCGTCGCCGCGCACATCTACTAAAATCCCTCCCCCACTCACGCGCTCGGGATGCATTGCACGTACACGTGCGCGTCAGTTTGAAAGTTACCATCTTAGTGAATCAGGTGCTTGGCTGGGCAGTTCCTTTTCATCTCAAAAGCCTTGTACAAAAGAAGCATTGTTTCTAAAATGTTGCAATGCTTTTTTTGAGCTTTATATGGCCCTACATTGGCCAACGCGGCCATAAATCTTTTGGGGGTAAATTTTGAAAAGATTTCCTCATGTAAAATCTACATATATGTGTGTGTGTAAATAGCATGCGCATACATGTAGGCTGTTTTGTGAACATCATGAATATGCGCATGCTTACAGTTTTGTGCATAAATGATAGGAAGGGATAAAAGGGGCAGATGAAGGATGTTCTGGTGCAGAGCTCAGAGGGGATGTGCACAAGCTGCTGTTTTGTAAGTGGTATTATTCACACGTACATTACTGAGCTCGTCATTATTCTTTTATACCTGCTAAGAGGGATGGTATCTTTTAAATGAGCGCGCGCGCGCCCCCTTATGCGTACATATGTGAGCGCATGAATCTTATGTAAACCTAAGGGGTCACTAGATGGTGCTGTAGCTCATTATACTGGGGTCATGCATTACTGTGTATAGTTAATGGGGAGTTCAAATGGTTATCCTATACCTTATGTAAGCCTTTCTCCGGGGTTTGCATGTTCCCTAAGGGCCATAAAAGTATTTATGTGCTGGGGCTCTCTCCACAATCAATTTTCCCCTTATCTCCAGTTCCCAAGGGGTGGGTCCTTTCTATTGGGTTTGAAGGCAGTCCTTCTTGGCCCATGCGGTGGTATATGATATTCCAAGCCTGTGTTTTACTTTCTGATCTCAAGAGGCGAGTTGCTGTGACAAACAGGCGGCACAGTGTCCTGGGTATTCAAAATAAAGTTTACCGTTTTTTCCGAATTGAACTCAAATGTCCAATCCGTCTAAAACTGTGAGATTACAGTTGTGTTGATTACAGATTATTTTCTTTTTCTCTGGGTATGGGTCCTGTCTCTCAGTTCCCTGGGATGAAGCTTACCACTTCTTTACTTACAGTATAAACTATCCCAGTAATGCAGAGAAATGTTATGAGTGATGGGATCCCCTTAGTTACTGAAAACTTCCTACCTTAGTCCAACATCTCCATCTCTCGAAGCCAGCCTGTGTCCTTGTCCCTTGGGGT
The DNA here is from genome assembly GCF_901001135.1 of Rhinatrema bivittatum. Lineage (NCBI taxonomy): Eukaryota > Metazoa > Chordata > Amphibia > Gymnophiona > Rhinatrematidae > Rhinatrema > Rhinatrema bivittatum. The sequence continues at coordinate 576,812,080 of NC_042617.1, forward strand.
GAAGATCCTGATGGAGGGTCTTCAGAATTTTCTGCTCCATTTCTCTTCGCTTCTGTACTTATGAGATGGCCTTCTGGATGGAAAGGTCTGTTGAAAAATCTGGCTCCTGCAGCCCCACTTCCCAGAGTAGGGAGGGGTGAGCAAAAACCTCCCATGCACTTCACAAAAATATAACTTGCTCCTAGGCAGATTACCAAAGAGTAAGTGTCCTGGTTTCCAGCTTGGGAATGGGCCATCACTAAAAAAAACCAGGCATCCACTCCAGTCTAAAACAACAGTTATTAAGGCAGTCCCCCACCTGGCAAGCAGTGCACAGCGTGGACTAACCTTCCAAGAAAAATGCAGTGAGGAGGTACGCCTCGCTATAAAGGAAAAACTCCATCTTGTTCTTACTCCTCCAAGTCTCTAACCAAAATGCCACACCAATCCTATTCTTAGCCCCATGAAGTAACCAGAGACACCCAATCACAGTTATCCATTTTGGGAAGGGCTGTAAGGGAATGGTAGTCCTACAAAACTGTTACAGTTCCTATGGCAAAACACCAAAAAGTGCCAAAAATAATGGCACCAAAAACCAAAATGGAGGCAGAATGAAACAATATCAGGCATTGAATTAGATCCTAATTTGCCAGATAGTAAATGCAAAATATAATTCACGCATCAGCAAGCCTGACGGTGTACCCCTATGTAGATGGGCCACCCAGTCTACTACATCATTTGCGTCCTGCAGAAGTCTCTTTTTTTAGAACAGTTCCTATGGGCCATGGGCCTAAGGCCGTTTAATGGCTGACCATGGGGTCCACCACATTTAAAATAGGAATGTTCTGGTAAAAAGAGGCCTTCCAAAGTTTATGAGAGTTGTGTGATTTTTAGTTTTTTTCTATAAAGGTTAAACGTTTCTCCTATTTACCTGATCCGGGGAAATTCCAGATAGTGTTCTAAGATGGTCCAGTGGAGACGTGTGCATGTGTGTGAGTAGCAAGCATGACGTTTGAGATGGAGAGAGTGCCCTGTGCCAGGGGCTGGTTGTCTGAGGAAGGAGTCAGGAGGACAACAGGAGGCTCTGGAGGCTCTGGAGGGTCCATGCCAAGGAAAGCAGAGGAGAACAGCCGTGCTTCAATAGAAGTGCTACCAAGGACCCAATGAGTGGGTTTGAGCCTGAGGGCAGAGACCAGAATGGATTACAATAATGAGCAAGCAGAGAGATTGAGGTTTCCCGCAATCCAGAAGTGAACAGACATGCAAGAGTGTGGATTACAAATTCTTGCAGATTAAGGAAGAGTTTGGAATCTGGAATTTGGATGCAGAGACTGTGCTGAGGATGCTGGCCAGACTGAAGGGGAAGATTGCAGCTGGTTATCTCAGTGCAGGGCTCGGGACTGACACTGTGCCCAACGGGCTGGAGGGGTACAGACCCAGGAGTTCCTTCTGTGTGTGAACTGAATCTGAAAAGTGACTACTGAGTGCTGGAAAGGGAAGAAGTTTCAATTTGCACATCTCAGAAATGTAAAATGGAGGAAAGGAGGAGCAGGGGTGTTATGATACAAACCTTCAGATACTTGAAAGGTTTTAATGATCCAAAGTCAATGACAAACCTTTTCCATTACAAAAAAATCAGCAGAACCAGGGGTCATGATTTAAAACTCCAGGGAGGAAGACTCAGAACCAATGTCAGGAAGTATTTCTTCACAGAGAGGGTGGTGGATGCCTGGAATGCCCTTCCGGAGGAAGTGATGAAGACTAAAACTGTGAAGGACTTCAAAGGGGCGTGGTATAAACACTGTGGATCCATCAAGTCTCAAGGATGTGAATGAAGAGAAGAGGCATGGGGGTACTTGCGGGAATGATGGCTACTTCCTGTTGCGACCGTCGCTGCTTGACATCCTCACTCCGCCCTCTTTACCTCTGTGGCGACTCCCTCCGGGTCTGATGGATGGCTGGCTGCCACGGTGTCTCCATGCCGTCTCCCTCCGGCGTCCCCAGACCGGCTCGACGTTGCAGATCTGCCATGTTGCCTGAAGTCCTAGGGCGCGCGCGCGCACACACTCTGATTGAAGTACCAGCAAGGGGCGCGACTCTCAGGGGCGTCCCCCTGAGATGACATCATCTACTTCCAATATTTAAAGGTCTCTTTATTGCTAACAATCTGAGTTAGCAAGGACTCGCTTCAGCTGTCCAAGCTACTCTGCCTCCTCGGACTTACTAGAGGTACCCGCTCCTCGGGGGCCTCGCTCTTTTTCTTTATTTTCAGATTACAGATAGGAACCGGTACTCGCTCCTCGAGGGCCCATGTTCCTGGACACTCTGAAGATTCTCTACTGCCTGGAAGCTATCGCTGCTACAAACATTTGTGAGTTACCATTCCTCTCTCAGAGCTTTCCCTGCAACCAGGTACTCGCTCCTCGAGGGCCTAAACCTTTCCAGCTCCTGAGCTTCCGTGAGACCTTATGTGAGTTTTGTCATCTAGTTCTGTTCATGAACTCTGTCTACTCTGCCTATTGACTTTCTACAGTTTCTCAATAGCTCAGCCACCCTGGATCGCGGTTCCAGTGCCTGAGGGACTACAGCCCTGCCGGGCATATCAGCTCACTACTGCCACCTCTGGTGGTTTCAAAAACCTGTTTAATAAAAGAACTAATGTGTGTCTGTCTCCATACTCAAGCCTAGCCGGTGGTCCCTCTCGGGATATCCTCCCGAGGGCATGGTCATCTTCCACTGGCCCAGGGATCCACCCACATCTATATCAGATTCATTACAGATTGCTACTCCTTAGCAAGACGATATCTGAGACACTACAAGATTGCTGACTACTCCTCCTTAGGAGCCCGCAACACAGAGCTTTCCTAATAGATTGCTAACTCCTATCTGATTGCTCCTCCCATCAGATAGCGGAACATAACAGATTGCTAACTACTAGCATCAGATTCCAACCCTTCCTGGTGATTAATACCCTTATTCAATAAACATACACATGGTTAATGCGACTCCAACATTGCTCTATGCAAGAGGAAATGGGGGACAAAGGATTTGCATTCACAAATAAGCATGGGAGTAGCTTGCTTGTTTTGGCAGTTACTACCCCTAACCAATTAAACATGATACTTCACTTTGAATACATATACAGCACAGCTCACTGCTTCAACGGCAGGGGGGAATGAAGATAAGAGGATTTACAGTCAGACAACTACCAACTAGGATTGAATTGCATAGTCTGGATAAACAAATAAGCGTGGGAATAGCTTGCTAGTTGCGGCGGTTACTACCCCAAACCAATTAAGCCTGATACTTCACTTTGATTACATATACAGCGCAGCTCACTGCTTCAATGGCAGGGGGGAATGAAGATAAGAGGATTTACATTCAGACAACTACCAATTAGGATTGAATTGCATAGTCTGGGAAAACAAATAAGCATGGGAGTAGCTTGCTTGTTGCAGTGGTTACTACCCCAAACTGATACTTCACTTTGAATACATATACAGCGCAGCTCATTGCTTCAATGGCAGGGGGATGAAGAAAAGAGGATTTATATTAAGACAACCAACAAGGACTAAATTGAACAGGCTGGATAAACAAATAAGCAAGGGAGTAGCTTGCTTATTGCGGCGGTTACTGCCCCTAACAAATTAGGCTTGATACTTCACTTTTATGCAGCTCCAGCACTGCTCTCTATATCAATGGCAAGGGTGGAAAGAAAATTAGAACCAAAAAGTTACCAATAAGGACCTTGACCTCAGCGGTCAGAGTAACAGAAGTATGAGAAAAATAACTGTGAAAGCTTGCTGGGCAGACTGGATGGGCCGTATGGTCTTCCTCTGCCGTCACTTCTATGTTTCTATGTTTCTATATGGGACCGAGGCCTCCGGCACAGCAGCTGTGCCGGGGGATCACGTGCTGGCACTCGGTTGGCACGCACAACCTACGCCTGCCCAGAGGCAGGCGCAACTTATGGAACAAAGGTTAGGGGGGGTTAGGTAGGGGAAGGGAGGAGAAGGTGGGGGGGGGGGCAGAAGGAAAGTTCCCTCCGAGGTCGCTCCAATTTCGGAGCAGCCTCGGAGGGAACAGGAAAAGCCATTGGGGCTCCCCTAGGGCTCGGCGCGCCGACCCTGGATTTTAAAACATACGCACGGTTGCGCGCACAAATCTACGCCCACGCGTAGGTATTAAAATCCGGCCCATAGTGCGTAAGTGGGGGAATTTTACAAGGGATGCATTTCGACGCCATTCACCATTTTTCCAGTTCACCCAGTTAAGGGACAGGACTTCCAACATCCCTAGTTTAACTGCCTCCCTTCCTCCCTGTTAGCCCACACTCTTAAAACCCTGTAGACTTTCCTAAATGTTTTTGTTTTTAACACTTACACGTCATCCATAGTAGAAGTAAAGTTACGCGGAACAGGACCCTGGCGTGCGCCAGTGTGCGTAAGAATTTACGCACTCATCTCTTGCCAGGCCCTGACATGTCCACACCCCAACCATGCCCTGCCCAGACCACATCAAGCCCCGCCCTTTTTTGTTAACTTTTTATGTTCATGCACAGTGGGATATTTGTGCTTACAAAGGTGGCTTTTAAAACCCGCTCGGCTCGCACCTGCCCGACTTCAGTGTAGCACCCAGTTTTGGCATGGGCCGGGCTTTAAAAGTTCACCTAAATGACTTTAATAGTCAAAAGCAATTCAATGAAGGTGCTCCATATTCAAACACTGTCTTCCACAGAGGTAAATTCTTCAATAAATGATTTCAGACACATTGCGAGATAGGTCGATCAAAGCAAACACATTTTTTAAATCAAAGAAGTCCTCCAACATGGCCATGTTTCACCTGTCAGCTTCTTCAGGAGGAACAAAGCTGCGGGGTAAAACAAGGAAAATAAACCTGTAAGAAATAAAAAATAGCACCAAATACAACTAAATTAAATAAAGAAGAAAAACAACAAACTAGAAAGATACGTACCTAAAGAAAGCTTCATAATTTACATAATGAGCAAATTTTACATGTGAGGAACAATGTTTCATTAAGCTATTTGGTCAAGAAGCCTCTTATTTGAATTGCTTTTGACGATTAATAGAATTGCTTTGGATATCCTATACCCACTTTTTTTTGTGATACTTTTGTACTTTGCTATATAAGCTGTTTCCGTGCATTGCAGGTATTCAGACATAAGCCTACATATGCACTCATGTGCTGAGGTAAGCACACTGTATTTTATAATACACATGTATCTGATACGTATAGGTTATAAAATTGTAACTTGCATCTATTTGTGGGGCCTATATGTGTTTATATGAAGCTGTTTGAAAGTTATCCTCCCTCTGAAAAGCTAAGCTATTGGACTTTCTTTTAGCTGTTGTTGCCACCAAAATGATTCTTTCCAATTGGAAGAACAGTGATTTACTTAATGGACAGACACTTCTGGTGGAATTTGGCTTGCAGGTATTATAAATGCACAAAGGCTGTTGCTATTAAGTTTAACAGAACGGCTAAATGGTCGGAGGTGTGGAGGCCATTAGATTGCTATTTTGAAACTACATCCCTTCCATTAACTTGTTGATTGTCCACCTCTAACCTGATATTTATGTATCTCTATTGCCTCTTGGACTGTTATAATGCATTTTTTTTTCCTGTTTTACGATTTCTATAATTTTTCAATAAAAATATTTGAACTGAAATGTATCCTCCCTCTTGCTGAGATGAGCGCAAAATCCTAGATGATTCATAGTGGTACGTGCAATTAAGCAATTCTTTTTGGTGTCTCAGAATGCAGACATTTAAAGATCAAAGAGAGAACTTTAAATCTCACCCATACTGCAACTGACAACCAATGGGAGGTCATGTAAAACATGGGTAATGCGAGCCTTTTTAGCCCTTGTCCATGAAATTGAATAAGATGATGTTTTTTTCCTCGATGGCCAATTTTGTCACAGTTCATATTGCTATGTTGGGCCCTTTTTTTTTTTTTTTAGTTCTTACCAATAGGAATTGTAGTCATGATATGGTCTGCACTGTACAATGAGGCTGTGAGACATTGTTTCCCTGGGCCTGAAAACCAAATTCTGAAGGGTATGTCATGCGATTTGATGGAGCCACCCAGTCATGAAATGTTACCTGCTGACTCAGTCAGTGAGGGATGGAACAGAAGGGTTCCCCGTGTTCTTATTGAAAAAATAAAAGCGGCATGGGTCTTGTATATTTGTTGGGTCCGTGTTCTCATCCTATCTTGTTTTTCGTCATTTTATCTAGCGACTTAGAAGAACTGAGATCAGAGAAGGAAGGCTTTTCTATTTAGTAGGAAAACTTCCCTGCCCTTCTTCCCCTCTCAATCTTGTCTGCCAGTCTTGACCTGGAATTATTTAAAGATGGAGAGAGGAGGAGGAGGAAGAGAAGGATAAACTGCCCTGGATGCTGGGATGTAAAGCTTGTTTGTGAATTGTATGCTGGATGCTATATTAGATGATGCCTGGTGGACTAGGGGATTTACTGTTGTGTGTGTGAGTGCGATCTGGTGTTTGTATAAAGAAAGAGCATGCAGCCTGCCTGCTGTACATACAGATTGCACATGGACTTTAAGGAAACATGTGTCTTGACGTCTTCTGGAGTTCCTCCCATGATGAATGAGGTGATGAGTTTTGTGAGCTCTGTGAGGAAAATCTTCAGGGGATAGGTGTGAGGCAAGGGGACAACATGTGTGCAATGAACTCTGAAAGAACTTAAAAGAGAACCTGTCAATGAGTTCTTGCACGCAAAAAAAGCTGTGTGCTTCTAGAAATATTCAGCCTTTATTTTCATTTCACAAATTCCATTTCCCATACGGGTCGATTTTGAAAGGTGCACGCGCTACCCAGCACACACACATGGACGCGCCGATTTTATAACATGCACACGCCGGCTCATGCATGTTATGAAATCGGCAGGCTGCATGCACATGCACGCCAGATTTTGTAATCCACGCATGCAAGTGTACACGGCACGCGCAGGGGAGGATACAATTATGCAAAATTCTCATGGCGATGCATGGCAGCCTTCCCCAGTTCCCTCCCAGTCCTCTCCAATTAAGGATCAGACTGGGAGGGAACTTCCCTACCCCCTACCCTAGCTTCTCTTCCCCTTCCCCTCTCCTCCCCGCCCCCTATCCCTATCCTATCTATCCCCAATTTCTTTGTTTTACCTTTTGCTCCTGAACAGGAGCAGTAACAAGTTGCGTGCACCGGTACAGCGCCGGCGCACGCCTCCCTGGAACAGCAGCAAATGGCCGCTGTACCGGCGCCTCAAGCCCCGCCCACAGACCGCCCCTTTCCTTTTGCCCAGCACTTCTGCGCATAACAGGAGCCCCTTCTAAAATGCGGGCGGTGTGTACAAGGGTCAGCCACACACGTATCCCCCAGATTTTACGTCCGAAATGAATTAAAAATCCACCCGATAATGAATAATGAGGTAAGAAAAAATTACAGTGGGTCTAGCAATGCATTCTGAGGCCTTGCAACCGAAATGCATGCAACCCCTCTTGACCTATTTTTGATGGCAGGATGAGAATGGCCCTGCGTGTCAGTTTTGTGCTCATCTGCTAAATTTAGCAGATGAGCACAGTATGATTGTTACAAGGAAGAGAACTCTATTCTAGCAAAGCTGGTGCAGAAGTTGCTGGACAGTTAAAGTACCTCAGGTGCATGTAAAGTCAATGAAGGAAAACCAGGACCTCTGGAGAGCTATTCTCAGAGCTATTTTTGTACATAAAACAGCGTTTTATGTGTGGAAATGAAGTCTTTGAAAACTGCCTACCTTATCTGCATGTAAATATATATATATACACACACACACACACACGCACACACACGCAGTGCCAATAAACAAGGGGGTAGATATTTAAACACCACTTACCCTGATCAAGCTAATTGGCTGCTGCTGAATATCCGGCTATGTTCTGTGGCCACCATTTATCGGGATAAGTATTTATCCAGCCAAGAGGATAGCTGGATATCTTGGGGGTGGGCAATGGGTGGATCAAGCAGGGCAACTTATCTGGTTATCTTAACTGGATAAGTGCCTATAGTCAGCCATATCTGGTTAAGATAACCAAATAAATTAGATATGCTCGATAGCATATCTAAGTAGAACTTTATTATCTGGTTATATTCAGCTGCTGAATATCCTTTCTAAGTTATCTGGATAACTTAAATAATCATATTTCTTTGAATATTGAGCCTGAATACTTTTATGCACAGAGGGGTAGATTTTCAAACACGGCGCGTTCGTGTACTTTTGTTGGCGCATCAGGCGCAAGCAAAAGTACGCGGGATTTTAGTAGATACGCGCGTAGTCGCGCGTATCCGCTAAAATCCTGGATTGGCGCGCGCAAGGCTATCGATTACGTATAGCCGGCGCGCGCCGAGCCGCGCAGCCTACCCCCGTTCCCTCCAAGGCCGCTCCGAAATCGGAGCGGCCTTGGAGGGAATCCTCTAACGCCCTCCCCTCACCTTCCCCTCCCTTCCTCTACCTAACCCACCCGCCCGGCCCTGTCTAAACCCCTCACGTACCTTTGTCGGGGGATTTACGCCTCCCGGAGGGAGAAGTAAATCCCCGCGCGCCAGCGGGCCGCTAGCGCGCCGGGACGCGACCTGGGGGCGGGTCCGGAGGGCGCGGCCACGCCCCCGGACCGCCCCGGGCCGTAGCCACGCCTCCGGGCCCGCCCCCGGAATGCTCCCGACACGCCACGAAAACGCCGCTGTGCTCGGTCCCGCCCCCAACACGCCCCCTCCGAAAACCCCGGGACTTACGCGAGTCCCGGGGCTCTGCGCGCGCCGGTAGGCCTATGTAAAATAGGCTCACCGGCGCGCAGGGCCCTGCTCGCCTAAATCCGCCCGGATTTGGGCGGATTTAGGCGAGCAGGGCTCTTAAAATCCGCCCCAGAGAATGGAGGCACTCCTGGGGTTGGAGTCCAGGCAGGATTAGAACTTATGAGGTGAATTTTAAAAACCCAATGAGTGCATTTAAAGGCCTTGGGCATGTAAGTGGCTGAAGCATGCATGAATTTCAAATAACCAGGAAAGACACACATGCCCAGAAAGCATAGGCATTCCAGAGACTTCCTCAGCCACTGCATGTAACATATGCATATCACTATTGAGAGAGAGAGAGAGAGAGAAAGAGAAAGAGAGAGAGAGAGAGAGGCTCTTGATAAGGCTCAGTCAGATACTCTCTATATGGGCCATTGTAAGGTGGCACTTTGATTCGGGGTGAGTTTTCGGGAGGTGGGTTGTGGTTAGGGAGGTGTTGTTACAGACACATTCAGTGTCTGTAAGTGATGAAAAGGAGCTGATTTGTACAGTGCAGCTAGCAGAGACTGTAGTGTACAATTCAACTTCTCTTGTTTGAATTTTCATCACTTATAAGATCTAAAATTCTTTAATGAGGTCAATTTTACAATGGATACCTCTGAATGTATCTGTAACCCCCCCTCCCCCAACCCCAACCCACCTCCCGAAACTTCACCCCGAACCAAAATGCCACCTTACAATGGTCCATATATACGGTATCTGACTGACCCTTATAAAGGTTTTATGCCTACTAAGGATGTCATGTAAACTAAAATTTAAAGAAAATAGGCAGATCTGCAGCACGGTCTATCACAAGATATTGTTAATGAGACTTGAAGAAATCGGAGTGAGTGATGTAACACTAAAATGGTTTAGTTCTTTCTTAGAAAATAGAACCTTTGCAGTTAAAATAAATGACAACATTTCAGACAGGGGTTCCCCAAGGCTCAGCGTTGTCAGCGACATTGTTCAATGTATATTTGCTTCCACTGTGCCATTTGTTGACAGGTCTTGATTTGATTTGCTTTGTTTATGCTGATGATATTCAGATTCTGTTCCCTATTGAGAATGATTTAGACGCGACTTTTAAGCTAATCAAAATGTATTTAGAAATTATTAGTAGTAAAAACACAAAAGGTAACGCCAAACACCTATAGTTGCCACCGATTGCCAATTCAATTATGTATGGTTCCTTAATAAAGTCTAGCAAACGAAACAATGTTTTTCATAAAGTCCAGCCAACAAAAAAATTTTTGAGAGAAAACAGGACTGCATCAGCAAGCCATTGTCGACGTGCTCAGTAAGAACACACCGAGCCGTCCGGTCTTTTCAATCATTTGCAGCCTGTATGTTGGAATCACACCCTCCAGTGTTGCTCAAATTATGTGTCAGTATGTGCAGCTTATATATTCACATCGTATTCTCAAAAGATGTTTAAATTAAATTGAATAGTCCAACAGTGCAATAGCCTCAAGCACTATTCTCTAGCAGGATAGATTATCATTGTCCTTTCGATGTCTCATAGTATGATCCGTTTGACATAGATGACTATTGATACACATATCTTATATTCAATATATGTTAAATGCTGACTTGACAGCGGCCGTGTTTCGCAGCCTTACAGCTGCTTCTTCAGGAGTCAAATAATCTTAATGAGATATCTGTTCATAGCAGGACATAAAGTCTTGATGAAATACCATTCAACAATGCCGGGCTAGAGCTTCAAATGATTGAAAAGACCGGACGGCTTGGTGTGTTCTTACTGAGCACGTCGACAGTGGCTTGCTGATGCAGTCCTGTTTTCACTCAAAAAGTTTTTTGTTGGCTGGACTTTATGAAAAAAATTGTTTCGTTTGCTAGACTTTATTAAGGAACCATACATAATTGAATTGGCAAACGGTGGCAACTGTAGGTGTTCGGCGTTACTTTTTGTGTTTTTACTACTAAGATTAGATAGGTTCGCAACATTTGCTCTTTGTGATTTGTTAGTTTAATTTAGAAATTATTAGACAGGTGCTGACACAACTAAAACTTATTTTAAACCTAGATAAAACTGTTTTTATTATCTTAGACAGGAACAAGATCTATGATGAACCAAAGTTAAGTCTGATTACTGATAACAAAAATATGAAGGTAGAAAATGTAACGAGAAATCTAGGCTTCTATACAGATACTGAATTTAACTGTCAAGCACATATTTCCAAGAAAGTTAAATAAGGTTTCGGTAAGCTAATGATGTTGAGACGTCTTAAACCATTGTTATCCCAAGAAAATTTTAGAATGAACTACAAACAATGATATTTACAGGAATAGACTATTGTAATGCAATCCTTCTTGGCCTACCAAAAGTCGCACTCCAGCCCATGCAGATTTTACAGAACACCGCGGCATGTATACTGACGGGTACTAGAAGGAGAGATCATATAGCTCCAGTCTTGAAGGATTTACACTGGCTGCCAATTGAACAGAGGATAATTTTTAAGGTATTATGTATCATCCACAAAATTCTACACGGAGATATGACAGATTGGTTGAATACCACAATAAGATTACACGTACCGCAACGTGATTTGAGATCATCAAATAAGGGATTACTCACAATTCCAAACATCTGATCAGCCCACTTATGCGAAGTAAGAGAGCGCACTATATCGATTGCAGGTCCAAAAATATTGGAACAAACAAAATGCCACTAGAACTGAGATTACAGCAAGATAAGAAACAATTTCGGAAAGGGCTAAAAACATGGCTGGTCCAGCAAGCATATGCAGATGAGAAAAATTAACATAGGAGTTTTTAGGCATTTTTAGCGTGTTTTAACCTTTTACTTATATTGCTTTTACTTTTTATCTTTTGGTAATTTTACACTATTTTAAAAATCTAGATTTTTAGCTATGTTTATAATATAATAATTGTATTTTTCTATTTCTCCCCCCCCCCCCCCTATTTTTACTATGATTAATTGTGAACCATCGAGATGGACGTGTCCGCACAATGGTATATAAAACCGTTTAAATAAATAAATAAATAAATAAGGCTATTAAACCAGGGGGTTGGAGGACCTCTTTCATAACTGGGCAAACTGGAGATGCACTGGTAAAACTGTGAATGGCTTTGGCACACATCCCTTTGAAAATTCCCTGATTTACATGGTAGAAGCGTGATTTGCCTGCACATGCATGCACCCACCTAAGATTTGGTGCACGTGTGCACAGCTAAACTATTTTGTAATGCGCATATGTTATAAAATATACCTAGGCAGAAGCCAATGTATATGCACAAATGTGTGCATGCATGCTGGTTGGAAAGTTACCATCTTAAAGGTAGATTTCAAAAGCCTGATGAATGCCAAAATTAAGGGTTGCGCGAATATGTTTCAATCAGGAAACGGATGTTCTCAGTTAGTGGCCCGGAGTTGTGGAATTCGTCTCCGTTGGAGGTGAGCCTGGAGCAGAATTTTCTGAACTTCAGAAGAAAAGGTAAAGACCTGGCTTTTCCCATCTTAGCCCGGGGTTTGATTTAAACTGAGTACAGTACAGATAGTTGGGGTTGAAGTATACCATTTCATCTTACTTAATTTTACTAGTTTTTCTTTGTGTTGGAATTTGTGTACCTCGATTGCATTTGAATCGGATTTTGTTGTGAACCACTCTGGCCAGATCTGGTATCGGTCGGGAGGTCTATAAGAAATGAGAAATAAATAAATAAATACTTTTGGGGCCAGCGCGCGTCAAGCGGAGTCTGAAAGGCGCCCGGATACCTGCCTATGTGCTGCTATTGCGCCCAAAATTAAAAGTTCAAAAAAGGGCAGGCATGGGCATTCCTGTATTTAAACTTGAAATGTGCGCATAATTATGAGCACGTGCGCACTGGGATCCCCTGCTGTGTAACTTTACTTCTGCTGTGGATGACGTATAAGTAGTAAAACAAAAAAACTCTAGACAGATCAGAGGGTTTTTAAGGGATGCGGCTATTAAACTAGCAGGGGGGGGTTAGAAGTCCTATCCCTTACCTGGGTGAACTGTGAACAAACTGGGAAAACTGGCAACGGCGTCAACATGAGTCTCTTTTAAAATATCCCCACTTACACGGTAGAAGAGGCATTTGCGTGCACAGGTACGCCTCCACTTAGAATTGTGCACACATGTGCGTGCGGTTATAACACAATCCCCAGGCCCAGTGGCAGTGGAGAGGCCTCTGGCTACGCCCCACCCCACCCCACCCCCGGACCGCCCATTTTTTCTAGCCCCGGGACTTACACGCATCCCGGGGCTTTATGTGCACCGCTGGGCCTTTTGAAAATAGGCCCGGCACATGTAACCCCCCCTACGCATATAAATCCACCTAGATTTACGCACGTAGGGCTTTTAAAATCTTCCCCTCATTGTATGTGTGAAATAATCATGACGCAGCACAAATAAACACACAGAATTAAATACAGAGGCAGGTATATTTTAAAATATGAGTGTGTACTTGGAATCATCAGTTCGCAGATACCTCTACCAGTTCTTCTCCAGTTCACCTAGATCTTCTAACATTCTGAATCCTCACCGCTTCACTCACATCTCCCAACCAAAACTGCAGATGAAGAGAAGCAAGATGGCCACATGACGGAGAAGCTGAACTCTGCTGTTCTTACTCTGATTGTTTCCTTTGTGCTTATTACTTCAAATGGCTCCGAAATATAAGGGGAACGTGAGAGTCTATCTCCCTGAGGCTACCTACATTGCAGTAAACAAGACCGATGCCTTGAAAAGAAGATTTATTCAATAGAAAGAACCCGCCCGACTCTGGGGCTCTAAAAAATGCAATAAATATGAACTTTAATATTAATAAAATCAACCCAATAAAAGTTAAGTAAAATAAACAACATTGATATAAAATGAAATCAAATTTTGATTTGACACCTTTATTTAATATAACCCACAAATATATAGACTATTGTCACCCATGTGGAATGGCTGTATGAATTTGATATTTTCATTTAATATAACACACTTATATAATAGATTATGGTCACCCATGTGGAATGGCTGTATGAATTTACTTACTAGATATATAGTAGATAAGGCTTGTTCCATTTTGAATTTTATTAACAAAGGGCTCCATAGTACTGCATGACCGTATAAAATAATTTTTTGTTGTGATCTGCCCACTGTATAGGATTACTTACCAAGAGATGATCTTAAAGTTATTCCTATATCCATATTACAAATAATCAAACCAGGTAATTTTATTCCATTTTTATATTTACTTTTTTCATTATGTTTTTTGACAAGATTGAATCATTTATGATCAATTATATAACTTATGTGTTCTTTTGATTTTGATTTTTGATTTTTTTCTTTTCATTTTTTAATTATTTTTTATTTTTAGTGGATACTTCTAAAAATCACACATTGTGCCTGAGTACATACTCTAGACATTATTCAATTTCAAGGTAACGTTTACTTATATATTTTTGGAGTTGCTTTTCTCTGTTCTTGATTTTAACATTGAACACATTGTCTCCTTTGTTCATTAACTTTCATATATGTTGTATTTATCCTATTTGATTTCATTTATTTCAGTGTTGTTTATTTTACTTTACTTTTATTGGGTTGATTTTATTAATATTAAAGTTCATATTTATTGCATTTTTTTAGAGCCCCTGATGCAGCCATAAGGGTGAAACTCGGCCAGTCGGGCGGGTTCTTTTCTATTGAATAAATCTTCTTCCAAGGCATCAGTCTTGTTTTCTGTTTTCTTCACATCCTTGGCTACTCTAGACTGACTACCGCTGGACCTGCAAGCATGGTGGTCGCCAGATAAGGCACAAAAGGGCGGATGTTCATTGTTAGGTTTGTTTAGGTCAGATAGAGTCCATCTTTCGGTCATTGGCCTTAACCTACAGGGGAATTACTACAAATGGATAAGAAACCCAGAATGTTCATCAAAGTAACTAAACTTATTTATTTATTTATTTATTTTTAATTTTTATATACCGAAGTTCTTGTGAGAACTACAAATCACTCCGGTTTACATAAAACGATGAACTGCCCAAAAGAGAAAGGGGCTTTACATGGAACCATAGAACAGATGGAACAATATAACTGGATGTCAATTTAACATAGTAATAAATACCGGATGTATTTATTACTATAGTAATAAATACATAGTAATAAATACTCTATAAAATAAATATAACCGGATGTCAATTTAACATAGTAATAAACTTCAGCATGATTATAGCCCCAGAAGAATCGTACTGTTAATAGCAGAAAGTGCTGTGCATATTCTGGTACAGTGTTAAAAACCTGCTAAACTGTTAACATTTCCATTGAATGCACATTCCCAGAATAAAATTAGAGACTATAAAATCAGATGAGTATGTATATCATGCTATTTCTTTTCTAGGATTGAGAAATTGTGATGTACAAACTGGAAATCAGCAAATAAATACAACTATACAATGTTTTAGTGTATGTTGACAGAAAAGTCCCAGTACAACTGAAAGAAAGATTTTTATAAAGAACCTGACATTTTTAATAAATCTGGAAGTTATTCCAAAGTATAGGAGTTCACCATATGGATTCATTGTTTAATTACTGTGTGAAAATGTTCTTGACCAATCTTGGAATGCATTGATACCCAAATAACTGAATATATAAGGTGAAAGCACTATTATCTTCCAATAAAAGGGGAATTATTTTGTGAAATGGCTAGAGCCCAGTACTGCTCAAGATTAGATGCATCAACAGAGTTCTGACAAATATTACTAGACCAATTGATTGACAGAGCGTGCACCTTTTGTACTCTTTTTGAGCACCACTGTTTTCCAAAACTCCATGTAGAATTTGTTCAACAAAAGAAGTAGGCCTCAGAACTAGCCTGCAAATCTTTTATGAAATCCTAGATGTAAAAACCTGATTTTCAGATGCCAACCTAGACATGCATTGTGCACAACAAAAAGATGCACTGAATCAAATTAGGCAAAACTCAAACTGAATGAAGATGAAGGGGTATTAGATTTTACCACCTCAAAAAGAGGTAGAATTATAGAAAGCTTTGCCATCAGAAGTAGTTATGCATGCAACACTTATTCACTAAGGGGTAGATTTTCAAACCCCGGTGTGCATAAATCCCGGGGTTTACGCGGGTGGCCGGGCCTTACGCGCGCCGGGCAATTTTCAAACAGCCCGGCCATGCACGTAAACCCCGGGATGCATGTAAGTCCCGGGGCTTGAAAAAGAGGCGGTCCGGAGGCAGGAGCAAAAGGTGAAATATTAAAAATCGGGCTAGTTAGGATAGGGATAGGGGGAGGGCAGGATAGGAGAAGGGAAAGGGAGGTCAGGCTTAGGGAACTAGGGAAGGCCCCGATGCATCGCCGTGCGTAATTTCTAAAGTTGACCCCCCCCCGCGTGTGCCGACCTGGCATTTTATAACATACGTGCACCAGCGTGCGCATGTTAGAAAATCATGCGTCCATGTGTGCGCGTGTGCTTAGGTTTTGAAAATCTACCCTTAATAGTATTTCTCTTCAGAAACACAGAATGGGTGAAAAGCTTTGGTGAATCAGGCCCTATAAAACTTCAAAATTAAGATTTTAAAGGGAAAAGAGATTGGTAGGTATGATGGCAGAGGTGCACAGCAATACTGATCACCATATTTAGGGTGAGGAAAACATTTTTTCTCTGTTGCAGAACTGTATACAGATGCAATGTCTTTTTTCCCTTTGTTTGGATTGTCATGTAAAAGAGATGTCATGTAAAAGAGATGTTGGACACGATGTTAGGTTCCATATTAGGAGCTACCACCCAGGAAAAAGATCTAGGCATCATAGTAGATAATACTTTAAAATCGTCGGCTCAGTGTGCTGCAGCAGTCAAAAAAGCAAACAGAATGTTAGGAATTATTAGGAAGGGAATGGTGAATAAAACAGAAAATGTCATAATGCCTCTGTATCGCTCCATGGTGAGACCACACCTTGAATACTGTGAACAGTTCTGGTTGCCGTACTGTTGTGATGGAGAAGGTACAGAGAAGGGCTACCAAAATGATAAAGGGGATGGAACAGCTCCCCTATGAGGAAAGGCTGAAGAGGTTAGGGCTGTTCAGCTTGGAGAAGAGTCGGCTGAGGGGGGATATGATAGAGGTGTTTAAGATCATGAGAGGTCTTGAACGAGTAGATGTGAATCGGTTATTTACACTTTCAGATAATAGAAGGACTAGGGGCACTCCATGAAGTTAGCAAGTAGCACATTTAAAACTAATTGGAGAAAGTTCTTTTTCACTCAACGCACAATAAAGCTCTGGAATTTGTTGCCAGAGGATGTGGTTAGTTCAGTTAGTGTAGCTGGGTTCAAAAAAGGTTTGGATAAGTTCTTGGAGGAGAAGTCCATTAAAGGCTATTAATCAAGTTTACTTAGGGAATAGCCACTGCTATTAATTGCATCAGTAGCTTGGGATCTTCTTAGTGTTTGGGTAATTGCCAGGTTCTTGTGGCCTGGTTTGGCCTCTGTTGGAAACAGGATGCTGGGCTTGATGGACCCTTGGTCTGACCCAGCATGGCAATTTCTTATGTTCTTATGTTCTTATGGACCTTTGATTTTCTTTCAGCCTAACCAACCAAGTAACTGTAACCTCCTTGTCCTCTTTGATTACAATGTAAGGATACATTTGGGTGCTGCAGGGCATCGGCTAGTTTGCTACAGCCCCTGGTGTACTTCAGTGGGGAGATGCAATAGCTCAGAGACTTTCAGTGTTAGGAAACAGACACTGCTCAATAAAAGAATCACTGTCTACACAGAGCTGTATTGCTCAATAAACAAAAGCTGTTTACTGATGATACAAGACTCAGCTGAATAAATTGGCAAGCAGTACTATTAAGTATGGTGCAATTCCATAAGAACATCAGTGTTCAAAATAGTACAAAAAAATGAGTGTCATTGAAATATGCTCCCACTAAAGGTTTCTTCACTCACCACCCCTTACTAAAGGTACTCTTTGAAGATTAAGAGTCTCTGGGTTTTCTCATGTTGGTATCTGACCACGTGATGCAAACTACCTCCATTAGTAACAGATTTGAAAACTTCTGGCAAATTCAGATGGGCTCCCACTGTGCTCTGTTCAGACAGCAACTCAGTAGCAGATCCACCCATCTGGAATTCCTCCGTCTGACTCCAAGAATTAAGATCCATTCCTAAAATAATTAAGGCAATTCTTCAATGAAACTAAGCAATATGGGACTAAATCCCTCTTCACCACTTTTCACCTCTAGTCATCTTAGCCACCACTCATCACTTGGGATCCTCCTTAACCACAATTATGCTCCCTATCTAGAGAGCCTCAGCCAAATCCTAGGATGAAAACTAAGGATATGAAGGATCAAAAACTTTGGTTGAATTCATTCATTCATTTTGTAGGTCACAGTCATTCATCAGGTTTATTTGGAATAAAAATCATATTTGTTTCTTCATTTTTAAAATTTTACTTTGAAGTCAATAAAGAAAGCCTCATCGACTTATTTATTTATTTTTTATATATTTACTGAAATGTGATATTCTGCTTTTTTGCAAATAGTGTGGAGTAAATGCAGATTATTGCACATTATCGAACATGTCAACTTGAGAATTTATAAACTACATGTGGATGCCTCCTATCTAAAACTTAAATATTTAGATATTTAGACCTTATTCTTTCAGATAACAATCTTTTGGAAATTGTTCACAACTTCAAAGAAGTATGAAGGTACAGTCCCCCAACCTTCGTCATAGGGGCTGCATCAGGAGGGACTCACGAGGAACAATTTCCAAAAAATTGTTATCTGAAAGAATAAGATCTGAATATCTAAATATTTAAGCTTTAGATTTATTTATTTTATTTATTTGTGAGCTTTTATATACCGTAGTTTGATACTAGCCTTCACTATGGTTTACATGTATAACATTGTTTTACAGTAATAACAACAGTGAAGTTTTGAACATTGTCAACATCAACATAACTATTTACATTGAAGAAAGTAAATGTACAGCACAACCTAACATTGTTAGTGAAAGAGGTACATTATAAGGATTATGTCATTTGTATAAGGTAACATGAATTATGCAATGGTATAAGGTAATACATCTATTTTTCTAGGTCTATATTCATACATCATAATGTCATAAATAGTTAAATAGGGGAGATCATAGGGTGCGGGAAGTAAATAGGGGAGATCATGGGGTGTGGGAAGTGAGGGCTGAGTGCTAGTTGGACTGTCTTCGTGGTTGGGTGTGATGGTAGAGTAACTACCTAACTCGTATATGTCGTGAGATTCTGAATAGTGCTTACTGAATGCATCTTATGTTTGTATAGACCAGTGATGGCTAACCTATGACACGCGTGTCAGAGGTGACACGCCGAGACTTTTTGCTGACACGCGCAGCGTTTCGTGGACTATTGGGAATTTTTTTTTTAATCGGCTGCGCCGAGCCTTTAAAACTAGTTTTTTAGTATCCCTCCACCCCCCCAATGCCCCTGGGCGCAGCAACAGGCAGATAGGCAGGGCCGCGGCCCGAAGAAAAGATCACGTTTAAATGCGCTGATGCTCCTCCTCCTTCCTGCCTGTGTGGCCCCAGAAGTAAACGTTGCCGGAGCCACGTGGCCTGGAAGGAGGTGAAGCATCGGCACGTGCAGAAGAGGAACAGCGCTTGCGTTTACAGGCAGCTGCGAATCCCAAGTTGCAGCGGCCTGAGAAGAGGAAGAGGCCTGGTAGCAGGGCTGCCTCAGAGCCCATCCTGCGACGACCCGCGAAGAGGAGGCCCAGAGGTGAGAGAGAGGCTGAGGGTCTGTAGAGGGTGTGTGTGTGCGTGTATGAGATGAGTTGAGAGATTGTGTGTGAGAGTGAGGACCTGAATGTTTGCAGAGACGGCATGTGCTTGAGCAAGACAGCATGTGAGAGTGAGAGAGCGCCTGTGTGTGTGAGAGAAATACAAGTGAGAATGAGAACCTGTGTGTCTGAGGGAAGAAGATGGAGAGAAAAGAAACAGAAAAAAAGACAATATAAAAGGAATTGGCAAAAAAATAAGAAAGGGAAGGTGGGAAAAAAAGCCTGTGACCAACCAATTAGAAAATGAAGATCAGACAGCAAAGGTAAACAAAATAAATTACTTTTTAGTGATTGGCACATGTAATCTTTGGGAATGTGCAAGAATAGCGCTTTCTCTATGCGGATCTCACAATGTACGAGATCAGCATGGAGAAAATGGAAGCCCACGGGGCCTGCACAGAGGAGGCAGCAGAATGGGCTTTAGTGTCAGTAGCAGCAATCGGCACCTCCCCAATAGCCATGCGGCATCAGTGGCAACAGAGGAATGAGAGAGGTTCTGAGGTTGCTGGCAAAAGAGAGGGGGGTCTGCCTTTAGTGTGTGCATGTGAATGAATGGGATTCTGCATGGGGGTGTATGTGTGTGAATGCATGGGTGCCTGTGCGTGAGAATGAATTGGTGCCTGCCTGGAGGATGGAGCGGGAGTGGTGTGAAAATGAATGGGAGCCTGCCTGGGGGGTGTGTGTGTGTGGGAGCCAGTGAGTGTGAGAGCATGAGTGTGTGTGAGAAAATCCAGGGGAGTAAGAGTTTGGGGGGGGGGGGTGGAGGGGGAGAGAGTGTTTTAATTGAAGATTTAGCCAATGAAATTCAGCAACAAAAAAATCACTAAGCAGGTAAGGTAAAGAATTATTTGTTTTTGCTTTATTAATAAATACAGAACATATATTAAAATTATAACTTTTTGTTATTAATATTAGAGCTACAAATATCACAAAATTATGGATTTATCTAGAAGTGACACACCACCCGAGTTATGCTCTGTTTTTTTTATGAATTTTGACACACTGAGCGCGAAAGGTTGGCCATCACTGGTATAGACTGAGGTGTTGCATTTGTTCGAATTGTTTATCCTATGCCATTTCTGTAGGCTTGTTGAAAGAGCCATGTTTTGAGTGGTTTTTTTAAAGAGCTTTGTGTTGTTGTGTAACCTTCGTCTTCTGGCAAGGAATTCCACAGATGTGGTCCCGCTAGTGAAACCACTCTCTCTCTTACTGTTATAGGTTTGGCGGATGTGACTGAGGGGATTGCTAGCAAGGCTTTATTTGTGGATCTTGTGTTGCGCTGTGGATTATGTTTTTGTATTATAGTTTGTAGCCACTCACTTTCGTTAGTATAAATTGATTTGTGTAGGATGGATAGGGTTTTGTATTCTATCCGTTTTTCGACAGGTAACCAGTGAAGGTCTATTAGAACGGGGGTAATATGATCTATCTTTTTATGGCCTGTAAGTAGTCTAGCTGTGGCGTTCTGTAAAATTTGCAGGGGATGAGTAGTTGATTTGGGAAGGCCTAGGAGCAATGAGTTGCAGTAATCGAAGCTAGTGAAGATTAGGGATTATAGTACGGTTCTGAATTTGGGTTGATTTAGGAGAGGTTTTAAGTGTTTCAGAATTAGTAGTTTGTGGAACCCATCTTTGATTTTCACGGCTATGTGTTTTTTGAAGTTTAATTCAGGATCAAGCCATATACCAAGATCTTTCACATTTTCTCTTAGCTTAATGATGGTGTTGTCAATTTGAATAGTGTTATTAGGGTGGTTTGCTGATTTTTTTCTTTCAAGAAGTATGCATTCAGTTTTGTCCATGTTAAGGCAGAGACTCATATGATTTAGGAGTTTTTTTATGTTGTTGAGGTAGGCGGCTGAGAGTTTAAGTGCATTATCTAATGAATTTGTTACCGGGATGATTTGTTGTATGTCATTGGCATACATGAAGTAGGTGATGCCGAGACTCATGAGCAGTTGGCATAGTGGTAGAAGATATATATTGAAAAGTGTGGCTGATAGAGCTGATTCCTGTGTTACTCCTGTTTATAGTGGCATTGGTTCTGATATGGAGTTGTTAATATTTACCTGAAAAGATCTGTTGCGGAGGAATGATGTGAACAATTTTAGAGTTGTATCGGTTAGCCCTATTTCAGCTAATCTGCATATTAGGGTTTTATGTTCGACAGTGATAGATAGGAGGCATTCACATGTAATTTTTAAATTCATGTGAAATTTAAACTTTAAATAAAGTTGACATGTTCAATAATGTGCAATAATGTGAAATTGCCTTCTGATGCAGCCCCTACGGTGAAACACAGTTGTGTTGGGGGACTGTACCTTTATACTTCTTTGACTTTCAGACTCCCTGATCCAGGATGAATGCACATCCCTATTCAGCAGCATGGACACGCTAATGATAAGTTTATCTGGATAACTTAGCTAACAGGATATTCCTTGAATATCAGGTCCTAGATTCTTTGCAGGATATTTGGACGAACATAAGAATTATCCAAAGATGGTGAAATCTATGGTGCAACCCAAGACCACGTGAGAAACTAAAGCATAAATTTGGAAAATTTAGAATAATTATAGACTGCAAGGAGCAATAGGTATATTAAAAAGTCAGCATTCAAACTTTTTTTTAAAACATATAGATAGATACAGTATATCTTCAGCAGACTATGATTTTCCACTCCAGAGCCTTTGTAATTTTTGGTTTGACTTCCTGAATTCATCTGAATAGTGACTGATCCAGTTAAAGCCACCCATAGATTAATTCTCAAATGATTGATGGGGTCTGCAGTTATGAAAGATGATCATGATTTGTTGCCCATTTCTAGCCATATGTAATCAGTAGATAGGCTGGAGGAAGTATCTCTCTTAAATGACCTCTGATTCAAGTACAATGAAACTACTATAGTATGGCAGTGTGAAATTTGCATCAGAAAAGCACCAATTTTCATTTCTTTTCTGTAAGAAATATATGTTCTACAAATATTTATATTTGTATAAAATAAAAAAGGACAATTTTCCTATTCACAGCAACTAGATCATAACTTCAAACTCAGTTCTCAATGAAAAAATTCAATTCTGACATCAAGCTTGGGCGAGTGACATTTTCTGCCTTCCAAAGTGTAAACTTTGCTTGAACTCGATTGCTAATTAGTCTTTTTAGCTTTAACTAAGGACAATGCCCAGGCAGTCATCCTCCGCTCCATGGAAAAAGAGAAAATCTGCAAATGTTAATGGCCACGTTTTAAAAGCTATTCACTACAGTATGAAAAAAAAAAAAACCATGCCTGATTTATAATTGCCTCGTGAACAGGTAATTTCAATAATTTCATGAAGCCTTTTGTTATATTCCTCCACCCAGTCTAAAAAAAAATACCTGAAGCAATTGCCATGCTTGTTAAGTCATAATGGGCCAGATGTACGAAGCATTTTTCCCATCAGCACGAAATGGGATAAAGACCTTTAGTACATCAGTCCCAATGTGCACTGTTCCCTGTGAGCCCCACAGCTTTCATGTAGGACCCCATTCAGGAAGAATTTTCCCATAGGTACAAAACAGGAAGAAAAAATAAAAAAAAAGCCTCATTCAAGAGTACCCTTTACTCAGAAAAGGGTTTAATACACCTTTGTAGGTGACATGAAAAATGAAGCTATCTCTAAGGTTTATCAACAGGTGTGAACCTTTTGTGCCTACATATGTTCCTGAAAGTGGTAAATAGCTTTATGTAAAGAATGGGTGTCTCCACACACACTGTACATATTTGCAAATGCACAGTGTGATTTATTTGCCTGGGAATCCACAAGAAAAGTAGTATTTATGTCAGAGCTGTTAATTAGATAAAATTGGCTGCAAGCATTTGAGAACTACTCAGTGTGCCTGGTGTACTTATAATGAATTGAACTGTGCAAGAAAACTTTTAGAGGCAGCTAAAATTCATTGCTAAGGCCTGAATTTTGCAAACATTTCAAGAGACATTCAGCTGGTGGAATTGTGTCTCATGCTGAAGAACATCATACACAGATATTCAAGCCTGCTTGGGGGATACCGAATTCCAACCCTCCAGGGAGATTTCCTGTTACCGGTATATTTTTTTTGGACTAGCGTGAGTTTTGCAAGGTAAAAGCCTAGGTGACTTTTCAATGCAAAACATTTTTGAAACATTTTTATTAAAAACAATTCAAATAAAACTACGTTATCTTTCATCAATACATTAGCTCAATAATATCAATTATGAGCCAGATTTAGAGGGCAATTTTTTTCACACAGCCCATTAGGCCATTGTCTCTGTGGGCCGTGCAAGTGGGACTGATTCTCCCGACACACATTGGTACCCGCTCTGAAACAGATGCAACTGTAACTGCAAAAGGAATGTGAGTGGCTTCGAAATACAAGTCCTGCATATACCGTGTTTTCCCTCCCTTTACCAGCACACGCCCCTTTTCATTACTCATATTGGGGCAGATTTTAAAACCCCTGTGCGCGCCGGCGCGCCTATTTTGCATAGGCCGCCAGCGCACGCAGAGCCCCAGGACGTGCGTAAGTCCCGGGGCTTCCTGTCGGGGGCGTGGCGGGGGGCGTGGCAGGATGACACGGCGTTTAGGGGCAGGGCGG
Source organism: Rhinatrema bivittatum (assembly GCF_901001135.1). Taxonomy (NCBI): domain Eukaryota; kingdom Metazoa; phylum Chordata; class Amphibia; order Gymnophiona; family Rhinatrematidae; genus Rhinatrema; species Rhinatrema bivittatum. Next base: position 576,836,346 of record NC_042617.1, read on the forward strand.
GGCGGTTCGGGGGCAGCGACGTGCCGAAATCGGAGCGGCCTCGGAGGGAACAGGCAGCGCGCGCAGGGCTCGGCGCGCGCAGGTTGCACAAATGTGCACCCCCTTGCGCGCGCCGACCCCGGATTTTATAAGATACGCGCGGCTACGTGCTTATCTTATAAAATCCAGCGTACTTTTGTTCACGCCTGCTGCGCGAACAAAAGTACGCGCTCGCACAAGTATTTAAAATCTGCCCCATTGTGACTAGGGATGTGTATCATTTTTTGACGATTTAAAATATCGTCCGATATTTTTTTAAATCGTCATTAATCGATAAAGAGTGCGATACAATAGAAATTCCACCGATTTATCGTGAAAAAATCATTAATCGGGTTAGCGCACACTAACGGGAGTTAGGACACAACCTAAAAACCCACCCCAACCCTTTAAAACCGCTCCCTTAGCCTCCACCACCCTCCCGACCCCCCCCCCCCCCCCCACCCCCAAAACATTTTAAAATTACCTGGTGGTCCAGTGGGGGTCCCGGGAGCGTTCTCTCGCGCTCGGGCTGTCGGCCGATAAACAAAAAACCCACCCTGACCCTTTAAAACCGCTCCCTTAGCCTCCACCACCCTCCCGACCCCCCAAAAAACATTTTTAAATTACCTGGTGGTCCAGTGGGCCCTGGGAGCAATCTCCCGCTCTCGGGCCATCGGCTGCCACTAATAAAAATGGCGCCGATGGCCCTTTGCCCTTACCATGGGACAGGGTAACCGTGCCATTGGCCGGCCCCTGTCACATGGTAGGAGCACTGGATGGCCAGGTTTTTTGTTTATCGGATCAAGCGCAGCCGATAAAAAAAAACCCGTTCGGGCCGGACGAAAAAAAATGCATGATTTGAATCGGAACCAATCCCGATTCCCATCTCTAATTGTGACCAACATGAGTAATTTTACCCACATTGAGGGGGAAAGTTATTTTCAGCTGTCCTTTTCACACAGAAAAAAAACTTTGAAAATTGTCCTCTTTAAAAAATCCCATACTATTTTATGGCAATCTTTATTTTGCACAATGTTTTGCAAAAGGCTTTTGCTTAGTGCCAAATGTATGCCTTGACCAAAGTGGGTTCTTTTAAATATGAATTCAGGCTACTAGATTGCTTCCCATAAGACTGTGCTTCTTTCTGCTGTGCAGAGTAAGTGGGACCAGAAGTTTGAGCCTCAAGGACATACAGACCTCCCCACATGATTTCACGTGATCATTATCATCATCACTGCCCCCACAATCACATGTATATTAAGCTGACTGAGCTCAAATGGCTGTCCAGTTTTTGGAGATGACTTTACAGAAACGTAAAAAGGGTACAGTTTACCCACACTCTTTATCCACATTTTCAAAGCATGTGCCAAAATCCAGGAGAGGTGCGTGCATGCAGGACGTGTGCACGCCCTGCGGAATTTTAAAGCCACCCTACATGTGCGCATCTCCTGATGAGTGAATATCTCACTCAGATTCAAATAGGGGTGTGGTGTGGGCAGGGTTTGGGCAGGGTGAGGGCATGAACATTCTGGGACGGGACCAAGCAATGTATGCAAAATACTTACATGCCTGGGTGCACACCCAGGTCCAATGCCATGTAACTTTATTTGTGCAACTCATACCTGGATGTGCACAGCTGTGCATGCCCAGTTACAAAATAGGGTGCACACATATGCGTGCCCAGGCTATTTTATAACATACGCATGTATGTGCTCATATGTTACAAAATATCCGTGTCCTTGGGCGCGTCGACATACATGGGTCAGTGTGCACCCATGTCCTCCTTTGAAGGTTACCAACCCTGGCAATGGTATGCGTGACTATATACAGGTGAATATGCCACTACGTGTACTTGTTTGAAACTTATCCTCTTAATGTGTTATCATGATCACAAACAAATTACAATAATCAGTTCCTGAAAATATAAGAGATTGAAGTCCAGTTCTAATAAAGCTTTCAAAGAATGCAGCATTCATAATTTATTATAGCAAGTTTTTATAAGACCCATTATATGTGTTTCCATTGATAAATCTGGATCAAGGATAACTCCTAGATTACAGACATGAGATGGAATAGATAAGGTTAATCCTTCAAACTCAATGGTAGGTGGTATATCAGAAATGAATATTTCAGTTTTAGTTATGTTATGATGTAACCACTTTTTGATTGAGGATAAAAGATTGACAATATGTTTAAATGTGGTAGCCCAAGTGCTACAAACGGGAATAAAAAAACTGAATGTCATCTACGTCAGTTTCGAAGTTTAAACTTAAGTGGTGAATTTTCAAAAGATGCGTGCATAAAAAAATAACATGTGCGTACATAATGTAGCATGTTCGCGAGTATATGCTATTTTAAAAACCACAACCTACACACATGTATCGGGGATCACGAGTAAAATTGCACATGTGAAAAAACAAGGGTGGGCCAGGGGCATTCTGGGGGGAGGCCAGTAGTTATGCACATAAGTAGTTATTTTACAACCTGTTAACATGAAGCACAGACGTCTTTTACTTGCGTATATTTACTCCTACTCAATGTGTGGTATAATCATCAAAAACATCTCAAGAATGAAAAAATGACTGAGTGAGAGGTCTGGGTGAAATGGGGTGACTTTAGGCTGAAAAGCTAGGAGGGTCTTCACTAGCTGCAGATGGACTGAGCGAACTAGTAGACTAATTAATGAAACTAGTAGACTAATTAATGAAACACGCACATATTATAAAATCTCCTGGCGTATGCATGTAAAAGTAGACTTCCGGGGGGAGGGGGAGAAGATAAATACATTTAAATAACGCAAGTAGAATCTATTTGAGTATCCCTTTAAAATTCAAAGTACAAATATGGTTTCCCCGGGACAGTGACTAATGACATTATCCAGGCCTGTCCCCCTGCCCCGCCCCTCCCCACCCAGACCACACCCCCGGGCTGCCCTTTTCCCCTCGGCCAGCACTTGTGCATGTACCGGGGTTTATGCATGTGGCTGGGCCCGTAGTAAAATGCGTCCTGCGCACGAAAGGTCCGACCACACATGTAAACCCTGGTTTCTACGCATTTAGGCCTTTGAAAATTCACTTGATATTGAAGAGTGTAGCTGATAGGGAAGAGCCCTGTGGAATGCCAATTGCCAAGTAGATGTGACTGTGCCAATTCGAATCTGCTGTTCCCTGTCTGATAAATATGATCTGAACCATTTTAAGAGAGCTCCTGTTATCTCCTTATTAAAATTTGATGATCTTTGAGATCTATATTCAAAAGCATTTAGCCAACTAACGCAGACAATAGTTGGATAAACACATATTTGGGCACATATCCGATTAAATCCTAGAAATGTGATTCGGCCGAACCTTTTGGGTTATAAAATCGGGCATATGTTTTAAAATCTGCCCCATTGTGAAGTGCATTAGGTATAAGCTTGGCCCTCAGATAGCCATGAGTAAACTGAATTATAAATTACAATATAGTAAAACTCCCATAGCAAAACACCACTAACTGCCAGTACCTACACAATAACTACCATTCCAATGAAAAGCCACACTGCAAATATTACACCCGGTCCCTAAAACACCAATACAGAAAACAGGAAAACAGTACAAGCCAGGCTACTACAGACCCTACACAGAAGCAGAATACCTCATCTCAATCATACATGCAGAACCCAGTAGGGATGTGAATCGTTTTAGGACGATTAAAATTATCGTCCGATAATTTTAATATCGTCTTAAACCGTTATGGAACACAATACAATACAGATTCTAACGATTTATCGTTATAAATCGTTAGAATCGTGAGCCGGCACACTAAAACCCCCTAAAACCCACCCCCGACCCTTTAAATTAAATCCCCCACCCCCCCGAACCCCCCCCCCAATAACTTAAATAACCTGCGGGTCCAGCGGCGGTCCGGAACGGCAGCGGTCCGGAATGGGCTCCTGCTCCTGAATCTTGTCGTCTTCAGCCGGCGCCATTTTCCAAAATGGCGCCGAAAAATGGCAGCGGCCATAGACGAAAAAGATTGGACGGCAGGAGGTCCTTCCGGACCCCCGCTGGACTTTTGGCAAGTCTCGTGGGGGTCAGGAGGCCCCCCACAAGCTGGCCAAAAGTTCCTGGAGGTCCAGCGGGGGTCAGGGAGCGATTTCCCGCCGCGAATCGTTTTCGTACGGAAAATGGCGCCGGCAGGAGATCGACTGCAGGAGGTCGTTCAGCGAGGGTTCTGGCGCCTCGCTGAACGACCTCCTGCAGTCGATCTCCTGCCGGCGCCATTTTCCGTACGGAAACGATTCGCGGCGGGAAATCGCTCCCTGACCCCCGCTGGACCTCCAGGAACTTTTGGCCAGCTTGTGGGGGGCCTCCTGACCCCCACGAGACTTGCCAAAAGTCCAGCGGGGGTCCGGAAGGACCTCCTGCCGTCCAATCTTTTTCGTCTATGGCCGCCACCATTTTTCGGCGCCATTTTGGAAAATGGCGCCGGCTGAAGACGACAAGATTCAGGAGCAGGAGCCCGTTCCGGACCGCTGCCGTTCCGGACCGCCGCTGGACCCGCAGGTTATTTAAGTTATTTGGGGGGGGTTCGGGAGGGTGGGGGATTTAATTTAAAGGGTCGGGGGTGGGTTTTAGGGGGTTTTAATGTGCCGGTTTTTCGATTTTTCGATTTTTAACGACCCGCAGGTTATTTAAGTTATTTGGGGGGGGTTCGGGAGGGTGGGGGATTTAATTTAAAGGGTCGGGGGTGGGTTTTAGGGGGTTTTAATGTGCCGGTTTTTCGATTTTTTGATTTTTAACGATTTTTAAGGATTTTTCACGATATTTTACCCCCCCAAACGGCAACAATACGATTCCCTCCCCCTCCCAGCCGAAATCGATCGTTAAGACGATCGAGGACACGATTCACATCCCTAGAACCCAGACAGACCCTCACCAAATACAAAATAGAGACCATAAATTACAAATAGACACATACAGGCAAAAACTGATCTGGAAACAGCAACAAGCCAGTGCAACAATGGAAATACAGAATCATCACCATTCCTCATAAAGCAAACAATACAATCAAGAAATATAAAACATCAATCATATTAAAAACATACTCACAAAATTAATATTTCAAAACAGCTGAAAAATAGAACATTCAATAATTAAACTCATACAAAAATTGTTAAAACATCCCCCAAAATTAAGGAAATATTAAAAAAGAATAAAATAAATCACCCGCTCTCTATACCTGGGAACTTTTGATTTCCAGTCACCCTCTCACTCACTCACACTCTCTCACATGCTCACACACACATTCTTCTCCCCCTCTGGAATGCACAAGCTTCAGCAGCCTCCACCTACAGCTCATGCAGTCGACAGACTACTCTTTCCTCTTGCGACATGGGCAGATGCTGCTCCTGCTTCTTCTGACTGCAGTGACTGCACTTCCTTCGTCCCACTCGCGTGGGCCCATGCAACTCAACTCCCCATGCTGGGCCCACAGGGGCAGGAAGAACAAGGAGCTGCAATTGTTGCAGTCCTGCCCCCACTGTGCCACCCCCCAAAACTGGAGAGCTCTCAGCAGCCGCTTGCTTCTACTGGCCCTGCGCTCTCTCATTCATAGTCCCCCCACCAATACATTCTTGCTCTTTATCTGTTCCCCCCACTCTCAACCGCTACCACTAGCCCCCTCCCTCTCCCTCTTTCTCACACTCAACCCTTCCCCCTTACTCACCCCTTCCCTCTCTCACCCGCTCCTTCCTTTCGTCTCCTCTCCTTGCTCCTCTTCCCCTTCTCTTTCAGGCAACATCCTCTACTCCCTCTCACTCACACCTGCCTTCCTTCCCTCGTCCTCACCCTCCATTCCATTCCATTCTCACTCCACCCTTCCCCTTTAATTCATTCCGCTCGTCTCCTCTTCCCGTCTCTCCCCTCCCTTTCAGAGGGAATCAAGAATAGGCATCGCCAACACCAGCACAGGACTTCTCAGCGAGAAGGGAGGGGAAAGAAGGGAAAGGGAGCTGAGCTGAGGGAGGGGAAGGGAAGGGAAAGAATGATTTCTCTCTCACCTTCCCTCCCCTTACCTGCCACTGCCTCCCCTCTTCTCTTCCTCATGTTCTGCTTCCTGCCTGCAGGATGGTGAGAAGCCCATGGGCAGTTGTTTTCAGCACAGGGCCGGCGGAACCACTAGGCGAGCTAGGCCTGTGCCTAGGGCGCCGAGACTTAGGGGGCGCCGCGGCAGGCAGCAGAATTTTGAAAGGGCAAAAAGTGCCCTTTCAAAATTCTGCCAGCCCCCGACTCGCCCTGCTCCCCCCCCCCCAGTGGTCCAGCGGAGGAACCGGGAACGATCTGCGCTCCCGGGGACTCAGCTGCCATTAAGCAAAATGGCGCCGGTGACCTTTAGCCCGTACCATGTGACAGGGATCAACCTATGGCACCGGTAGCCCCTGTCACATGGTAGGGGCTGAAGGCCACCGGCGCCATTTTGCTTAGTGGCAATCGAGGTCCCAGGAGCGTCAGTTCGCTCCCGGGCTCTCCGCTAGACCACCAGGGGGGCGTCGGGAGGGTGGCACTGGAGGGGGAGGCAGGGCAAGTCGGGGGCTGGCTGCCTGCCGCGGTACCCCTAAGTCTCGGCGCCTTGTCTCCGGATGCACCGATCTTCCTTTCTTCAGCCACGTGTTCAGCTAGACCAGCTGCGCCGATCTTCTGTGTGTGTGTGTGTATGTATGCGATATTTACAGAATTTTACTGAATTTTAAGCATCCCTCTTCTGGAAAATAAAATGTCATAAAGTGGGTAGAGACAAATACTAAATTAACAAACATCAAAGTATTTAAAATATTCGAAGGGGGGCGGAGCAAGATGGCCGCTGCACACTAGGTCGGCGGGGAACGCTGAGGCAAGGCTGGCTGTTTCCTTCTTCTAAAATTGCCTAAAACATGCCGCATACGAAAAGAAAAGGGAGACTGAGGGGGTGGACGACAGCTTACCCCCCTTAGGGCCCTCACAGCCTCGAATCGACGGTTTCTTCGCCGGGTTCACAGCCTCGATGCCGGTGAGACAGGTCGCTGGAACGGAGACGCTGGAGCAAGCGCACTCACCCTTGACCCTGGACATCTCGTTAAGTCCCGGCGAGCCGAAGCGGCTCGCACCCTCAAATGACAACGGCGTGGAACCGAGCAGTCTGGTTGCAGCAGAGGCTCCCCAGATGGTGAATCTGGGTGGAGCGAGTGGGGCGACTCGAGGTGGTGAGGACATCGGAGCGGGAAAGGAGAAGGCCAGCCCGGGGAAAACTACAGAGGCGGCCGCTTTCAGCCCGATGGAAGGCAGACATCTGGGAGAACAGATCTTTTTACTGCAAGGATCTACCAGGAGCGAGCAAGGTAATATGGAGGAGGGAGAAAACCGTCTGAGGGCAATGACTGCTGTTCTTGGGATACCTACATCAACAAATATAACATTGGAAGGGATATGGGCAGCTCTGAAATCTATAGAAACATCTATTAAATCTCTCTCCCAAATAACTTTGGATACAAGAGAGCAAACTGTAACCAATAATAATTTGATAAGATCATTTAATGAAAAAATGGATGGTGTGGAAAGGAGAGTGGACTCCATAGAGAAAATTCAACAGAAGCTGATAACTTCTGAAAAAATTGCTAATAAAAGATTAGAGGGAATAGAGAACTCCTTAAGAGCTCATAATTTGAGAGTTCTTAATTTTCCTGTTCAACATCTAACATCCCCTCTTGATATGTTCAAGATCTATATGAATCATATAGTAAAGATTCCAGAAGCAGCAACTCCTGTTATCGTCAAGGCTTATTACCTACAGCAAAGGGAAACTACAGAGCAAGCCGGAGCTGGGCTTCTAATGGAAAATCTGGACTTAACAAATTTTTTGGAAACTTCATTGGACTCTGAGATCAAAATAAGGAAGCCTCTTCTTATTTCATTTGCTTTCCTGCCCGAAAGAAATTATGTTCTAAAATTATTTCTAAGAAATAGGCAGGTATCCTTTTTTGGTCGTCCTATTTGGATTTACCCTGATGTTATTAAAGTAACTCAGGTGAGACGTAAGGAATTTTTACAAATGCGATCTGAGGTATTACAACTTGGAGCGAGCTTTGTGCTAAAATATCCAGCAAAATGCTGTATAAGATATAGGAACGTACAATATGTATATTTAGAACCAAACCAGCTCAGAAGCTTTTTACGGTCATTATCCCTGGAGAATCCTACTACTGCTTCTGCTTAATAGAATAAAGGTTGTGTACTAGTGTGTAGCCACCAGATTTGTAACACAGAATTTGCTTATATGATGCTCCCTTTTTTCTTTCCTCCGTCCCCCTCAAAATTCTTATAATTTTGTTGTTGGTCATTATGTATCCAATTCTTATATTTTATTTATCTTGAATTATATTACTTGTATGACAACAACTTCTTTTCTGTACAAGTTTGATGTCTTGGGTATATTTTCAAAAAATTTGAAAAATAAAGAATTTAATAAAGTATTTAAAATATTCATCTCAGCAAAATCACAAATTTAAGATATTGATGCCAGGTGGGGTTTTTGTTTTTTTTTTGAAGCATAATTTAAGCATGAAGACTAGAATAGTTCCAATCTGAAACGGTTTTGCTTTATTTTTATTTTTTTTAAGCTTTTAGAAAATGTATATTTTTAAATGACTAAGACTGAATCTTCCCATTTAAAAGGGAAGCTGACTAAAGATGTCTTTCTGTTCTATATCTCCCACATGAATAATCATACGACTGATAGTTTGAAGAAAGACACTTGCTTTATTGCCTGAAAGTGTAAAGCAAGAGAAGCTGTACGATGTGGGTCGCTGTCCCTTGGGAGGACAGAACCTGAAGGAAGGGTGTCATTTCGCTTTCTGATAGGAATGTGGTTTTCTTATTTAATGGTTGGGAGCATCACTTTCACTTTTAGTAAAAGTGAAAAATCATGCAAGTCTGAAAGCAAAGTGCTTCTGTGAGAGTGTAATGTGTATGTGAGACAGGGAGAGTGCTTCTATATGTGTGTGGTGTATATGTGAGACAGGGAGGGTGCTTGTGTGTGTGCAAGAGAGATGGAGCATGTTTTTGGCTGGCATGTGGCTGTGAGAGAGGGCATGTGTGCGATTGAGCCTGTTTGTAAGTGAGAAAGAACATGTGTGATTGAGAGCTTGTGTGTAAGTGAAATAGAGAGAGCATGTGTGTGATTGAGAGCTTGTGTGTAAGTGCAATAAAGAGAGCATGTGTGTGATTTCAAGCCTGTGTAAGTAAGAGAGTGCGAGATCATTGTGTGATTGAGAGAGACTGGCCAGAGAGGTGACGTGTGTATGTGTGAGGGCGACTGATCAGGGAGATGACTGGTATGTGTGTGCTTGTGTGTGTGTGAGTGAGAGAGACTGGTTGGAGAGATGATTGATGTGTGAGAGTCAGAAACTGGTCCTGAGGGTGTGACTGGTGTGTGTGCATTTGTGTGTGAGAGAGAGAGAGAAGAGACTGGTTGTGGTCCCTAAGGAAGAGGACTGTGAGGACAGCTTCAGCAGCTACTGCCACTTCTGGTGTGGCCTGCAAGGGAAAGGAGTAGGAGAACTGCTGGAGAGGGTAAGTAAAGGTAGCTTTTTAAGTTCATTTTTCTTGATTGACTACCATTTCAATTATTGGATAGTGTGTCATATGTCTGCTGTTTGAAATATTTTATTGGTGTTTGGTAAAGCTTTCAAAATTTGCATGAGTTTTTACTTATTGGATATTCTATTCATCAGCTGTTTTGAAATTATTTTTTGGATGGTTTTATAATCATGAGTAATGATTTATATATCTTGATTTTATTGATTGTTTCATGAGGAATGGTGACATTTTTGTTTTTCCATTGTTACACTGTATAGAGTCTGGCGTGATGCATTTTACAGTTCAGTTTTTGTCTGCACATTTCTATTTATACTTTATGTGGCTTTATTCTGTATTTGGTGAGGGTCTGTCTCTGCTCCATGTGTGTGACCATGATGAGAGATTCTGCTAGCATATAGTGTCTGTATAGGGATCTATAGCAATTGGGTTTGTTTTGTTTCCTCAGTAGGTGGTGTATTGGTATTCTAGGACCCAGTGTAATATTTACCCGTGCTTTTTCACAGGTAGAGTTATTGTTGTTTGAGTCCTTGGTGTTATTACTGTTATGTTACAATGGGATTGCAGATTCGATTTTGAGTGTCCTTTTTGCAGGGTTTTGTGTTAGTTCACAATGGGGCGGATTTTCAGAGCCCTGCTCGCCTAAATCCGCCTAAATCCGGGCGGATTTAGGCGAGCAGGGCCCTGCGCGCCGGTGCGCCTATGTTCAATAGGCCTACCGGCGCGCGCAGACCCCAGGACTCGCGTAAGTCCCAGGGTTTTCTGAGGGGGGCGTGTCGGGGGTGTGTCGGAGGCGGGCCCAATCCGTGCGGCGTTTTGGGGGCGTGTCGGCAGCGTTTTGGGGGCGGGCCCGGGGGCGTGGTTATGGCCCGGGGCGGTCCGGGGGCATGGCCGCGCCCTCTGGAACCACCCCTGGGTTGCGACTAGGCACTCCAGCGACCCGCTGGCGCGCGGGGATTTACTTCTCCCTCTGGGAGGCGTAAATCCCCCAACAAAGGTAGGGGGGGGTTTAGACAGGGCCGGGGGGGGGTGGGTTAGGTAGAGGAAGGGAGGGGAAGGTGAGGGGAGGGCGTTAAAGGATTCCCTCCGAGGCCGCTCCGATTTCGGAGCGGCCTCGGAGGGAACGGGGGTAGGCTGTGCGGCTCGGCGCGCGCCGGCTATACGGAATCGATAGCCTTGCGTGCGCCGATCCAGGATTTTAGCGGATACGCGCGGCTACGCGCGTATCTACTAAAATCCTGCGTACTTTTGCTTGCGCCTGATGCGCCAGCAAAAGTACGCCAAATCGCGCGGTTTGAAAATCTACCCCAATGTACCTGGCAGTGAAGGTGTTTGTGCTGCTGTTACTGTGAGGTGACACCAGAATTTGAAAATATCTTTTAGTTTGATGAACTGTAAGGGAAACATCCAAGCTCCATTGTTTGGGGGAATTTCAGTGGATGCACAGAGTTACAGAACTGGAGGTGCAGGATTTATATTGACATTCTGTCCCTTCCTATATATTCCAGACTTCACTCTCATAGCCATATAGAATTAGTTGAATGAGGCTATCAAATAATTATATAGTGTGTAACTGGCCAGCTTTTTAAAATTACGCAGAAGACCCTTTGGACTTTTTTATTAACACTTTTTTTTTATAACCAATTTTAAAGCAGGACCCAAGCTATAGAGGTGGGTGTGATGAAGAAATGTCATTTTGGCTCCCCCCCCAACAATTCTTCTGTCTAGAGACGCCACTGATTTTCTGTGACCTTAAGCATTAGTACAAGAAGGATTAAGGGGGGGATGCTGGAGAGGCTCACACATGCATTGGCCCCCGGGCGCCGGAGACCCTTGGTGCGCACTGAGTGCGAGTCATATGGGGCTGCAAGCGGTGGCAAAGAGGAGTGGAGATTTGGCAGGTTGCGAGCAGTGCCCAACCTGCTCGTGACCCAGAAAATCACATAGTCGGCGGGCGTGATCGAGAATGAAGTAGGAGTCGGGGCCGAGACCGGGGAGTGGCGGCGTGATCCGGGGGGGGGGGGGGGGGGGGGCGCAAGGGAGAAGGCTCGCCTAGGGCGCCAAATCCCCTTGCACCGGCCCTGTTTCAGTACCACTGCAACTCTACGGCCTGAAGAGGCATGGGAGCTCCACAGGTACCACATTAACATTGCGCCCCCGCTGTGCTTTCTTCCAGCAGATCTTCATCACTGATGGGCCTGAAGGCAGGGTGAGGTAGCACGGATGAAGCATTTTAAGAGGCACTTTTTGTCATCTCAGAGGTTTGCAGCCTGAGGTGACTTCCTCACCCTACCTCATGATAGAACTGTCCTTGGTGTATACAAGAGAGGACAGATCCCTTTCCCTGCCCTTATCCCCTGCGCTAATCCACAGCAATCTCAGGGTGACTAGAAATCAAAAGTTCCTAGGTATGGAAAGCGGGAATTTTTGTTATCTTTATTTTGGGTGTTATTCGATACGTTTGCTATTTTTAAATATTTTATTGATGTTTGGGAAAACATTTTATAATTTTTGTCTGAGTTTTTAATTATTGGCTGTTATTCTTTTCATCGGCTGTAGTAAAATATTTATTCTTTTTATTAGTATGTTTTTACTATAAGGATTGATGCTTTGTGCACCTTGATTTTATTATTTTGATGAATGTATTTCTATTGTTCCATTGTTGCACTGCATACAGTCTGGATTGTTGCAGTTTCCAGTCCAATTTTTGTCTACATGTTTCTTTTTATATTTTATGGTCTCTTTATTCTGAATTTGGTAGGGGTCTGTCTGTGTTCTGCATGTGTCACTGAGGAGAGATATTCTGCTAGCATGTAGTTTCTGTTTAGGGATCTATAGCAGGCTGGCTTGTTCTCTTCCTAATAGGAGGTGTATTGATGTTTAGGACCTGGTGTAATATTTGCAGCATTGCCTTTTCATAGATAATAGGCTAATTTTAAAACAAGCAAGTGGGCACCCTAACATGCGCCTATGGGTGCGCGATTGAACATACGCTGGAATTTTAAATCGTCACACATTTACATACATAAGATTTCAAATACCCATAGCACGCGTATGCGTGCTCCTAATTTTAAGCGGTTACTCGAGTAAAAATACTTTGCATATCTTCTTAAGAAATTGTTGGCATTAATGTGCGTATGTAAGCAGATTTTAAAATATGCTTGCGCGAGGGACATTCCTAGTTTTCCAATTAGTCAATCAGTTTGCCCAGTCATTCTCAAGGTCATCCAGGCCCCTCTGGTTCTTCAACCTACACAAACCCCAGTTCACGCGGACCCCTCACCTTCTGGTGTAAGCCCTAAAATGCCCTAAAATGCGATTTCAGCAGACTTGCTCCTCATCAGAAGCAGCAGTAAATTTTTGTGGTTTACAAGCCGCCACGCCCTGCGGCCTCAGGTTTTAAAATACAGACTTACACGCATAATTGTTGGCCCCTCCCAAACACCAATTCCCCGCCCTCATCCCCTTTTCTGCCCCTTTTTTTTTAAACTCATGCATACATATATCCGTGCAAAATTTACGGCTTTTAAAGTATGTGTTACTTGGCACGGCCCAGATACTGACATATATGGGGTTTTTAGCGCAAGCAACGCTTTTAAAATTCAGTACTAATGTTTTTTACTGTTTGAGTGTTGGCAGTTAGTTATCTTTTAATATGGGAGGTTTAGTACATTATAACTGTAATTCAGTTTATTCTGAGTTTTCTGATGGCAAAGCCCACACCCAACTCCAAGTGTATTTTTGCAGGGTTGTGATATTTTTATCTCAAAAGACTGTACTTTCAATATCCTTTTTCATATAAAACTGGTTTCTATAAATGTGGAATTTTTTACTTCTGTGTGGCGAGGATGGGGGCGGGGAGAGGGCGCAAGGCTGTGAAGTTTGCCTATGCTGCCTAACATCCTTGTATTGGCCTGAAAGGAGTGTGCCACACAAAGACCCTCACCACTCACCCATCTCCCATTTCTCCAAGGGAAAATGCTAAGGAGAAGGTGGGAGGCAGGTCTTGCGCTTCCTGGGAGGGTGGCATGGTTGCCGGAAACATTATCACTGACACTCTGCCACGCCTCAGAACTCTGACTCCTGCTTCCCCCCTTTCATAGTATTTGAAATCACCAAAAGGGCCGAACTACAAAGGGTCACCCCCCCCCCCCCTTGCCTCTCAATGACTTGACCGGTGCCGTGCCTTGGAGGCAGAATGAGGGGAGCTCCGTCTCATCTCTCACCTCAGACAACAGATTGCCTTGAGCTGCCCTGACCTCGACTTGTCTCTAACTCTATAGTCTGTAGACCTTTCTCTGACCTTGTACCTCTGCCCTCTAGGGTCACAACCACAAGCCCGGTTGACTCTTACAATCAGCAAATAGTCCAGTCCTAACTTTAGAGGGGGAGATTTTGCATAGGCGAGAACAGGTGCACATATTGGAAATTGTACTTGATTCAGAATTAACTATGAAGCCCTGTATGATGTTGGTTGCAAAACCTTACCTTTCATCTTCATCAGTCAGGCCACATGTGGCCAACTCTGATCCTCAAGAGACACAAAAGGTCTGGTTTTCAAGATATCCGCCTTGAATATGAATAAGACATATTTTCATATACTGGAGGCAGTGCATGCCAATGTATCTCATGCATGCTCATTATAGACAGCCTGAAGACCAGACCCTTTTGTGGCACTGAGCATGATCAATTACAATCGGTATTACTAAGGAGACATTTAGCTAATCTTATTCATTCTCTAAATACAAATTGATTAGATTTATGCAATTCCCTGCTGGTTGGCCTACCAAATGAAATGGCACCTTAACCGCTTATCTTGCAGGGCATTCCTGAGTCTGGGGCAGATTCTATCGGTCCTCACTTTCTTGGCGCCTGGTGCCTCCACCTGGGGAAAAAGGTATTAGAGGGTGACATTTCCCTCCCTTCACCCCAGGAAAACAAATTGGACTGTGAACAAGGTTGGCAGTATGTACAAATTTATACTGGTTTATTAGACTATATAAGTATATACATTTCTACATGACTATGTACATCGTTAATAGTATGTCAAACAGCACACTTATCTATTCATGGCTAATAGTCTCAGACCACACAACTACATACATTTCTATAAGGTAGAAAAATCATTTAATATTTTGGCAATTTGGAGTTTTTGGCCTCCACAGTATACTACCATATAGAATAGAAGGAACCTCTTGAGTTCCCACTTAATGAAGAGTTATTATTATCTTCCCCCTTTTTTTCCCAAGTCAGAACCCATGTGAAAAGATGCAACTGGGCTGGTGGGCATGGTTGGCTTGGGGGGGTCTATTGTATCTAAATCTCCTTGGTTCTGCTTCCGCTCCACTGAAAGGTCCATGTCAGCGCTGGGGTCCACACCCAACTGGGGGCCCAACTTCACCTCCCAGTCTGTTGCTGGGGTCCACACCCTCCTGGGGGACCCGACCACCTCCTGGAATGCTGCTGGGGTGCACACCCTCCTGGGGAACCTGATTGTGCCACTGGATCTGCAGCTGGTGTCTCCTTCTTTCGGGGGTCCACTTGATCTGCCGCTGGTGTCCACACCATCCTAGGGGACACTCAATCAGCCGCTGGGGTCCACACCCTTCAGCTGGACCACTCAATCTGCCACTGTGGTCCCCTTCCTCCTGGGGGACTGCTCAATCTGCCACTGGAGGCCATACCCTCCTGGAGATCCACTCAATCTACCACTGGGGTCCGCTTGCTCCAGGGGGCCCCAAGGTCACCTCCCTTGGTAGGAGGGGTTTTTCTTGGCTGGGTTTATAGCTCTACTAGGCCCATGAGTTGTTTAGAATTCAATGATTCAGACCCTCCACAGTCTCAGCTTTCAGTGATTTTAGCTCTGCTAAGCTCATTGCCAGTCATCTGTTGTTACCCAGTCTGGATATGTCACCTTCTCTCAGCCAAAAGACCAAGACCTAGGCAGGACCATGGAAAGAGAATATGTGCATCCTGCCTGGCTTTTTTCTCTTGTCTGAGAACTTGGTACCCAAGGATCTGATTCCCCTTGCTAATCAGGGTGAGAATGTGTTTGCTTCCTAGGACTGTTTTTTAGTACATTTCTCTCATAAATCTCTTTCTCATTCAGAATTCTCCAATGTAGGACTTTTTCAGTCATAGTTCTGTAATTTAGGATTTTACTATCCTTTGATTTAAAGTGGTATTTCACTGCAAGTTACCAAAGGTAGTCCAGGGGGCTGTGGCATGCAAATCTCCTACCTGAGCCTCTGACTCATCTATTCAATGTTCTTTTAAGCACCTTCACATTAAAGGGTCTGGCAACCTTTTCAATCTCATTCAGGGTTTCCTGGGCTGATAGCTCATGTTACATAGTAGCTGCATTGTCCTCTTTTTGTTTCTCTGCTGCAGTTCACTTAAATGGTAGCATGCTCTTTACCCTCTCTCCCTTGGAGGGGGGGGGGGGGCTTCACAAAGAAACATCTGATGAAGCTTCAGGGAATTCAAAATCCTGTGATCCATCTTTTATTGTGTCTGTGCCCATGGGATCACATCTCCCCAGTGTTGTAGTCTCTCCATTGGCTCCCAATTGGATTTTAGAGTCAATTTAAAATTCTATCTCTGGCCTATATGGTTTGACATGAGCTAGCCCCATCTTATTTCAGCAACTGCATGTAGTTGAGATCCGCTGAGGAAATTCCTTTATGTTCCCCCTCCCCCTTAACGGAAGTAAAACAGAGCTAATAGAAGGGATTTCTCCTATACTGCTGCAAATCTGTGGAATGCATTATTGGTTTCCATTGAAGGGATTAAGGATTACTGTATTTTCTTTTATAAACTGGTAGAGAATACTCTTTTTTCAATGCCCTTGAATGATCTATTAGGGATTATAGTTTAAGTTCACTGCATACACTTTACTCAATTTTAGCACTCAGGGTGCAGGAGAAGATTATGTGATCCCCAAAGGTTTGAGAGGATACAGGCAAGGTAAGGAATCTGGGGGTAGGACAGAAGAAGACATGTTTATTGTGATCTTTAGCAGCTAGGGTAAGGGAGGAGGATGTATGATCCCCAGGAAAGGACTCCGCTTTTATTCAGAAAAGTAGGTAGCTTAATGTTTATAGGATAAGGTGGGAGAAATGCCCTTTGTGTTCTGTGGCTGAGCTTTGGATGGAAGTGGACGTTTACAGATGGATTAAGAATGTTTACCAGTAATGAATTAGGGTAAGGGAGGATGTGATGTGATCCTCAAATGGCTGAGAGGGCTCAGCTTGATGTAGAATAGGTAGAAGAGTTTGATTAATTATTTATATATCCTGGTGGAAATGAATGTTTACAGCATGGATTCAAAGAAGGTTAAAGGGTAAAGGTTGCATGATAATTGGTAGAGGTTTCTGGGATGGCTTTAAGGTATGGATTAAGGAATTTTTGTGAGGAAAAGTTAAAATATCTTGGTTATGGCCGTGTTAGTTTTTTGGCTACTGTTTTAATGTAGATTTGAGAATCGGTATTGTTTTAAGTGTTTGTTTTATGATTTCCATTTTATAAATTATTTTTTAAAAGTCTGTCGTGTGTAATGTTTCAATCTGAGAGGTTTTCTTTTTTTTTTTTTAGATAAAGTGACTGAGAAATCCAAATGTGTTTGCTTATTTACTGAGAACATTAATTCATTTGTAAAATATTTTGCTGATCAAGAAGTAAATGAGGGATGAGATGATGTCCAAGCTGCAAACTAAAGCTTAACAAGTTCAAGAAATATAACTAAAATTCTAAACTTTTTTTTTTAAAGGCCAACATCTGCCAAAAATCACAAGCGAGCTCCCCAAATGGCAACATTCCTGGCTGCGTACACGGCCTACTGTCTGATTCAAATTTATGAAGTGAGTGAAACAAAGAAAACAAAGTTAAGGGTCTGCTTTGCTTCAGACTCTCTGTGCACCCTGGGTTTCCTTTCAGTCTAACTTGCTTTAGTATGACTTGATGCATTCGGTTTTACTGTGAAACATAGCAAGAAGCCCTTAGATGACTAATTCCATGATAAATTTCAACATGAAGCGCATCAACCTGAACGGACATTCCAATGATTGGTTGCCTTCATTTTATTAAAATCCTGAAGAGTGCTTCAAGAATTTGCAGGGGGTAGCCCGCGCCAGGAACTGTGCACATCTGTATATGTTATCAGAACCACCAATATAGTTTTATGAGGCATTTTTTTTAAAAAACAAAGAGTAATTTCTGTAAGGCTCAGGGGACCCTTACCAGAAGCAGGATGGACTATATGAGCCATATGTCTGTGATTCAACTGGCAATGCTCCAAATTCCTACACGATCAAAAATGGCTGCCACTGTTTCACAAGAAGCACTTGGTGATGAGACAAATTATGTAAAAATGGGCTTTATTTCTACTCAGTGACAATGACTGACAGTGAAACCCTCAGAATCCTATTTACAAAAATATACGGCTTACAGCAAGAGAGAAGTTAGAACTGAATTGGGGGAGGAGAGCTAGGTTAGCATGGGTGGGCACTGTGACCAGCCCTTTTATTCCATCCTATGTAGGTCTACATGGCAGTGGCTATAACATCTTTAAAATGTTGGCAATACTCTGTATCTCCTGTGTCTCCACTGCCTCTCACTCCCTTGGTGGTTGAAGCAACTTTATACAAGTGTCAATCTGGCAGGCTGCTAATGGACAATTATGTAAATAGGCTTCCAACCAGACTGGGTGCTGTAAAGATGGACCCTTGAACCTAGTAGAGTTTGTTGCTTCCACCAGGGCAGGGCCCCTGAGGGTCCTCGTTGTCGGGAGGTGGTTCAGGAGAAGACGACCGAACAGGACTTTCACCTACATCAGCCCTCATTTCCTGGAGGTTGAGCCCTTGGGTACCGGGGCCAACAGGACTTAGGCATGGGTCTCTCAAGGCAAGGAACCAGAAGACGAGAAGCTGAAGCAGTGTTGGATGGGCCAAGGGTCAAGGCAGGCAGCGGACAAGCGGAAAGAGGAACAGGCCAGAGATCGAGGCAGGCAGCGATCAAGCGGAGACGAGAAGCCAGGGCAGGCAGAGATCAAGCAGAGTCAAGCGAAGCAGGGTCAGAACCAAAAGATCAATCCGAAGGGACGAGGAGCAAGAAACTGGAACGCATGAACCAGAAGTCAGGAGCAGGAGGCAAGGCAGGAACGCAGTAACCAAGGCAGGGATCAGGAAGGCAGACAACTCGCACTCGAAGGATGAGCAGGACTCATTGCTGAGGCGAAGTGGTGGTGGCAGGGTGGTGCCTGACTTCATCTTCCCTGGCCGTGGGGAACGTTCCCGCCGCGGGCCCTTTAAATTCCCTGCAGAGGCGTGCTCGCGCCTAGGGGGCCAGGCGCAGAGCTCAGCATCAGTGGCGTGTGGAGGTGCCGTGTGAGCAGGCCACTGCAGCGGCGGTAGGCGTTGGCAGCGAGAGACAGTGACAGGGGGAGCAGGAACAGACCTCCCGCCCACCCAGTTGAGGGGACCCGATCGCGGTCTCACGCACTAACACTGGGCATTCCTGAACTTTGAAGGGGCTGAGAGGAAGGGGGATAAATAATTACTTAACAAATGTAAACAAAGACTCTGGTGGCCTCAGAATTGTATATGTCTAGCCCAATGGCAGTGGTGTTTTCCATTCAAGATAGCGTCCTTAAAGGCACAGGGGATCAAAGACTGGCAGTAATTCTGATGCCTCCAGACTTTAAGGGGCTGACTCAGATGGGATATGACCCTGCTCCTAGGGTTGGAGGCCTGAACCAAAAGTGAGGGGGCAGAGGCCCATTCATAGCTATGCCTCTGGTTCCAGAAATGGTGGAGTTGTGTATCATAAGCATCCAACTGTGTGTACAGCCAACAAATACATTAAAACTTCTATTTTCAACAAAATCTTCCTCAGAGAATAATATAATGCTGATTGAATACATAAATATAAATGAAGCACAATCTGGGATGGACTGCAATTTTTTCACCTAAATTCAAGGACTGGTCTTCCACATGTTTCCAAAACTTAGCATCCTGTTTCCAACAGTGGCCAGTCAGGATACAAGTACCTGCCAAGCACCCAAACATTAAATAACCTTGCCTTCTCACCTTCAGAAAAAGACTTAAAACATGGTTGTTCAAGCAAGCCTTTCCGGACCCTTACTGACTTGTCCTCCTTCAAACTGATCCAGACTTCACTAGTTACTGCAACTTTCTACCACCTATGTTAAACTGCTATCATCATCTTCTTCTTCTTCTACTCCCAGTTCAAATCATCCCTGTTTTATTGTAACTTCATCTTTTCTTTGCACTTGTTATAGTTTTGTACTGTATATGCTCATGTTATAGTTTTGTATGTTATACTATTATTGTTCACACCTTGTTGAATGTAAACCGGCATGATAGGACCAACCGTGAATGCCGGTATAGAAAAGCACAAATAAATAAATAAATAAAAATAAATAGATCCCGTGCTACTAATACTGGTAATAAGCCCTGGCTGTTTCCAAAAAGGCAGATTTTAAAAGCCTTGCACTCTCAAAAACAGCCATTTTCACGCGTACATGGCCCGAGCGGGGGGGGGGGGGGGGGGGGCCACACGTACATCAATGTATGCCAAGGGAGGAATAGGGGCAGGACATGGGCGGGCAATACACCACTTTGCTACTCCTACTCTATATGTGGACCATTGTAAGGGGGCATTTTGATTCGAGGTGAGTTTTTAGGAGGTGGGTTGGGGTTAGGGGTTGTTGTTACAGAAACATTCAGAGGTATCCACTGTAAAATTGACATCATTAAAGAATTTTTGACTTTATAAGTGATAATAAAGATTTGTACAATGCAGCTAGCAGAGACTGCAGGGCACAAATCAACATCTCTTGTTAGAATATGGAACCTAACATCGTGTAACCACAGCAAGGGTTATTTTTCCCTTTATGCAACACCTTGCACTTGTCCACATTAAATTTCATTTGCCATTTGGATGCCCAGTCTTCAAGTCTTGCAAGGTCCTCCTGTAATGTATCACAATCCGCTTGTGATTTAACTACAGTTAGTGTAGCTGGGTTCAAAAAAGGTTTGGATAAGTTCTTGGAGGAGAAGACCATTAACGGCTATTAATCAAGTTGACTTAGGGAATAGCCACTGCTATTAATTGCATCAGTAGCATGGGATCTTCTAGGTGTTTGGGTAATTGCCAGGTTCTTGTGGCCTGGTTTGGCCTCTGTTGGAAACAGGATGCTGGGCTTGATGGACCCTTGGTCTGACCCAGCATGGCAATTTCTTATGTTCTTATGTTACTCTACATAATTTTGTATCATCCGCAAATTTGATAACCTCACTTGTCGTATTCCTTTCCAGATCATTTATATATATATATTGAAAAGCACCGGTCCAAGTACAGATCCCTGAGGCACTCCACTGTTTACCCTTTTCCACTGAGAAAATTGACCAGTCTCTAGTCTCCAATAAAAACTATGACAGAGATCATGGTAATTCTGAAGATCAATGAATGGCTGCATAAATAATATTGATGAGAACATTCTCGGTTATCAAAAATGATGCATCCTCCATTTTTTCTCTGCCTTATGCTCCAAAACACTTAATAGTTATTCACAATCTTTATTCTCAGTCTCTATAAGCTCTATTTTACTGATAGAATCTTGAAACTGAAGAAAAGATTTTTTGTTCTGCTCTGACAGAGATTTTTCCAAACCTGCTATAACTTCCCAGATGTCTTCTAAAGTTAAAAACATGAGGCTTTACCAGAATTGCATTAAATCTGCAATTCTGTTGCTCTCCAGCAGAGGAAATCTTATCAGACCTTGAACTGCTATTGGGCATCTCCCTGTTCCATTGGAACTATTTTCAAGCTCCAGAACTCACTGCCTCTTCGCCTGACTTGGCTCCACCAGCCCCAGTTCCTCCAGTCCCTTGCACTAACTCTAATGACAACGTCATCTGCATGCAGCAGACCCATGGAGTCACAAGGCAAGCCTTCCAAGGCAGAACAAACTGAAGGAATCCGCGACTCCTGGCTAAGTGTGATATTGAGCTCCGGAGAGTTCACTGGCAAATCTTTCCCCACAAGTTTAGCCAAGGAACCTTTGCCTCCAGATTCTTCAGCCCCGACACAAATGACATGGAAGACCATCATGCCTGCCACAACAGAAGATTGGCTTGTTAAAGAGAATACCCCGGTCCTCTCTTTGTGCTTTACCATTGAGTAGGTAGAGGAAAATAGGAAGAGCTCCACGCTCAAAGAGTAACCCCATGGATCCAGCTACATATTCGTCATCTTGGATCTCTGTTTGCTTTTTTTAAATTTATTGAAGTCCATATTCAGTCACTGTCCAGTTAGCAAAGTAAGGCCTGGATTCACTAAGCTTCAGTTTTTTATTGCGCGAGGGGCCCCAAGATCGCAAGAGGGCATCCTTGCGATATTATACCCCTCTCACCGAGAAAATATCTTGGCTGCATTGCCGTGTTGCTTTGTTTCATTGTAAAAGTCCACAAGACTAAACAATGTGGCACGGGTCTTTAATGTGCAATGGCAGCCTCCAAGGTTTTTTAAGCTAATGGGGTATGAGAGGGTAGTCCAAGGGGGTGGAGGGGGTTCCACTAATCAAACCAACAAAGGAATTTTTGGACTTGGGGTAGGAGGGGTTTGGGGTAGGAGGGGCTTGGGGTAGGAGGGGCTTGGAGTAGGAGGGGGATCTATTATACCACAAATGAGGTTTTTCTAATTCTGGGGGTTGGGATCAGGAATGGGTTCAGGGAACCCCATCTTTGAATGTTTTTTTTATTCAAAAGGGGTGTGGGGTAAATCCTTGGCCCACTATTTATTTTATGTAGATGGGATTGGGGGAGGGAGTGACCTGTCACTTCTATTTTTTAACTTTTGGTGACGGGACTGACTGCATTGGCAGTCCCAGGGTGGGGAAGGGGACCCCTAGGCACGTTTTGTTAATTTTCGTGGACAATACTTTTTTAATAGCTGGGACCTTTAAATCTACTGGAGGAGCATCATGATCTGCATTAGGGTCTTGATGCTCCCAGAGTAGATTATTATTTTTAGGAAAGATGTAGATAAAATTATGTGGCTGACAAATTTGTAAATCAATCACAGTATTTTATTTACATAGGAATGCCTATATACTAGTTTGCATGGATTTGCAAAATTCATGCATGCAAATGCCATGCAAAGCAGCTCATTGGAATAGGGAAGGGAATCTAGCCAATTTTACGTGATATTTCTGCGATAGGGCTTTATCGCACAATATACAGCATTTTTTTGCAAGATATACACTGTTTTAATGCACGTTATAGCCATAATGCAGCTCGATGAACCTCCCTCTAAGCCAGATAAATGTATCCTGCTAACTCGGAGGTATATTCAATAGTGCAGCCGGATTACTGAATATAGCCAGCTATCTTGAAAGTAGCCAATTAACTTTAGTAAAGCTCTTTCGCCTGACTAGACTTAGCAGGATAAATTATCCACTAGGAGCAATAGCAAAGAAACATTTTCTCACATTTAACCTTTCGTGTCAAGGATGGGCCATTTCAGGTCTACCCCAGATCATAGGATTTTATTTAGTTTCGTTTAAATAAAACAACGCTGTCATAAACCACCCCAGCCCTTCCTCTTTATTAAACTATTCAATCCTGACCAGCTGGCCCACCATAGTCCACCTATCAAACCCATCCAGACTCACCACAATGTCCCTGGTGCTCTAGTGAGGGCCCAGGCACAATCTCCCGGCCTCGGGCCTGGCAGCTGCCATTATTCAAAATTGTTTGGGATGCCCTTGGCCCCATCATGTGATAGGGACTACCGGTGCCATCCCTATTATCCAGCTAACTCTATATATTGGAGTTAGGCAGTTAACTTAGCCAGCTAACATAACTCCTCTCCAAAACGACCTGGAAATCCCCTAAGTTGTCCAGTTAAATTTTAGCTGGATAATTAGGTAGCTGGTTGAAATATGTGTTATGTTTGCCAGTCGCGGGCCTCAGCGCGGCTCAGGCAGGCCCGGGGATACTGGTGATGTCAGGGAGCCGTTGCAGACACAGCTCCCTCTCGCAGGCTCCCTGCCAAACCAACACTGCCGGCTCCTCCGGCACGGCTTCCAGCCGGGGCATGACCATACGTCGCCCTGGACTCCTCTCGCTCCCCTAGATGTCTAGGCGCGTGTGTACGCCGTCATTTGAAATTTAAAGGGACCGTGGTGGGAATATGCCAGGCTCCTCCCTCATGAGGTGATGTCCCATTCCATTTAAGGCAAGGCCTGGCCTGCAGACCTTGCCTTGGCTTCTTGGCTCCCGCTCCTGTTCCCCAGGAGGTTTCCTAAGTTCCGGCATCTCAGATCTCCTTCAGATCTTAACTTTCACCTGGACATCGACCCTAGTCTGTACTACTGATCATGAGATTTGCCGCCTGCCATGACCCTAGCTTGTACTACTGAACACAAGTTTTGCTGCCTGCCATGACTCTTGCCTGTACTACTGACCACGAGATTCGCCGCCTGCCACAACTCCGGCCTGGACCCCTGACCGCGAGATTTGCCGCCAGCCTCAGCCCGTGCCAGAGCTCCAGCCCTTGAACTGCTGACTGCTCTGATCCCTATCAGGATACGGACCCTGCACCAGGCTCCAGTTAGCATCACCACTCCATTGGCTTTCCAGAGACCCCACGTAAGTCCAGCTGGACCCGGTACCCAAGGGCTCAACCTGAGGGGAACGTGGGCTGGTAGTGGTGATGCTCCAGCAGGGTCTCTGCTCCTATCCAGCCTCGCCAGCTCCTCCCCACAGGTGGCGCCAACTCCCCCTCGGCCCAGAGAAATTTATCAATCAAAGATTCCTTGCTCTAGTTGAACTCTCCAAGATTTCTGTTTTATTCGAAAAAGCCAAGTTATCTTTCATCTGTAAACCAGCAACCTAGTTTCCAATGGAAATTACTTTCATCTCAGGTTGATCCAACTTCTGTTCTTGAACCACAAATTTGACAGCCCCTTCATCAGTAAATGTATACAAATTAGAAACAATGAATAACAAAGAGGCCAATATTCAGCCACTCTCCAGCTGAGCAAGTTAGCCAGATAAACTTAACCAGCTAACTTGGCCAAGATATTCAGCAGCATGGCTGCACTACTGAATATATTCAGTTATCTTATAGTTAGCCAAATAAGTTTATACAACTAAACTAAAGGATAGTGAAATAACTGTCCAGTCTTATTTAACTAATTGAGTCATTCATTAAGCCATGTTAGGGCTCTAACACACTTTATATTGCGTATATCGCACAATATACAAATATTTTGCAAATCCCCCAAAATACCCTCCCGTATTACAATGACCTTCTTTGCATGTGATTTGCATGCATTCATAATGCAAATGCATGAAAGAAGGTCATTAGCAGGCAATTCAATGCAAATATTTTATTGTGACTAACCGAGAAGGTGGTCAGCCGCGATAAAATAACAACACCTCCTTGGTAAGCATTAGATGTGCGACGGGAGGCCCAGGACCCTAAAGCGGGTCCCAGAGGCAGCTCAAGGCAATCTTCTGCCTGAGGAGAAGGATGACATGGTGCCCCCCCTATGGCCCAGTACAGGTGAAATCACCAAAGGCCAGGGCAGGGAAAAGCCAATGGAGGGTGAAGTGACTTGCCCAAGGTCACAAGATATGGCAATAAGATTTGAACCCTGGCTTCCCTTGTTTGCAGGCCACTGCTCTAACCACTCAGTTTTTGGGCCTGTTATTTTTTGTTCTCAGTCTTTGGCGTCTGCACTAGGAGGTGCTGGAGAAACGTTTAATGGGGCACCACCACACCTCCTGGGTCCAGAAATAGGACTCCTCCATTCCCCATACCAATAAAAAGAATGTCAAATCTGCTGATAAAGTCAACCAATTAAAAACTCATTTAAAATGTTTAAAATATTTCCAAACACTAATAAAATATTTCAAACTAGCAGATACATCACATAGGAGTAGCCTAGTGGTCAGAGCAGTGGGTTATAACCCAGAGAAGCTAGTGTTCAAATCCCACTGTTACTCCATGTGACTTTAGACAAGTCACTTTACACTCTATTACCTCAGGTACAAAATTAAATTGTAAGCCTTCTGGGGATAGGGGAAATACCACTGGTACCTGAATGTAATCCACTTTGAAGTGCTGAAAAAGCAGAGGTTAAAACAAGGATAAAAAAAAAATCTCCCACTCTCCATACCTGGGAACTTTAGATTCCCAGTCCTTCTGAGATTGTTGTGGATTGGAGGAAGGTGCACAAACTTTAACCTCTCTAACACACATATATACAGGTACTGTCACCCACACACACACACATGTGCACAGGCACTCTCTCTCATAGACACACACATATACACAGACAAAAACCCTCTCATACATAACATACACACCTCTCATACACTCACACCACCCCTACCACCCTCTCATACATATACATACCCCACAACCTTCTCATACACCCTCACCACCCTCTCATACACACACACACACACCCCACCCATATATACACACACCCTTACCTACCCACCCTCTCATATATACACACAGGGTCTCACCCCCCTCCAACACACACACACAAGCAGTCACCCATCTATCCAGGCAGGCAGTCACCCACACACACCCATAAGGCCTAGGCTTTTTTTTCAGCCAATAATAGGATGGGGTCCACTGTCAGTCACCAGGTCCTCCTCCTCTCTTAGGTCACCAGTTGTGGGATGGGCGGCAGCAGGTGAGACTGGTCCCATGGCAGCAGGAGATGACTTCAGGATAAACGTGACTCCTGCTGCCCGGGGTTAGTGATGTGTGTTGCCACTGAGTGGATCGGGCAGGGGTTTGGTTTATCCCTGCCCAACCCGATGTTTGACTCTAGAGGCAGGGTGAGGCGACGGCTATAGTAGAGGTGTTTTGGAGGGGCACTTTTTGCCGCTTCAAAATTCTGCCGCCTGAGGCCGCTGCCTCACCCTGCCTCATGATAGAACCACCCTGACAGGTCCTGAGGCTCCTGCCGCACATTTAAAGCAGCAGGGGAAAAAAAAAAAAAAAGGGCAAACAGGGAGGTTGGGCAGGCGTTATTTCTGACCCCCATTTCAATCTGGGGCCACTTGATTGAGGAGGCCCAAAATAACAAAAAAGTTATTTTGTTTCATGTGGTGCCAGCAGCCCCCCGATGTCCAAGCTCCCACCACCTGCCTAGTCGAAACCCCCTCCCACTGCCCCTTGCAGGAGAAACCTCCCTGGGAATCCGCCAAAGCCCCCTCCCCCATCCCTGGCCCCCCCAAAACAGCAGCTCCTCACTTCCTAGCCCTCCAATAGATAGACTCCATACTCCCACCCCCCTTAACTTATCATCGATTCCATGTTGCGGTTGGGTGCACCCTCGCACCTGTCCTAGTCAGTGCCATATTCCAAAATGGCACCTACCTCATCTTTCCCCAGCTATGTGACTGGGGTAAAGTCTCGGGACTGGACTCAGGCCATGTGGCTGGGGGGTAAGGGGAGGAAGGCTGCTTCTTCGGGTGGGCTGGGGGGAGGAAGACTGCTCCTTCAGGGGGGCCAGCAGGGTGGGGAGAGGGGCTTTGAATGCAGGGAGAGGAGTCAGGGAGAGTGGGGACTGCTTCTTCAAAGGGCCCAGAGAGGGGGCAGGTGCTTTAACTATGCATGGAATGGGGGGTTTGGAGGATGGGGGGCTATGACCATATGCATATTTTAAACATTTTTTTATTTTGGGGGGAGTCAGGGCCACCTCGACCATCAGCCCCAGGTTGAAATGGGGGTCAGCAATGACTCCCAGTCTACCTTTCCGTTTGCCAGCGGTTTATTTTTTTGGCGGCCAGTGGCTCTTTAAGATGACAGTGGTCCTGTGAGGTTTGGGCCGCCAACCCATTAAATGGCCACTCGCCATGTTCTTTTGTGTCGCGGTATTTGGTCGCAATACAAAAGGATTTGCCATCAAGCCATGTTGTGTTTTCATGGAAAGGGCCCCATTATCACAGCAACACCCCCCCCCCCCCCAAGGTAGTGTACCACTCCTGCGAGAAAACATCATGGCTTGATGAATCTAGGGGTAAGCTGGATAAGGCTGAAATCGGCACTTAACTGACTAGGTTAGTCGAATAAATAACTTCGCCCCAGAACATCTCTGTTCTGCCCCTCACTTAGCTGGCTGTTTAGCTAGTAAACAACCAGCTACATGGCAGACATCCAATATGGCTGAATATTATTCAAACAGCACCACTTAGCCAATGAAGTATGAACGTAAGCACCTAAGTGGTTTTCAATATCAAACTCAAAGTACCTTCTATCCTAGTGTACACAGTCCAGATATCCTTCGGTGTAATTTTCCTCTCAGGGCTAGCCAGACTGTTGGTGCCTCCAGATGACATTGCTGTTACCACTGAAACACGAGAAGAGGAATTAACTTCCCCTGAGAGGAAAATGTTTCATACAGCTGAATCTGTCCATTAGATGTTACGTAAAGGTTCTCTTGCATAGAGACCAGAACTGGAGTGCCTTCTTTCTCACCCTCTCCATGGATTGCCAAATTTAGACTCACTTCCATTCTAGTATGCAAATGGGAGTGGGGCAAAGAAACAGCACTTGATCCTGGTGGCTTTGGGGGCGTCCTGCCTTCATAGCTCAGAAATAACTCGTGCTCTAGGGCCAACATCTGGATGATGGATTCTAATTTCCAATACCAATGAACTTGTCAATTGGCCCCTTAACCACTTAAACAGATTGCACTGGGTAAGAGAGATTTAACCTTCATTTTCTTTCTGATAGTAAATAATCCTGATGCTCCCAACCAGAGGAAAAACACAGCTTCCTGGAACTCTTGCTACAGCATCTTATCAAGGTGCCATCTTGATTCCTCCTCCGTTTGCTTTTTTGATTGGCACAGCACACTGAGCTAAGGATTTCAAAGCAATTTCCACAAGGACGACAAGGTCCTTTTCTTGATGTAATGATTGTGAGCCCTTGTACTATGGCAAGGTTGATGCAAACTAGTAGGCATACCTACTAGACCCCTGCCAACAGCTGGCGAACATGCCCTTGTCTGGGCCAAGCTGGAGCTTCACCTAAACCAACCCCATTCACCACAGGCCGAGCCCTTGGGTTCCAGGGGCCAGCAGGAATTAGGTGAGTCCCAAGGGTGAACCAAGAGAGAATCTAGGGATGGACAGAGAGTCAGAGAAGGCAGTAAACAGGGCATAGTCAGGATACAAGGCAAGGTGAGGTCCAGGCAGCAAGCAAGAGATTAGACAAATCCGAAGCAGAGGTCAGAACTGAAGAATCAGGCCAAGACAGACAAGACACAAAGGGACAAGACTAGACAAGATGGACAAAGCAAGACAAGACAAGACAGGACAAGGACAAGGCAGGCAGACTGGATGAGGAAACAGATAGACAGAGACAGGGCAAGGCTAAGCAGGGCAAGCTGAAACTGGACAAGGCAAGGCTGAATGAGGCAAGGCTGGACAAGCTAGACAAGGCAAGACTAGATGAGACAGGATGGACAGGCTGGATGAGGAAAGGCTGGATGAGGCAGGCTGGATGAAGCAAGGTTGGTTAGGCAAGGCTGGACAAGACGAGGCTGGACAGGCTGGATGAGGCAAGGCTGAATGAAGTAAGGCTGGACAGGCATGACAAGGCAAGGCTAGTGGAGGCAAGGCCGGAACATGCAGAGACAACATGCAGAAACAACACATACTGCTGGCTAGGCAGGGGACCCATTGCTGAGGTGAAGAGGAAAAGTCACATGATGTTATTAGGAAGTGTCCACCAAGAAGATCCCTGCCGCAGGGCCTTTAAGAGAGTTAGCATGGGGCACATTTAAAACTAAATCGGAGAAAGTTCTTTTTTACTCAATGCACAATTAAACTCTGGAATTTGTTGCCAGAGGATGTGGTTAGTGCAGTTAGTGTAGCTGTGTTTAAAAAAGGATTGGATAAGTTCTTGGAAGAGAAGTCCATTACCTGCTATTAAGTTCACCTAGAGAATAGCCACTGCCATTAGCAATGGTTACATGGAATAGACTTAGTTTTTGGGTACTTGCCAGGTTCTTATGGCCTGGATTGGCCACTGTTGGAAACAGGATGCTGGGCTTGATGGACCCTTGGTCTGACCCAGTATGGCATTTTCTTATGTTCTTATGTTCTCTGTGTGATGTGCACACATGCCTAAGGCGGCGACAGGGGCAGCAGCCTGGGAGCATCAGTGACGTCTGAATCAGTCGTGGCATCCCCACAGCTAGCCAAACATAACACTTGAGTGGTGATTTATTATATGGAACCCAGAATTGTACATCTGTAGTTGGAATTATTTTCCCCTATGTGGATCACTTTGTACTTGTCACATTATATTTCATCTGCCACTTAGAAGCCCGGTCTTGCCAAATCATTCTGCAATTCCTCACAAACAGCTGCTGTTTTAACAACTCTGAATAATTTTATTTTATCTGTAAATTTGATCACCTTTACTTGCTTCTCCCTTTTCCAGATCATTAATAAATATGTTAAACAGCACAGGTCCCTACACAAATCACCGGTGGCACATGCCTATTGACCTTTCTATTTTTGGAAATCTAGTCCTACTCTCTGTTTTCTGTCTTTTATCCAGTTAGCAATCTATAACAGCACATTACCTCTGATTCTGTGACTTTTTAATTTCCTGAGGAGTCTCTCGTGAGGGACTTTGCCAAAGTCTTTCTGAAAAGCCAAATATAACATATCAACAGACCTTTCTCCAAATGTTGATTTACACCTTCCAAAAACTTCTAGTAGATTTGTAAGGCAAGCCTTAACTCTGCCCTATTAAACCATGTCTATCTATATGGCCAGTGATTTTGGTTTTAAGAATGGCTTCTACCATTTTGCCCGGCACAGATGTCATGCTCACCAGTCTGTAGTTTCCTGGCTCACTCTGGAACCCTTTTTAAAAAGTGATGTTGTTTTTGCCACCTCCCAGTCTTCAGGAATTGTGGCTGTTTTAAATGATAGATTACAGATCACTAGTAACAGGTTTGCAGTTTCATGTCTGAGTCCTTTCACAACTCTGGGGTGATTACCATCTAGGGGTGGGGGTTGTGGGTTAACGTACACTGGGGGGGGGCAGGGGTTGGGGGGTGTGGTTAAGGTATTTCAGGGACCAGGGGGGTAGGGGTTGGTGTTGAATGTACTTTGGAGGGGCGCCACCAATGACGTCGCATGCATAATTAAAAATTCTTTTCCATTTTGGAGGAGCCGGGGCCACCTCGACCAATGGCTCCAGGTTGAAATGGGGGTCAACACTGACCCCCACTCAGCCTTCCAATTTGGCTGCATTTTTTTTGTCCACTTTAAATATTCAGCGGGAGCCTCCTGACCCATGTTAGGTTCCTGGGCTTCCTGCCACACATCTAACGCTTACCAAGGAGGTGGTGTTATTTTATCATGGTTGACCACCTTCTTGGTCAGCCACAACAAAATATTTGCATTAAATTGACTAGTAATTTATTTATTTTATTTATTTATAGTTTTTTTATACCGATTTTCCTGCATAAAATGCATATCAAACCGGTTTACAATGAAACAGAATAAGCAGGAAGTAAAATTCCTTAGTCTAATACATTTAAACGTCAATAATGAAATAATTTTAAACAAAGCAAAAAGCTAAATAACATTAATAAAAGTTAAATTATTAACATAAACATAAATATAATTATATTATAATGATATATATATATATAGTAATATATATATATATATATATAGTAATGATCTTCTTAGCATGTATTTGCATTATTCATGCATGCAAATCACTTGCAAAGAAAGTCATTTAATAGGGGAGGGTATTTGGGTGAGGAGATGTAGAATAAAATGTATATCATGTGATATATGTGCTATAACGCATGTTAGAACCATTACACAGCTTGATGAATGACCCAGTAAGTTAGCCCATATATTCAGTTGGGATGGGAATTAATTTGCAACTAAATAGAAAATATAGACATATTTCCTGTTTTGTTGCATTTCGGGAATTTAAAAAAATGATAGGAAAAAACACAAAATATTGTGTGGTTTATCCTATCATTTTGTTGGAGGGGTGTTTAAAATAAATGCACCAAAAAAAAACAAACCCATCCTAACTCTTCCCATTTACTAAAATAAGGAGCCCCCTCCCACCCCCCTGCCCCCCTCCCCTTGGACTCACCAAAAATCCCTGGTAGTCTAGTGGGGGGCCCAGGAGCAAATTCCTGCTCATGGGCTGATAGCTGCCATTAGTCAAAATGGCACCAGCAGCCTTTTGCCCCATGTGACAGGGGTTAGCTCAACTCCTTCCAGTTATGCCCTCAGAAAGCCCCTAACTTATCCGACCTAATTCTAGCCATCTAACTTATTGACCAGCTAGAATTTGTCCAGATAAGTGCCCACATTTTCATTTATTCAGATAATTTCTGAATTATCCGGGTAAATGCTTCTGAATATGGAGCTCCATGTGACTGAGATGCCTATAATATCAATATTTTCATTCATTGCCATACATTCTAACTCTCCAATCTTATTTTTCAGACTTCTGAATTCACATACAGACATTTTAAAGCATGTTTTTGGGGGGATAATTTTTGAAGAGTTACTTGGTGGTTATGTGCATAAAAGTAGCATATATGCATAGAAGCAGTGTATATGTACATGTATAAGATATTATGGAAACGTCATGAGTATGTGCATATTTGTGATGTCTTGCATAAATGTTAACAGGAAGAAAAAGGAGCAAGTTAGGGGTATTCAAGGGCAGGGTTAGGAAGTACATGCACAAGCAGGTATTTTGTAGGGATGTGCATTCATTTTAAATGAATTTCAAAAACATGAAGCATAAGGGCAATTTGTTTCATTCAGGAAGCCCCAAAATGAATTGAGGTCCCCGAATAAAATGAACCTTATTCTTTGCATTCATTTAAATTGAATGCATCAGGCCTAGGCCTCCAGAAACTCCCTCCTGCACCTTCCTATGTAATTGGTACTTTGATTGTCATTGGTACGTTGATCCAGCCACCGAGCTACCTACAATTCCATTGAATCGCCTACTATAACAGCCATCCTAATCCTCCCCTCCAGCATGCACGGCCCTAGAGACACATCCTTGGTGCAAGAGGATAAGGCATTACCTGAAGGGCAGGTCCTAGCTACAGCTTCTTGCCATACTGAAGTGATGGTCTCCTGCTAGGTGACCTTGCTTCTCCAAAACAGCACAAGGGCTGCTACTCTCAAGCTAAGGCCACTCTACTCTGGCCCTGAAGATCTCCTCAATATACCTCTCTGTCTGCCTCAGCTTTTCCAGGTCTGCCACTCTTACCTCCTGAGATCAGACTTGATCTCAGGGCAGAGTGGTCCGGGGGCAGGGTGGGGCTGGGTCAGATGCTCCCTGCACAGCAGCCATTTGCCACTGTACCAAGGGATTGCGTGCCGGCAGGCTGCCAGCATACGCAATCGGAACCTGCTTCTAGCAGGCGCAAGAGGTAAGATAACTTTTTGGGGGGGTTAGGATAGTGCTAGGGGGCAGGAAGTTTAGGGAACGGGGTAGGAATGTTAGATTAGGGGGTAGGGAAGTTCCCTCCCAGGCCACTTATAAATTGGGGCGGCCTGGGAGGGAACGGGGGAAGGCCGCAGGCGTCAGCGCGCGCAAGTTACACAATTGTGCACCCCCTTGCAGCACCAACCCCCGATTTTATAACATGTGCGCACCGGCGTGCACATGATATAAAATCAGGCATCCATGTGCATGCACCAGGTAGTGCGCGCACGCGCAACTTTATAAAATCTACCCCTATAATCTCTAATGTCTCAGAAATCCTATTATCTCTGATGTCATATCGGTGGCAAACAATACTAACTTATAAAAGCTCACAAAATTAACCCAAAGTCCTTTCTAAACAAACACAATTCTTAATAGTAGTAAACAAATACTAGTTTTAAAAACTGACCCACAAAAAACCCAGCCAGTAATAGTTTAACCCTTTAAGCATTTTTTAAAAAAGATTTTTAAGTGTTCTTTCACAGCAAGACCAACTTACCACCAGCAGATGAAGGTTCTTCAGTCAGCACAGTACCCACAGATTTGTTATCAAAATGCCAGTTTTGAAAATTCTTCCATATATAATAGGTAAGCATTCACCTGCAGATACCAGGTTTGGAAAACAAGTTCTTGAAGCTATTTATTTTATTTATTTATTTCAAGATTCTTATATACCGCGGTACGTATAAAGATACATCACCTCGGTTTACAGACAACATTAATTTTAGCAACAGGCTTTACATAAAACAGTTTATACAAAATTAAACAGCATGAATATATTAATAACAGATTTTACAATTAACCGTTTTAAAGAATATGTAAACAATTCGCATCTTTAAGCTTTACATTAATCAAGTTTCCATAAGGCAAAAAATAACTATAAATAAAAATATAATAAAAATAGCTATGATCAGCCTCCCACTTAAGGTCATGTTTTTGTAAGTCCTTAGTGAAGACTATGTAAGGGTGACATTTAAGAGGAATTTTATCTTAGTGTTAACTACCATTCTATTAACTCACTCACAACCTGCAATATCCATCCCAGATTTCAAAGGTGATTCTTGATCATATCAGTTGCTTTGTGCTTTGATGTATTCATATATATGAATGCATATTTTACTGTGATAATTAATTTTTTTTCCCTTTGATTCTTTTTCAGACCACAGTGCTATTAAATTACTCTCAACTGGGCAGGAGGTCTTGATTAGCCTGAAGTCACTGGTCAGCTGTATTTGAGTCAATAAGTGAAAAATCGCAAGCCGCTGCCCTGATGGTCTCATATTACCACAACTTGTGGGTAGCCCCTGGTGCAGACTGTGTGAGAGTGAATGGAACAACAACAATAGATGGTAAGACCAAATTTTCCTATTTTCAAGTAACAATTGTCCATAGAAAGACAAGCTGGGCAGCTTGCTGGCAGATTTTGCTTTCAATATTAGGAAGAAAACCCATCAGAATATAACATAGAGGAATGTTCAGGAGACTCTAAATTCTATAGCCTGAGAAATCCTGCAAGCTATAGAATACAGCTCGGTAGTGTGAGCTGTGTCATCCCACTACATAGGTATAGCTAGCTTTTACACAATAATGAACACAAAAAAAAAACTAGGGTTGTTGTAATCTGTTCAAATGCATTTAATTTATTGGTGTTCACATTCAGTCGTATCCTTCAGGATTCTGAATTCATTTATGTGTTTATAAATGACTGCAAAATTTGTAGTCTGAAAATTCTAGGCAAGAGAATTCCTTTGTTATGCACTGTCACAGCAGTTCATCATTATGTTTACAGCCAACTTGGGCTATAGCTCAGGGAGATATTTAAGACTATGAAGAATGTAGGCTATTAATTACATAGATGGTTAGTGCTCCAGAGTATAATGCGCACAATCACACAGGCAGTTACGAAACTCATGACATGAAATAATATGCTTGTAATTAATATTTCTGCAAGAAAATTGTCCTATACCCTAACTTCGCAGTTTATTACCTTCAATAAGTTAAATCCACTTTAAATAAAAATTGCTAGTAGCCACCAAATAACTGCTCACTCAAAGGTGAATTTTCAAAAGTTGAACACATAAAAAATATCACTTACACGTGTAAAATAATACATATTCGAGTCTATGCTATTTTAGAAACCTCTTAGAGCAAAAAACCGGAAAATAGTGGTATCAATATAACAATA
Source organism: Rhinatrema bivittatum (assembly GCF_901001135.1). Taxonomy (NCBI): domain Eukaryota; kingdom Metazoa; phylum Chordata; class Amphibia; order Gymnophiona; family Rhinatrematidae; genus Rhinatrema; species Rhinatrema bivittatum. The sequence continues at coordinate 576,871,713 of NC_042617.1, forward strand.
TTCAAAAACGAATCAACCACGTGATGCACGCTGTCACTGTTTCTGAAATTTAGACAAAACCCTCAGAAATGAGCAATGGTGCTGACACAACAATGTGTTTGACTCTGTTCCCTTATAAGGACATATTTCCAATGCCCAAGTATGAAACAAACTGCTCCAACAAATTTGAATGTAATCATCGGGTTTGACACTATAGAATGGATGTCCTTGATTTAAAGGGTTTTTCTTTAAGGCTTGGTTGTTTTCTTTAAGGCTTGGTTGTTTTCCGCTCCAGTTCTGTTCTCCTATTGGTTCTTTTAAGAGCTGACGAGTTTAAATCCCTCCTTTTCTAAGATGGCGGTTCTATCTTGAAATGCTGAGCGTCAATAAGATATTGAGAGGAGTGTTACCTATAAAGAGACACATATGTTATCTAACAATGGTTGTTTTAAACTGTAATTGAGGATATTTGAACAGTAATTTCTGATTTTTTCAGAGATACGGTTTCCTGAGCCCGGTTTGCCCCGATGATGTTTTCTTAAACGAAACATACGCGGTGTCGGGCGTTGGGCGTTCCTGGCAGGGCATTTAAACATTATGTCACTGCAAACATCCAAATGATAAGTGTCCTTTTCTACAATTGTATGGCATTTGATTATTATTCTTAAAAGTTAAAGGAATACTTTCAGAAAATTTGAAAAAAAAAGTTAAGAAAAAAATTAATTGTAAAAAAATATATATAAAAAAAGCAATAATAAGGTTGAATCTCCTTTATAAGAAGTTTGGTGACAAACCCGATGATTACATTCAAATTTGTTGGAACAGTTTGTTTCATACTTGGGCATTGGAAATATGTCCTTATAAGTGAACGGAGTCAAACACATTGTTGTGTCAGCACCATTGCTCATTTATGAGGGTTTTGTCTAAATTTCAGAAACAGTGACAGCGTGCATCACGTGGTTGATTCGTTTTTGAATATTTTAGAAACCTCAACATACATGCGTACATCAAGTATCATAAGTAAATTTGCACGTGTAAAAAGGGGTGGGTCAGAGGTTCCCAGGGAGGGGCCAGCATTTATGTGAATAAGTTGCTATTTTATAAGCAATGTACACTGAATAAGGGGTAAGGGAAAATGCGCGTCCTGTTACTTAGCCATCTAAGAAGCACTTTTCAGACTTATCCAGCTAAGCAGCAGCTTTGTTTGGCCAGCCTGAGTCCCAACGTCCCTGGAGAAGAAAGGGGAGGAGGCCCTACGAGGAGAGGGAGAGGGATGGTGCCATTGGCTCAGGGTCTTCCATGTAGGAGGGGAGTGACTTGACTGCCACTGCTGGGCCTCCTCCAGGTGGTGCTGGAAGGGATGCCGGCTTTGCTACCCAGAAGTGGTGTCAGCTGCAAGAGCATCAGGAGGGGCCAGGCTCTCATTGTCATCTTCTGTTTCTTCCTCCTCCTCCCTCCTCACACCATGACAAGGAGGTGTTATCTGCAAGGAGAACAGAAAATGTGTGTCATTTCATGGGCTCATGTGCTCCAGAGTATAATGCGCACAATCATACAGGCAGTTAGAGGGTATTTCTTTTATTTATTTATTTTTATTTATTTAGCACTTTTATATACCGATATTCAAGTAACAGAGTTACCAATCAAGTCGGTTTACATTCCAACAATAACAATGGCATGTGAAAACAGTTTTCTGGAAGTGCCCCATAGCTAGAAGTACTTTTCTGGAAGTGCTCCTAGCTATGGGGCACCCACATCATAAAAGTGGTGGCAAGGCCATACAATGGTTTCTTGAAATAGAGAAGCTTCAGTTCAGCAGTATTATACTAGATAGTGCCTCGCTTGTAATATGGGTTCAGAGGTAGACTCTGGGTTAGGGTAGTTAGCTTTGCATTGTGAGCTACATATGAAGGCATCAAAGGGCATGATGCAGCACATTTTGTATGGGTGTTTCTAGGATATACTTTCAGTTGTAATAAATTTAGGAGTAGGTGCAAACACCCTGAAGGATTTCCAACTAGGCCTGAGGATGCCTTCCAAGTTATGCTCCATGACAGTGCTGCCCATTACCCAGATAATTGCCAAGGTCTAAATATTACGATCAAGGCAGAGACAGGGTTGTGCTGAGTAGTAGGCCAATCGTTGGCTGGTGATGGAATCAGGACATAGACCATGTAAAAATTTACCTGATGACCATATCACAAATTTACCTCTGGACCCCATCCCATCTGGCTCACAACTGGTCCAGTCACCTCTGTTTTTCTGCCACAGCTCCAAGGCCTTCTTCTTCAGGTCCTCAATGTACTCAGAGAAATAGGAATACAAAGTCTGGTGCACTGTAGCTGTTACTGTGACCTCTGAACTGCTATGTATCTTTGTTTTCTACTGATGTCAGGAGTGAGTAGCATGGCTCTCTACACTCCCTTAATGCATCTAGAAGTGCTGCCGCCAGGCTCAATGGTATCTCAGAACAGGGACACTCCATGATTTGAACTGCTCTGGTACTCTGTTTTGTGAGGAAGCAAATGGGGCTGTCTAGCCAGTGGGAATATCCTTTTCTAGTAATAGCTAAGTAAAAAGAGATAACTGTCTTATAACAGAGAGCACACAGCTTTGGGGAGTAACAGAAACTGTACAAAAGGGTCAAATCTCTCTCAAAGAAGGGCATTGGTTTACTATGCTGTGGGAACCACCATTAAATCTATTACATGTCCCATAGGAAGTTCCAGCTCATAACTTCACCTTTACTATACTTGTAACTATTGATTTAAGTCAATAAATCACTCTTGTATTATATTACATTGGCAACACATGTACATTGATCATGCTGTTAATGGAATGTACATCTGTTACTATATCCATACATACCTATTGACTCTTGCCCTACATGTAGACCACATTGAGGCCCCAGTTAGTGAACCCCTATACAATCCTAACCAGCTCTCATCCCAGTGCACACACCTCTATACCCCCCTAGTGATCCCCAAACACAGCCTGACCAGCTTCCACCCCAGTGCCCACATCCCTTAGGCAATCTGCCACCTGAGGTGAGGGATGAGATGGCTCCCCCCCCCCCTCGCTCCCCGCCCCCTCTCCCTCTCCCCCTCCCCCTCTAGCCTCCAGTGGTGGCCAGCAGCAGCGTCCCTCCTCTCTTCGGCAGCTGTGTTAGGGGCAGGCAGTGTGAGGCAGAAGCCACAGCGGCATTCTGAGAGAGGCATTATTTACCGCCTCAAAATTCTGCTGCCTGACGCGGCTGCCTCACCCTGCTTCATTATAGAACTACCCCAGCCTAGAGCCCCATCTAGTAACCTCCCATGTACTCCCTAACCAGTTTCTACCCCTACTAGCCACAATCTTTTTATCCCACATGGGTATGAGGCCTAACCAGCTAACGTTAGGAAATCCCTATGGCCCAACCAGAGTTAGCTGCATAGGTTAAGTGGCTAACTCTGAATATCCACCCGAAATTAAAAGTCAACCTTACACCTGTTGAAAAAAAACCCTAATGAATGTTTTACAATGCAGATTTCTAGAACTGCTAATGTCTTCTCCTAGGACAATATATGCTGCTATGTACATTATGCAGTCAAATCAGTTGCAGACCACCTAATGCCGGGCCATCATCCTTTTTAGGACACTGTAAGAACAGTACATTCTCACAAATGATATGGACTATAGTTAATAGCTTCATATTGTAGATGAAGTGCCTTGCTAGTTTGCCAAAAATAAAGCTTGCTCAAATAACTCAGGGAGGTTAGACCTGCTCTCAGATCGCTCCTTCCACCCCCAATAAAACACGTACCACTTCTGGCATTTAACATAGGCCGCAGTTCTTTTCCAAACCTGAGCCCCTTACAATTATAACATTATAACATGTAACCACCAACTCCCCATCCCCCATTATCTTCCCTTCCTCCTCCCCTCCCTTTTCTGTCTCTACCCCTCGTCCCAGAGGTAAAGCACTGCCACCCTCCTCCCCCCCCCTTGCCCCGCCTCACACCAGTGAGGGCAAGCTCTGGCCCTGAGCTATAGCCCCCAAGCTTGCAGGACTTCTTGTGCAGCAGCCCCCCCAACTGCACAAGTTGCCCCCCCCCCCCCCACACACTTTTAACCTTACAAATTCTTCAATAGTAACTAGGGCTCGGTTTTACCGCCACAGACAAGAACTGTTTACCCAGTTCTTGTTCCCCCACTATGGCCTCAAACCTCCTAAACAGCGCCACCTCCAAACTTTCCTTAAGGGAATTATTAAATAAATCCATACCAATGTCCGACATATGGACACCATCACTCTGAAATAATCCGTCCTCCACCCCCCACGCCCATCTATGTCTCACCCAAAAACCTCCTTCTCTGGTTACCCATTTACCCAACTGACGATTCATTTTCGTTACCCCTGCTTTCAAAGTCTGACAATGATATTGGACCATCCCAGCAGAACCCTCGCCCATCGAATCCAAATTTGCGAATGGTCCATCTTGATACAAGTGATCAAATCCCGGCATGGATTTTTCCCCACATCGTTTCCCCCAAGATGGATGAGCAAGACATTCGGCACACCCCACAGTTCTGCTCGTTCCCACAGGAATGGCAAGAGTTCATCCCTCAGCATTCCCCTCTTGCTGAACCAGGACACGCTCCACTGCCTCTGGTCCAGATCCAAGTGTTCCCCATATGGCCGCTTCAATGCTCGCCGCTGCGTCCTGTGGATGAACAAGTGGCCCACAATCCAGACGCAACCTGTTCTGCGCACCACCCTGAGTATCTCTGTAATAAAAACGACAATGTCATTAAGCATTCTTCCTAACCCATACACACCCCTACCCTTCCCCCGCTGCCCCCTTGAACCTCAACATTACAACGTGTTCCTTCTGCAGCCCCCCTTTACTTTTTTTTAAAATTTATTATTATTATTATTATTATTATTATTATGTCCTGATATATGTCAACAATGCATTGGATTTCCATCTACTTATAGCTTGAATGCCACCTCCAGATATTCCCGCTTCTGCCGCTGACATTGCTGCCCCAATTCGAAAGGAATGCAAGTGGTAAAACATCGCGATCCACCCCACCTGTCTAACTACCATGTGCAATACCCTTGTGAATTGAAACCTAGTTAACGGCTGTCCGTTCTTATGAATTAGCAAAGGACCTTGTAATGCCAGCCTAACCCTCATAAATAGATTGGTTAACCGCACTGGACATACCTCTGCAATAGCTGCTGGAAGGAGCGTGATGATTTGCCCTTTCCTTTTCTGGTCCATTTTAGATTTCTGTAAAAATAGCTCAACCACTGCCATATCCAGTTTGACATTTCGGACCAAGAGCCCCTGATCCGAGCAATCCCCTTTTGAGTTCGCTACCAACGCACTGATTCTTATGGCCCCGAAAAAAGCCAATGAAAACGATGTACTCAACAACAGCACCTCATATTTGGACCAATATACTGCCGATAAGTGAATTAACAGAATCAAATCCATATATCTTATTGGTCTTCGTAAATCTCCCTCACCATGGCTGTCCCTCTGCCACCCCCCTAGGACCCACTTTATCCGGAAACTACACAGTGGGTTGCCCTATCCTTGCAACTTCTGGAAAAAGGCAAATCCCGCTAGCTGAGCTGGCACCAATCCCGCCGAATATCCTAATCTTCTGGCTCGTAAAATATACCGCACTAAACTCCCTTCCAACACGGGCCCTGAATGCCACCCAATGGACCATAAAAAACGAGACACAGTTGCCCTGCCCATGTATACGCCGCCCATGTAGCCAATGCCTCAGACCGCTGGATCAAACTCAATTCTTCGTCTTTCCAAGATTCCACAATTCTTCCAGGAACTTCTCTGGTGATTCCTTCGCATGTGGTGCCAAATCCTGAAAAACCTTCCATTGGAAATGAGACAAAGCATCAGCTATGAGGTTCTGCACTCCCGGTAATTGCTTGGCCCTAATGCTTATATTGCTGCTTAAACAATTTGCGACTAATGCTCGAAGCAACCTGGAGACCCTCAAACATCGCGCTGTCAACTTATTAATTACCTGAACTAAACTGAGATAAAATATGGTGACAAAACATTTTTCAGATACATCAGCGAAAAGAGAAAAGTCCAAAGTGGTATAGTGAAATTGAAAGGTGGAAATGATCAATGTGTGGAGGGAGACGAAGAAATGGCAGAAATATTAAACGAATACTTCAGCTCTGTGTTCACTAAAGAAGACCCTGGAGAAGGACCATCTCTACACAACAAGAAACTGGAGGGAAGCGGAACAGAGGAAAATCCATTTACAGTAGATAATGTATGGGAAGAGCTAAAGAATCTGAAAGTGGACAAAGCCATGGGGCCTGATGGGATTCATCCAAGGATACTGAGGGAGCTCAGAGATGTGCTGGCGGGACCGCTGTGCGACCTGTTCAATAGATCCCTAGAAACGGGAGTGGTGCCGAGTGATTGGAGAAGAGCGGTGGTGGTCCCTCTTCACAAGAGTGGGAACAGAGAGGAGGCTGGTAACTACAGACCAGTTAGCCTCACTTCAGTGGTGGGAAAAGTAATGGAGTCACTGTTGAAAGAGAGAATAGTGAACTATCTACAGTCCGGAGAATTGATGGACCAGAGGCAGCATGGATTCACCAGAGGAAGATCCTGTCAGACAAATCTGATTGACTTTTTTGACTGGGTAACCAAGGAATTGGATAGAGGAAGAGCACTCGATATCATATACTTGGATTTCAGCAAAGCTTTTGATACGGTTCCGCACAGGAGACTGGTGAATAAAACGAGAAGCTTGGGAGTGAGTGCCGAGGTGGTGACCTGGATTGCAAATTGGTTGACGGACAGAAGACAACGTGTGATGGTAAATGGAACCTTCTCTGAAGAGAGAGCGGTTTTAAGTGGTGTACCGCAAGGATCGGTGTTGGGACCGGTCCTGTTCAATATCTTTGTGAGCGACATTGCGGACGGGATAGAAGGTAAGGTTTGTCTTTTTGCGGATGACACTAAGATCTGCAACAGAGTGGACACGCCGGAAGGAGTGGAGAGAATGAGACGGGATCTAAGGAAACTGGAAGAGTGGTCGAAGATATGGCAGCTGAGATTCAATGCCAAGAAGTGCAAAGTCATGCATATGGGGAGTGGAAATCCGAATGAACTGTATTCGATGGGGGGGGAAAGGCTGATGTGCACGGAGCAGGAGAGGGACCTTGGGGTGATGGTGTCTAATGATCTGAAGTCGGCGAAACAATGCGACAAGGCGATAGCTAAAGCCAGAAGAATGCTGGGCTGCATAGAGAGAGGAATATCGAGTAAGAAAACGGAAGTGATTATTCCCTTGTACAGGTCCTTGGTGAGGCCTCACCTGGAGTACTGTGTTCAGTTCTGGAGACCGTACCTTCAAAAAGACAAAGACAAGATGGAGGCTGTACAGAGAAGGGCGACCAGGAAGGTGGAGGATCTTCATCGGATGACGTATGAGGAGAGATTGAAGAATCTAAATATGTACACCCTGGAGGAAAGGAGGAGCAGAGGTGATATGATACAGACTTTCAGATACTTGAAAGGTGTTAATGATCAAAAGACAACGACAAACCTTTTCCGAAGGAAAAAAATCAGCAGAACCAGGGGTCACAATTTGAAGCTCCAGGGAGGAAGATTCAGAACCAATGTCAGGAAGTATTTCTTCACGGAGAGGGTGGTGGATGCCTGGAATGCCCTTCCGGAGGATGTGGTGAAGACCAGAACTGTGAAGGACTTCAAAGGGGCGTGGGATAAACACTGTGGATCCATAAAGTCAAGAGGCTGCCAATGAAGAGTGGGTGACTCGCCAGAATGACGGCTACTGCCTGGAGTCAATACCCTTATTAAAGAAACATACACAGGCTTACGGTGACTCCAACATCGCTCTAAGCTTCAACAGCAAGAGGAAATGTGGAAAAAAGGATTCACACTCACAAAGAGGGGAGTAGCTGGCTTGTTACGGCGGTTACTACCCCAAATCAAATAAGCCTGATACTTCACTTTCAATGCATATACAGCAAAGTTCTCTGATTCAACGGCAGGGGAGAAGAAAAACTGATACTTCACACATCCAGCAGAGCTCTCTGCTTCAACGGCAGGGGAGAAGAAAAGAGGGTTCGCACTCACAAAGCGGGGAGTAGCTGGCTTGTTACGGCGGTTACTACCCCAAACCAAATGTGCCTGATACTTCACTTTCGATGCACATCCAGCATGGCTCTCTGCTTCAACGGCATGGGAGAAGACTTATACGTCACGCATATCCAGCATAGCTCCCTGCTTCAACGGCAGGGGAGAAGAAAAACAACCAATAAGGGCTAATAACATAGTCTGGGTAAAACAAATAAGCATGGGTGCAGCTTGCTTATTGCGGCGGCTACTACCCCTAACGAATCAAGCTAGATATTTCACTTGGATGCAGCTCCATCACTGCTCTCTACATTAAAGGTGGGGGTGGAAGGGAAATAGAACCAAGAGCTAAGAGAAACAGATAAGTATGAGAGAAAATATGTGTGAAGCTTGCTGGGCAGACTAGATGGGCCATTTGGTCTTCTTCTGCCGTCATTTCTATGTTTCTATGTTACTCCTAAATTGTCACACCAAAATACCACTCTGGTTGGCTAATTGATCTCTCTAAATCACTACTGCTACTACTATAGGGAATAATTCCAAAAACAAGACATTCTTCATCCAACCCTTATCCACCCAGTCCCTAGGCCACGGTTGAGAGCACCACTGACTCCTAAAGAAAACTCCAAACCCTGCACACCCCGCCGCATCTGAGAACAACTTTATGTCACGATTCCCTACCTCCAGCACTGGGATCAACCGCACACCGATGAAGGACTGCAAAAAGACTTCCCACACCCCTAGCTCTTCCCTAATGGACTGGGTCACCCATATGTGATGATGACTCGCCTTGATGCCTGTAGTGGCTGACGACAACTGGCGTATGAATGCCCTCCCCATGGGTATCACACGACACACAAAATTCAGTGACCCTATCAATGACTGCATTTTCTTTAGAGTCACCTTCCTCACACTCCTGACCTCGCCTACCACCTCCCGCAATTTCACCACCTTGTCTTCCAGCAATCAGGAAATCATTGTATCGGAATCCAATTCAATCCCCAGGAATGTCAATTTAGTAGCTGGACCTTCCGTCTTGTCTTCCACAATTGGAACCCCCAGCTTTTGAGACAGTGTCAAAAACCCCTTTAACTGCTCTTGACACAAATCAGTCTCATTCTCTCCCACAAACAAAAAATCATCCAGGTAATGTAACATTTGCTGAGCTCTGGTATACCTTTCTGTTACCCACTGCAGGAAGGAACTAAATGCTTCAAAATATGCGCAAGAAATGGCACATCCCATGGGCAAACATCTATCAATGAAATAGCCCCCGTCAAAAGAAAATCCTAATAAATGCAAGCTGCTCGGGTGAATTGGTAACAATCTAAAAGCCGATTCGATGTCAGCCTTTGCCATCAAGGCCCTCTGCCCCACTTGCTGTACCAGTGCCAACGCTTCATCAAATGAAGCATAGCGGACTGTACATTTTTCTTTTGGGATGTAGACATTCACTGATGCTCCTTTTGGGGAAGACAAATTAAGGATCAACCTGTACTTCCCTACTGCTTTCTTTGGAATAATGGCCAATGGAGACAGATGCGTCCGGTTAAATGGAGGCACAGCAAATGGGTCCGCGATCCTCCCTAAGTGCAACTCCGATTCTAATTTTCCCTCACCACCTCCGCCAATTGACCCACTGATTTGGCGTTTCACACCCCTCCCCTACCCCCAGGACCTTTATACGGGATCTGGAAACCCTCCTTGAAACCCCAAAAAAGCAACTGTGCCGCCTTATGATCTGGATATTCACAGCCACGTAGTCATGGCTGCGAACCTCACCGGCGAGCCCGCCAGCCTTGACAACTCACGACTTTCCACCTTTAACCGCAGTGGCACTGCCTTGTGGGCACTTGGAAGATGGGTGGGCTCCATTGCAATTAGTGCTGGCATGCCGAAATTTGCAATCTGGGAAGAGACACGTGACTTTATTAAATCTCCAATATATGTTCCCGCTCCCAGCCACACCTTTTCCTCCAGCGGTCCTTTTCCCGACTGACCCGCTAGCCCGAAAGGAATTGTTGTCCCCTCCTCCCCCCATGAACTAGCCCCACCCACCGCCGCAACTCCACTCACTCCGCGTTTCAGATTTCTCGTGCTCTTATTCGTCATTTGGGTTAACCACAAGTTAATATCTTGAGTCTCCCAAGACATAAATCGGTTCGTTACCATCTTGTCCCTAAAATTTTCATCATAGTTGAGCCAGGCCCAACCTTCATAATCCCTAAATGCCCCTAATATTCTATCTGCATACGCCAACAATGCACCATACTGATCTGGCTGGAAATGCCCCACAACATTAACAAAGCGGAAAAAACATTGCACCCAGCTAATAATATTCTTGGACACCTTAAGCCCTTTCGAAGCCTTTTTTCCTTTCCTACTTTCTATCACTCTTGCCCCCCCTTCTACCTTCCAATAATCGGAAAATATTAATGTATTTTCTTTTACGAATTTTCCTCCTTAATTTATGTGGAACCCCTTCCCATAATTCTGTCAAGGATGCCAATGCCGGATGATCCATATCCTATTGCGACCCTTCCCCCCTTGAATCACCTTACTCTCCGACTCACAGAAAGATGATGAAGAAGTCGATGACGAGCTTGTACTATGCCCTGCTGACCTCCGCCTTCATTTCCTCTTATGAGCTCCTCGCCCTCCTTGTGACTCCACTGATCCTAGTATCTCACCTATGTCACCAATCTTTCCCTGCATTCTTCTGGATACCCCCTTGCCTCCACTGCCTGGTGTACCAGAAGCCCTCCGACTCTTTGGCATATGCAGCTGGGCTCTATTTCTCCCAAGCTTCATGCTGTGATGTGGATGGTGCTGCCATGTCTTCCTCATCTGTAAGTACATATGCATAAGCCACAGAAACCTCGCCATTGCACACCCTTTTTCCAATACTCAAATCCAGGCTCCTGTCTCCGTCTCCTGTCACCCCCTCCCGCACTTTCCTCCCACCTCCCCCTCCCATGTGTCTCCCTTTTTCCGTCCCCTCTCCTTCTGCCACGTGGGCCATCCCCCAAAACCATGCTGTCCACTCCATTCAACAGCAAGAGAAGCCTCCGCCAACTGTTTTCCTGTATACCTACCTTCCTCCCTTAAACACTGCCCCCCGAGTCACGTCCCTGCCGTGGGAAACACTCTCTGTCGCACGCCAGCATGAGGGCCCAGTTTTGCAGATCTCATTCCTCACCCGACCAAGGGTCCACTTCTTGGTGCCCGAATCCTCCTGGATTGTCTCTGGCCTCCTCTAGTCGACTCCAGCTCCTGGAACTTCCCCTCCCCGTGTCTGCATATCAATATCTGCTGGCTGCCCATCCCCGAATCCCTTGCCTCCTTGTGACATTTCCCTCTCACTCCTCTGCACCCACCAAGCCCCGTACCTGAACCTTTCCCCCTTCCCACAGAGAAACCTCGATCCCCTCTATGTTCCTAGCTAAACTCCGACCTCCTTAATATCCCCTTTGCACCCTCCCTGTAGGATGGCCTAGGTGGGGAATTGAATGCCATATCCAACGCATTCATGGACAGATCTAATGGCAATAAATCCTCCTTGCCCACTTCTAACCACCTTCCCCCTGATGCTACAGGCTGGTCCTGTCTCTGGCCCGCTTTCCCCCGAGCTGGCCTCGGAAGAAATACCGCCTAACCCGCTAGGCCGCGCTGCCATAGGTGAACTTGTCGGCCCCATGATGTTGTGCACTGCCAACTCTCTGCCTCATCTGCTGGCCGAAGGCCTGGATGAACAGAGGGCCACACGCGCTCCTTGCTCCCTGCCTTTTCACATCATCAGTCCCCACGGTGGGTCTTGTGCTACCTCTACCGCATTATCTACCAAGGATAATGGGGATCGAAGAGCAAATATGATGAGTAGTGACCCGTATTCTCCCATGCAACGAGCCTCTGAGGAAACCAATGATGCGGCTGAAGTCTGATCAACTTGTGATTAGCAATACCCTATGCAAACTAAGTATTGTATATAAATATAAATACCTTTTTTTTTGGCAACGTATACATACACCTAAATGTCTCCCACTCCGGATCGCAAGCCCCCAGGTGCCCTCTTGCCACGCTGCCCCAACTCAAATGGCGCCAAGCTGCTGTTACGTCACTCCCTTCCTTGCTGCCAATCACAACACCCCAATTCAAACCCCTACTCTTTCGACCGTTTCCCATGCTTCCTAGCCTGTTCATGTTCCTTCTATTCCTCCTCTACCCTCCCTCCCCTCCCCTCAGTTCCTTGCTCCTTTCGGCGCTAATCCCGAGTTATCATCGGCTGTCCAAGACAAGCTTGTACCGCCTGTCCGAAAACCAAGGGATTAGTTAGCCCGAGATGATACATTTATTTGGATAATGACTGCTATTAGATGTCAACTTTAGGGGCTACTAATGCATTGCGCAAGGAAAGAGTGTTAGTTGACTTGAAAATTTGCATCTTAAAATAGTCACTAGCATAATAAAGCTCTAACCATCTACTTTGTTGGGTGTCTATAAAGAAATTTTATTTTTGGTGGCTAACCTGATCTCTCTTTCTACTTTACTTGACTGATTTTATATCTCGTGACATTTTACGACATGTTCTCAGTGATAACCATCGGCAAGAGAAACGGCAGAATACAGGAACATAGGGCACGGGTCCTGTTTTGAAGTTTGGTTAGACAATATAAATTGAGCAAGGGACAATGTCATTCCAAAATGGGACTGGATATGTTTAGTATGTGTCCTTTCTTTGCCCTGAAAAGTGCTGCTATATTTCATGAGAGAGCACTGCATGTGGCAGTGTTTAGCTGAGAAAACAAAATGTTCCTTTAACCACAAGAAAACAAGTTTTGATGTAAAAATTCCAGCTAAAACCAAAGGCCATCTCACCTGTGTAGAGTGATTATTTTCTTTCATGAGACCTCTCGCTTGTGAATGCTGCAGGTGTGACTGCATTTCTGAAGGCCTTTCTTAGGCGTGAATGGACGTTAGTCATTACTCATGCCTCAGATAATCTCTATAACATAAGTACTAGCTTATTTCTTAGTAAACCACCACACAGGATAAGTCTGTAATTCTCTTATACTGACGTCAGTATGCCGTTACATCCTTATTTCAACCTTAGCAAGCCTGACCATAAGGAACAAATAGTTCTACATTTTATTAAACACCTCCATGTTTTACATCTCAGTTGTATTCACATTTTTTTTTTGTTCTTTTTTTATTGTAAAATCAATTTTTATGTTTCTTTTCCCCCATTTTGATCCTGCCTGCTGCTCTCCCTGGAAATTCCTGCTTCTCCCTCCCCCTACTTTCCTAGAACCCTGAAGATGAGTGTCACCGTGATTTTTTTTTTCTTAGCAGTTCAGCTCTGTTTTGTGACTAAAGAGAAAACAGCCCCAGTAGCAGTTGTCCTCAGAACCTCTGAGGTCCAGCAGAGAAGGGGATGGGGTACAATGAAACGGCTGAGAAAAGAGCAGCCAGAGAGATAGGTAAGCAGGATAATAATAATATTAGTTTATTTAATAGACGAAGCCAGGGTACAGAGCTTTCTCAAAGGGGGCGTTTTCTCAAGGGGATAAGAAAGTCCAATCTGAGTGAAACACCACTGGGGAAGTATTATCCTTACCTGTCTGTCTGCCCATCAAGGAGGATAAATAAACTGCTACCTAATGAAGCCAATCTTATCCAGTATATAGGCCTCCTTGGATGTAACTCTTTTTGCACAATCTTTGGTTACGGGAAAATAGGAAGACCATATAGATCTCTTCAGATTAGGATGGCTGTGGCTCCACCTGCTTTTATGAAAAGATGTGTAGCCCGTAAAGCAAAATGGTATGACCCAGATAAATGTGAACCCCCCTATATTTTCAGACCCAAGCCCAGAAAAGCAGGAAGTCCTGACAGGGTATTAAATGAAATGCTCAGATACAGAAGAGGTCCGTATTCACTATTCAGACATAGCCAGCAAAGTAAGTTAGCCGGATCAGACTTATCCAGCTAAACTAGGGGGAATATTCAGTGGCGCAGCCGTGCCACTGAATATACCCAGAGAAGTTTAAAGTTAGCTGGATATGATAACTGGCTAGCAGGTCTAAAGTTAGCCAGTAGGGGTGTGCATTCGTTTTCGCCATATTGGCGATCCGCAACGTATATTGCACTATTTTTAGTATTCGTGGGGAAGCGAAATGTATCGTGATTCCCCACGAATACACGAATCTTCGCCGAATTATACGGCCACCTAAATAAAAATGTAAACAAACCCCCCACCCTCCTGAACCCCCCCCCAAGACTTACCAAAACTCCCTGGTGGTCCAGCGGGGGGTCCGGGAGACACCCCTTGCACACTCACACCCTCGGCGCCATTTTGAGTACTGGCATCGAACAGCCTTTGCCCATATTATGTCACAGGGGCTACCGGTGCCATTGGTCAGCCCCTGTCACATGGTAGGAGCACAAGATGGCGCCGATGGCCATGTGACAGGGGCTGACCAATGGCACCGGTAGCCCCTGTGACAAAGGCTATCGGCGCCATGATGAAACCGGCACCAAGGGTGTGAGATTGCAGGGGATGGCTCCCAGACTCCCCGCTGGACCACCAGGGAGTTTTGGTAAGTCTTGGGGGGGTCAGGAGGGTGGGGGGTTGTAGTTAATTTTAATTTTAGCTGGGACACGAATAGAAATCGCCGTATTAACGCTTCGGGGCGCCGTACGGCCGAATGTAACGTATCTGCTCCCCGACGAATCCGAATCACGAATGCAACGTATTGCGTCCCTCTGCACATCCCTATTAGCCAGATACCTGAGCCGGATAAGTTTGAATATCACTACTTATCCGGCTAAGGGGGTTATTTACTAAAGGTTTATTGCGTGTGTTAGGGCCTTTTCGCGTGCGATAGCATTTAAATTAGCTGGAGGGGAGGAGTCGGGGCAGGGAGGAGGGTAGGAGTCGGGGCGGGGACTGAGAGCAGTCGGCCACGGCACCGCTGCCGGCGATAATGTGAGGAACATTATCGCCGGTGGTAGCACGGCGAACAGCGACACCTTTTAAGGTGTTGCTATTCTCTGTGAAACGCTGCATCCGGCCGCACTGCGGCCAGCGAAATCACACCGCCGCGGTGTGAACGGCTGCAGCCTTTCGCAGGCCCGCCCCCTCATTTTCTCCCCCACCCCCTTTTTCACGGGATTCATCCTTGCGCGAGGAATGACGAATCCAGCCCTAAGGTAGCCAAATAAGTAGCTCCTCACAGTTGCACCCCTAGAACATCTCTTATTTTTATCTGGCTAAGATAAGAGGTTGAATACACCAAAACCTGCCATTTAGATGTTCTAATAGCTACCTCAGAAGTGTACAAGTCCGAAAAGCAATAGTAAAACCATTTTACCTGATTCTACTATCCGGTCATTTCCATAAGACATAGTCAAAGGGGCTAATTACATCAGCTATAAACGTGGGGCTACCACTCATCAAAATAATTATAGAGAGATCTGTGTCAACGGTAACATTCCTCCTAAGGGAGTGCTGAAAGCAGAACTTTCATCCTGGTAAGTTGGACTGCTGGAAAAGAACACTTAAATCTTACAAAGAATATTGTTCTGGGTTAAACTATTAACGCCTGTGCATGTTGTGTGCTAGGTTAAGGTTGTCATGTAATTGGAAGTTTTGTAAGTGTGTTTTTCCTGGGAAAATAAACCTTTGAATTAATTCTGTGAGTTAGTTTAAGTTAAGTGCTTGACTGGAAGTTTATAACTGTGAGCCTGCAATGGTCACTGACTTGATTTGAGGATGTGACAGGACTGGTACCTGAACAAGAAGCCACCAGTGCTTGATATGAAAAGGTGTTAAAGGCAAGCATTGCTGCTAGTAACAAGAAAACAGAGTAGCTGAAAGGGTCAATTTCTAAACTGCTTGCAGTGTGAATCCCTCCGAGGAGATTGTTTTGAAGTAATTGCAAGGCACCTAATCTTTCAAAGGGGCGTGTGGGTGCACATTGACGCGTGTGCATTGGCGTGTGTACCCAGAGACATGATTTTATAACATATGCGCACGTACACACGTATATTTTAAAACTGCCTCAGCGCATGTATGTGTGCACCTAATTTTGCAAGTCGGTGCACCCAGCCGCGCAAATGGGGTTTCGGCCACGTAAATCAGGGAATTTTATAACCAGTGCACGTCCACTCCAAAACCAGTTTCACCAGTTCATCCAGCAGCTCCCCCAGTGTAGAGCTAGCTCCTCCAACCCCCCCCCCCCCTGGTTTAATAACCTGCACTCCCTCCAGTTACCCCAGGCCCTTTAAACCCCTCAGGATTTTTACACTTCCACCTCCTCCATAGCAGAAGTAAAATTAAGCTGCACCGGACATGTGAGTATTTGCACGCACATCTCTTGGCCCCGCCCATACATTGCCCACACCGTGCCCCGTTTTCATCCTGAGTGAGATGTGCATGCAAGGGGAGGAATACGGCCGGCAAGCATGTGCTCTACATGCATGCGCATCTCCCAATTGTGGCGCGTGCCGGGCTTTTAAATTTCACCTTTCATTGACAGACATATAGGGAAGCAAGAACTGAGTAAACTTCAGTCCTGAGGGAGGGCTAACAGCAGAACCTTCATCTTCTGCTGGTGCTTAAATCTTGCAAAAAAAAAAATTGTTGAAGGATTAAGCTATTAATGTCCATGTATACTCTACAGAAATATAGGTTAACCAAAAAATATATATAAAGGCTGATACTTTTTTATTGGACTAACAATACATTTCCTGACAAGCTTTCAAGAGCTAAAACTCTCTTCTTCAGGTCAGAATTCAAATGAGCCAAGCGTGACATTACCAGGATATAGAAAGTAGTGTGGCTGTCATAAGCGAATCATGAAAGGCGTTCCAACGATAGGGTGAAAAGGAATGGGGGAGGGGGTGTTTAATGGGTGAAAAGAAGGATACAGGCAGTTTAATTTTATGGCTCATAATGTGATAGAGAAACCTTAGGGGTAGATTTTAAAAGGTGCACGAGCGTGTCTATGTGCACGCGGTTCCCGGCACGCACGTTATAAAATCCGTGGGCTGCACGCACAGGCGTGCTGGATTTCATAATCCACGTGTGCATGACGCGTGCAGGGGGGGGATTTTAGTAAATTATGCGCGGTGATGAAATCGGGCCTTCCCCCGTTCTCTTCCAGTCCGCTCCAATTAAGGAGCGGACTGGGAGGGAACTTCCCTACCCTCCTACCTAAACTCCCTCCCTCTTCCCCTCTCCTCCCTACCCCCTAAACCCATCCCAGAAACTTACAGTTTCTCTGTTTCACTACTTACTTGCTGCCCTGGAGCAGAAGTAGTTTGTGCGAGCCGGCAGTCGGCGGGCACGCGCTTTGCCGGGACAGCGGCTAATGGCCACCGTCCTGGCCATCCTGCCCTGCCTGCTCGGATCACACCACCCGGCCCGCCCCTTTTTCAGGGCCCGGCAATTGTGCGTGTATCGACACTTAACGCATGTGGCCGGCCCTTTAGGTCTTCAATGAGTCCCTTTATGCCAGTTCGGATCATTTTGTCATCAAAAGACTCGTGTTTCTGGATTGTTTTAAATTGTTCTTTGATGTTCTTGAACCTAAGTTCATTGATGCAGGGCTCTGGTTGTGATAAGTGCTTCCCCACAGAAGTGTCGGCCTGATTATCCTTGTTGTGTTTGATTTTGTGTCTGTGTGAATTGAGTCCTGCCTTTAAAGTCTGACTGTTTCACCAATGTAGCATGCCTAATCTCTTTTTATGCACTGAACACACTACATTATATACTTTGCTACTACTATACAGCTACTATATATTTTGCATTTTTATTTGTTAACTTTTATTTCTCTGCATTCAAGTAGACTAACATGGCAACCAAACTAGTGTGTACTCTGCTTACTAGTTTAAGGCTAGCATTTGATCGTAAGTTTTATAGTTATGGTTTATGGTTTATTATTTTTATATACCGTCACATCGGCAAGCCATCACAACGGTTCACATTTGATAACATAAAAGAAATACAAAACATGTATCAGTTATAGTAGCATCTAAAATCTGTTAGAAGAACATAAAATTAAATTTGAGGCGCTAAGAAAATAAATAAATTTAAATGAGAGCTAAATATCCTGAGATAAACATGACAGTATATTCAATAAAAGCCATAACTAGGAGTAAAATAATAAAACCCAAAAACATACCAAAAAATAAAATACATAACAATGTCATTAAGATATGATAAAAGATATTAAAATAAAATAACTAAGATAAACTAAAACTAAAAGTTATTGATTTGCGAAGGTCACTTATTAGATCTCAGAAGGTGAGAGTACTGGTTCCTGGGCAAAGTACTAGTTTGATTTCCATCCATCTTAGTTATATTGTTTAATTTACAGATTATTACCTCCATTAGAATGAAAATCTTCAAAATAAGAGTCAATTTGTGATTTGGAATAACATATAATTAACCCTAATTTTTGTCATTGACTAATTTTATTTCTATTGCTGGTTATGCACAAACTAATATTAGACATCTAATAACCAAATTTAAAAGCTTTCTTTCACATAATTATTTTTCTTGTTTGTTATGCATTTATTTTTTATTATATCTCATGAAATTATATAAAAACCTGAAACAAATAAATAAATATATTTTAAAACTTTGTCTTAATTTGGATGAATTGGAAATGTCCCTCATAATGAATGATATAAATCTTTCTTTACAAAGCAAATGTTCTAAAGCAAATGGGCACATGTACTTGAATACTGCACATAGAGCAATGATGGATCAGAACAGGCCAATAGAAATGTGCAAAAATGGAAAAATTACATAGTTTTCATGGCGTCCTGCAATATGCAGGACAATTAGCGTCACTCATGTAAACACAATGGCAAACCAGTAGACAGGACGTCTGCTGGTTCTCAGTTCTTTGCCTGCCGTAGGGACACTTCTGGGTGGGGAGGAGAGGGGTGGAGGCAGGCCGGGACAGCGAAATTAACCGCTGTCCCGGGGAAGCGTGCGCCGGCAGCCGGCCAGCACACAGATTCTACTGCTGCTCCAAAGGAGCAGCAAGATAAAAAACAAAAAAATGTATTATAGCTAGGAAAGGGTTAGAGGTCAGGGAGGAGAGGGGAAAAGGTAGGAAGGTTAGGTAGGGGTATAGGGAAGCTCTCTCCCAGTCCACTCCTTAATTGGAGCAGACTGGGAGGGAACTGGGGAAGCCCTACTCGTGTCGCTGCTCGTATTTTTCTAAAATCCCCCCTGCCGGCAGAGCAGGCCACCTGCCCACACATGCGAGCACAGACATGAAAATCCAGCACACATGTGCGCACGGGTCCCATATTTTATAACATGCGTGCACCGACACATGCATGTTATAAAATAGTCACGTCCGTGTGTGCGCACCAGGAACCGCACGCACAAGGAAGTGCACGCGCTCCTTTTAAAATCTACCTTTAAGTGTTCCCAATTAGTTTTAATCTTCTCCAATCCATCCCCTGGTTTTGGAGAGCTAGAGATTATAGAAATAAGGCCTTTACCTTGACAGGGGATAAGAAACATCTGCTCAAGAGTAGTCAGCTTCCGGCTACAAAGAATCTTAACCAATGGCTTGGTCAAGAAAAGGAAACCCTATAATGGCAAATACTAAAAGACTGGGAGACCATCACAATTTCCAGCTCTCTGAAGCTATTGGATAGTTTTCTCTTCATCCCTGACATACAGCTGACCTACCCTCTGGAACCCAAACTCCTCCTATTCAAGAAATTCTTTCAAGTTGAATTGACTTGGAAAATCCAGGTTACCCTAGAAAGGTGATAAGGGAGATGGAATTGATGAAAGTTGAGTAGCAGTTAACATTTATTTTCCAAGCATCTAAAAATAAAGGGATGTTGCCTTTTACATTTGATACAGTCTTTGGCCTGGATGCACCATTCTTTCGCAGAATGGTGAATCCTGCGAAAATAGGAGCGGGCCTGCGAAAGCCCGCAGCCTTCGCACCAATGCGGTGCGCCGGCTGCCTGCTTTTGCACCGAATAGCAACACCATAAAAGGTGTAGTTATTCGGCGCGCTACTGCTGACGATAATGTTAGTAACATTATCACTGGCAGTGAAAACACCACCGACTCCGCCATTCCCCGCCCCGATTCCTCCCCTCCCAGGCCCGACTCCTCCTCTCCCCCTAATTTGCATCATATCACACGCGATAAGGGTTTAGAAAATAACCCCTTTTAATAGATATCAGGGAGATAAAGACCATCCCTGTTTTTTGGCCATTGCTGTCTCCATTGACACCCATTGTTTATCCATCAGATTTATAGCCCAGAATATCATATTTTTAAGGTGTATTGCAGCCCAATAAAGTTTAAGGTCCAGCAGACTGAGGCTGTCTTCATCCTTTGGGGCAGATAGCAGTTTTCACAAAATTCTTGGTTTCCTCCCATTCCATATGAATTTTATTTACTTAAAGAATATTTCTATACCACGACTCAAACCATCATAGCGGCTTACAAGACTACCATACATATTAAACATTGTGTAACAAATACAAAAAACATAACTTTGGATGGTACAGAAAAAGAGCATATTTACATTCCTTCCAAAACACTCAGATCTCAAAATAAAGGCCTATTCGAATCCCCGACAGTTCGACAGGCGCATATCGGTGAAGTGAGGGAAAGAGCTTTTTCAATAGCTGATCCAGCCTTATGGAATACCTTACCAGAACATCTCAGTACACAAAATGACTCAAAATCTTTAAAAAGGGACTGAAGACCTAATTATTCAGGGAAGAGTTTGCAGCAGAAAGTGCTGCCCTATAGAGATTACAGATTATTGAATTATATGATTCTTGATGTCATACAATTTAGCTTTATTGAAGAAGGCACTAGGTAACATTTCCCAAAGAAAGAGCACCCATGAAAATATATTCATATTTACTGAGGCTGACCTACCAAACCATGACATAGAATAAGAGGACCATTTTACCAAATGTATTTATTTTTTATTATTATTATTTATTTATTTACAGCCATTTATAACCCGCCCAATTACCGGACCACTGTTCTGGGCAGCTTACAATATCATGTAATAAAACAAGCTTTAAATAGAATTTTTGGAGAACCTTCCAAAGGGGAATAAATTTGAAAGAACATAAATGGTCCAAATTTACAGAGCCATGGACTCTTGAATATTTAATTGCTGTTTTTACCTATGGAAAGGGGTATTTCTAAATCAAAGTCTCTTTGATTTCTTTCCAAATATGTTCAGGTGAATTTTCAAAGGAGTTATGCATCTAAATGTAACATACAATCGTGGCAATTTTCAAAGGCCGTTTACCCACGTAGGGAGGATAAGTTCCAAAACTGTTTGCATACGCCCATGGCACATGTATATGGGTGCATGCGAACTTGCTATTGTATTAATAACTTGCATGGATATGGTATGCACAGATTATAAAATCTGAACACATACGCGTGCACAAATCCTTGCATATGTGAAAGCCAAGGGCTGCTTAATTTCGGACTTATCCAGAAAAGTAGTGGTTAAATTCCAATTTATTCAGCTCACTGCCACTACTTCGCCGGCTAAGTCTGAAAAACGCTATTTGTCAGTCTAGGTAGTGCTTTTCACACTTATCCGGGTATGGAAGAATAAGTCAGAATTTCACCAAATAATAGTCCACAAATGATATAACCACATATGTGTACTTAAAATGTTAAAGGGATACATTATACTCACGTTATTATTTTATTTTATTTATTTATTTATTTATTGTTTTTGTTATACCGAGTTTCATGATAGGCATCACATCAACCCGGTTTACAAATAACAAGGAGTGTAAAGCATAACGTAACGTAAAAATCCCACATGAATTGGCATTTACACACCCAGTCGTCTGCAGCTGGAGAAGAGCCTCTTGGTTCTCCAACCTGAAGTCCCCCCATTTCACCCAGACCCACCAACCATCCATTTTGTTCACTTGTAAGATGTTTTTGATCACTTATGCTAGATAATGACCAGGTGTAAAGATTTATTTATTTATTTATTTAGGTTTTTTATATACCGGCATTCATGACCAGGTCACATCATGCTGGTTTACATAGAAACAAGGGGTGCATCGAACAGTAGAACAAAACTGGTGGGGGGAGGAGGATGGTGAAGGGTGAGACAGCTCCCTCCCTGCATTACTAGTGAGAGGCTGGCTTCACAGACAGGGGGGAGCTGCCTGACCCTCACTCCTGACTTCCCCCATGTCCCAGCCAGTGAATGGTGTGTGGGTGAGGGGGGGGGGGGGGGAGGATGGTGAAGTCTGAGACAGCTCCCTCCCTGCATTACTAGTGACAGGCTTCACAGACAGGGGGGAGCTGCCTGACCCTCACTCCTCCCTTCCCCCATGTCCCAGCCAGTGAATGGTGTGTGGGTGAGGGGGTGGGAGGATGGTGAAGGCTGAGACAGCTCCCTCCCTGCATTACTAGTGACAGGCTTCACAGACAGGGGGGAGCTGCCTGACCCTCACTCCTCCGGGGTGTTGTGATCTTCCTGCACACAGTGCCCTATCCCTGATACCAGGGGTGTTGTGATCGTCCTGCATGCAGTGCCCTATCCCTATTAATACCAGGAGTGTTGTGATCTTCCTGCACACAGTGCCCTATCCCTAATACCAGGGGTGTTGTGATCTTCCTGCACACAGTGCCCTATTCCTGATACCGGGGGTGTTGTGATCTTCCTGCATGCAGTGCCCTATCCCGGTTACCGGGGGTGTTGTGATCTTCTTGCACACGTCCCAGTATCAGGAATAGGGCACTGTGTGCAGGAAGATCACAACACCCCTGGTATTAGGGATAGGGCACTGTGTGCAGGAAGATCACAACACTCCTGGTATTAATAGGGATAGGGCACTGCATGCAGGAGGATCACAACACCCCTGGTATCAGGGATAGGGCACTGTGTGCAGGAAGATCACAACACCCCGGAGGAGTGAGGGTCAGGCAGCTCCCTCCTGTCTGTGAAGCCAGCCTCTCACTAGTAATGCAGGGAAGGAGCTGTTTCAGCCTCACCATCCTCCCCCCCCCCTCACCCACACAACATTCACTGGCTGGGACATGGGGGAGGGGAGGAGTGAGGGTCAGGAAGCTCCCCCCTGTCTGTGAAGCCAGCCTCTCACTAGTAATGCAGGGAGGGAGCTGTCTCAGACTTCACCATCCTCCCCCCCCCCCCTCACCCACACACCATTCACTGGCTGGGACATGGGGGAAGTCAGGAGTGAGGGTCAGGCAGCTCCCCCCTGTCTGTGAAGCCAGCCTCTCACTAGTAATGCAGGCGGGATAGGGCACTGCATGCAGGAAGATCACAACACCCCTGGTGTCAGGGTTAGGGCACTGTGTGCAGGAAGATCACAACACCCCTGGTATCAGGGTTAGGGCACTGTGTGCAGGAAGATCACAACACCCCTGGTGTCAGGGTTAGGGCACTGTGTGCAGGAAGATCACAACACTCCTGGTATTAATAGGGATAGGGCACTGTGTGCAGGAAGATCACAACACTCCTGGTATTAATAGGGATAGGGCACTGTGTGCAGGAAGATCACAACACCCCTGGTGTCAGGGTTAGGGCACTGTGTGCAGGAAGATCACAACACCCCTGGTATCAGGGTTAGGGCACTGTGTGCAGGAAGATCACAACACTCCTGGTATTAATAGGGATAGGGCACTGTGTGCAGGAAGATCACAACACCCCTGGTGTCAGGGTTAGGGCACTGTGTGCAGGAAGATCACAACACCCCTGGTATCAGGGATAGGGCACTGAGTGCAGGAAGATCACAACACCCCTAGTATCAGGAATAGGGCACAAGTTCTAGTCATATTGACTGATCACATTACTTTTTTTGTCAACTACCAACAGTTTCCATTTCCCATCGCCCCAACCATCACCTCAGTTGGAACCTTGGTAACATCAATAGATAAGAGGGCAGCCAGCCAATAGGAATACATATTCATTCCTAACTGACCTTTACTGACCTGGAAAGTGTCAATAATTTGTATCATTTTCTGTTAGTGTTCCTGAGTTTCCATTTCCATTTCCCATCCCCCCAACCATCACCTCAGTGGGAACCTTGGTAACATCAATAGATAAGAGGGCAGCCAGCCAATAGGAATACATATTCATTCCTAACTGACCTTTACTGACTTGGAAAGTGTCAATTTGTATCATTTTCTGTTAGTGCGCACTAACGGGAGTTAGTGCGCACTAAAACGATTTAACGATTTTTAACGATAAATCGTTAGAATTTCTATTGTATTGTGTTCTATAACGATTTAAGACGATATTAAAATTATCGGACGATAATTTTAATCGTTGAAAAACGATTCACATCCCTACTTTGTACAGATCTTTCCTTTAGCTGATTCTTGTTCTCCTGATACATTTTTAAACTTAGATAGTTCTGCCACATTCTTGGACTTTGAATCAATTGTAGTTTAGTTTAGTTTATTATATTTGATAGATTGCCTTGATTTATGCCTTTCTGAGCATAAATCAAGGAGATGTACAATTAAAACTGTGCAACTAATATAAGAATAATGATACAATTTAAAATAATATAGATAAACAACTACATTAAATAAAAACAATAACCATAATAATATAAATAGGCACAAAGCAATAAATATGATAGAATAATGAATTATAAAAATTCTAGAAAAAGAGTTAATAATAGTATAAAATGCTAATAATAATAATAATCAAGAAATTGTCGGTCATGACACAATATGATGCTGACATTTATAATGAGGGACTGTCAAATATCATAGATTCTTGAAAAGAGCCATGTTTTTAGTCCCTTTCTAAATTTGGACAAGTCCCTTTCCACATGCAACTCTAATGGCAAACTGTTCCATGTGCTGGAAACAAGATCAGAGAAACATATTTCTGGTGTGTTCTCCAAACAGATTTTTTAGGAGATGGTAATCTGAGGAGTTCTTGCTGTGATAAATGTAAGGATCTAGCAGATTGATAGGGGACCACGAGTTTTGTTAAATATAGTGGGGTTCGCCATCAAAGAGCGTTAAAAGTGAGACAAACCAATTGGAATATCATACGACTGGAGATCGGAAGCCAGTGCAGTTTCTTTAATAGTGGTGAAACATGATCGTGTTTCTTTTTATCAAAGATCAGTTTTGCTGCTATGCTCTGAACTATTTCAAACCTATGACGTAAATGAGAAGAAATACCATGATAAAGATAATTACAGTAATCTAATCAGCTTAATACTAAGGACTATGTGAGGGTTTTGAGGTAATGCTCATTAAAGTGAGGTCTCGCCCTACGGATTATTCACAATAAATAAAATTATTTTTGCACGAGGGCTGAAATTTGACTAGTAAAAGTATTCAATTTGAATAGTCAGCTTAGACCAAAAAACGGAGATAAGATTACAGGAGCTGATGATCAGATAAAATTTGTTAGAAGGAGCTGGTCACAAATAAGAAATTGTAATGCCCAGGAGATCATTTATTTTTTTAAGCAGGTCCTGAGAATGTGATCCTGTCTTTCTACATGAGGTTCTGTCTTTCAGCTGGCATGAACAATATACATTTTATATGTGAACAGCAAGAAACAAGCTTGCATAATTACTTGATTATAAGTACTGACCTTGCTTTCTTTTCTAAGCAGGGATGCTGTGGAACATCACGACTACCGTTTTTGTACTG
The DNA here is from genome assembly GCF_901001135.1 of Rhinatrema bivittatum. Lineage (NCBI taxonomy): Eukaryota > Metazoa > Chordata > Amphibia > Gymnophiona > Rhinatrematidae > Rhinatrema > Rhinatrema bivittatum. Next base: position 576,897,528 of record NC_042617.1, read on the forward strand.
TGCTTTCATAAGCCTTACTACTTCTTTATACCACTGTTGTTCGGTGGACCCCTGACTGAGACGAGGTTGACGTTACCCCCGGGGGAAGGCCCCTGCAGGTCCTCGTCATCGGAAGGCGGCTGTGAAGAGCTGACCCAACAGGAGCTTCACCTTTACCAGCCCTCGTTCCCCATAGGTTGAGCCCTTGGGTACCGGGGCCAGCAGGCGCGGGTCACTTGGAAGTAGCCCTCCCTGGGGAGGGGCGAAGAAGCAGAGGCAGATGTACCAGAAGTCGGGGCAGGCAGCAGTCGAGGAGCATCAGAAACAGGCAGATAGTCGGGGCAGGCGGCAATCAAGAGGCTTGGGGGCAGGTAGATGATCAAGGCAGGTGGTAGACAAGCAGAATCCGAGGGCCGGCTCCTGGGGCCCGGATGTAGGGCTGTTGGCCACGGAAGACCGCGGCCAGTAAGCACAACAGTACCCCCTCCTCTACGCCCCCTCCCAGGGGGTCTGGTCTTCTTGGGGTGAGCCAAGTGAAATTGTTTGAGGAGACTTTTATCTAGAATATTAGAAGCTGGCTCCCAGTTTTCCTCCGGGCCGAATTCCTCCCAGGAGAGTAGATATTCCCACTTCCCTTTGTGCCGCCGGACATCCAGGACCTCTTTCACCTGGTAGACTTGATCATCCTCGGAGGACAGGTTCTGTGGTTCCGGAGGTTTTCTGTGGGGCCATGACGACAGCAGAGGTTTCAACAGAGAGACATGGAAAGGGTTATGTATTCTTAGGGAGGTTGGTTGTCGTAACCGGTACGTGACTGGTCCTATTCTTTCGGAGATGGGGAAGGGCCCAATGTAGAGGGGGGCTAGCCACATCGATGGCACCCAAAGTTTAATGTGCCAGGTACTGAGCCAGACCTTGTCTGCGATATTGAGCCGGGGTGCCGCTTGTCGGTGCTTGTCCATCATGCTCTTAGCCCTTGTAGCCACTCGTTGGATCATATCTTGGGTCTTCTCCCAGAGTTACTTAATCTGTCGTGCGGTCATCTGGGCAGCTGGGGAAGGCACAGTCAGGCATATGGGAAGTGGCGGAGCAGGTTGTTTGCCATATACTATGAAAAATGAGGAAGAGCCCGTAGCGGAGTTGATGTGGGAATTGTGTGAAAATTCAGCCCAGGGAAGTAAGCTAGACCAATCATCCTGATGCTCATTTACAAAAGAGCGAAGGAAGGATTTTAAGGTCCAGTTTGTTCGCTCAGCTTGGCCATTCCCCTGGGGGTGATAGGTAGTGGTAAAGTCTAAGTGGACATTGAATTTGCGGCACAACGATCGCCAGAACTTGACCGTGAATTGTACTCCACAGCCGGAAGCGATGTGCTGAGGGAGACCGTGTAAGTGGAAGATATGAGAGGAAAATAGTTGGGCTAATTCAGGAGCTGAAGGAAACCCTGGAAGGGCCGTAAATTGAGACATTTTAGAGAACCGATCTATAACGACCCAAATGACACGACAGCTGCTAGAAGGGGGAGGTCCACTATGAAGTCTGTGGACACGTGGGTCCAAGGTTCCTTGGGGGCCGGCAGCAGCTGTAATAGCACCCAAGGTCACCCTGCCATGGGCTTGTGATGATCACAGATCAGGCAAGATTCGATATAGGCCTTGACGTCTTTTCTGACCTGCAGCCACCAATAGTATCGCTGTAGCAGCTCCAAGGCCCTCTTGGTTCCTGGATGGCCAGCGACAAGAGATTTGTGGGCCCATGCTTTGGCGGCGCTGCAGGGGTACCACAGTTTTCCCAGGAGGAGCCGGCTGGGTGGTAGCCAGGAGGATGCGGGCAGGATCAATGATATACATCGGGGCATGTCCTCTGCTAGATAGGCACGTGAGAGAGCATCGGCCTGGGCGTTCTTGGAAGTTGGCCTGTATTTCAGAACGAAGTCAAAGTGACTGAAAAATAAGGACCAACAAGCCTGACAGGGGATTAGGTGCTGGGCATGTTTAAGATATTCCAGGTTCTTGTGGTCCATGTACACGATAAAGGTATGCTAAGTGCCCTCTAGCCACTGACACCATTCCTCCAAGGCCATTTTAATGGCCAGAAACTCTTTATCTCCAATACCATAATTCTCTGTCGGGGAGAATTTCCGGGAAAAGAAAGAGCAGGGCAATAGGGCTCTATTGCTGGAATATTGGCTCAGCACGGCCCCCACGGCGGTGTCAGAGGCGTCAACCTCTACAACGAATGGACGTGTGGGGTCCAGGTGGCGGAGGCAGGTGTCTTGGATGAAGGCTTGTTTCAACTGATTGAAGGTGGAAACGGCATCCAGAGACCATTGCTTGGGGTTCGCCCCCTTTTTGGTGAGGGCGGAGAGCGACGCCACAAGCCGAGAATAATGTGGGATAAATTGTCTGTAGAAATTCTCCAACCCCAGGAAGCATTGCAGGGGTGAGGCCACTTCTGGATGCAAGCTGTTTCTTCTGGATCTATGAGGAATCTGGTATGGGAGATAATATACCCCAGGAAGGGGAGAGACTCACGCTCGAACATACATTTCTCGAGTTTCCTGTAGAGTCTATTAGCCCTAAGGCGTTGGAGTACTAGTCGGACGTCTCAATGGTGAGATGGAAGATCTCTAGAGAAGACTAAGACATCGTTGAGGTATACCATAGGTTTGCAATAGGTCGCGGAAGACCTCATTCATCAAGTGCTGGAATACAGTGGGGGCATTACATAAGCCAAATGGCATGACCAGATATTCGCAGTGGCCATCGCGGGTATTGAACATGGTCTTCCATTCATCACCAGGCCAGATTCTGACCAGATTATAGGCCCCCCGAAGGTAAAAATTGTCGCCCCTTGCAGGCGATCCAGAAGCTCTGGGATTAGGGGCAAAGGATAGTGATCTTTCCTAGTAATGGCGTTTAAGCCATGATAGTCTATACAGGGCTGGAATGACCCGTCCTTTTTTGCGATGAAGAAAAACCTGGCTCCTGCTGGGGAGGAGGATGGCCGGATGAAACCCCTTTCTAGGTTTTCTTTAATATATTGGGACATCGCCCTGGTCTTGAGGACAGACAAGGGGTACACCCAACCCCTGGGAGGCATGGTGCCGGGGAGTAGGTCAATGTTGCAATTAAACACCCAATGCTTGGGGAGGGTCTCTGCCATCTTTCTAGAGAAGACATCCTCAAAGTTGATGTACTGGGGAGGTAGGCCATAGGAGATGGCGCCCAAGGACATGGAATGCACTGGATCTGGTAGAGGCAGTTCATAGGACACTGGGGCCCCCAGGAGGTCAGCTGGAGGATGCTCCAATTGATGAGAGGAGAATGGGCTTGCAGCCAAGGTAGTCCCAAGATGATGGGATGAACGGATCTCTCCAGAACAAAAAAGGAAATCATTTCTTCATGAAGAATCCCGGTGCGTAATTGAACTGGGGCAGTGATCCAGGTAATCCAGCCGGGAAGGGGCTCCCCATGGATCAAAGAGATCACGACCGGTGGAATCTGAGGTGAGGTGGACAGGTTCATTTGGGTCACCATTTCACTGGAGATGAAATTCCCTCCAGCTCCGGAGTCCACCAGTGCCGGAGTAGGGTAGACGCACTGGGGAAGGATAACAGAGACTGGCAGAGTGCATTGGGGAGCTGAAGAGGCACAACTTAGGGTCATCTCCCCACTGACACCTAGGTTTGCAGTTTCCCTGCCATATTGGACACTGGGCCAAGAAGTGGCCCTGCCCAGCACAGTAAAGCCGGGAAGGGGCTCCCCATGGATCAAAGAGATCACGACCAGTGGAATCTGAGGTGAGGTGGACAGGTTCATTTGGGTCACCATTTCACTGGAGATGAAATTCCCTCCAGCTCCGGAGTCCACCAGTGCCAGAGTAGGGTAGACGCACTGGGGAAGGATAACAGAGACTGGCAGAGTGCATTGGGGAGCTGAAGAGGCACAACTTAGGGTCATCTCCCCACTGACACCTAGGTTTGCAGTTTCCCTGCCATATTGGACACTGGGCCAAGAAGTGGCCCTGCCCAGCACAGTAAAGGCAGAGGCCCAGAGAACGTCTCCGTTGTCGTTCCTCCGGAGAGAGATGGGAGCGGACCAACTGCATGGGTTCTTCTGAAAATTGAAGCCCCGGATTGGAGGGGGCGTTGGGCCAGGGAGTGAGAGAAGGAGGGAGCCAGTTGAATGGGCTGGCGGGGCTGACGAGCTTCTCAAAATCGTTGCTGCAGACGACGATCAATTCTTCCTGCTAGGTCTATGAGGGCATCCAGGCTGTCAGAGAGATCTCGGGCAATGAGCTCATCCTTAATCCAGGGGAAGAGACCCTCCAGGAAGATGCTTCGGAGGCTGTCCTCCCACCAACCCAACTCCATCGCCAGGGTACGGAATTCTATGGCAAATTCAACCAAGGTCCAGGAGCCCTGCCGGAGGTGGAGGATGTCAGAGCCAGCCGTGGTGAGATGTCCAGGCTCATCGAAGACCTGCTTGAAGTTTAGCACGAAGCATTGTAGGTCTTGCAGTGTGGGGTCCCCTCGCTCCCAAAATGGAGAGGCCCAAGTCAAGGCCTTCCCGTCCAACAAGGAGAGGATAAAGGTTGTCTTGATGGAGTCATTGGAAAACTGAGTGGGTTGCAGAGAATAATGCACACAGCATTGATTGAGGAAACCCCGACACTGCCTGGGATATCCGGAGTACCGAGGAGGAGCCGGAAGATGGATAGACGCTGTGGCCGACGCAGATAGAGCTGGTACCGCGGGTGTGGAGGCACTGGCACTCGCTGAGTTGGTGGCATCCAAATGTGCCACGAGGCAATCCACGGTGTTTGCCATCATTTCAAGGCAGTGCTGCTGCCTCTGAATCTTTTGGGCCAGGCCCAGAATGGCCTGTAGACTGGGAAGGTCCGCCGGGTCTATGGCCTCGGCAAGCTGTTGTTCGGTGGACCCCTAACCAAGACGAGATTGACACTTCCCCCAGGGGAAGGCGCCTGCAGGTCCTCGTCATCGGAAGGCGGCTGTGAAGAGCTGACCCAACAGGAGTTTCACCTTTACCAGCCCTCGTCTCCCCGCAGGTTGAGTCCTTGGGTACTGGGGCCGGCAGGACTTAGGCATGGGTCACTCTGGAGTAGCCCTCCCTGAGGAGGGACAAAGAAGCGGAGCCAGATGTACCAGAGGTCAGGGCAGGCAGCAGTCAAGGAGAGTCGGAAACAGGCAGATGATCGGGGCAGGCAGCAGACAAGTGGAATCTGAGGGCCAAGCAAGGGTCAGAGCCAGGAGATCTGTCCAAGAGGGCGAGGAGGAAATGGAAGCCAGGAGCAGAGAAGGAATGCAGGAACCAGGAGGAAGCAGGAACACAGGACCAGCAACACAGGACCAGGAACCAGGAACACAGGAACGCAGGAGCAGACAACCAACACTCAGAAGAGAGACCTGTTGCCGAGGCGAGGTCTCATGGGCTGGGCAGGGTTAAATAGGCCCCAAGTCCTAATGTCATCAATGGATTGGAGGAGTTTTCCCGCCTTTGGCCCTTTAAGAGGCGGGGCGGATTGCGCGCGTGCCTGGGAGGGCCAGAGGGACGCTGGCGTCGAAGCAGATGCTCTGGCCTGGTCGGGCCGGAGGGCCGCGCTGAAAACATCCTGGGGGGCCGCCTCCCGGGGCCCAGAGGTAGGGCTGCCAGCCGAGGTCTCCCGCGGCCGGTAAGCACAACAACCACATGCATTTACACTGCTTTTTGTGTTCAAAACCCATCTCAGCATTCAGAGGGTAGACCCACTATAGGCCCCACTCTATTACACCATGTTGATCCATTGAGAAAGTCCTTCCTACTATTCTTTCTTATGCTTTATTTTTCCCTTTGTTTCCTCTTCAAACTGCTTAAACCGCAGCAGCAAAAGCGATTCTGAGAAGCAGCCTATCGCATTTAAAAGATCTCACTATCAGGTCGATACAGTAACGTGCGGTTGAAGATTTCCCGTCTGTAACGTGCTGGGAGCGCACAATACAGACGAGTAAGGCCATCCAGCCATACAGTCTCCAGTTTCACGCGTCCTTAGCGCTTCTTAAAACAGACGCATAACCCTTTCCGCACGCGGCATGTAAATGAACGAATTAGCTGTATAATGCTGTATAATGAAGGAATTAGCTATTCCCCTCCGATACCGTAACGCGCGCTCAGATTATCTCCTTAGTAACCCGCTGTTTTGCCGCGGCCTTAACGTGTTAGTTTACCGCCTCCCCCTAGTAGGTGTTAGGACTGTGAGTCTAGTAACAAATCCATCGACACCGCTTAAGACACTCAAAAACAATAAAACACAATAAAAAAAAAGCGATACAGAGATGATCGAGAAAATGTAATGATGTGAGACACATAAAACCTGTCAGAAAAAAAAATAAAAAATTTTAAATACCTGTCGGAGGGCCGCGTGGGTCCAGGCGGCCGGCGGGCGGGCGGCGGCGGGAGCCGGGTGGTCGCGTGTTAAATCTAGGCCGGGTCGCACAGGCGCGCATTCATCCACTGTTCCAGGCGGCGGCGGCGGGGGCGGGTGGACGCGCGTTAGTTTCAGGCGGGCGGCGGCGGGAGCCGGGTGGTCGCGTGTTAAATCTAGGCCGGGTCCGCACAGGCGCGCATTCATCCACTGCCGGTGGGGGCTGCCTCCGGAAACCCCCACCGGCAGTGGATGAATGCGCGCCTGTGCGGACCCCTGCGATTCGGTGCTCAAGGCGTGACATCACGACGCCCGACGTCACGGCATGTGACTGCCTTGAGCACCGAATCGCAGGGATCGCACAGGCGCGCATTCATTCACTGCCGGTGGGGGTTTCCGGAGGCAGCCCCCACCGGCAGTGGATGAATGCGCGCCTGTGCGGACCCGGCCTAGATTTAACACGCGACCACCCGGCTCCCGCCGCCGCCCGCCGGCCGTCTGAAACTAACGCGTGTCCACCCGCCCCCGCCGCAGCCGCCGCCGCCTGGAACAGGCGCCCACCCGCCCGCGGCCTAGATTTAACACGCGACCACCCGCCCCCCGGATCCCGCCCGCCGACCGCCTGGACCCACGCGGCCCTCCGACAGGTATTTAAAAATTTTGTTTTTTACACTTCCTGGTGCCTGTCATTTGAAATGACAGGCACCAGCGCACCCAGGTTACTGTACAGGCGCTGTATTAAGCGCCTGTACAGTAAAATGGGTTGCGTGGGCATAACCCTTCCCTAACGCTTCACAGCCGCGGCATGCATTTGCATGCAATTAGAAGAGAGTATCGGGCGCTAAGTGAAGAGAACTGTGCGTGCGGGGAGGAAGGGTGCGCCTGACACTGCCGCACTGTTTCTACCGCGGCCTTACAGTATCGACCCGTATGTCTCCAGGATGTTCGCAGTAAAGTGATCTTTTCCCATTGTGGGCCCAGCATTGACGCTGCTCGCTAACATCAAAGTTTTGCACCAAAGCTAATTATTGCTGTACGCCCACAATGAAAATTAATTTTTCCTTCTGTTGATTTAAATCAGCATCGGGCTACATGAAGATGCCACTTGGCCAGGGAAAACTGCAGCGAGGTCCCTGACAGACCTGTTTGTTTGCTGAAGGATCACTTCTCCAGAGCTTGGACCTGCGGAACCTGAGGCTTTCTGACCGTAAGGGAAAACAAACGGGCGCAGTTACCAAACTGAGAAACACTTGCCATATCTGTAATTTAGATGGGCTTGTGGCTATATTCCCATATATTTGGCAAGCAAAGGGCCTCATTTTCTAAAGTATCGCAGACCTTTCGGGGGGCCGAAAGGGGGGTGCGGTCCTGCGCTAGCCGGCAGCGATCGCACCGCCGCAGTGCGATCGCTGCCGGTTTTGCACCCAATAGCGCCACCATAGAAGGTGTAGTTATTGGGCGGGAAATAGGCAGCGAAAAGGCTCCTTACCTTTTTGCTGTCGGCGCCGTCTTCGCGGAGTCGGCCCCGGTGACGCTCCCGACTCCTCCTCTTCTGGGGCTGACTCCGCCCCCATCTTGGTATCACATGCGATCCGCCTGGTAAATGACCCCTCAAAATTAGCCAATTTTGGCCAATTAAGAACTCGTTTTCTGCGGGAGAGGAAGGAATATATGGATTATGTGGCCATTTGGATTTGAATCACTAGCACCCTACAGTAAGGGCATTCTTTATAAAATGCACACCTTCATGTATAACTCATGGTTTTTATAGGCACATATTACAGTTATTTTGCATGTGAAATATATGCACATTATTTTATAAAATCGGTACGGGAGATAAGTGTTTTCCTGCATTATAAATACACGCGCATACTGAAACATATCCACATTCTTTTGTAGCAGAAATACACGGCATTTTGTAAACAAAGCAGCTTCCATCACACAGTTTATAAAATACTCACATAAATCTCCAGGGGCCCACTTAAGAACACAATTGATGAATTACGTGACTACTGAAAATTGGGCTTAAAAAAAACCCAGACATTCTGGGGTGGGGGTGCAGTTGAGGCAGAGTTGGGATTTCTGCACATAATTTTAACTGTAAAAAAATCTGAGGTGAATTTTAAAAGCCCGACTCGCGCATTCATTAAGGGATGCGCGAAGAAGTCGGGCTGGCAGGCGCCGAGCAGACTTCGAAAGCCACCAGGTTTCACGCGTATCTCCTGCAGCAGGCACATCTGGAAAGTGTTTTGAAAAGGGGCGGGGTCTGAGAAGGGGCTGGGCGGGGTGTGGGCATTTCGGGGTGTGAACCAATGACATGCGTGTAAACACTGATGGAACCTAGCAACGCTAAGGCCCCCCCCCCCCCCCCACCAAGTATCCTTACTTCTGCTACGGATGCCGTGTAAGTTAAAATTTAAAGAAAACCAAGCACATCTGTGGGGTTTTAAGGGTCGGTGCTAACCGGGGGAAGTGAAGGCTTACAAACCAGGGGATTTGGAAGATCTTCCTCGTAACTGGATGAACTGGTAAAACTGGGAATGGTGTCGGTGCGTGCCCTTTTAAAATCCCCTGATTTACGCGGTAGAAGCGGGATTTGTGCACACATCTATACCGTGTACATATGCACACACGTGTTTTAAAACGGCCATGTACCTGGGTGCGGGCCGATGTATGCAGGCAATTGTGCGCATGCCTGCCGGTTTGAAAGATACTGACCCTGAGCCCAGTTTTTAATCCTACCAACAGTACAGCATTTGCGCACATAACTGGACGGGGGTAGATTAATGCTAATATTTTATAAACTGTTCAGCAGGAGCTGCACAGTATTTAAAATACTGCATATTTTTGCTACATAAGCATGCATGTATGCCTCAGTGCATACGTTTATTTCCAATGCAAGAAAATGCATACTTTTTCTTCTCGCTTTATAAACATATGAGTGTATATTTTACATGGTGAAATAACTGTGACACTGTGCAAATTAACACCCAGAATTAAACGCGGCGGCAGGTATTTTATCAAGTATGTGTACGTCCTTGAAATCACCAGTTTGTCGATACCTCCGCCAGCTCACCCAGTCCTCCCACCCAAAAACTGTAGACAAGTCCAGTTTCACGTGTACAAGTCCATTAGCAGATGTTAAAGTGTACGAACACGTTCAGTAATGTGTATCTGCATATTTCTTACAAAATAGAAACTACCGCGCATACTTCTGAACCCCATCCCAGAAAACTGTACCTGTGAAACCAAAAATACGCACATTCTCGATTTATAAAATAGCACATTTGCTAAAAACATGGCTTTTCTTACAAGCATCGAATTCTCAAAGCAATGATATTATTTATTATTTATTTAGCACTTTTATATACCGATATTCTGGTAACAGAGTTACCAATCAAGTCGGTTTACATTACAACAATAACCATGACATGAAGATGTCTTACAATAAACAGGTTCATCGAACTTGGATACAACGAAATGGGTTTAACAGCGTAAATAAAATAGGAATCAGGAATTAATAGTAGGACAAGGAATCAAGATTTGACTACATCGGGCAAAAAATAGGGCGAAAGAATCTCTTAAGGGGTTACCAAAGGCTAAGATCACTGGTGTGAAATCTAATATGATACTGAGTTAGGAGAAGGCTTGGTTGAACAACCAGGTCTTGAGTCTTTTTTTAAAGGTGATTGGGCATTGTGATATGGTGAACGGATCAGCAACAGATGAAACCTGAAGAGCCGAGAGCGGAATGGTGTAGAGGATTGCTAAGACAGTTTTGAAAAGCACCACTTTAACGTGTGGATGGTTTTTTGTTGATTTTTTTTATGTTATTCTTATGAATATTTTATATGGTTAGATGCCACAATTGTTGGAGTGTGCGGTGGATAAATAATTTAAAATAAAATAAAATACATACCATTTTTATACATGGGGCTTCTTTTAAAATTGACTTTTATGTGTAGAAATGAACATGGAAAAGTTAAGCCCTGCAAAGAGCAGTTGTTACTTTCTGTATTAAGTTTCTGTGCAGGTGCACATACACATGCACATGCACATGCACGTGCAAGCACACGTATGCAGGAGTTTTAAATTGTACATGAACTTGCTCACATATGATTTAAAATAAGCCTTCCGCGTGAATGTGTGCTCCTAATTTTAAGCAGTTACATGAGGGTCATTTTTCAAATCGCATACTGGGGTAGATTTTAAAAAAGAGCGTGATCGCGTACTTTTGTTCGCGCAGGTTTTATAAGATACGCGCATAGCCACGCGTATCTTATAAAATCCTGGATCGGCGCGCGCAAGGCTGCCGATTTTGGGCAGCCTGCGTGCGCCGAGCCTCGCAGCCTACCTCCGTTCCCTCCGAGGCCGCTCCGAAATCGGAGCGGCATCGGAGGGAACTTTCTTTCGCCCTCCCCTCACCTTCCCCTACCTAACCCACCCCCCCGGCCCTATCTAAACCCCCCCCTTACCTTTCTCCCTCGATTTACGCCTGCTAGAAGCAGACGTAAATCTACGCGCACCAGCGGACTGCTGGCGCGCCGTCATCCGACCCGGGGGCTGGTCCGGAGGCCTCGACCACGCCCCCGGGCCGGCACCATGCCCCTGGTCCCGCCCACGAAACGCCACATCCCGCCCACGAAATGCCACATCATTAGGCCCCGCCCCGACACGCCCCCGACATGCCCCTTTTCAAAAACCCCGGGACTTATGCGAGTCCCGGGGCTCTGCGCGCACCGGCGGCCTATGCAAAATAGGCGCGCCGGCGCGGGAGGGCACTGCGCGCATAAATCCGGCCAGATTTACGTGCGCAGGGGGTTTAAAATCCGCCCCAAAGTGCCTTATCATGGGCGTTAGGGCCCTAACATCCAAGATAATACTGACACGCATGCAATAAATAACGCATTAGAGATGCATATAGAAATTTTCTAAATGTAGTCAAAAGGGAGGAGTTTGGGCGGAGTTTATGAAAGTGAGGGGTGTTTTACGCTGTGTGAGATAGCATAATGCATGTTATCGCATGTTTTAACTCTGGAAACAACTGCACCTTTTTTCCTGGTGTTATGTTGTGCAAATCGCATTTTGGGCAGGAGAGGGGTGGGGGAGAGAGAAAGAGAGAGAGCAATTGGGGTGGTACTCATATTAGTCAACTATTTATACCATTGTAGGAGGGTCAATTAGTAACTGGAGGTGAGGTTTTGGTGGTGGTCTAGGGTTTGGGGGGCAGTTTTACATGCAGAGTGAGATGTATGAACAGCACGGTACAAATCAGTAGAGATGTGCATTCGTCTTTGCCAAATTGGAAAATTTCAAAGAAATTGTCCAATTCGGCATGGATAGAAGGACCCGAATCCCAAGACGGATTTTCCCTGAACTTCGGGGAAAATTAGTTGTTCGGGTTAGTGCGGGGGAGGGGCACCATTATTAAAAAAAAAAAAACCCCCAAACCCATCCCAACCCTTAAAATTTAGTTTATTACAACCCCCCCCCCCCCCAAAACTTGCCTAAATCCGTGGTGGTACAGCGAGGTCCCGGGAGCAATCTTCTGCTCTCAGGCCGTCGGCTGCCAGTAAACAAAATGGCGCCGGTGGCCCTTTGCCCTTACCATGTGACAGGGGCTACCGCTGGACCACCACGGATTTTAGGCAAGTTTTGGGGGGGTCTGGAGTGTGGGGAGGTTGTAATAAACTAAATTTTAAGGGTTGGGGTGTTTTTTTTTGTGTTGAAAAATCTCCAAATTAAAAAAAAAACGACCTGTTTTCCACTGGTCGCCCGAGCCGAAGCCCAAGCCAACATGTAAAAACTAAACACATCTCTACAAATCAGTGAAGATTTGATGTGATTTGGAGTGAGGAAAGGTACACAAAGATGAGATTTGTACAATGTACTCTTGCCCTAGCTTGATAGCAGCTAGCTAGAGAGTACATCAAATTCATTTGAGAGTACAATGTACAAACCTCTCTTTCTGTCTACAGACCAAAACATGGAAATGCCTGTCTGGGCACTTCTCAGCTTGTGGGTGCAATAAATTTAATGTGCATTGCGGTAAAATATCTATGAGAAGCAGTAAAATAGCAGGTGTTGTAGTATCTGAAAAATGTTCCTATGTCCTTTTTTTATCACGGGCCCTATTCATGTGAGATTTATAGCAAAATGATAAATCTAGGTCATAATTTGCATATCTTCCTTTGTAATTTGTCATCTTTAAAACATACAGGATTTTAAAACATGAAGGACAATCCCAGTTTTACCCATTAGTTCACCAGTTTGCCCAGTATTTCTCAAGGTCATCCAAACTCTCTGGTTCATCAGCCTGCACTCCCCCTTGTTTACCCAGAATTAAATACGGTATATTTAATTCTGCTCTTCATGAGATGTAAGTCTGCAGAAATAGTTTTTTAGGCCAAAACCACTGAGTGCCATTGGTCAGCCCCTGTCACATGGAAGGAGCAATGGATGGCCTGTGCCATTTTCTAAGATGGCGCCGGCTGTCCATTGCTCCTACCATGTGACAGGGGCTGACCAATGGCACCGGTAGCCCCTGTCACATGGTAAGGGCAAAGGGCCACCGGCGCCATTTTGTTTACTAGCAGCCGATGGACTGAGAGTGGGAAATCGCTCCCGGGACCCCCGCTGAACCACTTTAAGCACGTTTTGGGGGGGGTTGTAATTAAGTAAATTTGAAGGGTTGGGGTGGGTTTGGGTTTCTTTTTTAAATAAATGTGCCCCTCCCCCCCTCCCCCCCACGCTAACCCAAAAAATTATTTTTCCCAAAATTTCTGGGAAAACCCGATCGTTTTTCGGGTCCTCCGATCCATGCCGAATTGGACAATTTCGTTGAAATTTTCCAATTCGGCAAAAATGAGTGCACATCTCTAACACATAATTTGCGACTCTAAAAATATGAGTTGATCACTCTCGACCTATATACTCGCATCTATGGGCCTTTTAATACAAGAAACGCTTTCAAAATTCGCCCCATAGATTTTCCATGAAAATTGGTGTAACTTTTGTACATACTTACTGCATGGTAATACAGTACATGACAGCAGATAAAGACCAAATGGTCCATCCAGTCTGCCCAGCAAGTTGCTTATGGTGGTAATTGCAGGTTATGCCCATGCCTTCTATAAAGGGTAATAACTGCCGCTCTGTGCAGGTTACCCCCTTGCCCTCTGTTAATAGTAGAACCTGCTGCTCCGTGCATGTTACCCCCATGCAGAAATATTACATCTAAAGTTAACATTACCTGCTATTAAGTTCACTTAGAGAATAGCCACTGCCATTAGCAATGGTTACATGGAATGGACTTAGTTTTTGGGTACTTGCCAGGTTCTTATGGCCTGGCCACTGTTGGAAACAGGATGCTGGGCTTGATGGACCCTTGGTCTGACCCAGTATGGCATTTTCTTATGTTCTTATGTTCTTAACATAGGTTAGCCAATTTTTTCATTCCATCCTCTAAGGATCTGCAATGTTTATCCTACACCTTTTTGAATTCCATTACCATTCTCACCTTCACCACCTCTTCTGGGAGGGCAATCCAGGCATCCACCACCCTCTCTATGAATAAATATTTTCTGATGTTGGAGTTGCATATTGTTACCCCCTCGTTATACAGTTTCTTTTCCAATGGAAAATGTTTGATGTCTGTGCATCATCAATACCTCTCAGATATTTGAAGGTCTGCATCATACCTCCCTGTATCTCCTCTCCTCCAGTGTATTATTCATATCTGGATCCAGAATGTTACAAAATTACCTTCCCTATGTACAGGACTCATAGCACAAATATTATGCTGTTCAATTGAATCTACTATGTAATTGTCACTTTTGTAAGTAGCAAAGAAACATCAACTGACATAAACTGGAAACACAATTAATTTTAAGATCCAGTGATACTCGGATTTAATACACTCAACTTTAATCCCAAGTGGAGTGAAATTTTGCACACAAGGCACACAAACTCTTACAGACTTCAATGAAATTAAATGGCTTCCCCCGCTCATTCTCTCAAAGGGAAGTTGAAATTACTCACAAATGTTGGTTATAAACCGTGAAATCTGAACTCCAGCCACTCTGGCAGGGCCGCAAAAAGGATTTATGACGTGCTAAATATTTCCTTTGTCCTTCACAGTGGTAGCCTGCTGTGGCAATTACAAAGCAACTGGCTGCACAGGTAAACCGCATCCTTAGATTCTTTAAAAACAATTGCTGAGAATTAGCAAAATGAGAAAAGGGGATGAATTAGCAAAGGAGACAAATGTTGTGAGTGCTAATGTCAAGTTGGTTTTCCTTCAGTTTCTGTGTATTTATGCATGAGATGCAGACTCTTGTTTTTCAAAGGGAGCTAATCGAATACTGAAGTAAACTTGTGCGCATATCTTGACAATCTAAACGTATTTATTTGTTAACCCATCTCCTAGGCTCACATTATGATGCTTCTTTGCTACTCTTGTTGCCAAGCCATTTATTTATGGCTTTCCCTGTGAATACGGTTCTCCCACCCTTGAGGCAGGGAAGGGTTTTTTCAGTTTTGAAAGCCTCCCCTTGATTTATCCCCACCTTCTTATGGGAGGCTGCTGAGGAATATCAAAATCACCCAGAGCATGTGATTTGGGTCCCAGAAGGAGAGAGGGTTTCTCTGCCTTTCAGTAGGGGAGGCCCAAGGAGTAGATTTTGGAGGTTTGAGAATTTTTTTCCAGTTTTTGATATTTGGATTTGAAGTGGTTCCTAACAGAAGGGAAGCCCCCAGTATCTGAAAGAACTGGGTTCTGATTTCTTTTTGTCCTTGCACTGAGACTTTTGCAAGGATGAAGAGAGAGTAGAGGATTTTTCAGATTTTTGGATATTCCAGCAGGAGTTGCTAGAACCTCCTGGTTTTGAAGACTAGTTTTCTGAAAGAGGGGTTTTGTCACCTCTTCTCCAGATTCTTGGATGCCGTAACTACTGCGGGACCATCCTAGCATCCTAGGCGAAGGATTTGAGGAGATGGATGGATGCTGGTGCCGTGGAGAGAAGAACACCAGGGGGGCGTATAATGGATAAGGGGACCATGGTTTTTCTGATATTGCTTTTTCTAATTTTTTCAATTCTTGTCTGGATCTTGATTTTTAAACTAAAGTACATTTTTGTTCAGCATCATCTGCTGCCCTCTGTGGCTTTTTCTTTGGACTGAACAGTGGGAAAGAGAGTGGAAAGGATGTTAGTATGTTACTTTTATTTTCCTTGTTCCTTTATCCTGGCTCCGATTGAAGAACCTCCTGCACAGCATCTGAGGCGAGGAGTTTGGAAGAAATATCAGTCTAGCATGGACATGACCATGCCAAAGGCCTTAGGAGGTTAGGCCTTCTCACCTCCCTGGATGGCCTCCAGCACTGTAGCTCCCAGATGCAGTACACCAGCCAAAAGGGGGTCCCACTACATATGTGTTCCCAAAGTAGTACACATAATAATAATAATCCATACATGTGATAAGCTTAACTGGATGTTGTTGATCTGTCTCTGGGGGGGTAGGGTGCGCATGGGCATGCAGCATGCATACGCACCCCACCAGTCCCCAACAGCTCGGCTACCATGGAAGGTGAAGGACAGAATAACACAGCAGGTGGCTGGTAGGGTGTACATGTGCATGCAAGCACATATGCTTACCCCAACAGCACCCAACAGACTCGTCAAGGCACTGAATAGAGAGCAGAGAACAGCAGGTGGCTGCAGGGGTGCACATTAGCATGAATATGCACCCCACCAGTCCAGACAGGCCCAGACAGAATATAAAGTATAGGGCAGTTTACACTTCCTGGCGTTCACCATG
Source organism: Rhinatrema bivittatum (assembly GCF_901001135.1). Classification (NCBI taxonomy): domain Eukaryota; kingdom Metazoa; phylum Chordata; class Amphibia; order Gymnophiona; family Rhinatrematidae; genus Rhinatrema; species Rhinatrema bivittatum. The sequence continues at coordinate 576,913,746 of NC_042617.1, forward strand.
TTCTGGAACCAGAGGAATGGGTCTGGAGTGGCAGTGCATGACTTCTGCCCCAAGAAAATCCACAGAGCCTCAAGGGGGTAACAGCAGGGGGTGTGGGGAGGCTTGGAGGCCTGAATGAAGCAGATTTGGTGGGTTGGAAGGAGGAAGTCCTTTCCTATCCTTTGGCATGCTGTCTTCCTTTGCTGCTTACTTTGGTTTGGGTAATAGGTAGGTGTGGCAGAGTGTATTCAGGCCAAGATGGAGAGGGGGTTGGGAGTGTGACAAGTAATCAAAATGGCTCCAATGGCCCTTCGCCCTTACCATGTGACAGGGGCTATCGGTGCCATTGGTTGGCCCCTGTCACATGGTAGGAGCAATGGATGGCCCGTGCCATTTTTTAAGATGGTACCAGCCGTCCATTTTGATTACTGGCAGCCAACGGCCCGAGAGTGGGAGATCGCTCCAGGGACCCCAATTGGACAACCAGAAATGTTTTACGTTTTGAGGGGTCAGGAGGGTGGGGGAGTTGTAATTAATTAAATGTGAAGGGCTGGGGCGGGTTTCGGTTTTCGTTTCAGGGGCAGCTGAAATAAAATCGGCCTGAACCGCGGGAAAACAAAATTTCCTATGGTGGGCTGATAACCAAAGCCAAACCGAAAGGTTTGGCCGAATCACATCTCTAAAATCAAGAGAAGCAAACATTTTAAAATGAATAAACATGTGGATAAAGGTGAACCGGTAGATGTAGTGTATTTGGATTTTCAGAAGGCATTTGATAAAGTTCCTCATGAGAGACTTGTAGGAAAAGTATAAAGTCATGGGTTAGGAAGCGATGTCCTTTCTTGGATTATAAACTGGTTAAAAGACAGGAAACATAGTAGGATTAAATGGTCAATTTTCTCAGTGGAAAAGGGTAAACAGTGGAGTGCCTCAGAGATCTGTACTTGGACCAGTGCTTTTCAATATATTTATAAATGATCTGAAAAGAAATATGATGAGTGACGTTATCAAATTTGCAGATGACACAAAATTATTCAGAGTAGTTAAATCACAACCGGATTGTGAATCATTGCAGGAGGACCTTGCAAGACTGGAAGATTGGGCATCCAAATGGCAGATGAAATTTAATGTGGACAAGTGCAAGGTGATGCATAGAGGGAAAAATAACTCTTGCAGTAGTTACACGATGTTAGGTTCTATATTAGGAGCTACCACCCAGGAAAAAGATCTAGGCATCATAGTGGATAATACTTTAAAATCGTCAGCTCAGTGTGCTGCAGCAGTCAAAAAAGCAAATAGAATGTTAGGAATTAATAGGAAGGGAATGGTTAATAAAATGGAAAATGTCATAATATATACCCTTTTATATACCGAGGTTCAATTAACAGAATTAATGTAAACCGAAGTGATAATTAATTCTGTTAATTGAACCTCGGTATATAAAAGTTATAAATAAACAAATAAATAAATAAATAAATAATGCCTCTGAATCGCTCCATGGTGAGACCGCTCCTTGAATACTGTGTACAATTCTGGTCACCGCATCTCAAAAAAGATATAATTGTGATGGAGAAGGTACAGAGAAGGACAACCAAAATGATAAAGGGGATGGAACAGCTCCCCTATGAGGAAAGGCTGAAGAGGTTAGGGCTGTTCAGCTTGGAGAAGAGATGGCTGAGGGGGGTATGATAGAGGTCTTTAAAATAATAAGAGGTCTTGAGCGAGTAGATGTGAATCTGTTATTTACACTTTTGGATAATAAAAGGACTAGGGAGCATTCCATGAAGTTAGGAAGTAGCACATTTAAGACTAATCATAGAAAATTCTTTTTCACTCAATGCACAATTAAGTTCTGGAATTTGTTGCCAGTGGATGTGGTTACTGCAGTTATTGTAGTTGGGTTTAAAAAAGGTTTGGATAAGTTCTTGTAGGAGATGTCCAATAACTGTGATTAATCAAGATGACTTAGGGAATAGCCTCTGCTATTGATTGCATCAGTAGCATGGGATCTTCTTGGTGTTTGAGTAATTGCCAGATTCTTGTGGCCTGGTTTGGTCTCTGTTGGAAACAGGATGCTGGGCTTGATGGACCCTTGGTCTGACCCAGCATGGCAATTTCTTATGTTCTTATGTTCTTAAGATGTTGTCATATCGGGTCAGACCGAGGTTCATTCAAGCCCAGCATCCTGTTTAAAAAAGTGACCAATCCAGGGTACAAGTACCTGGCAAGTACCCAAACATTAAATAGATCCCATGCTACTAACACCGGTAACAAGAAATGGCTTTTTCCTAACTCACAGGGTCATTCTTTAAATCGTGATGGGCCGTTATCGCATTGTGACTTTAAATTTAAATGAAGGAAAGGAGAGGAGTTTGGGTGGGGTTTGAGCAGGGTTTAAAATATTTAGGGCCTGGTAGCTCTGCAGGCGATATTGTTTTACACATTACCGCTGGCAGTACCACCAGAAATAACTACAACTTTCCCATTGGTGGTAAGGAGCGAAAGTGGACAATGTTATATTTATAGTGGAATGATGAATCCACTCCAGGGGTCAATTTGACTAATAGCAGTTTATGGACTGCTCCAGGAACTTGTCCAAACCATTTTTTAAATTCAGATAAGCTAACTGCCTTAACCAAATCTTCTGACAATAACTTCCAGAGTTTAATTATGCATTGAGTGAAAAATAATTTTCTTAGCTTTGTTCTAAATGTGCTATTTGCTAACTTCTAGGCATGCCCCTAGTCCTTGTATTATCTGAAAGAGTAAACAGCTGATTTACATTAACACATTCGAGTCCTCTCATGATTTTATAGATCTCCATCATATCCCCCTCCTCAGTCATCTCTTCTCCAAGCTGAACAGCCCTAGCCTCTTTAGCCTTTCCTCATAGGGGAGCTGTTCCATCCCCTTTATAATTCTGGTCACCCTTCTCTCTATCTGGGTAACATCAAGCTAGGTTGAGAGAACATTGTACAAATCTCATCTTTGAGTGAGCTTCCTCACTCCGAAGTTCGTACGTCTCACTCTGAATGTCAAAGTGGCCCCTAACCCCTACACTACTATCTAAACCTCACCTCGAGTGAATTGCAACAATTGTGGTACTTACCACAAAGTGTGAAAAAGTTATCGCATTCTTGGTAATACCTATGCGAAGCGCTAAGATAGCACACTTTGCGATAAATAGGCTATTACCATAAAACACGCTCCTTTTCCTACTGCATGCGATATTTAGTGCAGTTTGATAAATCCAGGCCTACGTTTGTATCTAAGGCAATAGAGGGTAAAGTGACTTGCCCAAGATCACTCAGAGCAGCAGTGGAATTGGAGCCCGGGCTTCCCTGGTTCTCATCTTACTTTTCTAACTACAAGGCTTCTCCTCCACTCCTATGCAAATAGGAGTGGAGGAGAAGCCTTGTTGTTTATGAGGCTGCTTTGAACTTAAATTATGTTGTTTTCCTTTCTAGACCTAATACAATTTATAAAGATTAGTTACATTTATTTAGAACTGTAAATTTAAGCAAGGTCACTGCATAATGCTAAAAATAGTAAACTGCTTAGCTCTGTGTCAGCTTTAGGGGCTGTGCTATGCTTTATTGGACCAACACACAATGTTGTTAGATATACAGTAAATATGAACTTTTGAGGTCTGATAGAGCTTTGGGACTACAAAAGATTATATACAGTAACATCTATGTACAAAAAAAATTCCCATTGGTCGTAGCTCTTTCTATGGTTATAGAAGACAAATGCTAATGAAAAAAACAGCCAAGGACCTTCTGAAAATGCCAACAACAACAACAAAAAAAAAATCAGCCAAAATATTTTCATGGCTCTTGAGCTGATGCTAAAGTCTATTGGGTCCAATCACTGCTACAATACAATATAAAAAGCACTCAAGAGTCTAATAAATTCTTCAGGAAAACAGACTTCAAAGCAGTAGCCAAAACCTTCCCAGCAGGAATGCTAGTGTCGAAGTATATTAAACGTTGGCCATTCTAAAATATAATCTTCAGGCCTCAGTTGAACTTCATCCGCAAACCCACAAGTGAGGTGCAGCAAACAAAGAGAAGATCCTCGCAGGGTGTAGAATGATCCAAAAGAAAGTGTGATAGATTAGGGCTGACACAACACCTTCCTTGCCCAGAAGGCATGTGTGTTAATAACTATTCAGACCCGAATCTATGCTTTATGTCTACTTGCATGGACCAAGGGTGAAAATGCCATGCTCGCTGTGCATTCTGCAGTGTCCCAGCCTATTTTCCTAACTGGGGAGCTTGGAATTTGAAGACACAACTCTAAGAGAGCCTCCCGACTGCTTTTGCTTGTGCCCAAGATGTTATTCAAATGCATGTGCAATAGCCATTTAAAGTTGAACCTCAGTAAAACCAAAGTCCTTTGTTTTTCTAGCTCAAAAACATTTCTAACAGATCATTCCCCATATTAGGCAATTTCATTCCATTTAAGGAACCTGTCCAGAACCTTGGAACTCTCTCGCTCTCTTCACCCTATTCTTAAACCCCAGCTACAACTTCTCAAGGTGGGAGGGGGGGGAGGGGTAGAGTTTAAACTGTGGTTAATGAGACACTTTAAATTCATTCTTGAGCCAAAGGATTTTTGCACTATTTTACAAGCCTTCGTTTTAACTTGTGTTGATTATAGTAATTCACTTTATTATGGGTTACCTAACTCTAGTTTAAAAGCACTGCAGGTATTACAGAATTCTGCAACCTGCCTGATTTCGGGCAGACTGTGGAATGAACATATCTCACCAGGATCAAAAGACTTTCATCGGTTGCCGGTATCACAGCGGGTTAAATTTAGTTTTACTTCTAAAACTTTTAAAGTATAAAGAACCAAAATTATCTTAATTCCTTGTTGACCCCTCTTATGTTCCAGGATGATCCCTCCCTTCTATCCAGATAAATTCACTTTTAGTCCCTTCACCTAAAATTTGTAGATAAATTTGAAAAACCTAGCACGAGTCAAAGCCAGGAGATACATGAGTATGTCCAGCTGGTGCACACTGCATGGATTTTAAAAAGCGTCCATGTATGCACATATCTCCCAGTATGTGCACAAGTGAGAAAGCTCCAAAAAAGGGTTGGGACATGAGCGTGGTATGAACGGGGCAAGGGTGGGACTTGGGTGTTTCGGGACTTTAACATAAAATGTTTAAAAGAACAAGTTGTTAAAACCAGTCACCCAGCGGGATAGCTATATGTTAGCTACTATCTGTGACTCATGTGTCAAAGGCAGTATTGCACTCAAGTAGAATGCTCTTACACACTGGAAAAATAATGGTAAAAACCTTGCTCTTCAAAATGATTATGGACTTCCCCCAAAACATCCCTCCTTGAAGGTTGCTACATAGCAGTCTATTGCCCATTCTACTGGCCCCTTTGTCAATTGAATGTATACCTTGGTGCTTATATGTTACTTCCCCCTTTCTGAAGAAGTTGTAATGTCCCGTTCTCTCCTGTTCATCTGACTGTATATGTTTACACTGTAACCTGCTCTGAACATAGGAAGGGTTGGTAATAAATGTTTTCAAATCAATAAATAAATACATTTTAAGTCCATCATTATAATACACACATTGATGATTTTACATCATTTATTTTCCTGATTTCTTTTGCTATTCACAGTTATACAATATTATTTATGTTAATTCCATTTGTAATCTGTAAGTTACTATGTTTGAAGTTACGCTGTTAATTGTAATAGGTTATTTTAAGTTTTACTGTTAAATGTAATAGGTTATTACAATTGTAAACCGGAGTGAAGGCATCTAGCCATACATCGGTATATAAAAGAGATTAAATAAAATAAATAAATAAATAAATTAAACAACAATAACATTATACATTAAATTACAGCAGCACACTGTAGCATGCTGTATGTATGTAATAATGTTTAAGTTAAAATATGTGACTTGTGCAAAGGTGAACCTATGGACTCAAATATAAACAGTACAACAAAGTCCTTAGCACGACTATCATACCATCAATGGCCAGTCATAATAGACACTTCTGGTAATGGGTTATACCTTCATTTGCCTTACAATTAATCATAGGCCAGCAGATTCATTGTATTTTTCTCTTTTTTAATTGAAAATAAAATGCACTTGTACTTAGCTTCTCTGCTGCAGTAGCTATAGTCCCTGACATGGAGCCATGTTTCATAATCTGCATCGGGGGTACTTATTTCATGTAATCGTCATCAAAAGCATTAGTCTGTTACTTACAAAAATTGCCGTGCTTCTGGTGTGAAATTCAATGCAATTAAAAAAGAGAAAAATACAATTAATCCGTTGGCCTATGGTTAATTTGCATACAATGGAGGCAGTCAATGCAAACCTAATTCATACATATTCATTGTGCATATCCTGAAAACCGGGCCTGGTTGTGACTCTACAGGACCAGAGTTGGCCACCCCTGGCATAGGAGGTTGGTGGTGTTATTTTTTAATTGTTGATCTGACTGGTTTGGGAGCATATGGTCTGCTTCTTCCCATGACCCCATAAGACTTCATCACCTCTTTTCACATGCAATAACTTAGGCATTTCACTCTGCCAGATCACTCCTTGTAGTGATCTGGGACCGACAGTGTTTGCTACTTGGTCACTTTAATAGGCAATTTTTGCTTTTTCTGTGTGTAAAATAAAAGTTCTTTTTTAAGAATCTTGGAATTTTTGGACAAGACCAATTAAGTACCACACCTCCTTCCTTTGTATCTGATGATTGATGGTGTGGTTACCCCACCTTCTGTTCTGTGTGCTTTGACTGAATTAGTGTTGCCAAGGGTGCCATATAAAGGTTAAAAAGAAGTTAGAGAACAGAAGCCAGATCACAGGGTAGAAAAATTAAATTCCCATTGAACGTTATAAGTTTGATTAGCAAAGGAATGATTTATACATTTGTTCCCCTAAGCCATCATTTATGAAGGGAGTTTAGAAGTAATATGATTAATGGTAGCAAAGTCTGCACTGATGTCTAAAGCAAGCACAAGGAATATGAATGGAATTTCTTTCTTAGGGCATGATTTACTAAGGGATTTTTTTCCCCCCATTCTGTGTCTATCGGAAAAAAGCTTAGTAAATCATACCTTAATTTTGTCGATTGATTGATTGATTGATTGATTGATTGATTTATTAAAGGCTTTTATATATCGACTTTCTTGATACAAATCAAATCAACTCGGTTTACATCGAACTAAGCAGTAACTATAACCAACCAATCAACAAGAGACAATTTAAAGGAGCATAAAAGTTATATTATAACATGGAAGCCTTAACTGGGAGTAGGAAATGAAGAGGGTGAACGAAGATAAAGTACTATATACAAGGGAGGGAGGCAAGGAGCCTACCTCTTGATAGCTAATAAGCTTGATTTGGCGATTGTTTGTTTACATAAGTGAGTGATGGAACAATTCTAAGTCAGGCTGTGGAGCTTGTAGCGGGGAAGGCTTGGCAGAACAGCCATGTCTTTAGTTTCTTTTTAAAAGTTAGTAGACTTAAATTGTTAGTAGATTTAAATTGTCTCATAACATAACATAGTAATGACGGCAGAAAAAGACTGAACGGTCCATCCAGTGTGCCCATCTAGTTTCTTATGATAGCAACTGCCGCTCCGTGCAGGATACCCCCAAAGCCTAATGTTAAGGGTCTTATAATTAACAAAAAACACCAACACTATTGTCGAACCCATAACAAAATTACTGCTAGCAAAATTTATATAGGATGAGCAGCCTTCTTGGTAATTCTGAGAATGCTGCTTGAGCGGGCTTTGCTTTTGAACTTGGCCGTAGAAGCAGTCCTGTGCTTTCTCCCTAATGTCTGCTTATCAGTATCCTGGACCATATAAGTCAGAGCCCAGCATTGGCTGTCGTCTGTATCCAATTCCTTTCCCCCCCCCCTGCTAAAGTGGAGAATGATGTTGCAGATGCATCCAAATCATGCAAGCTCATTGGTTAAGGGGCGTAATCCGCAGGCCTCCTATTAAGGGTTGTAGCTGCCACTCCACGCAGAGTTCAGTAGGCATCCACGGCTGGGTTCCCACCTCACCTGCTGCTTCTCTTCAGCCAGACGCTGAGTCCTCCGCACTGCTCCGGGCTGCGGCTGGGCCTTCCCACGGTGATCCTCTCCCTCGTGGAGACGCCGCCGACTTTCTCCACAACCCTTCCCCCCCTTAGGCGCGTGCACATGTACACAGGGGTTCGAGATCTAAAGGGGCGGGAAACCCAGATGCTCAAAGGGTATTTATTTATTTATTTATTTATTATTTATTTTCTATTTATCATTTTACAAACTTTTAAACAATAAGAGAAATTGACAAGAAATCATTTAATGACCAAAGCAAGTTAATAAAGAAAAAAGATATACATACTTTTGTCATTTCTCAAATCCCTAAGAAGAAAATTTGAGAGGGAGTAGTTTACTATAACATCAAGGAGCAAATTATATATTCATTTAAATAAAGAAAAAGACGGCTGTTTACATTCACAGTATGTATTACATTGATCCCAAGTTGTTAAACACTGACAGTATTTTGTCCTTTGCCATTCAAGAGTTCCCTCAAATGATCTGGGTTAAAAAAAAGACAAACGTATTACCAGATAATTTAACTACGCATCTACATGGATAACGCAATTGAAATGTTGCTCCTACAGCATTTACTTCGGTATGCATCAATAAGAAAGCCTTCCTTCTTAATTGTGTTGGTCTTGCCAAATCTGGGTATATACGAACAGTCTCTCCACGAAATTGAGAATTTAAATTCTTAAAGTACGATGTCATTATGAAGCTGAAGTCCTGTTCAGAATATAACGAAACAAACAGAACTTCTCTCTCTGTAATTTCTGGGTTAGTATTTTCAAGATATTCTTTTAGATTTAGGAAATCAGGCCTTATATGTGGGACCCAATCTCTGAGCTAGAAAAAGGATCTTCTTTAGAGGAGGTAGCTGTTCTGGGGACATTTTTAAGGCCTCTTGGAGATATTTTTTGAAGGTAATTATAGGAAGTTCACCCAGAATTTTGTGGAAATTCGGTAGTCTCAGGTTTAAATGTCTTAGGTAGTTTTCGACAGATTACAGTCTCCTAGTGGAGGTCAGACAATTCCGAATAGTGCCTATTGAGGTATCTTGTAAGGTTTTTACATCATCTTTAGTGGACTGAATAGCTTGTGCCTGCTCCTGCAATGCCTGTTGGTGTTCCTTAGCTACTAGGTCCAACTTTTTCTCCAAAGATTCTTCCCGGCGAGACTGCTCCTTGAACACAGCGGACATACCTGCCACCAGGTCCCACAATGAGTCCAATGTTACAACCTCCAGTTTTTTAATCTCTACCGTCTGAATGATGTTTTCTACAGGGTCTCTCTCCGCGTCTCCTTCCTCACCCATGGGGGGGGGGGGGGGGGTCGGCTCCACCAACCGCTCCTCTCTCCTCGGAAGCCTCAAACCGCTCGACCCCTGATGCGGACGGTTCTAAATCCGGGTAGTCGCCGGCATTCCCAACCGACTGAGTCTGTGCGATGACATCATAATCCCTAGCCCCAGCAGTGACGGCAGTAAGCAGAGGAGAAGCCAGGGAGGCTGTCTGGGATCAGGCGTGCTCAGCGTAACCTCCCCACTGCGCCAATGGGGCTGGAAGCCCGGAAAACCTGTGAAGGGGCAGCGAACTCTGAAATTAACCGCTGGTCCGATGGAAAACTAGGTTCAGCCGGATAAATCCTTATTTTCCCTTTTCTCTTGTGCGGCATTTTATACGTTTTTTAAGCTTTAAGAGGTAACAGAAAGGGAGCAGAGGTGAGAACGTCTGCTCAGGCAGCCTTCTTAACTCCCTCTCTGTGTCGACTCAAGGGTATTTAAACCCAGCCAGGATCACAGCTCCTTGCCTTGGCAACAGGTCGACTCCTGCAAGTTACTAGTTGCTTGTTCCTGATTCCTGCTCTGTTCCAGACTCCTGCTCCACTCCTGCTTGTTCCTGATTCCTGCTCCATTCCTGCTCCGTTCCTGCCTCCGTGTTCCAGTTCCTGCTCCTACTTCGGCTTGACTCTCTGGCTCCTGACCAGCTTGTCTTCTGGTATTCCTCATCTGCTGCCTGCCCTGATCCTTGACTTGTCTCCGGTCTGCTGCCTGCCATGACTTCTGGTCCGTCTTGTCTTACACCTCTGCTGCCAGCCATGACCTCTGGACTGATCCCGTCTTCTCTGCTCTTCCGCCAGCCTCGACTCAGACTGCCCATCGGATTCCTCTTCACCAGGAGACCTCCGCCTAAGTCCTGCCTGCCCCGGCACCCAAGGACTCAACCTGCGGGGAACGAGGGTTGGCATTGGAGAAGGTCCTGTCAGGTCTCCTGGTCCCATTCTGCCTCCCGGCTACGAGTTCCGCTGCGGGCCTTCCTTCAGCAGATCCCCTCACACTCTAGTTGGCTCAAGGGTCCACATCCATAAATAGTTAGGAAAAAACTGAAAGGTAAAAAGTGTTCAAAAGGCATGGACATTGTTAAAAAAAAAATACTATCCTAGAAGCGCAGTTCAGATGTATTCCACACATTAAGAAAGGTGGAAGGAAGGCAAAACGATTACCAGCATGATTAAAATGTAAGGTGAAAGAGGCTATTTTAGCCAAAAGATCTTCATTCAAAAATTGGAAGAAGGATCCATCAGAAGAAAATAGGATAAAGCATGAGCAGGAGCACTCAAAAACAAAAGTACAAGGTGATGCATATAGGGAAAAATAACCCTTGCTATAGTTACACAATGTTAGGTTCCATATTAGGAGCTACCAACCAAGAAAAAGATCTAGGCATCATAGTGAATAATACATTGAAATAATCAGCTCAGTATGCTATAGTGGTCAAAAAAGCAAAAAAGAATGTTAAGAATTATTAGGAAGGGAATGGTTAATAAAAAGAGATTGACATAATGACCCTGTATTGCTCCATGGTGAGACCGCACCTTGAATACTGTGTGCATTTCTGGTCTCTGCATCTCAAAAAAGATATAGTTGCACTGGACAAGATACAGAGAAGGACAACCAAAATGATAAAGGGGATGGAACAGCTCCCCTATGAGGAAAGACTAAACAGATTGGGCTGTTCAGCTTGCAGAAGAGACGGCTGAGGGGGGAACAGATAGAGCTCTATAAAATCATGAAAGGCTTTGAATAGGTGAATGTGACTCTTTCAGATAATACAAGGACTAGGGTGCAATCTATGAAGATAGCAACTACCACATTTAAAACAAATTGGAGAAAATTATTTTTCACTCAATGCACAATTAAGCTCTGGAATTCCTTTTCAGAGAATGTGGTATGGGCAGTAAATATAACAGGGTTTTAAAAAGGTTTGGATAAGTTCCTGGAGGAGAAGTCAATAACTTATTAATCAAGTTGACATAGGGCCAGATTTTAAGTCTTACCTGAGCGGGGTACATTTGTGCGTGCTACCCGGCGCTTACAAATGTACACCCGATTTTATAACATGCGCACGGTGCCGCGCGCATGTTATAAAATCCGGGGTTGCGCGCACAAGGGGGTGCACACTTGTGCACCTTGCACGCGCCGAGCCCGAGGGGAATGCCAATGGCTTTCCCCGTTCCCTCCAAGGCCGCTCCTATTTCGGAGCGGCCTTGGAGGGAACATTTTTTCGCTCCCCCCCCCATCTTTCCCTCCCTTCCCCTATCTAACCCATCCCCCCAGCCCTACCTAAATCCTCCCCCTACCTTATTCCACCGAGCTACACCGGCGATTGAACCTCCGGCATGGCCGCTGTGCTGGAGGACTCGGGACTGCCCCCGAACCGCCGCCCCGCCCCCAGCCCCACCCCCAGCCCGCCCCTTTTTCAAAGCCCCGGAACATACTCACGTCCCGGGGCTTGCGTGTGCCGCCAAGCCTATGCAAAATAGGCTCTGCGCGCGCAGGGGTAGGTTTGAGGGGGTTATGCGCGTATATTATGCACGTAACCCTTTGAAAATCTATCCCTTAGAGAGTAGCCATTGCTTATTACCATCATTAGTAGCATGGGATCTATTTAATGTTTGGGTTTTTGTCAAATGCTTGTCACCTGGATTGGTCACTGTTGAAACAGGATGCTGGGCTTGAAGTAGTCTGACCCAGTATTTATTTATTATTTATTTAATAGTTTTTATATACCGTTGTTAAAGTAGTAACCATCACGATAGTTTACAATAAGGCACATAAAAATAGAATTAAATATCTAAAAACATTACTAAACATTAAAAAGTGCCAATCAATTAAAATTCAGTAACAAAAACAGTCTCATATCTCAAAATTTTAAATGCATGTGAAACATCTAAAGGCTAAACCCATTTCTCTAATTTATACTGCATCTAAAAATTAAAACTATTTTAAAATGTAAATATTAAATAAAATAAAATATATGAAACAGCTATCATACTATACAATACAGATTTCTTCAAGGTGCTTAATAACTTCAAATAGTCTGCCTCTAATATGCACAGTATGGCAACTTCCTATGTCCTTACGATATATATATTTAGTAGCTTCATGCAAATGAAAAAAAGGAACGAGTCAAATTCTGATTACTTCTTCCTTCTTCACTTTGACTGCTTGACCTCCCCCCAGCTTGACCCCTTGCCTCCACCCCCAGGAAGGCCATGCCCCACATGGCAGACAGCTGACCAGAGAGTTGACTTGAATCTAATAAGGGCTCCTCTTGGAATGGGAGACTGTGTTGCAGTAGGTACTACTGAGCTTTGCTGAAGCCTCAGGTCTGTCTCCCCTCATGTACACATACAAAGGCCTTCATTGTCTTAGATCTCCTCTGATTGCTGAGAGAAGATTTTGTTAAATCCAGGCCTTAATCTGTACAGCATTAAACCAAGAGGAGAATACAGTTACATCGCCAACTTTTCAAGAACTGATAAATAATATATTTATACAAAAAAACAGGCTCATTCACTAAGCTATTTTAGGCCATTTATCAAATGACAAATGCTGTTTTTCATGTGGTAAATGGCCTAATGTTGGGATAACACGAGGTATTTCAAATACCTTGCATTATTTCAGCCTTGGTACCATGTGTATTTAAATGAGCTCATTAGCATGCTTATTCATTTATATACTTATTTGCTTATTTAATTATTTATTTGCAGGTATTTAGATACCGTCCTTCCAAATCAGATCAGGGAAGTTTACGTGATTAAAACATACGCAGTGCAAAACTTACAAATTAAAGCAAAATATCAGTACCGGAGCAAAGTCATTGGCATCAGCAGATCTCAAAAATACATTTCTGCAAATCATTTGACTTCATAGGCAGTACTGAGCAGCGATATCAGCAGTTCTCAAACTAGTTTGTTTATAAATAATTTGATTTCATAGGCTAACTTAAACCACCAAGTTTTTACCTCTATTTTAAAAACCTCGAAATCAGAAGACAACCATAAACATTCTGGCAAGGTATTCCGTAGTCTAGGGCCTGCTACCGACATAGCATGCTGACGAACGTCGCTCAGATGCACACTTCGCCAAGATGGCACATCCGGTAGTCTCTTATTGGCAGATCTAAGCAGTCTCTGGGGAACATGCAAGTGTAGAGCTGCTCCTATCCAATCTGTATCTTTGTTAGTGAAAATTTTGTGAATCAGAGTTCTAATTTTTCTATTGGATGCAAACGTATATAGGTAACCAATGTAGTGAAATTAGTGTTGGGTTATATGATCATATATTTTGTTGCCCATTATAATGTGTGCAGCTGTATTTTATAACATTTGTAATGATCATCAAGTGCTAACTGGTAATCCCAAAAGTAATGAGTTACATTAATCAATGTTTGAGAAAATTAGGGTCTGTAATACTGTGCAGAATTTGTCAAGTTCAAATAAAGGTTTTAACTGCCTGAGTATGCGTAGTTTATTAAAGTCAGTTTTAATTGTGGTACGGATGTATGTAGTCATTGTAAGTCTGTCATCAAGTATAACACCTAGGGCATAGACAAGAGTTTATCATGAGAATTCTGCTGGATCCAAATTCAAACGTATAAAGTTGATTAGTTATAGCCTTTCCAAGCAAAAATATCATTTCTGTTGTATTCACATTTAGTTCTAAAAAAAAAAAACAACAAGGAAACAACTGAAGGCAAAATCACAGACAGTATACAAAAAAACTGCACACAGTAAACCTTGCTTAAGCGCACCAACATAATAGTGGAGGAAAAACGTCAGATGCCTAATCTCAGCAACATCTGCTTGCGATCAGGTGAAACAAAGCACCATCATTAGTTAAAAAGCCTCCAGTGGATCCATCCAAGGTGATATATTGTGTACTTTTGTACTTTTATTTCTTTTCCCTTTGTGAGCTAAACCGTTCTTTAAAAAAAATATCATTGTAATGTGCAAGTGTCACAGCCAATTTTTTTTTATAGTGGGCATCAAAAAGGAATGTGTTAGCACTGAGAAACATTTATCTTAATGCCCTTATGACGACTCAAAATCCACAGTGCCAGCTTTCCAGCCTGGCATCCTTCACACTTCTATCCATCCACGGTGGTGGGTGTGTTTTCTACTTCTTATCTTTTCCTTTTGTGAGCTAAACAGTCTTAAAAAGTATCATCTTAATGGGCAAAAGTCACAGCCAGTTCTTACAGCAGACATCAAAAAGGAATGTGTTAGCACTGAAAACACTTATCTTAATATCCTTATAGTGACTCGAAACCCTCGGTGCCTCCACTCTTGGCGTCCTTCTCATTTCATCGCCCACTAAGGGCTGCCTCAGGGAAAACAATCCAGGCGACATTCGATATCTAATAAAACAGGCAACTCAGTTAAAATCCATTTTGGTGGTAAATACAATTAAACAAAATAACACCACTTTCCCAAATGTGCACACATTTTCACGCAAACTCTCTAGAAAGTGACAACTACATGACTCAAAAATTGGCTGTGGCCATGCACTTCCTTCCAGCTCTTTTAAAAAAAACCAAACAATTGACCAATCAAAAGAAGGATTGAAGGCAAATTGTAAATGGGTCATTTTGCTTGAATTAAAAATCTCAAACAAATCGATCCCATTCAATGCCAAAATGTAATCCAAAAGGTTGCAATCTTCCTGTTGTCCCCAAACGTTTTGTCAATCTCCGCCCCTTGCCACCCCCTCCCCGCAGATGAGACAGAACAATGTCGATCGCAAAAACTTTGTATTCAGAAAACCTATGGGATGCCTCAACAGAGTGTGCCACTAATGGTTCTTCCATCCAGCCATGTTTTAAGCAACTCCTGTGCTCTGAGATAAGCATCCTAAGGCTTCTTCTAGTCTTCCCAACATACACTTTTTCACATGGACACAAAGCCATGTAAACCACATAAGTGGATGCACAGTTGGTAAAGTGCTTAACAGCATACACTTTTTGGGTTGTTGGATGAATAAACTTTTTCAAATTCATTGTAACTACACAAGCCTGGCAGCAGGAGCCACATTTAAAATGACCTGAAAGCTTATTAGTTTTCTTGTCCATGTCAACAGGTAAAAATCCTGGACTTAGCCTCGCTTTTAGATTCTTGCCTCGGGTGAATGCAAACTGCAGACTGCTTTGTCTAAAAGCATAGGGGTAGATTTTACAAATTTGCGCACACGCGTTCTTTTGTTCGCGCACCAGGCGCAAACAAGAGTAGGAGGAATTTTAATAGATACGCGCATAGCTGCGCGTATCTGTTAAAATCCAGGATCGGCACGTGCAAGGCTGTGCAAAATTGCCAGCTTGCACGTGCCAAGCCATGCAGCCTGCCTCGGAGGGAACTTTCCTTCCACCCCCCCCCCCACGCACCTTCCCCTCCCTTCCCCTACCTAACCCACCCCCCCCCAGCCCTACCTAACCCCCCCTACCTTTGTTGCACAAGTTACGCCTGCGCGAGGCAGGCGTAACTTGCGTGCGCCGGGCCGGCTGCTGGCGCACGATTCCCAGGCCCGGGAGCCGTTTCGGAGGCCTCAGCCACGTCCCTGAAACGCTACCGGGCCGGAACCTCGCCCGCGGCCCCACCCCCGTGACACACCCCCAACATCCCCCCCCCACCCAGGAAAGACCCGGGACTTACGTGCGTCCCGGGGCTTGCGCGTGCCGCCAAGCCTACTCAACATAGGCTCAGTGCATGAAGGGGGAACTTCGGGCAGGTTTTCGGCCTGAAAATCCGGCCCTGAGTGTAAAGTCAGAATGTCCCAATTTTTCTAAAAATCCTAGTCATGTTGTTGATACCAGGCACGTGATCAGATGTTTATGTAGGACTTCAAAGTACTTCATCCCTTGGATAATACAGTACTCTTTTGAATGCTTTAAGCACCACTTTAACAAGATACCCACTTCCTAGGAAATCCCTTGATAGAATCTTGGATATATATATCTGTTAAGTAATTTAAAAGCATGATCAATGGCACCATCAACTGTGATGAAAACTTACACGTCAGCATAAATTCGGAAATTTAATCCAAGTCCAGATAGAAGTTTGCATAATGGTAAGAAGTATCTATTAAATAGGGATGTTGAGAGAACAGAGCCCTGAGGCACACCAGTATTCATGGTCTAAAGTGAGAGGATCAATTTCCTGTTTTAATTTAAGTTCTATTGTCAAGAAAAGATTTTAACCAGTTGAACTTTCATCCAGAGATACCAATTTCTGTTAACCTATTAAGCAAGATGTGGTGGTCAACCATGTCAAAAGCCGCGGATAAGTTTAGGAGTATCAGAAGACTATTCTACATCAAAGTCATGCCAGATACTGTCCGTCATTGACTGTAGCAAGATTTTTGTGCTGTGATTCTTTCTAAATCTGAATTGGTTTGGGAATAGAATACTGTTTTACTTCTAGATATGGCAGCGATCAAAAAAGCAAACAAAATGTTAGGAATTATTAGGAAAGTAATGGAGAATAAAATGTAGTATATTATAATATCTCTATAGCACTCCATGGTGAGATGCATCTAAATAAATGTGATCAATTCTGATTGCTGAATCTCAAAAAAGATATAGTGAAATTAGAAAAGGTACAGAAAAAAGGCCTCCACAATAATCAAGAGCACAGAACAGTTCCCCTGTGAGTGGAGTGGAATGGGGAAACACGAATCATTTTACTATTTCAAAAAAAGAAAGTCTTGGGAATATTCTAAAACAAATCAGAGAAAATACTTTTTCTCTTAACACACAAGCTCTAGAATTAATTGCAGGAGATTGTAGTAAAGGCAGTTAGCTTTGCTGGATTTATAAAAAGGTTTGGACAAGTTCCTGGAAGAAAAGTCCATACATTTTTATTAAGCAGGTGGACTTGAGTGAAGCCGTTGCTTATCCATGGGCATAAGCAAATGGAACCCTAATATAATATTTAGCCTCCTTCCAGGCCCTTATAGCCTGGACTGGCCACTGTGGGAAACACCTCACTGGCTTGATGGCCACTTGGTCTGATCCAGTCTGGCAGTTCTTAAGTTTCTATGACTCTAAACTGTGAGGCCTTTTTCAGAAGTTTGAATTAGTTCCCAAATTGGTGTGTGTGTGAAAAGCATTGTAATTTTGCATCTACTGGTCAGTAGCAACAACAGTACAAGGATAACTAGATCAGTACTGTTCAACTGAGCCTCGTTGCACAAACCAGGGTTCCAGCATGCTTGGACTTTTGGTCTCTGATTATTTTTATACTTTGTTTGACAGACACTTCTGGAAATGTCTTCTTGTTTTACGTTGTCAGCAGAGCTCCCAGGCAAAGTTCCTTACGTATCTTTAAATACTGCTAAGCTTATTGGCGTTCACTCACGCCCCCCCCCCCCCCCCCCCCCTCTATAAGAATCATGGGGTCTGACTTGGCAAGGAAACAATATATTATTTTTATAGAACAGCTGCCCTCCAAATTTTAATCCATCTGGGCCCGCTTGGAAAAAAAAAAGGAGGAAGAAATGCAACCAGTTCTCACTAATTAGAGCAAACTTGTATGTAAACAATTAAAAGGTCTTTTCGTACTCAGGGCCTGACATTTCCACAAAGAGCTTAATTGCCTGCGTGGAGGTAAAGGGTCCTGTTCTTTTTTTAAGTTGCATGTGCTCGTTGCCAAATACTAGCTTGGGCATGCTGCGAGTGGTTTTTGGATCAACAGCAGCTCTGGCTATTTTAGGCTCTGTCACAGCTTGAAGTTTTAATTTATTTTGATGATCCTGTCAATCAGATTCCAACAGTTCTCATTCCTAGGGAAGACACTTTGAAGCAACTTTTCTTGCAGAGGAAACCATGACTTGTCTGAGTGGCTTTCCCTCTGCTTTGTGGAAAATACATGGAGCTGGTGTCATCCTTGTAAAAATGAAGTGGTTATTATTCATTAAGGCTGTTTGTTTTAAAAATATCTGAGGGATATTTCTATATGGTCATAAGACACTTTTTCAGTTGCATGTCTTATGGTACATTATTTGTATTGGAAGCTGAGGAGTAGAAACATGAACAGACAACAAAAGAGAAGCAGGAAGGCCCTACTCCTATCTTAAAGCATCTCTGTGCTGCATAGGTAAAGGAACAGCAAGAACAATATTGAAAATAATGTTTAACAATATTTTAACCTGCCCTGTTGTCTTGTATGAGTCCATTCTGGGGATTTGTTTACAGTTCGTTGGCATAAGCCTGGAATATGTGAAATATCATTTGCTGGGGCACCATTGCTGAATACTTCAGATGCCAGTCTCCCACAGGTGCTAAATAAATAAGGCCATCAGTAGAATTATCAGGGAACAGAGAAGAAACTGTAAAAAAAAATATATTTAGAAAGAAATGTGTCTTTCCCTAAAGAGTGCCTCCCAGAGATATTCCCTGTAAACTCTTGTGTGTGCACACAGGAAAAGGAAAGTAGAATGTTTCGAAGAACACTACACACATATTTGGGAAGTGTGCACAGAGCCCAGAAAAAGAGGTAGCATTGCCTGCTATACCCTCCTGTTTTTTAAAGCAGTTCTCAGCTTCATTCCTCAAAGCTAAACCCCTAGAAGTTCTAGTTTAAAGAGTATCTACAGTCATCATTTATGAGATTACATTTGCCTATAGTTTGTCTCTAAGGTATCAGGTTGGCTGGCCGGTCCAAGTTATTAGGAAGTACCCAACAGATCCCAGTATGAAAGTCTGCTCTGTTCTGCTCACTCCCAGAAATAAGACGTGGAGACACACAAATCTATCCAGCTAATAATTATTAACGGACTAATGCTTCAGAAACTTGTCCAAACCAGTTTTAAAACTCAGCTGTGCAACTGGCCAAGACCACATTATCTGGCCACAAAATATATTTCTTAATTGTGTGTGGACTGAAAATATTACTTTCATAAAATTGTTTTAAATCTGCTACTTGTTAGTTGCATGAAATGTCCCCTAATCCTAGTACTATTCAATAGAGTAAATAACCATTATCTATTAACTGAATCCACACTAGAGATGTGAATTCATTTGAAATGAATGGGTAAAGTACAACAGATGAGTCTATTTTTGTTTCATTAGTGGACCCCTGAAACCAATAAAGAGTATCTCATGAATCTAAATAAAATTTGTTGTCTCATTTGTTTCTGTTCCCCATTTAAGTCTATGGTTGTATACTGTTGAGCAAAAAACAACAAGTATCTATAACAACCAACTGTTGCCATCACAGCTTTGTCAGTGCCAAAGCAGGACAAGTCAGCAAGGAGGCCCGACAGAAGACAAATAATGGTGTAGCTAGTCTATAGCTGCCATCTAGATCAAATAACACTGATGTACTCCCACTTTAAAGTGTGACCATGTGCAAGAAGCTCTGTATTTCCTCTCTAAAGTAGTCAGTGAAAGCTCTCTTGTGAGAAGATCTCTCACAGTTCCAAAAAAGCTATAAATAGTTTGATTTGCACAAATAAAGAGCCATTCCTTATTTTCTGTGCTGCAATGGTCTCACTCACTGTACCAGAAAGACAGATACAGTAAGGGAGGGTTAGGATAGGTTAGTGGAGATTATAACACTACAAGTGATTTGTTTGTATCACTGACTGCTTGAAGAGAAGAAGAGTTTTTCCTGACTGCCAATCTTTTTAGTTCTGTTTAACTAACAGTCTTTTTGTATGTATAAGAGGTCAGTCAGAAGGCGTGCACACCGTATACTCTATGTATGTGCATTTGTATTTGTGTGTGTGTGTGTGTGACAGACAGTTCTCCACACAAAACAGTGCTACTGTGCTATGCCGTATCAATAAATAAATTCATTTGTGATATCCAAACGTCCAGTAGGCAGGGCAGTTCAAATTCCTTCATGTCACTGAGAGGAAAAGAGAGAAGAGGGAATAGCAGCCTTGGAAAGGGTAGAGGATGATCTGCAGAGCTATTTCAGCATAAGAGCAGAGATATAAAAAGGCAGTTCTGTTTCCTAATTGAAAAGAGGTTTTTAGCTTCAGCATGCCAGGAAAGGAAGGCAGCTCAAGGCAGAAGCAATTGAAATTTGGAAAACATGTACCACCGCCACCTATTCTTCGCCATTTTATTTTGCAGCAGATAGAAATGGTGGGAGAACTATCCAAGGTTAGCATAAGCAGTGCAGAGACAGAAGTACAATGCTTCTGAGGCAATGAAGGCAGTATTTTCTCCAACTGATTCTGAGGAAGGATCTTGTCTGTGATTCTCTGAATCAGAATGTAAAGAGCTAGTAGCCAAATAAAATTTGGGAGGATTAGTCAGTAGTGTCTTAGCTTTCAGTGTGGTCATGGGGAGAAAGATGATATAAAGGTGTTGCGAATACCCCCCAGGAAGAGCAGACAGCACAAGTAAAGATCATGTGTTATGTCTTGGCATTTTTCCTCAGGGTCCACACTCAACCTCAACTCCAGTGCAAGCATCAATCTCCAAGGATGTAGAGAAAAGATCATGGAAGACATTCCTGATCTGGAGGCACTTAAGGAATCAAGTGGGGCATCTGACAAAAGCTGGTATGCAGCATCACCTGTAGAAGCATCACCCACTGGCATTGGGAAGGATGTAAGTAGTAGCCTGGGGATCCCTATTGCCATTCAAAGTAAAAGCCAGAGGAAAAGGATTGAAAAGAGGAAGGCTTTTCCCAAAGCTGATCCTACGGCCCCTTTCACCTTTTGGGTGACAGGTCAGCAGACCCTTGCCATACGTCTGCAGTGGCAATCCACTATAGAGGAAATGGGGTGATGTTCTGTCTCACTGTACCAGGGTAAGATGCAGCCAGCATCTAAAGTAGTACTGAGGATCATTGGGGAAATGACTACCCTAGATAACCAGCCTCTGCAGGTAGTGAAAAACATGGGCTTTAAGCATATGCTGCATGTGTTAGCCCCCAATTAAAAAGTCCCTCCACTATATTTAATAGGCAGGTTATCCACACTCTGTTCAACCAGTCCCATAGTCACATACGTGCAGCTGGCTAAGGCAGAGGAGAGTAGCGTGCATTTCATCAGTGGGGAAATAATAAGGTTGCTATTCAATGCAACATAGCCAGATAAGTAAGAACTTATCCCGCTAAGAGATGGCATGGCTGAATATCTGGTTGTGTTTAGCGGTTGCCACTTATCTGGATAAGTAGGGGGTGGGAACTGGACATTTTGGGGAGGAGCTATTTATCTAGGTAAATAGACAGATTAGCAATATTCAGACTTTTTCAGCTATGTTAACTGGACAAGTCAGACCTGCTCAATAAGAAGATAAGGCTTGCCAAGGGTTCATCAAGCCCAGTATCCTGTTCCCAACAGTTGCCAATCCAGGTCACAAGTACCTGGCAGGATTCCAAGGGGTAATCAGATTCCAAGCTGCTTATCCCAAGAATAAGCACTGAAAACGTGCAATGCTACCTTAATAATGATTTATGGCCTTTTTCTCCAGGAACTTGTCCAAACCATTTTTAAACACAGCTACACTAATAGCTTTCACTACATCCTCTGGCAAGGCATTCCAAAGCTTAATTATGCATTAAGTAAAAAAATATTTTCTCTTATTAGTTTTAAACTTTATTATCTAGTAACTTCATTCTGTGTCTATTACAGTAATGGATCCTTAGGCCAAGGGGGAGTTGACACCACCTATGGGGAGGAGCCCCACAGGTTCCCTCTGTCGGCTGGCAAGGCTTGAGAGTGACAGACCCCGAGGAACCTTCACCACTACCAGCCCTCATTCCCCACAGGTTGAGCCCTTGGGTGCCAGGGCTGGCTGGATTTATGTGGGGTCTCAGATACAGGGTACTCTCGTGGTCCAGAAGCCAGGCAGAGGTCAGGACTGGCGGCAGTGCTCATAATCCAGCGGTCAGGTGAGGCTCATAGCAGGTGGAGATATTCGGGGTCCAGTAGACAGGCAAAGGGTCAGGGCAGGTGGCAAATCTTGAGGTCCAGTCGTCAGGTGAAGGTCAGGTCAGGCGGCGATACTCGTGGTCCAGTGGTCAGGCGAAGGTCAGGTCAGGAAGTGATACTCGTGGTCCAGTGGTCAGGCAAGGGTCAGGTCAGGCAGGAATACTCATGGTCCAATATTCAGGCGAAGGTCAGGCCAGGCAGCAGTATTCATGGTCCAAAAGGTCAGGCAGGGGTCTGAATCCAGAGAATCCAATGAGAAAACAGGGGTCCAGGAAAACCAAATGGAAGGAGAGCCAGGAAAAGCAAAGGCAAGGTCTGAGGGCAGGCCTTGCCTCGATATAGCCCAGGACCGGAAATGGGAGATAGGGACAGCGCCTGCTGCTTTCCCTTTAAAAGGAGAGAGGAAGCACGCGTGCGCCTAAGGCAGCAGGGAAGAGGAGCTGCAGCCAGCCATGCCGTGCCAGAGGGCCGCATCGGTGGAGGACGGGCGGTGCAGGAGGCAGCACGTCCACCACAGATCCCTGCCGAGACCACGACGCCGGGAGCGAGGGGAATGCCGACGCAAAGCTGATAAGAGGAGGGAGCCGGCTGTGGGCCTTCGTGGCCGGTGCCCCTAACAGTGTCCCTTAATCTTTGTACTTTTTGAAAGAACAAACATCTCATTGTTTACTCATTCCATTCCACATTGTAAACTTCTACCATATCTTCCCTCCGCTGTCTCTTCTCCAAGCTGAAGACTCCCAACCTCTCTAGTCTTTCCTCATAGGGGAATCATTCCATCCCCTTTATCATTTTGGTCACCCTTCTCTGTAACTTTTCTAATTCTGCTATATCTTTTTTGAGATGTGGTGACCAGAACTGCACACAACATTCAAGATGAGGTCACACCATGGAGAGATAGAGACATTATGATATTCTCTGTTTTATTCTCCATTCCTTTCATAAAATTCTCTAGCATTCTATTTGCTTTCTTGGCTGCTGCTGCACACTGAGTAGAAGATCTTAATGTATTATCAATGATGATGCCCAGATCCTTTTCCTGAATGGTGACTCCTAAAATAGAAGCTTCCATTGTGTATCTTTAATTTGGTTACTCTTCCTTAAGTGCATTACTTTGTATTTGTCTACATTAAATTTCTCTTGCCATTTGCATGCCCAGACTTCCAGTTTTGTGAGGTCATCTTGTCATTTCTCACAATCCTCTGGTGTATTAACAACTTTGAATAATTTTGGGTCATCAGCAGATTTGATCACCTCCCTCATTGTCCCCATTTCCAGGACATTTATAAATATATTAAAAAGCAGTGGTCGCAGAACAGATCTCTGGGACACTCCACTATTCACCTTTCTCCAATGGGAAAATTTAGCATTTAGTCCTACTCTCTCTTTTCTATCCTTTAATGAGTTGGCAATCCCCAGTAGGATACATTTTCATTTCCTAAGAAGTCTCTCATGAGGGACTTTCTCAAATGCTTTCTGGAAATCCAGATTCAATATTTCAACTGGCTCACCTTTATCCTCAGGATTATTTATGCCCTCAAAAAAATGTAGCAATTGGTGGGGCAAGGCTTCCTTGGCTAAATCCATGTTGGCTTTGTCCCATTAAACTATGCTTATCTATATGTTCTATATGTTCAGAGGGTCTACAGTTAGCCGGGATAAGACCTATCCAGCTATCTAACAGCAAACCCAGGAGAGATGGACATGGTGACCTGCGCTAGGGTGGCAAGAAAGACCATGAGACTGCTGTGGTCGTGAGAGGGGAGACAATATAAAAGAGTGCAGGGGAAGGAAGTAATGAGAGGGGAGGCTGCAATAGTGAGAGAAATGGAGGGAAGAGAAACTGGAGAAGAAGATGGGAGTCAGGGAGAAAGGTTACAGTGGAAGAGGTGGAAGCAAAAGAGACTGCAGAGAAGAAAGTAGCCAAGAGGTAATATACAGAGACTACAGGGGAGGGGGAACAAGGAAGAGACCACAGAAAAAAAATGATGGCAGGAAGGGAGAAACTGCAGGGGAGTAAAAACAGAGAAGGTTTTGAAGAGCAGAAGAAGACTGATGAGTGAGACGTGGAGAGAAGAAGATTGCAGAGGTAGGGGATGAAAAGAAGAGAATAAAAAGGAATCATGTGAGGAAGAAAAGGGGTTGTAGTTGATAGCGTGAGAAAAAGAGGATGCTTGATTTGGTGAAAAAGAGACCACAAAGATGACAGCAAAGAACAGGAGTGCAGTTTCAAGAGAGAAGATTAAGGAGAAAGACAAAATAGAGAACAGAGATGAGAGTATAAAACTTCAGACACTGAAAATTTAGGGACAATGTTTATTTAATTGTTCTATTATTTTCGATGTGCTACACAATTTCACTCACTGCTACATACTTCTTGAATAGCAGTGGCTGCCACACAAAACATTTCCTGTAAAATATTCCATTTCTGAATGAAATGAAGGACAGTGGCCCAAGGATTAGGAGAGAGGAGGACAGAAAGGCACAGAGACGTGGGGAGAAGGGAAAAAGACAAAGCAGCAGAGATAGGAAAAGCTAAGGAACGGTGTAAAAGATGAAGGAAGAGGAACACAAGCAGACCCGAATGTGGTAGGAGAAGCTGCAGAGGGATAGGAAAGACAGTGGAAAGATGGGAGGGAAGCAGGAAATGGCGATGAGGAAGAAGAATCTGTCAGAGCATAGATGTGGGGTAGGTGTCTTTTCTGGTGCTCATGATAATGCAGTTTGGGTGTGCGTAACCCCTGAAAACCTACCCCTGCCTCCCCCTGCGCGCGCCGAGCCTATCTTGCATAGGCTCGCCGGCGCGCGCAAGCCCCGGGACGCGCGTAAGTCCTGGAGCTTGAAAAAATGGGTGTTCCGGAGGTGGGGCCGTGGGTGGGGAGCCTGCCCGGGGGCGTTCTGGGGACGGGACCGAGGCCTCCGGAATAGCCACCGGGCCGGGGGATGGAGAGCTGGCGCGCGCAAGTTACGCCTGCCCAGAGGCAGGCGTAACTTCTTCAACAAAGGTCGGGGGGGGGTTTAGTTAGGGCTGAGGGGCAGGTTAGATAGGGGAAGGGAGGGGAAGGTGCGGGGGGGGGGGGGGGGGCAGAGGGAACGGAGGAAGGCTGCTCGGCTCGGTACGCGCAAGTTACACAATTGTGCGCCCCCTTGCGCGCGCCGACCCTGGATTTTATAACATGCGCGTGTCTGCGCGCGCATGTTATAAAATCGGGCATGCTATAAAATCTGGCCCTTTATGTGCGGGTGCATCTCTTTTGTAGTTAGATGCACTTCATACCCAGCAGTTTCCATCATTGTCATGCAAAGCACAAAATGAAGAATGAATTCTCTCTCTCTCCACTCAGTTCCATTTGTTCAGACGGGGCAGGCTGCAGGGAGTTGCAACTTGTGCAGGCCCTGTGGCACCTCTGAAGGGGACCCACTGCAGCACTCCCGCTCCCCGCTGATGTGCACTGCAGCCAGTCAGGGTTCGGAGGTTTCTCAGCCAAAACCTGGCAACCCTATCAAGCACTGAAATAGCAAAAGGACTAGATAAACGCAAAATTGCTATCTCCTCTCCCTCTAGCTCTAAGCGGTAATCTACTATATGTGACATGCTTAGGTCCAGCAGTTCTCCGGACCCTCCTTGCAGCACCAAAACTGGCTTATATTTTTTTCTTGAGGGTGTATGGTTTAGCTATTAGGCTGGCACATTAAATGTCAGCAGGTTTCGCTTGGTCATAAGTACTGCAGGATATTTATTTTTACTGTACAATTACGTTTTCATGTCTTCCTGCATGGTAATTATGATACCATACTGTGCAAACAATAAAAATACCGTGCAGTATTTTCATATATCATTAACTTTGTACATAGCACGATACCTGCTGACTTTTATTGCATGATAAGGCCCTGATTTACTGAGCATTTTTCCCATAAACACAGAATGGGAGGAAACCTTAGTGGATCAGGCCCTGTTTGGTAAGCTGCCCATCGCAACTTACCACATCTATCACACTTTAGCGCACCTACCCCTAAATCTTATCTGCCAGTTGTTTGCCCATTTGCTTAGAGTTTCTAAGTCCATTTATAAAATCAGTGCCCTGCTTTGTGTTTGCAATATGACAGAGCTTGATGTCTCCACAACGGTCAATACTGCTGCTTATTAGGGATGTGCCTGAAAAGTATTTTGGTTCAGATAGTTAATTTGCTTTGTTTGCTTTCGTTGTTTCGCTCTTTTCAAACAAAAGTATTGTCTTTGTTTATTTGTGTCATTCGTTCATTCATTTTACATTAAAGTCAATGGGAGAAGCAATGCATCCTAGCAGAGGCTCAACAATTGGATTTTTTTCTATTCATGTTTAGTGAAATTTACAGGCAGAGATCTGTAGCAGAGGGAAGAGCCAAGACCATGTATATGTGACACCAAGAGGGGTAAGAATAACCCAAGGCACCCTGATAGGGTAAAGTAGCCCAGATAGAGGCACTGGGAGAGGAGCAAAGCAGCACCAAGAATGGCAGGCACACCCCAAGGGTCCAACAACACTGACATGCACCAAAAATGGAACGAAACGGCACAGACAGTGCAGCATATGTGCAACATCTGACTGACATGTGAGAAGAATATCGGAAGTCTGCAGGAGCACGGGCAGAAACACCCATCACCCCAAAAAGGCCTGAAGCAGCAGGAGGACTAGGGTTTAAAACCATAAACCATGAGTGCAGAGCAAATCAACTAGAGTGGCATCAACACACCAAGGCTTACAGTGTGAGAGTGTGTGTGTGTGTGTGAGTGTGTGTCAGTGTGTGTGTGTGGGGGGGGGGGGGGGGATGGCAGCAAGCTAGGAGTTTTTCACCTTACAATAATATACTGTCACCTAGTAGTGTGACCACACACACACTTACACAGAGCAGCTGTACTATCAACATTCTGGCCCCATCTCAATATGGATTTCGAAAAGCACTAAACAATCCCTTCTGATTTCTCTCATGGACTCAGTCTTCTTAAGTTCAGAAAAAAGACAACCTCACCTCCTCATTCTCCTCGACCTTTCTGCGGCCTTTGATACGGTCAACCACTCAATCCTTCTCGACCGACTAGCTGACATTGGTATTTCAGGCACTGCCCTAGACTGGTTCCGTTCATTTCTCAACAACAGATCATTCAAGGTCAAATTCAACAACAAAGAATCACAGGCAATCAGCTCAAACTTGGGAGTCCCGCAAGGCTCCTCACTCTCCCCAACCCTCTTCAACATTTATCTTCTACCTCTCTGCTTCCTCCTATCTAAGCTGAAAATCAAACATCTTGTATACGCAGATGACGTACAAATCCTCATCCCTATTAGGAAGTCACTTAAAAAATCTTTAATCTTCTGGGAATATTGCTTTCAAGAAATTAGCTCGCTCTTCACCAAACTCAATTTAGTCATCAACAAGGACAAAACAGAATACCTCATCATCTCCCAGGATGACAACTTCATCCCCAGAGAGATCTCCTCCATTATAATTGATCAACCACAAAAAGACATCATCTCGACTCCCAACCCACTTACAACCATTCTAGACAACCTCAAAAATACATCCCACGTAAGAGACTTAGGCGTGCTTCTGGACAATCAACTGAACCTCAAAAGATTTGTAAATAACACCACTAAAGAATGCTTTTTCAAATTACAAGTTCTGAAAAAGCTAAAACCCTTGCTACACGCACCCGATTTCCGCCTCGTCCTGCAATCAATCATTCTCACCAAAATTGACTACTGTAACGCATTGCTACTCGGCCTACCAGCTACCACCATTAAACCTCTTCAGATGTTACAGAACTCTGCAGCTAGGGTCTTGACCAACTGTAATAAGAGAGACCACATCTCGCCCATCCTCTACAATCTCCACTGGCTTCCGATTAAATACAGAATCTTCTACAAAGTCTTGACCCTCATACACAAATCCTTAAACAATTTAGCTCCAATCGATCTTACCCATCAGCTACGCACCATTAAATCAACAAGACCAATCAGAAAAGCCTACCAAGACACCCTGTTCATCCCCCAAGCCAAAACTCCGCTAAGGAATAGGGCTTTTTCCACCGCAAGTCCTTCTCTTTGGAACTCGCTTCCACCAGTCCTCAGACAAGACCCCTGCCACCTATCATTCAAGAAAAAACTGAAAACTTGGCTTTTCAGCCAAGCATTTCCCTGATTACTCACAAGCCACTTTCAACTTGCAATTATGTTCTTCTTCGCTCTAATTGTATAACTCCACCTCCCTTAAAGCTTTAATCTTCCTTTCCTTTTAAACTCTACCCCCTTTCCCTCCCCATTAAAACCACCTTTCTCCTAGACCCCTTGTTTATCCCCCTCCTCCCTCCACCCCCGTGTCCTCCCTTTGCTTATCTTCCCTGCACCCCAGCACAATTTCGTTCGATTCATCCACATATAAGTTAATTATTATAAGGTTTTTTCATCAGCCTCTTGCAAGGCATATTTATAAAAGGAATATTTTTCTAATACCATGTTACTTATTGTTCATATATATTTTCTCTTATATTTATTTGTTACTTAAAAGTTCTTCGTTATATGTAATGCTACCAAGCAAGTTTTAATTGTTCTCTGTAAACCGATTTGATTTGCATACAATGTAAAAAGATCGGTATATAAAAAACCAAAAATAAATAAATAAATAAATAAATAAATAACATTCCCCAAACAACAAGATAGCGTGAAGCAAAGCAGCAGCTAACAGTGCCATGAGCACCACCCTCAGGGACCATGTGTGCTGCAGCAATAGCGTAAAGCATCAGATTGGCACGGCAAGACCAATAGTTGGTAAGTACCTTAAGAGAATTTGAAAAGAACTTTGATAAGAGCCAGAGCAGAGTGTGGAGGAGCAGTTTTGCTTCCAGCCCTCCCTATATCCAACTCCTATCTGCCCTCAGTACCAGCCTTGCCCCCAGTTCTGCCTGTATTCAGCTCCCTTCTCCAGAAGGCAAGTCACTTCACCCTCCTGTTCCCGGTCTTTGGAGTATCTTGTTCCTGCTTTCTTCCATGCCCTAGACTCAAGCCAGAACCTGCTCTGCTTCAGCGTGGTCTGCAACCAGCCACGGGCGGCTATGTAGGGCGCACTTCGGTGCAGGCCTCTCCTGAATCTTTGACGTTTTCGGTTCCAAGTTTTCACTTTCTCGCCTGGAATCTGCTTCTCTTCTGGCGTTGTCCGTGACTAGCCATGGGCGGCTGTGTAGGGCACGCTGTGGTGCAGTACTCACCCTGTACTAGTGCCTGAATCCTGAACCCTTGTCTGAGTCTTTCAAGTTCCTCAGTTCCACGAATCATCTTGTTCCTGCCCTCAGCCTCCGTCTGGCCTCACGCACTCGTCGTTCCCAAGCGGCAGGTCCGGAAGGGCTACTGAGTGGCTGGATGGCTACTCTTGAGACCAGCATTGCATTGCTGGGTCTCACCTGTGCATGCAGGTCCAGTGGAGGTCTGAGCCTGCCTAGTTCCAGTCCTCGATGTTCCACGTTTTGATCCTGGTCCAGCCTTGTTCCAGCTCCAGCCTGTGCTTGAATACTCTCACCTCCCAAGGTATATGTCTTGGGGCTCCTCCCTGAGCAAGCGACCGCACCTCCGCGCTCACAACAGGTACCCATTGCGAGCACATGGACATGCAGATTTTATAAAATCCGTGGGCTGCGTGTTCATATGCAGGCAGCGCATGCAGGGGGGGGAATTTTACTAAATTACACATAGTGATGCAATCGGGCCTTCCCCAGTTCCCTTTAGGTCTGCTCCAATTAAGGAGCGGACTGGGAGGGAACTTCCATTAGGGATGTGCAGCCAAAAAGTTTTCGTTGCATTCGTGATACGTATTCGTGGGGAGTCAATTCCGTTTCATGCGGAAGTATGGAGAATTCCATAAGTTGTCGATCTGTCAATACGTTACTACGGCGAGTTAAATTCCTGTCCCAGCTAAAATTAAAATTAACTACAACCCCCCACCCTCATGACCCCCCCAAGGCTTACCAAAACTCCCTGGTGGTCCAGCGGGGGGGTCCGGGAACTCACTCACACCCTCGGTGCTGGTTTCATCACGACGCCGATAGCCTTTGTCACAGGGGCTACCGGTGCCATTGGTCAGCCCCTGTCACATGGCCACCGGCGCCATCTTGTGCTCCTACCACGTGACAGGGGCTTACCAATGGCACCGGTAGCCCCTGTGACATAGTATGGGCAAAGGCTATCGGTGCCATTTTGAGTCCTGGCATTGGACGGCAGGTCGATCCGGGATCCCCGTTGGACCCACAGGGACTTTTGGCCAGCTTGGGGGGGTCTCCTGACCCCCACAAGACTTGCCAAAAGTCCAGCGGGGGTCCGGGAGCGACCTCCTGCAGGCCGGCCGTCAGATGCCAATACTCAAAATGGCGCCGATCGCCTTTGCGTGCAGGAGGTCACTCCCGGACCCCTGCTAGACTTTTGGCAAGTCTTGTGGGGATCAGGAGGCCCCCCCAAGCTGGCCAAAAGTTCCTGTGGGTCCAACGGGGGTCCTGGAGCGACCTGTCGTCCAATGCCAGGACTCAAAATGGCGCCGATAACCTTTGCCCATACTATGTCACAGGGGCTACCAGTGCCATTGGTCAGCCCCTGTCACGTGGTAGGAGCACAAGATGGCGCCGGTGACCATGTCACAGGGGCTGACCAATGGCACCGGTAGCCCCTGTGACAAAGGCTATCGGCGCCGTGATGAAACCAGCACCGAGGGTGTGAGTGAATTCCCGGACCCCATGCTGGACCACCAGGGAGTTTTGGTAAGTCTTGGGGGGGTCAGGAGGGTGGGGGGTTTAAATTTTTATTTAGGAGGCCGAATAAAACAGAAATCTGTTAAATAAGTGGGGAGTCGCGATGCGTTTCACCTCCCCACGTATTTAGCAGATAGGACAAAATAAGTTGCGGATTACAAATACGTGGAAAACGAATGCACACCTCTAACTTCCATATCCCCCTACAGAAACCCCCTCCCTCTTCCCCTCTTCCCCTTTCCTACCTACCCCCTAAACACTTCATTTCAACTTACTCTTCTTTTGTTTCATTACTTAGTGATCCTCCGGAGCAGAAGTAGTTTGAACCGCTATTTCAGCCAACCTCCATCTCTCCCTGCCTCCCTGCACACCCCTTTTTCAGGGCCCGGCACTTGTGCATGTATCGGTGTTTATGCGTGCGGCCGGGCCCTATAGAAAATGCGCGTGGTGTGCACAAGGCCTGGCCACGCGCATAATCACCTACATTTACGCACACTGGGCTTTTAAAATCTGGCCTTTAGGGAATAGCCACTGCTATTACTGGCATCAGTAGCATGGGATCTTCTTAGTGTTTGGGTAATTGCCAGGTTCTTGTGGCCTGGATTGGCCACTGTTGGAAACAGGATGCTGGGCTTGATGGACCCTTGGTCTGACCCAGTATGACATTTTCTTATGTTCTTATGCTGTTATGTTCTACAAGAGTGCAACCTCATGTTTATAGGTTGGATCTAACTAGCATAAACTTACGAAAGTGATTATGAGAAACAGAATAGGAATGTGGCAGATGCGTTGCGATTGTAGGTAGGGCTTAGCAAAGCTGCTTTTCAACAGAAAAAGGTCTGCTATGTGCTGCAGGCATTTCAGTACTGTCTCATTACAAGCAATGAGAAAAGGCCCTAAGGAGTCTATTACTAAGCTGAAATAATGCAGCAATGCGTGTTAAATGCCAAATTTGATGTTTAACATACATTACAACTCTATTAACATGCGTTACTGGCAGTGCTCCTGAAAACTTTATTGATACCACAAAGAAAAGTTGGCCCAATGAGAGGGAAAAATTTAAAAGCTGCAAGCATGCAAACATATGCAAAGCAACTCATTAATATTAAAACAAAATAATGTAGATCGTGACTGACTTTGCAATCTGCAATAATTTGTGGAACGTTAATTATACCTGAAAAGCTGTAATTAACTTTTCCTAGGAACACCAGCAGAGTAATGTCTAGGGATGTGAATCGTTTTCTAACGAATTGAAATACCGTACGATATTTCTAAATTCGTTAATATATAGGGTAAAAAAGGAAACACTTTTCCCCCCGAATTTTCGTAAAAATCGTTTTTTGGATTAGTGCGCATTAACGGGAGTTAGCGCGCGCTAACAAAAAAACGTTTATTTTTGTTATTTTTTGTTACTTTTTGCTATTTTTGTTAGCGCGCGCTAACTCCCGTTAGCGCGTACTAACCTGAAAAACAATTTTTCACTAAAAAAAAAAAATGAGGATCCACGGGAAAACAAGATTTTCCCGTGGATCCCTGGGATTGGGCACCCGATTCACCATGGATTCCCGTGGATTGGGCACCCAATTCACATCCCTAGTAATGTCTTCCCTCTCCCCTCCACCCCCAAAACTCTTAGTTAGCCAGATGGCTCAACTAAAGCTCCTGTTAAAAGAACTCACCTGGGAAAGAAGAGGCTGTCCCATCAGAGAGCACCCCATCTCCCCCCACAGAGGGCAGGCTGGTTTCCCCATATCGCCAGCTTGAAACCCCAACTCTAGCTGCAAAAGCCCTACCCTATTCTTAGCAAAACACGAAAGTGAAGCTGATCCCTACTTCTCTCTGTTACACAATGTTGTTACTGCAGTTTTAAACCAAAGACCTGCGTCATAGAGAAACAATACTGTGTCCTCAATTTTGGGCAAATCTGATTAAGATACACATTTTTTGTACTTCTTTGGATATGTAATCCAGATAGTTATTTCTTTTTCTCACATTATCCTCAGAATTAGTTAAAAAAAAAAGTTGTACAAATCATTATCGGGGACCCACATTAAATACAGTAGGGGGGTACGCAACTGGAAAATGTGGTTTGTGTCGTTTTATTTTGCTTTCATTTGTGTCATTTCATTTTAGCACGTACAAAATGGTTTTAGTGTGTGCTAAAACCTATTTTGTACACAGTAACGTGATTAAATATGCACCAAATTGCTTTAGCATACATTAATTGAAATGAAACAAACAGCACATCCTTAAAATACAGGCATCAGTCCATATTGCAGAATTTTGTAATTGTAGCCATACAGCTCCTTATGTACTATGGCAGTAATTTTAAAACTGCTCGCATGCATAGTCTGCGATTAGTTTTTACCTGTAGACTTTCCACCAATTTTCAAAGGGAAAGCACACACACGTTTTTCGCCCCAGAAAAACTACTCACTCATATTTTACATCTATTAATTTGTGCAGGTAGTTTTCCTGTGAAAAATGACGTGCATGCTTTTCAAAATTCAAAAAGTATGCAGATAAGTGCAAAGCCTTTGCCAATCCTGCCCCCAGGAATGTCTCCCCCTACTGCAGGTAAAAGGATGCTCATAGAGCCTTTACCCGCATATCTATCTATTTATTTATTTATTTGTGGGGTTTTTATATCGATAACCATATCGGTTTACATGGAACTGTAAGATAAAAAAAACGTTTACATGAAACAGTGGGTAACATAAGATAAGGTAGAAACAAATGGTTAACATAGGTGTACACATTTGGAAGGTAGTAATGAACATTAATACTAGGTATAACTAGAGTAGTATATTAATTCACAGGTATAACTAGAATAGTATGTTATCCCACAGGGGAATACAAATAATATTTACAAGTGAGAAAGAAAGGGGGGAGAGACTAAAAGGGGGAAAGAAGGGAGGAGGTGGGGAGAAGGGGGGAGCTAAAGGGAGGGAGGGAGGGAGGAGAGTGGGTAGCTATAGTGCATTAGGTGAAAGTCTGTTTGAAGAGCCATGTTTTTAATTTTTTTTTTAATTTCTGAGTACATGGTTCCATGGGGAGGTCAGGTGGCATTGAGTTCCAGTTTATGGGGCCTGTTATCGATAGGGCTCAATCTCTTGTGGAGGAAATGTGTGTGAGTTATGGGGACGGTATGTGGAGTGATCCTTTATAGGCAGATCTGGTGGGTCTATTGGATAAGTGAAAGTGAAGTGAGTCATTGAGCAATTGAAAGTCGGGAGAGGGTCTTGTAAAGAATTCTGCAGGATATGGGGAGCCAATGAAGATCTCTTAAGATAGGTTTAATGTGGTCATTCTTACGTGTTTTTGTGAGGATTCTGGCTGCAGTATTCTGAAGCATTTGGAGAGGTTTGATGGTAGAGGCAGGGAGGCCTAGGAGGAGGGAATTGCAGTAGTCGATTTTTGATAAAAGTAAGGCCTGAAGGATTGTGCGAAAATCATGAAAGTGTAGGAGGGATCTTAGTTTCTTTAAGACATGTAGTTCGAAATAACATTCTTTCATGGTGGATTTTATGAAGGTTTAAAAGTTTAGTTGGTTGTCAAAGGTAACGCCAAGATTACGTACATGTTGTGCGATCGGTGTGGGAGTGGGCAAGGTGTTGGGGTGGGTATGGCTAATGGTGAGGGGATTGTGGGAAATGATGAGGAGTTCTGTTTTGGTAGTATTGATTGATTTATTTATTTATTTAAAAATGTTTATATACCGCTTTTACAATTCAGAAGAATTAATCAAAATGGTTCACAGCCAAACATACATAATAAGTAAACTTAACAAATTAAAACAAATTAAAACTAACAATTAAAATAATGACACAATAAACATTCAAGACCTGCGGCTTTTAAACAATAAAATTACAAACGGAGTAAATGAAAAAAAATTCTTATGGGTGTTGTATGAGTTGAAGGAGATGCTGCTGTTGTAATAGATGGATGAATGATGATGTTATGAATTAGGAGATAAAGAGTATGCTTTCTGAGCATAGGTTGAGTTTTGTGAATAGTTGATTGATTGTATTAATGCAGTTGTCCCAGATTTATAGAGAGGTGTGTAGGGAGTCAGTGATTGGTATGAGTATTTGGACGTCATCCGCATAGATGAAATGGTGGTGGCCTAGGTCAGATAGGAGTTGGCAAAGGGGTAACATGTAGATGTTGAAGAGGGTAGAGGATAGGGCGGAGCCTTGAGGAACACCCCGGGTAAGGTCGATGGGGTCGAATTCAAAGTTACCCAGTTGACCTTGTAATATCTATTTTTGAGGTACGATTCAAACCATTGGAGGGCGATTCCTGTTATGCCGATGTTTGTGAGTTGGTTTAATAGAATTTTATGGCTGATCGTGTCACATGCTCATGATATGTCGAGTATTGCTAAGATATAGGAATGCCCATTGTCCATACCTTTGAGTATGGTGTCTGTGAATGATAATAGAAGTGTTTCAATACTGTAGAATTTCCGGAAGCCAAATTAAGAGGGGACTAGACTTTTGTGTTTGTCAAGGTATTCAGAGAGTCGGATGTTTACTACTTTTTCTGTGATTTTGGCTAAGAAAGGAAGGTTTGAGATTAGTCTATAGTTAGAGAGATCTGATGGGTCAAGATTGGGTTTCTTTAGTATAGGCTTGATAATTGTTTGTTTATAGGGATGTGAATCATTTTTTGATGATTTAAAAAGTCGTCCAATATTTTTTAAATCGTCAAAAATCGTTAGAGTGCGCGATACAATAGAAATTCCCCCGATTTATCGTGAAAAATCGTAAATCGGGGATTTGGAGGGAGGGCGGGAAAACCGGCACACCAGAACAACCCCTAAACCCACCCCGACCCTTTAAAACTAAACCCTTACCTTCCCCCACCCTCCCGAACCCCCGCCAAAACTTTTTACGAATACCTGGTGGTCCAGTGGAAGCCCCGGGACCAATCTCCCACTCTCGGGCCATCGGCGCCATTTTGATGCTACTAATAAAAATGGCACCAATGGCCCGATAAAAAAAAAATCCACCGACCCTTTAAAAATCGACTCCTTAGCTTCCCCCACCCTCCCGACCCCCCCAAAAACATTTTTAAATTACCTGGTGGTCCAGTGAGGGCGTGGGGAATGATCTCCCGCTCTCAGGCCATCAACTGCGCTAATAAAAATGGTGCCGATGGCCCTTTGCCCTTACCATGTGACAGGGGCTTGCCAATGGCACAGATACCCTGTCACATGGTAAGGGCAAAGGGCATTGGTGCCATTTTTATTAGTGGCAGTCGATGGCCTGAGAGCGGGAGATTGCTCCCCGCGCCCCCACTGGACCACCAGGTAATTTTAAAATGTTTTTGGGGAGGTCGGGAGGGTGGGGGAAGCTAAGGGGTCGGTTTTTAAGGATCGGGGTGGGTTTTTTGTTTATCAGATCGAGCGCAGACGATAAACAAAAACCCAATCGGGCCAGACTAAAAATTTTAAGATTTGAACCGGAACCGGAACCGATCAGATTCCGGTTCCGATTCACATCTCTATTTGTTTAAGCATGGTGGGGACGTTGCCAAGGGTGAGGGAGCAATTAATGATCTCAGATATGTGTTTGGCTATAAGGTTTGGAATGGTTAGAAGTAGTTTGGTGGGGATGGTGTCAGTAGGGTGTGAGGAGGTTTTAATTTTCTTTAGTAGGGTTTCTATTTCAGATGATGATGTTGTTTCAAGGCTGGCCATGGGGTTTATGGGGAGGACATTGGGGTAGGAAGTATCGGAGGGAAAACTTGAAGTGAGTTTGGATATTTTGTTGTTGAAGAAAAGGGCAAGGTTATTACATTTGTCTTTGGAGTCAGTGTCTGGTGTGGATGAGGGAGAGGTATTGGTAAGGTCAGATACGAGGGAAAGGAGGGCCGTAGAGTTGTATTGAAAGTCATGAATTTTGAGGGCATAGAAATTGTGCTTTGTTTTAAATATGGTGGTCCTATATATATGCATGAAGGATCTGTAGGAGGCAAGTAGTGTGGGTGAAGGATGTTTGCGCCATTTTCTTTCTTTGTTTCTTAGTTCACATTTAAGTTTTTTTTAATTCAAGGGAGTACCATGCTTTTTTGTTGTTGTGTGATGGGTTGATTATTTTTGTTGTAAGTGGGCAGATTTTGTCAGCTAAGTCTTTTGTGATACTGCTCCAGGAGGAGAGAGCTGATGAGGGGTTGGTTAGGTCAATTTTGTTGGTGATGTCAGAGCAGGCGGACATTAGGTCTTCTCTGGAACATGGT
This sequence comes from Rhinatrema bivittatum, assembly GCF_901001135.1. Lineage (NCBI taxonomy): Eukaryota > Metazoa > Chordata > Amphibia > Gymnophiona > Rhinatrematidae > Rhinatrema > Rhinatrema bivittatum. Next base: position 576,951,051 of record NC_042617.1, read on the forward strand.
TTTCGGAAATGGAAGATGTGGTAATGTGGTAGTGGAGTGGGAGATGTTTTCTTTATAGAGAGAGTGGTATTTATGAGTGTGTGGTCAGACCAGGGACAGGGGAGCAGGAAGGTGTTTCGGCTGAGAGGATGTTTGAGTTCGTGAAGATTAAGTCAAGTGTGTGACCTGCTTTGTGGGTAGGTTGGTTTATGATTTGCGTGAAACCCATGGCGTCAAGGGAGGAGAGAAAGGCTTCACAGAAGGGGGATTGCGGGAACGTATCTACGTGTAGGTTGAAATCTACGAGTAACATTGTTGGTAACTCAAGGTCTATGTTACCTATGATAAATTCAATGAAGGGGAGGCGTTACTTTCAAGTAGACCAGGGGTGTGTAAATAAAGCATAGTTGAAATTGTGAAGATTTAGAGAGGCCGATTTCAAATTTAGGGGGTATGTTAACGGATTGTGGGGTTAATCTTAGGTTTTTTTTGGCGGCGAGGAGTAAGCCACCACCTCTTTTTTTTTGCCTGGGTATGGAGAAAATATCGTAAAGATGTGAGGGTAGTTGGTTAAGTAGTACGACATCTGTGTGTTTGAGCCAGGTTTCCGTAATTGCACAAATGTCTGGCTTGGAGTCGTGCAGTATATCATTTAGGATGGGAGTTTTCTTCACAATGGATTGAGCATTGAAGAGAATCAGGGAGAATAGGGAGAGGCCGAAGAGTTGCGAGAGTGGCGTTATCATGATTGGAAGGAGATATTTGGAGTGTGGGGTAGGAAAGGTGAGACGGGGTCTACTATCTCTGCGGGTGATGTGTTTAATAGTGGGGATGGCGAGGGTTAGCATGATCTGCAGGGAGGGTAGGGGTGGTTTGTTGAAGCTTGAGGGGGAGAAGTTGAGAAAGGTGTGGATGTAAGAAGGTGTGGAGCACTGCAGAGTGCTTACAGAGGGGTGGTGAGGTGGTCAGTGGATGCGAACAAGCAGCAGATGAGTAATGTGAGCGGTGATGGTATTGGGGTGGAAGGGGATTAGGGGGAGCGAAAGAGGTGCTAGAGTCTCAGGGATCTGCATGAAGGGGCGCACTAAGGGGCAGGCTCCTTAGTCACGCTCCTTTGGTGAGCGACGCCCAGTGCACGGTGCCTGTGGCCTGCAGGAGGCTTGTCCCTGCACTCTGCCTCTGGTGACGTGGGGCCGACTGAAGGGGCGGAGCGATGCAGGGAGGAGGTGCGATGGGCCTGGTGAGATCAAGATGGGCTCTTACTCCGGCGGGTGCGTGCCGATCGCGCGAGCCGTGAAATCGAGGTCCGCTGGTCAGGTCGGCGTCCGGACATCTAGGCCGTGGGTCGGCCGCTCTTCCGAAGGTGGGCCGCTGGTCGGGACGGCGTCCAGGTAACTAGGCCATGGGTCGGTTGGCTTCTGGAAGTAAGCCGCTGGTCGGGACGGCGTCCGGGCAACTTCTTAAAAAAGATATAAATGCGATGGAGAAGGTACAGAGAAGGGCTACCAAAATGATAAGGGGAATGGAACAGCTCCCCTATGAGGAAAGGCTAAAGAGGTTAGGACTTTTCAGTTTGGAGAAGAGACGGCTGAGGGGGGATATAATAGAGGTATTTAAAATCATGAGAGGTCTATAATGGGTAGATGTGAATCGGTTATTTACGCTTTCGGATAATAGAAAGACTAGGGGGCACTCCATGAAGTTAGCATGTGGTACATTTAAAATTAATCGAAGAAAGTTCTTTTTCACTCAATGCACAATTAAACTCTGGAATTTGTTGCCAGAGGATGTGGTTAGTGCAGTTAGTATAGCTGTGTTTAAAAAAGGATTGGATAAGTTCTTGGAGGAGAAGTCCATTACCTGCTATTAATTAAGTTGACTTAGAAATTAGCCACTGCTATTACTAGCAACAGTAACATGGAATAGACTTAGTTTTTGGGTACTTGCCAGGTTCTTATGGCCTGGATTGGCCACTGTTGGAAACAGGAAGCTGGGCTTGATGGACCCTTGGTCTGACCCAGTATGGCATGTTCTTAAGTTCTGGAGGTAGGCCGCAGGTCGGTCGGCTTCTGAGGGAGGGCCGCTGGTTGGTTTTCAGAGGTCGCAGCTGGACGACAGAGGGGGCACCTGTGGCCTGCAGGAGGCTTTAAGGCCTGTCCCTGCACTCCGCCTCTGGTGACGTGGGGCCGATTGAAGGGGCGGAGCGACGCAGGGCGGATAGTTATCTAAAAGCCCATTTCAGCAGGAAAAGTGCTGATTCACACATGGAATTGGCTTTGAAAATTACCCTCTGTGTAATCTGAAATATTTTTCGGCTAAGCAGCAAGCTTGAAGCAAGCAATCTAAGAATATTGCATCTTCCCTGGGCAAACACTGAGATTCCTGGCAGCCCCTAATCCTAGAGACTGAGGAAAAATATTCTAAAGTTAAAAATCAAACTTTCAGTAAATTGCTTCTAGGGATGAAAATATACATTTTGGCAATTTCGTTGTTGTATATAAGTCCTATTCATTTAAATACTTTTTCCAACAACTTTATTTTGAACACCAAAGAGAAAGTGAGCTGGCAAAGTGAAGTAATACACTGCTCATTTTCTAGAGATTAACACCTGCTACTGCAACCATGAAGAGATAATAGTCAAGACAAATCTTTTTGGGTTATGCTGAATTAAAATAGTTTGAAGTAATACCGCATACAAAGCATTTTCTGAACTGATAGCTTGACCATAAGTATAAATTAAATACTATTGGCTTTTTCTTGTTGTGTTACTAATTTACTTAGTGGGATCTCCAGTTGGTTGGTTGACTGGGGTTCATCCTGCTGGGGGGGGGGGGGGAGGGGAGCTTGACTTCCTGGACCCTTGGCATGGACATGGCCTGTGGTCACTAACAGTCCTTCAAATCTCACTGCCCTTCTGAATTGATGCTAAGAGTTATACTGGAGGGGCCCAAAGACGCAATCATAATAAGCAAAGAAAACAAATAAAAACTACCCAACACTCTCTCTCCTTTTTTACTGATCCTAAGTCCAAGAATAAAGAAAATCTTTGAGTCCAACTGGTTATTCAAAATAACATTTTACTTCAATTTCTAAATCAAAATCCAAGCCAGGTTGATGAATATCAAGAAATAACATGAGAAAAATAAGTGTCAAAAACATTATAGTCCCTTTATTCATGCCTCTCCTCCTTGTTGATCTTTGCTCCCTTGCACCGTCATCCAATTCAAGTAGTCCTTCTCCTGCTAGGATAGGATATCCCTGTTACAACACCAATATCAAACTGGGAAACGATGGAAAAGATCACCTAAGTCAAAAAAAAAACCCTAATCTCTCAAAAATCAAGACCACTCCAGCCACTCCTTCTGGAATGTTCAAAATCTTAGATCTCTACACCTTTCACCAGAAGCAAGAAAAAAATCCACTTCCAGTCCATCCAGATACCGGGAGAAATCCCTTCTGCAGGAGCTGCTGCTAATAGAAGTCTCAAAATAGCAAAACTCCTCCACCCTCCAAACTGCTTACTTGCTCTCCTCTACTCCCAGGGAGAGGTACCCTCTCTCCTCCTGGTGAGTCCACCCGCAGGATGGTAAAAGACCCAAATCACACTCTGGGAGAAGTCATAGTCCCCTTGAGCCTTTCCACAAAAAGGTGGGCATTAAGTGCAAAGATGGCTCCCCAAAACTTGCTCACCCCCCTACTATGCTAAAAGACATGGAGCAATAGCTTAGTGACAAGCAAAGCTGGATCAGATGTATATAAATTAAGATAATATTTAAAAAAATAGGTATGCATTATACTCTCTTCACTAAAATTGTGTTGTGCAGACAGGAAATTGCCTCCAGTATAGCATAGGAAACGTTGCCTGTCTTGTTTATTTCTATAATCAGAAGGTCATGTGTTTCAAGCACATATTTATTATACCATATTGTATACAGTATCCAATTATGTCAGGTCAGCTGCATGTGATGAGTTGCTCTAAGACACGTGCTAAGCCTTATCTCAACCATTCCACTGTATGTCACTATATTAGAGGCCTCTGCCTGAGTTCCGGACAGGATTCTGGTTTGTAAATTTTGTACTTCATCCCTAACTTTGCTCTAACAGCTTCAGTGTTGTAAATAGCGCGCTGCTGTTATCTTGAGGCATTCCTCTCTTAAGTGCAGGCTTGTTTTGTTAAGCCACAAGTGCCCTATAGCAATATTAACCTAATCACTGAGACTTAATAACCTGCCCTCGGGCTTTATGAATTGCAATACAATATGAAAAATGTCATGAACTCCAGGGCTGGAAGAGCTGGTTTTGATATTCTACAAGGAAAATAAGCCTCAGGACTGAATTTACATTCAGTGTTTGTGGAGAATTAAAAGAAACATGGGGGTGTTAGCAGGAATCTATGGGATTATGTCAGTGGTTTTCAGTTTGGGGAGTACAGACTCATCAGAGGATGTGAACAAGACAACCGTCTGCCTCTTCCTCCACCCTCAATGAAAGAGAAAGAAGTTGAGGACTAGCAGAGCTGTTTTATTTAGATTTTTATATTCTGCTTTTCACAGCACTTCAAAGCAGATTACATTCAGGTACTGTAGGTATTTCCCTAGCCCCAGAGGGCTTACATTCTAAAGGGCGTCATTTATCAGAGTGCTATATGATGTTTTGGCATGCGAAAAATGCCTTTAACGCATGTGAAAATGCCTGAATGCATGCAAAAGCACCATAACGCATGGTGCAATGCAAATGAGAAAAAGGGATGATTTTTGGCCAAGGGAGAGAGAGAGAACCTAGCCATAATGCACAAGATGGCGCCGGCTGTCCATTGCTCCTACCATGTGACAGGGGCCGACCAATGGCACCGGTAGCCCCTGTGACATAGTGAGGGCAAAGATTATCGGAGCCATTTTGAATACCAGCAGCCGACAGCCCGAGTGCAGGATATCGCTCCAGGACCCCCGCTGGACCACCAGGGACTTTTGGCAAGTCTTGGGGGGGTCAGGAGGGTGGGGGTTGTAGTTCATTAAATTTAAAGGGTTGGGATGGGGGTTTTTTTGGGAAACGAATACATATGTAACTAATCAACGGATCGGGGTCCCCCGAGAATGGATGCAACGGATTTGGGTCCTGACGAATATGAATACCGAATGGGACGAATCTGTCCCTGCTGCACATCCCTAATTTATAGAGTCAGACATTAAAAGAACAGAGAGATCAAAGATTTACTCCAGTGCTCCACTTGGTAAAGAATGCAAGCTTTTAGATACCTTGGGAAAAAAATGTTTGCATTCAATGACCTTACAATCAAGGATTCGTCCCATTAGTTGCAAATAGTTCAGTACAAGTATAACACGCTTCAAGATATCAGAGAGATCATGACAAAGACTGACATCCAAGAAAAAGATCAGTCTACTATGAGCAGAAATTGAGGAATGTTCATTTATGGCAGTTTTGATATAGCTTTCTAATCTTCAGCAGCAGCCATCGCAGCTAGAAGATTAGCTTGGTTCAAAGTGTTTTGACTAAGGGAAAACATGAATGATAAACCAGCAGATGCACCATATGCAGGGGACAACCTATTCAGAGAGAAAATAAAGTAGACCATTCAAGTCTTCGACCCTTTATTCATTAACATCCTCAACGAGAGACCAGTCCTCTCAAAGAAGATATTAGGATGTTTTAGAAGACCATATTAATACTATCCAAGAAGAAGGTACAACCTATACCTTTATTACAGACATAGAGGGTTGACTCTTCAGTAACAGACATCCACAGCAGCTTCAACATCAGCAGCAACCATGAGCTAGATCAAGGAACCGAACTCAGCCCCCTCAGAAAACCACTAAAGGGATTTTGTCTACCATCATATAGTGTGCTTTAGATCTTCAGAGGAATAGCCATGTTAGTCTGGTATAGTAAAAGTGGCAAGAGGTGGGTGGCACCTTATAGGCTAACAAATTTATTGAGACATGAGCTTTTGAGGACAGAATCCACTTTATCAGGTGCATCTTCATTTAGGGATTTTGAATCTGTTAAGGTATAGCTGGGAATTAGGCTCTATATGGTAATTACGCTGGCTTATAAGTGTCTACCATTTATAGGACTGGTCTTGGTATCTCAGAAGTCACAAATGTGAACTGGAATAAAGTTGCTTTTTACTGTAAGTGGCTGGCTCAGAGCAATGTGTTTCAAAGAAGGCCAAACCTTCATAAAAAGACATTAAAAGGATGGTAACGGGAGCCAAGAGAGGGAGAGAGGAGGACTATCGGAGCTCTCCAGGTGGCGGTAAGCCCTGATTAAGAACTTGCGCACCAGCTGGGGAATACCGTGTGACATCACTGCTGTGTCCGGGGCTTTAAAACCCCGTGAGAAGCGGCGAATCGGCGGAGCCGAGAGAGGGAGAGAGGAGGACTATCGGAGCTCTCCAGGTGGCGGTAAGCCCTGATTAAGAACTTGCGCACCAGCTGGGGAATACCGTGTGACATCACTGCTGTGTCCGGGGCTTTAAAACCCCGTGAGAAGCGGCGAATCGGCGGAGCCGAGAGAGGGAGAGAGGAGGACTATCGGAGCTCTCCAGGTGGCGGTAAGCCCTGATTAAGAACTTGCGCACCAGCTGGGGAATACCGTGTGACATCACTGCCTGTGTCCGGGGCTTTAAAACCCTGTGAGAAGCGACAGAGCCGAGAGAGGGAGAGAGGAGGACTATCGGTGCTCTCCAGGTGGCGGTAAGCCCTAATTAAGAACTCGCGGACCAGCTGGGGAATACCGTGTGACATCACTGCCTGTGTCCAGGGCTTTAAAACCCTGTGAGAAGCAGCAAATCAGCAGAGCCGAGAGAGGGAGAGAGGAGGACTATCAGAGCTCTCCAGGCGGCGGTAAGCCCTAATTAAGACCTTGCGGACCAGCTGGGGAATATCGTGTGACATCACTGCCTGTGTCCGGGGCTTTAAAACCCCGTGAGAAGCAGCGCATAGATGTCACTGGTGCGATGCCGAAGGGGCACGCGCGGCTTTGACCGCCTTTGACTGCCTTGAATGTTTTGAAGTTTACCTTGGTATTTATGGGGCGTAAGATGAAGGCTAAGTTTATTACCTCTTCTCCGGCCATCTCAAGGCTTGGACCGATGGATGCCCACTTGAATAGACTCAATCAGCCAAGAGAGGACTGTAATAGAGACACTTCTGATGTCTCAATAAGTCCTGGCATGGGACCCATGCCTTCACAACCCTCAGGAGCAGCAACCATGGACAATTCCATAGGAAGTGAGACTGTGAATGTAAGTAGCAAGGAAGTTTGATCCAAGGTGGTAAATACTGAATCTCTACATCCTTTGTCTTCTTTTCATCAGGAAGGTGATGATGGATTACCATCTCCATATCATGTAAGCATTCAGGCAACAGCTGTTGATGCTTCCAAAGTAACTCTGGGGGATTTGTGGAGGATGTTATTAAAACTTGATTCCAACGTTACTTTTGAACAATGGTTAATAGTAATAGATTGATAATTAAAGAACAAGGGAAAAAGTTGATGGATATAGAAACTAAAGTAAATGATTTAACAACAAATGTTCAAAATGTACAGAGTGTTGAAAATATGTGTATTTCTGACAATGTAATTTTGCATAATGAATTAGAGAATTTGGAAAACTGGATGCGAATTAAGAACTTATGTTTTGTAAATTTTCCCTATACAAGGCTCTTATCTCCTCTAGAGATGTTTGTTAAGTTTCTTAAAGAAAATTTGGCTTATAAAGAGGAGGATATTCTCTCTATTTCCAAAATTTGCTATTTCCCCTTAAAATTGGCTGATACCCCTGGGAGATTGGATGATTTACAATCTCCAGGTTTATCAACATTTCTTGAAGATTCATTAGACATAATAAACAAAAGTACAACTTTGTTTGTCTCTTTTGTATTGGAAAGGGATAAGGAGTTCATATTTGATAAATCTCTCAAAAACCAGGATATTTTAGTCTGCGGTTAAAAGGTATATGCTTTCCCAGATGTATCTAAGGCTACGCAAGTGCGTAGGAAATAGTTTCTTGTGTTAAAGAGCAGGGGCAACTATTTATTTAAAGTTCCCCTGCCGATGTTTTGTCAATTATCAAGGGAAAAAGTTTATTTTTAGTCTACCTCCCCAGCTGGAGAATTTTTTGAGGGATAAAGAATTAGAAAAGTCGAATCAGACTCAAATAATGGAAGTGGGTTAGTAAAGGAAACAAAAATCCTCTCTTCTCCCTTTATTATTAATTGATTTTGAAATATAGTTATTGTATAAACTGGTTCCCTTTATAGGATAAAATGTGCTAATAAATTATACATTGTATTTTTTATTTTGCTGTATTTCTTATGATTGTGCACAATTTTATTTCCATTAATTTAAGTATGAAAAAGTTATTTCACTGGATGTGTAACAGAAAATTAATAAAATTAATAAAGTATAAATTGGAAAAAAAAAAAAAAAGGATGGTAACAGTACTAAAAATTATATAAACAGTACTAAAAATTATATAAAGCTGGCAACCCAAACCCTTTCAAGATGTACTTGCTGGAGAAAAGAAGGGGAAGGGTGATATGATATATATATTAAAATATTTGTCAGGCTTCAGAAAAGTACAAGAAAGGGAAATTTAAAGACAAGGGGCCATGATCGAAAGTTACATGGAGGAAGCCTTAGAGGAATTTCTTCTGCCAAGAATCAAGTCACACAAGGGCTGGGAGAGGAAGCAGGGTGGAGATAGGGGTGAAGGGAGCTGGTGCCAGGAGCACGATGTCAAATCATGGGCATCTCTCTGCCTCCAGGTCTGGGTGAGCTCTCTCTCCCCGGTCCTGCCCCGGCTGAAAGGCAGTGCTTTCTCCCTTCACAGTGACGCCGGTTCCCTGCAGCAGCTCTGTAATTAATCTTAGCCGGGTCTCCCAATTATTATCACACTTTCCCCTGGCTGCTACATTTATCCTAACTGGTTCTCTGCCAAGGATCTTCAGACTACGTTCTCCAGCCGCCCTCTGCTTCCTGTTCTTTCTGGCTTTACAATTCCTCAGCTAACTTTTGTTCACTTTCTTTCTTTCTGCCTTAAGGCAGTGCTACCCCTGGCACTTCCTCTGGAGCTCCCTCTATCCTCTGGGCAAATCAAACTGCTCTTCAGGCTGCTTCTTCCTGTTTCATCACAGGCCCCAGAACTCAGTATGGGGTCTCACTAGTGACCTACCAGAGAGACAATATTACCTACATTTTCCCCACTCATCTCTTTACTTATGCAACTGGGCATATTGTTAGCAGTCTCAGCTGTTTTATTACATTAACGGGGCAATTTTCAACGCCATGTATGCGCATAAAACCCAGTACTGAGCACAAGAACGGCTATATTAAAATAGCCCAGGGATGAGTATGTGAAAAATTACCCGTGTAACTTAGTTATATGCATAACGCAGAGACATTCCAGGGAGCAAACTTGGGGGTGGACTTGGCGCATTCTTTTTAAGGTGAATTTTAAAAACCTGGCACGCGAAGTCGGGCCTGTGAGCGCCAACTGTGTTTCCAAAAGCGCCCAGATAGGCCCGAAAACCCCACCGCACAAAGCTCTCAAAAATTTCCGAAAGGGGTGGGGCGTGGGCGTGGTTATGGGCAGGACGTGCGCATTTTGAGGCCTGGCCAAAGAGAGACGCACGCGTAAATACTCATGTGACCCAGCGCGCACCAAGGTCCCACCTGCCGCGTAACTCTGCTTCTGCTATGGGTGATGTGTAAGTTGTAAAATAAAAGGACGGAGCCATTTCTGAAGGATTAAAGGGTCTGGAGTAACTGGGGGGCAGTGTAGGCTATCAAACCAGGGGGAGGGGCGGTTGGAGGTCCTAGCTGCTAACTGGGCAGCTGGTGGACAAACTGGTAAACTGGCAATGGTGCGCCCCTTTGAAAATCCTCCAGCTTATGTGGTAGAAGTGGGAGTGGCGCGTCCACTTAAAATTAGGTGCACGTGTGCACGTGGCCAGGCTCTTTTATAACCTGGGCGCATAAACACGTCGTGCAAGTTATAAAATGTCCGCATCCCTGGACGCGGGCTGACGCACATGTGCCAATGTGGTTTGAAACTCACCGTCTTTGATTTCAAATGTGTGCACGTACGTTGCACCTTCCAAGGATGAGGTGCAATTTTACAGGAATATGTGCACGTACTTGGCCAATTACCCGAGTAGTTTCAAAGCGAATTTTGAAAATACGCGATAAACTCTGTGCATACAATGTACACACGAACTTTACCGCTATGTGGGTTATTTGAAAATTGCCCTCTATCTGGCTCCCTTAAAGTGATTTACTCCTAGATCTCTTTCTTGTTTGACAGATTCCAGTTCTTCTCCCTCTAGTTGATATGTGTCTAAGGGAGTTTTACAGCTTAAGTTCATGATTTCACATGTTTAGCAATGAAGTTCATTTTCAAACCCTTGACCATTCTTCCTGGATTGTTTTTTTCAAGCCCCCTTACATTGTTCAAATCTTCTGCAAACAAGCATATTTATCCCTCAAGCTCCTCAGCTATATCTGTAATAAAGATGTTGAAAAGAAACAGTGTGACGAAAAGCTCCCGAGACCCAGAGAAAATCTCAGTCATGGCATGTTCTGGCTGTAAACTTTGATAAAATACCGTTCTGGGCCTCACAGTCAACAGTTCAAACAAGGTAGGCCTGGCCTGTTCTCCAGGCTTCATTCTGGCTGCTTTTCCCAGCTGGGGTTCAAATCAAAGTTACTTGCACTACAGACAAGGCCAATCTGCCTGTATTCAAAGAGTCTGACCTGGCTGCCTCCGGCAAGCACTGAAAATCACAGTTCAGACACATCAGTTGTGCCTACCTTTGCCTGATTCATTGCTGCTCCTCTTGGCAGCGTGTCTCCATTTCTCCACTCTTAAACTGTAATTCCGCATGCCTCTCGTTTCTCCGTCACATGCTCTTTACCTTGTCAGAGATGCATGTGTGGTTGGAGTCCCTGCCCACCTTTCTCCTAGGAGCTCCAGCTTCTTGAAAGGAAGCGTGGCTGGATTTGTGGTGTCTGAATGTTTTCCTTACTCTGTCATTCTCTGTGCTGTGTTAGTGTTCTCCTTCCTGTCCTCTCCTCCCTCCCCCACCCCCACTTTGTACCCAAGGATGTGAGATGCAGGGTAGGGAGGAGACGGTGTCTGAAGGGGTGCGGGGATATGGACAAGCCTATAGGTGCATTTTTTTAAAATATGTTTTGTCGTATACCTCCCTACAGCGAAGGTAAATAATGCTATGCCCCAGTGTTCTGTACTGGGACTGGTGCTTTTTAATATATTTATAAATGATATGAAAAAAAGGAATAATGCATGAGCTTACCAGATTTGCGGATGTCACAAAATTGTTCAAAGTACTTAAATCACAAGCTGATTGTGAGGAATTGAAAAAAAGACTTGCAAGACTATAAGACTAGGTATCTAAATGGTAGATGAAATGTAATGTGGACAAATGCAAAAATAATGGGGGAGTAGCCTAGTGGTTAGAGTAATGGGCTATAAACCAGGAGACCAGGGTTTGAGGCTTGCTCTTGCTCCTTGTGACCTTGGGCAAGTCACTTTAATCTCCATTGCTTCTGGAACAAACTTACAGGCTGGTACAATAAAGTGAGCTGGTGAGCACCAGTTCTCCTGACACACACCCAGGCCACTCTCCTGGGTGTGTGATTCACTAAACCAAGCTATGCAAATTAGGGCCTGTGGTAAAAAGGAGGTGCTAGGGACTGTTCATTGACAGAAGTGGTGGCTATCAGTGGGTTTGACGGTCAATGCTTAATTTTACCGGCATCGGTTGTCAAACCTGGTGACAGCCATGGGTTCGGAAAACGGACGCCGGCATAAGTGAGCGTCCGTCTTCCGGGCTGCGGGCAGATTTGTAATTTTTTTTTATTTTTGGGGCCTCCGACTTAATAACGCGATGATATTAAGTCGGAGGGCCGGCACCACTTTCCTGGTGCCGGCCGAAATTAACTCCTGCCTTTGGATAGCATTAATTTCTGAAAGTAAATTGTGCGGCTTGGCTGCCCCAAGTTCCCTCTGCGTGCACCGAGCCTATGTTGAATAGGCTCGGTGGCGCGCGCAAGCCCCGGGATCCGCGTAAGTCCCGGGGCGCGTATCATGGGCGTGTTGCGGCGACGCGTCATCCGGGGCGGGGCCATGGGCATGGTTCCGGCCCCGGGTGTGGCCGAGGCCTCCGAAACTGCTCCCAGGCTGGGGAATCGCGCAGCCGCCGCGCGAATAACACCTGCCTCGGGCAGGCGTAACTTTTCCAACAAAGGTAGGAAGGGTTTAGATAGGGCTGGGGGGGGTTAGGGAGGGGAAGGTGCGGGGGGGGGGGTGGAAGGAAAGTTCCCTCCGACGCCATTCTGATTTTGGAGTGGCCTCGGAGGGAACAGAGGCAGGCTGCGCGGCTCGGCGCACAGGCTGCCGATTTTGCACAGCCTTGCGCGCGCCGACTCCGGATTTTAAAGGATACGCGCGTATCTGTTAAAATCCAGTGTACTCTTGTTTGCGCCTGGTGCACGAACAAAAGAACGCGTGTGCGTTCTTTTTAAAAATCTACCCCTAAATGTACATGGGGAAGAATAATCCAAATTATAATTACACAATTCTGGGTTTCGTATTAGGCCTCGCCACCCAGGAAAAGGATCTTGGAGACATGGTGGCTGTAGTTTGAAATCCTCAGCTCAGTGTGCAGCGGCGGTCAATAAAATAAATAGAATGTTAGGTATTATAAGGAAAGGAATGGAAAACAAAATGAAAGATATCATAATACCTTCGTATCACTCCATGGTGCGACTGCATCTTCAGTACTGTGTGCAGTTCTGTTCACCACATCTCAAAATCAAGATAGCTGAACTGGAAAGAGTACAGAGAAGGGTGACCAAAATGATAAAGGGGATGGAACAGCTCCCCTGTGAGGAAAGGCTAATAGGGCTAGGGCTCTGCAGCCCAGAGAAGAGACGGCTGAGGGGGAATATGATAGAGGTGTATAAAATTATGAGCAATGTGGAATGAGTAAATAGCGTACTTTTATATTTCCTTTCCATTAGTACTAGGATTATGAAGCTAATAAATAGCACTTTTAAAAAAACTGGAGAAAGTATTTTTTCACTCTGTGTACAATTATACTGTGGAAGTTGATGCCAGAGAATGTGGTAAAAGCAGTTAGTGTAGCCGGGTTAAAAAAGCAAGTTTGCTTACTCTAGATAGCAGGATGAATTAGTTATGCTGTCTGGGGACATCTTCCGGGACGGCTGAGGCGGAGCTTCACTAGCTGACAGAGTGTTGCGACCGTCGCTGCCCGACGTCTCCACTCCGCCCTCCTTACCTCTTTTGCGACTCCCTCTTTGGTTGATGGAAGTTTGGCTGCCGTGGCGTCATCTTGCCGTTCTCCTCCGGCAGCCCCGGACTGGCTAGACACTGCCTTCCTGCCATGTTCTCCTGAAGCCTAAGGGCGCGCGTGCGGCGCAGCCCCGACTCAAGTACCAGCTGTGGCACGAACCTCAGGGCTGTCCCCCTGAGATGACGTCATCAAGCCCGGATATTTAAGGTCTTCATTTTTGCTAGCTATTCGAGTTAGCAAGGGGATTCCTCCAGGTATCGCTGAGGATGGGATTCACTCTCCGCGTACCTTGCTACTCTGCCTCCTCGGACTTTACCAGGGGAATCCGCTCCTCGGGGGCCTCGCTCTCTCTCTTGCTTTTCAGGTCGCAGTCTGGAACCGGTACTCACTCCTCAAGGGCCCATGTTCCCGGACCTGCTACCGAATACTCCTTCTGCCAGGAAGTCACCGCTGCCTACAACACCAGTGAGTTACCATCTCTCTCTCAGAGCATTCCCTGGAACCAGGTACTCGCTCCTCGAGGGCCCACGTTCCCGGACTTGCTACTGAATAGCACTTCTGCCAGGAAGTCACCGCTGCCTACAACACCAGTGAGTTACCATCTCTCTCTCAGAGCATTCCCTGGAACCAGGTACTCGCTCCTCGAGGGCCTACTCCATTCCAGCCTCTGGGCTGCTTCAAGAGACTATTGTGTGAGTGCTACCACCAAGGTTCTGTTCCTGAACTCTGCATACTCTGCCTATTCACTATATTCAGTTTCTCTACAGCTCAGCCATCCTGGGATCTCTGTTCCAGTGCCTGAGGGACTACAGCCCAACCGGGCTCTTCCAGCTCACTAGTGCCACCTCTGGTGGTTCCATATATTGTTTAATAAAAGATCTAGTGTGTGTCTGTCTCCCAACTCTGAGCCTGACCGGTGGCCCCTCTCGGGATCTTCCCCTGGGGGCGTGGTCATCTGCCACCAGCCCAAGGATCCACCCACAATTATCATAAATAATAACACAGAGTTTTGTGTGTGAGGCTGCGCGTGCTTTCTTGTGCAATGCCATCTTCCTCTCAGTCTTTTCCAAAGCAGGTCTGCAAAACACAAGATAGAGACTGTCTGGGGAGGGGGTTGGGCCAGCATGGCTAATTCAGCCTGCTTATCTGTGGGGAAAAAAAGCAAGTTTGCTTACCGTAAACAGTGTTTTCCGTAGACGGCAGGGTGAATTAGCCATGCTGTCTAGGAGTCACCTGCTGATCAGGGAAGAGCGCAACCAGAAGAGGTACTCGGAGATAACTGGACAGCTGCAAGACGTCTGAGTCTGAAGAGCTGCACAGTGAACAGTCTCCTTACTTGGTGATGGAATGGAGTATGGCTGTTCCCATCACAGCATCCGCCGCAGCCTGCTGGTCTATGCAGTAATGCGCTGTGAATATGTGTAGGGAAGACCATGTGGCCGCCTTGCAAATGTCCTGGATCGGGATCTCTCATAGAAGGGCTACCGATGCTGCCATCGCTCGGACTTGATGTGCTTTTGGTGAACTGGTAAGAGTCTCTGATCATTTAGCATACCTGTACTGAATGCATTGCGAAATCCAAGTGGAGAGGGTTCTCTTGGTAACCGGCTGACCCGTAGTGTTTGGTTTGAAGGAGACGAACAGCTGTGAGGCTCTAGTTTCGGAGTGCATTCTCCGCTTATAGTATGCCAAGGTTTGTTTGCAGTACAGTGTATGCAGCTGCCTCTCCCCCTTATTCTTATGTGGCTTCAGGTATAAGGTTGGCAGAGTGATCGTCTGGTTTATGTGGAAAACCAAGACTTCTTTGGGCAGAAAAGAAGGATGGGACCGTAGTGTCACTTTGTCATGGTGGAATTCCAGGTATGGTGAATAGTGGACCAGCGCCAGTAACTCACTGACTCTGTGTGCCCATTCGTAGCAGATATAATTTTGCCACACTGGCAAAATTGAAATCCCAGCGGCCTGTGAGGCATGATCGGGACCAAAACTGAAGATCGCTGTCGAAAAAAGCGATGAGGCGAGGGAAGTGAAGAGGTCCACATGCGGCTTGCAGCATGGAAGAAGAAGACTGAGAGAAAGATGGCGCCACACAGGAAAGCAATGCATGCACAGCCTCACACAGAGCAAAGCTCCTGTCAGCTAGTGAAGCTCCACCTCAGCCGTCCCGGAAGACGTCCCCAGACAGCATGGCTAATTCAACCTGCTTATCTGTGGAGAAATTCCTGGAGAAAAAAAATCCATAAACCACTATTATAGCCATGTAGACTTGGGGAAGCCAATACATATCCCAGTTATGAGCAAGAAGGATTGGACCTATTCTTTGGTATCCTACCAGGTTCTTGTGATGTGGATTGGTCACTGTCGGAGACCTGGGCTTGATGGACCATTGGTCTGATCCATTCCTGGTTCTCTTTCAAGCCCTGGTCCTCTCAAACTTTCTTTCTCTCCCCATCGCTGAGATCTCCTCCCTGTACTGATACTTAAAATTGCTTTTCCTCACCCAATAAAAGGAAAGTATATTATATTGACACAAGGAAGGCTGTAAATCTACTTTGATCCCGATATTGAAACGTGTTCAGCGCTTGATAGCCGGATAAGTAAGACTTATCGGGTTAGCTGGAATTCTTCCTGGTCCGCTCATTCCCCATTCAAGTTATTTGACTAAAATATTAGCTGGATAAGTCATATATCCAGCTAGGCAGTGCCTGCTGACCATAGCCAGATATTCAGTGGCACCACTTAGCCAGATAAGTGCGACTTAGCCAGCTAAACGTTTTCTGAATATCGGGCTGAGAATTTATTTAAAACTACAAAAATCAAAGTCCAGTTAAAGCAGAACAATGATGAAGAAAACTTCAACAGCATAAGTCCAGTATTAAACGGCAAAAAGAACAGCTTCTCACTTCCAGTTACCTAGAGCTTTTACAAATGTACTCAGAGTTCCCTTTATTTCTACGTTTACCAGTCCCACCCCATCCAAGACCCTTTACTCCTGTAGGTGTCCCAAATGCAGTAGTGGAAATTCCTCCTGCAAAAATCTGTGTCTCAAGCTGTGGGCCCTCCAAGGCAGATAAAAATATCCCAGGTGACTTTGGGTTTTTCCATCTCCATGTAAGCCTTCCTCAGCTTCTTCAATGCTTCCAACTCTCGGATCTTTTCAACCATCAACCCTCTGGAACTCCATGCCTCTTGACCTACGCACCGAAACCTCCACACCCAATTTCAAAAAGAAACTTAAAACCTGGCTCTTCCTCCAACCCTACCCCCCTTCATCATCACTTACTAACCCTCCCCCTCCAGGACCCACATCTAACACTTGCCCCCTTTAGCCCTCCTCTCCCGTCTTCTCTCCCCTAATCAAGAACCAGCAATATATACAAATGCATCGCTTAACCTTGTATATAACGAATGTTTCGCTAAACTTTGGACATAACCTTTCCCTTTGTGTCATTGTTTTACTCCTTCCCTGCCCCCAACCTTTGTCACTCCTAGTTGAATCCCTCCTTCTAATTTATCTAGTTTTTGCTTTGTTACTGCGATCTATTGTTTTCTGTTCTTTGTAAAGGCAATGCCTATATATACATTGGTTGTAAGTTACATGTAAACCGACACGATGTGCAAACGGTTGTCGGTATATAAAACCGTTTAAATAAATAAATAAATAAATCAACCAAACTAGGCCCCAACGAAGGCTGCAATCCTTAGCCCATTTTGCAGACTTCTTGGCTCGTGAGAGCCTCGGCCCTTTCTCTTTTTGCTGCTCCAGCAACTTAACTCCTCCTTGGGCTTATGGAAGCCCTTTAAAAATCTTTCTCCCCAACCCATTCCCTTTGGGGGAAGGAACCCCCTTTTACTCATAGCCTAATCCACACCACAAAAACAGCCATTAACTGGAAAGTTCCCAAATGTTAAACAAGGCACATAATTCAAACTTATAGTACGTCCTAAGCTGCCTTCTACACAGGATATGGAAATCAATATCAACTGAACTAATGTAGCCAGTGGGTAGATTTAATTACTTTTATTATTATTTTATTAGACTTTTGGAGGAATGTGTTCTCTTCTAGATTACTGTAGGTTTCTGATGTCAGCAGTCTCAAGCAGGATGGTGCTAGGGATGGTCGCCATGAGAATGGCAGCAGCCAGCAGTAGGCACCATGAAAAAGTGGCTTCATGCTTGATCAGAATGAGGGCTAGAGGCGATCCCACTGATTTTGCCCATGTGTCAGCTTCAGTGTTTGAATGAGCTGTGCCATCAGGTCTCAGCAGTGCAGTGGCAATGGCAAAGGTGGCAGAAGCAGGTCCCGCAGATGCTCAGTGCTGTGTCGAAGGCCAGATGCTCGGAGAGTTGGCTCTGCAAAGCATGTCAGATATCAGCAGGGCGCTGTTAAATGGGATCAGCATAGGCAAGGAAGTTTATTTTACCAGTGGGTAATGGGGGTGAATCCCAGGATTAATTAGTGACATTGGCCAGCACACATGGATGATATGAGCAGCAGTCGCACAGTAGTGATGCTGTGGCCATGTTCTTTTCTAGTCCTGGAAGCAAATAAGATTACAGAAATCATAAAAGGGCTAGCAACTTGGTCTCCAATAAAGTGCATGGGGTCATTATGAAATGCTTGGTGGCACCACCATGAAAACATTTTGTGCCTTGTGTGAGTACCAGAAGTACCATTAAGCCTGACACCATTATAGCCCATGGGAGTAAAGAGACAGCCACCCAGCTGATGGCTTAAGTTGAAATTTAAACTATGATACCACCCTCTATAAGATAAAGAGACTTTAGAATTCATGTTCTGAACATTATTAAGCTTAGATGTTTAAGTACAGTATAATTATTGCCAGCTTTCCATTCTGCTTAATAAGAAAAATGACAGTTAAGCTGTCTGGGTTTTAGCCTCTACTGATGCACGCCATTAGGGGTAGATTTTAAAAGCCCTGCGCACGTAAATCCGTGCCTATTTTGCATAGGCCGCCGGCGCGCGCAAAGCCCCTGGACGCGCGTAAGTCCAGGGGCTTTGCTTGGGGGGGGCGTGTCGGGGGTGACACGGCATTCAGGGCGTGTCTGGGGGGCGAGTCCAGAGGCGTGACGGCGGTCTGGGGGCGGGGCCGAGTGCTCCAGCGTCAGGCGTAACTCAACGAAATAAGGTAGGGGCGGGGGATTTAGTTAGGACCGGAGGTGGGTTAGATAGGGGAAGGGAGGAAAAGGTGGGCGGGGACAAAAAAAAGGTCCCTCTGAGGCCACTCCGATTTCAAAGCGGCCTCGGAGGGAATGGAGGCAGGCTGCGCGGCTCGGTGTGCGCAGGCTGCCGATTTTGCTCAGCCTTGTGCGCGCTGACCCTGGATTTTAAAAGATACGCGCGGCTACGCACCAGTTGTGCGAACAAAAGTACATGTGCGCGTATTTTTTTAAAATCTGCCCCTAAGCATTTAAGTTCAAGCTTGGTTTTATTCAGAATATAAGAACATACGATGTGATACCAGGTCAGCCCATGGATCCATCAAGCCCAGTACAGATCCCTGAGTTACTCCACTGTTTCCTTTTTCCACTGTGAAACAGACCATTTAATTCTACTCTCTGTTTCCTGTCTTTTAATCAGTTTGCAATCCGCAAAACGATGCCACCTCCTATCCCATGACTTTTTTAGTTTCCTTTGAAGTCTCTCATGAGGGACTTTGTCCAATGCTTTCTGAAAATCCAAATACACCACATCTACAGGTTCACCTTAATCCACGTTTATTTACCCCTTCAAAAAAATGTAGGAGATTTGTGAGCAAGACGTCCCTTGGGTAAATCCATGCTGGCTGTGTCCCATTCAACCTTGTCTATCTATATGTTTTATGATTTTATTCTTTATAATAGTTTCCATGATTTTTCTTGGCACTGAAGTCAGACTCACGGATCTATTGTTTCCCGGATCACCTCTGGAGCACTTTTTAAAGATTGGGATTACACTGGCAACCTTCCGGTCTTCAGGTACGATGGAATATTTTAATGATAGGTTACAAATTACTTGTAATAGGTCAGAAATTTTATTTTTGAGCTCTTTTAGAACCCTGGAGTGTATGCCATCTGGTCCATAAGATTTGCTACTCTTCAGTTTATCAATCTGGCCTACTATATCTTACAAGTTCACCATAATTTGGTTCAGTTCATCTGAATTGTCACCCTTGAAAACTGTTTCCGAAATGAGTATTTCCCCAACATCCTTATCAGTATACACCAAAGCAAAGAATTTATTTAGTTTTTCTCTCTTAGTCTGTCTTATCAACCTTTCACATTTAACTTGCCATTGCTTATGATTTTTCCTATTTTCTTCAGTTGGATTCTTTTTCCAATTTTTGAAGGAAGATCTTTTGGCTAAAATAGCCCCTTTCACCTCCCCTTTTAACCATACTGACAATTGTTTGGCCTTACTTCCACCTTTCTTAATGCGTGGAATACATCTGGACTGCACTTCTAAGATAGTATTTTTTAACAATGTCCACACCTGTTCTTCACTCAATCTTTGTAGCTGTACCTGTCAGTTTTTTTCTAACTATTTTTCTCATTTTATCAATGTTTCACTTTTCAAAGTTTAGTGCTAGAGCCATGGATTTACCTATTGTCGCTCTTCCAGTCATTAATTCAAATTTGATCATGTTATGAGCAGTATTGCCAAGCGGCCCCACCACCGTTACCTCTCTCACCAAATTCTGGCCTGGATTCTCTGGTCGCAGACCTTAGGCAATCCGGCGGTAATGGGGGGTGCGAAGCGGGGAGCAGGCGCTGGCTGCCGGCTTTCTCGCCGAATAACTACACCATAAAAGGTGTAGTTATTCGGCGTGAAACTGGCGGCGATAAGGGTCCTTACCTTTCGCCGCCAGCGATGTCTCTGCAGCGTCGGCCCCGGTGCCGCCCCGACTCCTCCTCTTCCGGGGCCGACTCCGCCCCGATTTAGGTATCGCATGCAAAAAGTCCCTTTTTGTGTGCGATCCCTTTAGAGAATGACTCCTCTGTGTTCCATTAAGAATTAGATCTAAAATAGCTCCCTCTCTCATTGGTTCCTGTACCAATTGTTCCATAAAGCTGTCATTTATTCAATCCAGCAACTTTATCTCTCTAGCATGTTTTAATGTTTCATTTACTCAGTCAATACTGGGGTAATTGAAATCTTAAGAACATAAGAGCATGCCATACTGGGTCAGACCAAGGGTCCATCAAGCCCAGCATCCTGTTTCCAACAGTAGCCAATCCAGCCCATAAGAAACTGGCAAGTACCCAAAAACTAAGTCTATTCCATGTAACCATTGCTAGTAATAACAGTGGCTATTTTCTAAGTTAACTAATTAATAGCAGGTAATGGACTTCTCCTCCAAGAACTTATCCAATCCTTTTTAAACCCAGCTACTCTAATTACACTAACCACATCCTCTGGCAACAAATTCCAGAGTTTAATTGTGCGTTGAGTAAAAAAGAAATTTCTCCGATGAGTGAAAAAGAACTTTCCATTATTACTGTACTATCAATTTGCTTTCCTAATTTTTCCTAACATTTCATCAGCCATCTTATCATTTTTGCCAGGGAGATGGTAGTATACTCCTATTGCTATACTCTTCCCCAAATCTGTGGGATATCTACCTATAAAGATTCCATTGTGCATTTAGTCTCTTGTAGGATTTTTATCCTGTTATTCTATGCCATCTCGGATATAAAGGGACACGCACCCAACCAAGTTGCTCCTCCCTATCATTACGATATAATTTGTACCCTGATGTAGCACTATCCCTCCTTCTACCAGGTCTCTGAGATGCCAATTATGTCAATCTCATCATTTACTGATATACACTCTAACTCTCCCATCTTTCTTCTTAGACTTCTGGCATTGGCATACAGACATTTCAAAGTGTCTTTTTTGTTTGTATTAACTAACTACTTTGCAGCTGATAGGGATAATTTGGAATCTTTTAGCACAGGTGATTTGTTACTTATAGGCACATGGACTACTTTTGCTTTTATTGGAACCTCTCTGTTGGGATGCCCTAACTCTCCTGCTTCATTAGTATCCTTTGAAGATACCGCCCTCCGAACGATGCGCTGCTGAGCGACTGTCGGCTTTCCCCTTTGTTCTAGTTTAAAAGCTGCTTTATCTACTTTTTGAAAGTTAGTGCCAGCAGTCTGGTTCCACCCTGGTTAAGGTGGAGCCCATCCCTTTGGAAAAGACTCCCCCTCCCCCAAAAGGTTCCCCAGTTCTTTACAAAACTGAATCCCTCTTCCCTGCACCATCGTCTCATCCACGCTCTGCCTGCCTCTGGGGACCTGCGCGTGGAACAGGGAGCATTTTCAGAGAATGCCACCCTGGAGGTTCTGGATTTTGACCTTCTACCTAAAAATAATAACTAACATTTTACATATTATAGATTTGAATGTAAGTATAAGTTCAGTTACCTCTATGGATTTACACAACAAGGGTATCAGTTCCAAGGAAACATATACAAGTTCAATTCACATTATTCACACAGGTCCAGTCCGGGGTCCGAATCTGCATAAAATCAGTCCAACATAGAGGCAACTTGTTTAATAAGAGTTTATGGCTCTCTCAGTGGTTCTCCTGCACATAGCTCAATGCCCTTATAGTGCTGAGAAGATGATATTGTTCCCAGAGATCCTTTTAGTAAGCTCTGAGGACCCATCCAGTTTTGTTGCAGTTTTTAACTCAGATCCTAAGCAAAGTCTTCTGGCTTTCTCAATCTTAGATTTACTAGAGACACAGAGTGGCTGCCTTTCATCCCAGAAAACAACCAGTTAAGGATCAGCATCTTTGTCCTTATATAATATGAGAGACACATTGCTTGACATTTGTAAATGTAATATTAAACTGCATGACTCCAAGCTTCCCTTAATTATCTGCATGAATTGTTTAGGACTTTCAAGACCTTTAAGTAAGGGGTGGTCAACTCCAGTCCTCAAGAGCCACAAAAAGGCCATGTTTTTAGGATATCCACCATGAATATGCATGAGATAGATTTGCATGCACTCCCTCCATTATATGCAAATCCATCTCATGCATATTCATGGTGGATATCCTGAAAACCTGGACTATTTGTGGCTCTCGAGGTCCAGAGTTGGCCAATCGCACCTTAAGTGAAGGATCATGGAAAACAAAGTGGTTAAAATGTAGCTCCAAAGATTTTGCAAACCATTCTACAAAGAAGGCTGATTGTTTGGCAGCCCAGGTGCAGAGTTTGCTTCAGTTTGCAGGAACCCACCATACCTCTCCCAATATTTTGGAAGTGGTTAACCCCCTCCCAATCTGGGAAATGTTTCAGGATATAGGAAAGACAGAGATTGAGGGCTTAATGGGCCAGTTTAAGAATTCTTTTTGACCTCTGGATTCTTGTCTTAGAAATATAGAAACATGATGACAGAAAAAGACCATATGGCCCATCCAGTCTGCCCATCTATCCAATTAATTTAGCATTATAATTCCCACACTTCCCGTATTTATCCCACACTTTCTTAAATTCAGATCCTGTTTGTGTCTCCACCACTTCCACTGCGAGGCTGTTCCACACATCCACCACCCTCTCTGTTTTACTCCTGAGTCTACCCCCTTTCAACCTCATCTCATGACCCCCTCGTTCTAGAGCCTCCTTTCCATTAAAAAAAGGCTCACCTCCTGTGCAGGGAAATCTTTGAGAAATGTGAATGTCTCTATCAAATCTCCCCTCTCTTGCCTTTCCTCTAGGTTAAACACCTTTAGATCTTTAAGTCTATTCCCATATGCTTTAGAATAAAGACCACTGATATTTTTTGTAGCCACCCTCTGGACCAACTTGTAAACAGTGAGATAAATTTTAAAAGTGTCGCTCGCGCAAAAATGGCCACAGACGTGCATATGTGGAATAGGCGTGAATCTTAAGAAGCCGGGAAGGATGTGCATACTGAATAAGGGATGGGGGATGGGCAATCTGGGGTCAGGGCCAAGACTGATGCACGTAACCACGAATTTTGCAAAGGCAACATGTGTATGTTACCAGTGTAACTTTGCTACAGGTCCCCATGAGGGTCAGGAGGAGAGAGGGAGAGAGGCTCTGTCTAGTCTCTCTCTATAGGTACCACTGTAGCACTTTGAATTGGGGTGGGTTGGGATTAGGGTGGGAAGTGTTACGGACACATTCAGAAGTATTCATTGTAAAACTGACATCACTAAAAAAATGTAGTCCTTATAAAAGCAATGAAATGTCTAACAAGAGGAGTAGATTTGTACACTGTAGTGTGGGAACAAAGAAACTCAAAACGAATAGCCTGTAACTTGACTTTGACAACGTCGCTGGCTGTTTTCCAGAAGCATGCTTTATTTTGGGACAGACAGTAGATTTACAGCAAATGAATGTCCAACCCAATTTCAATACAGAAAATGCCCAGTTCAAAGTTAGCAAAAAATATACAGCAGCCTCAGTTCTCAGACACATAATTGACTCTACTTTATAAAGCCGACATGTTTGACACAGGGCTGAATAAATTCCCTGCAATGGGGTCCAATCCAGGCAGATAACCCCTGGAGCAGCATCATGGGGGCCAACGTTTAAAAATGATTGGTAGTGCTAAACTCAACACCAATTGCCATTCCCTGGATACAGCAAAGGAGTCTGCATAATACTGGGGGAGCTCAAGCACTCATAGCACCGATAGAGGTTGAGGTTTTTCTCTTTACCGGACTCCAGAATCCTCCTCAGCCATGACCCGTTCAGAAAAATTGTTATCCTTTGTTAGCTTTGACAGCAGCACAGAGAGAGCTTCCCTTTTCCAGCTAAACAGGTTCAAGCACATCTTTGGATTCCTCTTAAAAATGTGAGTTCAGATCTCTAAACAGAACTGACTGCTCTCACATAGCATGGGGCAGAAAGCAGACCAAGTCTGACTTTCCCATCCACGAGAGTCCTCCCGACTCCTCCTATTGACAGTATATGCATTACTATAATTTCAGGCACGCACACATACAGTTCAAATCTGGATATGCCACTTTGATAATGTGATCAGCAAGACGAAAGACCCTGCTCAGATCAGATGTAAGGCAGTATTTTTATTTATTTATTTAGGCATTTTTATATACACTTTTCAAGCCCAAGACCTACCTATATTTACAAAAATGTTGTGCGGTGCACCGAGCAGGCAGTGCAGACATGGACAGGACTTGCACGGCTAAAAGAACCATGGAAGCACCAAACCCCCATTAGTTTCTCTTCCAAATTTTAAAACAAAGGGAGAGATGCCCATGAGCCCGTCACAATGGACCAGCTCTTTCTACCGTAGATGCAAGTACAGGAGAAGGGAGGTGCATGAGGCCAACTTGGGGCCAGATTCGTTAAGGCTTTTCTCCCATTTTGTGTCTCTGGGGGAAAACCCTTGCAGTGGATTTTGAAAGCCCGACGTGTGCCGAGGCCGGGAGATACGCGAGTATCTCGGGCTAGCGTGCATCGCGTGAATTTTAAGAGGCACCCACGTACGCACACAAAAGGGGCGGAGGTGTGGGCACTCTCTGGGCAGGGCTTGGGCAGGACATGGGTGATCTGCATCTGTAACCTGAAGTATGCAAGTATTTATGTGCACAAAATCGTGCCGGGGAGTAAGTTTTAAAATTTAAAAAATCAGAGCTAGTCAGCGGGGTTTGAAAGGTTGGGGCTAACAGGGTAAAAGGGAGGCTACCTAGCTAGGGAGAATGGGAAGTTCTATCCTTTACTGGGGCGAACTGGAAATGAACTGGGGAAACGGGTATTTACATTGGTTCACGTGCCTAGCAAAATCCCTCCACTTACGTGGTAGAGGCAGCATTTGCACGCACACATGAGCGTCCATATAAAATTGCATACACATGTACACGAGCACAGCTGATTTTATAGCATGCACGCATATATGTACGCTCGTGCAGCTGTTTAAAAGTTACTGTCCCCATGAATCAAGTACTTGGCGAGTTACCTTGCTACATTATTTATTTATTTATTTATTTTGCACTTTTATATACCGATTTTCCAATAACAGAGCTACTGATCAATTCGGTTTACATTCTGAACAGAACAATGACAAGTTAATGTCTTACAATGAACAGGTAAAAGTAACTTGGATACAGCTATATGGGGTAATAACATAACATAACGTAAATGCTACAGAGCCTAATGTAGGCTAAAACAAAGAAGCAAGGTATCAATCTGGGAATGGATTTAAGTCTGTTAAGGACCTTGCTACATGTGGCTTCCACAGCAATTTCCTTGCTGCCGCTCCCAACACTTATAAGTAAGTTACATCTGGTGCTCAGTGCACGTACTCCCCGTCTCACTCAGCCTAAGGACAGCACAGATCCTGGAAGGACTCGAAAGAAGATCTCAGTAGCAGGAAGGTGAGCAGATGCTGTGAGACGTACGTGTGCCGAACGAAACTGGGCCCAGCTGTACACGTCCTGCACGCTGCAGTAGATAGGAAATGATGGCAGGGAGGATTGCACACACTTTCAGAAAGGAGTACTTATACGTTTGAGATCCAGCACTGGTGTCTCTTGTTACTCTCAGTTGCTGGCCTGGATCTGAGGATCAGGCAGGGGGGACTTTTCCATGGCACACCTGATCAGATCAGAAGGCCCACTATGGCGCATTGGTTGGGAAACACTGACACGAGGCATGGATTCGAAAGACAGGCCATTGTGGTACTATTCCAGACATCAAAGGCAGCCAGAAATGATCAAACTCGTTTTAAAAATCTGTATTTGCACAAGGAATAAATGTATCTTATTCAGCAAATGATGGAAGAGCTGAATCCAGCTGTAGTTTTGAAGGGGGTATCTTAAATCAATTTACCTCTTTATTTTATTGTACACTTCATTTACTAATTTCATTTCAGTATTTCAACATTGCTTTTGCAGGAAGAAAGGCAAAATAAATTCTAATTTGTAGATGAGCTAGAAAGTCAATGAAGGTGTGACTGAAACTATAGTTAAACCTAGTAGTTAGAGCAGCGGGCTGCGAACCACCGAAGCCAGGATTCAAATCCCACTGCCATCCCTTGTGACCTTGGGCAAGTTACTTTACCCTCCATTATCTCAGATAGAAAGTTAGGGCCTGATTTACTAAATATTTCTCCCATAGACACAGACTGGGAGAAAAGCCTTAGTAAATCAGGCTATTAGACTGTTAGGTCCTGGGGACAAAAAAAATACTTAGGGTACCTGAAAGTAATTTATTTATTTATTTAAGGGTTTTTATATACCGCGGCTCGTTAGCAAACATCACCTCGGTTTACAATGAACATTAAATTAGCAACAAGCTTTACAATCCAACATAACCACTTTGAAGTGCCGTAAGGTGAAAAATTAAATGTATGCAGGTGAACTATTATTCCCCATTTAAATAGGGACTCAGCTATGGTGAAATCTTTTAAAATATATAACAATATACGTAGCTGTTTGTAAATGCATTTGTTTGTGTTAAAATTTAAGTATTGCGGGTACCGAAATAAACCTTACTTTTGACCTATTTTTAATTTCTGTTGGAAGGGAGGAATGCATAGGAAACAGATAACATTTTATATTTTCTTTTGCTGTTCCATTTCTTGATTGATTGTGCAGTTAAAGTTACAGGCAGCTTCTGAACCAGAGCACACTAAAAATGCTCCACTTCCCCAGCTCTAAGCACAGTAGACGTTCCCCACTCAATGCAAAGCCCTAGGCAAACATCCCAGCAGCTTCCTTTATTGTCAAAATCACATATTTCGCTTTGATTTACGAGTTTTGTTTTCATTTTAAACCTGAAAAAGTTAAAAACTGTATGGAAAAGAAAGAAAATCCCCTTTTGGGATACTGCAGGAAAAAAAAAAATTGAAAACCCATGATCCCTTGTGCTCAACTCTGAGCACAGAGATTAAATAACATTTTTGTTGAAAGACAAAAGCAAAGCTCTGGGTGCCAGGAGGAAATGATCCCTCAGAAAGGAAACGATACGTTGAATAGCTTCAGTTGTTGAATGTTCACCTCTGAGATCTTGGTTTAAAGCCATCTTTGCTCCACTTGACAGAGCTGAAGTGAATGAATTCATTGAAGCCGGAAAACTACAGCAGAACCAGGGTCCTAAACTATATCCCGGAGCACAACTGACCACCTGAAAAACAAGCCGCAAACTTGCAAGAGAAACGAACCTACAACAGCTTGATGTGTGTGTTTATTAAGGCATCTCCTTTTGAAACTGAACTGTACAATATGCTGCCGGCCTCCTGCAAACTCTATACGTTCTTGGTAGGCACAAAATGGTATGAAGTCCAGCTTTTTCCTTTCAAACTTAAATGTTAAAAAGCAATCATGCACATTAATAAATCTGAGGCCAGTTTCTTTGCACAGAGCTGCTTTTCCAAGGAAAGATTTTAGAGGAATTGTCAACACGGCAACCAACGGTTCATGCTGACTGCATTGTAAAGACGAAAGCTAGCAAGATCTTGAAAATAGCAGGGAGCAGGACATCAGATTGACAGTACTCATATCCTGCACAACAGAGCCTGACAGACATGGAATCATGGATAGCAGGGTGGCTGGTGGACATGAGGACCGCCTGGTAACATGCCTGCCTGGTGCGAAGGTGGCAGACCTCACACGTCACCTAGATAGGATTATAGACAGTGCTGGGGAGGAGCCGGCTGTCGTGGTACATGTGGGCACCAACGACATAGGAAAATGTGGGAGAGAAGTTCTGGAAACCAAATTTAGGATTTTAGGTAGGAAGCTGAAATCCAGAACCTCCAGGGTGGCATTCTCTGAAATGCTTCCTGTTCCACGCGGAGGTCACCAGAGGCAGGCAGAGCTCCTGAGTCTCAATGCGTGGATGAGACGATAGTGCAGGGAAGAGGGATTTAGCTTTGTAAGGAACTGGGGAAACCTTTGGGGAAAGGGGAGACTTTTCCAAAAGGATGGGCTCCACCTTAACCAGAGTGGAACCAAGCTGCTGGCACTAACTTTCAAAAAGGAGATAGAGCAGCTTTTAAACTAGAAAAAGGGGGAAAGCCGACAGTCACTCAGCAGTGTATGGTTCGGAGAAATGTATCCTTGAAGGATATTAGTGAAACAGGAGAGTTAGGGCATCCCAACAGAGAGGTTCCATTAAAAGCAAACACAGTCCATGTGCCTATATGTAAAAAATCACCAAAGCTAATGATTTCCGAATTATCCCAAACAACTGAAAAGCAGGTTGTTAAAACAAGCAAAAACCACACTTTGAAATGTCTTTTTGCCAACGCCAGAAGCCTAACAAGTAAGATGGGAGAGTTAGAGTGTATAGCAGCAAATGATGAGATTGACATAATTGGAATCACAGAGACTTGGTGGAAGGAGAATAACCAATGGACAGTGCTATATCAGGGTACAGATTATATCGCAATGATAGGGAGGATCAACTTGGTGGGGGTGTGGCACTTTATGTTTGGGAGGGTATAGACTCCAACAGGATAAAGATCATACAAGAGACTAAATACTCAGTAGAATCTATATGGGTAGAAATCCCATGTGTGTTGGATAAGAGTATAGTGATAGGAGTATACTACCATCCACCTGGACAAAATGGTCAGACAGATGATGAAATGCTAAGAGAAATAAGGGAAGCAAACCAATTTGGCAGTGCAATACTAATGGAGATTTCAATTACCCCAATATTGACTGGGTAAATGTAACATCAGGACTTGCTAGAGACAAAGTTCCTGGATGTAATAAATGATTGCTTCAAGGAGCAACTGGTTCAGGAGCCAACAAGAGAGGGAGCTATTTTAGATTTAATTCTTAGTGGAACGCAAGATTTGGTGAGAGAAGTAACGGTGGTGGGGCCAATTGGCAACAGTGATCATAACATGATCAAATTTAAACTAATAACTGGAAGATGGGCTATAAGTAAATCTGCAGCTCTAACACTAAATTTTAAAAAGGGAAAATTTGATAAAATGAGGAAAATAGTTAGAAAAAAACTGAAAGGTGCAGCTACAAAGGTTAAAAGAGTTCAACAGGCTTGGACATTGTTTAAAAATACAATCCTAGAGGCGCAGTCCATATGTATTCCGCACATTAAGAAAGGTGGAAGGAAGGCAAAACGATTACCATCATGGTTAAAAGATGAGGTGAAAGAGGCTATTTTAGCCAAAAAAAACATCCTTCAAAAATTGGAAGAAGGATCCATCTGAAGAAAATAGGATAAAACATAAGCATTGTCAAGGTAAGTGTAAAACATTGATAAGACAGGCGAAGAGAGAATTTGAAATGAAGTTGGCCATAAAGGCAAAAACTCATAATAAAAACTTTTTTTAAATATGTCCAAAGCAAGAACCCTGTGAGGGAGTCCTGCTATCCATGATTCCATGTCTGTCAGGCTCTGTTATGCAGGATATGAGTACTGAGGGGTTAAAGGGGCTCTTAGGGAAGATAAAGCCATTGCAGAAAGACTAAATGAATTCTTTGCCTCCATGTTTACTAATGAGGATGTTGGGGAAATACCAGTTACGGAGATGGTTTTCAGGGGTGATGAGTCAGATGAACTGAACGAAATCGCTGTGAACCTGGAACATGTAGTAGGCCAGATTGACAAACTAAAGAGTAGCAAATCACCTGGACCGGATGGTATGCATCCTAGGGTTCTGAAGGAACTCAAAAATGAAATTTCTGATCTATTAGTTAAAATTTGTAACCTATCATTAAAATCATCCAATGTACCTGAAGACTGGAGGGTGGCCAATGTATCCCCAATATTTAAAAAAGGCTCCAGGGGCGATCCGGGTAACTATAGACCAGTGAGCCCGACTTCAGTGCCGGTAAAAATAGTGGAAACTATTCTCAAGATGAAAATCGTAGAGCATATAGAAAGACATGATTTAATGGGACACAGTCAACATGGATTTACCCAAGGGAAGTCTTGCCTAACAAATCTGCTTCATTTTTTTGAAGGGGTTAATAAACATGTGGATAAAGGTGAACCGGTAGATGTAGTTTATTTAGATTTTCAGAAGGCATTTGACATAGTCCCTCATGAGAGGCTTTTTCGAAAACTAAAAAGTCATGGGATAGGAGGCGATGTCCTTTCGTGGATTACAAGCTGGTTAAAAGACAGGAAACAGAGAGTAGGATTAAATGGTCAATTTTCTCAGTGGAAAAGGGTAAATAGTGGAGTGTCTCAGGGATCTGTACTTGGACCGGTGTTTTTCAATATATATATATAAATGATCTGGAAAGGAATACGACCAGTGAGGTTATCAAATTTGTGGATGATACAAAATTATTCAGAGTAGTTAAATCACAAGCAGACTACGATACATTACAGGAGGACCTTGCAAGACTGGAAGATTGGGCATCCAAATGGCAGATGAAATTTAATGTGGACAAGTGCAAGGTATTACATATAGGGAAAAATAACCCTTGCTGTAGTTACACGATGTTAGGTTCCATATTAGGAGCTACCACCCAGGAAAAAGATCTAGGCATCATAGTGGATAATACTTTAAAATCGTTGGCTCAGTGTACTGCAGCAGTCAAAAAAGCAAATAGAATGTTAAGAATTATTAGGAAGGGATTGGTTAATAGAACGGAAAATGTCATAATGCCTCTATATCACTCCATGGTGAGACCGCACCTTGAATACTGTGTAAAATTCTGGTCGCCGCATCTCAAAAAAGATATAGTTGCAATGGAGAAGGTACAGAGAAGGGCAACAAAAATGATAAAAGGGATGGAACAGCTCCCCTATAAAGAAAGGTTGAAGAGATTAGGGCTATTCAGCTTGGAGAAGAGACGGCTGAGGGAGGATATGATAGAGGTCTTTAAGATCATGAGAGGTCTTGAACGAGTAGATGTGAATCATTTATTTACACTTTCGAATACTAGAAGGACTAGGGGGCACTCCATGAAGTTAGCAAGTAGCACATTTAAGACTAATCGGAGAAAATTTTTTTCACTCAACGCACAATAAAGCTCTGGAATTTGTTGCCAGAGGATGTGGTTAGTGCAGTTAGTGTAGCTAGGTTCAAAAAAGGTTTGGATAAGTTCTTGGAGGAGAAGTCCATTAACGGCTATTAATCAAGTTTACTTAGGGAATAGCCACTGCTATTAATTGCATCAGTACATCAACCAACCTCTTCCCTTCAATAGTAATTCATCAACCTACACCGATACAAGGGACCACTTGTGCTCTGGTGTTGCTTATGTACGGTGGCTATGTTAAAGGACAACCCATTTGGTGGGTGCCCTTGTCTTTCGCCCCGTCTATTATTCTTTATTATCTCAATTTATTGTGAATCCTTTTTTTTTAATTTTCTGCAACGTCAGTCATTTTTACGAAAAACCCCCAATTGCCCGTTTTCCGAGGCGACCCACTATTGATGTGTATATACTTATCGAGGCAACCGTCTCAGCTTCTTCTCACGGGTACGCGTCTGCTAGCCCGACATGGGCCATGTTTCGGCACCTCCGTGCCTGCTTCAGGGGCTACGGGTAGGGTAGTGCTGTGTCCTATCAGGTACACAGTAGCTGTTCACGTTTCCAACTATAAAATTAGCACAAATAGCTCTCATTCTGATTGCTTATCATGCATAGTCATTTTCAATATACCATTTGCACTCTATTAAAACACTTACTTATGTGATGACCATACTTCTGCGTGGACGGCGCCAACTCTTCCGTGTCTGAGGCGCACTTGCCTATTCTGAATGTTTTATACTTACCGCGGGATTCTACCCTGACTCTGCACCAAACCGAGACTAACTACGGTGTCTGTAATTAAAGTAATTAGCAGTGGCAGGAAACGCTTCTCGGGACTTATTTGGGAGACTGAACACTCCCATGTACATTTTTTCTTTCGCCAAGGAGGCGTGTTTGGAATTGATTGTGATCCCACCCTAATTTAATCAATGGATTTTAGAAACGCCTCTGCGGACCTGGTGGGAGACTGCTCACTCCCACGTCCGCTCTTTCTCTTAAGCCAGGAAGGCGTGTTCATTTTTACTGAAGGGCGTGTTCATTTTTGCTATAGGGTGTAGTCCCGCCTTAATATGTGGCTTTAGCTTGTTGTAATATTATACGTCTTCCCTGCCTTCCTGGGTCATTGAAATACGCGTAACTAGTTTGTTAGCCTGCGGGATCAAATGTTTTATCTTCATCGAAATCCTTCATTTGATCAGCTGATTCCTTTTCTTACTCCGGAATTGCAGCTCTCATTGCTAGGTCTCTACTCACTGCGTAATGGAAATCTTCGTATGTGTAAATTAAATGAATTAAAATGAAACCCTCTATGGTATTATTATTGTGAATGTGTGAGAGCTCCTCGTAATTGAGAATTGAGAAAGCACAAACCACAGCAGTTCAAACAAAGGAAGAGATTGATAAAAACTTAGAGGAGCTCCAACTTGAGGAACCTGACGAGAAATACCAACAATCACTGAAGGACCTTCAAGAACAAATGGATAAGTTTAGAGAGGAACTGAAACAATTTAAACTTACCAAGTTTACACGAGATGAAGGCGACTATAAGAAAGGCAACGTATACCTTTGGTTGTCGAACCAGAGATATCGGAAACCTAAAGTGACTTTTGCAGGTTCCTCAGATGACTCCTCAGAGGAAGATCAGAGATCAGGGAAACGCACGACTGAGAGATCCAGAGAAGATCCAGGCACAGAAACAGACACTCATTTTTTAGGGCAGGCTTCGGGCCGCAAGGAAGACAAACGAACAAAGGACAGTCAAAACAGCACCAGACGACCATATGGTCGCACCAGACAAACCAGGAACAAATAACAGGACCACAGCCAAAAGGGGTTATAAATATATCTTCAACACCACTTACTACAGCACAGGAGTCATTATTAAGTAAAGGTCTGTCGTTTGCCCCAATAAATCAATACACAGCTTTTGAAGGTGAGAAGTTCCTACACAGATTTATATGACAACTGCGATTGAAACTGTTTTTTGCACACACTGAGAGTCACTTTCAACGAGGGGATGAGCTGGCACCTCGATCAACGTGGGTGCCTCCAGGACCCATAGACCCAGTGATTTACACGTTCGCAGAGGTGGTAAGACAAGACAGTTTCAATAAAATAATCCACCGTCCACAGCGACAATATAATTTGACGAGAGCTGAAACACAGGCACTCAAAGAAATTCAAGATAATGCGGAAATCATTATAAAACCAGCGGACAAAGGTGGTTCAGAGGTTGTTCAAGACAAATCTGCGTACATCAAGGAGGTGGAACGTCAACTGAATGACCGTGAGTACTATCAAAGGCTTGATGCAGACCCTACTGCAGATATCAAAAGAAGAATAGATGTCAGAATCGAAGAGGCCCACAAGGCCAATTGGATCACGGAAAAAGAAGCACGTTTTCTCACAGTCAAGTTTCCGGTGTGTCCGGTTTTCTACACAGTGCCCAAGATTCATAAATCGGTACAACAGCCACCTGGAAGACCAATTGTATCATCAAAAGGATCCCTCTTGGAACCACTCTCACAATTTGTAGACCGGTCATTACGTCAGTTCATACCTCAAATAACATCATACATCCGAGATTCAGCGCATCTTATGACTATGTTACAGGACATTCATCCAGATCCAACATCAACTCTACTAGTAACCGTCGATGTCACAGCATTATATACTTCAATTCCACAGCAAGAAGCTATAGAGGTTATTACAAACACTCTCACCACAGCACATATTCCACATAGAGTCCCAAATGCTTTCATAGTGGTGTTGGCCAGCATAGCACTACAAGAAAATTACTTTATGTTCTTAGGGACTTTTTATAAACAAATCAAAGGCACAGCAATGGGGGCCACTATGGCCCCCGACCTGGCAAACCTGTACATGTCAGTGTTTGAACAAACATGGGTGTACACAAGTCCATATTATGTGTATGTGGAGAAATGGAAGAGGTTCATAGATGACATATTTTTCATCTGGCGAGGAGGTGAAGAAAAGTTGCATGAATTTATGCACTGGTTAAATAGCTGTAATCAACATCTGCGATTCACCAGCCAACATCACCATCAAACTATTTCTTTTTTGGATATACAGATCTCATTGACGGATGCAGGATTCCATTTTACCATTTTTCGAAAACCCACGGACCGCAATACATTACTTCATTACTCATCATTTCACCCGAACTATCTCAAAGATAACTTACCAGTTGGACAATTTTTACGTCTGAGGAGGCTATGCTCCACTACAACAGAATATAAGATACAGTCAAAAGACATGACTAACAGGTTCCTACAACGAGGGTACCCCCCAGCAGTAGTGAGGAGAGCATATAAACGGGCCAGATGGGCCAACAGAGATTTACTCCTGGAACCTAAAACCCCATATAGAAATGAAAGGATGGTGTGTGTGCTACCATACACACCCCAAACGCAACTGCTGAAAAGAGCATCTTAAGACATTGGGCTATTTTGCAGATTCATCCTGAGTTCCAGGACAAACCAATGTTTGCACTCACCAAGGCCAGAAATCTCAAGGACCTCATAGTCCATTCCAATTTGCTATCCTCAAGAGTGGAGAACTCTGATCAACAGGGCAACCATAAAAAATGTGGAAAATGTAGTGCCTGCAACTTTGTTTATGAAGGTACATCACTCAATATACCTGGAAGAAAACCCTATCGATTTCAGCAAATATATGATTGTGAGTCCACTAGAGTCATTTATGCATTATGGTGTTCGTGCCCTAAAATCTATATTTATTTATTTATTTATTTATTTATTTATGGTTTTTATATACCGATCTTCTTACATAATATGTAAATCAAATCGGTTTACAGAGAACAGTTGAAAAGCTTGCTTGTGGGCAATTACATATAACAAAGAACTTTTTAGAGTAACATATTGTATAACTTTTTGAGTAACATTTAAACAGTGGCAAAAAAATACATGGCTAAACATAAACATAAGAACAAGATATACATGGCACAACAAAGTCTTATATGTCTAAATCCAAGGGGGAGAAAAGAATGGAGGGCGGGGAATGGAGGGGTTATATAGTTGGAGCGGAGAGGGTGTAATAAGAGTTCGTTGAAACAGTTTCTTAGAAATCATGGAAATGCTTGGCTGAATAGCCAGGTTTTCAGTTTTTTCTTGAATGACTGGTGGCAGGTGACTTGTCTGAGTTCTGTTGGTAGTGAATTCCAAAGTGAAGGACTTGCTGTGGAGAAAGCCCTATTTCTTAGTGGAGTTTTGGTTTGAGGGATGATCAGGGTGTCTTGGTAGGCTTTTCTGATTGGTCTTGTTGATTTAATGGTACGGAGTTGATGGGTGAGATCTATCGGTGCTTTGTTGTTTAGGTATTTGTGAGTGAGGGTCAGGACTTTGTAGGAGACTCTAAATTTAATTGGGAGCCAGTGGAGATTGTAAAGAATGGGCGTGATGTGGTCTCTCTTGTTAGAGTTGGTCAGGACCCTAGCTGCAGAATTCTGTACCATCTGGAGAGGTTTGATGGTGGAGGCTGGTAATCCGATTAGTAGCGCGTTGCAGTAGTCAATTTTGGTCAGGATAATAGATTGCAGGACGAGACGGAAGTCGTGAGTGTGAAGTAATGGTTTAAGCTTTTTCAGTACTTGTAGTTTGAAAAAGCATTCTTTGGTTGTGTTGTTTACAAATCTTTTTAGGTTCAGCTGATTGTCTAGCAGAACTCCTAAGTCTCTTACGTAGGATGTATTTTTGAGGCTGTCTAGGATTGGTGAGAGTGGATTTTGATGAGCGGTGTCTTTTTGTTGTTGATCTTTTATAATGGGTGTGATCTCTCTTTGGATGAAGTTATCTTCCTGTGAGATGATGAGGTATTCTGTTTTGTCCTTGTTGATGACTAGATTGAGTTCGGTGAGGAGAGTGCTAATTTTTTGAAAGCATTGTTCCCAGAACATCAGAGATAGTTGCAGTGATTTCCTTATAGGGATGAGGATTTGTATGTCATCCGCGTAAATCATGTGTTTGATTTTCAGTTTGGATAGGAGGAAGCATAGGGGAAGAAGATAAATGTTGAAGAGGGTAGGGGAGAGAGATGAGCCTTGAGGGACTCCCGTGTTAGAGCTGATTGCCTGTGATTCTTTGTTATTTATTTTCACTTTGAAAGATCTGTTGTTGAGAAATGAACAGAACCAGTCTAGGGCCGTGCCTGAAATACCAATTGCAGCTAGTCTGTCAAGTAAGATAGTATGGTTGACCGTATCAAAGGCTGCAGAAAGGTCGAGGAGAATAAGGAGGTGCGGTTGTCTTTTTTCTGAGCTTAGGAAAGCTGAATCCATGAGGGAAGACTATGAGGAAACTAAAGAACAGAATTCAGGAGCATGTAAGCCGCCTCAGAAATCAAGTGGAAGGGGCGCCCCTCACCGACCACTGGTTAGAATTAGGCCATTCTCCAGAAAATTTCCAAGTAGCAGTTATTTACCAGGTACAGTCACATCCAAGAGGTGGGGATCTGAACTCAAAACTCATCCAAATGGAGCAGAGATTTATCTACACTTGGAACACCATCATCCCTAATGGACTTAACCGTGAGATAGACTGGACGGTTTTTGCTTAAAGCACAGTGATGCTCCACTGTAACTATAAGCACAGAGCCAAGTAACACGACATCAATACGAGGAGCTCTCACACATTCACAATAATAATACCATAGAGGGTTTCATTTTAATTCATTTAATTTACACATACGAAGATTTCCATTACGCAGTGAGTAGAGACCTAGCAATGAGAGCTGCAATTCCGGAGTAAGAAAAGGAATCAGCTAATCAAATGAAGGATTTCGATGAAGATAAAACATTTGATCCCGCAGGCTAACAAACTAGTTACGCGTATTTCAATGACCCAGGAAGGCAGAGAAGACGTATAATATTACAACAAGCTAAAGCCACATATTAAGGCGGGACTACACCCTATAGCAAAAACGAACACGCCCTTCAGTAAAAATGAACACGCCTTCCTGGCTTAAGAGAAAGAGCGGACGTGGGAGTGAGCAGTCTCCCACCAGGTCCGCAGAGGCGTTTCTAAAATCCATTGATTAAATTAGGGTGGGATCACAATCAATTCCAAACACGCCTCCTTGGCGAAAGAAAAAATGTACATGGGAGTGTTCAGTCTCCCAAATAAGTCCCGAGAGGCGTTTCCTGCCACTGCTAATTACTTTAATTACAGACACCGTAGTTAGTCTCGGTTTGGTGCAGAGTCAGGGTAGAATCCCGCGGTAAGTATAAAACATTCAGAATAGGCAAGTGCGCCTCAGACACGGAAGAGTTGGCGCCGTCCACGCAGAAGTATGGTCATCACATAAGTAAGTGTTTTAATAGAGTGCAAATGGTATATTGAAAATGACTATGCATGATAAGCAATCAGAATGAGAGCTATTTGTGCTAATTTTATAGTTGGAAACGTGAACAGCTACTGTGTACCTGATAGGACACAGCACTACCCTACCCGTAGCCCCTGAAGCAGGCACGGAGGTGCCGAAACATGGCCCATGTCGGGCTAGCAGACGCGTACCCGTGAGAAGAAGCTGAGACGGTTGCCTCGATAAGTATATACACATCAATAGTGGGTCGCCTCGGAAAACGGGCAATTGGGGGTTTTTCGTAAAAATGACTGACGTTGCAGAAAATTAAAAAAAAGGATTCACAATAAATTGAGATAATAAAGAATAATAGACGGGGCGAAAGACAAGGGCACCCACCAAATGGGTTGTCCTTTAACATAGCCACCGTACATAAGCAACACCAGAGCACAAGTGGTCCCTTGTATCGGTGTAGGTTGATGAATTAATTGCATCAGTAGCATGGGATCTTCTTAGTGTTTGGGTAATTGCCGGGTTCTTGTGGCCTGGTTTGGCCTCTGTTGGAAACAGGATGCTGGGCTTGATGGACCCTTGGTCTGACCCAGCATGGCAATTTCTTATCTTCTTATGTTCTCCCACGACATGCAGGCATCATGGACAACATGCTCTGGGCTGGGCGACAAGTCGTTCAAACCGTCACACCAGCATATGCTGAAAACCTTGGCTGACAGACACACCCATACAGCTGAAGTCAACAAATACCTTTCCATTGGAAATTTTCCAGGTTTGGACTTTTGGGTGAATCAAGGATAGCAAGGTCTGGTCACTTAAAAACAGACTGGTTAGGTAAAGTTAGATTTTTTTCCCTCTAAACACGTCATTGGACAGGAGGCGGGCAACATCTGATGATGTCATGAGCAAGAAAAGCCGAGCTTGGGCTGAATGCTCCACGTTCAATAGGCAGTTACTGTGAGGGAGAGGGGAAATCTGCCCGACAGCAAAGCTTTATGAATGATCATGGCACACCAGCATGCAGGAGACAAGGAAGCATAAAGAGTCCACACATACTTAGCCAGAAAACAATGGGGTACATTTTAAACAAGAACGCACTTAGTCTGTGCAATTTTATAATCTGCATGCGCCAGTGCGTGCATGTTATAAAATCGCGGGCAGCTCGCGCAAGGGAACAGACATAGGCCAAAATCGCGTGGTGACACATTGTCCGGCTTCCCCAATTCCCTCCCAATTAAAGGGCGGACTGGGATGGAACTTCCCTACCCCCTACCCTAACCTCCCCTTCCTCTTCCCCTATCCTACTCGCCCCCTATCCCCACCCTAGGTACCCCTAATTTTTTTTTTCTTTTGCTCCTGCAAAGGAGCTAAAGCAAGTTGCGTGCGCTGGAGATCCCGCGGCACAGTGGCAAATGGCCGCTGTATCGGTTGCCTCCAGCCCCTCAGACTGCCCCTCTGCTGAGGCCCGGCTCTTGTGCGCATAAAAGGGGTTACACGTGCGAGGCCGGACCCCTTTTTGAAATGCGCGCACGAGCCCCGGCCGCGCGCGTAACCCGTGATTTACACGTGCGGGCCATTAAAAATCGGGCCGGGTGTGTTCTAGTGCTATTTACTGTAAGAGGGGAGGGAGCCCACACCCCCAGTCAGCGAGCTAACAAATTGTGTATTTCATTTACACTGAGCCCCTTGCCTCCCAAACATTTCATTTTCACCAAGTGACTTTCAGCACTTTCGAGATGCTTTATCAATAGAAACTTGTAATGTCTAATAAAAGTTGAATTGAGTTATAGTAGATTTTTGAAATGTTATCATATTAAATGCCTACTCATTTTATTATTAACAATAAATGTGGTTTTACAGATACTTTAATCCAGTTCTAAAGTGTACACATAAATTATATCAGTGCCACAGAAAATTGCATGCAACCACTATGACCTCGGGCAAGTCACTTAACCCTCCGTTGCCTCAGGTGAAAACGTAAATTGTAAGCTCTCTGAGAGTAGGGAAAGCATGTTAGCTCATCGTAAACGGTGTTCTCAACAGACAGCAGGATACATAGGTAAAATCATCTGATGGCGCCAAACAGTAGGGGCAAATGGCGGCTGGCACCATTTTGACTAATGGTGGCCACCTGCCTGGGAGCGGGAGGTTGCTCCCCCCCACCCCCACCCCAAAAAAAGATAGGAAAATCAACAGGCTTTCACACCCTACTGAGTGAGGCACCCCTACCGGGTCTGGCCCCCAGATGCTACTATCCCTGCCTTTAGCACATACTCAGTGGGAGCCCATCCGTCCCTTCAGGCCCTTCCACCAGGAGGCTTTGGGTTGGGTGAATCCGTGCTATTCAGCCCAGGCCATCCTAACACTCGCAGGGTTCAGTTAGAGGGAGCAGCTGCACAGTAAACATGGATTTTTTTTTTCCACACTCCGGTAGGGCCTCCCGGCCTTGCCCCAAGGAGTTTTCTTTTAGAACAGACGCTTCCCTGTGCACTCCCTGCCAGAGGGTCCTTCTTACAATTTACAGCGAGATGGACTTTTAGGCCTGATCTCCTTTAAGGGCAAAGGGGATCCCTGCAGGAGAACAAAGACCCGAGAGCCTGCTCTGCTCCCTAGGTAGGCCAAGCGCCAGTGACGGATCCTGCTGCAAGAGACTCTGAGGGCAGAGAAGCTATCCAGACTTAAATTTAAAGCTTTTTTTGGAACTTAAGAGTAGTGGGGAGGTTTTTCGATTTCCCCCCCTTCCCCACTGGGATTTCAGTACAGGATTAACAGCCCGGGGTCCCCAGCCTTTCCCACAAGGAGAAATCACCTGAAGTAAGAGCTGAGGAATAAAACAAAACAGTATAACCAAAAGGAAGAAAGTACAAGGAAAGGAGATCCCATCCGGATTTCCACCTAAGGAATCCGGACAGCTAGATGTCCACACAGGAATTTTTGTCGTTAAAAGGGAACCCTCTCATTAGGATTCCACGGGACAGCCGCTGGGAGAAAAAGCGCATTTAAAATCACTGTGGGCTCTACCCAGGGGTCTGTAATAAGGACATTCACCTGCAACTACAGTCAGATGTACACTCATCATTTTGGACAATGGATTTTATTTAAACTTTAATAATCAGTAAACTTACAGCCTCTCGCCCCTTGAGAAGCGCTTAAAGGTACAGCACAAACTGGCAACCATCTTTTCATTGCATTTCGGGAATTTAAAACAAGATAGGAAAAGCAACATGAAATTTCTCAGGGGAGGGGGGGGGGGAGCAATCTCCCTCTCCCAGGCAGGTGGCTACCATTAGTCAAACTGGTGCCAGCCACCATTTGCCTCTCCCATGTGACAGGAGGACCACCCAATGGCACCAGTAGCCCCGTCACAAGGTAGGGGCAAAGGGCAGCCAGTGCCATTTTGACTAATGGCAGCCGCTGGCCCGGGAGCGAGAGGTCATTCCCAAGCCCCCCCCTGCTAGACCACCACGGTGAGTCCTGGGGGAGTTGGGAGGGTGGGCAGGGGGGTGTCCGCTGGTGAGGGGGGGGCTCAATATTGTAAAAAAATGGGAAGGGTTGGGGTGGGTTCTGGGTTTGTTTGTTTTTTTAAATGAAACTGGGAAATGAAAACAACAAAAAAAAAAAACCAACAATCTGGGTGTAAACCCAAAATGGCTTCCCCCCCAGACCGGAAAACAAAAACGCAGCAAAGGTTTTGTAGGCTTCCACCACTAATGAGTCCTGCTTCATGAGCCTCCTCAGTTTGTGGGTAGCTGACTCTCCAGGGAAGGAGGATGGATAATAAGTAAGGCTATTTCATCCTTCTGACTATGGAGAGCACAGTTTATAGGAAGCAAACATGCTTTTCTCTACTGACAAGCAGGGCTCAATTAGCCATGACGGGGGGAGTCCCATGCAGATGACTGCAGTGGCTGATCATGTATTAAAAAGCAACCCAGCTCTCCCGTGGAAAGTGGCCTACTCAGTGAATAGATTATGCAAAACTACTTTCCCATAATTACTCTGGAGAGATTGTCTAGACCAGCAGCTCTCCATGTCGAGACGCACTGGTGTACTGCGAGATCCTGGGAGATGTGTCATAGAGCCAACAGCTCATCAGCCCGGGCAGGAGTTGGCCAACGTCCTCTTCCTGGATGAGTGGGAGGCTGGCGGGAGAGGTGATCTTTTATTCTGCATTTGGTGAAAGTCGATCTGTCTATGTTCTGCATGTGTGACTGAGGAGAGGTATTATACAAGCATGTAGAGATTTGTATAAGTTTAATTGGTTGTATTTTCTCAATAGGATATGCATTGGTGGTGCACGGCTGCCTTTTCATAGGTAGGGCTATTGTTTGGGTCCTTGGGATAAGTGCTGCTATGGTATGGCAGGTTTGCTATACACGTGATGAGTGGAGGGGGTTTTTTTTAGGTTTTGTATTATTTTACAATGTGCCTGGTAGTAGAGGATATTCTAATTGATTCTGATGTCATCTCAGTAACAGCAGAATATCTTTTTTGTATGTTGAGTTCTATGGGAAAATGTCCTAGTTCTGCTATACACCCATTGTTGGGGAGTCAAGAGATTCCTGTGGATGCAGCTATGTTTACATTTAGCCCCACGATGGTCATCTGTTTAGTGTGTTCCAGCAGAAAGAAAAAAGACTGAGACAGTAGTGGGATGCAAAGATGACCAAGTTGCAGCTCTGCAGATGTTGCTGATAGAAACTGATCTCAAATGAGTGACAGAAGTAGCTATGGCTCTGATTTTATGAGCCTTGACAGAGTCTGAGATTTGAAGTCCCACCAGTGCATAACAGTGCTCTGTTCAGTCTGTTAGCCAGTTGGAAATGGTGCATTTTATAACAGCTACTCCCATTCTCATAAGACCAAAAGAAACAAAAAACTGAGAAGTTTGATGAGGCTGTATTCGACTTAGGTAGTAGGCCAAAGCCCTTTTACAGTTCAATAAAGGGTTTTTCACCCATATGTGCATGAGGCTTTAAAAAGAGCACAGGCATAATAATGCATTGATTGATGTGAAAAGTGCTTTAGGAAGAAACAGGATGAGTGCGAAGCACCACGCTGTTATGGAAAAACTGAAAGTACGGTGAGTAAAAAAAATCATGGCCTGAAGCATCGAGAAATAGTACTTTCCATGTCAGGAACTTCAAGGAAGAGGACACCACAGGCTCAAACTGAGGCTTCATGTGCTGTGTTAGGACCAAGTTGCGATCCCAGGGAACGGCAGCTTAGTGTGTAGCAAGCCCTTTAGGAATCAGATTCCAAGGGATAGACTGAGATGGGCTTGCTTTCCCTCTGCATGTAGTAGGCAGTGATAGCATTGAAATGGATTCTAACTAATGAGGAACTGAGGCCGGAAGATGAAAAGTACATTAATCATTCAAATAAGTCCTTGAGTCATAAGGAAGCTGTTTTACACCATGAGGAGAACCATTTCCATTTGAAGACAGTTATAATTAGTGAGGTTTGGGTGGACCCTTGGACACTGTGGCAGTTGACCACGCCCATAGGGGGCAGTCCCGTGAGGGGCCACAGGTCAGGCTCAGCTGAGGACACACAAACACAGAGATTGATCTTTTATTAAACAGTGTGGTGTAACCAATAGAGGTGGCAGTGATGAGTAGTTGAAGTAGCCCGGCTGGGCTAGTATCCCTCAGGCGCGGGGAACAGCGACTCCTCCGGTAGCAGTGCTGTAGTGGAAAGAACTGAGAATAATGAGTACAGTGGAATATGCACAAGCCCCAGTATGGAGAAACCCAGGATAGGAAGAGCAGGCCCTTGAGGAGCGAGTACCTGATCCCTGAGAGCTGAGAGGCTTGAAGGTAATGTACTCACACAGCGGTTCCACGTAGGAGATGGCACTAGGGCTGGAACGGAGGCAGGCCCTCAAGGAGCGAGTACCTGATCCCTGAGAGGCTTGAAGGTAA
Source organism: Rhinatrema bivittatum (assembly GCF_901001135.1). Classification (NCBI taxonomy): domain Eukaryota; kingdom Metazoa; phylum Chordata; class Amphibia; order Gymnophiona; family Rhinatrematidae; genus Rhinatrema; species Rhinatrema bivittatum. The sequence goes on from NC_042617.1 coordinate 576,994,632, forward strand.
TGCACTCACACAGCGGTTCCACGTAGGAGATGGCAGTAGGGCTGGATCGGCGGCAGGCCCTCGAGGAGCGAGTACCTGATCCCTGAGAGGCTTGAAGGTAATGCACTCACACAGCGGTTCCACGTAGGAGATGGCACTGGGGCTGGAATGGAGGCAGGCCCTCGAGGAGCGAGTACCTGGTTCCAGGGAACAGCTCTGAGGTGGAGATGGTAGTACTCACTGGTGTTGAAGATAGCGAATCCTTCCAGGCAGAAGAGAAGGTATGAGCAGGCAGCGAGTCAGGGAACATGGGCCTTCGAGGAGTGAGTACCGGTTTCCTGATAGCGACCTGAAAAGCAAGTGAGGCCCCCGAGGAGCAGGCACCCCGTAAGCATTAAGAGTCCAATAGAAGATTGGAGGCAAAGTAGCTGGGTACGGAGAGCAAATCCCATCCACAGGATTTCCCTTGCTAACTCAAAGGCTAGCAAACATCGTAGGCTTTAAATATCAGGGCAGTGTGACGTCATCACAGGGGGACGTCCCTGAGGTTCACGCCAAGTAGGAAATAAGAGTGAGGGCTGGGCGGTGCACGCGCCCTAAGGTACAGACAGAGCATGGCGGGAGGGAGCGCCCAAGCCTGTCCAGGGACGCTGGAGAGGACGGTAGGCAGCTGCCACAGCAGCCAGGCATCCATCAACAGCAAGAGGAGGTGCAAGGAAAGAAAAGTAGGCGGAGTGAAGCCATCGGGAAGGGACGATTGCAACAAAGACACATGACCTCTTGGTAGATGGTTTCTTGGCAAAAATAAGGACGTCTTCTATATCCCTGGAGAGTGCTATAGAGGATACTACTGAGCACGCAACATCCATGCTGTCAGATGGAGGGCCCTGTAGGTTCAGATGGAGTAGATTATCTTTCTCCTGTGTCAACAATGCCAAGTTTGTTCCCAGGTGGATTGACAGACGAATCAATAACCTGATGAGGTAAGAAAATCAGCTTTGTCTGGGCCAGGCCAGTGCAATGAGGATGTGGCAGGCTCCACCTTTGAGTACCATCCTTGCCACCAATGGAAGAGGGATGAAGCATAGAGAAGTCTTGCAGTCCAAGGGATTGAGAAGACATCCTGAGCAAGACACTTGGGTAGATGAAACAGAACATTTTTATTTTCTTGTTTTCCTCCCTGGAGAACAGGTTGAACGCAGGTGTTGCTGAGAGGTCAAAGAGGTAGTTTGCCACAGATTGGTTCAGTGACCACTCATGAGGAAGGAAGATCCAGCTGAGGTGGCCCATAAGAATATTTGCCATTCCTGGGAAATACACCACTTTCAGCAATGCTCCATGGATGATTATCCAGATCCAAATTAGCTGGGTGTCTTGGCAGAGGACTCAGGATCAGTGGCATAGCCAGAACTGATTTTTTGGGTGAACACAAGGTTAACATGAGAGGACTGTAGACATGCAGGTCTGAGACCTACTAGTTGTATTTTTATTGATAAATAATGCTATATATTGCACCCTACAATGGCTTTCTAAGTAGTTTGCAGCAGCAATTATGCATCATGCATGAAACTTTTAAAAACATTTTACCTCAATGATTTCAAGTACTTAACAGCATTAAAAATTCCTTATTAAACTGTATTAATTTATTTTATATTTATTGCAGTTTATAAATGCACAATTGCATCATGTAAAAAACAAAAAAAACCAAACATCCGATCAATCATGTAATAAAATAAAATCAATGTACTATTTTGTGAATCCTCTTTGCAGAAAGTAAAAAATCATCATAACTACAATAAAATAGCATTAATCATCAGAACGTTTTGATCAATTACATATTGTTAAGACGGTATATAAATATTTTAAATAAACAGATGCAGAGCAGAGCTAGGACAATTCACATTATAACCAACATGAAAAAAAATATTCAAATTCTGGTGTTAACTGAGCAAAAAATATCCCTCCACTGCTAAACATTTTGTGAAGTCACAAACTCTTGCAAAAAAAAAAAGAGACATCTAGACCTTTGCGCACTGACTCTCAGGACTCAAATAACAGTAAGCTTATGAAAAAGCAGTAATGCAAATACTACACCAGGCCCTAGAACATTAATACACCACCTACTGGAATAACAGAACAAGCTGGACTACTATAGAGAAACTTCACACTGGGGGAAATACTGCACTTCAGTCACACACAAGTAAAAGTCAGTCTCTATTTTGCCTAATATAGGGGCCGATGCATTAAAAACATGGAAAGCGGGTGCTGAAAAGTCAATGCCCACTTTCTTAACGTGCGTACGGCGCCCGCAAGTGGGGTGCCATGCTATACCCAAATAAGGGGATCGCGCTAGCAAGGAGGCGCTAGGGTCGTTTGCGCGACCTTAGCGAGTCCTTGCTAACACGACCCCGCCGCGGCTGCCGGTTATGAAAACCGATGCCGAGTTTACTGGTGTCGGTCTTCATAACTCAGCAGTCTGCTTTTCAGTGCTTCTTTTACATGCGCTCAGCTATTAACGCCTGCTCCAGGCTGGCATTAATATCTGAGAGCAAAATATGCATCTGAGACGCACACTTTTTTTTTTTTTAATGCGGAGTGAATGAGTAATAGCCTCATTCACGTGCATTTGCATGTGATGAGCGCTATTGCATTCACTCTGCGTCGGACGCACGTTAAAGAGTCGCTAATCCCCCATTGCATGCTAGAGAGAAAGTTTCTAGATGAATAAATGACTGCTGCATGGAGCAGTTGACCCAGGAAATGACGAGGGAGGGGGATTTTAGACCCAGTTCTTAATGGAATGCAGGATTTGATGTGAGAGATAAGAGTAGTGGGGCCGCACAATAACAGTGATCCTAATGTGATGAAATCTGAGGTAATGACTGAAGGAAGAACATTAGCAAATCTACTGCTCTAGCATTTAACTTTCAAAAGGGAGACTTTGAGAAAATGAGGAAAATAGAAAAAGCCTAAAAGTTGAAGCTAGAAGATAAAGAATTTACATCAGGTGTGGACATTTTTTAAACATACTATCTTGGAACACCAGACCATGGTTAAAAGGTGAAGTGAAAGAGGATATTTTAGCCAAAAGAACTTCTTTCAAAAACTGGAAAAAGGATCCAACTGAAGAAAATAGGAAAAAGCACAAGCATGGACAAATTAGTTGTAAAAGATTGATAAGGCAGGCAAAAAGAGAATTTGAAAAGAAGCTGGTTGTAGAGGCAAAAACTCATAATAAAAACATTTAAAAATATATTTGAAGCAGGAAGCCTATGAGAGAGTTGGTTGGACTGTTGGATGATCAAAGGATTAAAGGGGCTTTTAGGGAAGACAAGGCCGTAGTGGAAAGACTAAATGGATTTTTGCTTTGGTATTTACTGAAGAAGATGTTGGAGAGATACCCATGCCAGAAATGATATTTAATGGTAATAATTCAGAAGAACTGAAACCAATCACAATGAACCTGTTTTGTTCTGTGGACCCAAATGGCAGGAGAACAGCCTTACCTGAGCTCAGAGACTCAATCATAGTCTGGGGAAGTAGCAAACCAGGCAGATCCAAGGGCAGTTCGAATCCAAAGGCAGGTGGCATGAAAGACAAATTCAAAGGCAGGTGACAGGCAAGGCAAATCTAAGGGCGGTCCGAATCCAAAGGCAGTAGAGAGAGTTCGCAGAAAGTAGCACCAGCACAAACAAGCCTATAGCCAAGGCAAGGGCTTGTGCTGGGATGTCAGCCTAAATAGGGAATTTTTCCCATGCTAGGCGCGGGGAGTGTCGGGAAGGATGCCAGTGTGAGGGGAGGAGCGCGGCTGCATCGATTCACATACTGTGCCGGTGCATTCAGGAGATGGTCCTGATTGCGCCGGGAAGCAGGCGGCAGCCTGCAGGTACGGGTCTGGGTCCTAACAGAACCAGGATGATGAGGTAGGGCAGGTTGACAAACTAAAATTTAGCTAATTGCCTGGACCAGATGGTTTACATCCCAGAATTCTGAAAGTACTAAAAAAAAATGAAATTGCAGATGTTACGAGCGTGACCTCCGACGGCTGTTACACTCCGCAGCACGGAGGCGCGGTCATCTCTCAAACGGGGTTGTGAGCCCTTGGCCCACGGCATGACCCAGGGAGGAGCCCCAAGCCACACTGTGGGAGGTGAGCTGGTGCGAGCATGGGTAACAAGGCAAGATGAGGCTGAAGCAAGGACTAGAATACAGGGTCCGACCCTCAACCAGACCTGCACACCCCAGGATAACCAACAACGCAATGTTGATTAATGAACAGTCCTCCGACTGTTCCAAGCCCTTTCAGACCTGCCGCAGGGTACGGCAAAGGGCGGCAGGCCAGACAAAGGACGAGGGCAGACGGAGTCCTTCGAAGACAAGAGACTTTGGACGAAGACTAAGGCACAGACATCATGGACGAGGACTGAAGCGAAGACATAAGAAGGCACAAGACGTAGATGAGGGTCTTGGTAGACTCTCGACGAGACGAAGAACTTGGAAGGCTCTAGACGAGACAAGGGACTTGGAAGAGTCTTAGACGAGACAAGGAATTTGGAGGGTTAAACATTGGCACTGTCTCTCAGGGTGCCCTACACAGACCACCTACACGGGCGGACCCAGTGGGCTGGTCATGGACCCCCCTGTCCCACTGCACACCCTACAGAGCCCGAGGAGGCTGGTCACGGACCACGTGGAAAGCGGGACAAGTGCAGGAAGGAATCCAGCCGAGGCGAGATTCCGATGACGGAGAAACAAGGCTGGGCCTACAGTCATTGCTTCAGCTGCCTGTTGGCAACTTCTCGCTGTTGCAAAGGCAAGGCAGTCAAAAATCTATCCCTGAAAGGGCATCTCTAATAAAATGGTTGCTTATAGGAAAATCAGCATTTCAGCAATGGAAACTGGTCCATTGCCCTAGACACGGACTGGATTATTGCATGCTGTTTGTTTATCTGCACAACCATATCCCTGAATACATTATTGAAAAGGTTGTTGTAAGACTTGAAACACTGGCCATCTTCTCAATGAAGTCCTCTCTGAGGTTCCTAGCTCGAAGCCAAGCCATGCGCCCGGCTGCAATAGCAGTAACTAATGAACAAGCCAAGGCGCTGAAGGAGTCATATGCTGAGCAGAGCAAGTAATGCTGACATTCCTCTATGTGGAGGACTCATGTTCCCATTCCACGGACAGAATTAGGGGCTTCAGTTTTTCCATGCAATCGTGAAGGCAGTGGACCATGTACAGCTGATGGGCATGATGCACATATTCAGCATTGAGCTGTGAAACCCTTTCCTCTGAAAATTATCTAAAAACCTTGGGTCCTTGATTGGTGGGGAACTGGAAAAGAGGCAAGTCTTCTAGGCCCATTTCAGGGCTGATTCAACCACCACTGATCAATGGGGGAGTTGAACCAGTCCAAACCCCAGGAACTGCTGAACTCTATATTTGAGGCTGAATTTACGAGCAGCCAGATGATATGATAATGGAGACTCCCATATTCTATGCAGTAAGTCCCGGGGCTTTCCTGGGAGGCGTGTCGGGGGTGTCACGGCGGCGCGTCATCCGGGGGCGTGTTCCGGCCCAGGAGCGTTCCAGGGGGCATGGCCACGGCCTCCAGATCAGCCCCCAGACCGGAACCTGGCTCGCGGGCAGCCGGCCCGTGCGAGTTACGCCTGCCTAGAGCAGACGTAACTTTGTCGACAAAGGTAGGGAGATGTAGATAGGGCTGGGGGGGTGGGGAAGGTAGGGGAAGGGAGGGGAAGGTGGGTGGAGGTCAAAGGAAAGTTCCCTTCGAGGCCGCTCCAATTTTGGAGCGGCCTCGGAGGGAACGCGCAGCACGAGCAAGGCTCGGCGCCCGCAAGGTGCACAAATGTGCACCCCCTTGCATGCGCCGACCCCGGATTTTATAAGATACGCGCTTATCTTATAAAATCCGGCGTACTTTTATAAAATCTACCCCATAGGGGTAGATTTTAAAAGGGTTACGAGCATAAGTTATGCGCGTAACCCTTTCAAAAACCCCTGCGTGCGCCAAGCCTATTTTGCATAGGCTTGGCGGCGCGCGCAAGCCCTGGGACCTGCGTAAGTCCCGGGGCTTTGCTAGGGGGGCGTGTGTGGGGCGGCGCAATGTTCGGGGCATTCTGGGGGCGTGGTGCCGGCCCGGGGGCATTTCGGGGGCATGGCAGAGGCCTGCGAAATCACTCCTGGGCCGGGGAATCGTTTGGCGGTGGCCAATCGTGGCAGGCGTAACTTTACGTGGCGTGGCGTGGCGTGGCGTGGCGATAAAGTTAGGGGGGTGTGGATAGGGCTGGGGGGGGGGTTAGGTTGGGGAAAGGAGGGGAAGGTGGGGGTAGGGAACCGGCAGCGCGCGCAGGGCTCGGCGCACAAATGTGCACCCCCTTGCGCGCACCAACTCCGGATTTTATAAGATACGCGTGGCTACGCGCGTATCTTATAAAATCCGGCGTACTTTTCTAAAATCTACCCCTATATGTCTTGGCTAATTCAGTCCTGCTTCTCGATGGAGAAATACCTGCTGCACCTGAATATAATTTGCCTTCAGCTAACCAATGAAAAGATATGAGCTAAATCCAAGTAAATCCCTATGGCTGCATTCTGGCACCTGGGCAATACAAGCCATGCTTTGAAGTGGGTAAACTCGAGACAGAATTATATTATTTGCATTCTCTAATTACAGGTAGGTAAACTGACCCACAGCTAGGGAAAGTGTTTTAAGGTCACAGATAGAATATAAATCTGAACTCACGGGCTGCTGAATTCCATTCTCGTGCACTAAAAAAAATCTACACATCTCCTGAAAGTTTTATTTATTTATTTAAATTCTTTTAATATACCGATGCTCGAGACCAAGTCTTATCGTACCGGTTTACAATAAACTAGGGGGTAAACCAGTTAACACTGAAAGCGAAAGTTACATTACAACAGGGAATGTAGAACAGGGCTGTTAGAAAAAGGGATAGATTAATGATTTCTAACTGGAGATGACAGATGGACGGCGCTAGGAACGGACGTTCTCCATTACATCCTATCCTACACAGTACTACAATACTTTAACTCTGCTCTAGACTAGTAGACTAGTCAGTTTTAATGAACATTATTTTCTTGGTATTCCTACTGAAACTCTCCGTTAGGGCTCCAGTAGCTGCCAGCTACTGGAGCCCTAACTCCTTTGCATAACTCCTTTGAAAATTAACTCCAGAATATAATAAAACATATTACTAATTCAACTAGATTACAAATTTAAGATAACAGATAATAAAAATGAAATTATTTTACCCAAATTCAGGCTCATAGCGCCAAGCTTTACAATGATTCCTCAAAGTTAAAAATCCTGCCATTAACCTCATTTCTTTGGGCAGAGTGATACAAAGGGGGAGCCCTATTGCCAGGGAAGCTCTTCTTTGTGTTTGAACCAGAATAATCTTTGATAATGAAGGAGCCTTAAGGAGGTATTACTGGCTGGAATGAAGACTCCTACCTGGGACATAAAGGGGTCAAGCAATCATAAAGATATTTTGAACTCTTTCCCATAAATAGCTTTGTGAACCAAAGTAAGAATTTTAAAGTTCACACTACAACTTATAGGAATTCAGTGGAGGCCCTTTAACATTAGAGTGAGAAGGTCTCTTAATTTTAGCAACTAGAATAGGTACTACAATATTTTGGACTGGTTGAAGATGATGTAGTTGCTTTTTAGGGCAGATCTGCAAAAAGTGAATTTTAGTAATCAGGGAGGTTAATTTTCAAACAACTTTGCTCATGCCTATATATGTATGTATATGGGTCCCTGAAATTCGATATAGTATTTTAGAATCTGCGGATCTATCTGCACAGGTTCCAAAATATGCGAAGCAATCCCCCTAAAGTACCTGCATACTTTCCCAAAGATGCACAATTTCATGCGTATTTGGGAACTTTAGCTCATGCATAATTTTATAAGGGTGCTCACTTCTGGTTTTGCCAGGCTCATTCCATGTTGGCCTTCCAGTAAGACAACCTAATTTTACCACTAGAGACATGGCCAAGCTGGCATCCCTGGTGGTCTAGAATGAGGGAGGAAATCAGTTGGACCATTAGATGACCGAGGGGTTAAAGGGGCTCTTAGGGAAGATAAGAACATTGTAGAAAGATTAAATTAATTCTTTGCTTTTGTGTTTACTAATGAGGATGTTGGAAAGATACTGGTTCCAGAGATGGTTTTCAAGGGTGATGAGTCAGATGAACTGAACCAAATCACTGTGAACCTGGAAGATGTAGTAGGCAGATTAACAAATTAAAGAGTAGCAAATCATCTGGACCAGAAGGTATGCACCCCAGGGTTCAGAAGGAACTCAAAAATGAAATTTCAGATCTATCAGTTAAAATTTGTAACGTATCATTAAAATCATCCATTATACCCTTATTCAATAAACATACACCCAGTTAATGTGACTCCAACATTGCTCTAAGCTTCAACGGCAAGAGGAAATGTGGAAAAAAGGATTTGCAATCACAAAAAAGCAGGGAGTAGCTTGCTTGTTACAGCTGTTACTACCCCAAACCAAATAAGTCTGACACTTCACTTTCAATACATATCCAGCTCTCTGCTTCAACGGCAGGGGAGAAAGTCTGATACTTCACTTTCAATGCATATCCAGCAAAACTCTCTGCTTCAACGGCAGGGGGAATGAAGAAAAGTGGATCTATATATAGACAACAACCAACAAGGACCGAATTACATAGTCTGGGTAAACAAATAAGCATGGGTGTAGCTTGCTTATTGTGGCGGTTACTACCCCTAACTAATTAAGCTAGATATTCACTTAGATGCAGTTCCAACACTGCTCTCTACATTAATGGTGGGGGTTGAAGGGAAATAGAACCAAAAGATTACTAAGAGCCAAGAGTAACAGAAGTATGAGAAAAAAAAAAGTGCAAAGCTTGCTGGGCAGACTGGATGGGCTGTTTGGTCTTCTTCTGCCGTCATTTCTATGTTTCTGTTTCTATGTACCTAAAGACTGGAAGGTGGCCAATGAAAATACAATATTTCAAAAGGTCTCCAGGGGTGATCCGGGAAACTATAGACCCGTGAGCCTGACTTCTGTGCCAGAAAAAATATTTTAAAGATCATAATCACAGAGCATATAGAAAGACATGGTTTAATGGAACAAAGTCAGCATAGATATACCTGAGGGAAATCTTGACTCACAAATTTACTTTATTTTTTTGAAGGAGTTAATAAACATGTGGATAAAGGTGAACTGGTACATGTAGTGTATTTGGATTTTCAGAAGGTGTTTGTTGTGTTCCGCACCCGTGGCAGTCTGCGGGCAAGACCCCCTACCTGACCGTGCCGGCGACCCGCTGCGGCAAGTACTAGGTGAGGAGCCATGGTCCAGTGCTGTTGCTCCCGCGCTTCGGTGCGGGCCCCTGGGGTGACCACAGGGCTGGGAGCGTCCCTGCTCCTCCTGCGCGGCATCTACAGCTTCTCCCCCGCGGCCGGAATCCAAGATGGCCGCCGCCATCTTAGGCGCGAGGCCGCGCATCCTCACTAGATTTAAAGGGACCTGATCCCTTTAACTACATCCAGCTGTCTTCAATGTGCCAGAACAGAGGAAGTATAAAAGGAGGCTTCCTCTGCTCATTCCTTGACTTGGCAACGTCCTCCAACGTAGTCAGGTCTGCTTGCTTTGAGTTCTTCCATGTCTGATCCTTGTCCCTGTCTTGTCTTGGTGTTCCTGGTTCCTGACTTCGGATTGGCAAGCAGTGATTCTCTGGTATGTGACTTCAGACTGGCAAGTGGTGATCCCTCGGTGTGTGACCTCGGACTGGTAAGCGCTGACCCTCTGGCACTTGACCTTGGACTTCTTCTTGACCATCGTCTCCAAGGGCCCATCTAAGTCCCAGCGGCCCGGGTCCCTACGGGCTCCTCCCAGGGGGACCACAGGCTTCCAGGGGTGAAGCTCCAGTCAGCCCTTGCACCGAACGCTCGACTTCTTGACCTCTCAAAGATCCACCTAAGTCCCAGCGGTCCGGGTCCTTACGGGCTCCTCCCAGGGGGGACCGCGGACTTCCAGTGGCAAAGACACACTTCTTTTCCTCGATGTCACGACTCTTCGTCTGCCTCCACAGTCGCTTCTGCTTCAGTGCCGAGGGTCAGCTGGTCACGTCTTCTGTTCCTGCCTAGCCACCCGACGGGAGAACCTACGGATCTTCCTCCTAAGGTATACATCCTCCCTTCAGCCCAAGGGTTCACAAGCCTGAGCATAACAGCGTTTGACAAAGTTCCTCATGAGAGGCTTCTAGGAAAAGTAAAAAGTCATGGGATAGGAGGCAATGTCCTTTTGTGGATTACAAACTGGTTAAAAAACAGGAAACAGAGTAGAATTAAATGGTCAGTTTTCTCAGTGGATAAGGGTAAACAGTGGAGTGCCTCAGGGATCTAGACTTGGACTGGTGCTTTTCAATATATTTATAAATGATCTGTAAAAGAATGTGACAAGTGAGGTAATCAAATTTTCAGTTGATACAAAATTATTCAGAGTAGTTAAATCACAAGCAGATTGTGATAAATTGCAGAAGGACCTTGCAAAATTGGAAGATTGGGCATACAAATGGAAGATTAAATTTAATGTGGACAAGTGCAAGGTGATGAGAGCTACCACCCAGGAAAAAGATCTAGGCGTCATAATGGATAATGCATTGAAATCAGCTCAGTGTGCTGTGGCAGTCAAAAAAAGCAAACAGAATGTTAGGAATTATTAGGAAAGGAATGGTGAATTAAACGGAAAATGTCATAATGCATCTATCGAACTATGGTGAGACTGCACATTGAATACTGTGTACAATTCTGGTTTCTGCATCTCAAAAAAGGTATAGTTGCACTGGAGAAGGTACAGAGAAGGGCGACCAAAATGATAAAGGGGATGGAATGGCTCCACTATGAGGAAAGCTGAAGAGGTTAAGTTTGTTCAGCTTGGAGAAGAGACAACTGAGGGGGAATATGATAGAGGTCTATAAAATCATGAGAGGTCTGGAATGGGTAAATGTGAATTAGTCATTTACTCTTTTGAATAATAGAAGGACTAGGAGGCACACCATTAAGTTAGCAAGTAGCACATTTAAAACAAATCGGATAAAATTCTTTTTTATTCAATGCACAATTAAGTTTTGGAATTCATTACAGAGGATGTGGTTAGGGCAGTTAGTGTAGCTGGGTTTAAAAAACATTTGGATAAGTTCTTGGAGAAGTCCAATAACTTCTATTAAGTTTGTCCACCTTGTAACACTCATTACAATTATGAATGATTTACCTGTAAACTTTATGAACTAGTGATTCTCACATGGAATGATGGTATATAAAACATTTAAATAAATAATCAAGTTGACTTAGGGAATAGTTACTTTTATTACTGGCATTAGTAGCATGGGATCTACTTAATGTTTGGGTACTTGCCAGGTACTTGCAGCCTGGATTGGCCACTGTTGTAAACAGGATGCTGGGCTTGATGGACCCTTGGTCTCACCCAGTATGGCAATTTCCTATGTTCTTATGTTTCCTCAGGGGAGGATATCACAGAACCAACAACATTGAACTAAGAGTATTTTATTCTTAATTCTTTGTATGGATTGAGGATCTCAAGAAGGCCTAGGAGCTGTCCAGCAAGAAGGGAGAGAGTGGCTTAACCAACTGCATACCAGACAGGAGGAGGCTGGAGGTAAGTTCCCTACATGCCTATCAAGGAGACGTCAACATAGTCTATTTCCAGCTTCCATCCAATGCTCCAGTATTGCCCTGCCACTCACCAAAACCCTGCCTGGAAGAAGTCTAACTTGCAGGCACAGGAGATGGACCTTCTTGTTAATGAGATAATGTAGGTCCAGAACATCGTGTATGGGAAGGAGTCAAGGAAAGTGGAATCCTACAGGAAAGATCTGCCATCAACTGAATGTTGTCTTCCATACTAACAGGAATCTGCAAGACCTAAATTACAAATGGTGAGACTTCAGACACAAAGTCAATGATAAGTGTTGCGTTCACCGGCTGTGGCAGGCTTGCGGCCAGGCTCACTGACCCCCAACACCGAGTCCCCAGAGATGGCTCAACTGCCTTGGCAGCAGTGGGCAATCGCCTACGGTGTCTGTGCTCTCTCCATGTTCCCAGGATCCTCCAGTGCCGCTGCGGCCTCCTCTGGGGCTGACCAGACCTCCCCCACGTGCCATGGAGAGACGCCGCCACTTCCTCTTCCCTTGCCCATTGGCCTTAGGCGCGCACACGCACACCTCTCCAGGCTTTAAAGGGGCCGCGGTGGGAAAGCCTCCCATTGCACCAGATGATGACGTCAACCAGCTCCACTATATAAGGCAGGCTCAGACATTCAGAGCCTGTCTTGGCAACTGGTCTCCATGCTTCCCTATTGCGCTTTGTTGCTACTCCTGTTCCAGTACCTGTTCCTGCTCCAGTTGCAGTTCCAGATCCTGTACCTGCTCCAGTTCCAGTTCCTGCTCCTGCTTCTATTCCTGCTTACCTTCTGACTGACTTCCTCGATTTTGACCTTTGCTCGGACTTGACCTCGCCTCTTGCCACCTGTCTTCAACCCTTTGCTCGGACTTGACCTCACCTCTTGCCACCTGCCTTCGACTCTCTGCTTGGACCTGACGCTGCCTCTAGCTGCCAGCCTCAATTCTTTGTCTGGACCTGACTCCGGTTCTTGCTTCATCTTCCAGAATCCTCCTCCTCTGCTGCCACCAGGCACTCTGCCTCTGGACATCTTCTCCAGGATCAACCACGTGGAGGCCCGCCTAAGTCCAGCCGGCCCCGGAACCCAAGGGCTCAACCTGCGGGGAGCGAGGGCTGGTATTGGCGAAGTTCTAATCGGCCTCAGTTTCCTGCTTGGCCTCGCCTCCCAATGCCCATGGGAGCTTCCCCCACGAGTGGCGCCAACATCACCTCAGGCCAGGGGTCCACCTCCGCAACAACAAGTAGTCCAGAATAAGAGCTGAGAGACCTGCCAGCTATGCTGAATAAATGGTCCTTAGCATCATTTCAGAGGCAGAAGCGAGAGAGAGGTGTTGGAGCTAGACACCTCACACTCACAAGGCAAGCAAGGTGAGCAGTGTCTGTAAGTTCTTGCATCTCATAACTATAATAAACGTTCTAATCATACATATATATACACACATGTACATATATTGAGATATTCAATGGTCCAAAAGGCAGATAGGGTATGCAGTCAAGAGCTACCCCATTTCAGTCCTCTTTCTATCCATGCTTGACACCCAAGGAAATGCAAGACTAGGTGTTTGTTGAGTAGCTGGAGGCTATAGAGTGAGGCCCATTGAGCTGTGTTCTATGCCAATAAAGAAGGTCCAGTGAGTGAGAATAGAAAAGTCCAGATAAAAAAATAAATCAGTAATGATAGTTTTTGCACTTTGCCTTTTTGCAGGGGATCAGGCAGAACATCACTCTGATGGGCCCGGACTCAGTGGCTCGGGAAGGGCTTGGCGGTGTACACTGCAGGAAAGCCCTAAGGAAGAGAGCAAGGATGAAGAGAAAGGGTCTGCAGAGTCTGCTGCTTACAAACAGAAGCCTGAGAGGGATGTGGCTACTGATATGGAGAGTCCATGCCCAAATGCAGGGAACCACCTACATTTGAGATTGTGTGGCAAGCTGTTGATGAGGGTGAGATCAAAGATATGAGGCAGCTTTTCTGCTAACGGATGAGGTGCCTTATTTTAGTAGTGGCAGCTCCAGCATAGCGCTCTCTCCTACTGCCAGGAGATGGCGTCAGCACAGCACTCCCTTCTTTGATGGGATTGGCTATAGCACAGCTTGACTTCTGGGCCTTGCATTGGCTGGATTTTGCCACCCCCAAAACTTTGGCACTCTAGATGACTGCCTAGTTTGCCTAATAGAAGCACCAGTCCTGACTACACTCAGAGCATGCCAGGTCAATCAGAACGTGTCTGCCTGTATTTTAAACAGGCCCTAGTATGAAAAGCACATTACTCCAATACTCATGACCTTTCTTAATTACCTATAGTTTGGAGGATCAAATACAAAATAAGGGCCAGATTTACTAAGGATTTTCTCCCATTCTGTGTTTATGGGAATAATACATAGTAAATGAGGCCCTAAGTATGTTAATATTTAAGGTTTGGGGTAGGCTGAATCCCTGTGGATAAGTGCTGTCCTCCAGATTTATAATCCTCCATGGGGGATAAGGGATAATCTGGCTTCCTTGACATCCCTTTTTCCAAAGGTGGCATACCAGCTGAGACCTAAGATAAGGCTTTTTTCCATTGCTGGCCCCATTTTCCCAACAGTCTCCCACAACAGTTACAGTTAACTACCGGTACTAAAACCTTCAGGAAACTGTTGAAAACATATTTACTTCAGTTAGCCTTTTTGTTCGAGGCATCTCAGCCTAAGAACAGCTATATCATTAGCGAGCATGGATAATATGACTTGCTCAATTAAAATAACTCGATCTGTTTTACAGTAGAAAACATTACATAAGGGCAAGCAGATATATCTATTTTGGAATTTTTTGTTGCTTGTATTATTGATTTTATGATTGTATTTCCTTTACTTTCCTTGAACTCTGCTTAGTGCAGGGTAGACCTCAGCCACACTGGTTACACACTGGTGGAAAGACAGTTTTTCGGCCCAACAACAGTAGAAACCTCTCCCAAAGTAGACAAGTTTGTAATGAAATCTTTACACTTTAAAAATCAATAAATTTTCAAAGTTGAGGAACTGTTCAATCACAACACAGTCAAACTTGCTCCAGCCTCTCAACAGAAAATTTGGACCATAAAACTGTTTAGTCTACAAATCTCATTAAATTGCCTGGGGAGATTTGCCCTCCCTTTGCAGTTTAGAGTTTTTTTGCATCTTCATTTTCATACTGATAGAATTTCAGTGATAACGCAGTGCTATTTTCAGTGCTAAACGCTTTAGCATGGCTTTATAAACAAGCAAACAGCATCACTGTTGTCAACAACACTTTGTAAATGATTCCCCAAGATTCCTGATCCTAAGGCATGCCATTTAAAATGTCTGTTATGTAAATTACTCGCCTGAATCACCTTTTAGTTCAACAATAGTTGCCACATGGATCCCTGATCGAGGAGTGGTCAATAACAATGACCTCTTTTTATTTTGTTTTACCTTTGGTTATATTTGTATTTTTATTTTTTTTTTGCATTGCTGTACACCGCTTCGGACGGTGGTATAGAAACTGATTAAATAAAAATTAAATAACCTTCAGCAGTGGTTAGTGCTAGGTGTTCTTCAAAGTGAAAAAGGAAATCTTGAATTAGAGCAGGATGTTACTTTTCTTTCTGTACTCCAGCCTTGGTGCATAAGCCAGTGGAAAGGAACAGAAAGTCAAGATGAGGTTCATGGAGAACATAAGGGATGGGATTTTCTATCCTGCTAAAGTCTGGATAATCCATAAAGGTAAGACATGCTTTTATTGGGATCAAAGGTCAGACCAAATCTCCTTGACATAAGTGGTGTGAGTTCCACTTGTTTTTTTATGGGGCATTAATTGTCTGGATTCCTTCCAAGCTGTGCAAGTGCCACACTGAGACGTAAATTAGAAGGGTTGTCAGTTCTGCATGGAATTTATTTCGAAGTTGTTAAGATCTCTTACTTTATGAATGTGCATTCTCTCTTTTTTTATGTGTCGTTTCTGTTTTATTATAGACTAACAATGATATTTGTGATAAAAGTATTAAAGGACTTTCTTCAGTGACAAAAGTTAGAATACTGCATTTGTACAGCTCTCCTATGATTTAAGAACATAAGAACATGCCATGCTGGGTCAGACCAAGGGTCCATCAAGCCCAGCATCCTGTTTCCAACAGAGGCCAAACCAGGCCACAAGAACCTGGCAAGTACCCAAACACTAAGAAGATCCCATGCTACTGATGCAATTAATAGCAGTGGCTATTCCCTAAGTACATATGAGCCATATGTACTATGTTCTCTGTCTAAAACTCATATTTTTACATACCGTTACAGAAAAGTAGATGAGGAAGTGTGCACAATAGTTTTTCCCTCAAATGACACCATGAGAATGACTTTTCCATTGCCCAAGCAACCCCCAGGTTCTGGGCCCATCGAAATTACCACGAAAGAGACATATTAAAACGGCAAACTTTTCACATACTGAATATGCATTTTACCTTGTTGCTGCTCCACTGCTGAACCCACAGGGAGCAAACTCTTATAGAAAACAGAAGGACTATATACACATAATTTGGTAAATGAAAGTGGGGTCTCTGTAACAGCAAAATAATAGCACACCCGTCAAGGGAACAGCTATTGTGAACAGAAGTTTTGAAAGAATGGTGAGCTCAGTAAAACACTTATGCAGAGCTCGCCAAATTGTTTAGTGAGAAATCATTCCATCAAATAGCTTGGTACCAGTGGTGATTTTGTGCCAAGTTGAGCCAGATCTCTGACCTGGAACCTACTGCGGCCAGGAGCCCGTTCATGCCAAAAGGGAAGGAGGCAGTGCCAGTGGCCTGCACAGACCAAGAGAAGGAGAAAGCTCAGTGGTCCGTATCAGCCAATGCACCAAGAAGTGGTGTTAGCGGACCACATGGGCCAACGGAACAGGACGTGGCATTAGTGGCTTGGGCAGGCCTAGGGGGGAGGAAGCATGTCAGCAAACTGCGTGGGCCGAGGTAGGAGAGAGAGTGGGTCAGCAGCTGGGATAAGTGAAAGGGAAGAAGGCAGCCGCAGTCTCAGCAGTTCAAGTGGGGCCAGAGGGCTGGGCCCTGAAGGAGAGAAAAGCCTGCAAGTGGTAGTAAGGGAGAGACTGCTGGGAAGGGGGGTGTTTGAGAGAAACCCTGCAGCACTGAAAGAAAGGAAGGGGGTAGAGAGAAGCTCAGTATGCTATCATCCCTGGCACACTCGCCCCCCCCGCAGAGACCATCACTCCCCTCCTCTTACCCGGTACCTTTTTTTGGACGCTACTATAACCTGATACCTATCTCCAAGGATCAGATTTCTCCAAAAATGTTAAGAATTCATATGTTCCTTTTTAACTTTCTTAAATGTGTTTATATTCATTTATACACAATATTTAAAGAGCCTTGTACGTGATCCTGCTCTGTAAGAAATGTCTTTCAAAACCTGAAGATTGCAAAACTACAGAACACTACACAATGTACTTCATTCTTGACAGTTACAGTCCCATTTGCCTTTTGAAACAATTGTATTAAAAAAAAGAAAAATGGCCCATCAAATCCCTTTCCATCCCCCATGCTCGCCAGTTTACTTCACTTCCTGTAACCGCAGGGTCTGATTTTTAAAAGCATTTGCACGCTTAAAACTGGGTTTTACATGCATAAATGCACTTTACCCATGTAAGTGGGCTTTTGAAAATTGCTACAAATGTATGCCATTGCATTCAATAGGTAAATGACTTTTGAAAATTGGTGCGATAGTATGTTACATTTGTTTGCAAAACTACTTTGAAAATTCACCAGTCATGTATATTGTTTTTCAAGAGTTTCAACCAGTTTAGAGATGCTGTCATGATTCACAGACGTGTTCTTTGTCAGCTAAGTAGCAGACTCACACATAATTTAGAAACTGAAACACTGAAACAGTGCTGGCAGTGTCCGGCGGTGACAATATATATAGAAACTTTGGACGATCGAGGCTTATATCCCAAGTTAAGTTTTATTTGCATTTTTAAAAACCCTTGAAAAATAATATGCATGACCGATGATTACAACACAGACATAGTCTAGTATAGAGTATAGACCAGTTACTGACTCCATAAATTAGTGGATTATAAAGTCTTTTATATGATGGTCATATAAATACTTTTTGATATCATCACTTCGTCTACTGATAAGGTGAATTCTTTATATTTTTTATAACAAAAAGGGAACACTGTTTTCACTTCACATACTACTAGGACTAGGGGACACTAGAGGTAAATCTTGTCAGATGAATCTGAACAATTTCTTTGTTTGGATGACCAGAGAGTTGGATCAAGGGAGAGTGCTAGGCAGTGGCGTAGCCACGGGTGGGCCTGGGTGGGCAGGTGCCCACCCAACTTAGACCCAGGCCCACCCAACTGGCACCGGAACTGCAAGGCTGTCGCGGGATCCCATCCCCGTGACAGCGAACAAGAGAACCCACGCCTCGCGCGCCATCACGGCACACATGGGGAAGCGCTGCTGCGGCCGTATGGCCAACCGGTCTTCCTGTTCGGGGGGGGGGGAGTGGAAGCGCCGCGCACAGCTTCCACTTCCTCCCCCCAATGCAGGAAGATCAGCTGCCTCTCCTGCTGCCACCGGACTCCTGCTATCTTCGGGCGTCGGGCCGATCTTCCTGCTTGGGGGGGGGAGGAAGCGGACGTTGTACGCTGCGCTTCCGCTCCCCCCCCCCCCCCCCCGACAGGAAGTTCGGCGGACTGTACGGCCCGACGCCCGAAGATAGCAGGAGTCCGGTGGCAGCAGGAGAGGCAGCTGATCTTCCTGCTTTGGGGGAGAAAGCGGAAGCTGTGCACGTGCTTGAATGTGTATGTGTGGATGAGAATGGGAGTGTGTGTGGGTGAAAACTGGAGCCTGGGTGTGTATGTGGGTGAGAATGGAAGCTTGAATATGTGGGTGAATGGGAGCTTGAATGTGTGTATGTGTGGTTGAGAATGGGAGCCTGGGTTTGTGGGTGGGTGAGAATGGGAGCTTGAATGTGTGTATATATGGGTGAGAATGAGAGCCTGGGTTTGTGTGGGTGGGTGAGAATGGAAGCTTGAATATGTGGATAAGAATGGGTGCTTGAATGTGTGTATGTGTGGGTGAGAATAGGACCTTAAATGTGTATATGTATGGATGAGAATGGGAGCTTGAATATGTGTGGGTGAGACTGGGAGCATGGGTTTGTGGGTGAGAATGGGAGTCTGGGTTTATGTGTGTGGGTGAGAATGGGTGCCTGGATGTGCGTCTGTGTGTGCATAAGAATATAAGCCTGGGGAGGGGTGAGAAAGTGAGAACTTGTATGTGTGTCTGCAGAGAATGTGAGCTTGTGGGGGGGGGAGAGCATATGAGAGTGACAGCTTGAGTGTGTGAGAGGGAGTCTGTGAGAGAAAGCGTGTATGTGTGTGTGTGTGTGTGTGTGTGTGTGGAAGGGAAGAAGACAGTAATAGAAGAAAGACACTGAAAAGGAATTAGGAAATGAGCTATAAGGGAAAAAATGGGAAAAAGAGACCAGGACCAACTGATTAGAAAAATACAAAGATCAGACAACAAAGGTAAAAATATATATCTATATTTTGAGATGTTAGCAATTTAAATATAAGCAACACAACCACTCTCTCAAAATTTATGGACAGGTAGTAGCCGTGTATAAAATCGTAATAAGAAGGCTAAAGTACCACAAATCACCGTGAATTATGTTTGTATCATTAAGTAAACCTCATACTTAGGCGTAGATGTGAATGCTATGCTGCATAATTTGGCATTATTTATCAGTAAAAAAAACAACTAGTAGACCTGCATGCCTACAGCCCACCCATGTTAACCTTGTGCCCACCCAAAAAATCAATTCTGGCTACGCCACTGGCGCTAGGCATAGTGTACTTGGATTTCAGAAAGGTCTTTCACACGGTTGCACACAGAAGATATAAATAAATTGCGTACTCTTTGCTATGTACCCTAGAGTGACTGACTGGGTTAGAAACTGGCTGAGTGGGAGGTGACAAAGTGTAGTGGCAAATGGAGTTTTCTCTAAGGAGGGGGTTGTTACACTAGTAGTGTGCCTCAGGGGTTGGTCCTTGGACCGGTTCTTTTTAAAATCTTTGTGAGTGACATAACAGAAGTTCAGAATTCATAGTCAGATAAGCAGTAAATGCAGTGACGTTTTCCCATCGATAAGCAGGGATGAATTAACCATGCTGTCTGGGGATGTCCACTAGGGGGCAGCCTGAATGAAGCTTCACAAAGATCATAGAGCTTTGCTCTGTGTGGCTGCGCAACTGCTCTTCCTTTCCCATGCGGCGCCATCTTCCCTTCAGTCTCTTTTTTTTTTCCGCGTTGCGAGCCGCAAGTGGAGCTTCACAGAGATCGATTGGTTTTTTGGCGATTTTTTTTTTTCGCCGGTTTTGGCGCAACTTCACATAACTTAGCACTTTTACTGCAACCATGCCTCCCCGACTGTCGGGTTTCAAATTTTGCCAGTGTGGCAAAATAATGTCAGCAACGGACAGCCATAACTATTGCTACCTCTGCCTGGGCCCGGAGCACGATCAATCCACCTGCAAGGACTGTGGCCGCATGTCTCCCTGGGCCCAAAGGCAGAGAACTCAAAAGGTCACCTGGCTTCGTGAAGAGGGCTTTGGTTCAGGTGTCCCATCGCTGGAGAGGCGCTCGGCCCTTTCTTCTCCAGGGCCATGCTCTGACACGCTGCATAAGGTTAAAAGAGGTTCTTCTCTGCAGCTCTCCAGTGCGTCGGGGAAAGTAGATCACCCCCCTGAGGTGCCTGCGTGGGCCCGTGCTCCAGAGAGGCACAAAGCATTGGGAGATGCGCCTCATAAACAAAAGAGTGTGGAGTCTAGAGCATTGACGCACACCACTTCAGGCGCCTCCTCAACTCAGGAACCAACGCTGTGTTGGTGGCCAAATCTTCTGACACCCGACACACAGCTGCGTCAAGCGGAGCCGACACATCAGCGCATTGACGCTCTTCCATCCACTTGACGCAGGACACGGCGCAGTCAACGCAGGAAAAGTGGTCGATGCACACGATGCCATTGGACGCCATCCTCCGATGCATCCGATGCCACGAGCTCATGACTCTCACTGCCAAAGAAAGAAGTCGGCACAGGTTGATCTCCAAGTGGGTTCTTCACTGGAAGAGTGGCTCAGCGTGGGGTTTTCTGATGTGGAACCCCTCTCGGACCACTTGTCTTTGAGCTCTTCGGTGCAGGTTTTTTTCTGACCTTTCTTGTCTCTCACCGCAAGCGAACTTCTCCTCAGTTGCAGGAGCCCCTATGGAAACAGCGCAGGGCTTCCAATGTAGAGAAGCCCACAACGTACCAAGTACGGGTGCCACTTTCGGACATCTTACAGGTAGCAATCTCCACCAAAGGCCATGGGAGGCAGACCATAGAAGGCAAGGCTTCCCTGGCATCTCATGCCATATCCCAGATCCCCCAAATACTTATTTATTTATTTAGGTTTTTTTTTTGGTTTGTTTTTTTTTACTTCCTTAGTTCTTCCACAATTTCGGGGATGATGCCACATATCCTTCTGGCCCTCCTCAGAACAACCTTCCGTGGCCATATAGGTTGCTGTCACAGTCTCCCAGCAAGGGTTTACCAGTTCGGTGCCAAGTTGAGCATCCGCCTTCATCTCCGCAATCAGAACCAGAGGATTTCCCCCTTCTTCCCCAGGATCCTCCACGGGCATCCTCAGACCCCCCTGAGGACCAGCCGGAACCCTCCTCTCCACCAGAACACCTGTCTTATTCTAAATTTGTTGAGAAATCAGGGGTTCATCTTGGAAATGAGACAAAGAAGATTCTGTATCCTCGCACAGAGATACTGGGCATACTCAAAATCTTGGAGGCTCCAACTAAGCCCATCGCTTTACCATCCCATGCAGTGATGGCGAAGGCTTGGAACTTTCCTTTCTTGGGTCAACCCACCCCAAGGAAGACTGACCTGAAATTCAGGATGCATATTACAACACAGTGCAGCTACCACATGCCTCATAGAGCCACAATGAAGCAAGAAAACTCACCTTCACTCCAATACCCCGCTGGGCAAAGACTGTAAATAACTGGATGACTTTGGAAAAAGGGCTTACCAGGCATGCATGTTGTTCGGATTCGTGGGTTTCATGGATCCTTGGCCCGAGGTGAACGTTGATGCTACCTGAGGGGTGGAGCCCCACAGGTCCTCACTGTTGGGAGGCGAGGTCAGCTGCAGCAGGGACACAACTGAGTTCAGCAGGGAGAGGATGTCCTGCATGATCGCACTACTAGGCAGGACTGAAGATACGATGTACCAGAGATGGAACCTCCAATGCAGAGGTGTGCTAGGTAGGCACCTGCTATGGACTATTGATGAGGCCTTTGAAACGTAAGCCTAAATGTCAAAGTGGGGGCAATAGCCACTCAAAGGCTGGCCTGGCTGAGAGCTCGTGCCATTCAAGAGGATGTCCACGAGAAGCTCGCTGACTTGCCATGCAAAGGTGACAACTTGTTTGGAGACAAGCTGCAGGAGACAATCTCCCAGTTAAAAGAACAGAATGTGGCAGTCCTCTCTCTCATGTCTCTAGGGGAGCTTCGGAAGGCAGGTAGGCGGTAATCTCATAACTGCTGTCGAACCTACCTTTGGGACTAACCCCGCATACCGCCCTCCAGCCTACCAGGCCAGGGCAGGGCCTTGCCTGCCACAAGCCACCAAACCCAAGAATCAGCAGGGTTTTTGAGGGAGGCAAGGCTGCCTTTACCACCACCAGTGGGAGGAAGAATATCACTTTTTTACGACACTTGTGCTGCGATCACTTCAGACTGTTGGGTACTCAGTATTGTCAAGAAAGGCTACTCTCTTAATTTCAGAGACAAGCCCAACCTACCGCATCTGGTCTGGTCCCCGGGGTTCTGCTGCCAGGCACACTTGCTTAAGGTTGAAGTGCAAAACCTTCTCCAACACCACTCCATCCAGCAGGTTCTAATCCAGTAGCAGAACAAAGGCTTTTACTCCCAATACTTCCTCATCCCCAAGAAGAAAGAGGGCTCTGACCCATTTTGGGCTTGCAAATTCCTGTGGAAGGAGAAGCTCAAAATGACATCTTTCAAGTCTATTCTGCCCTTCTTGCAGCCCACCTGCAGCCCAACGACTGGATGTGTTCGCTGGACCTCAATGATACTTACTCCCACATTATGATGCACCCTGGGTCCTGGCGTTAACTTTGTTTTCAGGTCAGTGCCCAGCATAACCAGTACAAAGTCCTCCCCTTTGTACCCTTGTCTGTGTCCAGAGTTTTTATGAAATGTTTGGTGGTAGCGGTGGCCCACTTACGGAGGAAGGGAGTTCAACTTTTTCCTTACCTCGACGATTGGTTGCTCATAGCGCCAAGTACGGCTCAGCTGCACCAGCATCTAGTAGGGATGTGAATCGTTTTAGGACGATTAAAATTATCGTCCGATAATTTTAATATCGTCTTAAACCGTTATGGAACACAATACAATAGAGATTCTAACGATTTATCGTTATAAATCGTTAGAATCGTGAGCCGGCACACTAAAACCCCCTAAAACCCCCCCCCGACCCTTTAAATTAAATCCCCCACCCTCCCGAACCCCCCCCCCAAATGACTTAAATAACCTGCGGGTCCAGCGGCGGTCCGGAACGGCAGCGGTCCGGAACGGGCTCCTGCTACTGAATCTTGTTGTCTTCAGCCGGCGCCATTTTCCAAAATGGCGCCGAAAAATGGCGGCGGCCATAGACGAACACGATTGGACGGCAGGAGGTCCTTCCGGACCCCCGCTGGACTTTTGGCAAGTCTTGTGGGGGTCAGGAGGCCCCCCCCAAGCTGGCCAAAAGTTCCTGGAGGTCCAGTGGGGGTCAGGGAGCGATTTCCCGCCGCGAATCGTTTTCGTACGGAAAATGGCGCCGGCAGGAGATCGACTGCAGGAGGTCGTTCAGCGAGGCGCCGGAACCCTCGCTGAACGACCTCCTGCAGTCGATCTCCTGCCGGCGCCATTTTCCGTACGAAAACGATTCGCGGCGGGAAATCGCTCCCTGACCCCCGCTGGACCTCCAGGAACTTTTGGCCAGCTTGGGGGGGGCCTCCTGACCCCCACAAGACTTGCCAAAAGTCCAGCGGGGGTCCGGAAGGACCTCCTGCCGTCCAATCGTGTTCGTCTATGGCCGCCGCCATTTTTCGGCGCCATTTTGCATGGATCTCTTCGCCCTGCATGGATCTCTTCGCAAAAGTGTTCAAACGGGAAGGTGGACAGCTTTGGCTCCATCTACCCCAACAAGGAGAGATACGCTCCAGATGCTTTTCTCATTCTATGGCCGAAGGGTCTGTTCTACGCTTACCCTCTGATTCCTCTTCTGTCAATGACAGTTCAGAAGTGTATGGCAGATGTCGCAGATCTCATTCTCATTGCCCCAGCATGACCCTGGCAGCCCTGGCATGCCTAACTAGTGAAACTGTCCATGATTCCTCCGATCCCTCTGCCCGACAGGGTGGACCTACTGACTCCGGACGATGGCACCTTCTCTATCCCATGCATTCCTCCCTGCATCTGACAGCCTGGAGGTTGGGAGAGTGGTATTGAACTGCTAGCAGGATGTCCTGGAGTCATCTAGGAAGTCATCTACCAGGAGGAACTATCAAGGTAAGTGGATAAGGTATTTAGCCTGGTAGAGTCAGAAGGTAGACCCCTTTTCCTATTTGCTGTAGCATTTAATGGGATACCTACAATCCTTATATAAGAGGTGAGGTTGGTGTCAGCAACCCTATGGGTTCATCTATCGAAAGACGCTCAATCAAGCCTGAAACATAACACTTTATAACTAAGATAATTTTTAGTTTCTCCTTCATCTATTAAGTTATAAGCTATTTTACCCATGTATGCTGTTCCAAGTTTTTAAGTCCCTGTTCTATGTAACTTGCACTCTTCATGCATGTCTTTTTCAGTTACAATGTAAACCGAGCAGATATGCAAATTCTGCATGAAGCCCGGTATATAAAAATGTTAAATAAATAAATAAATCTAAATGCTAAAGTTGCTTACCATAACCTGCACAATGGCCTGCCAGTCTCTCACCATCCATTGATCTCACACTTCATAAGAGGGCTTATTCACTTACACTCCCCGATGACAAAGCCACCAGTGCCATGGTACCTACTCCTCAATCTCATCTTAGAACAGCTTATGCTGCCCCCATTTGAGCCCCTGTACAGTTGTCACATGAAGTATCTCATGTGGAAAGTGCTTTTTCTGGTGGTACTGACCTCGGATAGGCAAGTTAGTGAGCTGCAGGCATTGGTTCACTATTCCCCGTACTTGCAGTTCTACCACGATAAATTAACATTATGGACTTACCCCGCTTTTCTACCAAAGGTGGTCTCATCTTTCCTCAATCAAACCATAACTCTACCAACATTTTTCCCTAAACCAAACGTCAATGAGCGGGAGCGTTTGCTCCACACGCTGGACTGAAAGCGAGCCTTGGCTTACTACGAGCATCGGACACACTCAAATGGGTTCTCAGCTATTCGTCTCTTTCAACCCGAATGGTCCAGACCTTCCAGTTGCCAAGTAGTCTCTATCCAATTGGATATCACAATGCATATGTTTCTGCTACTTAGCACAAGCAGAAACCCTTACAAGCAATCCAAAGGCTCATCAAGTGAGAGCATTGGCCATTTCTGTTGCCCCAACTTCATAATGTATCATTGCTGGACATTTGCAAAGTGATCATGTAGTCATCATTGCATACCTTCACGTCGCATTATTGCCTTGATCAACCAACTTCTTCAGATGCAGCCCTGGGCAAAGCAAGGCTTCTCTCACTTTCCAAGACATGAAGCTGTCCATGGTAACACAGCTCGAGCGGTTGGTCTGTCAGGTGCATAGTCAGTACCATGCTTTGATTTGGAGTTACCGCTCTTGTTCGCTAGTTGGGGACTCCCAGATAGCATGGCTAATTCATCCCTGCTTATTGACAGGAAAAAAGCAAGTTTGCTTACCGTAAATTGTGTTTTCCATACATAGCAGGATGAATTAGCCATGCTGACCAGCCCGCCTCCCTGGAAAGCCTCGGAAACTCATGCTTCGGAAAATCAGCTTTAGTACGAACTGAAGGGAAGATGGCGCCACTCGGGAAAGGAAGAGCAGCTATGCAGCCACACACAGCAAAGCTCTGTGATCTTTGTGAAGCTCCGTCCCTAGTGGACGTCCCCAGACAGCATGGCTAATTCATCCTGCTGTCTACGGAAAACACCGTTTACAGTAAGCAAACTTGCTTGATCAGATGCATCACTATAAATGATATGTTGATAACATTTTATACATATTTTTAGAAAAATCACAGTTAAACATTTTGGTGGGATTAGCAGAACGTGTTACTACTCAATTACTTATTAAATGTTTTAAATTGTTGAATATTTCTTATTTTATGCAAGATACTGTTTTGTTATACTTACTTATACAGTATTGTGTACTAATTAAGGCGTGGAGGAGTAGCCTAGTGGTTAGAACAGCTGGCTATTATCCAGGAAAACCAGCGTTCAAATGCCACTGATGCTTCTTGTGACCTTAGGCAAGTCTCTTCCTCAGGTACAAGCTTAGTACCTGATTCACTAAGGGTTTTTCCCATAGGCACAAAATTGGAAGAAAGCCTTAATGAATCTAGTCCTTCACTTTTAAACCCTCTGGGGATATGGAAATACTTACAGAACCTGAATGTAATCCACTTTGAAATGCCCCCCCCCCCCCAAAAAAAAAAAAAAAAAAAAAAGCAGGAAGGATTGTTGAGAAAGGTTTGTATTTTTGCCAAAGATACCAAAATCTGTAACAGGGTGGACAGCCAGGAAGGAGTGGAAAACATGAGGAGGGATCCAGCGAAGCTTGAGGAATGGTCTACGGTCTGGCAGCTAAGATTTAATGTTAAAAAATGTGGAGTAATGCATTTAGTACACAAAAACCCAAGGGAAAGATACAGTACTGGAGGTGAAATTCTTCTAAGCACAAAGGATCTGGGAGTCATTTTATCTGATAAGGTGGCCAAACAGGTAGATAAAGCAATGGTAAAAGCCAGAGAGATGCTTGCCTGCATAGGGAGAGGAATGGGGATATTGCCCCTGTATAGGTCCCTGGTGAGACCTCATTTGGAATCCTGTGTACAATTCTGGAGACCGCACCTTCAAAAAGGATATAAATAGGATGGAGTTTGTCTAGAGGGTGACTACTAAAATGGACCATGATCTTTCTTCTAAACTATTAGAGGGTAGACTTAAAGATCTAAACATGTTCACCATGGAGGAAAGGTGAGATAGGGCAGATGGAGACATGCAGATATTTGAAAGGTTTCCATGCACAGGAGGTGAGCCTCTTTCAAAGAAAAAAAGGCTCTAGGACGAGGGGTCATGCAATGAGGGTGAAAGAAGATAGACTCGGGAGTAATTTTAGGAAATATTTCTTTACAGAGAGGGTGGCGGATGCATAGAATAGCCTCTCATTGGAGGTGGTGGAGATGAAAACAATATCTGAATTCAAGAAATCATGGGATAAATACAATGGATCTCAAAGGAAGAAATAGAAATTATAATGCTAAATTAATTGGAAGGATGGGAGGACCAGATAGGCCATATGGTCTTATTCTGCTGTCATGTTTCTGTGTTTCTAACATGCATGGAGCGGGAGTTACTAACTTAAAAAGCTTGCTGGGCAGACTAGATGGACCACTTAGTTCTTTTTCCATCATCATTTATTATATTATTATATCATAACTTTTCGTAGTTATTGATTACATTTGTTTGGTTAATAACTATGATGTGATGTGTAAGATGTGCTATATGGTTGGAGGATTCAATTTTTCATATTGGGCTGTGAAATTGAATGGGTCCTTGTCTATATGTAGGGAACAGGGAGAAAACTGGTATATGTGTTGAGCGATAATGACTTACATGGTTATTTATCAAAGTGCATTATGGAGTTTTCACATGTAAAAAACTCCTTAACGCATGCGAAAAGCACCATAACACATGGTGTGATGCAAATTTTTTAAAAGGGAGGGATTGGGGAGGAGTTGGGGGCGGGAATTCTGTAAAAGTGGGCTGGCTTCGCAAAATGCAAAGCCATAACACATGATATCATACAGTTTTAATGCGAGAGAGAGAGAGTGCGAGAGAGTGCCTCTGGAGGTGGCAATTTATGCTACTATAGGAGGCCCACCTAGTAACTCGAGGTGAGATTTAGGTAGTAGTGTAGGGCTTAGGGGCCACTTTTACATGCAGAGTGAGACTTACGAACAGAACATTCTTGTGAAGATTTGATGTCCTTCGGAGTGAGGAAACTCACACAAAGATGAGGTTTATACAGTGTTGTCTCAACCTAGCTTGATGTTACCCAGGTAGAGAGTCCATCAAGCTAGGTTGAGAGAACACTGTACATATGTCATTGTTGTGTGAATTTCCTCACTCCAATGAACATCAAATCTTCACAATTCTGTTCGTACGTCTCACTCTGCATGTAAAAGTGGCCCCTAAGCCCTACACTACTACCTAAATCTCACCTCGAGTTACTAGGTGGGCCTCCTATAGTAGCATAAATACGGTAGCTAACTACTACAAAGGCCTTGTAGGCGCGCTCTCTCTCCCTCTCTCCTCCCCCCCCCCCCCCCCCCCGTGGTGAAATGAGTACTTTGCAGGTATGTAGGTATTACCACAAAGTGCAAAAAGTTAGCACACTTTGGGGTAGATCTTCAAACCTGTGTGCAGGTGTAGATTTGTTCACACAACTCGGTACGAACAAATCTGCACCTGATTGTATAACATGCGCATGCTGCTGCGGGCATGTTATAAAATTCAGGGTCAGCGCACACAGGGGGGTGCACAATTGTGCAACTTGCGCAGGCTTCCTCCAAGGCCGCTCCGAAATCAGAGCGGCCTTGGAGGGAACTTTCCTTCTGCCACCCCACACCTTCCCCTATCTAACCTGCCCCCAAACTCTATATAAAACCCTCCCCTACAGTTATCGTTGAAGTTACATAACTTGCGCGCGCTGGCCAGCTGCCGGCACAGCGTCTGTTCCCGAGGCCTCTGGCCGGCGCCTCACCCACGGCCCCAGAACGCCCCTTTTTCGAAGTCCCGGGACATATGCACAGTCCGGGGCTTGCGCGCGCGCTGCCGAGCCTATGCAAAATAGGCTCGGTGCGCGCAGGGAAAGATTTTCTCGGGTTACGCGCGTATGTTACACACGTAGCCTTTGAAAATCTGCCCCTTTGTCGTAATGCCTATGCAAAGCACTAAGGTAACACACATTGCAATAAATAGGCTATTATCATAAAACACACCCCTTTTTCTATCGCATGTGATATTTGATAAATCTAGGCCTTAGTTTGTGGGGAATAACTGCATGAATGAATAGGGATTAACCCTCTGATGATTCAAGCCATAATACATAAGCTAAAATTTTGTGAAATAGGTTTGGTAAATCTAATTTAGCATACAGTGGTATATGGCTATGTTCTGTTTTCTTCTTTTTTCATGTCTTTTTTTTTCTTTGTTGATTTAATTTCAGGCTCCAAGTAACAACAACCATAGGCTCCTCATGGCAGCTGTCTAAGCATTTGAAAATGAAGATAATTCACTTTTACAAAGCAGGGGAAGACTATACAAAACTCTCTAAATTCTTCCAGCTAGTAATTTCAATTGTCAGAAACAATGTTAAGACATAGAAGCATCTTGTATGGTATTGGCCGAACAGTTCAATTTTGATTCATCATTCTAAAGCATTTTGTGCCAGAAACTTTCAAGCCTAGCAGTGTTTTGATTTATGTACTTTAGACAATTACTTTAGTGATGAGGTTATAAAACATGTTTCCTTAAGATGACTGTCCCATGCAGAGCATTGTTGCATAAGCAATGCTGCACAGTGGACTCATGGACAGTTACTCCAGAGTCAGCTAAATTTTTTAGCAGGTCGACTGCAATGATCTGTAGGCTCTGTTTTGCAGATCTGAACAGTTTTATCAGAGATTTTTCTCAGTGTTCCAGGTCTTGCCTTGTCTTCAGCAGTTCCATATAATTTCCATTTCTTAACAATGTTTCTGATAGTTGAAATTGCTAGCTGGTGGCATTTTGAGATTTGTTTTTTATAGCCTGCCCCTGAATTATCTTCATTTTCAAATTCTCAGAGAGCTTCTTAGCCCATGGTTATTGAAAGAAGATAGAACAATTACAACCAAGAGGTTAGAAGGGTCAAAGTATTTGTTCAACCATGGAGATATCTTCACTTGATTAATTGAAGGCCTAACTAGTCAATCAACGTTTTGGGTCATATTGTCAACTTATTGAATAAAGTAGTAATGAATCAATTGGAAGGGTGAACAAATGTTTGTACATGCCATATTCTCAGTTTTATTATTTTCAATTTGTTAAAATCAGCAAAAAATAGTAATTTTGTGTTATAAACTGCAGAAAGATGATGTTTAACTTTGTAGCATGCAGGGGTTCTGTCAGCTTCTGTCCATTTAGAGATTCACTGAAATATATATTTGACAAGGGGTGCCTAAATATTTGCACACAACTGTAGTCCAACAGAGGCCAGTTCCAACTGAGGTAGAAGCCAAAGGAGTAGGAGGAAATTGTCTGGTCAAAAAAAAAAGCACTTTGTTATGAAACCCTCTTGATTTGCAGACTTGGGTAGAATGAGTAAACAAGGCAGCTATGATTTTAATTTGGGAAATGAGACTATGCCTTGATGATCAGCAATGTTTATTTGTTAGAATTTTAGAAAAAGTACAACTGCATGTGCCCCTTTTGAAATGCACAGCAGTTTGTCACAAATGTAAAATATTTAAAATCCCAATCTAATTATAAAACCAGGGTTTGGATGTTTTCAGAAATGTTATTTTGGTACTGTCTGAAAACAATCAGTTATTAGAAATTCAGTGGTTAAAAAAAACCTCAAAGACTACAAACACAAGCAGAACATGCATCTGTGCATTATACCATGCTTTCAGGTAAGAAGATGATGACTATGAAATTCCAATTTACACATCTATTTTATTTAGGTTTTTATATTCCACAGCACTTCAAAGTGGATTACATTTAGGTACTGGAGGGTAAAGTAACTTGCCCAAGGTCACAAAGAGCAACAGTGGGACTTGAACCGTGGTCTCCTGGGTTATAGCCTATTGCTCTAGCCTCTAGGCTACTCCTACACATAAAACAAAAAAATATTATTTGGAAAATGGATCACTAAAAGCTCTGTAGGTGCACATGGCTATACAAGCTGCCTGAAAGTCCTGCCCAACAAAGATATGTACGGTGATGCTAGGGAAGCTAATGGGTGTTGAAAGAGAAATACAGATCTTTATCTTTGCGTAGCACTACAGAAGGCGATGCTGAACAGAAAATAAATAAAGCACTGAACACATCCATTCTTCTGCGCACTCATTTGCAAAGTGCATCACAATGAGTTAGTGAATCTCATTGCCCCAAGTAGATGTGGGGCTCCCATTAGATGCCCTCATAATGTCTTATATTAAAAAGTTCCAAATATGAACTTTGTACTTTCAAGACAAAAAGTACTTGCTACTTAATTAATTAATACTAGACTGTAAGAACATTCAAAAACATAGGTAGTGGATCATAGAGGAAAGCACGCAGTGGGTTCTATATATAATGGCACGGTTGGCAATCTAAGTTTACCATGACTAGCTCATCATAACCTGCCACTGAACCCGCAGCTGAATTCTATACATTGAATTACTGAAGGGGGGAGAACGATTTTCTCTTTATACCTGAAATTCGATAGCCATGTCAAAAGAAATTCATTCAGTCTTGCTTTGTGAGACTGTGAAGCTGTGAAGCAGCAGCTAATATCCTTGAGTGTACAGATCAGTAACCACAGTCTTCCGAGCATGCCAATAAATTCAAGATCCAGTGATTCCTCTTTAAAACAAATAAGACTTGGAAATCCCCCTCCCCTCCAAAAATGGCATGCTATACGGAGAATCTGCCGTACCAAAATGTACGACTCTGCCAAACACTGCTGAAAATGTACTCTTAGGGGAGATGACTTCAGTTTTGTTATATACCAGACTTTTTTTTTTTTTATAAAGGGGTTTGTTGTAAAAAGGGAAACTATTAACAATGCGAGCCATTAACAAGCCCCCTATTTATAAAATTCCTGAAGATCTAGAGAGAGAGTCAGCCCACGGTACGTTTGTCCTGAGCTGCAGAAATGGTCGTCGGGTTCGTGTGAAGACTGCTTCTCACTGTCTTGTATGCAAAGACCTGCTGCTATGCATAAAAAGGTTCCTCACTTCTAGGAGCTTCCTCCTTCAGATGTGACGGAGGAGGTCCCAAAAACCCATGCACTAAAACATCTTTGGACTAATATGTTGCTCTACGAAAGGCACTGGCAGTCTACAAAGACGCCATTTTTTTTTTTTTTTCACGAATCAGCACAGCCACTAGAAAGCCGGGTAGCGCGCACACACATACACCTGATTTTATAACTTGCGCACGCAGACGCGAGCAAGTTATAAAATCAGTTGTATGTGTGTGTGCGCGCGCGCCAGGTAGCACGCACACACATACACCTGATTTTATAACTTGCGCACGCAGACGCGAGCAAGTTATAAAATCAGGTGTATGTGTGTGCGCGCGCGCGCCAGGTAGCACGCACACACATACACCTGATTTTATAACTTGCGCACGCAGACGCGAGCAAGTTATAAAATCAGGGGTATGTGTGCGCGCGCGCGCCAGGTAGCACGCACACACATACACCTGATTTTATAACTTGCGCCCGCCGACCCCTGATTTTATAACTTGCTCACGTCTGCGTGTGCAAGTTATAAAATCAGGTGTATGTGTGTGCGCGCGCACCGGGTAGCGCGCACACATGTACGCCCGCGCGCAACCTTTCACAATCTACCCCTCTGATTTTAGTAATGCAATGAACAAATCAAAAGTCCGGGGCTGGTAGCTGAGTGAACGTTGAAATCTTCTTGTTCTTTCACAGCATGCATTAACATCGGTTTCCTTTGATCTTCATCTCTTCGACGGGATTTACAAGCTATGGCCCACTTTCAGTCTGGAAGGTTACCTTAGCTAACCGTTCAAAACCAATGCACACATTAAAACAAGATTTACCACCCAATTCACAAAGTCGATGATCTGAAGAGATCTGTGTTTATTTGGAACTAATCCATGTGGAATTACTCTCTATAAAAATGCTTTTGCCATGTGCTTATTCATTTGCTGTATATGAGGCTTTTGTGTATGAATTTGATGACTTTTGGTTATTGAAATTTGGAATTTTCTGCTTCTTGTTTGTTTGACTGAAAATAAGGCCCTACAGTCTCTATTCTGCAGAATCCCTGAGCCACACTAACGTGGAAATGTTTGGCCACAGGGGCAGGGTACGGGTGCCCTGGGTGATACCCCAGACATGGTCCTCCCCTTTACCCTTAATCAGACCCTAATGGGCCACAGGCAACTGCTCCATTTCAACCCCCAGCCCCCACTTCCCTGGACACACACGCGCGGGCCCAATCTTTTTTCCTTTCGTACCTCAACACAGATATTTAGGGCAGCTTAGAAAAGCATCTGACTTTCTCCTGGGCAATGAAGTACCGGCTCTTTGTACAATTGTTTTATGCCTACACCTCCCAGTTTTGTAGACTGGAGATCATTGCAGTTAACTTTTGTGTTTTGCTTCCTGTAAATCTTTAGAAAACATTGCTGAGATCAACTTGCAGTAAGATTTTAAAGTTTTAAAGCAACCATTGATGTACTCCCTGGAAATCTTTCAACAATAATAATAATTAAAAATACACAATAAAGGAAGAAAGCAGAGAATTTGCCGTCTACCTCCCAGCGCACTTTGCATGACAAGCTCCAGGCTAACCGTGACAACATCGCATTGGCTCATCCTTGCTCTGACTCTTTATTTTCTGCAAAATTGTTACCCTATACATTTCCTCTATCAGGACGTGCTTACATTTGGCTTCATTTTGCTCTGCCTCAAATCCAGCAGAAGTTAAACCAAGCTTTGCAGACTCCCCCTTCACCCTTAGAATGTGCATCTCCCGCGCCCGGGCAAACTCTCTTAACCATTACTGCTTGCTCTGTTTCTCAGCACCGATCAGAAACCAAACCTGGCACTGACAATTTAATACAAACGGGTTTCACAATATTGTGAGATACGCTGAGCAAATGTGTGTTAGCAGGAAGCCATTCTAATCTTTCCACTGACTTCTGACTGCATGAAATCCCACCGTATCATACACCCATATCAGGGCAAGTCTCTAATTAACATGTATCACCACTGCACTTTCAGGAACTGCAGACTGTTGAAAAGTTATCCCAGGAACCTTAAATACAGCCAGCAAATTATCCTTTCCACAGCAGGCCCTGCAATTGCCCCTACAAGTCTGAAATAGTACCTAGCCCCCTCCTGTGAAACTGAACTGCTTTTATTTTCTCATACTACCAGCAGCATTTAAATTCCTCCCATCAGGGACAGTCTGAGCCAATAACGTGTATTTCTCAACTGCTGCAGCAAAGTCCAGAGGCGGATTTGGTATTTTTACACCCCTAGGGCACTGTTGGTGCTGTCGCCCCCATCACTCCCCGTCCCCTCTAAGTTTGGACAAGAGGGAGCAGAAGGTGTAAGATACAGTCACCTCATTTTCTGAGGGCATAAGAACGTGCCATACTGGGTCTGACCAAGGGGCCATCAAGCCCAGCATCCTGTTTCCAACAGTGGCCAATCCAGGCCACAAGAACCTGGCAAGTACCCAAAAACTAAGTCTATTCCATGTAACCATTGCTAATGGCAGTGGCTATTCTCTAAGTGAACTTAATAGCAGGTAATGGACTTCTCCTCCAAGAACTTATCCAATCCTTTTTTAAACACAGCTATACTAACTGCACTAACCACATCCTCTGGCAACAAATCCCAGAGTTTAATTGTGCGTTGAGTAAAAAAGGACTTTCTCCGATTAGTTTTAAATGTGCCCCATGCTAACTTCATGGAGTGCCCCCTAGTCCTTCTTTTATCTGAAAGTGTAAATAACCGATTCACATCTACCCGTTCTAGACCTCTCATGATTTTAAACACCTCTATCATATCCCCCCTCAGCCGTCTCTTCTCCAAGCTGAAAAGTCCTAACCTCTTCAGCCTTTCCTCATAGGGGAGCTGTTCCATTCCCTTTATCATTTTGGTCACCCTTCTCTGTACCTTCCTATGTTCAGGGTGGGGTACATTAAGAACACACAAATTAAAAGAAACATAACAACAATTAGCTGATAAAAATAACAGTAAGTAATTAACCAATATGAAAGAAAACCAAACATAATATAACATAGGCATTAACCTCATCAGAAAAAGGACTTACAGACAAACCAATAGAGGCTAGAAGGGACTCCAAAAAGGAGTAGTGCCAGGGATTATAAATCATCGCTTAAGTTTGCAAGGTAGGTCTTTAGTGCTCTTTGGCGGAGGCATCTCACTCCCACAGGAGGGGACCTGCCGTAGAGAAGGCCTGCTGTCTGGTTTCTTCCAGATGAGCCAGCTTCGGGGATGGGACATCCAGGAACTAGGTTTGCCAACCTGAGGGACCGGGAAAGGGTGTGGATTTTTAGTACCGAAGAAATCCAGGGGGAATATACATTATAAATAGATGAATGTATGATCATAGCGAGCTTATATTGTGTACGGCGTGAGACTGGAAGCCAGTGTAATCTTTCAAGGACTGGAGTAATATCTTCAAACATGAGAGTGCCAATTAGAAGGCTTGCTGTCCAGTTTTGTATAATCTGTAAAGGACGCATAGTATATAATATATAATGGGAGACCTATTAAGAGAGAGTTACAGTAAAGAATGCCAGAGGAAGTGGTTACAGCAGTTAGTGAACTGGGTTTAAAAAAAAGTTTGGATAAGTTCCTAGAGGAAAAATCCGTAAACTGCTAATAATTAAGCAATAGTAGCTTGAGATTTATTTAGTGTTTGGGATCCTGCCTGGTACTTGTGACTTGGATTGGCCGCTGTTGGAAACAGGATACTGGGCTTGATGGGACTCTTAGCCTGACCCAGTATGGCAGCTTCTTATGTTCTTATGTTCTCCATCGCAGATCATGGATAGATTCTGCGGCAATAATTTAAAAATTTTGAAGCAAATTGGCAAACCTTTCCATCTTTTGTAGGACATTATAAAATGTGGTTTTACAGTATATTTATTTGTATACGTAATTTCATTTGTATTGGTGAAGAAAAGTGATCTCAAGTATCAGTACAGGGAGGAGACCTCAGAAAAGGGGAGAGAAAGGAAAGAGGATCAGGACTGGGGAGAAGAGAAAGGGGGAGGAGGAAAAGAAGGAGATGCTTGTATTAAGAAAGGAAAGGAAGGAGTAGGAAGGGTAGGGGGTGTGGATTCCAGGAGAGGTAGGAAGGGAGGTTCCAGGACAGACAAACAGAATCCAAGATCGGAGGGGGAGGAGAGGAGGAAGGTGTCCCTATCACGCTCCGAGTCCTGCTCCTCCTTGCATCTCCTTTTTAACATCCCACCCAATATGATAGTCACATACACGCTTGGCACCAATCCCTTCTCTCAGAGTAAAAAAAAAAATGCCTCCTACCCTTCTTCCCCTGTCTCTCACACACACAGACATGCACTCCCAGCTGACCGCCCTCATCCTACAGCCTCTCTTCCCATCTCCAATTATCTCTACTCAGCCCCCCCCCCCCTGGTTTCCCCCAAATGATCCCCTTTTGCTCTGTCAGCTGCAGGTTTGCTCCCTTTCCTCTCCTGCTCCCTGCCTGGAGGGGCGGGACCGCATCAGGAAACAGAGCGATGCTCCATGGGAGTGAAATTCAACATAAGCTAAGCGGCAGCAAATCATCAGCCAGCCTGCTGCCCCCCCCCCCCCCCCCCCCCCGGCACAGGCCTAGTGAGTAAATCCAGGCCTTGCGAAGTCAGGACGGACAACCAGGACCGAGACGAAAAACTGGTTCTGCACTTCACGTGCGCTCACAAACCTATAAGAGACTCCTGCAGTGCGCCTGGACCTTAAAGCTTCAGGAGCCCCTCTCGAGTTAGGAGAGGCATTCAAACAACCTCTGCTTGCAAATTGGGCTTTCTGTATATTTAACTTTCTTTGATTACTACATGAAAAAAACAAACCCCAAATATTCCTCAATTATTAGTAAAAGAACTGGATCGGGGAATCAGCACAAGAATAAAGAACAGTGGGAGCTGATCAACAGCATTTGCAGCACATCTTGTTGACAATGGAAGAGTCTGCCACTCAGAGCGGAAGCGACTAAAATAACATCTGATTAGAAATGAAAAAAAGGTGGCCCGGTGTTGGGGGAAATAATACAGTTTTTCTGTAAAATCAGTCAAAACTCAAATACCTGATTCCTCTCCCACCCCCCACCCCCGACCGTATACATTACATTAGGAGGTAAGGCAGCCAAAGATTTTTCTGAGGTCAAGAAATTTTATGGAAATTCATTCAAATAGAACAAAACAAACAAAAACCAAAAAAAAGCCAACCCTATCCTATTTCAAGACTTTCCCTTTAGGGCTCTGCAGCCCTATTTTATGCAGTAAGACAGGCAATGGTGCATCAATCAATCTATACATCCCAAAGAATAGAAGAATGGCTCACCCATTACCGGATTCCAAAACCTTGGCGTCTTGAACCTGGGCAGAAGTGTGGAGGACAACTCGGGAGCCTGCGGACTGCTGCTTACATAACTTCTGTCAGTCATTTTCATGTTTCACCCTTCTTTAATAAAGTCATGCCTCTTAAACCGTTATCCCTCTGCAAGCAATGAGGTTTATTATTCCTGGAAAGAGGACAAAGATACAAATCTGCAAATTTACTTAACCGACATCTCTGAAAAAAAAAAAAAATGTGGTTAAAGAAGGATGGAGGCAAATGTCTCCAATATACTCGGGCAAAGGTTCGCACTATGAAACGGTAAACAAATAAACAGTTACTGACGAGACTGCCGACATAGCTAATGGCGAAGGGGGGGGGGGGGCATTTCACATGCCTGGTCCCACTTAGCTCCTTTTTATTCTTCAGAATTCTCCCTCATCCACACCCTCCATCCTGAGGCACTTAAATTCTGGAACTCCAGTCCTCTTTATCTGCCAAGATCCCTCCACCTCTCTGTCCCCACTGTCAAATCCAGCTTCTCTTCTATTTTTCTATTTTTCTAGCGCCTTTTTCTCCCAGTGGAAACCCAAGGCAGGCTATATCGTTTATAATGATGGTACAAGACAGCAAACAACAATGGGTCCCTGATGCTAACCTAGCCCACGCCTTACTCTCACTAGGCCGCAGCACATAAACTACACTCCCGGCCAGGAACAAACAAATTTAATGTACAATAGAATTTTAGCATTGACACAGCTAAAAATAACACTCCCTCCAAACAACAAAAATAACTTTCTCATCATACAGGTCAATGTGCAATAACCACCTCAGAAAGTAAATGAGGAAAGATAAGGAATCTGTATAAACGACGGTTAAGTAATAAAAGTATTGAAGTGACACAGGGAAGGTATTACTAACTAGGGATGTGAATCGTTTTTATAACGAATTGAGAAATATCATACGATATTTCTCAATTCGTTATATAGCAGTTAAAAAGCGAAAGGAAAATTTTTTTCCCCCGAATTTTCGTGAAAAACGATTTTTCACTAAAAAAAAAATGCCGATCCGTGGGAAAACAAGATTTTCCCGCGGCCACGTGAACCTGAAAGTGCAAACGATCGGGCACCCGATTCACATCCCTATTACTAACCATTGTGTACATTTAGAAAGTACTTACATGGGGAGGGGTACAACTCTTTCACTGCTCTCACAAGACCTTTTCCCATTTCCAATATGACCCCTCTTGCTTCTGAGCCCTCATGAAATACTTTTGACTCATGCTCCTTATGATTAATTTATCCATTGTTAGGTGGCAAGCCCTTTGGGGTAGAGATTACAGCCCATTGATTTTGTTTCTTCCTATCGTGCACATTGCATCTTTTCCGTACAACTCCTGTACGCTTCTGCAACTCTCCACGTGTGCAGCATTATGTGCACTGATGTTGCCCTCGGATATTAACAATTACTCAGTCTGCTAGGAATTTTTGCTTGCATTGCATTT
Source organism: Rhinatrema bivittatum (assembly GCF_901001135.1). Taxonomy (NCBI): domain Eukaryota; kingdom Metazoa; phylum Chordata; class Amphibia; order Gymnophiona; family Rhinatrematidae; genus Rhinatrema; species Rhinatrema bivittatum. The sequence continues at coordinate 577,033,511 of NC_042617.1, forward strand.
AACTTATAGAAAAGCTGCACTATGGTTTAAAATGGATCTCCTTGTACTGAGATGTACTTTTTCCTGCATATTTACATCTACAACACTTTGCTGCTACTTGCTTAGGCAGCAAATCCACCTGATTTGTACTACAGTTTTTGAGAATCAAAAGGGATCCTCTCTATTTGGGAATAGGCTCCACAGTTTCAATCACTACTTCTAATACACTCAAATACATAAAATTCTTATGGTAAAATCTTTAGGAATAGCACAAATGTTAAAAGCTGGGGAAGTCGAGGGAGGCTGCAGCCTCGCTAAAGCTCAACTTAAGGTTGTAATGCAGAATGAACCAATCCAGAGCTAAGCCAGCTAAACTTCAGCAACCAGGAAGGAAGAATAAACCTCTGACCCACAGAGGTCAGAATACTGTATTGGAGAAATTACTGACCTGATAATTTCGTTTTCCTTAATGTAGCCAGATGGACTCGGACCAGTGGGTTTATGCTCCCCTGCCAGGAGATGGAGATGGAGCAAGCTGACGTCACAGTATTCATAGCTCTGCAGTGACCCCAGTCTGACAGTATTCTCTTAAAAAGCAACTGTGGACAGACTAGCAAAAAACTTGATTAAAAACAGATAATCAGAACTGTACTCAACCAACCCTAAACACTGAACTCATATAAGATTCTAGGTACCCCAAGCTAGGGACTAGATGAACACTTACCAGTAACCCCTTGGGACCCAGAGCCCCACAGGACCACTGATAGCTTCCTGCTCTTGGCTGCCGCATGAGTGTGAGGCCATCTGTCTACATTAAGAAAAATGAAATTATCAGGTAAGAACTTTCTCCATTTCCTAGCATGTAGACAAATGGACTCAGGACCAGTGGGATGTACCAAAGCTACTCCCCAATAGGGTGGAAGGTTGCCCACTGTTCAATCAATACCGCATGTGCAAAGGCTGCATCCTCCCAGGCCTGCACATCGAGATGATAAAACCTGGAAAAAGTGTGTAATGAGGAACACGTCGCAGCTCGGCAGATATCAACGGGAGACAACAGTAACCTCCATCCATGACACTACCTGAGCCCTAGTGGAATGAGCCCTAACCTGAGTAGGCAACGGATTTCCAGCATCCACATACGTGGCCGTGACCACCTTCTTAATCCATTAAGCTATAGTAGCCAGTGAAGTTGGAGCGCTCTGCTTACTCCCGCTATAGAGAACAAAGAGGTGATACGTTTTTCGAAAAGACGCAGAGACCGCCAGATACCACACGACAAGATGCTTAACATCCAAGGAGTGCAAAAGGCGAAACTCCTCCACATCCCTGACCTTATCCAGGGATGACAAGGAGATGGACTGATTCAAATGAAAGTCCAAGACTACCCTGGGCAAGAAGGATAGAACAGTACGCAGCTGTAATGTCCCGAGAGTCACCTGAAGGAATGGTTCCTGGCAAGAAATACAACGTGCAGAACATATAGCCACAAGAACGCAGTCTTCAAAGTCAAAGTCAACAACCATAAGGAAAGACTACGCAGTGGTTGGAACGTGGGGCCCACCAAAAAATCAAGCACCAAATTAAGACTCCACAATGGAACCAGTAACCTCAAGGGACACCTAAGTTGCTTCACTCCCTTCAAAAAACAGGCCACATCAGAATGAGATGACAAGGAAACACCATTCACCAGGCCTCTGAAGCAGGCAAGAGCCGCAACCTGCATCTTCAAGGAATTAAGGGCCAAGCCTTTATTCAATCCATTCTGCAAAAAATTCAGAATAAGAAGGATCTTAACTGAACAAGGAAGAACACCCCGCTCCTCACACCAGGCTTCAAAAACTCTCCAAAATCGCATATAAGCCAAGGAAGTGGAGAACTTGCAAGCTTGGAGTAAAGTGGCAATCACCGCAGAGGAATAACCACGCTTTAACAGGTGAGCCCTCTCGAGGGCCAAACCATAAGACAGAATTGAGTTGGATCCTCATGAAGAACTGGTCCCTGCTGAAGCAGATCCATATGAGGTGGAAGACAAAGGGGGGCCTCCATCAGGAGTCATCGTAAATCCACATACCATGGATGCCTAGGCCAGTCTGGCACCACCAGGAGTACTAGCCCCCTGTGGCCTTCAATCTTGCAAATTATCTTGCCCAGCAAGGGCCATGGAAAAAAGGCATAAAGCAGTCTGTCTTCTGGCCAGACCTGTACGACAGTGTCTATTCCCAGGGACCATGGATCTCTCCTGCGACTGTAGAACTGAAGAACCTTCATATTTCGAGAAGTCACCAGCAGGTCTAGGAATGGCACATACCAGAGCATCCACTTTGGGAAAACACAAATGCTTTCTCACAGCCGGATCCAGGGGGTACAGACCTTCCAATGCCTGACCCCCCTTTAAAATTTGCCTCTGGGGTATCCCATTCCAGATCAATCAATTCCTGGATGGTATCCATCACTGGGAAAAAACAAGAGGCTTTATGTAAGGAAACCAAAATGAGATTCTTCCTCAGCTCTGACATTGTATCCGAACCAGGAACACCCAGCTGTTTCAAGATCTGGGAAATCAGGGCCGGCAGTTCATCTCTATAAGAGAACTGCAACATGGTTCAATACGGTTCCAGCCCTGGAGGAATTTCCCCATCTTCCAGGGAATCTGGATCAACCTCATCAGTGCCATCTGGATGCCTGTCAGGAACTGAGTTGAGCCCCGGAGCTTAAGCATAGGACTGGAAGAGTGGGAAGCAGAGGACTGCACCTGAAGAAAAGCTTGTAAGCCTTGAAACGAATTCCACCCAAGAAAAAGCAGTTGGGTCCAAACCAAGCCCATAAGGAACCTGGAGCCGGTCCCACGGTACTGCCCTTGCCAGCGGAGGAGCCAGTCAAGGGAGAACCAGGATCTGGCATCTCCCCAGTCAAGTCCGTGACCAACCCATCATCAGAATGGGAGGAGCCAGGCTTAGCAAAATCCGAGGAAGAGAACGCTCCCTGAGCGTCTGAGCAGCGCTGACACAGGTTAGAAGCCAACCCTAATATGTCAGGCAACACAAATAGGAAGACGCTTTGGCTTGTTGCCTACCAGTGCCATTGCTGCGGTAAATGTGCATTGGAACGGCTCGTGCTCAAAAATGAAATGCGCCCAAAAACTAAGCACCTAGAAGAAAGCGCGGCAAGGCGCACGTACAACCTCTGTGCCAAGTTAAGCGCATAAAAATGTTTGTACGAGTAAAACGTGTGCCCAAAAACCGAGCGCACAACGCACGCACAGAGCCGACACACTGCCTATAGACACCGACAGCCTATAGAGGGCAGAACATGCACAACTGCGCGCGAAAATGTCTGCCGGGGCCTATACCCAGAGAGAAGAAGGCAGAATTAAGTGGCAACAGACGCTTGCTGACATACAAGAGATTGCTGCAGAGTGTCCCAAATGGAGAGGGAGCTAAGGCAATTTGCCATAGAGAACACTATACTAAGGAATGACTTGAGAGAAACTCCTAGCCACCCAGCAATGAAGCCAGGCAGGGCAGAAGGGCTCCCAGAAGCTGAGAAGCACAGCAGCTGTTTGTAGCAGCAATGGGGCTGGAGTCCTGGCGGCCTTTACATAGACCGTGTTACCTGAGGTTGGCCCCGCAGGTGGTCCTGACGAAGACCCTGCAGGGTGCCCAAACACTACTGGTAGCCAAGAAACAGCTCTTGTGGGAAGCCCAGAGAAGGGGGCTGTGAACAACCCTGAGAGAGGGGGTCACAGAGAGCCCTGAGGAGGGTAACACAGACTGCCCTAAAGGTACTAAAGGTAATTTTAAACTAAATTTTACAAGTAAAGGTTGTAGTGAATTTTTACCTAAAGGTGGCTGTAGTGAATTTTTACCTAAAGGTAAAAATTCACTACAGCCACTGCAGATGCTACAAAATGCAGCTGCACGCTTGCTTACCAACATGCACCTCCATGAACACATTACACCAGCTCTACAATTCCTCCACTGGCTTCCTGTTGCGTCTAGGATATTATTCACAGTTCTTACCCTTATGCACAAGTCTATCTATAATCAAGATATGCATTGTAGGGATGTGAATCGTTTTAGGACGATTAAAATTATCGTCCGATAATTTTAATATCGTCTTAAACCGTTATGGAACACAATACAATAGAGATTCTAACGATTTATCATTATAAATCGTTAGAATCGTGAGCCGGCACACTAAAACCCCCTAAAACCCACCCCCGACCCTTTAAATTAAATCCCCCACCCTCCCGAACCCCCCCCCCCATGACTTAAATAACCTGCGGGTCCAGCGGCGGTCCGGAACGGCAGCGGTCCGGAACGGGCTCCTGCTCCTGAATCTTGTTGTCTTCAGCCGGCGCCATTTTCCAAAATGGCGCCGAAAAATGGCGGCGGCCATAGACGAACACGATTGGACGGCAGGAGGTCCTTCCGGACCCCCGCTGGACTTTTGGCAAGTCTCGTGGGGGTCAGGAGGCCCCCCACAAGCTGGCCAAAAGTTCCTGGAGGTCCAGCGGGGGTCAGGGAGCGATTTCCCGCCGCGAATCGTTTTCGTACGGAAAATGGCGCCGGCAGGAAATCGACTGCAGGAGGTTGTTCAGCGAGGCGCCGGAACCCTCGCTGAACGACCTCCTGCAGTCGATCTCCTGCCGGCGCCATTTTCCGTACGAAAACGATTCGCGGCGGGAATCGCTCCCTGACCCCCGCTGGACCTCCAGGAACTTTTGGCCAGCTTGTGGGGGGCCTCCTGACCCCCACGAGACTTGCCAAAAGTCCAGCGGGGGTCCGGAAGGACCTCCTGCCGTCCAATCGTGTTCGTCTATGCCCGCCGCCATTTTTCGGCGCCATTTTGGAAAATGGCGCCGGCTGAAGACAACAAGATTCAGGAGCAGGAGCCCGTTCCGGACCGCTGCCGTTCCGGACCGCCGCTGGACCCGCAGGTTATTTAAGTCATTTGGGGGGGGTTCGGGAGGGTGGGGGATTTAATTTAAAGGGTCGGGGTGGGTTTTAGGGGGTTTTAATGTGCCGGTTTTGCGATTTTTAGATTTTTAGATTTTTCACGATTTTTCACGATTTTTCACGATATTTTACCCCCCCAAACGGCAACAATACGATTCCCTCCCCCTCCCAGCCGAAATCGATCGTTAAGACGATCGAGGACACGATTCACATCCCTAATGCATTGGTTCTCCGATTATTTTACATTCCATACATCAGACAGACCAATAAGAAAAATGCACCTGGCTAAACTCGCTATTCCAACTCTCAAACATATAAAATATGCTTCAACGAGAGAACGATCATTCACGATAGCTGGAATCAACATCTGGAACAAAATGCCCTCAGATCTGCGCCAGGAGCCCTGCCATAAGAAATTTAAACAGAACCTGAAAGCCTGGCTATTTAAACAAGCATACACTGATTGACCATTTCCCCTTCAGATATTCCTAAATATATGCTTATTATTCAATAATCCTTTTCCAGTTCAAGCAGTCACTTTACAATAATGCTAAACACCTCCATTGATCTTTTACTATTGTAAAGACTATTTTGATTCTTGGATCTATTATACAATTTCAAGCACCCAATTAATTTACATCTCCTGTTATATTTACCTCAAATTACATATATTTGTATCGTTATTTATCCTCCACCATTTAAGTACGTCCCAATGTATTATTAGATGTTAATTGTATACTGGTTTTAATTTATATCCGTTTTGTTCCTTTCTAAATTGTTTGGATTGTAAAGCTTGTTGCTGAATTATTGTTCATTGTAAACCGAGGTGATGCTTTCTAACGTGCCGCGGTATATAAAAAAAATTCTTAAATAAAATAAATAAATAAATACTGGATGGCCTGTGAGAGGCAGTATTGAGGATCCTGAGAGAGGCGCTGCCAAGGGGCCAGTTGAAGAGGCCGCAGAGGCCAGGGAGTCGATGCTGGGCATGACAGTGCAGAAGTGGCACAAATCATCATCAAAGATGACTGAAGAGTACTCATTACACGTCCCACAGCCAGTTCAAGGAGTCATGCTAGGCTGGAAGTGGAACCCGGAGCCAAGAATGGACTCAGATGAAGAACTGTGGGCATACGCTGGGCATGCAAGGAAAAAATCCTAAGGGCGGGGCCTAGGCCACCTGGAGCTGCTCAATCTGCCAGGCTGCCCAGTTCCCCGACCCCAACGGGAACAAGAATGAACGTCGGCATGGCGCACCAAGAACGAAGAGCGGAGGAAGTCCTGAAAGCCCTCTAACTGTCTCTGATTAAGGTAAAACTTCCTCTTTTTTTTTTTTTTTTTTTAAATCTTACCTGAGCTCAGCGCTTACAGGCTGAGTACAGAGATGGTCTCCAGCTGTGGGGGGAGAGGGCATCTGTCATCACCACCACACTCGGCCTCCTGCACCCGCTGCCTTTCAGCTGAACTAGCAGCTAAGTCCATGCCGGGAAACCCAGCTACTGGACCAAGGCACTTCAAGAATTCTCAACTGGGGGGGGGGACCTTTAGGTATCACTGCAGAAGAGCAGGGCTTTCTTTTCCTGAATTTAGAATTTAAAATTTCTCCTTTCAAAAAATTCACAGCAATCCCCATCTGCTGGAGACGGAGAATACTGGCAGGCTGGGGTCCCTGCAGGGTTATGTATACTGTGACATCAGCTTGCTTTGTCTCCATCTGCTGGCAGGGGAGCATAAACGCACTGGTCCTGAGTCCATCTGTCTACACACTAGGAAATTCATGTTTTTACCAGCCTGTGACCCAGTTATGTGCAAGGGAAGGGAGAAAGCTGGTTTCCAGGAAATAAACAAACACACACTAGACTGCACAGGCCAGGCTTTTGTCAGCCAATTACAATAACATGAAATCCAAGCAGAAGCTCTATAACAAAGCACTCTTCAGTTCATAAAAGCTTAACTAAAAAGGCATCTAGTCAAAACCCTCCTCAAGATACTTCTGTCAGATGCACACCATAAACTTCAGTTTATCCAGCCTATGACATCTTTGTCAAGTACGAGCCACGAACACACTAGGATCCCAGCTCACAAGAGCAACAAAATAGATGGGATGGCCAGTTTGTGAGGGAGCAAGAAAAGTTTTGAATCTGTACTAGAGGCTCTACAGGAGTACAAATGTAGGTATGAACAATTGGGAATCTGTGGCGTGAATCTGGATAATTTGAAGTCTATGGCGAGAAGTATTTTCAATTTCTAAAAAGAAGAGATGGTGCCGAGTGTGATCACTGTGTCCCCACCCAAAAAAAGCCCATCACTCTTACAGGGAGGTCCACAGCTCATTGCGAGTTCTTCCCATGCAGAGGCACTAGGAAGGAAGAAGTATGAGAAACAGGGATTGAGTTGTAAAGAAGGGAACCAAACCGTGAAACTGAAATGACAGGGTGATGGGAATCTGGGAGCTGTAGTACGTGGTAAGTGACATAATAAATGCAGTGGAAGAGTCCAGGTCTTCCGGCACTTTCTGTGAGGATGGAAGAGCTCAGCAAATGAGTTTTACTAAGAAATGCAAAGAGCGAGTGCCTCCTGAAAGTTGTTGAGTATTGATCAGTAAGCAGAGGCAAATAATCCTAACGTGAAGAGCAGTTCTGCTTTGGGGCTGATTTATTAAAGGTTGTGCCACTTTTGTTGTGGTGCAAAACTCGTGCCAGACTTACCGACAAAAGTATCCTGTTCTTTTCTGTCTTCAGTGATTCTTTATTTAGAAATGTAGGATGTAGCAAGGCACAAAAGAGAACATGATAGGAAGGGAGGCAAGAAAGAAGGGATCAGTAAGATAGTCAGGATAGGAAAGGTGTTAAACGGGTAGAGAGAGCAGAACTAGGGTAGAGGACAGCAGAGGTATAACATGCATGCAGAGAAATGACAGCAAGAACAGGGCTAGGAGACAGAACTTAAGAAGTTGCCATACTGGGTCAGACCGAGGGTTCATCAAGCCCAGCATCCTGTTTCCAACAGTGGCCAATCCAGATTACACCAATTCTTGGAAATACTCAAACATTAAACAAATCCCATGCTACTAAAGCCAGTAATAGCAGTAGCTATTCCCTTGATTGATAGCAATTTATGGACTTCTCCTCCAGGAATTTATCCAAACCTTTTTTTTAAACCCAACACTAACTGACATAACCTCATCCTCTGGCAACAAATACCAGAGTTTAATTGTGCTTTGAGTGAAAAACAATGTTCTCCAATTTGTTTTAAATGTGCTACTTGCTAACTTCATGGAGTGTCCCCTATTCCTTCTATTACCTGAAAAAGTAAATAACTGATTCACATTAACCTGTTTTAGTCCTCTCATGATATTACAGACCTCTATCATATCCCCCCTCAGTCGTCTCTTCTCCAAGCTGAAAAGTCCTAACCTCTTTAGTCTTTCCTCATAGGGGAGCTGTTCCATCCCCTTTATCATTTTGGTTGCCCTTCTCTGTACCTTCTCCATCGCAACTATATCTTTTTTGAGATGCGGCGACCAGAATTGTACACAGTATTCAAGGTGTGGTCTCACCATGGAGTGATACAGAGGCATTATGACATTTTCCGTTTTATTAACCATTCCCTTCCTAATAATTCTTAACCTTGGGGCCGATGCAAAATAAAGCACGGCAAGCGGTGCCAAAAAGTTAGCACCTGCTTTCTTAATGTGCGCAAGGTGCCCACAAGGGGGGCGCCATGCTATATTGTAATTAGGGGGGGTCGCGTTAGCAAGGAGGTGCTAGGGTCGCTTGCGTGACATTAGCACCTCCTCCTAATGCGACCCCGCCGTTACCGGCATTCTGCGGGTTATGAACACCGACGCCGAGCTCATCGGTGTCGGTCTTCAATGACGCCAGCTGAGGTGGGGTTTTTTTATCTTTTAAAAGTACAGAAAAGCAGTTTTTTCTGCTTTTCTGTGCTTCTTTTCAATGAAGACAATAAGAATCGGAAGATGAACAGAAGCCCTTTCTGGGCATTGTAATAAAGGGCGTTTGTTCATCTTCCGATTCTTATTGTCTTCACTGTTACACAGCCAACTGGATCGGCTTCCGCTTTGTTTTTTTGGGTCCTTCTTTTCAATGAGACACACATTTAATTTTTTGCATTGGAGTGAATGAGTAATAGCCTCATTCACGTGCATTTGCATGTGATGAGCGCTATCCCATTCACTCCGTGTCGGACGCGCGTTAAATAGGCGCTAATCCCCCTATTGCATTAGGGGGTGGATTAGTGCCTAACTAAAAATTATCATGTAAAAGATGGTTTTACCTTACATATATTCTCTTCAGTTCTCAAATTGAACAATTTGTATATGAAGGATCATATAAACCGTTATAATATTAATTTTTATCCAATTCATATTTCATACGTACTTTTACAATATCTTATACATTATGATTTGCTATTTATAAACACCTTCTCACACAATAAAATTAGCTATCATTATACATCTAATACAGGAGTTTCATCTCGTGTATTTTATCACATGTAAAAATTTATTTCAATAAGAGCATGCATTTTGACACCGTACTAGATAAGAGTTTATTTCACAAACTGTCAATCAATTAGCAGTTATCAAATTCATAAGCACATTTTGTTTTACACTTGACACGTTTTTTTATCAAATAATTCACGTACACTTTCTTTTTGTTTTTAATTTATTTACTTTCCCATCAATAACTCAATAAATCAAAAAAAATTTTAGATGCACATTTACCAATAGATACTAGAGTTACTAATTGATTTATTATGCACATACAAAAAATATATATAAAGTTCAGGATATTTGAACATATACAAAGAATAATTGTTGGTTAAACATTCTTTTTATGAATACAACTTCTTATATAATATTGCCATCCTTTTTTGCATCATTACAGATTTATCACTTTTGTTGGTCATATAACGGTTTATATGATCCTTCATATACAAATTGTTCAATTTGAGAACTGAAGAGAATATATGTAAGGTAAAACCATCTTTTACATGATAATTTTTAGTTAACCGTGAGTTTGCTCAATGTCTACTAGTCTCGTTTTTATAACTTTTTGTAACTTTTCATAGCCCCTATACGAATGAATTATTTATGTGTCACCATCATTTTAATATATGTCTAAATACAGATATCATATTCAATATTTGTTTTTAATTATTATTTTTAGTTATTTCTTAGAATGATGTATTTATATAATTATTTATTTGTGTTTTAGCCCCTGAGGCAGCCGTTTTGATACGGCGAAACTCGGCCAGAGTCGGGCTAACTTTGTGTCTCCACTTCAATAAAGGAATTTATAAGACTATTGGCATCTATCGCTTTGTTCATCCCTACTGCGGGTTATACAGTGCGCTCGGCCCCATTGTTTGTTTTGACTGCTGCAGCACACTGAGCCAATGATTTCAATGTATTATCCACTATGATGCCTAGATCTTTTTCCTGGGTGGTAGCTCCTAATATGGAACCTAACATCGTGTAACTATAGCAAGGGTTATTTTTCCCTATATGCATCACCTTGCACTTGTCTACATTAAATTTCATCTGCCATTTGGATGCCCAATCTTCCATTCTCTCAAGGTTCTCCTGCAATTTCTCACAATCCGCATGTGATATAACTATTCTGAATAATTTTGTATCATTTGCAAATTTGATCACATCATGCATCATATCTTTTTCCAGATTATTTATATATATATTGAAAATCACTGGTCCAAGTACAGATCCCTGAGGCACTCCACTGTTTACCATTTTCCACTGAGAAAATTGACCATTTAATCCTACTCTCTGTTTCCTGTCTTTTCATCAGTTTGCAATCCACGAAAGGATATCATCTCTTATCCAATGCCTTTTTCATTTTCTTAGAAGCCTCTCATAAGGGATTTTGTCAAACGCCTTCTGAAAATCCAAATGCACTACATCTACTTATTCGTCTTTATCCACATGTGTATTAACCCTTTCAAAAAATGTATTAGATTTGTGAGGCAAAGCTTCGCTTGGGTAAAACCATGCTGGCTGTGTCCTATTAAACTATGTCTATCTACTGTATATGTTCTGTGATTTTGTTTTTAGAACAGTTTCCACTATTTTTTTACAGCATTGAAGTCAGGCTCACCTGGCTATTGTTTCCCGGATCACCCCTGGAGCCTTTTTTTTATATATGGAGGTTACATTGGCAACCCTCCAGTCTTCAGGTACAAAGAATGATTTGAATGATAGGTTACAAATTTTTACTAATAGGTCTGAAATTTCATTTTTTAGTTCTTTCAGAACCCTGGGGTGTATACCATCCAGTCCAGGTGATTTACTACTCTTCAGTTTGTCAATCTGGCCTACCACATCTTCCAGGTTCACAGTGATTTGGTTCAGTTCATCAGAATCATCTCCCCTGAAAACTGTCTCCAGAATCGCAAGAATGACAGAGAAAATATTCACTACACCAATATATTTCAGTGGGAAGTGCAGAGACTGAATAACTCAAATCCTTATTAATATAAATTAAACAAGCATCTTAAAACACTTTTCCATGGATACAATCTACAAGGAAAGAGTTTAAATGTCCTTATCAAAAAAGATCTGAAATGTGTGTTAGATGAGTATTTAAAAATCCAGAAAAGCTGCACAGTGCCCTACAAGAGGCTCCTTTTTATTTAAAAAGAGTGTCTGGTGTCTGCTAAACTGAAAAAGTGGCTGCAGATTAAGGATTAAATCTAGTAAACACATTTTCCATTGACATGAAATGGGGACAACATTTTAGTACATCTGGTCCTAAATGCCCTGCTGAGAAGTTGCCAAGCAGCTTGCTGCTGGGGTTAAAACCACAGCTCCAGTCCTAGATGGGGCTAACTTTGTCCCTTTCCCTGCAATTGTCAAAAGAGCCTGCTGATGGGACTTAACTTCAGCACCTGCCCGGGTCACTGCAGCAGGGACAAAACGTGGGCCATGGCTTGGAGATACCCAGGATAAATGCTGCGGGGACTGACTGTGACTTCTGTCCTGCAGGTCCCCCTGGGGGGGGGGGGGGGGCTGTGACCCATGCCCCCTAGAGGTGAGTCCACTGGCTCTCCTGTTTCTCCTGGGCACGCATGGGGTGCGGTGGAGGGGAAGCCCGGGGGTGACAAAGCCCCGGCCAGGGGCTCTCAAGGTCAGGGCAGTTTCATGCCAGCCCCCCCCCCCTCTCCCCGCTCGTCTCCTGAACCTGCCTGCCCTCCCCCCCCCCCCTGCTTTTCCCTGCACGGAGCCTTTACTACTGTCCCTGTCCGCTGGGCGAGTGGCGGGTAGGGGAGGAGAGCAGGGGTGGGGGGGGGGGGGGGAGACATGTGTTGCGGGGCGGGGGCAGCGACACACCACACACACACACACACACACACACAGACTGGCGGCGGCGGTGGTGAGCGAGCGGAGAGAGAGAGAGAGACGGGAGAGCCCACCCGCCGGCGGACACAGTGCGAGTCTCCTCCGGGAAAGCATCCGGCCACAGGGAGAAGCCAAAAAGGAGGAAAGATGAGAAGCGCCGGGCTGGGAGGCCGCTGAAAAAACTCTCCTCTTCCTCCTCCTCCGGCGCAGGGTGAGCCACTTCTCTCTCTCCCCCCCCCCCCCCTCCTCCTCTTCCTGGCGCTCCGTGACCTGGAAGGGTGGGGGCTCGGCTGCTCCCACTGGGGGGAGGGGGGGGGCAAAGCTTCACCTTCCCGGCAGTGCACGGCGTCTCCTCCCCGCAGGTACCGGCGAGCTCGGGGGAGGGGAGGGGGCCGGAGCGGGCAGTGGCACCGGAGGCTGCCGCCGGCTTTCTTGGCTTTTGCTTTTGGAGGAGGGAAGCGGCGCCGCCTGCCTGGGACTTCGGAGCGCGCTAGGAAGTGAAGCGGTGCGTCCCCAGATCCAGGGTGCGTTGCTTCGCTTTCCTTCTGCTTCTTCTTGCAACTTTCGGACGGGGGGGGGGGGGGGGGACGGGGAGCGCTGTCTCTCGTCGTCTCGGTGGGGGTTCGCGTTTGTGGCCAACTGCAGCCGTCAGATTAAAGCAAAAAAAAAAAAAACAAAAACCTGTGGTGGAAGCAGTCGGGTGAGGGCTGAAGTCTTTCGCGCGAGCTGAGATGTTGCTTTTAATGACTTAGAATGTGTTGGGGGTTTTTGGGGGAAAAGACTCGTCGGCAGGATTGTAAAAAAAAAACAGATAAGTCACAGGATTGCACCCCCCCCCCCCCCCTGCGAAAAGCACAGCCTTTGAGATTTGATGTAAACTTCTAATTTAGGTTACCTTGCGATTCTCCGAGGTAGTGAAACGTTTCCTAATGAAAAAAAACTGGAGGGGCTACCGGGGGCATCCCCGTGTCACCCGAGAACAAAAACACACACAGCGCTTCCTGGCAGAGGCCCTTTAAAAAATATATATATATCGTGCAACGAAAAGAAAGTGTTTCGTTTTATGTATGAATGAATTAATTTATTTTTTTTTGCATACAGTTATTGTAAGATGAGGACGTCCTGAGTGATGTGAGACGGGGGGGGGGGGGGGCAGTGTTTAGATGGGCGCTGTGTGCGCTCTTCTTACCGGAGCTTCTCTCAGTGTTTTGGTTTGAACGCAGACCCACGTGGAGTGTGTGTGTGTGTGTGTGTGTGTAGTGTCTCTGTTTGTACTCGATCTGTTAGGAGGTAACGGGCTTCTCCCTTTCAAACCCAGTGGGCTCTTGGCCATTTTATTTCCCTTTTCTGGCTGGCATTGCACACATCCTTTAGCAAAACGACCAAAAATTTAAAAATTTAAAAAAAAAAAAAAAATCCCGCAGGTTGGATTTCATTTGAATAACTCATCCAGCTATCCTTAGTAGTTTTTTGGTTCTTATTTTTTTTTTTTCATTGCATATAGGATGCATTTTATAAGTATTGGAGGGATCTCACTGCTTTCGTTCTCATTTTAAAGATCTGTCAAATTTATCTTTAGCCCGTGGGGGATAATTTATTTTTCTTTCCAAGAGTGTGTGTGTGTTTTCTATTCTAAGGCTCGCCGTTCAAAATGCTGCATTAAACGTTTTAGTGATCGAGGTTCCGAAAAGCAGGTTTAAATTAATTCGTTCAGCCGCAAAGATACTTCCCAGTATCTTTGCAGGAGGAAATCACCCCCTCCACTCAAAGCGATCTTCACTTGCAGTCTAGCACAAAACGTCAACCTTATTGACAAAAAGTTGTTACTTTTGGTTTGTTTGTGAATGATTGTAACTACTTAGCCGCTCAGCTTAAGCCGAAACAGGCAAAACGCGCTGTGCGCTAACGAAAAACGGATTGTCTCCGGGTCACCTGCTTTCAGAGATTTGTATCGTTTCTAAATACAGCAAGACAAAATAAGAGAAACTGGAGGGAGGTAAACATTTCCAGATCTTTAACGTATAGCTTATGAAAGGGACATTTTTAGCAGATTTTTATCTGATTAAAAATGTCCCAGATTGCTCACAAGATAGCATTTAGCAAAGTTACATTTGCTCAGTGTCTTGATCTTAAATAATGTCTACTTTGTGTGTTGCAGGTTACAGGGAGAATGAGCTTAGTTTTAGTAAAAATAAAGCGTAAGGAAAACGTTTTTAATTTCTGAAACAAGCAGAATTAGGAACCTAAATGTACGGCAAATTTTAAGCAGCTGTTTTTGTACAGACCGTGACACAAAAAATAACCATTACTGTATATCCATTTCCTTATGTTGAACTGGTGCAATCATTTAATCAGGCTGGTAGAAATGAAAATTATTACGTTTCGCGTTTCTTTTTTTCTCCTAACCTGATTATTTTTTCGCCATTGTAAACATTTGCATTATTTCCGCTTTCAGGAGAAACCGTGTAAAATTGCAGCTTTGGTATAACATTTCTATTTCCTATAAAGCCTTTTTAAAAAAAATGTCTTCGCAGTTGCAAACGAGAGAAAAATGCTCTGAATATTCTTATAGGCCACCTTTTTCCCACAGACTTTGGCTTCAGTGGGTTTTGTCGCAGGTTAAATCAGCTCTTCCCATGTGCTAGAAGTTGTAGGTGGTCCCGCTTTTTATTGGACTAATTTAATATATTTGTGACCAGCCTTGGAGAGCGTCATCGGGGTCAACGTTCTAACTTAGCAACTGCGCCATTTATTAACGCGCATGTACAAGAAGGAGTTGGCTAAAATCAAATGTAAATTGGGAGTCATGAGCTGAGGATTGACCCTTTAGGCCTAGGCTGACATATAATGGGGGGAGTTAACGCCCTGCCACCCGACCCCCACTGGGGACACCGAACTGTGGCTCCCTGTACTTTTTAGCAGTTTTTATTTCCCAGGGAGTATGTGAGGGGGGTAGTACCATTTTTTTTTCTTTGCAGCAGATAAACCCAAAAAGTGAGCCTGGGGTTATGTTGCTTTCTTTGCGGTGCCCGCCCGGGGGTTTCTCTCTGCTGAAGAGCTTACTTCAGCTGTATATATAGTGCGTTCAGCAAAGTCCTCCTCTATGGCAGCTGCTGATCATATTTCATAAGAGCTGTTAAAGCACTTAAAACCTAAAATTAGGTTCTGTGGTAGTAAATAGTTCAAATCACTTGATGAAGAAATAGACGAGAGAGAGAGAGAGAGAGAAAAAAGGGGGACTTTTGCCTTCTTTGTGCACAATTAGAAAGGCTCTGGCTTTTTGCATTAAAACCTTCAAACATGGTCTCGGTACATTTTTTAAGGTAAAGTATTTTGATGCGATGTGGGGAATATTTATTTGATGATGATGATAATAAAACTCCTCCACCCGCAGAGTCTTGCACCGATCGCCTCCAGGAGCGAAGCGTGGGGCTTTTTATTTCGCCCGGCAGCTGCATTTCCCTTCCTCTCTGCTCTCCTTTCAGAAATATTTCCCCGCGTGCCGAGAAGCCAGGGGTTGCCACAAAACACTGCAAGCTCCAGCGTGAGCGGCATCGGGCCCTCCCGATGCCCAAAGGGTGAATTTCACCAAAAAAGGTGTTTGTAGTACCGCGCGCGAGTATTTCCTTCCGTGATCCCGCTGGATTGTGCTCATCGGAGCTACATTTTTTTTTTTTACTGCTTTTCTTGGCTCAGGTGTATCGCATCCTCTGTATTACAGATAACAGCATTAGGATTTCCGCGCTTAATTTATTCTTTAGTTTTGTTTTTTTTTTGTAAAGCGCGGATCTGCTTTATTATTTAGCGGGATGCACAAAGGTGAATTGTGTTTTTTCTGAACCACGGGAAAGAGGAGCAACGTGAAATAACGAGGAGCGCTTTACATTTTTTTTTTTTTTAATGGTTTTGGAGAACAGTTTAAACAGGCAGAAAAAAAATATTTCCAAGTATTTGAATCAAATCCTTTCCTCTCCCCCCACCCTCAAAAAAAACAAAACAATTTTGGAATCTTGGGTAAATTTGACCTATTGTAACCTTTCATATCACCGAAAAGTGCTAATTGATCTCAGGGACTCAAACTTGGCGTTTGTTATTTGAAACCTTGAGCTTTGCCATGGACGCGCAACGGGCCGGATTACAGGGCTCGGTATGCGCGCGTATATCAGTGAGGGATCGGGTTAGTTTGCATTAGGTGCTTGGCTTGCTGGATTATTTCATTTCTTTAGTCTGCAGTCCCAGCGCTGTTATTATTATTATTATTATTATTATTTTTCAGATGTTTTAATTTGGTGATGCTGTGCCTTCTGGGGGCTTGAGACATTTTGTCCTCCCCCAAAAAACATATAAACCGTTCCTTTCCTTGTTGCTTCTGGCGCCGGGGCCGGCTGTGCTGGAAGGCCGCAGGTTGCTCCGGAGGGAGGCCGCTGTCTCGGCGTCACCTTTGGCCTCTGGCAGCTTTCCTGGTCCAAGGATGCATCGGGAGCAGGCGCAGACGTCGTGGGCTGAGCCTCCCTTCCACCGGCCCGGTCTCCCTAGCGCAAGGTTGGCAGCATTTTAAGCGTTAATGAGCCCTTTCGCGTTTAAAGTGGAAGTTAATGGGCGCGCGCTTCAGGTGAGTGAGTGACCTCCCGACGCCCCGGTCAGAGGAGCGCCCGCGGGGGGCCTTCCCGCCACGGCTCCCGAAGACCCCCCCCCCGGGGGTGCATCGCTGCGGCGTTCAGGGGGGTGGGAAACGTTCGGAGTCCGCCCCGAGGCCCTGCTGCCGCTCTGCCCGGGGGGATGGAGCCGGGGCCCGACCGAGTGACCCCGGCGGCGCAAAGGGCAGTGGCACCGTTACATGCTGTCCAGATCTCAAAGCGAAGTGGGAAAACCTCCCGGGGAGGCTTTTAGCGAGCTGGGCTCGTGCTTAACATGTGGTTTTTGCGACGTGCAGGGTGAAGGTTCGCCCAATTATCCCCTGCCCATGCTTTCTTTCTATTATTGTTCTGCGGGCCTGCAAAGCTGCATTTTAAACATGAATGGTGGAAGTGCCCCGTCCCCACGCCTCCGAGGTCACAAGCTGGCTTTTCGGGATAGGTGTGTAGTTACAGATGGGCACATTTCCACTCTGGCATTAGGATCTGGGGAGTTTTGTTTTTCTTAATTCGTCTTGGTGTGCTATCATTGCTTATTGGGTGCCAGATACTCCAGTTTTAGTAAAGGACTCCTCCTGAGGTAAAAGGCTTCTGCTAAATCAGGCCCAAACAGATAATGATGGGGAACTAAATAATACAAAACTAAATAACTTTTATTTTCATTGGTGAGGAAACAGGCTTTGTGTCTCGCTGTAGTTTTGTTTCTTGCATGGCTCGCCCACCTCACCAGTTAATTACAACTATAATATTCACCATTATGAATATTCTGCGCATGAAAACTGATCCAGTTCAGTAAGTTGTGTGTGTACATTGTATATACATACATATATATATTATGTAATATGGTTTCTATACAAGTTAAGCTTATGTTTGCATGTGGATTTTCCGAAAATTGGACTCTCCTGTTTCTGTGCCAGAAGTGAAATCAGAACATACCATGCAGTGGGGCAGCTCCTTAGAAGTTCTCACAGTGTGAAACTGCAATTTAAAAATTGTTTATTTTTTTCAGATTTCAGTCTGTGGCTAAAAACCGTGCCTTACCCGCGGAAATGGCCGTTTACAAAAAAATTGCCTGCCCGATATGTGGGGGGGAAAGCTTACATGTGTATGTCGTTACCCGTATTAGGTTTACCCAGATGGGATCGAAGCTGGCTTTTCCGTTTCACATGCACCCTGTTTCATTTTCAAAGTATCTGGCCAGGGTTGAAGCTCTGACAACTGGTGCCACTGCTCACACGTTTCAACCTTCTGCTAATGAGTCTTTTAGCACCTGCGCAATATAGGCGCACGCATTTTAAAGATTTGAAATCTACAAGCAGCAGTGCACTCCTGCAGCAGCAGACCAGAAAGCATATCTTATACTGTGCAATAGATTTTATCAGTTCATATATACAGCGTGAGTGTCTCTCTGTGTCTGTGTGTTTGTATGTCTGTGTGTCCGTGGTGGGGAGGTACTTAGTTTGTGAGATCAGCAACTAATATGGATAAAGCCAAAGAGTAGAGAATATAATTTAGGCAGCACAGGGATATGGCTGCTCCCAGAGAAGCCAGACATTTTGGGGAACCTGGCTAGAAGACTAGAATAAAAAAAAAAGGTAGATGTTAAATTAGCAATGTCATGTGGCCTGAATAACTATATTATTACTTTTTAGAATACTGAGTAGTATTTTTTTTTGTTTGGTAATCTCCCAGTGAAATATTGCAGCACGTGGTAATCTCACTTGTTTGTTAGCAAGCTACGTTGGGTCTAATTTTATCAGGCTATGTGAGGCATGCCTCTCTGGCAGTTCTGTTAAAATAAGGACTTATGTTTCAATTACGTACACACTAGACAAATATTTTAAAGCATTGTTGCTGTTTGCCAAAGAACCTGCACTTTTTTTCATGTGTGTTGCAAAAAAAAACCCAAAAAAACAACTTGTGCACATCTGCTAGACATGCTTACTGGAAATTGGGTATTTCTGCCGCTAGGTTGGTTTGGGATGCCTGTGGAGGAGGGGAGGCACCTGTTGTGAGGGCATGTAGAGTACATCATATAAGGCCAGATGCACTCAGCTTTTTCTTCCATAGATGGGAAAAACCCCTTAGTATATTTGGCCCTACAGGTAGGAAATGTGTCACTAAGTTAAACATTTTTCTGCATTGGGCAAGACGCAGTAACATCTTTAGATATGACTCAATGTGACTGTACTAAAAGCAGAGGCCCTTTAATAATTATTTATGTGGTGCACTATCTGGGATGTGCTCCCTGGAAAAGGTCAAAGAAAACCATTTAGATATCTAGGGACATACATCATGTGTGAAGGAGTTCAGTTAAGCTCTTAATGTGGGTCCTGGGCCATGCACGCTATTGCTTGCTCCCTGCCTTTCCCTGAACTGCTCCCCTCCCCCAATGGCACCCTAAAAGAGAGCGTAGAATAAAAGCCAGCAGGCTGTCTCTTTATTTCGGATTTTTATATACCGACATTCTCAATACAAGTATCGAATCAGGTCGGTTTACAAAGAACAAAACTGTCGCAATAAAGGCGTTACATTAAACAGCGTTTCTTAACATATGAGTAACATATAACATATATAAAAATAAATAAATAATACAAATTAAATATTACATAGACTATAATAATAATAATAACTCGTCAACAGGACGTGGATAAATACAAAGGATGTTTAAGGCATGAGTATATATCTTGAATAATTAGAGGGGCAGTCTAAATTGTGATATGTGGGTACTAATGTGATATTCTTTGTGGAAGAACTCTGGCTGCGGCTTTATTTATATATAATCCAAGGCTACAATTACAGTTTGTGCATCCTAACTTAACTAAGGCTTGGCTTTGACAATCTAGCATTCCCTCAATTAATCAGCCATGCTAAATTGTAACTTGCTGCTGGCATGCTTCATCAGCTGCCATCAGTCTGGCCGGCAGAGCCAGTGGAGATGGGGAGCACATAGCCTGCCCGATTGACCCGGCTGCGCTCGCTCACAATTGCGTTTAAGTGTTTCATGCGTGCAGCCTGCCAGAACAGCCTAGCTGCTTTTTCTGCTTGCACGTACTGTGCTTAACAGCCTGCCAGACTGACCCGGCTGTGTTCTCAATTGAATCGGCTTGAACAATACATTCTTCCTCTCTGGCCTAATTAGGGGTGGCCTTAGAATATAAACAGGTCTCTCTTCGTTTGTCCATCCTGCTACCGTCATGCCGAACCTATGACCTAAGGGACGGAATAGCACCCTTGTTTTTCCTGTCTTTCCGCCTCCCGTGCTGTGGCTGAGTTCCTGGTATGTAGAGCTGCCTGCAACGCATCCTGGAATATGCTCAGTAGAATGTCCAACAGATGCAGGCCCTCCAGCCTGTGCAGCCTCAGCTAATCCAACACAATCAGCTCAAGTCTCAGTGCCAAACCACCTCAGAGAGAGAAACAAACTTGGAGATTTCCCAGTGAATCCTCTTTCTCCTTTTCTCCCAATCTTTCTTTCGCATGTCAGAATGCCACCCTCTCCATGGGATGATATCGGGCCATATGACTTGGCGACCTAAGGAATAGTATTGTGACCTGTGTTTTGTCCCTAATACTCAAAATTAAGCCCTTTTAGGCCACTAGGTCATTGCCGCTCAGGTATATCAGTATAGCAAGCGGTGGGGATTTAGTGCAAGTTGCATAAATCAATGTCACCCATCCACTGAATCTTTGTCTGAATGAATCCTAAATGCTCTCCTTGTGGCCATTCTAATGCTCACTTCTCTACCCAGAAAACATACGAGTGCCCGCATATTCAAACCTGTCTCAACTGCCCTGAAACAGAAGCCATAAGATTCAGTTAATAATAGCTGGCCCATCCCCTTTCCTTACATTCTTTTTATTAATTATTTACCCCCTCGAATTGGCCCTAGTGCTACCTTGTGTGGCCTCACCGAGCTTCTAAATGTTTCCTGGCCTCCACCACCCCACTAACCCATCACCACCTTAAGCGGCTGCCCATAGCTTCTAAATCTGCCCGATCTCCAACTCCCAATCCTTTTGAGCTTTTTAGAAGAAGCAACCAAGCAGAAAGAGTGTATACCAGAAGTCACTGGGTTGAAGCCCAGATGTAGTAAGCAATGCATTTCTCTAAACAGATGCGATCTGAAATCTGGAGAGGGTAGACCTGTCTTGATGAATCAAAAATAATCCCCTCCTGCCCTCCTGATCTTCATGAAAGCCCTTGTGTTGGCTAAAGGAAGATGGCAGTGTTTGCCATGTCTCACAGATGAACCCACAAACCTTTAGCACCCTGGACTGTCTTAGAGCTTCTGTTGATTAATCGGTAGCCACTGAAAATCGATTAGAACTGACTTGATACGGTCCCTCCGCTTGTTACCAAATATTAAGTGGGCCGCTGCATTCAATAAGGGCTGCAACAGTTTTAGTGTCTTTGGAGGGAGACCTAAATAGATAGAATTCCAATAATCAACAAGGGGTAGAATACAAGCCTGGACTCAAACTTATCCAGTAGATGTTTCAGGCCGCATAAAACTCGTAGTTTGTAAAATTCTGATTTAGTGACTGCTTTGACATGCGACTGAAAAGTTAAAGAAAAGTCAAGTAATCCACCTACATTTTTATATTCGTACTCAAAGGGAAACTGATGTTTTCTGTGGTAATGGATGTTTGCTGTATTTTAGAAAGATCTCTGGATTAGTAGAAACTGAGTTTTGGAGATGCATAGAGCCAGTTTATTGTTGAAAAGCATTTCTGAATGGTTGAGAAGCAAATCTGTACAAGTTCTACTGCTTCTGATCAAGATGAGCAATCACGGACAAAAAACTGAATATCATCGGCGTAAAGTTTGTATCCATTGCAAAGGCTGGCAAGAAGTTTATATAGTGGAGCTAAGTAAAGATTGAAGAGCATTGCCGATAAAGCAGAGCCTTGCAGAATGCCCCATAACAATGTCCGACCATTTTGAACACTGATTATTGAATTCAACACACTGTGGGTACTTGCCAGGTTCTTTTGGGTACTTGCCAGGTTCTTATGGCCTGGATTGGCCACTGTTGGAAACAGGATGCTGGGCTTGATGGACCCTTGGTCTGACCCAGTATGGCATTTTCTTATGTTCTTATGTGTACGCTGAGAAACCAAAGTAAGACAGAGACAACTATACCACATTCTCTTGGACAGTACATTAAGATGGAGTGGCCTGCAGTATCAAAGGCTGAAGAAATGTCTAAAGAGACTAGAATTTAGCTATGATCTGCTTCAAGGTCTCTGTCTCTGCCATACTTTTTTAACAGATGTCTTACAACAGCTCTTTTCAGTAGAGCTGGTAGATTGCGTTGGGATAATGATAGATTAACCAAAGCACTCAAAGCTGATGCAAGAGTGTCCTTAGCCTTTTTTAGAATTGAAATACTCAAAGGTTCATTGTGCAGACATAGCAAGAAAGTATTTTCCCAATATTGGTGACACTAGTCTTGTGGGGCAATAAGCTAGCCAACAAGAGGATATTGATTCACTTAAGCCAGTGCTGTAGTAGTGGCTACCATGAACAGGCAGGAAGCTAAATGCCCAGTTTCAGCAGGAGTAATGAGGCTAAGAAATTTCCACACTGGGTCAGACCAAGGATCCATCAAGCCCAGCATCCTCTTTCCCAAAGTGACCAAACCAGGCTACAAATACCTGGCAAGTACCCCAAATCTCAGAAGATCCCATGCTACTGATGCCAGTAATCGCAGAGGCCATTCCCTAAGTCAACTTGATTAATAGCAGTTAATGGACTTCTCCTCCAAGAACTTATCCAATCCTTTTTTGAACAGAGCTACACTAACTGCACTAACCACATCCTCTGGCAGCAAATTCCAGGGCTTTATTGTGCGTTGAGTGAAAAAGAATTTTCTCCGATTAGTCTTAAAATGTGCTACTTGCTAACTTCATAGAGTGCCCCCTAGTCCTTCTATTATCCGAAAGTGTAAATAACCGATTCACATCTACCCGTTCTAGACCTCTCATGATTTTAAAGACTTCCTCACCAGTCTCTTCTCTAAGCTGAACAGCTGAAAAGAGGAAGCTGCCAAGCGAGTGGCTCCTCTTTATTTGGCTACAAGACTGTTCTCCCCCTCCCCCCCCCCCCCCCCCAGCAAGATGCAGCAGGTGTGTCTTTTAGTCCTTGTCCTAGCCCTTCCCTATCCTAGTCTTGGGCACAAAGGGCCAGCCACGTAGCCACATTATGGCCTCATGGCTGAGCCTAGTGAGGCACCTATGTATTATTTATACTATTGGCCCAAAGCAGGAGGAAACTTCATTGACCATCAAGTGCCTGCACAACACACTGCACAGAAATATTATTATTACTAAAATTCTAAATGTGTAACAGCCAGAGAATTGGCTATTGAAAGCAAGGGGATAGCATACATTCATAGGAACTTTTTCAGTTAGTTGGCGATGATAGAAAATGTTATCTTATATTCTATCATATTGAATGGAAGGTTTGTTTTATTTTCTTACTACTGAAAAGCTTATATTAATCTCAGTCACTCGTTTTTGTTTGAATTTCATCACTTTATTTTCCCCAGAACAATTAAAAAAAATTCTAAGAGAGAAGCGATCTGTTTTTATATGTGCAGGAGAGAGAACCTTTTAAGTTCATTTTTTCGGCTAAGTAGCCTGAGCATTTTTGATATTTAAGCAATGTTCGGTACTGTTGGCAAATTCTGAAGTGACTTACATATCTCACCCCCAGGTTGCTCTTCATACTTAAATGTTAGGGGTATGGCGGAAGCGCAGGTTGTCCTGAATTCAGGAAACATTCCAGAAAGTGATGAATATCAGCTGATATTTATCGCAAGGCACTTTTTTTCATGCCAAGCAAGAAAAGGAGGAGTGAGGCTTTCAGGTGTGTGTATGTTGGGGGAGGGGGAATATTAGGCTATAGCCAAGATTTTCCCTAATTTACATTTTTGCATTCTTTGCTTTGTCCACCTACCTTTAGTTCTATGTTTATTAAAAAAAAGAGTGGATAATGCTTTTCTGGCTGGCGAGATGGTATTGAATGTGGATTGTTAGGTTAGCAGTATCCATCTTTTGCACCTCGTGAACCACATTAGCAGGCAGCCAAGGCACAGAAAGCTACAGTCACATAAACTATGTTGGCTCACACATTATGGAGTGGATATTTCAAAGCAGTTATGTGCATAAAATTAGCTTACATGCATGCATATTTTACTTTCATGTGCTCATTTACCTAAGCAAGAAATGAGTGGTCTAGGGGTATTATGGGCAGGACTAAGAGTCATGTGCATAAGTTCCCTCTCTCGGTTCAGGGAGCAATTTTAGATCTAATTCTCAGTGGAGAACAGGATTTGATGAGAGAGGTAACGGTGGTGGGGCCGCTTGGCAATAGTGATCATAATATGATCAAATTTGAGTTAAAGACTGGGAGGGGACAGTAAGCAAATCCAGGACTCTAGTGCTAAACTTTCAAAAGGGAAACTGATAAAATGAGAAAAATAATTAAAAAAAACAAACCAAACTGGTTTAAGAGTTAAGAGTGTGCATCAGGCATGGACATTGTTAAAAAATACCATCTTAGAAGTGTAGTGCAATGAATTCCATGCATTAAGAAATGTGGAAAGAAGGTCAAACGATTACTGGCATGGCTAAAAAGTGATGTGAAAAAGGCTATTTTAGCCAAAAGATCTTCATTCAAAAATTGCAAGAAGGATCCAACAGAAGAAAATAGGATAAAGCATAAGCATTGGCAAGTTGAATGTAAGACATTGATAAGATAGGCTAAGAGAGAATTTGAAAAGAAGTTGTCCCTAGATGCAAAAACTAAGCATAAAAACTTTTATAAATATATCTGAAGCAGAAAGCCTATGAGGGAGTCGGTTGGACTATTAGTTGATTGAGGGGTTAAAGGGGCACTTAGAGAAGATAAGGCCATCGCGGAAAGATTAAATGATTCTTGAGACTGTTTTCAAGGGTGCAATTCAGATGAGCTGAACCAAATCACGGTGAACCTGGAAGATGTGGTAGGCTAGATTGATAAAATGAAGAGTAGTAAATCACCTGGAATGGATGGTATACACCCCAGGGTTCTGAAAGAACTAAAAAATGAAATTTCAGACTTATTTCATTTAATTTGTAACCTATCATTAAAATCATCCATTGTCCCTGAAGACTGGAGGGTGGCCAATGTAACCCCAATATTTAAAAAGGGCTCCAGGGATGATCCGGGTAACTATAGACCGGTGAGCCTGACTTCAGGGCCTGCAAAAATCATGAAAACTGTAATAAATAATAAAATCACAAAACATTTAGATAGACATGGTTTAATAGACCCAGCCAGCATGGATTTACCCAAGGGAAGTCTTGCTGTTAGGATTCGTGGGTTTTCTGGACCCTTGGCCCGAGGTGGAGGTTGTTGCTACCTGAGTGGGATGGGCCCCACAGGTCCTCACCGTCCGGAGGTGAGGTCAGCTGTAGCAAGGACACGACTATAGTTCAGTGAACAGAGAATGTCCTGTGTCACTGCCATGTGATCGCAGGTACCTGCCCTGAAAGATACTGTGAGGCGCCCCGAGAAGCGGGGTGGAGAGGCACAGTCCAAGGGAATCACAGGCAGGGTCAGCCCTGCCCGGGAGCTTTCCTCTCTGGTACATCGTACCTTCAGAGGTACGATGTACCAGAGAGGAAAGCTCCCGGGCAGAGGTGCGCTGGGCAGGCGTGGAGACAGGATCTCTAAAGGAGTAATGTGGAGACTGTCCCGAGGAGCGGGACAGTGCAGCAATAGAGTCTCTGGTGGTGACGTAGAGGCTGCCCCAAGGAGCGGGGAAGCGCAGAGTCAAGTCTCTGATGTTTTGACGTCGGCTGCCCTGAGAAGCAGGGAACGTAGAGCAAGGCCACTGGTGTAGTGACATGGAGACTGCCCCGAGGAGCAGGGAAGTCTCTGAAGTGATGTAGATGTGGCCCCAAGGAGCGGAGAAGCAAACCAGCAGGACCTCTGGTGAGGAGCGCAGGGGCTACTCCAAGGAGCGGGGAAGCCTGGAGACCAGGTCTCTCAAAGGAACCACAAGCAGGCCCCCTAGGAGCGGGTACCCGAGCCAGAGTCCAGATCAGCAGGTAGAGATCCAAGGCAGGAACCACGGGTCCGGAGAGACAGGAACAAGCACCAGCGAGGTGAAGGAACTCATTGCCATATGGTGGCGTCCCAGCCACCATATGGAGCAAGGAGGACCAGGAACAGTGCAGCGACAATGTCTGGCCAGAGCCGCGAGTTCCCCTGGAGTGGAGGGCCAGGCATGGCAGGAAGTGAGTTGGGTCGACCACGGGTGAATGCGGCCAGTCATAACACTTGCTTCACAAATCTCCTACATTTTTTGGAAGGGGTGAATAAACATATGGGCAAAGATGAACCGTCAGTTGTGGTGTATTTGGATTTTCAGAAGGTGTTCGACAAAGTCTCTCATGAGAAGTGAATAAGAAAACTAAAAAGGGTACAATGAATCAGGGGTGGCTGATCAAAATTGCGGATGACACAAAATTATACAGATTAGCTAAATCTCAAGCGGATTGTGATAAATTGCAGGGCTGGAAGATTGGGCTTCCAAATGGCAGATGAAATTTAATGTGGACAAGTGCAAGGTGATGCATATGGGGCAGATTTTAAAAGCCTACGCATGTAAATCCAGTTGGACTAACACGCGTGGGGGGGGGGGTGGTTACGCCCCCCCCCCCCACGCGTGAACAATGGATCTCTGTACTACCTTCAAGTACTTAATAAGAGCCACCCCTGATTCATCTATTGTTTATACTCTTTGTTTACTGCGTTCTTAGGCCTTTCTTTCCAGCTGTCTATGCTTCCAAGTTTACTATCCTTGTTGAATGTAACTTTGTTCTTCCTGTTCAAACTATTGTTTTTGTTACAGTTCCTCAATTCGATGTAAACCGATCTGATATGGTCATTCAACCATGAAGGTCGGTATAGAAAAGTGTTAAATAAATAAATAAATAAATGGTCAGAGGCCTCTCTTTGGCCTGGGGATCGCGCGCCGGTACTTGGGAGGGAGTGGGGAAAGCCATCGGCGCTCCCCTACGGCTTGGCACGTGCAAGGTGCACTAGTTTGCACCCCCTTGCGTATGCCGACCCTGGATTTTATAACACGCTCGGCTGCATGCGCATGTTATAAAAATCAGGCGTATATTTGTGCGCACTGAGTAGCACGCACAGGGTTTAAAAATCCGGCCCATAGGGAAAAATAACCCTTGTTGTAGTTACATGATGTTAGGTTCTAGCTTAGGAGTTATCATCCAGGAAAGAGATCTAGGTGTTATAGTGGATAACACATTGAAATCATCGGCTCAGTGTGCTGTGACAATCAAAAAAAGCAAACAGAATGGTAGGAATTATTAGGAAGGGAATGGTGAATAAAACAGAAAATGTCATAATGCCTCGTTCAATGATGAGCCCACACCTTGAATACTGTGTGCAATTCTGGTCGCCGCATCTCAAAAAAGATATAGTTGCAATGGAGAAGGTACAGAGAAGGGCTACCAAAATTATAAAGGGGATGGAATGGCTTTCAATGCATTGCAGGTATTTCTGGGTAACCAAACATGTGCATATGTTGGTAGATGAACAATTTGTGTGAACCTGATACGGTTATTGGTGGCTCACATGTAAGCCCTGTGAGCCACCACACTTACTCCAGGCTCAACAAGTTCTCCCCTCCATGGCAAAAATGCTGCTGGTACATGCGCACTGCTGGGAGTGGCGTGCAGCACTCAGATGTCATCTCCTTCCTGCTCATTTCCTGCCCTCTCTACGCATATGCGCATGGCACACTTCAGGACTAAAAAGGCCCATGGCGGGAAAAATCTGCATTGCGCCCTTTGATGACGTCTACTCCCTGCACTAGTTAAGGTGCCTCCGGACCTGGTGTTGGCACCTTAGCAACGGGTCTCCTGCCTTAGTGCATGTTGCTTGCAAGTTCCTGGTTCCTGTTGTCCTGCGTTCCTGTATTCAGTCTTGCCCTTCAGCCTTACCTCATACAGCTTTGTCTTCTCCAGGCTTCATCCAACTCTCGTTGGCTAGCCTTGCCTTGTCTGTCCATCTTGTCTAGTTTCACCTGTGTGTCTTCGTCCTTCCTTGGCCTGACTCTCTGGATCTTGACCTCTTGCTTGGATCTGACCATGTTGCTTGTTGCCTGGACCTGAACTCTTGCTTGGATCTGACCACGACTGCCTGCTACCCTGACCCCTTGCTTGGACCTGATCACAATTGCCTGCTGCTTGGGCCTGACCCCTTGCCTGGAACTGACCACTCCTGCTAGCCACCTGCCCTGACCATTAGTCTTATGCCTTTGGACTCTAGTTCTCTCCCCTACCCTAGGGACCTGCCTAAGAGCTGCAAGCTGCCAGAACCCAAGGGCTGGTAAAGGTGAAGTTCCAGACTGTCCCGCTACAGGACGTGCTTGCCGACTGCTGGCATCGTAGGTTTGCCCTTGAGGCGGAGTCACCTATGCTTCAGCACAAAGGGCTCACGCCCCTCCCCTGCCACCCTTCACAGATAATGCGCAGGTCATACAATGCTGTACTAGATCTCTGCACGGCCATGTATATGAGGTCGCACAGATTGAAAGTTATCCTCCTTGTGTTAAACTTTTTTCACTTTATCTCTGTTCCATTTTCTTGCTGCTTTTTAAAACATTCCATCCCAATATGGTTATATTCTTTTTAGGTTTTCATTTTTTTGTGTTTAGTCAGTGGCAATAAGCGATACTGAAGAATGAACTGTGCCGTTGCTGGGATAATTTGAATGAGAACAGCTTTGTGATGTTTTGCAGAAAAATCCAGAAAGTTAAAAGTTGAACAGGACTTTGGTGAAGTTCCTATAAGAGAGTTTTTATATAACACCCCTTCTTCGTATATTCTGGTGTTTTATCTCCATCCGTTGTCCTCTAATTCTGCACATTCACTGGTTTATTGCCAGTTTTATAGCTGACATCAATGAAATCGAATAATTTAATCCAGCACCACAAGTTTGCTGCTGAAGTCACTGTCAGCCATGGCGTTTGCTAATATGAGAGCAGATGGCAACTGTGTAAGTGGATGGGATTTGTTCCAGTTTTAAAACATAATCTCACTTCATATCCCTCCTGCATCCTGTGTTAAAAGTACTACCTCATTCCTGCTATCTCTCCCCATATAACCTTCCTCCCCTGACCACCTTAATCAATGTATGTCTTTTGCTGAAAATGTACGATATATGAACACATCAAGTGAATGTAATGGTCTGCCTATGATATTTATGTCATGATGTAAACCGTTGTGATCTTCTCTTGGAGCAACGGTCTATAAAAATGGCTAAATACATAAATAATCCATTCTCAAGCAAATAGGTAACAGGAGTTTTCCCAGGGACAAAATCTGAAGCCCAGGTGCACTTCTAACCATGGGAGCAGCTGGGAAAAGGCTATCGGCTCCCACCTGTTGCTGGCTCCCTTCTTTGCCTCAGCCCCCCAAACTGCTGTGGAAATCCTGTACTGTAGATGGATGCAGGCTCTGCTGGTGGAAGATGCTTTTGCCTCGCTTGAATTTGTCTGTAAAACCTGCAAAGTAGAAAGAAAGGTAGCAAACAACCACACTTAAAAGACTCCATAATAATCCATGAGCAGCTCACTCACTACACCTTCACTGTCTCTCTTTTCAAAGATGGGGCAGGGCCTCCGTTGCCACTGGGGCTGACTTTCAGCCCACGATGGAGCGACTGATGTAGCTGCTCCAATTTTGGGTGTCTGAATTCAGCTAATTTTCAGCAGAATGTCGGTGGCTAGGTTTGTGGTCTTAATATGGATTACGGAGACCTGACTACCAGTGGAGGGATGGGTTGCCTAATTGGCTTGCTTAAGACATAATTAGGGTTTCTGTTTTTAGGTGTTTATAAATTGAAAATGTAGGTGTTTATTTTCCAGCTAATTAGGGGGTCCTTTGAGAGTACAAAAAAAAAAAAAAAAAAAAGGGTGTTCATCGATGTTTTTACAGCACTGGTACCATTGCTGGGTACTTTGTCCAACTGAATTAAATACGTAGGGCACATTTGTGCCGCTGAGGAATCAATGCAGAAAGACAGAAAAGCAGAGTGCAGAATCCCAAGCAGCTAAGGGGAGGGGTGAGAGAGTGGTAGGGGAAGTGGTGTTTATCCAATAAACACTTTATTTTTGTTTTTTGCATTAGGGGTATTTTATCAATCTTTGTCGATTAAATCCTAAAATCATAAGCCCTAACGATAATATTTACATGTACAATGTATTATTGAAAAAAAAAACCCAACTACAAGGCCTGTTTCAGGGATGTCAAATTGCAATTCTGTATGGCCACAGACTGGTCTGTGTTGGGTTTTTTTTAGGATATCCCTAATGAATATGCATGAGATATATATTTGCGTGCACCACCTTAATTGAATGCAGATATATCTTGTACATACTCATTGGGGATATCTTAAAAACCAGAATACATTTTGGCCCTCAGGTATTGCAGTTTGTCACCCAAAGCCCACTTAGTCTACCCATGTACAACATCACAGACTGTGACTGCTCTCAGGTGTTACCTTCACCTGCTTGCAGATAATAATCTTGCTTATCCCATGCTTTCTTGAACTGTGTTACTCATTTTTTATGTCCACTACCATCACTAGGAAGCTGTTCCATGGATCCAACTCCCTTTCTGTGGATAAATATTTCCTTATGTTATTTCTCACTATAACTGCTTTGAGCCTCTGAGTCTAGAACGTTTTTCCCCACTGAAACAACGTTTGCTTCTTATGTACTATACCTTTTAAATATGTGAAAGCCTTTATCTTAGCTCTGCCTTACCTCCTCTCTTCTAGGGTATGCATTCTTAGGCCCGAAAGTCTCATTTCATATGGTTTATGAAATATGAATTAGAAGAAGCCTTAAATATTATTTATTTTATTTTCCCTTCTGGAGCATATTGATCTCGGGAGACTGTAGATCCATCTCTGATAGTTCCTGGGGCGGGGGGGAGGGAGAACATGACTACGTCAGTCTCTTCTGGTAACATGCATGGCTCAAACAGAAGCGAGAAAAGTGGCTCTAATTAGAGCTTCAAATAGAAAATGAGGAAAGAAGCTCCAGAGAAACAACAGAATCTAAAATGGGAAAGCAAGACATTGAGCAGCGCGTGCATACAGCTCTTCAACCAAAAGACTCGGGAATACCACCCTGGGTGCAGAATGCCCTCATCTAAACTTGTCCTGAAGAGCTCAGGCCCTATACGGAGGCAGTCTTTTAGACATCACAAAACACATTACAGAACAAGAGTAAAAAACGAGGGAAAAATGGAAGCTGTTACACATATGACCCTACAATGAAACAGGAAAGATAAATCTGCCAAAGTGGAAAGCAAGACAGTGAAACAAAAGATGGGAGGAATTGTAGCCAAATGAAGGCTGACACACTTCCTATGCACACAGACAGTGGTTGACTTTCTTTTGCATGGAATATCCAGGTTTCAGTCACACACCTCCAGAGTGTGACTGAGGAGAGTCAGCTGCTGGTTTTCTCAGCTGCCCTTGGCATGGAACCTAGATTGACCAACTTGGTTAGAAACTTACTGAGTCGCAGGCGCTAAAGGATACTGGAAAATGCAGTTTACTTGAAGGAGGAGGTTACCAGTGGTGTGCCTCAGAAATCAGGCCTAGGACCGGTTGTTTTCAACATTTTCATGAGTGACATAGTGGAAGGATTGACAGGAAAGGTTTGGGGTTTTTTTTGCCGATAATACCGAAATCTGGATAGACAGTCAGAAAGGTGTGGAAAACATGAGGAAGGGTCTAGCAAAGCTTGAGAATGGTCTAGAGACTGGCAGCTAAGATTTAATGCTAAAACGCGCAGAGTAATTTTATTTAGGATGCCAAAGCCACAGGGAGAAGTACAGTATTGGTGGTGAAATTCTTCTAAGCACAGAAGAGCGGGATCTGGGGGTGATTGTATCTGATGATCTTAAGATGGCCAAACAGGTGGATAAAGCGACAGCAAAAACCAGAAGGATACTTGGCTGCACAGGGAGAGCAATGGTCAGCAGAAAAAGGGAGACTATTTCCTCTGTATAGATAGATCCCTGGTGAGACCTCATTTGGAATACTTTGTAAAGTCCTGGAGACCACACTTTCAGAAGAATATAAACCAGTTGGAGACGTTTCAAAGGGTGGCTAGTAAATTGAGCAGTCATCTTCGTTCTGAAACATACGGGGATAGACTTAAATATGAATACCTTACAGGAAAGATGAGATAGGGGAGATATGATAGAAACAGTTAAATATCTCACAGGTTTCCATGCACAGGAGACAGGCTCTAGAACAAGGGGTCATGGGATGAAGGTGAAAGAAGGTAGGCTGAGGAGTAATCTTAGGAAATATTTCTTTACAGAGCAAGAGCAGTGTATGCATGTAACAGCCTTCCATGGAGGTGGTGGAGACAAAAATGTATTTGAATTTAGGGAAGCAGGGGATAAATACAGAGGATCTCTGAGGGAATGATGGGAATTGTAAGAGCTAGATAAATTGGATGGATGGGCAGACTAGTTGGGCCATATGGTATTTTTCTGCCATCATTTTTTTTTTTTTTTTGTATTTCTAAAAGTTAAGAACATAAGAACATAAGAAATTGCCATGCTGGGTCAGACCAAGGGTCCATCAAGCCCAGCATCCTGTTTCCAACAGAGGCCAAACCAGGCCACAAGAACCTGGCAATTACCCAAACACCTAGAAGATCCCATGCTACTGATGCAATTAATAGCAGTGACTATTCCCTAAGTAAACTTGATTAATAGCAGTTAATGGACTTCTCTTCCAAGAACTTATCCAAACCTTTTTTGAACCCAGCTACACTAACTGCACTAACCACATCCTCTGGCAACAAATTCCAGAGATTTATTGTACGTTGAGTGAAAAAGAATTTTCTCCGATTAGTCTTAAATGTGCTACTTGCTAATTTCATGGAATGCCCCCTAGTCCTTCTATTATTCGAAAGTGTAAATAACCGAGTCACATCTACTCGTTCAAGACCTCTCATGATCTTAAAGACCTCTATGATATCCCCCCTCAGCCGTCTCTTCTCCAAGCTGAACAGCCCTAACCTCTTCAGCCTTTCCTCATAGGGGAGCTGTTCCATCCCCTTTATCATTTTGGTTGCCCTTCTCTGTACCTTCTCCATTGCAACTATATCTTTTTTGAGATACGGCGACCAGAATTGTACACAGTATTCAAGGTGTGGTCTCACCATGGAGCGATATAGAGGCATTATGACATTTTCCGTTTTATTAACCATTCCCTTCCTAATAATTCCTAACATTTTATTTGCTTTTTTGACTGCTGCAGCACACTGAGCTGACGATTTCAATGTATTATCTACTATGACGCCTAGATCTCTTTCTTGGGTGGTAGCTCCTAATATGGAACCTAACATCGTGTAACTACAGCTAGGGTTATTTTTCCCTATATGCAACACCTTGCACTTGTCCACATTAAATTTCATCTGCCATTTGGATGCCCAATCTTCCAGTCTTGCAAGGTCCTCCTGTAATGTATCACAGTCTGCTTGTGATTTAACTACTCTGAATAATTTTGTATCATCTGCAAATTTGATAACGTCACTCATCGTATTCCTTTCCAGATCATTGATATATATATTGAAAAGCACCGGTCCAAGTACAGATCCCTGAGGCACTCCACTGTTTACCCTTTTCTACTGAGAAAATTGACCATTTAGTCCTACTCTCTGTTTCCTGTCTTTTAACCAGTTTGTAATCCACGAAAGGACATCACCTCTTATCCCATGACTTTTTAGTTTTCGTAGAAGCCTCTCATGAGGGACTTTGTCAAACGCCTTCTGAAAATCCAAATACACTACATCTACCGGTTCACCTTTATCCACATGTTTATTAACCCCTTCAAAAAAATGAAGCAGGTTTGTTAGGCAAGACTTCCCTTGGGTAAATCCATGTTGACTGTGTCCCATTAAATCATGTCTTTCTATATGCTCTACAATTTTGATCTTGAGGATAGTTTCCACTATTTTTACCGGCACTGAAGTTAGGCTCACTGGTCTATAGTTACCCGGATCACCCCTGGAGTCTTTTTTAAATATTGGGGTTACATTGGCCACCCTCCAGTCTTCAGGTACAATGGATGATTTTAATGATAGGTTACAAATTTTAACTAATAGGTCAGAAATTTCATTTTTGAGTTCCTTTAGTACTCTGGGATGTATACCATCCGGTCCAGGTGACTTGCTACTCTTTAGTTTGTCAATCTGGCCTACTACATCTTCCAGGTTGACAGTGATTTCGTTCAGTTCGTCTGACTCATCACCCCTGAAAACCAACTCCGGAACTGGTATCTCCCCAGATCCTCACTAGTAAACACGGAAGCAAAGAATTCATTTAGTCTTTCTGCAATGGCCTTATCTTCCCTAAGAGCCCCTTTAACCCCTCGGTCATCTAATGGTCCAACCGACTCCCTCACAGGTTTCTTGCTTTGGATATATTTAAAAAAGTTTTTATTATGAGTTTTTGCCTCTATGGCCAACTTCATTTCAAATTCTCTCTTCGCTTGTTTTATCAATGTTTTACACTTAACTTGACAATG
The DNA here is from genome assembly GCF_901001135.1 of Rhinatrema bivittatum. Lineage (NCBI taxonomy): Eukaryota > Metazoa > Chordata > Amphibia > Gymnophiona > Rhinatrematidae > Rhinatrema > Rhinatrema bivittatum. The sequence goes on from NC_042617.1 coordinate 577,068,107, forward strand.
CTTATGTTTTATCCTATTTTCTTCAGATGGATCTTTCTTCCAATTTTTGAAGGATGATTTTTTGGCTAAAATAGCCTTTTTCACCTCACCTTTAACCATGACGGTAATCGTTTTGCCTTCCTTCCACCTTTCTTAATGCGTGGAATACATATGGACTGCGCCTCTAGGATTGTATTTTTAAACAATGTCCAAGCCTGTTGAACACTTTTAACCTTTGCAGCTGCACCTTTCAGTTTTTTTCTGACTATTTTCCTCATTTTATCAAAGTTTCCCTTTTGAAAGTTTAGTGTTAGAGCTGCAGATTTACTTATTGTCCCCCTACCATTTATTAGTTTAAATTTGATCATGTTATGATCACTGTTGCCAAGTGGCCCCACCACCGTTACCTCTCTCACCAAATCCTGTGTTCCACTAAGAATTAAATCTAAAATAGCTCCCTCTCTGCTACCTGGCCTTTGGCTTCCAAATTCATTCTCCTGTGACCTATGCAACTGTTTCTGAAAGGAAGGATTCCACAATACATTTTTCTGTTGGCACAGAGGCTTACCCAGAGATATCTAGCTCCTGACTGGAAGGTCAAGGGGAGGTTAGAACCTTATACTCTGCTGTCATTGCCATTCTCAGGTCAAACCTCAAGACAAATCTGGATTGAGTTGAGAGCCCCTTTCTTCCTAAATTTCTTTGAAGTTTAAAGAGAAGCTAAAAAATGGCCAAAATGGACCTTTGGAGAGTAGGGCCTCACTGGTCTTTGGGGAGTAGGACCTCACTGTCCTCTCATAAAAATTCTGTAAGATTCAGGCTTTTCTTTGATTTTGACATGAATAAAGTCAAACAGATGGTCTTAGTTATATTGTAAACTAAAGAGCCTCAGAAGGATCGTGGGCAGACCCAATCCTGTGCTCTATAAAGGAGAGAGAGGACATCATTCCCCATATAACATATGGTAGAAGAGCTTATGAGAAAATGCTTGGTTCATCCAGATAAAAGTAGAGTCTTCTGTAACATTTTCTTCGAGCCTATCAGGCTCCCTAAGAAGAGAATGAATTAATAGACCTTTTGGCTCTTGAAATGGACAGCTTGGTTTTGGACCTTTCTAAGCATACAACTATCCAAGTTGAGGATTCTGCCTCTCAGAGTGTAAAGGAATTTACTGAGTGTAGTTTGAAGGCCACAGGCCAAACTCTTGAGTGAACTTATATTGACTGGTTTGCACTATGAAATGCTAAAAAATACTTATGAATAGACAAGAATCTGAGAACTTTTGGTATTGCCAGCAGTTCTAAGTTGGGAAAGAAAATAGAACACCACAGCTGTGCTTGGAATTGATAAGAAGCAGCGAGGGGGTGGCAATGGCAATCCAGGAGCCTGGATTGCCATTGTCAGAAACAAGATACTGGGTTTGATGGACCTTTGGTCTGACCCAGTATGGCACCAAAAACACCAAAACTGTTTTTATAAGTTACAAGTCTTAAAAAAATTGAAGCCTCTTCTTTATTTCAATGATTTTCGGATGGTCCTACAAGCCATTATTCTATCAAAAGTCGACTATTGCAATTCGCTTCTCTTTGGCCTTCCATATTCATCCATCAAACCCCTCCAAATGCTACAGAACTCTGCAGCCAGAATCCTTACCAATACGAATAAAAGAGATCACATCACCCCCATTCTCAAGCTCCTCCACTGGCTGCCTATAAAGCAAAGGATCCTATATAAAGTACTCACCGTAATTCATAAATCCATTCACAATATCTCTCCTCTTCAATTATGTAACCAACTACGCCCTCACTCCTCCTCTAGACCCATCAGAGGAGCATATAAAGGCACACTCTATGTACCTTCAACAAAATCCTCGCATTATAAACGTGCCATATCTACAGCAGGCCCCATTCAATGGAATGCGCTCCCACCAGACATTCGGCTTGAGCTCTGCCACTCTTCATTCAAAAAAAAACTTAAAACCTGGCTCTTTAGCCAAGCTTTTCCAGGACCATGATCATCATTTTTTCCCCTCCAACCAGCAAGAGCATATCTTCTTCACAAACCCCCATTTTCCATACCACTACCTACTTCGGTATCTAATCTCTTGCTGCAGGACACTTGAGACTTTCTCACTTATACGTTATAATTTTTATGCTCAATAAGACCTGTCAACTTAATTGTTTAAGTCTTTTTCTTTTCTTTCCTTTATCTTTTGGTCATCAATGTTACAACGTTATTGTTAAATTTTGAACTTATGTACTCTGTTCCAAGTTTCATAACCTTGTTCTATGTAATGCCTTTTGGCAATTTTCATGTTCTGTTTCAATGTAAACCGATGTGATCTTTATTTCATATAGGAACACCGGTATATAAAAATCTAAAAATAAATAAATAAATAAATAAATGTTCTTATGTTCTTAATTATAATTACTAAAACGAATACCTACGTATGTACATAAATACAGTCAAAGAACACCCTGTTCCAAAATTCATAATACAATCCTAACTAATAAATCTAGTATCAAGTTTGGGTGTCAGCAAGCCAAATACATTATTATTATTATTATATTATATATTATATTATATATAATATAATATATATTATATTATTATAATATATATTATAATATAATAATATATATTATATATATTTACCCTACATTGCCTCAGGTACAAAAAAACTTAGATTGTAAGCCCTCTGGGGATAGAGAAATACCTACAGTACCTGAATGTAAACCGGTGTGATATCTCAATTGAGATGAATGTCGGTATATAAAAAAAATAAATAAATATAGGTAGATAGTTATTGTTGATGACAATTTTCTTTTGTGAAAGGTGACACTTTTATCAAGTATCAAGTTTGGGTGTCAGCAAGCCAAATACATGAGACCTCACTGGGTCTCTGCTGATCTTCTCAATCATTCACCGATCAGTTTTAACAATGTAGGTAAAATAAAAGTGTCACCTTTCACAAAAGAAAATTGTCATCAACAATGACACTTTTATTTTACCTGCATTGTTAAAACTGATCGGTGAATGATTGAGAAAATCAGCAGAGACCCAGTGAGGTCTCGTGTATTTGGCTTGCTGACACCCAAACTTGATACTAGATTTATTAGTTAGGATTGTATTATGAATTTTGGAACAGGGTGTTCTTTGACTGTATTTATGTACATACGTAGGTATTCGTTTTAGTAATTATAATTAAGAACATAAGAACATGCCATACTGGGTCAGACCAAAGGTCCATCAAACCCAGAATCTTGTTTCTGACAATGGCAAACCAGGTCACAAGTATCTGGCAGGATTCCAAGCTGCTTATCCCAAGAATAAGCAGTGGATTATTTGCAATTAACTCTTTTGTATTATCTGATTTTATTTATTCTAGGTTCTGTCCTCTTATTGCTTAAATAAACCTTGGAACTGTGATTATATGTGCATGTATGTGTGTGTATACTCGATAAGCCCCCAAGGTATAGTCCTGTTGGCGTGCAGGCAGAAGCCCCTTGGGGAAAAACTAAGTGAATTTTAAAAGCCCAGTGCTTGCCGGAATTAGGGGATGTGCAAATATATCGGGTCGGTGCATGCTGAATGCATTATAAAAATCACCAGGATACGCATGTACATATTGCTGCACACAGGGGGGGAATGGGCATTCTAGGATTTTCACTTGAAATTTGCGTGTAAATACTTGTGTGCACTAGTGCGTACCGGGGTCCCCCTGTTGCATCACTTTACATCTGCTATGGATGGCATTTTAAGTAGGAAAATAATATAGGCAGATCAGCGGTGTTTTAAAGGTAGGGGCTAACAGGATGGAAGGAAGGCTATTAAACCTGAGGGTTTGGAAGTCCTAGCCATTAACCGGGTGAACTAGGAACAAACTGAGAAAATGACCAATGGCATTGGCGCATGTAGCTTTTAAACTTCCCCATCTTTAAACGGGAGCAATGACATTTGCACAGACAGGCGCATTTCCACTTAAAATTGTGCGCGCGTGTACTCATGGTCAGACTAATTTATAACCTGTCCATGTATATGTGCACGTGTTATAAAATGGCTGCTTCCCTGAATGTGGGCTGATGAACCTGTGCACACATGTGCTGCACGCGCCTATGAAAGTTGCTGTCCCCGTGTGCTCAGTCAGAACCTAGAATAAATTTGGTACTAGGAGTGGGGTTCCAGGTCAGAGGCTTATATTTATTTATTTGTTTGTTTTTTTTGTATACAGATATTCAACAAAAGTCATCACATCGGTTCACATATAACAATAATAATAGAAAGATACAATGGGAAGAATATGTGCTTGTGTATTTCTTGATCTTTTAGTGTGAAGGGCAGATTTGTTTGTTTTGGTATATATAGTTGTGTTAATGATTTCTCTTGTAATGCGTAGAACACAGGATAGAGTATAAAAAATATATTGGGTACAGAATATTGTTTATTTAACTTTAGCATCATGTAGTGTCGCGCCTCCTCTGGCCAATAAGACTCCAAACCTCCGTCTCTCTCTGGGGTCCAGTCTGGTAGATGGCTCTCTTAGCCCCTTGGAAACTCAAGTAGAAATGATTTACATATTTTTCCCCTCAAGTCCCCAGATGGGATTTAAACAGTCCTGGATCTGGGTGTAAGGCAGATGCCCTCCCTGTTGGGCCAGCCAGCCCAACCAGCAAAGGTTGGCTTCCACAGATTCGCCTTTATATCTCTTAACTCTGGGGTTTTTTCAGTCCGAGAAAAACATCCAACTAAACTTCCATATGCTTTTCACAAAGTTCAAAAGTCTGGCCCCATGGGCCTAACTGCTACCTCCCACTGTATCTCCGGGATATTCCACTTGCCCCAATAGATACAACCAGTCGCTGGCAGTCTTTCTTGAAACAGTGACCTTTTAGTTAGGTAAATCCAAATAGTTAAAGTCTTTATCCACCAGCTCACCTTCTTTGAAGTTACACCAGCCATCCATCTTCCATCTGAGTAGAAGCACCAAAGTTCCAGTCCTTTGGAGCAGCCAGTAGCAAGGTCCTTCTCCTTCAGTCCCCAGCAGGAGACTGAAACTGCTGGGCTAGGGAGTCTCTCTTATACTCAGCAGACTCCTCCTCCTCTGCTAGGCAATTGGCTTGGGAAGACCCACCCTCACTTTTTGGCCTTGCATTTGTGCTGCTCCTGGCCTGGCCCGGGGCTCAGCTTCGGTCCTCCTTTGCCACCCGGGCTTGACCTCTGCTGCTTCTGTGGGGGATAGGGCCCACGACTACTGCTCAGGAGCCCTCCAGGGGTTCTTCTTCTGAGGTTCTCCTGTCTACCAGCCGGCCTTGAAAAAGACTGGCAGTTTGGCTCCCTGGTTGCTAAGTCCAGGCCTTCTTTGTCGGCCTTTTCCAGCTGCTGTAGCCAGGCCTATTTCTGCGGCTTCTCAGCCAGCCAAGCCTCCACCTCCCTGCTTTGACGTCCTGCAGGGCCACCACCTGAAGATCCTTCCTCCCTGAGGGACAGCGCCTTCCTCCTCTCTCTCCCTCCCTGCCACCCATACACCCACCCTCACTTTGGCCCTCCCCTTGAGGCCAAGGATTGGCCTCTAGAGCTCCACCCTTAACCTCCCACACTCGTGGTTCCTCTGTCTCTGTAGCAACTGGGAGAAGGAACCATGGTACTTCCCTGGCTCAGTGTCACTGTGTTTTCCTTCCCCCCCCCCTCGGATTTTTGGTTCTGGGGGTTTTTAACTGACCTTTGAGTTGGGACGTAGACCCTGTCACAGTAGTCGTAAAAGGTGTCATTTGTTAAGGGTCAAGAGGAAAGTAAGATAGAAGTAGAAACCAAGGAAAAATATCTTTTAAAGATTGCAGCAGCACATGGGAAGAATTTGTGGAGTAGTAACATCATGGTAGACATACATTCTTTTGCCGATGTGGAGGATATGACTACTAAATATATAAACTCTACAGTCCTCAAGGATAGGAAAAAACAGAGGGCATCCTTAATGTCGTCATTACTGGATATTAGGTATGTGCAATTGTTTAGGATGAATTAGGCAATTTCAACAAAATTGCCTAATTCGTCCTGGTTCGGGGAACCCAAAAACAGAACCAAATTTTCTCAAAGTGTGCGCTAACGTTAAAATGTTAGTGTGCACTAATAGGAGTTAGTGTGCACTAATGGGAGTTAGCGCGTACTAACTCCCATTAGTGCACACTAAGACGAAATTTGGGTCCCCCAAATTTCAAAGGCCCGAACCGCGGGAAATATGAAATTTCCTGTGGCGGGCCGAAAACGAAGCCCAAACCAAAAGGTTCGGGCTTTGCACATCTCTACTGGATATTGCAGAGTCTCAGTACCTTGACATATAAACTAAAGCAAGAAAACTGATAGACTAACAGGAAAAGTTATCTGCTACCCAGTTGGCAGAAGACAGATAGTGGTATGAGGAGGAATTGACCAGACGTCTAGGTTAGCCAAAGTCCAGGTGAAATAAGGCTTAGATGAGGCTTAGGTATTCCTGATGAGTGTCACCTGACCAGCTGCACCAGGAGAGCAACACATACATCTGTAGGTAATTGATAGGTGTTAGTGGGATTACTCATATAGCTTTGAGCCCATTAATTAGGACACCTTTTTGCTTAATTTTTTTGTTTACTGCTGGGAGTGGGGGTGGAGTTCACTATCGGCTGTCTGTATCCCTGGATGGGTTGAAATGGAATTTACTAAGACTAGTTTGAAGGCCACAGGCCAGCATCTGAGTGAACTCCATATTTACTTGTTTTGCACTATAAAATGCTAAAAAATACTTACGAAGGGACAAGAATCTGAGAATTTTAGTTATTGCCAGAAGTTCCATAGAAACATATAGAAACATAGAAATGACGGCAGAAGAAGACCAAACGGCCCATCCAGTCTGCCCAGCAAGCCACGCACTTTATCCATTTTTTTTCCCTTTTTCTCTCTCTCACCTGTTACTATTGGCTTCCAGTACCCTCCACCCCTAATTCCCCTCCTCCTCACCTCCAATGTAGAGAGCAGCTCCGTATCTGCATCCAAGTGAACGTCCAGCTCAATTAGGGGTAGCAACCACTGCAACAAGCAGGCCACACCCCTGCCCCATACTCTTACCCACCCCTGTTTTGTTTTTTTTGTTTGTTTGTTTTGGTTTTTTTTTTTGGAGATGGCAGCCCTCCATCCTTCCGCTCCGTGAAGGTGGAAGAACACTACAGCTTGTTGTCTATTTAATATTTACGTTCTTATGTTCAGAAACTCTGTTTAATGTAACGCCTTAACCGCAACAGTTTTGTTCTATGGAAACCGACCTGATTTGATATTTGTATCGAGAATGTCGGTATATAAAAATCCTAAATAAATAAATACAGCTGTGCTTGTAAAAGAAAAGAAAAAGCGAGGAAATAGACATTGCTCCTATCCCGAGTAATCACCAGTTTTTAGTAGGGATGTGCATCGGGTGCCTGATCGTTTGCTCTTTTGGGTTCGTCTGGCCGCGGGAAAATCTTGTTTTCCCGTGAATTGGCCTTTTTTTTTTTAGTAAAAAATCATTTTTCGGCTTAATGTGATAAAATAACAAAAAAATAAACTTTTTTTGTTAGTGTGCGCTAACGGGAGTTAGGGTGCACTAACCGGAAAAATGATTTTTACGAAAATTCGGGGGAAAAAGTGTTCGTTTCGCGATTTAACTGATATATAACGAATTAAGAAATATCGTACGATATTTCAATTCGTTATAAAAACGATTCACATTCCTAGTTTTTAGTACATAAAATAGTGAGAATAATCAGAGGGGGAGAGAGATCACTTTCTGTACATGATAGAGCAGAATTATTCTTTGGAAATCTAAACTTTGCTGTACATACTATGTGTGTATGTCTGTATATGTATATATATATAGAGAGAGAGAGAGACTCGAGAGAGATGTAATGTACATATTTTAGGTATTTTCTTTAGTAATTACTATTTGCAATTAACGCTTCTGTATTATCTGATTTTATATATAAACCACTTATTGCTTAAATAATCCCACTATCAGAAAGACCTGGAACCGCAGTGTACTGAGTCAGAGGGCATGTATGTGTCTGTTTATTGGATGAGGTCCCAAGGTTTGCCTCCTTTCCCTCCCCTATGCAACCCTTTCAACTCTTCATTCCCCTCCCCATATGCAATATACAACCCCTATCCCCTCTATACATTCTGTCCATCTTCATCCCCCCTGTACCCTTTCTTTCTTTCCCCCCACTCATCCCCCAATCATTTCTCTCAATACCATCTCAGTTATCCAACAACCTCTATCTAAGTCTCTCTATTTAAGCCTCATTCATTGTATAGTTTATTTAATTTTATTTTATTCACTGTTTTCCTATAAGTTCTATGTAAAGCCTCTGCTTTGCTGATTTTGAAGTTATAATGTAAACCGAACTGATGTTATCCTACGAAGTCCGGTATATAAAAACCACAAATAAATAAATAAATAAGGTATAGTCCTTTTGGTGTGCAGGCAGAAACCCATTGTGTAAAACTTATAGTGTGTGTGCGGTTAGAATCCAGGACACAGAATTGAATTGATGGTTGGGTGCAGCTCTCTAGCACTGCTTGGAATCAGGGTAGTTTTCACATTCAGGTTGCATTGTACTTTATGTCTGTGTCTGGAGTTGTAGTAAAATGGATCCAGCAGATAGATACCAATCTCCCATCTTGATCTCACTAGCTGCAATCTATCCCTCGGATACTGTGCTTGATTCAGTGGCTCTGATAGTGAAGTCCATGGTGTGCAGGTTGTAGCCAGAACAGGAATGTAGCTGAGACAACAGGCAGTCCATTTCTCCTTCAGGGCTCATCTGTTGGACCTTCCCTTTAAGGGTCCTTGGCTCTTTGGAGAGATTCTAAGTAATACTGCAAAAGATCCCATTGATTCCAAGAAGCCCTTTCACCCCCAGAAAAGCCTGGCTAAAAGGAGCTTGGAAAAGCCAGCTCACAAGTAACAGGCCGATACAGTACAGTACGCTCCGGTGGAGTGCACTGTTAACCCGCATTTGGATGCGCATTTTCGACGTGCTAGCTTTACCCCTTATTCAGTAAGGGATAATAGCGCGTCAAAATTGCGCGTCCAACCCCCTAAAACTAATAGCGCCCGCAACATGCAAATGCATGTTGATGGCCCTATTAGTTATTCCCGCGCGATATCGAAAGTAAAATGTGCAGCCAAGCTGCACATTTTACTTTCAGAAATTAACGCCTGCCCAAAGGTAGGCGTTAATTTCTGCCAGCGCCTGGCTTAATATCATGGCGATATTAAGTCGGAGGCCCCAAAAGTTAAAAAAAAAAAAAAAGTAAAAATTTAAAAAAAAATTTAAAAATTGGCCCGCGGGTTGAAAACCGGATGCTCAATTTTGCCGGCGTCCGTTTTCCAAACCCGTGGCTGTCAGTGGGTTTGAGAACAGATGCCGGCAAAATTGAGCGTCGGCTGTGAAACCCGCTGCCAGCCGCCGCTCCTGTCAAAAAGGAGGCGCTAGGGACACGCTAGTTTCCCTAGCGCCTCCTTTTACCGCGGGCCCTAATTTGCATAGCCCACCCTCCTGAATCGCGCGCCCAGGAGAGTGGCCTGTGCACGCCCCGGTCGCCCGCTCTCCTGCGCGTTTTTCTGAATCGGCCTGCATGTTTGTAAGTCAATGCCCTTTAAGTCCCAAATAGGGTCCAGAACCGGACTTCCAAATATTTTGTGGATATGGCAGAGGTGGCAAGCTAGTGGCAACTGGGAATTACCAGTGCTTGCCTAGTTACTGTCATCAAAGGTAATTCCTGTACCTTTGATCCTGACCTCTCTGCTTCCAAGAATGGTGTGAGTTTGTTCAGGTCTGTTGGGTTGTAATTATTGTGTAGGATGGATACAGCATAGAATTCAGTTGGCTTCCCAGGCTTAGGATTTTGAGTACACCAAAAGATCCAACAAGAGAGCTGCTGTACTGTGGTGTTTAGGGAAGTCTCATGGATAGGTTCAAGAGTGTGTTCTTTGACGACTTGGTAATTTCAAAGAAAGCAGGGCTTTTTGGTCCTCTCTGGACTCTAAAGCGAAAGAAGTATTCTAAGTTGGAGCCTCTAGCCTCCAATATGCAGATTGTCACACTGGGAGATTTTCTATTCTTGCTGGCTCTCCAAGATACATATCTCCACAATCCAATAACCAAGCTCATAAGAAGTGCCATGCTGGGTCAGACTAAAGCTCATCGATCATCCCGTCTCCAACAGTAGCTAATCCATGGCAGAGGTACTTGAGTCCATGCTGCTTATTCCAGGAATAAACAGTGGATTTCTCCGAGTCCACCTTAATAATGGTTTATGGACTTTTCCTCCAGGAACTTGTCCCAACCTTTATTAAATCCACCCACAGTAACAGCTTTTATCACATCATTTGGCAACAAATTACAAAGCTTAATTATGCATTGAGTAAAAAAAATATTTTCTCCTATTTGTTTTAAATGTGCTACTTGCTGTCTTCCTTGCATGTCCCCTAGCTTTTGTACTTTTTGAAAGAATAAACAGCCAATTTACATTTAACCATTCCATACCACTCATTATTTTATAGGGATGTGCAATTCGGGATGGTTCCGTATGACGGAAAAACAATTTAATTTTTTCCGAAAAATTCATTTTTGAGTTAGTGCGCGCTAACCCGAAAATTGGGGCCCCTGAAAAAAAAAAAAACCCCGAACCGCGGGAAAAACAAAATTCCCATGGGGGGGGCCCTGAAACGAAGCCCGACACAAAATTTTTTCCCGAAGCACATCTCTATTATTTTATAGACCGCTATCATATCTCCCCTCTGCCATCTTTTCTCCAAGCTGAAGAGCCCCGATATCTGTAGCCTTTAGTCATAGGGAAATCGTTCCATCCCCTTTATCATTTTGGTTGCCCTTCTCTGGACCTTTTCTAATTCTGCTATTTTTTTTTTTTTTAGAAGCGTTGACCAGAATTGCACCATGGAGCGATACAGAGGCATTGTGATATTCTCAGTTTTATTCTCTTTTCCTATCCTAATAATTCCTAGCATTATATTTGCTTTCTTGGCCACTGCTGCATACCGAGCAGAGGATTTCAACATATTATCCACAGCATATTATTTTCCTGTGTGGTGACTCCTAATGTGGATCCCTGCACTGTGTAGCTATAACTCAGTTTACTGTTCCCTAAGTGCATCTCTTTGCACTTGTCCGCATTAAAATTCATCTGCCATTTGAATGCCCAGTCTCACAAGGTCCTCTTGTAATTTCTCATAATCCTCTTGTGATTTGACAACTTTGAATAATTTTGTGTCATCAGCAAATTTGATCACCTCACTCATTTCCATTTCCAGGTCGTTTGTAAATATGTTAAAAAGCAGTGGTCCTAGTACAGATCCTGGAGTATTCCACTATCCATCATTGAGAAAACTGACCATTTAGCCCTACTCTGTTTTTTATCCTTTAACCAGTTCCCAATTTGCCTCCTATTTCATGAATTTTTAATTTCGTCAGTCTCTCATAAGGTAGTTTGTGAAATGCTTTCTGAAAATACGGAAACACTATATCAACTGGCTCATCTTTATTCACATGTTTATTCTCAGTTTCCAAAAAATGCAGCAGATTGGTGAGGAAAGTCTTCCCTTGGCTAAATTCATGTTGGCTCTCACCCATTAAACTAAGACTATCTGTATGTTCAGCAATTTTGTTCTTTATATTGGTTCTACCATTTTGCCTGGCATTTTTGTCAGGCTCACTGGTCTGTAATTTCCTAGATCACCCCTTGAACCCTTCTTAAAAATTGAGATTACATTGGCCACCCTCCAATCTTCAGGTACCGTAGGTAATTTTAATGATAGCTTATAAATTACTAATAGTAGGTTTGCAATTTCATTTTTTCCATTCCTTCAACACTCTGATATGTATAACCATTTGGTTCAGGTAATTTGCTCAATTTATTTATTTATTTAAAATTTTTATATACCGACATTCATCCAGGATATCATATCGGTTCACATTGTAACCCAAAACAAACGCACGGCATGGCGCTTTACATTGAACAGTAAAAACATGATAACAAGGCATTAACGAGAGGGGGGAAAATTAAAAAATTAAAATTAACAATTCCAGCAACTCTAGATTTTTCCTTCTGGAAGTTGTCCAAACCTTTTTAAAACCCAGCTTGTTTGATGCTGTGACCACATCCTCCAGCAACAAGTTCCACAGTTTAATCATGTGTTGAGTGAAAACATAATTTATCACATTTGTTTTAAATCTATCAAGGTTAGTTTCAAGGCATGTCCCCTAGTCCTAGTATTGATATATAATTGTTCCCACCCCACTCACGATTTTATAAATCTCCATATCTCCACTCAGTCCTCTCTTCTCCAAGCTGTTTAGCCTTTCTTCATAAGAGAATTGTTCCATCCTCTTCACCATTTTTGTTGCTTTTCTCTGTATCTTTTCTAATTACACTATGTCTTTGTTGAAATGGGCAACCAGAACTGCACACAATATCCAAGGTGCACCTCCCTTTTATTCCCCCATTCCTTTCTGAATAATTCCTAGCATTCTGTTACTGCTTCCTCACACTGTGCTGAAGACTTCAATATATGTCCACAATGACTCCAAGATCCTTTTCCTAATGTGGAAGCCAGCATTGTGTGTCTAAAATTGGGGTTATGTTTCCCTATGTGCATCACTTTGCATTTGTCCATATTAAATTTCATCTGCCATTTAGAAACCCAATCCTCCAAGCCAGATTAATTTTAATGTGGACAAGTACAAGGGTATCTCCAGTTTGTGTTGGATCAAGTCCATATTTAATGCACATCATTGGGTTAGTAACTGTACTGAAGGTCTTTAACAAGATCTTAGTAATATGGGTATCAGTTCTTTGAAAATTGGAATTTTTCTGTATTAGTCCATTATTGACCAGCTGATCAGGGTTCCCTTGTTATTGGAGGCCATTTTGGCAAGGGACAGGGTGGCAAAGGTCGTTACCTGTGAAAGGAACTGGCTTATTAATTTGCAAGGTCTCTCCACTAGATGGAGAGTAAAGCCGGACATGTTTCTTATAAAAAAAGGAAGAGACCACGGCACATGGGTGCTTTATAGGGTTTTTGAGTGGCTGTCAAACAAATGTCTCCCTGAGCCAAGGCCAACAGGAATACACTGCAGCTGGAATTGCTGGAGCAATGCATACTATCCGGATAGTAAATGTTTCGCTGCATCCAGTAATCCCAGACCACAGACATCATTTTCTTGATGGCTTCAACATGGCAACCTGGAGAAGAGTATTCCGTTAGGTCCCCAAAAGTAGATTTCATCTTCACAGATGCAAGGCAGGGGTGAGGTGCCAGCCAACAGAAGTCCTTGTTGCAAGGTCTCTAGTCTCAGCAAAGAAGGTCTTTGATATGAAGCTTCTAGAAATGTGGGCAGCTGGCAAACTTTGGCAGCCTTTTGACTCCATATTCTTCACAGTGATGTCTGAATAATTCAGATAATGACATATTTGAACTTCTTAGGCCCAGTAGAATGCTAGAAAATACCAAGGCTTTTTCTTGAGTAGAAGGCCTCTGTATTAGAAAGGAGATTTCTGCTCATCAGGATAATACGGTTTCATTGAGGCTACCACATAGAATAAGCTGGAGCCTAAAATGGGTTGTGAACTATTGTCTCACTTTATTTTTTGATTGTTAAGACTGCATTTTAGTGACCAGTTCTTCAGTGAGGTTAGTATTGGCAGGCATTGTTCTCAATTTCCCCTTTCCATGATTTCTTTCCTGAGTAAATGATACTTAGAATACTACTGAGCTTTATTTCAAAGGTCATTTTGCCCTTCGTTAATCTAGGAGAGTGTTATTCCAAAGGCAGTGTCCACAACGTAAATTTAGAAATATAAAAAGACTTTCACTTTCTGATATCAAGAGTTTTTTATTTGAGGTTTTACTTACACAGAACTTCCCCTTGTCATCAAAGTAAACTATTTGTGCTCTGTGGCTCATTTTACAAGGGCTATATAACTCCTGTAACTCTCAGGTAGTGACAGTAGAGGCTTTATTGACATATCTGAAAGGAAAGGCATAACTTCACTAAGCATTATCACATTGATTAGTGGGCATCATCAGTTGTAGTTTGAAAATACTGAGATCTATATACTGCAATCTAGCTTACCTCAAGGGGGACTGCTGTGGGAAGGTCCATTTGGTACAATCTAAGGTGAGACACAGCAGAATAGGGTTCCTTACTTGATAACTCCTTTTGGTTAGTTTTACACCAGACTGGAGCAACGTGCCCTCTGGTTCATTTAATCGGGCTGTTGTGGTTGGTAAGTAAGTGGATATGTCACTGTAAATTTTTCTCTCATGGGCTGTAATGCAAGTTGATTGAACTAGTACTGGGTTAGAAGTGATACCAAGGGAAGGGAGGAAGAGAAGAGCCTATCTGGTGTAAGACTAACAGAAAGACGTTATTAGGTAAGTAACTGTTATATTCGTGGACCCTTGGGCAGGCTGGGACAGTGGATGGTATGCTATGGAAGGCCACAGAAAGGGTCCCCAGCCGGGAGGCGGCTCAGAAGAGACTCAGGGGCAGCTTCACCACAGGAAGTCTGAGGTCCCCCAGGTGGAGCCCGTAGGGACTCGGACCTCTTGGACTTAGGTGGAGTCCTATGCGACCAAGGACCCAGGCAGCGATTGAGAAGATGGACGAGGACTGGATCCTGGTAGATGAAGAGTCTTCACCCTCGGAAGCCCGCAGCTCCCCCGGGAGGAGCCCGTGAGAGCCCGAGCCGCTGGGACTTAGGAGAATCCTCTGGGCCAGTGAATACCAGATACGTGAGGAGAGAGAGAAGCCGAAGTTGGAGTCCAAGAGCCAAGCCGGGTCTAGAACCAAGAGACAGCGATCCACACTAAAGCCAGGGATGAAGCAGGGGACGGAGTCGTGGACGGAGCCAGGTCGGAAGCCAGAGGGTCCGAAGTCAATACCTAAGCCAGGAACAGAAGTCGAAGACGAAGTCGAGGAACAGAGCCAGGTCAGAAGCCAGAAGTCGGACGTTGATACCAAAACCAAGGGGCGGAAGCAGGAGACAAGTTCAGGAAGCAAGCCGGGTCGAAGACTGAAGCAATACAAAAGTCACAGCAACTAGCAGCCAGGAAAACCTGAGGAACCTCGTTGCAAGGCAAAGGGCTGATGAAGCTGCAGGGTTAAAATACCCTGCAGCGTGTGATGTCACCCGGAAGCCCTCCTACGATTTTCCCGCGCTGGCCCCTTTAAGGGTCGAGCCCCCGCACGCATGCGCACCTAGGGGGTGGGGCCCAGCGATTCGGGTTGGCGGCATTTTCCCTGCTCGAGGGAGAGACGCAGCAGGCGGAGGATGAGGCCCACGCGGTCTGGGAGCACCCCGAACGGGCCGGCCCGGAGGTAGGAGGAGAGACCGGGGCACGGCCTGGTCCCGTAACAGTAACTTTCTTTTGGATTCTCGCCCTTGGATCATGTTGATATCATATCATATAAGCATGGTCTTTGTGCTTCTGCCTGATTCCAGATGTTACTCAGTAGGCCATATTTTCATATCCAACAAGGAATAAGATTCATGCAAATTATAACAAAGTTGATAATATACTAACATGGTAGACCATCTGGCTCACCAAATATATCTGCTTGCCCTTGCTTATATTACTTTAGCTAAGAATATCTCCTGCTAGTTGTACAGACTTGACTGCTTATGCTTTTGCTGTCATTTCTTACCTTACTGCCACCAGCAATGCTAAGGATATCACTCAGCTTTCAGCCATACAATCATGATCAACTACAGAAGATATTTCTTCATCCTTCATATTCTTGGCTGAGAAGTGTAGAAAACCTGTTACTTCCCCCATTATATCTGAGAATGTATTAAAACTTTTTTACCTCTGCATGTTGGTTGAGCTTGCCTCATGTATTTGGGAGGTGAATCAACTGTAATATAGCAATATGCCATGTAAATTTCCCCATTTGGTCCTCTATTAGATAAAAATGTAAACTCCTAATCCTAGAATGAGACCAAAATCCTCATTTCTCTTATCCTACCTTTTCCCCCATCATTACCTTCTGAATGCTTAAATTCTGTCATGGTTTTGCTTTTTAGAGATTGTGCAGTCGTTTCTAACGAATTAGAATACAGCAACAAAATTATTTAATCCTGTTTTGGTAAGGCGGCAAAATGAAAACAAATGATGAAATTTCATAAAAATTGGTATTTTATGTTAGTGCGCACTGACCTCAGTCACTCTCTCATCAGTCACCCCACACCCACCAGGGGAATTAAAAGTATGCATATCCCTAAATGCCAGGGCCCCTTTCCTAAAATACAAAGGGATTGGTGAATTCAAAATATGCATTTCCATTACATGCTTTTGCTGACTAGTACTTGATGCTATTATTACATTATGTGTTTGTTTACACTTGTTACCAGGCACTGGCCATCCCCCCCAGAAATACCACCTTGCAACCTTG
This sequence comes from Rhinatrema bivittatum, assembly GCF_901001135.1. Lineage (NCBI taxonomy): Eukaryota > Metazoa > Chordata > Amphibia > Gymnophiona > Rhinatrematidae > Rhinatrema > Rhinatrema bivittatum. Next base: position 577,084,567 of record NC_042617.1, read on the forward strand.
ACAACACAAACAAGTAACTAATGAGACAGCCAATGGGAATGCGAAACCATACCTCTAGCTACCGAACTGCTCTCCCAGTTGACATCTTTTAACATATCTGTAACATTTTCATTGTGCACAAAAGGGCAAATTTTTAAAAGCCCTACACACGGCAAATCCGGGAGATATGTTTGTGACTGGGACGCAAGGATTTTAAGAGGTCTGCAGCCACGCGCGTATCTCCCAGTATGCGTAGAAAAAAGGTATGCCAAAAAACGGGTGGGATCTGGGCATGGGCGGGCTGGGACTGCACCCTTAAAGTAACTTACACTAGCGCGTGTGTAAGTAGTTAAATTAAAAAAGGGTAGTCAGCGGGGTTTTAGGGGCCGGGTCTAGTAGGGTCCTTTACTGGGGCAAACTAGGAGGGAACTGGGAAATAGGCCTATTGCGTCGCCACACATATCTACTAAAATTCCCCCCTTATGCGCTCGAGATGGGATTCGTGTGCACGTGCGTGCGTCGATATAAAATCACGTGCGCAGGGGTAGCGGGTTTTATAACGTGTGCATAGACTTGCGCATACTGTAAAACTGGTGCGTTCATGCGCGCGCGCCTCTTAAAATCCACCTTAAACTGTAGTTAGTTTGTGTTAACATCCAGTTATCCTGCACTATTAGTACGCACTAATTCCAAAATGAGGGAAACCTGAAATAAACACCCCCCAGAACCATTTTAAAAAAACCCAAAATCAATCAGATAATGATCCACAACAAAAACAACATAAAAAAAGAAAAAAAAGCAAACACCTGTTGCTTTCTTCTGCTTGTAGACTGTTCCAGGCATAAAATATTGATTTCCACTGAGATAATAACTTGGTTCACTGAATTCAGAGTCTAGGATGCTAATGATTATATCCTAGAACTAACTAGTACATGCTGGAGAGCAGGGCCAGAACTAAAAACCTGTGTAAAAGGAATTTAATTGAGATTGCTGAGGTTCATGGGGGTCTCTCAGCTACAGTTTTTGAATGCTGGATATCTTTTTTTAAAATTTAACTCGCCTTCTGTGGCAAATTTTAAAATGAGGGCATGTGTGCCCATATACACGTGAATCGGTGAGCGAGCGAGGATACGCTGTAATTGTTAAGTGTGTGCGCACTTGCGCATGTATGTTTTAAAAATGCACCAAGTGAGCATGTGTCTTCCGTAAGACCTTGTTGACTGTTACGTGTGTATGTCAGCAAATTTTAAAACATGCTCGTGCGAGGCTCATTGCCAGTTTTCCAGTTAGTCCAGCAGTGTGGCCATTTAATAGCAAGGTCTTTCAGATCTCTCTGGTTCTTCATCCTGCATGCTGCCCAGTTGACCCAGACCCTTCAACCTGTCCTCTAAGCCATACAACATGAGAACTACAGAGTTGCTCCTCATTAGGAGCAGCAGTAAAGTTACGCGGAAAGCTTGCATATGTGTGCTCCTACCATGTGACAGGGGCTGACCAATGACACCGGTAGCCCCTGTGACATAGTAAGGGCAAAGGCTATCGGCGCCATTTTGAATACTGGCAGTCGACGGCCTGAGTGCAGGAGATCGCTCCCGGACCCCGCTGAACCAGCAGGGAGTTTTGGTAAGTCTTGGGGGGGGGGGGGGGGGGGGTCAGGAGGGTGGGGGTTGTAGGTAATTCAATTTTAGCCGGGAAACGAATAAGAATTAACGCATGAACGGATCGGGGGCCCCCTTGCCGAATGCAACGTATCTACCCCTCGACGAATACGAATCCCGAATGCAACGTACGGCGTCCCTCTGCACATCTCTATTTCCGGCCGAAAATGTATTTATGTGAATTGCGGTTCAGGAAGGGAGAAGAAAGAGGAGAAAGAGAGAGCCTCTGTGGAGGTTCACTTATATCTGAACTTTTTATACCACTGTAAGAGGGGTTATTAGTATCTCTGAGTGAGGTTTGTGGGGTGAGTTGGGTTTTGGGGATGCAGTCAAGCTAGGTAGAGAGAACATGGAACAAATCTACTCTTCTTTCACCTTTCATCACTTGAAATCACATTAAATCTTCACTGATCGTACGTATGACTGTGCATGTAAAACTGCCCCCCAAAACCCACCCCACAAACCTCACCCCGAGTTACTAGTGCCCCCTCTTACAGTGGTATAAATAGTTAACTTTTTGGTGACCCTCTAAGAGGTTCTCTCTCTCTCGCCAGCAACCCAACATGCCAAAAGCCTGTCCGGTCAGTAATGCAGCAGGCGATGGACTTCTCAGCTTGCAATATGAAATATCACAGGGTGCGAGCGATAAAATACCTATGCGTTACCAGGAAAATGTACCTAACCCCATGCCTCTTTTATCGCAGGCACTATTTTTGCTATATTTATCACAAAATGATAATCTAGGCCTTTGTTAGATGCCTAAATCCTATGAAAATTGATCCCTTTATGAATAGTTTTCCTACAGATGTTTAAAAAATCTGGGGATCTTCCCGACCTTTCTGTTTACCATGTTAATTTTTGTTTATTTCTAGAACTATTCACATTAATTTCTCCTTTCCCATGCATCATTGCTCAGCTTTATTCATACTGTCCATCGTGTGAGATTTTATTTATTTATTTAACATTTTTATATGTTAAATACATTTGTGATGTTCGTTGGGAGCATCACAAATAATGCAGCATAACAAGGCTTTACAATAAATTTAATTCACGCTGCGGGGGAGGTGCGTTAAAACTATAACATGCAGAAAGCAAAACAGGGATCGGTGCAATTCAAACTAAGGGGGGGGGGGGGTATTAAAACTATAACATGCAATCAGCAAGACAGGGGTCAGTACTCTACGAAAGCAATCATAACAAGCCAGACCAGTGAGATGGGAGGGAAAGCAGGAAGGGAAGCATAGTTGAAGTTCACAGTTTTAAGAAGGGGATGGGAGGGTATCCCAAAAGAAAAGGTGTGGGGAGAGGGAAAAGTAGGATTGTCACAGGAAAGAGGGGATGACAATTATATTTTAACACTAATGAGGGAAAAGGGGAAGGGAGATGGAGGGTTGTCACAGGAATGGGGATACAATTATGTTTTAACACTAAAGACAGTAATTGTAATGGTTAGGGTAAGTTGCGGGGTAAGGATGCATTGGGGGATGGGGGGAAGGGGAAACAGAGGAAGAGCTGAAGGGGTAGGGGAAAGCAGAGAGATCAGGAAGGGAGGTAGAGCATCCAAGGGCGGCCATAGGCTGGGCAGGGAGGCCAATAGCAGCCTAGGGTGGCAGAGGGAGTAGGATCAAGAGGTAAGGAAGGGGGAAGAAGGGGATTGCAAGCACTGTTGAATGGCATTAGGGTCGAGAGAGGGCAGTATGAGGGAGAGAGAGGAGAGAGGTTTTGGGGTGGGGAAGAGTCCAGAAGTTAGGTGTAGCTTATATAGGCCTGTTTAAACAGCCATGTTTTGAGTTTTTGTTTGAATTTTTTGGGGCAAAGTTCTTGACGCAGTTTGGAGGGCATTGTGTTCCATAGTGTAGGTCCTGCAATAGATAGAGAGCGTTCCTTCGTAGAGGTAAGGTGGGTGAGTTTAGGTGATGGAGTTTGTAGAGTTGCCGGTATTGCGATCTGGTGGTGGAGTGGAACTGTAAGGAGTCGCTAAACCAATGCATATTAGGGTTGTGAAGGGCTTTGTGTATGAGGGAGAGTGTCTTGAATTTAATCCTGGAAGATATTGGGAGCCAGTGAAGTTGTTTGAGAATAGGTGTAATATGCTCTTTTTTATGTGTGCTGGTCAGGATGCGTGCAGCGGCATTTTGAAGCATTTGGAGGGGGACTATGGTGTTTTTAGGGAGGCCTAGGAGGATACTGTTAGATAGGGGTGTGCATTCGTTTTTGCCGTATTGGCGATCCGCAACGTATGTTGCACTATTTGTTGTATTCGTGGGGAAATCGAAACGTATCACGATTCCCCACGAATACAACGAATTTTCGCCGAATTGCTCGACCGCCAATTTAAACAACCCCCCCAACCTCCTGACCCCCACCCCCCCAAGACTTACCAAAACTCCCTGGTTGTCCAGCGGGGGGTCCGGGAACCATACCCTGCACTCACACACCCCCTCGGTACCAGTATCAAAATGGCGCCGATAGCCTTTGACCTACTATGTCACAGGGGCTACCGGTGCCATTAGTCAGCCCCTGTCACATGGCCATCGGTGCCATCTTGTGCTCCTACTATGTGACAGGGGCTGACCAATGGCACCGGTAGCCCCTGTGACATAGTAAGGGCAAGGCTATCGGCACCATTTTGATTCCTGGCATCCGACATCACAAGTGCAGGAAATCGCTCCCGGACCCCCGCTGGACCCCCAGGGACTTTTGGCCATCTTGGGGGGGCCTCATGACCCCCACAAGACTTGCCAAAAGTCCAGCGGGGGTCTGGGAGCGACCTCCTGCACTCGGGCCGTATTGCCAGTATTCAAAATGATGTCAGCGCTACCTTTGTGACATAGTAAGGGCAAAGGTAGCGCCGGCGCCATTTTGAATACTGGCAATACGGCCCGAGTGCAGGAGGTCGCTCCCGGACCCCCGCTGGACTTTTGGCAAGTCTTGTGGGGGTCCGGGTATGGTACCTGGACCCCCCCCCCGCTGGACCACCAGGGAGTTTTGGTAAGTCTTGGGGGGGTCAGGAAGGTGGGGGGTTGGAGTAAATTTAATTTTAGCTGGGTAACGAATAGATTAAGACATATAACCGTATTGGGGCGCCATATGGACGAATGCAACGTATCTGCCCCATGATGAATATGTATCCCGAATGCAACGTATGGCGTCCCTCTGCACATCCCTACTGTTAGAGTAGTCAATTTTGGAAAGAATAATAGAAGTCATTGAGATGCAGTAGGGGTTTTAGTTTTTTTAGTGTGTGGAGCTTGAAATAACATTCTTTTAGTGTGGTGTTGATAAATTTTTTTAATTGAGTTGGGTGTCCAGAGTGACGCCTAGGTCATATATGTGTTGAGAGAATGTGGTGATGGATGGTAGAGTGCTGGAGGGGGTATGATTAATAGTGTTGTGTTGGGGAGTAATAATCATGAGTTCTGTTTTATTAGTGTTAAGGGCTAAATGGAGTTTGGTAAGGAGATTGTTAATAGCAGAGAGGACAAATTCCCAGGTATTAAGGGCTTTGGGTAGGGAGTCATTAATGGGAATAATTATTTGCACATCATCTGCATATAAGAAGTGCGGGAGACTACGCTCTGAGAGGAGGTGGCAGAGGGGTAGTAGGTATATGTTCTACAAACCTTGAAGATGTAACCGTTAGTTCTTGTAGATTTAAACATTATTCTGAAGATGTAAACTTAGATTTTGAAGACTGTAATCTGTAAGCATTTGTATTCATTGTAAGAATTTGTATTTATTATTTAGCTATTTACATTGATCTGTTACCACTTGGTCCTGTTCTCTCCTTTACCTCAAGTTCTAAGTTCCTACAAAGTTAGCCTTGTTATTTTATACCCACTTGTTTGATGTAATTTTCCAATATTGGTTCTGTGTAAACCGAAGTGGTATGTACTAGTACATGAACTCCGGTATATAAAAGCCTGTTATGTTGATCACCTTGGATTCACTGGTACCTATTTTGACTTTGTATTTTCTATTGCTTAGGAAGGATTTGAACCAGAGCAGTGGCATACCAGAGATGCCAATTTCAGTGAGCTGTTCGATTAGAATGTTATGGCTAATAGTATCGAAGGCTGATGAAATGTCGAGTATGGCCAGAATGTATGATTGTCCTTTATCTAGGCCTTTAAGTAGGTAATCAGTAAGGGTGGTCAACAGTGTCTCCATGCTACAATGTTTACGAAAGCCGTGTTGAGATGTGAAGAGAAGGTGGTGGAGTTCTAGGTAATTAATTAGTTGTCGGTTTACAGGTTTTTTGAGGACTTTTGCTATGAAAGGTAAGTTGGATATGGGGCGGTAGTTGGCCAGATCAGCTGTGTCCAGATTGGGTTTTTTGAGTATCAGTTTGACGATGGCTTGTTTAAGGAGAGTAGGCACATTTCCAAGGGTGATGGATCTGTTGATGATATTAGCTGTGGGCTGTGCTATTACGTTGGGGATTGACAGGAGGGATTTGGTGGGAATAGTGTCTGATGGATGTAAGGATGGTCTCATTTTCTTGAGAATTGCTTCTATTTCTGTGGAGGCAGTGGTCTCAAAGGTGTTAAGGTTGGCGTTGGAGATTTTAGGGGGAGCTTTGGGTGTTGTGGTGGTAGGAAATTGTGTAGTGAGTTTGGTTATTTTATCGTGGAAATACTGTGCAAGTTCCTTGCACAAAATAGGTACCATATTTGTAGAGCAAACAATTTAATAGCCCCAGAGGAATAAGGAAAAAAAAAGTGCATTACCGTTTAATTTGGAAGAATCCATTAAGCAAATTTGTAGAATAATTTGGGAATACAGTTGCTTAAGGGAGGTTTCTGATTTTGTTGATGATGCAACAAAGTTAAGAGAAAAAGCTATAACAAAATAGGAAAACTTTGGTTTACATGGAGGAAGCCTCAGTCCAGTCTGATATGTGCTCGCTTATGGTATTTCTGGAACTCAGTTGATTCAGTTATTGACTATTCATAGCATTTTCAGAATATGCACCACATAGGTGTTAAGAGGTAGGTCAGGTAGAAGGCCTAGAAATCAGGCGCAGTATCTTCAGGGCATTCTTATTCCTTAAAAGGCTGCAGTGACCTTCTGAATTTCAAGTAATAGATAACAGTATGATTTTTCCATTGCACAACTACTTCTATTCAGTATTTTTGGCTAGGATCTCCATGGTTTTCAGCACAACAAAACTCAGTAGCATTTAAGCTATTTCTTTTTCAATTAAGGTTTGACTTTGCCAGATTGCATGCACCAACAGGAAAGATTTTAAAAGATAAAGAACAGGAAACGCTGAAGGCCCTGTACACATTTTTTTGACAGATAGGACAATGCTGAAGAGGCTGAAAGGTGTCCAGATCCCCCAAACTGATCAAATATGTTAACTAAATCTCTCTTTGCTAGCCCTTAGGAATAGAAACTGTACCCAAAAGCCTCAGGTATTTCCTGTTTTTTATTCAGTTTTTCATGTAAATTATGTTACATGTATTCAGATAGAAAATATGGACATCGTGCGACTTAAACTACAGTGCATGCTAATCCAGAATCCTTGGAGCCTAGTTTTCTATGGCATATGGGTTCATTCCACTTTAGAAGAACTCTCTGTACAGTAGAAAATTTTAGGTTTGAATCAGGCCTAGGCTATTTTTATCTCCTTAAGGTACACCAAGAGTAAATCTTGGAGCTTTTCACCTCACGTACAATACCAGTGATATGTGTGTTTGGAAAGCTACAGTATAAGGCTTTAATAGTATATCAGATTTAATGCTGACTTTAAAAATTACCTGCCCAAGTATGAGAATACATTCATTTCATTGTATCTCTATCTTCTTTTAGTGATGACCTATTCACAGCTTAAACTATTAGTTTCCAAATGTTGCAGTACAAGCAATCACCAAAATGGCAGGACCTCCTTTGTAGAATAAACTGACTTCAGAACCATGACATGAATTTTCTCTTTCCAGTTTTACTGCTCTCAGTGCGAATCTGTACACTGAAGAAAAATCTACACTCTGCTATCTACGTCCTGCATTAGGCTTTTGATTTTCTTTTTGCTGTGTGAAGACAGTGTTGCTTTGTTCTGTGAAATCTTTTTGGGACTTAACTAGTATGTGCAGACTACAGTTTGGGAACCATTAATTTATCCCACCCTCCCATCTCCCCGAGCAGCTTCCTCCTGCTTCCGGCTTCATTGGAACTGCCCTCTGTTGGTGTATAGCACCAAGAAACTTTCATCAAGGGTCACATGATGCTTAATATTTATTTGCCATATAATATGTATTGTGTATGCCTTACCTAAGCCTAAATATCAATTGTATTGTGATATGCTATAATATTCTAATCAAGGGTCACATGATGCTTAATATTATATTTGCCATATAATATGTATTTTGCTAAAGCTGTTACATCTGTTACATTTGTTATGTAAGCTATACTAAATATTATTCGACTGTCCTCTCCCCCCCTAGCTCTTCCCTCCTCCCCCCCCCCCCCCCAGGTCTCCCCTGCTCTCTTTCTATTCCGTCAACCAAGTTCTAGTAACGCTCGTTCATTGTAACTTATCTTATCTCACTTCTTATCTACTAATGTAAAAATTGTTATTACCCCTGTTCGATGTGAACCGATGCGATGTGATATGCTTCATGAACGTCGGTATAGAAAAGAATAAAATAAATGCTCTACGCACGTAAATCCCCTTACACGTGCCGGGCCCGGCGATGCGCGTAAAGCCCCGAGACGCATCTAAGTCCCGGGGCTTGCAAAAAGGGGCAGGGCGGGAATGGGGTGTGGATGGGGTGTGGCAGTCTGGGGGCGGGGCCAGAGGCCTCCGACAGAGCGGCCATTTGCCGCTGTGTTGGAGGATCGCGTGCCGGCAGGGTGCCAGTGTGCGAAACCTGCACCTGCCTCCAGGCAGGCGAAAAAGGTGAGATAAAAATTTGGGGGGTTAGAGTAGGGCAGGGGGGGGGGAAAGTTTAGGAGAAAAGGCGGGAAGGTTAGGTTAGGGGGAACGGGGGAAGCCCGCGGTGCACCCCCTTGCACGCGCCGACCCCCGATTTTATAACTTGCGCGTGTTTGGATGTTTCATTTACACCTGAATTCGCAAGCAACATCAGTAGAATTTAGTTGCTAAGTGCAAACCTAAAACCTTTGTTGGTTAGTGTGAAAACAGGAAAAGATACTGCTTGTAAGATCTCAAAGTGAAGAAGATTCTGACTAGAGGATAGAACAGCTCCCCTATGAGGAAAGGCTGAAGAGATTAGGGCTGTTCAGCTTGGAGAAGAGACGGCTGAGGGGGGATATGATAGAGGTCTTTAAGATCATGAGAAGTTTTGAACGAGTAGATGTGAATCGGTTATTTACACTTTCGAATAATAGAAGGACTAGGGGGCATTCCATGAAGTTAGCAAGTAACACATTTAAGACTAATCAGAGAAAATTCTTTTTCACTCAACGCACAATAAAGCTCTGGAATTTGTTGCTAGAGGATGTGGTTAATGCAGTTAGTGTAGCTCTGTTCAAAAAAGGATTGGATAAGTTCTTGGAGGAGAAGTCCATTAACTGCTATTAATCAAGTTGACTTAGGGGCGGATTTTCAAAGCCCTGCTCGCCGGTGAGCCTATTTTACATAGGCCTACCGGCGCGCGCAGAGCCCTGGGACTTGCGTAAGTCCCGGGGTTCTCCGAGGGGGGCGTGTCGGGGGCGGGCCCGGTCGTCGCGGCGTTTCGGGGGGCGTGTCGGCAGCGTTTTGGGGGCGGGTACGGGGGCATGGCTACGGCCCGGGGCGGTCCGGGGGCGTGGCTGCGCCCTCCGTACCCGCCCCCAGGTCGCGGCCCGGCACGCAGGAGGCCCGCTGGCGCACGGGGATTTACTTCTCCCTCCGGGAGGCGTAAATCCCCGGAGAATGGTAAGGGGGGGGGGTGTAGACAGGGCCGGGCGGGTGGGTTAGGTAGAGAAAGGGAGGGGAAGGTGAGGGGAGGGCGTTAGAGGATTCCCTCCAAGGCCGCTCCGATTTCGGAGCGGCCTTGGAGGGAACGGGGGTAGGCTGCGTGGCTCGGCGCGCGCCGGCTATACAGAATTCATAGCCTTGCGTGCGCCGATCCAGGATTTTAGTGGATACGCGCGGCTCCGCGCGTATCTACTAAAATCCAGCGTACTTTTGCTTGCGCCTGATGCTCCAGCAAAAGTACGCCTATCCGCGTTTTTTGAAAATCTACCCCTAAGGGAATAGCCACTGCTATTAATTGCATCAGTTGCATGGGATCTTCTTAGTATTTGGGTAATTGCCAGGTTCTTGTGGCCTGGTTTGGCCTCTGTTGGAAACAGGATGCTGGGCTTGATGGACCCTTGGTCTGACCTAGTATGGCAATTTCTTATGTTCTTAGCAGAGATTCAATGTTTCTTGAGTCAAGAAAAGGAGCTGAAACTCTAGAAAATGAAGATGACACTTTTCAAGGAAGTATGATCGAGTCATTGATTTCTCAAATGAAAAGAACATTGGATGCCATCATATTGATGAAATACCAAACGGTGATGATGAAAAGTCAGTTGATTAGAAGACAGTGTCATCTCATGAAAACATAATCTATGGCTTCTCCGAGCTTCCATCTTGTAGGCCTTTGCTTTCTGCATATAGAGGGACATCCATCCACAGTTGTAACAGTTGGCTTGGTTGATTGTCAGGACGCAAGCAAACGTAGCAAAGCTCATGTCCATCTGTAATGGAGATGCTTCTGCTGCAAGTATAGTCTTTAAACCCACTTACTCTGGCTTTCTTCTTTCCTGACATTGTGAGAAAGAAATCTTCTTTCCTGCTTGCTTTCTCTTTTTTATTTTGAGAGGAAGCACCGAAAAGCGCTGTTTGGGGGTTGCTGAAGCAGTGAGGTAAGTTTTAGATAGAAAAAAATATAGTTAGACGAAAAAAATTAGAGAGGGGGGGGGGAGAGAGAGAGAGAAAGAGTTTCACGTCCGTGCTGTTGGTTGAATGAAAAAAAGACTGGGAGGAGTTCACAAGGCAACACCAGTCTGCGAATTCCCAAACTTGCTCTGTCCAACAAAAGCTCTAATAACCTGGAAAGAGAAGTCTGTTTGGTGCCAGCAGGTGACATCACCTGCATGTCATGGCGAATTCAGCCCTGCTTATTGATGGAAAATTCAGATTTAAAACAAATACAGCACTACAGGAGCTTTGTTCAACTTTAAACCCACTATTTTGGTGGAAATGTAGATCAAGCAGGGGAACATAAGAACATAAGAATATGCCATACTGGGTCAGACCAAGGGTCCATCAAGCCCAGCATCCTGTTTCCAACAGTGGCCAATCCAGGCCATAAGAATCCGGCAAGTACCCAAAAACTAAGTCTATTCCATGTTACCGTTGCTAATAATAGCAGTGGCTATTTTCTAAGCCAACTTAATTAATAGCAGGTAATGGACTTCTCCTCCAAGAACTTATCCAATCCTTTTTTAAACACAGCTATACTAACTGCACTAACCACATCCTCTGGCAACAAATTCCAGAGTCTGATTGTGCGTTTAAAAAAGAACTTTCTCCGATTAGTTTTAAATGTGCCCCATGCTAACTTCATGGAGTGCCCCCTAGTCCTTCTATTATCCGAAAGAGTAAATAACCGATTCACATCCACCCGTTCTAGACCTCTCATGATTTTAAACACCTCTATCATATCCCCCCTCAGCCGTCTCTTCTCCAAGCTGAAAAGTCCTAACCTCTTTAGTCTTTCCTCATAGGGGAGCTGTTCCATTCCCCTTATCATTTTGGTAGCCCTTCTCTGTACCTTCTCCATAGCAATTATATCTTTTTTGAGATGCGGCGACCAGAATTGTACACAGTATTCAAGGTTCGGTCTCACCATGGAGCGATACAGAGGTATTATGACATTTTCCGTTTTGTTCACCATTCCCTTTCTAATAATTCCCAACATTCTGTTTGCTTTTTTGACTGCCGCAGCACAGTGAACCGACGATTTCAATGTGTTATCCACTATGACGTCTAGATCTCTTTCTTGGGTTGTAGCACCTAATATGGAACCCAACATTACTGCATTATTGGTTTACCCACTTTATAAACATTTTAAAACGGAAGTGCACAGCAGTGGTCCATGAGGCCTGCAATGTTGGTTTTCAGGATGTCCAGAATGAACATTCATTAGGAATATTTGCATATATTCGCTCTGAGAACCATATTAATTTTCATAGCTTGGTAGCCAAAAAAACACTAGATCAGTTAGCGGCTTTAAAGATAAGAGCCAAAGGAAGGCAATAATGTTGAAAGTTTTATTAGGAATACCTTGTCATTGCATTCCAGATACAAGGTTAGGCTTACCTGCAATTGCCTTGTTACCTTCCAAATAGCTTCAAGCTACTTTGCTTCTAATTGGTCAGAGCATATTTATGCTTTATTTTCAAAGTAAGGTGTTTAACTTTGCAGTGTTTTTTGTTCCATACTGTCCATCTGGGTTAAATGTTGGCTAGCATTATTGTCCCCAGCACCCATTTTTCTGAAACATTGGGAATGGTACAGTGCAATAACTGTGGGGCAACTGTTTATAGAGAGACTTTTTGAAGGCTGTGGTGTTGCCCTTTCTACCTCTTTGGACTAGAGGATGACAAATATTTTTGCCAGTGTGGCAGTTGGATTCCAAGGAAAGTAGTTCCAAAGTTTTATTTGCAATAATTAAAAAAAAAGCAAAACAAACCTGCAAAAATCCAAATTACTTTAAAAATATTGGTGATTTGAACTGATGATTATATTTCACCCTGGGCAATAAGGTTGTCTTAAATACCTTATATAGGGGTGGTATGAAAGTCCTTATGTTTATAAAGGAAATACCAGCTGCAGATAAAACACATTAATTCAAAAAGAGTTAAAAGTTACTGAATGCTTTGTATGTGCATTTTTTTGATTATGCATTCAGGAATTAGAACTCATATATATAGGAAATGCTTAGCTCAAAGAGAATTGACATAAATAAAGGGGCCTTTCCCTACTGTCCCAGAGAATTCAAAAAATGAAGTGCAGTTTGATTATAGATGGGTTAAGGTAAAGGCTGTATGTCAGTGACCCATTCCCCAAGTTATACCACAACCCAGTTCCTACATGGATTCACAGCTAACAGAGGTACAAACCACATTCTCAGGATTACTGGTGTAGAGAAATGAAGAAGTGAGATTGATGTCATAGTCCACATGGAGACAAGTGAACTGTATGGGAAATATTTCAGTGGGTTGTGCAGGGGGAAAATTCTGTTTTCGGGAGGTTTATTCCCCATGAATTTCAGTTGGTGGAATGTTTGATTCATTTCATTCATGAGAAAAAAATGAATCAAACATAAAAAAGAACCAAAAATGAAAATGGGGCCACCTACCTGGAAAAATGGGGAACTGTTGGTGCAGCGTAGGCCCCGTCCCAAGCCTCAGCTTTGCGTAGGTTGAGGCCATGGTAGGTCACCACGACCTCTGCCTTGGCCTACCCAGCGCCAAGACTTTGGCCTAGTCTGGATCCCAGATCCAGCCTAGAGGTTGAATCTTAACGCCAAGGCCTTGACCCAGACCCAGGCTTGATGCCGCAGTTTGACCCAGAGGCCAGGGCTTTGGATGGGACCCAGGCCCAATGCTGAGGCCTGGCCCAGAGGCCTGGCCATGACATCTGGGCCTCGGCCTAGGCTGGAGCCCGTGCCAAGGCCTGATGCTGTGACTTGACCCGGAGGCTGATTCCTGACACCCAGGCCTTGGTGTAGGTCAAATACCCAGGTATCCGGAACTGGCCTTCATTGGAAACTTAACAGATCAGGTCATTTTAAAAACATTTTTTGAGTGTCTTGGCTGAGGCCCCTGCGTTAACCCTGGCTTCTGCTGAGATCCTGGCATTGCCTTCGGGCCTGTTGCTGCAGCCCCTGCTTTGGGCCTCGGCCTATGCCCTAGGTGAGGCCCCGTTTTGGCCCTAGGCCCATGTATTAGTTTAAAATGAATTGAACGAATAAGCTTTGTTTTATTTGGGGAGCTCCTGCTTCGGTTCTGGGCCCCCCAGATGAAACAAATTGGCCTTATTTGTTTTAAACGAATGCACATCTCTAAGTGCAATGAGAATTCAGGAAATAGGGAAGAGTCTTGGGCAGTTGTCAAGAATAGTGTTGCTTTCTGAAGTTCTACCTGTGTATGGAAAGGGGGAAAACAAGCCGCATCACAGCAGGCACTTCAGTGCATGGCTGGAGAGTTGGTGCAGGGAAAAGGGGTTAGATTTCCTGGGGACTGGGGATCTAACTGGAGGGATACCAATGATGGGATCTGTCTAAAAGGAACAGCATAGTACTAAGTGAACAGTTCAGATCATACCGTAACTAGATGAGGAGGTGGCAGGTGTAAAAACCCGGAAGGATATGATGAGTCAATATGGGCATATACAGAGTGAAGGCAGGGAAGGGAACCATATCGGATATACTATGTCTGCAAATACTCATAGTCTAGGTAATAAAATGTCTAATTTTGAGTCTTCATTTCTCTTCCTAGAGTGTTATTGGTGGTGGTGAACAGACATTTTGAGAAGGGGAGACTTTCAAGTGTTTCAAGCTGACAATTGTAACTGTAAATACGTCTGATCCCATATACATCCCTCCCCCACCCATCAACAATTATTTTTTTTGCTATACACCTAGTTGGAATGGTTCATCTGCAACTCCCCTCCCCCCTCTATTTCTCCCCTTTGCATCTCTCCCAATCCCTACCTCTTTATTTCCTTTTTAATACTTTCTCACTCCAACGCAGCAGACTTGGGCTTCCCTGCATTGGCTGGCAGTCTTCTCCTCTTGTGCAGGAGATGGGCTAGCCTTCTATATCAGGGGTGGTCAAACCATCGTCATTTGTATAACCTGCAGATTCTGACCTTAGCTGGACAAAGCGCTTTAAATATTAATACTGCTCCCCATATTTTTTTTCTCATTCTGCAGTTATATATATTTTTTTTAATATTGGCTTGGAAAAATTCTTATCTTACAATTCATTTTCTAGGAATCTGCGCACTCGTCAATACAGGTTTGAATCCCAAAAATGCTAAAGCCCTTCCTAATCATTGTCATACCAGCAGTAATTGTTACTTTTATCTTGGAGTCCTGTCAGCTTCCTCCTGCTTCCGCTTCGATTTGGAAACCCGGTCGGAACTGGCCTTTATTGCCCTACAGTAGCATAAAGCTTCCTTTGTAAGTGCCATTTCTCTCCCTTAGTAAGCCTGCCCCACCCCCAGGCCTGCCATTACTGTGATGGTCCTTTTGTAGTGCCGGCTATCACGGCTTCCTTCAAAGCCTGGCACATGGGCTTCCTGAGTCTGGCCAGTAGGGTGTCAACGTTAAGCACACGCCAGATATGTTAATATTGCCTCCGTTGTTTCCACAAACAGCAGTTGCTTCTTGTGGGTCTCTGAATAAAAGGTACGGTCCGAATTCCAATTCGCATGTATTAAGGTTAGTAAATAAAGTTGACTGATTTTCTAAACAAAATATATATGCATTCGGCAGAGTTTTGTATGTGTTTCAGTCATTCACGCTATGATTTTTTTTGATGCATGTACTTTTGCTAAATCCAAACACACATAGCAAAAGATAAGTGAACAAGCGAAGCTGAGATATGTGCGTTAAACTTAACTGATTTGCTTTAGTATTAGCAGTTTTAAACAATCTGGGGACACTTTTGTTGGAATAAACCTTTGTGGTCAATAAAGCTTCAATTTAGAACTAATTATCTGCTTTTCAGATAAGATAGAAAAAGATTACTCTCTGCTAGTTCACCCTAACCTCCCTTCACCCTATTTCCTGGTTTGCTTATATAGATTGTTTTGGGGCACAGGTTCAAATACTCATAGATTTACCCAGTTGGGTATAGTGGTCTCTTTCTTCAATTAAACCTTCCCTTCAACAAACACTCTGGTCTGTCTGTCTGTCTGTCTGTCTGTGTTCACTAGATTGTAAGCTTGATGGAACAGGGACTTTCTTTTCTGTATATCTGTGTGGTGCTGCGTCCACCTCGGGGGCTTTGGTTTTCACAACACAAGATCTAATGCATGAATGGGTGTTCTTGACCTTGACAGTTTTTCGAGATCGTATTAATCATAAGTATATGAGAATGGAGTGGCTTACCCTGGGCTACCAATGATAATGTGGACCCCCTGGCTAGCTGGGAAGACCTGCCCTTGTCTCTCACCCCTCCCTAACGAGGTAGAGGGCAGAGCAGGTGAACGGGAGGGTTGCCAAATTTCAAAATCCCCGTGGGTTGCCAAGATATTGAGCCATAGCAGGCTGTCATTGGCTAGCAGTACACATGCTTTTTTTTTGTAAAAGGAAGCTCCACCCCTGATAGCTTATATTAATAGGCTGGGATCTCTCCTCCTCCCACCCGCCCCCCCCCCCCCCCCTGTTTTTTATGGTTCTGTTGCGCTGATTACTCGTGGTTGTTGCTTTTCTTGCTTCTGTGGTTTCGGTTCTTGTCGCAGCTGGTGGAGTACCTGAGTGATAAGGAAAATGAGTAGTATTTGGAGCCTCTGGTGGATGTGATTGGTTTTGGAGCTGGATTCTGCCCTGCGAATGTTTGACTCCTTGCTGCGCCTGAGGTCAAACACGCCTGCAGGTCGAGCGCCTGGAGTAGTCTTAGCTTGCTAGTTGTGGTGGCTAAGCTGCCAGGGCTGGTTGAGGGATGGCTACTTAAATACATGTATATTATGTTGTTTGGCTTGGGTACTACATGCGAATAATAGCTGAGGCCTCTGTCCTTCCAAGCACCCGTGTTATGTAATTATTTATTTCTGATTGAGCGAGGATGGGAGCAGGCCGGAGGTTGCTCCAGGGTGTCTTCATATTATCATATCGGACAATGTCAGAACAATAAACACTTTGAAGAGAGAAGGTGGCAGAAGGATTGTGGAACAGAATCTGATCATCCTGTCGGCAATTGACATTGCAGGACATCTGAATGTGCAGGCAGCGTTACGGAGCAGCTCTGGCCCAAGGGGAATGGGAGGTAAAGATGGAGATCCATAAGCCTATTTTTCTTTGGCGGGAGTACCCCGGTCATGGACCTGATGGCATGGGTCCAAAATAAGAAACTCTCCCATGCTTTGTCAGTCACTTCAGAGATGCCAGGAGACGGGGAAAAAAGAGCAGCTCTGTGTATTTTCCTTCTGTGGTCAGTCTTGTTATCTCTGCTTGCCCTAGAAGGATATTCTAGGGCAAGCCCGTCTTGACATCACCAGAAAAAGATCATTCTCTGTCATTGGACCAATCTTATGGAACGCATTACCAGACTCTTTAAGATCCATATCCAACTCCAAACACTTCAAAAAATCCCTAAAAACACATTTATTTCAATCTGCTTTCCATATATCACACACTAAATAACATAACTACTTCTCCATCACACAGGGCACAACATTATTATATATTGATTAATTTTTTATGTAAACTATTCATTGTTTTAGATTTTTATTTTTATTATATATTTTTGTAATTTTGAGCTTTTATAATTTGATAATCTTTATGTTCTTTTAAATTTAAATCTTTATTTACATTTGTTTTTTTATTTAGTTATGTAAACCGTTTTGATTAAACACTGTTTGTAAAGATGGTATACAAACACTTTTAAATAAAATAAATAAATTGCAAAGCAGAGATAATTCTAGTGGGACCTTTCTAGCGGAGGTGGTCATAGTTTTTGTAGTTGTGCCTGAATGTGGAAGAAATACTCAAATTACTAAAACATCCAGACATTATAGACAGAGCCCTTGGTTTCCTGTGGCAGATTCTTAAAGATTCTGCAGGAAGAGTTGGCAAATTCTGCAACAATTGTGGGGCAAATTTGCATATATTTGCAATTTAAAATAGTTTTTTGTGTGTTTCTGTAATTTATTTATTTACTTATTTATTTTGCCATTTTTATATACCGAACATTCATGTTTTCATGTCGATTTACAGTACTATAAACTATGATCATAAAATAATTCCTAAAATAGTTCTTCAAAACATTAAAATCAAATAAAACAAAATTAAAACCAAAGTAAACATTGCCCCAAAGTAAAATATAAGACAAGCAAAATAAACAATCTTACAGTTACGAGTTACAATGATATTAAACAGACTAAAAACAGATCAGAATAAAATAAGCACTACCATAGACTAATTCCATGGTTGCAAAGTAAAAAGTAAAAATAATAAAAAGGAAGACTATCTATAATCTGGGATTAGCTAGATTGGGTATATGCCTGTTCAAATAGCCACGTCTTCAAGAGTTGTTTGAATGTGTGTATGTTTGCCTCGAGCCGAATATTGAGGGGGAGCGAATTCCAAAGTGCTGGTCCTGCCAATGATAAGGCTCTCTCCCTGACTGAATTCAAATGGGCTAATTTTGGTGATGGTATTGATAACACAGCTTTTCCTAAAGACCTTATGTTATGTTGGGGGGTATGGATGTGAAGGGACGCATTCAGCCATTCTACATTATTGCCATAAACTGATTTGTGAATTAAAGGCAGACATTTATATTGAATCCGGAATTGTATTGGCAACCAATGTAGATCTATCAAAATCGGAGTGACGTGATAATATTTCCTAGTGTTGGTTAGAAGGCGTGCTGCTGCGTTTTGTAGCAGCTGTAATGGGTGGATCGTTGAAACGGGAAGGCCCAATAAGAGGGCATTACAATAATCAAATTTAGATAAAAGAAGAGCCTGCAGGACAGTATGGATGTCGTTGCCATGAAGCAGCGGTTTAAGCTTTTTTAAAATTTGTAGTTTATAAAAACCATCCTTAGTTATGGCTTTTATCGAAGCTTTTATATTCAGCTCTGTATCCAAAATGCAACCAAGGTCCCTAACTTCATATCTGATATTGTAAGAAGGAGGGCTAAGACTAATATCCATTACGATCCTTTCTGTGACTTTGTTGCAAATAAAGAGAATTTCGGTTTTGGAGTTGTTTAATGATAATGAGATGTGGGTAAGCAATTGTTTTATAGATGTAAAATATATTTCCCATAATTTCAGGGTTGATTGTAGTGAGTCTTTGGTAGCAGAATCTGCACATCATCAGCATACAAAAAATGAACTAGTCCTAAGTCTGCCAAAAATCTGCAAAGTGGAGCCATATAGCTGTTAAAAAGCGTGGGGGATAGGGAGGAACCCTGAAGAACTCCAGTGGAGAGATTAACTACATCAGACTCTGTCCTTCCTAATTTCACATTAAAAGATCTCTTGGTAAGATAAGATTTAAACCACGCCAGTGTTGAATCAGCCCAATTTCTTGGAGTCTTAGGAGCCAGGATTCGTGATAAATGGGATGGCGTGCCACCGATATGTCAAGCAAAATTAATAAATAAGAATTACTTTCATCTAGGCCTCTGTATCCAAGTAATTTATTTGGTTCTTTGTTAGAGGAAAAGGAATCTTGGTGTCTGGTGCTGGGAGCAAGGAGTGGAAGGGATCTGGGAATAGGAAGAGATCACAGAAGTGGAAAATGAAGAAGGTTAGAGGTTGATGGATAAAGGATGGAGGAGCACAGAGACAGAAGGAAAGGAGAGGAGGGGGATTCAGAGAGGATAAGGAATTGGAATGAGGAGAAGGTGATGGGGAGAGCAGAGAAGATGCAAAGGGAAGAAAAGGAGTATTGGGATGGAAGAGAAGGGAAGACTGAAATGAGGAGCAGAAAAACGGGAGGAGCAGGGATGGGGGTGGGAGGAAAGATTGGAATGGGGTGAAGAAAGAAGGAAGCCACAGGCCCCTCCAGATCACCCTCCCATCCTCTGTTTTCCTTATATCTTCTTCCAAAACCCCTTTCAGCCCTTCACTCTCCCTCATTCACTTCCTTCCTCACAAATCCTGATTCACGCTCTCCCTACCCTGAACCCCTCACTTTCTCTGGTTCCCTCCCACACCCCTCACAATCCTTGATTTGTTCCCTCCCCCCACTTAACCTGGTTCATTCATTCCCTTCTTCTCTCCCCCTGGTTCATTCACTCCCTCCATCCCTTTCCCCACGCACAGTGATCTCTGGTTCATTCACTTCTCCTTTCCTTCCCCCACAGTGACCCCCAGGTTTATTCACTCACCTCTGCCTATCCACACACCCCCCCCCCCCCGCACTCACGATCCCCAGTTCTTTCATTCTCTGCCCCACCTAAAAGAAATTCTCACTCACCTGCTACCGTTGTGAAAGAGGTGGAGGAAGCCTGGGACTTTGCGGCTCCTCTGGTGCTCCCTCTTTGCTGGGGTTTGAGGGTCGCACTTGAAGCATGTGGCGTGACCCTCAGGCCCCCGGCAGGGGAGTACGGAGGAAACACCAGAGGAGCTGCTAGGCCCCTGCCCTCTTGCACCTTTTTTTGCCGTAGGAGTGGGTGGGGGCACTATCGCACCGCCACCAGGGCTTCTCTTCCGAGAGGGCTCCCCCAGCCTCCTGCAGCAATTTCACCAAAATTGCCCAATTCGTGGCAAGGGGCACATTTTGTAGCCCTTAACCATCAGGTAGGCAGTTTTGTGAAAAGCAGAAGCCCCTTGGAAAAATATTCTGTTTAAGTTTAGCAAGATTTCAGTTATACTCCTATGTCTTTTACAGGAATGCACTTGGGGGGAAGGGGGTGTGCTTATCACAAGTCATCTGGGCTACTGCAATTTGACAGATGCGGGATTGCCTGTTGGGCCAATTACAGTATGGGCAGAGTATAGCAGCTTGGATTTTACTGGGTCTAAAGTTATACAGTAACATCATGCCCCTTTTTATTATTATTATTAATAATAATAATAATAATAATAATAATAGTTTTATTTATAATAAATAATAGTTTTATTTATAATCCACCTTTTGGGACACTTCCAAGTGGATTACATTCAGGTTCTGTAGATATTTCCCTATCCCCAGACTGCTTCAAATGTGATGATGATATTGCATTTCCATACGCTGCTCAGCAATGGTTAGTGCAGTATTTGAAGCAGTCTGCTTTAAAAAGTGTCTCGATTTGAAAATTTATCCAAGTGACACCAACTGCTGAGTAACATTCCTCTGATTATGTTGTGTGAGAAGCCCTGAGTTTATTGAAGCCAATTCAAGTGGCTTTTAAGCCCCTGAGGCAGCTCTTTGAACGAAACTCGGCCAGAGTTGGGCAAGATTCGATAAAGTCCATTTTACATTGATCTGACCCTTTGTGTTCGTTTTTAGGAAGAAAGTTAAAACATTTTTCTTCTAATAAGCTTTCCAATAGCCTACTTTGTTTTTACTACTTGCTATTTTAAGTACAGTTCTTTTAGTATTACTAAGGCTTTGATTTGTTTCTTATGTGTTCATCGTTTCATTTGTTATTTGCTCAATGGTTTTTGCCATTTTATTTTTAAAATGTAACCTGCTAGCAGCAATTGTTTTCAGACTTGCAAGATAGAAACTAGAAATAGTTTTTCTTACTTAGACCCTTCTCTTTGGAATTCCCTTCCAAAAGAGATGCATGCTATGGAAAATTGTCTCAGATTTTGGAAGTGCTTTAAGGTTCAAAGGGATTGCTGTAGAACTGGCAGAAAAGAACATTATTGTCCCTGTAGTATGGACCTTAACTTTAATGGGGGACCGAAAGGAGTCCCTTCAGTTTATTTTATAATAATGCTGCTTCAAACACCCCAAAATGAGAATATGTGTGTAAGTATTATGGAGTGAACTTACAAGAGGCATTCATACAGTATTCTTTGGTTGAAGGTCTAGATTACTATTTTTATTTTTATTTTTTTTAATTCTTTGCAAATAACTTTATGAGCATATAAACCTCACTGAATATAATGTCAATACTTAGCTGTAAGGCAATAGTGATAGTTCTTAAAAAAAAATAAAAATATATATATATATATTATACTATATAATATATAGTATAATATATATACTATATATGTATATAGTAATCTGGACCTTGATTTGGCAGTCAACCTATAAAATCAGTAGGTTGTGAGTAGCAACAATTCTATTTATCTAAAGTATAATCATTTTTTGACTGTGTTGTGAACAGCTATCTTTGGTATATGTTATGGCATTTTGGGGACTATATTTTATTTACAGAATTTTTGAAGACATTTTTATTTCAATCAGTTTTCTCAGTCATTACATCTCTGTCATAGAACTTCTGCCCAAGCTTCAGTAAAGGCAGCTTTTTTCACCCATCTCCTTTGTCTTTTCACTTACCAGCATATTGGATTGGCTTCCGCTTTGTTTTTTGGGTCCATCTTTTCAAAGTGGATTACATTCGGGTACTGTAGGTATTTCCCTATCCCCAGCACTTACTTACTAAAGGGCTTATTTACGAAAGGTTTTCTTGCATTTTGTGTTTATGGGAAAAATGCTTAGTAAATGAGGCCCCTAGGTTTTACTCCTGGGGGAATTCTGCGCTACTGCGGAACGTAGAATTTGCGCAGAATTCCCCCCCCCCCCTGCACAGAATTGCCAAATTCAGCGCAGAAAATAGCAGAGGAGACCCCGGCATGCTGCGAACGGAGCGTGTCCCATGGTGCATGCTCCGTTCGTGGCGAAGATGAAGGCTGGGCGCGCCGCGCCGGGCGCGGCACACGGAGGCTTTCATCTTCACCACGAACAGAGCGCGTTCTGTGCCATGCCGGTGAGAGAGAAAGTGTGTGTGAGAGAGGGGAGGGTGACAGAGAGCATGGTTGGTAAGAGGGGGGTGGGGAGGGTGAGAGAGAGCAGGAAGGTGTGAGAAAGAGAGCATGGGAGGTAAGAGAGGGTGGGTGTGGGGGGGATGCTTAAGTGTGGGTTTCAGAGAGAGGGAACCTGTATGTGAAGGAGTGTGTATGGGTGAGAGAAATTGGGAGCCGTGTGTATGTGAGGGTGCTAGCCTGTGTGAAGGGATTCAGTATGTGTGAGACAGAGCTTGTGTAAAGGGGTGCATGAGAGACATAGGTAGTCTGTGTGAGGATGTATGTGTGAGAGAGAAAGGGAGATTGTGTGGGTGTGTATGCAAGAGAGAGGGCCCTGTATGAGGGGATGTGTGTGTGCGCGAGAGAGTGAGGGAGCCTGTATGAGGGGGTGTGTATGTGGAAGGGACACTCTTACATTAATTTCTAGGGAAATTCTGCAACTTTAAATGATAATGTTTTTCTGTCATAATTTAAAATGTAATTACTTAAAGACTACAGATAGCGGAACTTCTCTATCTTTTTTTGTTGCGAGGATTCAGCCGTGGTAGAAACAATAAACAAATGGATGACCAGAATACCTCTATTCCCTCTACATATATTCAAATGGCATAATAATTTTTAATAATAAATGACCTCATATAGGCAATTTTGTACGGAGCCTTGATATGTGTGAGTGTGCTGAATAGCAAGTAGTTTTTTTCACTACCACTCAATGTATAATCATTGGTCATTCATATTTTTATCATTAATCTTTTTGTGTGTGTCAGTCCATCTTGGTGAAATTCTTAAAACCTTAAATAAATTCTTCAATCTTTAAATATGATTGCGGTTTTTTCAATTTTTTCTAATTTTTTGTAGCTACTTAGCTTGTTAAAGTGAAGAAACTGCCCGACTCTGTGCCATGAGGTTTGTTTCGCTGATGTCAGCGCAGCTCTGACCTGCTATTGGCTGGTGGAGGCAGGAGGCGGTCAGAGCTCAGGGAGAGGAACGTCGTGGCCGTGTCCACATGGTCCGTGGTCCGGGTCGTATAGTGCAGGATAGAAAATTACCGGCGCAAGGCTTCAATATTGCACTGCGTTCTTTGTTTGAAAGCGACTTTGCTATCCCTCTTTGCAAACCATTAAACACAATTTTAGCAGTCTGAAGAGATTTCCCTTCACAGGCGAGGGGTGATGTGTCAGCTAGCTGAGCGCTCCAGCTGAATGTCCCCTGCTGCTGTATAATAGTGTAGACGCAGGTTTCGCTCCCCGCACATATCTTTAATCATATGGATAGCAATAATTACTATTTTCAAAAGCATATTCCTGTTATTAGCAGTACGCTTGTGTTTAAAGCCGTATTTCATTAGTTTCTGCGGTTCAGTATTGTGGGTGCTGAAGCCCCAGGTGTGAAATGTAAAGACTGATCAAGCTTTTTCTTTTTATTGTCTTTCCCATTTTAAATATACAGGGCTTGCAATTTAAGGTGAAGGCGGTACTTCCAAATAATCAAGGAACGAGAACAGAGGACCCTCCATGGATGACTCCCAGGATCTAAATGAGCAAACAGTAAGACTACCTTCAACTAAATGTGCACAAGGGACATGCGAGCAGCCTGTTCCTTAACGTGGCGGTTTCTTTGTTTTACCTGCAGCCTCGCTTACAGTAGCACTGGGAAGTTGTTTGGCTGGATAACATATGCACCAAGATTTCCCTTCTGTGTATGGGGAAAGAAGCCTAGTGATTGAGGCTCAAAAGGATGTAAAAAGTGCAATGATTATAACAAGAGAGAGGTTCCAGGACCTGGGAATAGAATCCAAAGTCAAGGAAGAGAGGATTGTCCCCACCATGCTGTCTCACCTTTCACCCGATCCTTTCTCTCTCATACACACACTGCCTGCTCCTCCATTGTGCTCTCTCTCTCACTCACTCTCTCTCTCTCACACACACACACACACACACACACACACACACACACACACACACCTCTTCCCCATTCCCCTCTCTTGCACATAGACACTTGCTCCACATCTGACCTCTTTGCATCCTCCAGCCTCTCTCCTCACTCTTCGATTCCCCACTCATCCTCTCCTACCCTTTCCAAAATGATTCATCTTTGTTCTGTCTGCTTCGCATTCATCCCCCGTCCATCTTCTCCAACCTTGAGAGGAGGGGAGGACTGGATTACGGAGCAGACTAGCTCTTCTTAGCTCTGCTGTGTCCGTTCACTTTTTGTTTCTTGTTTACAGTCACTTATTCTGTATTTGATGATGGTTTGTGCTGTATGGGATCAAGGTGATGTATTCTGCTAGCGAGTAGTTTCTGAGTTGTCCAGCTTGTTCTCGTTTCCCAATAAGAGATGATTTGCTTCTAATAATTTTGCATTCTAAGCCTGCCTTTTCAAATTCTACTCAAGGTGCCTGTTCATACGGAGGGGTTGTTGCTGTCTGAGTTTTGGAAGTTAGTGCTGCTTTGGTATGACAGGTTTGTTACACAGGTTCTGAGTGACATTTGTGGAGAGTTTTGTGTTACTTCACATAATGGAGGGACTTTCTGTCACTGCTACTGAGGTGACAAAAGAATTTGCAAATCTTTGTATAGTGAGCAGTAAGGGAAATCATCCTTGTTTGGCCCATTCAGCCAGTCATTCGAGACTACCTTCAGCCAATGTGGTATGGATTTTTTGTAATTTATACATTTTATGTATTTCTTGGTTTTGCATTCTGTCCCCAAATATCACAGATGACACAGTAGACACTATGATGTGATTTCTGAAACATAGTTGTATTATGCATGAAACAAAGTTTAATATTTAAAAGTAAGGGGCAATTTTCAAAACTGTTCATTTTGATGCAAAGTCTGTGGGTAACGTTGCCTGCGGACTTAGTGCCAGTTCTCAGGGGGAAAGTACGAGAACACTTTCCCTTTGAACTGTGCTTTTGGGTGGGCAATTTTACAAAAGCCCTTTTACCCTGGTAATTTGGGGGAGGAGAGGAGGTTGCACCGGCCCTGTTTAGATATTAGAAAGGGAGCATGTTTTGGTGCATTTGCAGTAACTGTTATTAAGACGAGGATGGGTCTCTCTTATTTTAGGAGAGGGGTACACTACAAATGACCAACTAACAAATCACCTGAACTAGACATGTTCAACAGAGATGCCAATTAAGTGTTTCATTTTACCTTAGAATTGTATCTGAAAAGGGTTTAGATTGTGCCATGTTCTTTCCCGTTAACGTTCGGTTGCTTGCCTCCTAACTTTGGGCCTGGAAATGTCTAAAACAAAAATGATTACTTCCTGTAGAAGAAGCGAGCAGCGTCCACAATATGTAGAATGCGGCTGGAGCCCCTTTGGCTTTGTTGGATTATTATTGAGGAAGAGCGTCTGTCTTTGTCTGAAAGTAAGATGCAGGATGGAAGGGAATCCCTCGTCAAGGCAATGCTCGTAGAGTCCGCTCAGCCGGCACTGATGCCGGAGCGGCTTTGCTTCATGGGAATATCACCTCCTCGGGAGCACGGACTGCTTTGCTGTTTAATATTTGTGGCTCGTTGAACTGATCTAGGGTGCAATCTCCAGCCTTTTTTTTTCCCATATTGGATTGCTGCGGTTCTGTACGTCTGGATTGCAGTCTGTTAGAACTTACAGTCAGGAGGGAGATTTTCAAAGGCATTTACATGGGTAAAATGGCTGGACTGAAAAATTGCCCTCGGAAGTGGCTATAAGGGTGTGTGGTGGCCACGGTGTGTGCATTTTTCCATGCGCTGGAAGGAGGCATTCTGTGGACATGTTTAGGTTGGGTTCGGATGGGGAGCTGGGGAGGGATTTGCATGCGGAACAAAGGATGTGCGCCATTGTGTGCCGTCTTGGTCAGTCACACAAATAGGGGGTGCAAAACATACAGACGTTTTCGATGCATGCTCTTTGCGCCTGCTCATTTTCCAAGGGAAGCCATGCGGCTTGTTAATTGGTGCAATGTAGGAGGGCTAAAGTAACCCACCGTGCAGTCTATTCCAAATCACCTTCTCAATGCCTAACAGTCATTCTTCCTTTGCTTTGAAAAGCAAAGGTGGAGGGGGAACCCCAAAAAGGTCCTGACAGGGGGCCCGTACTTTACAAAGCTGCTATTTTTCATTTCCACCAAAGGCAGCCTTGCTGCACTCTAGAGCGTTTCTCCTGTAGTCTCCAAAGGGAAAATCAACCCCAGCATGCAGGAGGTCAACTTTGGACCCTCTTGTAACTCACACATTGTAAACAAATCAACAGGAAGTCAAAGTGGCAAGGGATGTTAACCTGCACCCACCATGATTCCCTCCAGCCATTCCCTGTGCCCGCCTTGTGTCGTTTACATGTTGAGAAGAGGAATGATGTAGGGAGATTGATGCCACTGCTTCATAAGTACAAGATGGCCGTTATAGACCCTAAAATAAAGGACAGATTAACAAAAAAAAGCAAAACATTGAGCGTGGCCTGAATACCTCAAACCTGTACCGGTGCTGAACTCTAAGAGTGAGAGGACAGGACTCTCTCCAGGCCTATTCAGCCCTTGGCGTCTCTGCAGAGGTTGCCAGCCGGTTAGTGCTAACTGTCATGATAGCTTTCAGAGTTGGATATGAACCAGCAATGCAAAGGTGAAAGGCATTGACTTCCTGTGCCAATCCACTTACTTGTTCAGGCCCCTTTTAATATGCTTCCTACGACTGTATGGCTCTGCAGAAAAAGCTAAATGTCTGTTTCTGGAAAATGCAATATATGCACTAGTTGTGTGTTTTGGGAAAAAAATGGCATTGTGAATTTTAAATGTAAAGCATTAGTAGCTGTATCAGCCCTGGAGAAATGGTTTTGGTGTCTTTTTAAAGGGCCAGGAACAAATATATTATATTACGTGAGTTTTTAAAATCTCACAGGCCTTTTCTTCAGATGTGCATTTAGGAATTTTAACCCATTTTAAGATATTTATTATCGTAGTTTCCAAATAAGAAAGGCAGCAGTAAATAAGCAGGCGACAGTAGAATCCAGTGCATGTTGTAAAGTTTTACGGGGGACATAGTAAATGACAGCGGATAAGACCGGCTGTCGAAATGATGTCTCCTGCTCATTGGTGTAAATAAATCTATGAAACTGCAGTTTCCAAAACGTGCTGGAATGCTCTGATACTGTATAGACCACAGTAAGGTCCTTTGCACTGCAAACCACCAGTGTCCCAACTCTGCTGCTGATATGAAGCCGAAAATGCTGAGGTTGCTCCTGCACGTGCTGGAGAGTCCCCTGGAAAATCCAAGCTCCAGTAGCTGACAGCAGAAGAAATCTTTCTGCCTTACTGGCACAAGGCAAACCAAAGTCTTCACAGTATATTAAGTCTTAATTACAAAGAAATAATTACTTTTAGGCATTTATTTATGTATCTAAAAGTCATTTTGAGCCACCTTATCTAAAAATTCTAGGTGGTCTCCAGTTGTATCAGAGTAGGTTCCTTCTGCCTTGGATGGCAGGACCAGCAGATTGCCTTGCACGTGCTCTGTGCTAATTCACATGAGTTACACCAAATGTAAACTTTTATGTGCACACATCTTTTATTAACATTTAAACACAATATCATTTGAAATGTTAAATGCACTCCTTGCATTGACTCCTGTTTCTTGTGCAATTAGGCAACAGTGGTTTGCAGCCGGCTTTAGCACACAGATATGAAATACTGATGCATAATTCTACTGAATTTCTCTCAAAAACATTTACAGTCAGTCCCTATCTCGGGTTCTAGTGACCTTAATTACAAACAAATAATTAACTTTTAGGCTTTGCACTAGAGAAGATTTTATTCTGTCAAAAAATACACAGACTTAAGGGGTCACGCAATGAAGTTACTAGGTAATACATTTAAGACAAATAGGAGAAATTATGTTTTTATTAAATGCATATTTCCTAATGTGTAGACAGATGGACTCAGGACCCGTGGGATATGCTCTGCTGCCAGCAGATGGAGACAGAGCAAGCTGATGTCACTGTATATATACTCCTGCAGTGACCCCTGCCTGCCAGTATTCTCCGTCGCCAGCAGATAGTGGACGTGTATCTCCCTATGGAGATTGCTTTGGCTTTTTGAAAGGAGAAATTCTAAATTCAAGAAAAGAAAGCCCCCCCCCCCTTTTCTGCAGTGATACCTAAAGGTCCTTCCCCCAGTTGAGAATTCCTGAGGTGATTTCCATGGTCCATCAGAGTTGTGCCTTGGTCCGGTAGCCGGTTTCTGGCGTGGACTTAGCTGCTTGTACAGCTGAAAGACAGAGGGTAAAGAAGGCTGAGCGTGGCGGTGACGGCAGATGCCCTCTCCCTCCGCAGCTGGAGACTGTCTCTGAACTCAGCCAGTAAGTGCTGAGCTCTGGGAAGTTTAAAAAAAAAAAAAAAGAACTTTTACCTACAGAGACAGTTAGGGGTTTTTAGGCCTTCCTTTGATCTCTGTGCTCGGCGTACCATCCCGAATTTGTTCCCGCTCCCATTGGGGTAGGGGAACTGGGCAACCTGGCAGGTTGAGCGGCCCAGGTTGGCTAGGCCCTGTGGTAGGCTTTTCTCTGTGAGCTGCGTGGTAGGCCAGGTGGCGTTTTTGCGCGCGCTGCGGAATTGGTCAGCTGATGCAGCCTCCAAGGCTAATCTTACAAAAATGCCCAACTCTTGTTTGGGAGCGAGTTAGAAAAGCTGGCCAGTAAGTGGGGCGAATCTCCAGTTCCCCGGTTACCGGAGGACAAGATGCCATTGCAGCGCCCCTTTTCTATGAGGGGTAGTCTCAGAAGTTCCAAGCATTTTCGTCCCTACAGAATCCCGACCTTTCAGAGGACCTGGCCTTTTGGTAGGTCTCAGTCTGTTCGTCCTTGACACTGAAAAAGAGGAGCAGGCTCGGGTGGCAGACCGTCCCAAGCTTCCCAATGAAGGTTTGGTGAGGGAGGGTCACAGGACGTAGACAGAGGCTTTCTAGAATGCAACGCTTTCTGTTTGTTCTGTTTTAGCTTTCAGCAGCTTCTGAAATACAGAATCCTAATGGGACCAAAGATCTCCAAATCATTCTGTTTTCTAGTATGGGGTATAAATATTCTTCAGCTTTCATTGGAACAGACTAAAGGTCCTCTTTGGTGCAAAATTAGCACAGCTTTGGCAGTCACGTTGTTCCTCTTGAAAATAACGAGGAATTTTTGTTGTTCCTGTTGTTGATAAGGCCGGTGCAGGTTTTTGAACTGGGTAAAACTGCTGCGGATCTTTAATACTGCACATCTTCCTTCTGACCTTCTCTATTGTTCAGTTTGTAGTAACAGAAAAGAGTTTGACTGCAGACCTTCAGGGATTTCCGAGGACTGGACTTGCTCAACCAGTTTCTATAACAGAATGCATGATCATTTTAAGTTACAGAGAAACCTTAGATTGTAACAGATATGCGTTTCTTGCAGCGTTCTGTCTTATAAGCGTACTTCATAGGCTTGTAAATGTCTTGTAAGCCACTTTCCGTGGTCTGGTACCATGTTAGTCAATTTCAGCAGATGTTTCAAGAGTGCAAATATCAGGCATACCTGTTGTAAATGTTGCTGGTAAAATGGTGTGGTTCACATAAATATGTAGAAATTAAAATTGATGAGCAAGTTGTAGGAGATACCTTTGATGTGGTGGGGGGCATTTTTCAAAGACGTTTACCCAGGTTAAATGACCTAACTGAAAATTTCCCTCCTTGAATGTGGCTAAAAGTAGGTACAGATTCCATGGCGTGAGCACGTTTAGCCCAATTAAAGAGAGGTCTTCCGGTGGGCGTGTTCAGTTTTGGAAATGAAGGTAGCATGCTTTTGGGGGATTGACGTTCAGCCATGTGTTTGCTGTTTTGCCCCCTGCTAGGCTACCCCTGCAAAGAGGTGGACAGTACACAGACACTTTTAGCAATGCATGCTTTGTACTTACTCATTTTCTAAAAGAAGGAGCATGGGTAGTTTCTCTTTGGGTAGAGTCTGTGCATTAAAAGTGTCTGCATGGCTTGCACCTATGAGCTCTGTTTGAAAATGACTCCCTGACTGGACTGACTAACTTGTGTCCTTGGACATGATCATCCTGAGCACCCTATTTGTTGACCTGATGAAGTGAGTAGAGCTCTCGAAGACTAATCACAGATGTGTTGAGATGTTTCTGATCTTTATTTTTGCTAGACGTTGAGGTTAAAAAAGTTGGATTTATTTGGAAAATGTATAAGTCCACCAATTCTAAACCCTTGCTTCCTAGTGAATAACACTCTTGTGAACATGGCATACAGATGGACATCTGAAATTCAATTAAAATAAACAAGCAGAGACAAACAGTGTAAACAGAATAATGACAGCCTCTGCCAAGCCAAATATCCTGTAGGACTGCTCTGACCACGAATCTCTGTCAAGTGAGACTCTGAACCAAGAGATCCAAAGCCCGGCTTTCCCTGATGATCTCAGTGAGTGCACAAGCTCATATTCAACCAACGCTGACTTCATTTGACCTTACTTTTACTTTATTTCGTTTTGTAGCCCATCTCCTCATAAAATAATGCTCTAAGCAGATAGTAATAGCCACAAGGTGCATGCATAATCATATTCACTGTATCCCAAACTGTCTAACACTTGACAAATGAATATCTACATTTGTGGGTGCATGAATAGCTGTAACCCTCGCTCCTTTCTTGTATTTCTCCTACTTCTCTATTTCCCACTTCCCCTCTACATTTCTACCAACCCTCCATTTTTTCAGTTGTCTGCTAACTCTTGGCTCCCCCAACATCTCTTGCCTATCTTTGTCTCTCTTTCTTTCCCCTCTCACATCAATCTTCCAAGCTGGAGCCTGTGGCAGTCAGCAAGGTGGCTTTTGGTAGTCTTTGCCTTGAAGAACGTTGAAAGTGCAGGCTGGAATCTGCTCAATCATGGCAGGAGCTTAGGGCTAGAAAATGAGACTGAGAACTTCACTCTCCCATAGCTTTTCTGCTCATCTTCCCTGCTTCTCTTGCTGAAATAGGAAGTGCACACACTCTCTTTTCCTACACTGCCATCTGGAGGAAGGGAAAGAGACTATAGAACCTGGGAAAATAAAGAAGCAACGAGGCAGAATCATGAAACCTAATGTCCACACAGTGGCCAAATACTACATCTAGAAGAGAGGCAGTGGGAATTCTGTGATATGATAAATGAGTAAAGTTCATAAAATTCAGGATTTTCTCAGTGCTTTGAGCTTCATGAACTTAATTTGTGTAATAATTGCAAATTAATTTCTATTGTTTTCCCAACAGTTTTTGAAAACTTAGGGCATTATTTTCAATGGGTCTTCTCATTGCATTATGCCTAGACATGGCCTTTTCTAAAATTGCCCACCTGATATGCAGGTAAATTTTACATGTATATTTCTCATTTGCATGTAAATGTACCCGGACTTAGCGGAGGTGTTCCTGGGGATGGAATTGGGGAAGGATTTAGGCTTACATGCACACTTTATCAAACCTGGAAGCCTATGCATAACTTTTCAGGAAAATGTCTGCATATGTTTTAGCAGGGTCTAACGTGTATGGGATAGATTTGGTGGGATAATTTTCAAAGTGGACTTATGCGCTTAAGTTTACCTTTAAAATTGGTGTAACTTAGGCATGTGTTTCAGACTTTCTGCTTGAAAATTACCATCCCTGTTAAGAGGAAAAAAATATATGCGGGTACTGGTAGAAGTATGAATGGAATTCATAGCATTTCAATTTGTATCATTCAAGTATCATCATTTCACTTCAACATAATATGCCAAATCAGAATATGGTAGACCTACCGTGCATCTAAACTTGCGTGCAAATGAACATACTTATAGAATACCTATTGTTTATTGAATAAGTTAGACACTTTGATCACATAAGCATTTTGCCATCTGTTTCGATATTGTTTTGCTATATACATACATGCTGAGTAGTTTGCACACCATTATATACTTGAAAATACATGTTTTAAGTTGAAGAACCCAGCATAAACTCATTATATTATTTTTGTAATTGTTAAAAGTTTGCTGGATAAACTATCTTTTTAACGAGTTCCAAATACATTTGTTGTTATTGTTAAAGGGCTTTTCCTCCTCCGCCTCTCTTGCTCCCTTCTATCAGATTGTCTTCTGATGCCAGCATATAAGGCTTCTACTAATTTCTCCATTTTTCTCCTCTCTTCATCGGAAGATATAAGCGTCACCCTCCTGTGGCCAGAAGCTGCTACTAACTTAGTGGACACTAGATTTCACCTTAAGTTATGACATAGAAACAGACATGTCGGCAGAAAAGAACCAAAATGGTCCATCTAGTCTGTCCAGCAAGCTTCTTATTGTAGTATCTACCCCATGCAGTTATCCCAGAGTCTTATGCTAACCCATAAAAATGTACTGCAAGCAACATTTTTACTGGCTGATGAGCCTTTTTGAAAATTCAGACAGTGCTGCTTGACGTGCTTTGCTTGTGGACATGGCCATAAAAGCAGTCCTATATTTTTTTCCCTTATGTCTGCGCAACAGTTCCCTAGACCGTAAAATTCGGGGCCCTCGTTAGTTGCTGTCGGATTCCAATTCCTCATTTCCAGTTGACGTTGAAGCAGAAAGCAGTTTTGAAGTTGCACCAAAGGTATCAGGGCTTATTGATTAAGAGTAGTAACACCACACCAGCCAAGTTACCCCCATGCTTAATAATTCCCCAGACCGTTAAAGTCGGACCCTCGTTAGTTGCTGTCTGAACACAATTTCCCTTTCTCCCTTGCCGTTGAAGCAGAGAGAAATGTTGGAGTTGCATCAACAGTATCAAGGCTTATTGGTTAAGGGCAGTAACAGCTACACCAGCAAGTTACCCCCATGCACTCTTTTCTTCATTTAATCCTTTAGGGATCCACAGTGTTTATCCCATGCTCTTTTGAATTCCTTCACCATTTTTGTCTTCACCACCTCCTCCGGAAGGGCGTTCCAGGCATCCACCAACCTCTCCGTGAAGACATATTTCCTGACGTTGGTTCTGAGGCGTCCCTCCTGGAGTTCCATTTCATGAACCCTAGTTCTACTGATTTCTTTCCAACGAAAACGGTTTGACGTTTGTACATCATTCAAACCTTTCAGGTATCTGAAGTTCTGTGTCCTATCTCCCCTGCACCTCCTCTCTTCCATGGTATTACTTGGATTCCTTGCCCCAGTCAAGGGCTCTGAGCATTACAGTAGAAGCAGATCAGTTTCAGTAGGAGTCTCAGAATTTGGGGTAGTGAAGACATGTGCCATTGACAGAAGGGTCTTCATTGTGGTACTATGTGGTCTGACAATCAAAATTCGACACTAGAGAAAAGGTCAATTGCTTTTCAATAGCTATATGCTCTGCCAGCTATATAATAATATTTGTATTATGTGTGTTTGTTTATACACATATGCACACGGAGTCTGTAATGCCCCCAAGGAGAAAGGACCATTCACCTATTTTCCCCACAAAATGTAACTGCCTTCTTGTTGGCTTCCCTGGAATCTGCCTTTTTAGGTATTCTTTACAATGAGGGAAAGCCTGATAATGGCGTCTGTTTATGTCCATATGCGCATGTGCAGATATATATATATATATATATATATATATATATATATATTTTTTTTTTTTTTTTTTTTTTTTGGGGGAGGGGGGTGGCAGAGAGGTGACTGTAGGCAGTGTGACCAGTTAATATAACTATTGAGGCTAAACTGCATACTGCAGCAAAAGCAGATGAATGTAATCGGACACTACAATAAGCTTGTTTGAGCAGCTGCTGGATTCCTGTGTGAGCTGGTGCTGAATTCCTCATGGTGCCGGAGCTCCGAGAGGCAGAGCAGCAGGCTGGTGCAGAGCACGTGGAGATCTGAAGAAGAGGTGCTTCTGCATTGTATTGGCTTCTTTGCGAACTATCAGCAAACGCTTTTCTCCTGTCACCATCTTTTCTGATCTAGCATTTTTCTCTGGGAGAATGGCTGGCAATGAGCCTGACATCAGAATAAAGAAGGAAGAGTACTACAGTCAGGGGTTATACAGCAATGCTTCTCATGAACATTGCAGCTCTGTCTGCAGAAGAAGCACCATCACGATGAGCGAGGATAGAAAATTCTTAGGTACCAGGTTGCTCAGATGCCCACAAATTAGTGCTTGCCACTGGCCTAGGCCTGAAAGAAAATGCTGCCAACTGCTGCTTCTGCAGGCCTAGGCCGAACGGGAGGAGCCATGGCTGCCACCACTTTAGTGGGCTCTGGCTGCTGCTGCTGCCACTTCACTGAGCCCAGGCCTTATGGGAGGAGCCACTGTTGCTGACTGGGACTGCTTCCTGCACCCAGAGAAGACAGGCTGCAGGGAGGGAGAAGAAAACAAACATAAAAAGAAAACATCAAGTATTAAAACAAAAAACCATAAAAATGACATCCAAAAAATAAAACAAGAAAGAAAAAGAAGCAAGATAATAAAACAAAAAAGAAAAAAATGGAAAAATTAGACAATACAAAAAAGCAAAAATGAATAACAGGTAAAAACAAAAATCAACCTAAATTAAAAACAAACTTCCCTGCCTCCCCCTCAAAAAAACTGTAAAACATCCTGATTTTCAAAAGCCATATACATGCTTAAAACTGGGTAATACGTGTATAAATACACTTTACCCATGTAAGCCGGCTTTTGAAAAGGTTTACAGTATATGCCAGTGAATTGCCCATAGGTTTTATCCACGTTAAGTGCACTATAGGTGGGTAAATGACTAAATAGTTACAATGGTATGTTACATTTACATGTGGAACTATTTTGCAAATTCACCAGAAAATGCATAAAAAATATGACATTAAAAAAAAATTTGCCCTGAAACCTATCGAATTTTCTTGGTGCCCATTTTATAAATATTTTTCTAATCCTAATGATGCCACTGAGAGAAATGCATCTCGGTATCCTGGCATCCTGGCATAGGCAGGAAGGTTGCAAGAATTCTAATCCTGAGGCATAGAAACAAAAATAACTTTAAAAAAAAATATGTCCAAGAAAATAATATACCTTGCCATTTGCAAACTCTGTCACAGACAATACTTTCTCTTTAATTAAACAATATTTCTGTGTTAAACTTTTTGACATTTTTTGATCTCTTGCCTCAGGCCGTGTGGAACTCAGTGTACTTGAAAATTTTGTTCATACTTTTGTCACTGTATTTTTTAACTGCAAAATAACATGGACATTTTTAAAGAAAAAATAAAACAGCCTGAAAGCATGTGCATCATTCCATCTGGATCCTGACCTTCATTGCCTCTTTATCAGCATGCTAGACTATTCATTAGTACATAAGATTTGCCATATTGGCTCAGACCAGCAGTGATCAAGCCAAGAAGAAGCAGTGGATTTCCCCAAGGCCACTTTATGGATTTCTCTTTCAGGAACTACACTAACAACTTTTATCACATTCTCCGGCAATGAATTCCAGAGTTTTAATTATACGTTGAGTAAAAAAATATTTTCTCCCATTTGTCTTAAATATTTCACCTAGTAACTTCATTGAATGTTCATAAGAAATTGCTATACTGAGTCAGACCAAGAGTCCATCAAGCCCAGCATCCTGTTTCCAACAGTGGCCAATCCAGGCTACAAGTAACTTCCAAGTACCCAAAAACTAAGTATATACCACCCTATTGATGCTAGTAATAGCAGTGGCTATTATCTAAGTCAACTTGATTAATAGCAGTTAATGGACTTCTCCAAGAACTTATCCAAATCTTTTTTAAACCCAGCTCAACTAAGGGGTAGATTTTAAAAGGGTGCGTGCACACGTGTACACCCGATCTAATAACTTGTGCGTGCATGTAATAAAATCAGGGGTTGGCGCACGCAATGCACCTTGCCCGGCATGCGTAACCTTTTTAAAATCCGGCCCTAACTGCACTAATCACATCCCCTGGCAACAAATTCCAGAGTTTAATTGTGCGTTGAATGAAAAAGATTTTTCTCTGATTAGTTTGAAATGTTCTACATGCTAACTTCATGGAGGGCCCCCTAATCCTTCTATTATCTGAAAGAGTAAATAACCGATTCACATCTACCCATTCTAGACCTCTCATGATTTTAAACACCTCTATCATATCCCCCCTCAGCCATCTCTTCTCCAAGCTGAAAAGTCCTAACCTCTTTAGTCTTTCCTCATAGGAGAGCTGTTCCATCCCCTTTATCATTTTGGTAGCCCTTCTCTGTTCCTTCTCCATTGCACCTATATCTTTTTTAAGATGTGGCGACCAGAAATGTACACAGTACTCAAGGTGCGCTCTCACCATGGAGCGATACAGATGCATAATGACATTTTCCGTTTTATTCACCATTCCCTTTCTAATAATTCCCAACATTCTGTTTGCTTTTTTGACTGCCGCAGCACACTGAACCGACGATTTCA
The DNA here is from genome assembly GCF_901001135.1 of Rhinatrema bivittatum. NCBI lineage: Eukaryota > Metazoa > Chordata > Amphibia > Gymnophiona > Rhinatrematidae > Rhinatrema > Rhinatrema bivittatum. Next base: position 577,121,229 of record NC_042617.1, read on the forward strand.
ATGTGTTATCCACTATGACACCTAGATCTCTTTCCTGGGTAGTAGCTCCTAATTACGTATCCTAACATCATGTAACTATGGCAAGGGTTATTTTTCCCTATATGCATCACCTTGCACTTATTCACATTAAATTTCATCTGGGCATTTGGATGCCCAATTTTCCAGTCTCACAAGGTCCTCCTGTAATGTATCACAATCTGCTTGTGATTTAACTAGTCTTTGTACTTTTTGAAGCAACTGATTTACTTTTATGTTTTCCACTCCACTCATGATCTTAAAGATCTCTATCATATCCCCCCTCAGCCGTCTCTTCTCCAAGCTGAACAGCCCTAACCTCTTCAGCCTTTCCTCATAGGGGAGCTGTTCCATCCCCTTTATCATCTTGGTCACCCTTCTCTGTACCTTTTCTAATTCTGCTATATCTTTTTTGAGATGTGGTGACCAGATCTGTACACAATACGCAAAATGTGGTCAAGTGATATGAAATTAGTTTGTATTAATTTTGAATTTTTTTTTTTTTAAACAGTGGCCCCTCTGAATTAAAAATAGGGTTAAGTTTCTAGCTCAGGTATGGATTTAATGTATGTTAGGGCAGAAAGGTCTGAATGAAATGCTGTTGTCAGGTTCTTCAGATTTGGATATTTTATTTGTTTTCCATCTTTGATTCTTGTGTTTATTATATTTTGATTTTCTTTGACTGTCATCTGCCTTGTCTGTATTCTCTCCTTTAAGTACTGTGGAGTGAGTCACACATTTTAGTAGTTAACCATTTAGGTCCCTTGACTGCAGGGTTCTGGAATGAGCCCTGGTGAGGATTTGTTGCTGCGGTGACTGATTTGGGAGAGATATAAACATAGGGGGAAACGCCTCAGGATGCTGGCTTCCGGCCCCGGTTCTGATGGCCCTGGAAACCCAGAGGAGCAGAAGGAAATTCCCCTTGCTTCTCCCCCACCACCCGAAAGACCGTTCTGGAGGAGATTTGCTGAAGGAGACTGGCAGATGTCTCACTGGCACGCATTAGAAGACGGACGTTTTTAGGAATTACAGGGACAGATTTGGCCCTTAAAGAAGCCTCCTGCCTAGGAGGGAGTGTTGTCGAGAGGCTGTACCTTACACCGGTCTTCTGTCTCTGAAATTCACTGAACTGTTACTCCTGGGGGAATTCTGTGCTAAAAAATTTAAAACTCTGCACCAAAAACTTAAAATCCTGCAAAATTCTGCATACTTTATATTGGGTCAAAATAACTCAATATACATGACTGTGTTTAAGTAATTAATTTAAAATGTAATACAGAAAAATGTTAATACTTAAAGATGTGGAGTTTTAAATATTTTGAGCAGAATTTCCCTAGAAGTTCACTGTAAGATTGTCCCTTCCACCCTCTCTCCTGACTCCCCTGGCCAGTCTCCTTTCACTTTGTCCTCTCAGGCCCCATCTCCTCCACCTGCCACTATCTCGCAATTCCCCCTCTTGGCTCAATCCCTTCCACTCTAACTCCATTCCCAGAGTTTGACCCCTCTCTAAATATTGTCCCTCATACAGGCTTCCTCTGTTCCTCTCTCTCTCTCTCTCTCTCTCTCCTCTGTTCCTCTCTCTCTCCCTCACACACTCACACACACATACACAGGCTTCCTCTCTCTAAATCACATACACACCCTTTCATATAGGCTCCTCTCTTTCTCTCTCGCACACACACATCCCCTCATACAGGATCCCTACTCTCTCTCTCTCACATGCACACACATCCTCATGCAGACTCCCCCTCTCTCTCGCACACACCCTCACACCTCCATACAGGTTCCCTCTCTTTCTTGTACACACACCTACACCGGCTCCCTTTCTCTCTCACGCTTACACCCTCACACAGGCTGCCTACGTCTCTCTTCACCCCCGCACACTGGCTTCCTCTCTCGCTCAGCCCCATACACATAGCTCCCTCTCCCTCTCTCTCTCTCAGACATACACCTCTTCACACACCCTCACACAGGCTCCCTCTCTCATAAACAAGCACCCTCACATACAATCCCTTTTTCACACATACCAACTTCCAGTCTCTCACACACATACAGCCTCCTCACATAGACTCCCTCTCTCTGGCACCCACATCTACGCACCCTAACGCATGCTCTCCCTCAGCCCCAAGGCTCACAGTCTTACACATACACATACTTACTCTCACCGAGGCCTGCTCCATCTTTGTTGTGAACAGAACAGCCTCTTCTCGTGGCTCGCCAGGGCCTGCTCCTTCTTCACCGCGAGCAGGACGGCCTCCACTCATGGCACGCTGAAGTCTGCTCTTTCTTCGCCATGAGCGGGACGGCCTCTGCTCATGGCACGCAGGGGCCTGTACTATCTTTGCCACGAGCAGAGGCTGTCCTGCTCGAGGCAAAAATGGAGTAGGCCTCGGCGGGCTGCGAGAGGAGGCCGGCCTGCTCATGGCACGCTGGGGCCTGCCAAATTCTGCCCAGATTCTGCGCGACTGCACAAGAGGGGAAATTCTGCAGTAGCGCAGAAGTCCCACAGGACTAAACTGTGCACATCCTTTGAATCTTAGCGACTTGACAATTGTGCTCATTCTTAGGTACAGCACTGAATATGGAAATAAGGGACTGCTTTTATGAAATAATATAGAATTATTTTCAGTATTCTAAGTTCCATTAACATTCTCTTAATGTTCCTCAGTTTCCTGACAGACACAGATCATTGCTTTAGTGATTTCATTTCTTGACTTAACCCTCTGCTGTTACAAACTGGTCTGTCTTTCTTACTTGCTAAGTGCAGAAGACAACTATATTTTTGCATATTAGAAAGCTAAACATGGTAAAAAAAAAAAAATAATTAACTTGTCAAAGCGATTGGATTCTTGTTCAGAACTAAATGTGAAAATAATAATTTATACCAGTTTTTATGGCTGCATTCTTTTGTGCCTCTCATGGGACATTGCCTTAGTGCCTTATCGATTAATTGATGAAAAATGTGTGCTGTTACTAGCAAAAATGTTGCATTGCTAACTGATGATGATTACAGCTTCCACATGTTAAGCTGCGGAAATTTGCAATTGCTTTTTTCATCAAGGGATCTGGCTTTTTGGTAGTTTAAAAGTGACATCTAGGTGGAGGGAGCCTCAGTTGTTATACAGCAGGGATTTAGAACCTGTGATTGCTGGGAGCCCTGGTGCACAGCCCCTGGCCAGAGATTGGCGCCGCCGTGACCGGCTAAGTGAGCTGGAAGGTGATATAAAAGTGTGCGGGGGAGGGAAATCCCCAGGTAATTGTGGGGAGCCCAACAGAGGTCTGTTCCAAGTGAGCCAGAAGCAGAAGGGAATAGGAGGAAACTGCTGAGCCAAGAAAAGGCACTAACGCGTTAACGGGCGTTCTTAGTAAATAGGTCCCGGCAATTTCATTGAAACCTGTTTACAAAATGCATGACAACGCGGTTTTATAACACGCCCTTAGCAGTGGGAGGGAGCTTCCAGTGTTACCGTCCACAGCTGTATGAATAGATGAAGAATATTAGTTTGGTTTTGGTGTTCCATGCTATCAACTTACAGGCATGATAGTCAATGACAACCATTCAAATTATATTTTCGAAAGCTTTTAAAGTGAATTTTCAAAATGTTACGCATGTAAAATTTACACACATAAGTAGTCTCTACTCACGTACTCTATTTTATAAATGTCGAAATACATGTGTATTTTCACTTTCACACACACACATGTACTTGTCAAAAAGTGGCGTTCCGGAGCAGTGTCAACACGCACATAGGTTGCAATTTCCAAAGATGTGCGCATACATTGTCCAACTTGCTTGCGTATTTTTACAGCTGTTAATTATCTAGCCTAAGTGATATTAATTGTGTTTGTGTGGTACTGACTGGGTAGGAGGTAACTGAAGAGCTAGGACGGTCTTGATGACCTGGAGAAGGACTGGGAGACCTGGTGGACTAATTGATGAACCGGTTAATTTCCTTGACGCGCGCATATTTTACTTTCACGCATAAAATATATGCGTGTGTACTTTTCTAATAGCTGGGTAAAGTCCATGTGTTCACTGCATTGCAATATGCCGTTTTAATGTATTGCATTTCTTCACGCGTTGGCCTGCATACCCACATTGCAACCCCCCTTTTCTCCAAACGCTTCCGGCATAGCATCCCATATCATGCTGCATCCAAGGGCTGGGTATAGCACATCTTGCTCCCTTGAGCTCTCTTATAGGGCATGCAGCCTATACTTCCTGGAGTACTGGCTGGTGACATCATATCTTGAGCTGGGATATAAAGCAGCCAGTGCCACAGCAACAGGTCTCCAGCATTTGCCGTCGGCTCTCATTGACTTGGTTCCTGCTGTATTCCTGTGTGTCCTGTCTTGCCTTCCTCCTGTGCCTCCAGCCTGTCTTCCTTGTGTTCCTCTGTACCCAGTCTTGCCTCCCTGTCTTGGTCTCCTACTCCTTGCCCTCCCCTCTTCAGACTGTCTTCCTTGTTACTGCCTTGAACTCTGTTTGATTTTTGATTGCCCTGACCATTGCCTGGACATCGCCTCTGCTCACAGCCGCCAGTCCTGACCATTGCCTTGGCCTTTGCATTTGCTCCCAGCCACCTGCCCTGAACCTCGCCCGGACTTCACCTCTTTGCTCTTCACCTGCCTCAGCCCGAGTGGGTCCCTCCAAGTTCTGCCAGCCCCCAGAATCCAAGGTCTCAACCTGCGTGGGAGGTGGCTGGTACAGGTGAACACACCAGATTCCTGACCTTGTTGGAGCGTGGAGCTGCTGCTGCCTGCAGGGAGCAAGACAGTGGCTCCATGGTTCAGGTAGTGTCGACCCTAGGGTGGTGCAAGGGCTCACTCTTCCTTGATCTTACACACATATTTTATAATATGCACCTATGTGATACACATGTGTGTTAAAGTATTATGGTAAAACTACGCATGTGCACAGTCATGTGTATAGGTTCCACAGGCAATTGTTTGAAAATTATTCTTTTAGTGGGCAGAGAAAATTGTCTGTCATCCTTTAGTGCAAACACTGCTATACATGGAACTTGCCATGCCTGTACCCTTGAAGCAAGTTATCACACTTGTTGTCTGACCCATGATATTTGTGCGCAAATAGGCCGGATCAGTTAGTTAGAGAAAATAATTTTACTCTAATTCAGTACAAAATTATCAGTTAAAAATATTTCTTGCTTTTTTTTTTTTGGGGGTAAAAGTGAGACTAATTTTGCGTCTTAAGTATTGGAAAGAACACAAAGCAGTGAGACTACGTAGAAAGGCAGTATCCGCAGGAAGCTCCGTGGCATATCGGGCGTAGCTGTTAATACTAGTGCCACGTGTTGGGTTATATGGGCTAATAAATCTTGCTTTCAGTGACTTTTGCAATAGCCTGAGACGCAGTGCGGTCTTGCGTGCCATAGAGTCTGATTTGGGCCTATAACCCGATCAGGCCGGTAATGGATCTCACTGGGAAAAGTATGGTTTAGCTCTCGACAGGGAGGGTACAGTATAAAACAATAAAAGTAATGGGATATATCGAGCACACTAATCCCGCCTGGAGGAATGATTCACTTAGGCTTTAGTTTGGAGGAGACATTTTCAAAAGCTGTTTTTCCTTTGTTTATTGTTTCTCAATAAAGGAAGTGGATACATACTGGTTACCGAAGCCAGAAAAGACTTGTTGTTTAAATGTGGCTTCTCATCTTTGGGCTTTCAGGGTAACTGAATTTGGGAATGTACACTGGTTAGGTTTGAGGTTTTATAAATGCATCAAAAAAATAATTTATATGTAACTTGCCCAAATTTCCATATTTCTCAGGCAGAGCATTTAGAAAATATCCCATAACTGGCAAATCATAAACTGTTATTCACTTTTAAAGAAATAATGCATGCTTAATTCTGTGGCAAAATCGGGTCGAGTTATTGAGGCCTTGGTGGGAAGTTACTTTCGTGCTTGATTTGAATGAGGCAACGAGAAACAACTTCATGTCTGTCTATACAATGAATCCTTCTTAAAATAAATCTGTGCATCTGTGCACTTGGCAGTGCTTCCTAAGTCCACATATCTATCTTCTTACTTTGCATGATTACATTTTTAAAAAGGATGACTTAATGCACTCTTTAAGCATGGCCCCTATAGTTTCCACTGAACCACGCTTAGCAGCCATATTTGGAAGTCTAGCCAATTTCTTCACATTGCATAATCTGATGAGATCCCATTCTACGTGAGCGTGTGATGTCACTAACAATATGGACGCCTTGAATTTAGTGAATGTAAGAGAGGTTGGGACGCTCTTGCTAATAAATGTGCTCCCTGTGGATCTCAGGTAGAGAATCGAAACTAGAAACAGAGACGATGTTGGCGTAGCTGGCTATGAATCTTAAAAGTAATAATTCAGCTGTGGAACTTCTGATTGACACAGGATGAGAGTTGCTGTCATGTTTAGGAAGCATTGGCTTCCCTAATTTTCAGCCCATTGCTCTAATCTCTGCGTTACTACTTCTATTGAGCTCTTTAGCTAGCTGTAGAGTGAAGGTTCTAGAAATCTTTGTATACCTCAGTCCTACCCTTCCTGGGTGTGTGGGTTTGTCCTGTTTCCCGTCTGAATCAATGAGAACTCCAGGAGTAAGATAAGAAGAAGATATGTCTATTTTCATGGGAAAAATATATAATAGAAGGAAATATAAACAAACCTTGATTTTTCCTCCTGAGAAATGAAGAAAAGTGTTCCACAAATAATTAAACTCCACCCACTTCCTGGATTCACCCGGGTCGTTTTCTGTTTGATACAATTTGAATCCAAAGTATATGATATGATAGAGACCTGTAAATACTTCTGAATAAATCATAGGGGGGGCGGGTCTTTTTCAACAAAAAGAAAGCTCTGGAATGAGGAATCATGGGATGAGGGCAAAAGGAGGCAAATTCAGGAGTGTTCTAAAGAAATATTTAATTACAGAGAGGGTGAGTGGTTCCCGAACCTGTCCTGGAGGCCTCCCTGCCAACCAAGTTATCAGGATATGTGCAGTGAATGCGCGTGAGATAAATTTGCAGGCACTGCCTTCATAGCATGGAAAACCCTCCCTGTGGAGGTGGTAGAGACAAGGACTGTATCAGAATTCAAGAGAACACAAGATCTCTGAAAGGAAAGGAAGGGACCATAAATCTGAACGGGCGATGTGGATGGATAGAATGGATGGGCCGTATGGTTGTTATCTGCCGTCGTGTTATAATTTCTAAAATATGTCTGTAAGTGCTGAACCTGCCTTTCATGGACTAGAGCAGTTCCCAGAGTTTTCTAGCAGCATAATAAACTTGTTACATGTTTTAAAGTCACAGAGAGTTGGAGGATGGATGTTCACTTCCATTTTATCTTTAAATCTGGAGAACCTAACAGCTCAGTGATTTCTCAGGAGCAGGAGTCATGGCAGTAGCTGAAAGGAAGCAGCTAGCACACAGTTGGTAAATGGGCTTTTAAGCTTTGCTAAAGGCATTGTTATTTAATTTATTTCAGACCTGACCTGGGCAAATATTAACCTGCTTTGCTTCCACAAAAATTCCTATGGATTTCCTGCATATTTAAAATATCCTTGCATCAAAGTTAGCCAGAGATCAGCTAAGATTTGCTGTGGATTTTGCCACATTGGCCACCATTCTGCTGATCGTTGGTATGTTCAGGCACAGTAAATATGCAGTCTGTGGGTTTTGTGACATTTCCATGGATATCCTTGCAAAAATAACTTTAAGCGGATCGCACCTTTATGTGAGGAGTTCTTAACCTCTCCCACATTCACTCACTCACTCACGTTCATTTCCTTATTCAGCCATGTTCCATTCACTTCCTTTGGCTGTATATAGCTTGGCTACTACCGAGACAATGAAGCCCAGTCTTATATTCTAAGATTAAAGATGAAAGGGGGGCACTCAGAAGCGGACTGTTTGAAGTGACTGCTGTGGTGTGCCCGAGTTGAGAAGCTTTAACTGTCATTTACATCCTGCCCCATTGCACGATAACATTAACTGGGATGGACCTGCATTCTTTGAGCTGTCATTTTGGGATGCTGTGTGAAACAGTAACATCAGTGTCGTAACATCACACGTTGCAGACTGCGGGCATCCACAGTAACCCCTAGCAATGCCTAACAACCTAAAAATTCACATACTCCAAGGACTTGGGAAGGTGGGCCAAAGTGAAATAAAAATTGATAGAGGATTGCCTGCTCAATGAAACCATGTATGGGGGCAATGTTCATTCTGTTCACATTGAAACAAAGACCTCTTGGACATTTGATGAGCATAAGAACACAAGATGCGCCATTCTGGGTCAGAGCAAAGGTCCAGCTTCCTATCTCCGACAGTGGTCAGTCTGGGTCACAAGTACCTGAAATGCAGAGAGTAGACCTCTCCCACGGATAAGCAGTGCCTTTCCCCAAGTCTACCTGATCGGTAATGGTTTATGGACTTCCTCTCCAGGAATTTGTCTAAACCCAATGATGGTAGATGCCTTGATCACATCTTCTGGCAACAAACCCCATCGCTTGATCTGCATTGAGTTTCTTGGGTGAGATAAAATCCTTAAGGAATGTATGCTGGAGTAGATTTTATAATTTTGTGCGAGCGCGTACTTTTGTTCGCGCACCAGGCGCGAACAAGAGTACGCGGGATTTCAATAGATACGCGCGTAGCCATTAAAATCCGGGATCGGCGCGCGCAAGGCTGCCAATTTTGGGCAGCCTTGCGCGCACCAAGCCGCGCAGCCTGCCTCCGTTCCCTCCGAGGCCGCTCCAAAATCGGAGCGGCCTCAGAGGGAACTTTCTTTTGCCTTCCCCTACCTAACCCACCCCCCCCGGCCCTATCTAAACCCCCCCCCTACCTTTATCGCCGGATTTACTCCTGCCGGAGGCAGATGTAAATCTGCGCGCGCCAGCGGGCTGCTGGCGCACCATCACCCGACCCAGGGGCTATTCCGGAGGGCGCGGCCACGCCCCCAGAACGAAACCATGCCCATGCCGCCGCCCCCGAAATGCCGCGTCACGACCGTCACATTGTCTGCAGTGACTCCAAGATCCTTTTCCTGGGCGGTGACTCATACTATGAAACCCAGCATTGTGTTCCTGTACTTACCATTATTTTTGCCTATGTGCGCATCAAATTTTATCCGACACGTAGATGCTCGGTTCCCCGGCCTCACGAGGCTCTCCTGCAAACCGCGTTTTATCAACTTTGAATAATTGTGTGTCATCTGCAAATTTGATCACCTCTCTCGTTGCTCCCTTTCCCATATCATTTATGTATATGTTAAACAGCAAGGGTCCCAGTACAGATTTCCTGAGTACTCCAGTATTTATTATTCTCCATTTGGAAAAAACCGACCATTTCGTCCTTCTCTCGGTTTCCTGTCTTTTAACCAATTTCCTATCCACAATCGAATTTGTACCAATTCTCACAGGAAAAGCATGCACACATTCTCTCACTTTGAAAACTGACCTCTTAATTTGTTAAAATGTTAAATTTTATTCAGATAGCATTTCAGAACTGTGTTCATTCATGTCCAGTTTTTCATACAGATACGTTAAAATAAAAAAAAACAAAACCCTGGAAAATATCACTGAAACACGGTGGATATGTTTTTGTTAGGATGAGTGATTTCAGGTAAAAAAAGCAAGGTCCTTTTTTGAAAAAAAACATTCACTCTTATGAAGGCCTGAATCAGAATGGAAAATAATTAATTTTGACGTTGATGAATTCTGAGATACATAAACCATGCCATGTAGCTAATATTTCAGCTCAGTTAGCGCTAACTGTTGGTGATATGTGTTTTTCTTTTTAAAATGATCAAGCAAATGTTAGAAAATGTAATATTCCAAAGAATACAACAGTAAAAATGGTATAGCTTATGTCTTGCTACTTATAGTGACGTTTGTTAGATGAGATTTTCAATTTTTTAATATAATAATTGTAATAAAATTGAGAAAATAAGATTTTTCCATTAATGCTAATGGGAATGCTGTAATGTTGTCCTCTTGACTTTGGGGAAAATCATGAGCCCTGATTGGCTTTTCACTTGGACTAACCGCCAACTCCCTCACCAGCCATGCTGGAAAGGCATTGATAGAAGCTCAAGCAACCAATCAGAATGTATAAGAAAAGATGGTGAAAACTGAAAGCTGTTTGAGCTAATTGGTGCCAGGAACCGAGTCCGACTGGAAATAAACCTGCCGCAGAGAGACTGAGGTAAAGTTGAAAGGATACTAGGGAAGGTATAGCAATCAGTTAAAACAATAACCTTAAGAATTTCCAAACTGGGTCAGACCAAGCCCTGTCTAGACTGGTATCCTGTCTAGCAGTCATGATTTAGGCATTTAGTAAACCCAGTTTGACATCCCTGACGGCTATTCTAAATATTCTCTTAAATATGCATTGAATCTTGTGAAACAGGCATATAATTAGTTTTTTTTTTTTTTTTTTTTTAATAAATACATTTGTGGATAACATTTATTTAAACCTAGTTATAGTATTTACCTCCATGGCAATAAATTCCAGAAGTTAATTACACATTATGTGAAGAAATACCTGCTTTTGTTTGCTTTAGGCCTGGGGCTTCATAATTTTATTGGGTGTTGAATAAAATATTTTAGAATTGACAGATTTCACTGATATCTCTGTAAAACAGTGCTTTTGAAGAAAAGAACCATTTTAAATAAAAATTTATCAAGAGTGTGATTCGTTGATTTAAATTGAACCCTTACAGGAGTAAAGGCCACATTGAATCCAATCGCATACAAGATGCGGGCCCATTGAAATACGCTACAGTTAAATGTATCTATAAAACGTATTGTGGTTTATTTCTGGACAGTTTCAGCAGTGATTTGGGAAGAATACGTCCTTACAGGCTCGCATGGTTTAGTTTATCTAAGATATTAAAATCAAATTTACTAATTAGATTTTAATATCATAATTCAGTGTTGAATTCAGTAAAACTCAGTTTTATCATTAGCAAGAAGAAAGAGAGAACATTTAGCTAGCAGAGAGAGTTCTTCAAATTCCTCGGCTCCAATGTGTAGCTTTTTACTACTGTACTGCCAACATCAGCATGCCATTCTTCACCGCAAACCCAATTCTGTACTCTTCGCAGTGGAAAATGATAGTGGCTGTGGAACACATGAAGGATTCTTACTTAAACTATTCAGAGCTTTGAATGCGCTGACTTCACTGGCCAGCACGGCACACTTCACATTTCAAACAAAATCATAACACATCTACCCACTTCAGGGTACATTTTAAAACCCGCGCACGGGCATCCATGAGCATGCAGTTCCCGGTGCGTGCACATGGACGCACCGGTTTTATAACATGTGTGCATCCACCCGAGCACGTTATAAAATCCGCCGCCCGCTTGCACATGCGCGCCCGATTTTTATATCGATACGAGCGTGTGCGCGCGAGTGCCGACTCACACGCGTAAGGGCGTGGGGGGGAGGGAACATTTTGTAAGATGCACCGTGGAGACGTGATTGGCCCGTTCCCCAGTTCCTTCCCAGTCTGCTTCAATAAAGGATAGGACTGAGAGGGAACTTCCTAAACCCCCTAACTAACCTGCTTCCCTTGTCTCCTATCTGCCCCTACCCCTAACCCCACTAACTACCATTGTTTGTTTTTTTTGTTTCAGTACTTACCTGCTCTCTGGAGCAGCAGAATCTTGTGTGGGCTGATTGGCTGCTGGCATGCTCTTCATTGGGTCAGTGCCTAATGGCGCTGTTCCAGTTTGCCCATGCCCTGCCCAGACCCCACCCCCCGGTCCTCCCAGTTTTTCTGCCCGTACTGGGAGATATGGGTGTGGCTGGCAGTGGGCGTTCGAAAATCCCTGCGGCGCACGCGTAGCCTGGCCATGCACGTGTCTCGCGGTTTCAAAGCACGTAGGCCTTTTAATATAAGCCCGAAAGCTTTACACGTGAGCAGTTTCAAATTTAGAAGATTGTCGTCGGTTGTGCGCCATGGCAAAAAAGCAAAGGGGGTCATTTTCAAAGGAGTTACGCATGTAAATGTGACATACTATCGTAGCAATTTTCAAAAGCTATTTACTCGAGTAAAGTGCACTTACTTGAGTAAATCCTATGGACAATTCAATGGCATATATTGTAGCAATTTTGAAAAGCCCACTTACTTGAGTAAAGTATATTTACTCGAGCAAAAACCAGTTTTGCTCGAGTAAATGCTTTTTAAAATCTACCCCAAAATGAATGTGGTTTGAATGACTTCTGCAAGGGTAGACTGGGCATCCAAATGGCAAGTAAAATTGAATGTGAATAAATGCCAAGTGATGCACATAGGGAAAAGTAATTCAGACTGAAGTTATGCAAAATGTTAGGCTCCATATCAGAAGTCACCACCCAGGAAAAGGATCTAGGAATCATGGTGGACAATATTTTGACATCCTTGGCTCAGTGAGTATGGAGCTCAAAAAAGCAAACAGAATTCTAGAAATTGTTTGGAAAGGAATGGAGAATAAAATGGAGAATATCAGAATACTTCTGTATTGCTCCATGGTGCAACTGCATGTAGAGTACTGTGTGCAATTCTAGTCGCCGCATCTCAAAAAAGATATAGAAGTGTTGTGGGAGTCTCAGTTTAGTGGACCCTTGGGCTGACCTGTCAGAGACTGGGAGAAGGTGTTCAGTGTCTCTAGCAACCCGCAGGTCGGGAGGCAGATGTCAGGCAGGACGTGGATGGTGCTCTTCACCCTGGAAGCTGGTGCTCCCCCGGGAGGAGCCCAGCCGCTGGGACTTTGGTGAGGTTTCACCCCTGGAAGCTGGTGCTCCCCCGGGAGGAGCCTGTAGGAGCCCAGCTGCTGGGACTTAGGCGAGTAGACTGGAGAACTGGACGGGAACTGGAACCAGACAAGGACAGTGAACCACACTGTAGCAAGGGACAGGAACTGGAAACAGGCTGGAACTGTAGCAAGACTCGGGTACTGGAACCAGGCAGGAACTGTAGCAAGGGACAGGAACTGGAACCAGGCAGGAACTGTAGCAAGGGACAGGAACTGGAACCAGGCAGGAACTGTAGCAGGACTCGGGTACTGGAACCAGGCAGGAACTGTAGCAGGACTCGGGTACTGGAACCAGGCAGGAACTGTAGCAAGACTCGGGTACTGGAACCAGGCAGGAACTGTAGCAAGGGACAGGAACTGGAACCAGGCAGGAACTGTAGCAAGGGACAGGAACTGGAACCAGGCAGGAACTGTAGCAAGGGACAGGAACTGGAACCAGGCAGGAACTGTAGCAGGACTCGGGTACTGGAACCAGGCAGGAACTGTAGCAAGACTCGGGTACTGGAACCAGGCAGGAACTGTAGCAAGGGACAGGAACTGGAACCAGGCAGGAACTGTAGCAAGGGACAGGAACTGGAAACAGGCAGGAACTGTAGCAAGGGACAGGAACTGGAACCAGGCAGGAACTGTAGCAGGACTCGGGTACTGGAACCAGGCAGGAACTGTAGCAAGGGACAGGAACTGGAACCAGGCAGGAACTGTAGCAAGGGACAGGAACTGGAACCAGGCAGGAACTGTAGCAGGACTCGGGTACTGGAACCAGGCAGGAACTGTAGCAGGACTCGGGTACTGGAACCAGGCAGGAACTGTAGCAAGACTCGGGTACTAGAACCAGGCAGGAACTGTAGCAAGACTCGGGAACTGGAACCAGGCAGGAACTGTAGCAAGACTCGGGTACTGGAACCAGGCAGGAACTGTAGCAAGACTCGGGTACGGGAACCAAGCAGGAACTGTAGCAGGACTCGGGTACTGGAACCAAGCAGGAACTGTAGCAAGACTCGGGTACTGGAACCAAGCAGGAACTGTAGCAAGACTCGGGTACTGGAACCAGGCAGGAACTGTAGCAAGACTCGGGTACTGGAACCAAGCAGGAACTGTAGCAGGACTCGGGTACTGGAACCAGGCAGGAACTGTAGCAGGACTCGGGTACTGGAACCAAGCAGGAACTGTAGCAGGCAGGCAGGAACCAGGCAGGAACTGTAGCAGGCAGGCAGGAATGGAGCGAGTTCCAAGGCGACCCACTCCGGGGCACGGAGCAACTGGGAACCGGATGGTAACCCCGTTGCAAGGCAAGGACTGAAGGTCCACGGCCGGCTTATCAAGGCCGCGGTGTCTGACGTCAGGAATTGGGCAGAGTCACCACTGGCAGGAAATGGCCTAGATAAGCGCCCAAGTAGCGCGCGCGTGTGCCTAGAGGCAGGGCGTCCACAGGAGGTTTCCCGGCGGCACGGTCCCCGCGGGGATGCCGCCGAACAGGCCGCAAACCACGCCAGCAGAAGCGGGAACAGGTCCAGGAACTCGGAGGGTAAGGGTCTGGTCGCGGTGCTCGCGGCCAGAACCGTAAAAAGAAGAATTGGAAAAGGTTCAGAGAAGGATGACCAAAATGATAAAGGAGATGGAACAATTCCCCTATGAGGAAAGGCTAAAGAGGTTCAGGATCTTCAGCTTGGGGAAGAGACGACTGAGGGGGGATAGGAGAGAGGTCTATAAAAGAATGAGTGCAGCGGAACAGGTAAATACAAATCAGTTGTTTAGTCTTTCAAAACATAAAAAGACGAGGGGAAGTTACTAGCTAACATTTAAAATAAATGTGCTACCTAGTAAATTAAATACATGAGAAGAATACTTTTTCACTCAATGCATAATTAAGCTTTGGAATTCATGACTGGAGGATGTAGTAAAGGAAGTTAGCATAGGTGGGTTTAAAAAAGGTTTGGACAAGTTCCTGGAGGAACAGTCCATAAACCGTTAACCATGTAGACTTGAGGAAAGCCACTGCTTATCCTTGGATATAAGCAACATGGAATCTATCTACTATGTGGGATCCGGCCAGGTACTTGTGGCTTGGATTGGCCACTGTTGGAAACTGGATAGTGGGCTTGATGGACCCTCGGTCTGACCCAATAGGGCAATTTTTATGTTCTTCTGTAGATACACTGCAGTAGCTCTCATGCAAATGAGTCTGGTAGAAAATTTACAGTCGTATATTTCTTATGGGCAACCAGAAAAAAGATAACTACACCTCACTGGAGTGTAGTTAGCTTTTATGCAAAAACCTGCCTGTGAAGCCTTTTCATGTGTATTTTAGCATTGAGAAATAGGAAATGAGCTGCTTTTCCTGATTTTGCATGCAAGAAGCTCATTAACTTTAAATTTGCATGAGATTTTGCCAGAGTAATTTACTATGTGCAAGGAGCCATATTGTAAATATTTTCTCTAACAGGTTCTCAGCGCTTAAATAAGCACAAAAGTCCAAAATGCTTTGGGGCATTTTGTATGTTATTTACACACCTAGTCCCGTGTCTGTAAATCCATTCATACTTTAAAACATCGGCTTTTAGAGGGCTTTTTTTTTTTTTTTATGGCATTCTATGGCCTGTCCTGGGGGACTTCCTAGCCAGTCGGGTTTTCAGGATATCCACAATGAAATATGCATGTTATGGAGGCAGTGCATGCAAATTTTCTCTCATGCATATTCATTGTGCATATCCTGAAAACCTGACTGGCTGGGGAGTCCCCAGGACAGGGTTGGGAATCCCTGATATAGAGAAATGGCTTCTTTAGCTACAGTCCAAGTCAGATTTACAATGCAAGCTTCGGAAGGACTTGTAGGTAAGAATATCATCTTAATCTATTTGGAGAGAATCAGGCAAAGCAGGCAGGGGTTCCTGAGTTTTCATTCTAACTTGTGCAGCCACACTGAGAGCTGTACAAAGCATGACTGTCGTACGTGTAGCTCTTCAGGTGCTGCTGGGCATGAATATGTTTAAATTCAGTTCAGATAACATTGACAACTACGATAAATCCTGTGACAGAGTTCCCCCTTCTGTCTTGGATATATCTCCGTGTTTCCCTACAATCACAGTGAGCTCGAACGCTAATGTAAAAAGATTTTAATTCAGAATTTGATTGCGGTTCATGTTGAGACCAGCTTGGGAAAAGAATTAAAATCACATGTTCATAAAGAAATATTGCTGTGAAATGGTGCCGTACCATTTTCTATCAGATATTTAACCCAATAGAGGTTTTACTCAGCATCCCTTGCTATTTTTCTCTTGGTTTTTAAGAGCTATTGATCCTTTAAGATAATTTAACCTTTATTAAACTGCTGTTTTTCAATTAAAAACTCAAACTCTTTAATTCATGCACCACAAAGGAAAGTGTATTTGCTGCTAATAAGGAAAATAAAGACAAGATGATAGTACTGCAAAAATACATTGGTTAAATAAATAAGTAAGGGAAGGTTCTCCTTCCATAGCAACAGTTCCTGGATTTGTCACAGGTCAAGGATTAAGTGTGGCGCAGAAGATTAATGTGTTGGCCATGGAGCAGGGAAGGGTGCCTAAGAGAAATGAGGTATCCCCTTGCTGCTGAAGAAGCCTGTGCTATCATCATGAGCATCCACTGGAGCAGAACTGTCTTTGAATCCAAAGTGGGAGGTAGCCTTGCTGACACAAGTGCCTTCATTCACGACACGGAAGATCCCCATGGCGCTGAACCTCCTATTCCATCTGGTCCCAGCCCAATCCAGGCTGCTTTATATTTCTTCAGCAGCACCATGTTGCTGGTCTACTAAGATTTTAGCTGTGTTGGATTTGAGCACCTTAGTGAACAATTTCTTTGTTTCTTTAAGTCCCGAAGACTGCAGCGGGAAGTTGGAACCTCTCCTATCCACAATGGAAGCATTTTTCCCATAGAGTGAGTTGCTCAAAGAACCCCAGGGGGGCCTGCCCTTCACTCTAGGGGCTCTCAGCAGTGGGAGTAAGCTCCCTCCCTAAAGTGGTAGCTTCGCCCCCTCCAGCAGAGTAACCTTCATAGATCATAAGGGAAAGAAGTGGGGTCCGTCCCTTCAAAGTTCCTTACAGAGTTTCCTCTTTCAGACCAATGGAGGTCTCCACCTCGGTGACCCTCCTCAATTTGGGGTCATGACAGGGTGCTGCCATAGTTGGGAGGAGGAAGATTTAATGGGGATTCTTTCAGACCCCTTATTGGACTTGCCCCATCATATCTCTCCTCTGGAAGACCTCTGCTACATACATTTCTTGGATAAACTAGTGAAGATATTGTCCATCAGTTTCAGGAAGGAGGACAACCCGAGAATGGAGGTCTGGAATTCTTCAGTTTTTTCAACCTCCAGCAGACTCTATATCCATTCTGGTGCAGACTTCTCAAAGACCTACAGATAAGAAGAATGTGGTATATGCTAATATCATGCCTTCTGCTGGCCCGACAACTTAACCTAAAGAATAAGGTGTAGGCCTCCCCAGGTTTTGGGGTCTACTGCATAAAATGGTGGTTGTAGAATCAGCATTATAGCCCATAAAGCGCACTCATGATCATACTAACACCCCTCCTATGCACCACATAGAACATAAAAACATGGAAACAGAAAAAGACATCAGGGCTTATCAGTGGGTAAACATTTCTAAAGATTTGAGGAAGCCACCCTCCTATGCTGGTCAGCTCAGTTACTTTTGTCTCCAAGGGAGTTCCTATATATGAATGTCTTGGAAATAAAAGCTGTTTTTATGACAGTCCTGCAAGATCAGATTTGTCCCAAGTGAGTATCAGATAAGATAACATGAGTTACCTGAACAAAAATGCCAGTATGGATCCAGAAAGGATTCAATAAAATATGATTAGCCTGCCTGTATTTCTCATTGTGGGATATCTGAATTTCCAGGTTGACTGACTTGAGAAGGGCAACACTGGCCATAGGAGCTTAAGAAAGAGGTTTTTAAATTCATTGATGTTGGAGATGTGCTCAGACTGGGATTGGATGTAACAGAAGGAGGAGGAAGAGGATGTAAAGCCAGTGTAGTAGTAACTCATAGATTCTGACTTTTCAAAGCATTACTATAACAGGAATTTATGTTAGACAGTTCAGAGGTATGCCACTGTGAACTATTGCATTTGCTAACTGAGTAAGGCACGTTCCTCTTTTGAGTCTTGACTTCTAGGTCTTGTTAAAGGAGTTTTACCTTTACTTCACCACCTTTGCAAATGTAAGAAGAAAATGTACGCCAATCTGTGCTTTACACAATGAAGGAAAAATAAAACATATTAAGAAAGAAATAAAATGGTATTGTGAAAAATGCAATCAGAATATATTTCTCTGATTGTAGGATCTCTGTTGGGGAACAAAGAAATGGGAAGACTACCCCATATTTACATTCATTTCATTTTAACTGGATATGGAGTAGCTGTGGGATTATGGAGGAAGAGAGAATGAGGGCGATGGTGAAGTATCCACTCCTGTGGTTCTTTTGTATTATTATCGATTGGACCCTTTGCCTGCCAAAGTCATCCCAGGATTTCTCTTTTTCACATTAGGATTTACGATGACTTTTTATAAAAGGTTTCTATACTGTATTACTATATTCACAAATGCGTCAATTGCCATGTGCACCTCTAGCCTTCTCTTTTTCATTTCTTTCCTATTTTCTCCACTTGAGTTTTTGATCTGGTACTATTAAAATCTGTCTTTCAGACCCCATATAGTAAATGTGGATTATAACCTGCCTTTTTGTTGGCCAAGATCCTATTTACTTGGCTTATATCTGGATCTGATTCAGTGAGCTAACTCTGGTCTGGCATACCTACAGAAACGACCTTCCATGGAATATTATTGTGGCTCATCTTTGGACGGCAGAGGAGATGTAAGTAGGTTGGCAAGCACAATGACATTAATTGCCCAATAACACAGACAGCTGATCCCAGGACATGGTGTTTTTGTGCTCTGTAAAAAAAAAAAATGGAAGTGAATTAGAAGAGGATCTTGTGAATAATCATTAATGTTTAACTGGGATAAGAGGAAAAGCACATGGTAGATTTAATTTTTTTTAAATTGTAACCAAAACCTTGGATTTTATTTTTGTTTGATTGTGTCCAGGTCATTGTAACCTATCACGTGCTCACTGTATTTCCCATTGTCATTGATCTCTTCTTTGGTTAGGAGAGTTCTCTTTGGATTTTCTTTTGCTGCTACTTTTGCAGTATCTCATTTGCTGCTATAATTCTGCTATATCTTTTTTTGAGATGATGTGACTAGTGCTGCACACAATACTCAAGACAAGATCGCACCATGGAGCAATACAGAGGCATCATGATATTCTCTGTTTTATTCTCCATTCCTTTCCTAATAATTCCTAGAATTAATGACACATGACCCAAATTTTCTTCCATCCTCCTCCTCTGAACCACACCTTGCAACACAAAGAAAACTGAATAACCTTGTCAGGGATTTAGAACTACCCAAGGGTAAGGCAGAGTTGTTGGGCTCCAGACTACAGCAGTGGAATCTCCTGGCAGGTGATGATAGTGTTTCCATGTTCTGTGATCATCAAAAGGATCTTGTCCCATTTTTCTTCATGAAAGGTGATCTTGTAGCCCTGAACAACATCAGTGGTCTGATGGCAACCTTCAACATCATTTATGGTCCAGATGGGTGTCCATTGATTCAACAAAGACAAGTCTCAAATGTGTTTTGCTGCATAATGGCAATGTTTTGCCATCAATTCTAGTTGGTCATACAGTCAGTATGAAGGAAACGTATGACAACATGAAACAACTTTTGAGGTGCATAAACTATGATCAACAGCAGTGACAGCTTTGTGGTGACTTGAAGGTTGTTGCTCTCTTGCTTGGTCTGCAGACTGGATACATAAAGTACTGCTGTTTCCTCTGTGAGTGGGATAGTAGTTTGATAGATTCCTATTACATCAAGAGATACTGATCCACTGACAGTCATTGGAGCGTGGGAGGAAAAGTGTTTAGCATCCAGCAGTTGTTGAATCAAGGCAGATTTTGTTACCAATCTTTTACATCAAGTTGGATCTGTCAAGGCCAAGGACAAAACTAATACAGCCCTCAAGTATTTCGGTGGTAAATTTCCAAGGCTAAGTGAAGTTAAGATAAAAGAAAGTCTTTGTTGGCCCTCAGATTTGTGAACTTCTTCAAAATGAGGCATTTAACCATGCATTGTGTGGCAAGGAAAAGACAGTGTGGAAATCCTTCCAGTTAGTGGTAACACATTTTCTTGGAAACAACAAGGCAGACAACTACAAGGAGTTGGAGAAACACCCCTTCAAGGCATTCAAAAGCCTTGGCTGCAGCATCTCACTAAAGATACATTTATTGCACTCTCATCTAGAATTTTCCACCAAACTGCAGAGCAGTGAGAGATGAGCATGGCGAGTGATGTCTCCAGGACATTACGGCAATGGAAAAATGGTATCAGGGCAGATGGAGCCATCAGTGCTTGCAAACTATTGCCGGACAGTGACAAGAAATGTTCCATTTAATGGATACAAGAGACGAGCCAAGAAGAGTTGAGTCACTACTGAATAAGGACTAAACTATGTACACACGTATACATTATGGAGCAGATTTTAAAAAGCATTTACTCGAGTAAAACAGGGTTTTACTCGAGTAAATGCACTTTACTTGAGTAAGTGGGCTTTTGAAAATTGCTATAATATATGCCATTGAATTGTCCGTAGGATTTACTTGTGTAAGTGCACTTTACTCCAGTAAATGGCTTTTGGAAATTGCTACAATAGTAGTTACATTTACATGCGTAACTCCTTTTGAAAATTACCCCCTATAGTTTTTGGCCTTTTATTTGATAGTAAATTTTATTTCTATACTCCTTTTGCTGATTTAATTTTTAAAGTGTTACATAACCAGAACAGGTGAAATATTCTGGAATCATAAATACATGTAAAGACCTAAGTTTAAGATTTATGATTAAAATTCTACTACCTACTCCCTATCTATGCAATAGACATAGATGTAAAATGTAAAAACTTAAATACCATGGAAACAATAGCCAGTCAGCTAGTTTAGTTGTCATATTTGAATTTAGCATATCAACATGAATAATTATCTCAGAAGCAAATGACTTCTAAAAAATGTGCATACTTGTGTTACAGTCATTACTTAACATATGTAAACTCATGGGCAGTAATTCACTTAAACATTGTGTGTTAGGATGATTTCATTATATATATATATTTTAAGAATGTTGGAATTTTACAGTTACCAAGGAACTGCAGTGGTTCTGATCTTAGTGATGGAGGATTTCACAGTGTTTTGTGGAGAAAGATTCTGTTCCTAGGCATAATATACCCATGCCATTATAGTTTCGTTATGGTATATGCTATTACCAACTCAATCATATACACAGCCCACTTGGCAACTTATTGCCAATTAACTGGACGTTTTCTGCCCCTTCTGCAGAAAATGTGTTTTTCAACTAGACTGTCAGTGCAGCGGCCATGTACTACCCTGTAAAGCTTGATGAAGTCTGCAGGGCAGGTCAGAAACGAAAGTGGTATAAATGATCTCCCAAGCAGAGCTCAGCTGACCTACTTCCCACTTCCGGTTCAGAAGGGTTTGGATCGAATCCTAACCACACCATCCATCCTAAAGACGAAGGAGAAACTCACTTACAGTAAGACTGGTTTACGCTCAGCTTCCCTCTATAAATGCATTCCACTAAACAGAAGTTTTTTTATGTATGAAATACCACAGCAGCCATATGAACATGCACAACCTAATTTCCAAACTAGCTAATTACTTCGCTTAGAAAGCTGAAATGAAGTTTGAGCATTCGAGAGGTGGGGGAGGGAGAGGGGTGATAAACAATACAGTTAAAACCAACCCAAAGCCAGCATAACTAAAAGCAAAGCCAAAAGAAATAAGAGGAATGAGAACAAAAATTCCAAGAAAACCGGGACCCTGAGTACACAGTTTAACACATCTTGTCTGAACTTTGTGTTTATTTATCTTCTGTGATGACCACTCCCCCACCCCCTTGGGGGGTGGGGGGGTGGGAGGACCTGCCATTTCTAGAAGCAGCCAGCGTTATTTCCGCATACTCTTTTCTCAGTCTGATCATCCCCTTGTTGAAGGAAAGGTAGCAGAGGGAGAGATGTTTCGTTTTATTATAGACTATTGTTTCAAGTGAAGGGAATTCAGTCAGTGAGTTGTGGCCTTCTCCCTTTTGGTTTTCCTTTTGGTTGGTTCAGCTGATTATCTGGTCTTGGTGTTGAAAGATTCAGCTGGAGGCAGTGACCCGCTGCTTAAGAATTTTATTTTCACCGTATAGTTACAAATACAGTTTAAGTTTTAGCCTTTGAGCCTAGCTTCACTTGCGAAAATCTCTAAACTCGTTTGTGTTTGCTGAAATCACAGTAGAGCTTTGATTTGTTAAAAAAGTGCAATATATTTTGCTAGGGCTTGCCTTTTTCTGCCAGTCCTTGACTACTTTGTTCCCAAAGGAAATACTTTATGAAAGAACGATCCAGAATGATTCAGCCTGCCAGAAGAATGTGAGCTGGGCAGCTCCGTTGCCTGGAGTGTCCAAGTCTTCATTTTGACCAAGAACCAAGTGCTGCAATGACTCCGCACAGCTTCGACTTTGCTTTCTTCCTCTTTCTTGTAAAGCAGCCTGACTGGGGGATTCTGTCCAGATGGTCAAACCCAAACATAGGTGCTACATGGACTACCCCTCTCTGAAAGGGCAACTTTGTCCAAAATGGGAGATGCCCCACTGCCTGTGAGACCTACTCCAGGCCAGTTATGAGCTTGGGGCACAGTAAAATAAAAATCTGATTAGAACATATTCTTTGGTGTAAACAGCACCTACATACAGTTTGTGATACCCCTAAATAAATGAGACTTGTTAGCCAATATGTTTACATTTACAATGTTAATTTTGAACTAGTTTACCCTGTTCCAAGTTCCGTATCCTTGTTCTATGTAATGCCTCTAGGCGAAATTTATGTTCTGTTTCAATGTAAACCGATGTGATCTGTATTTCATACAGGAACACCGGTATAAAAAAAAAAAAATCAAAAAATAAATAGAGTTGGTAGGAACCAAGATGGAGTCTGCGAGTTCTGAGCAGATCCATGCTTCTGAGCTGACTCTGCCACTGTAGCAGACTTGCTTATATTTTTAAAATAAACTTTATTGCTCCTTCTAGTGACTGCTGGCCCTGGTTCTTCCCCCATCAGTGAACAGCAGATCATTGGGAAAGAATTGTGGACAGCACAAAGAGACCATAGAAAGGCTTGCTATAAAGCAACTTCTCCATTGACAAGCAGGCATGAATAGGTCATTGCGCATCTCTGACTTAAATATGATGGCACTGATACAGACCCAGCTCTCAAGAGCTCTGCAAAAGTCCTAATGAGCATACTCAGGAGTTCCCACGCACATGGTGCCTCTTGAGCCCCCTCAGTCTTTCCTCATCCAAGCTACTGCAGGGATATGTCCCAGTCTCTTATAAAAACGTTTCTGCTTTTTAGGGCCTAGTGCCTTATAAGAACATAAGAAAATGCCATACTGGGTCAGACCAAGGGTCCATCAAGCCCAGCATCCTGTTTCCAACAGTGGCCAATCCAGGCCATAAGAACCTGGCAAGTACCCAAAAACTAAGTCTATTCCATGTAACCATTGCTAATGGCAGTGGCTATTCTCTAAGTGAACTTAATAGCAGATAATGGATTTCTCCTCCAAGAACTTATCCAATCCTTTTTTAAACACAGCTATACTAACTGCACTAACCACATTCTCTGGCAACAAATTCCAGAGTTTAATTGTGCGTTGAGTAAAAAATAACTTTCTCCGATTAGTTTTAAATGTGTCCCATGCTAACTTCATGGAGTGTCCCCTAGTCTTTCTACTATCCGAAAGAGTAAATAACCGATTCACATCTACCCGTTCTAGACCTCTCATGATTTTAAACACCTCTATCATATCCCCCCTCAGTCGTCTCTTCTCCAAGCTGAAAAGTCCTAACCTCTTTAGTCTTTCCTTATATGCTTCATTGCTTGACAGTTTTTCTGTTGGTGCCTTGCTACCCCTCAAACAGAACTTTTACATTCTAAAAGAAAAAAAAAAAGAGTTAGAAGATGTTGAAGAGCATTAAAAACTCCAAGGTTGAGCAGCTTTCAATAAGCAAAGCGGGTTTAAGGCCTGTATCTATGGGCACCGGATGTTTATCATGGATACATTCTCTGTTTTCTACTGCTGTTTGGGTGAGATGACTCCTCAAATTGCTATAGCTGTGACAGGTTGTCCCCAAGAGAACAGCAGCACCATGCCTTGAAAATGGAGGCCCTGAGGAAGACATCTGTGAATGAAGGTCCTAAGCCTTGGCACAAGGCCAAGCAGCAGAGCTGCTCCTTTTCAAGGAACAAAGCTTGGTGCAAGAAGTCGAGGCAGTAAGCTTTTTCCTTTCAATCCTGGAAGTATGGAAATACTACCCTCACCCTTGGTGCTGACCTCCAGGTTCACTTTAGGTCAGGGGTTTAATATGGTGGCGAGGGCTATGGTGCTGGACTGAGAAAAGCTCCAAAGTGGCACGGGCTTTGTCTTTGTGGCCATCTCTTTTGGAGTTGAAGAAAACACTCACGGCACTGGCACAGGATCATCAATACGAGCTCCTCCTTGATGTTGCGGAGGATCTTAGCCTCAACAACTCAGGTAATGTCTTAATTCATAATTAATTCATAATGTCTTAATTCATAATTCATAATTCATAATTCATAATGTCTTAATTCATAATGTCTTAATTCTTATATCTATTTAATACCATGTTATAATGTAAAATAGGGCTGTTACCACCCTATTCCTTTAGTTATCTGGAAACCGATGTGATATCTCGATCGAATGTCGGTATACAAAAGAAATAAATAAATAAATAAATAAATAAATAGCATGGAAGATTCCCATGATGCAAAGCCATTCAGTTTTCACAGACCTGGAGCTCACCAAGGCACTATCCATGTTATCAGCACAGAGCATACATTGTAATGATTCTTCAGCACACTTAGCTGGTGTGTGACGGGGTCTACATACCGGCCCGGGGAGGAAGGTTAAAACCCCAGGAACTAAAAACCCTATGGAGGGAATTCAAGAGGGAAGGAAAACCAGAAGACAAAGAACTAGGGAGCCGCACTGGTTCCTTCCCCCAGTAGTAGAGAGACAAGAGACACAGGTGTGGGAAGAAGAGGGTGGAGACCCGGGAACCAATCCCTTTCCACTAGGGGGAGGAGCCTCCACCCTATAAAAATGAGCCATCACCCGGGCGACGGCTGACACGGTGTCAGAGCAGAGCATCTTGGCACGGATGCTTAAGAGTCCTGTGGTATTTGTCATGGCACAGAAGGAACAAACACCATTTACGGAGCAGAGTGTTAGTTAATGAAAGTTGCTGAAGTCCTGAGATTCCACAGTTTTACTACTTTCTGTATTTTCGCACAATCTGATGTTTAATTAATGAATGTATTTAATTGTATTTATATCCCGCGCCTTCCAAAGTTCAGGGTGGGTTACACCAGTACATACATAAAAATTAAAATAAGTCACATACATCAGATAAAGTAAAAATATAGAAAAATAGCAATGTAACTGAAAATATGATAAATGAAATAGGTTGGAGACAAATGAAAATAAGAAAAATAAGAATGGCAAATTAAAAATTAAAAGATTAAAAAAAAAGAAAATATATAGTAGAATAATTAAAAGAAAGTAAAATTAATTGTAGTAAGTTCTTGAATGTATAGATCGGGGAAAGCGTGTAGAAACAGATGGTGCTTGAGGGCTTTCTAATAATAAAGCAGAACTCTGGAGGGATGGAGTTCCGTAAAAGGGGGCCTGCTATGGAGAAGGCTCGTTCTCTGGTAGAGACCAATCTAGTAGTTTTTGGTGAAGGGATTTGTAGGAGTGAGTTATTTTTTGACCTTCGATTTCTGCAGGGTGTGTAAATGTGTAAGGATGCGGAGAGCCAGGTACTATTATTACTGCAGATGAGACTATGGATAACTGATAAGGTTTTATATTGAATACGTCATTTATAGGGAGCCAATGAAGTTTGTGAAGAGTAGGGGTTATGTGGTGACAGATATTATTATTGGAAAGAAGTCTGGCGGCTGAATTTTGGATGAGTTGAAGTGGTCTAAAAAGAGACCTAGAAAGACGGAGTTGCAATAGTCCAGGCTAGTGAGAATGAGGGATTGGAGGATGGTCTAAATAGTAAGGGTTTTATTGAGCAGTACATTCTTCAGTTTATATTAGGAAAGATAGATGTATTGAAGCATAGGGTGTAGCTGGGTTCAAAAAAGGTTTGGATAAGTTCTTGGAGGAGAAGTCCATTAACGGCTATTAATCAAGTTTACTTAGGGAATAGCCAGTGTTATTAATTGCATCAGTAGCATGGGATCTTCTTAAGGGTTTGGGTAATTGCCAGGTTCTTGTGGCCTGGATTGGCCTCTATTGGAAACAGGATGCTGGGCTTGATGGACCCTTAGTCTGACCCAGCATGGCAATTTCTTATGTTCTTATGTTCTCTTCATGTATGTGTCTGAAAATGTGTGCATGTTTGTGAGCGGGTGTGGGTCTGAGCATGCATATGTGAGAGTGAGGGATCTTGTGTGTGTGGGTGAGTTGGTGTATGTAAGAGGGAACATGTGTGAGCATGTGTGTGAGTCTGAGAATGTGTGTGAGAGAGAGGGAGCACGTGCATGTGAGCATGTGTATTTTAAGAGGGAGTATGTGCACGTATGAGGGAGAGAGCATATGTATGTATGTGTAGGTATAGATATAGATCTATGTGAGAGAGAGGAGAAAGTTTATGCATCTCTCACTAATCCACGACAATCTGAGTGACTGGAAATCAAAAGTTTCCAGGTATGGAGAGCCTGAATTATTTTATCCTTATTAGTTTTAATTTTTGGATGCTGTTTGGTGCTGTTTTGAAATATTTTATTGGTGTTTGAGAAATTTAAAAAAATTGAGTTTTTAATTATTGAATCTTCCATTCACTAGCTGTTTTGAAATATTTGTATTAGTATGTTTATACTATTATGATGAATGTATTTATTATATTTCTTGATTTTATTGTTTAATGTCTGAGGCTTGGTAATGGTTTCTGTTTTTCCATTGTTGTACTGCATAGAGTCTGCCTTGTTGCGGTTTTCTTTTTCAGTTTTTGCCTGCATGTTTCTATTTATATTTTATGGTTTCTATTTCCTGTATTTGGTGAGGGTCTGCCTGGGTTCTGCACGTGTGACCAAGGAGAGGTATTCTGTTAACGTGTAGGAATCTATAACAGCTTGGTTTTCTCTGTTTTCTAAATAGGAGGTGTATTGGTGTTTTAGGGCCTGGTGTAATATTTGCAGTGTTGCCTTTTCATAGAGAAGGTTATTTTTTTTAAGTGCTGGCAGTTAGTGCTGTTTTGCTGTGGTAGATTTATTATATTTTAATTGTAATTTACTCATGGCTTTTTGAGGGTGAAGTCCACACCTAACATGCATTACAGTAGCCCGAATGCCATATGGGTTTCAAGTGTCTCTTTTTTTGTCTGGTTTTCTTTTACCTCAGAAGACTGTACTTTGAACATTCTTTTTCATGTAAAACCTGAATAATGAATGCATAATTTTTAACTGTGTACATGGAGAGAGCAGGGGACGGGCTGCAAGGGTATAAGATTTGCCCGGGGAACCTAATACTCTTGTTCCAGAAATGGGTTTCAGGGGAGGGGGTGAAGACCCGGAGGGTGGAGGGGAGACAGTTTTAAAGTTTAGGTCGCTGGGCTTTTTTTGGCAGACAGAGACTGAATGAAGTGTGTGTGTGTGTGTGAGTATGTGTGTGTGGGGGGGGGGGGGGGGGGGGGGGGGGGAGGTGGCCAGCACAATAATGGTTCGTACAGGGCAGCCAAAACAGCCAGCAACAGTCCTGTCAGGTCGTGGCAGGCTGCTTTTCGCTACTACCAGCAGTGGTGTGAGGGTTGGAAAAATTGTATCTGGGAAAGCATCAGACTAAGGACGGCAGCAAATTTTTGTTCATGTCTGCATATATTTATTTTATTAATTTTAGTTATTTACAATTTAGTGTGACAAATTCTGCTGATGCTGAGTGCATCTTTGGCATCCGCAGGCTTTCATATTTGACATGAAGAACTTTCCCAAGAAAATCTGAAAATAATCGTTGTACTGATTTAATTTAAAACAAAATTGACATTTCACTTTTAACTTAATGCAAGTTTTTACTTATTAAATAGGTCTCTTGTACATGCTAAATCTGCATGAAGTATTTTTAAGAACAGTCTGAAAGATTTTCTGTATAATTTTCCTTCTCTGAGTGAATGTCCACTTTCTTCCATGTTCTAGTTTAAAAGCTGCTTTCTCTCCTTTTAGAAAGGGAGATAGAGTGACTTCTCTCTCTCGTTTTAGAAAGGGAGATAGAGCAGCTTTCAAACCAGACCATGGGGGAAAGCTGATAGTCACTCAGAAACATATGGTTTGGAGAGAGGTATCTTCCAAGGATACCTGCAAAACAGGGAAGTTAGAATATCCCAGTAGAGAGGTTGTGGTTAAAGCTGAAGTAACCCAGATGGATGTAGACAAAGAGTGCACAGATGTGAATGAATCTACACTGCCTGTATCATTTCATAATAAGCAGGTTGTTAATACAAAGAGTACTGAAAATACAAATAAATCCCATACTTTCAAAAGTCTACATGCCAATGCCAGAATCCTGAATATTAAGATTGGCGTGTTAGACTGTATGGCATTATATGAGGATATGAACATTATAGGCATTTCAAAAATTTTTGGTGGAAGGAGGATAATCAATGGGAGGGACATTGTAATACTAAGGTATAAATTATAGCAACATGATTAGGGCAGAGAGAATTGATGGAGGGGTAGCACTGTATGTAAAAGAGGGGACAGTGTGATAAAAATCCCGCAGGAAACAAAATGCCGGTTGTGTGCCCATATTATCCTGGAGGGATGTTGGCTTTGATTCCACAAGATGGATAACCTTTTCGGGTTGAAGAAGTTCTCTGCATCGGCGGCATTGACATCAGAGGACCTTGAAGCCACAATGATGGACACCACACCATCGACATCAGCATGACCATCGGTTCGGTTGAGGTCGCCGGTGGATAGGCGCGCCGAAGACTGACTGACTGTTGATCTCCTCCAGGCCAAGGACGTCGGGTTCATCATCCTCGACCTCAACACTGGGTGAAAGACCAGGCTGAGCTTCGTGGGAAGACCAATAAGCATTGGCACCAGTCCCTGTTGATGGACAGTGTGGGCATGGGGATGCACTGGCTTTTGCCACGATGCCCCCGAAGCAACCCATTGGCGAGGAACGTCAAACCTC
Source organism: Rhinatrema bivittatum (assembly GCF_901001135.1). Taxonomy (NCBI): domain Eukaryota; kingdom Metazoa; phylum Chordata; class Amphibia; order Gymnophiona; family Rhinatrematidae; genus Rhinatrema; species Rhinatrema bivittatum. Next base: position 577,150,454 of record NC_042617.1, read on the forward strand.
TATCGATGCTCAGGGTCCGAGACTGTCTCCACTGGAGCTGGTGCCAGTTGCTGATCCCCCCTCGCATATCCAAAGAAGATCTGGCCACTCCTCCTTCCTCCTAGTCAGTGTGGCATCAGCAGTGTTTGAGGACGAGCTGGAATGTTAAGTCCAGCTAGCAGTGGCGCGGGCGCTACAGGGCTTCAGTCCCATGGCACCGACAGCACCGGAGCCAGTGCTGCCCATATTCATACCACTTCTGGAGAAGCTCAGTGTGATCATGGATGCCTTACCGACCCAGTTGGCGTTGGTTCCAGGAATGGCACTGGTGCCCAGTGGGGCACCAAGGCCTCCCCCTTTCGATTCGGTGGTTGTCGCCAGTTCCCTGAGGAGGAAACTCCGCCAAGGCTGGTGGAGACACCAAGGCCAGTAGTCCCCCATCCACTTCCATCGGTGCCTGCAAAGTTCAAGATGGTTTCCCATTTTGCAAAAATGGGACTGGCTATGCTCCCTTGACCTAAAAGACGCATACATGCATATCAAGATCTTCCCCGGTCACTGGAAGTATCCCTAATCTGTGGTGGGGAAATAGTACTTTCATTACTGGGTGTTGCCATTTGGGCTTGCATCTGCCCCACGGGTCTTCACAAAATGCCTGGCCATGGTGGCAGCGCATCTCCCCAGACTGAGAGTGCATGTTTTCCCATAGATGGACAAAATCATGTCTCAGGCAGGGGCCATCTGGTCCATGTGCTTGATCATTTGGGTGTTGGAGTCACTAGGATTTGTTCTCAACTACTCAAAGCCCCATCTCAGTCTGTCACCTCAATTGGACTTCAATGGAGCCCTGCTAGACATGGCTCAAGCTAGGGCCTTTCTGCTGCACCAGAGGGCCATTGTTCTGGCAACCATTGCGACAGAGGTGCAACAGAGCCAGCAGGTATCAGCTTGGCACATATTGAGGCTGTTGGGTCACATGGTCATTACTATCCATGTCCTACAGTCTGAAGTGGAAGAGATTTTCCATGTGGTGTGAGCAAAAGGCCCTAGATCCGTTCTCCTACTACACACAAAAATTGCTTAACTACATTCTACACCTATCGGAGGCTGGCTTAAAAACTCCGTAAGAGTTCATCTTAGAGTGATTGGCACATACCACCACAGTGTGGATGGTACACCCATCTCTGTACAGCCTGTAGTTGTACATTTCATACAGGGCCTGCTTCAGTTGAAGCTTCCCCTAAGGCCTCCTGCTGGTTTTGGGACCTCAGCATGGTGATGAAAGCTCCTTTCGAGCCACTGCACACTTGTGACCTGAAATACCTGACTTGGAACGTCATGCTTTTGGTGGCGGTCACTTCAGCGCGCAGGGTCAGCAGGCTCCAGGCCTTCGTGACTTATCCACCTTATACTATCATGACGGGGTGGTCTTGCATACACACCCTAAGTTCCTTCCTAGGGTGCTGAGGGATTTCCATCTTAACCAGTCAAATCATCCTACCAGTTTTCTTTCACACGCCCCATTCACACCAAGGCGAACAAGCACTGCATAGTTTGGACTGCAAGCGAGCCTTAGCTTTATACCTGGAGCTCACAGAAGCACATAGACAGTCCTCCCAAGTTTTTATTTCTTTTGATAGGACTAGCTTGCGTGTTGCCATTGCCAAAAAGACAATATCAGTTATACCCAGGTGGAACTGCATTTTGTGGGTCATGTCAAGGCTCATTCTGTCAGAGCCATGGCAGCCTTGGTGGCCCACTTGAGATCAGTTCTCATGGAGGAGATCTGCAGGGCTGCAACGTGGAGTTCTCTCCACACATTCACATCACATTACTGTCTGGATAGGGATGGCCAACTCAACAGTCTGTCCTCCGGAACCTGTCTGAGGTGTAGAACTCAACTCTCCCAACCTAGGGCCCGTTGCTTGGGTTCAGGCTGTCTCTCCCTCTGTTACCAGCAACACCAGTGGTGTTGTGCCTGTTGGCCCCTGTTTAGGTGTCTCTTGGTTCCCTTTTGTGTTGGGGAGCAGCTTCTAGCTAGGGATTCACCCATGTGTGAAACCCGGTAGAGTTGGTTTTCTCCTATATTTTTATTATTTTATTTTATCATAATTTATGAGACTGAAGAGGGATCCCGCTTGGAAACGTGGTATAGGGCATGCTCTGTGTGCCTAGTCAACTTTGACATAAGTTTTCCACATCTGATGATGTCACCCATGTGTGAGAACTAACATCCTGCTGTCCTCAGAGAACACCTATTACAGGTAAGGAACGAGGGAACAGGGCATTGCTGTGTGATTTCCTGCCCACAAGCTACTGCTAGAAATCAGTTTTGTGACAATGTTCCTTACCTGCATATAGGTGGTACCTGCAAGGTGAGTCTCTTCCTGTTTTGTTTTTTTTTTATCATCTTACCTTTTTCATGGCACCTACGTATACCCAAGGCACGTGGGACTATATTATGTACCAGAAAATATTGACTGAATTTTCTTCCCAGCCCCTGCTAATCACTGTGAGCAAAACTTAAAAGGAACTCCCAATTTTAAATGTTAGAAGTTGGGGAAGTGTGAATTTGGGGGTGGGGGGAAGGGGTGGGGCTAGCACAGTTTCATGCCCTGGGACCACATTACTGCAGTAGAGAGTATGCGCCCTCAGGAAAGTAAACAGGATGGCGAGGGACATGGGAGTGCCTGAAGGGATCAAGATAGTGACCTGGTGAGGCTGAACAAGTGATTAGGCTGGCCTTTGAAGATTGCAACCAGGGGCGGATTGGCCTATCGGGCATCCCCCGGTGGGCCGGTCGCGCTAGCCACGTGGTCTGCCGAGCACAGCCGTGACAGAGCCACGCTCGGCAGACCACGTGGTATCTCCTGGGCCGGACCTGGGCGGCGAATCCCCGGGCCGGTCTTCATCGGGAATCCGCCGCTGACTGCAACGTATCTGACTGCTCACTGACAAGCAAAGGGAGGTCTCCAAGTTCATTTGCAGATTCTGATATTCTCAGAGTTTTAGAGCCCTCCAGCTCATGGACAGCTGCATTTATTTATTTATTTTTCTTAGCTCCTGAGATTCAGACTTGCCTGAAAAACTCAAATGAAAATGTGCATCCCCTATGTGGTTGCTGAAGTGAGCAACATTCAGACGTTGTTGTATATAGTGTAGGACAGAGTCCCACTTAGCCAAAAACAGGTGACAAAAGCTTAAAAAAACAATATTGAAACCATTAAAATAATAAGCAGATGGGGAAAAGGTCATGTGGCACCTTTCTGCTCTCAAGCCCACTTAGAATAGGGCATCTTCAGGGGGTTGCTTAAGCTGCTTGGATTTGGTTATTAAGACCTGCACCTGCTACGGTTAATATTCAGACATGGTTAGATGAGCAAAGCCATTATGGAAAATACATATTCCTGTACTGTGTACACAGGGAGGGCAATTTTCAAAAGCAATTTACCCAGCTAAATAGGCTGAATGGAACTTGCTCCTCCTTTCCCCAGGTGAACGTACGTGCAAGCATGAACAAGGCATGCTGTTAGCTGCGGGCTCAGAAGTGGGGTCATGGCAGGGGAGGCAACTTTGCATTTTCAAAACTCTGCAGGTAATTTTCAAAAGGGTTTCTGTGTAGAAAACTTTGTTTTTTTCTTTTTAGAAAATTGCTACTTTTAAGTGCGTAACTCTTTTGAAAATTCACGCCATAGGGCTGAATTGTGAAAAAAGGTTTTGCGTGCATCAATGTGCTTTTGGAAATTGCTTTGATATATGCTACTTTTATGCTCGTAACTCCTTTTGAAAATTACCTCCTGTAGGTTTTATTTTACAGGGGAAAAGCGTCTACAGTAAAATAAGATGCAAATCTCTGTAGATACACTTTCCCAGATTATAGTAAAATTTTCCCTTTGAGAATTGGGATGTGTAAAAAAAAAGTACCTGCCAATTTTGTAGCTTACCCACATACTTTTGAAAATTGCCCCCATGGTGTACAAATGTTATTTAAGACCAATTGTGAATAAAAGGCCTTTGACTACTAAGACCACCTATGGGGTAGTGAAGGTTGGAGAGCACTGGAGGTCTTCTTCCTGCTTCTTCTTCCTTTCCTCTCTGTCTCTTTCTTAATGTGCCTCCCAGGATTGCCACTAACCAGATGATGTCCTTTCACCTCTCACCGTCTTCTTGGCTGGAATAGGTTTATATCCTCTCTCCATCTTTCAAGTGCCTTTTCTTTTCTCATCTCCCTTCCTCTAGTCTCACTTTTTCTCTTCATCTCTGCCCCCTTCTCTCCAATCTCTCCTGTCATCCCTTCTCTCTCTCTCCTTTCCTCCCCTATTCTCCGCTTCCTCGCTCATCTGTTTTCCCCTTCTTCCAGGCTTCCTTTCCTCCTTACGCACCATCTCTTTCCTCTCCATCGGCCTTCCCTCTGCCCCAGATCTTTTCTGTTCTCCCTCATATCTCCCCACTCTCTCCCCACCCCCTCTCTCCCCACCCCCTCTTTGCCCGTCTTCTAGCCCGGGCTGTGGTCTCCATTCCTACAGGACCCCCCTTGGAACACCCCCTTTCCACTGCAATCTCTCTACTTTGCTGATCCAGAATAGATAAGATGAATGGAAAGTGCATATGGTCAGGCAGCAGCAACGGGAGAGGAATGAGCAGCAAGACTGGTAAGAGTCAGAGCTGGCGAATGGGACATGGCAGAGTTGGTAAATCAGCAGCAGCAGCAGCAGGACTGATGCTGACTTCAGAAGCAGTGTTCCCTCAGTACTCGAGCTGGCCGGCAGGCAGGCAGTGGTGGTGACCCATGTTTACTGCAGTAAGAGAGCGCTTCTATTTCTACTGAAGAAAATGGGGGACCCTAACTGTAGCCAGGTGGTCCCTGGACTTCCGCAGTACCACAAAATCGAGCCCTTACCACAGAACTTTCTGGATCCCGTGGAATCGCCATGGGAGGCCAGGATGTGGGGAGGGAGGAGGAGGAACTGGTGGCTGACTCCTCCCACTTCCCATTCTGATCAGGCCATATCCTCCTCCTCCGAATCGTGCAAATCAAGCAACAGCCGGCCCCCCCCCCCCCCGGGCTGCAGAGACAGAAGCTGTGCCTGTATCTTCACACTGCATAGGTGCTAGGGAAGGTTGTTTGGAAGAGGGGCTGAGTGGATGGTGGGGATTTGCGTGAAGGGGATGAGGGGATTTATATGAAGGAGAGGCTGGGGATAATAGGGTGGCGAAAGAGGGACTGGAACAGATTCTGTTAATGTGCGTGTGTGTACTTGCACTTGGAAAGGGGGATGAGGGGATGGGGAGAGTTAGTGAGAGAGAGAGAGAGAGATGTGGGGATGGGAGAGAGAGAGAGTGAAAAAAGGACCAAGCTGGTGGTGAAGTTGTTGGTTTTGGTTTTTAGTATGTTGAGTAATCTGGCACACAGGAAGTTGGGTGACCGCGTTAAGAGGTTTGCTGTGCGCCATGGCTTACGGCCTGGTTCAGAGAGCGCCTTGGATGTTCCCCAGTGAGGTTAGCACAGGCAACGAGAGCTTGCACTGTCAGGTCCCAGGCACACGGCAGACCCTTCCTCAGCAGTGGTGGCTTATGCCAAACTTCCAATTCATTCAGAAATTACCCTCAAACCTTGGATGTTTAGCTAAGCATTTCCACGTTGCTTTTGTTTAAATTATAGCAGAGCTGCAAGCAGTCTTATTCCATTTTATTATTTGATGCTTTTGTATAACATAATGTAGAAAGTTGCCTTGGGTGTTTATGTGGGAAACTGCCTGCAAAATAAAGATGACGTTGAGGAGGAAGGGAGGGGAAGAGAGAGAGCGAGAGGCACTGGGGCTGGAACCAGGAGAGTTACACCTTCCTTCCTCTCTCCTTTCTGAACCCTCCTCAAAATCCCAGAAACTCTGTCTCCTTCCCTGTATCCCCCAAGATCCCAGAACCTCCTTACGCTGTCTTCCCCTCCCCCTATCTACGATCTTCATCCCCTCCTCTCCTTATCCTCCCCCCCCCTCTCCTATTCCCCATCCCTGATCCTCCCTCCCACTCCCGCGTTGATACTCGAGAGATCACCTACCGCGAAACTCCCAGAAAAACAAAACACATTTTACAGGCACAAAGCAAGTTTGGAAAACGCCTTTATTTTTATGAAACAATATAATTTTATTTTGCACATGTCTAATAAACGTTTTTATAGAATAACATTTCAGAAAGTGAATCAAGCGTGCAGTGTTTCTGATGCACATTTTAGTCATCTTGAATCAGCATTTGCAAACTTTTCTTTTCACTCCCCTCTTCTTACAGACGTGAACAAGCCAAGAAGGCGCGACAGCTTAACTAGTCACATTGCTTAATGTACAAAATGATTCGAATGTATGCAAGCGAGCCGCAGAATTGCAGCCACGTTGTGGCTAAACTTTCCAACTCTTGCTGCAGGAAACTATGGATTGTGGTTGGGTTACAGCTTTTTTGCCAACGGCAAGCATGCACGTTGGGTCCTAGTCTGGTGGAATATGTCGAGCACCGGCTTTTCACTGGATATGGTCTGCGGCTTTACTGACCTGATCCAAGGCAGGAGCCAACCCTCAGCCCATCTGCCTCTCCTCCTCACTCACCGATATCCTTGTTTCGTGGTCGTTTTGGTTCCGTGTGAATTTCAGAAATACGTTTTTCTCACGCCTTTTTTCTTGTCTAAAGCGCCTCCTGCTCATATGTTTATTATGGAAAGCTTGACGGAAGATAGGGTACTGTTTTCCTAGGTCAAATATCAGATTTTTTTTCCCCAGTTTTGGTTTAGCACAAGAATTGCCTTGCTTGTGCCCTGCTATTTTTTTTCCCCTCTGAAAATACAGGGATGTCTGGAGCAGTTCTGGTTTTAGAGCAATTTGGGCCCCCCTGCCTTTCGCCCGAGTGTTATCTTTAAGGTCAGTGACTTAGGGATAAGTCCTGCACCTCTTTCGCTCTCCCTGGTGAAAACAGCCAAGATTAAATTAGAACACTGCAAGCTGTAAAATACCCCCCCGGCCAAATTTAGCTCTGCCTGCAAGATCTATGGCCCGCAGGCTCCTCTGGAACTTGGCCCCGTTCCCGGGGTTTCCACATTTGACATCGCGCCACTCCGGAGGCTAAAGGGCATTAGCTCAGTGTGACTGACTCCTCCTGATCTTGGACCACGGAGCAATGTGCAAGAAAATATATTTATATAGAGATCAAACCAGCCTGGAATTTTGATTGTCTTGCGGGACCATGGGATGGGTGGGTGGGTGGGGGGGAAATGTTTGAGAAGAGAGGTTAAAGAGAGAAAAAAATGTTGATGGTCCGAGGAGAAACTATGATAGAGGAGGATTTTCCCCAGCCACCCCCGTCTCTTATCTCTCTTTATTAGGAGCTGATCTAGCAGAATATTTTGGGATTGAAAATAAAGACTCCGATCTTTACCTGGACACCAACAGCCTTGAAAGGAAACAGTAGGAAACATCTTTAGGAAAAGCATGGTAGCAATATTTTCAATTCTGTATGAGGATACATTTCAAAATTGCTTCCATGCACGTATATCACCGGCACATGCTAATTTACTACTGTATTTTATGACCTGTGTGCAGATGATATGCATAGGCTATAAAATACAAGACCATATGTGCACACATGTTTGTGAATATAAAAACCGCGTGTTCGGACTTCTCCAGCTAAGTAGCCGGATAGATCTGAAAAGCACTACTTATTCGCTAATAACGGATAGCTGGAGAAATAGAGCTTTTAGACTTATCTGGCTATCTGATGTACTCAACTAAGTAGTGCTTTCAGACATCCAGCCAAGTAGTGCCAGCTGCTACTTAGCCGGATAAGTCAGAATATAGCCAGATAAGTGCTGCCACTTAAGTTCAAATTTGCCCAAGCAGTGGCAAGGGCTCAACTTAGCCGGCTAAGTCAGAATTTAGATGGATAAGTGCACGCAAATGATATACCTGTGTATTTGTTCTTCAAATTAAAGGGATACACGAGAAGATTTTACTCGCGTTATTTAGATGCATTCACTCCCTGTACGTTGGCTTTTACACAAAGTCAGGGAATTTTCTAACATGCATGCAACAAATCAGCGGCAGGAGGAGAAGGAAATCAGACCTTGCGTCACTGGAGGAGCCTAATTTGCATGTGTGTGCGTGTTGTGAGAGAACATATGCATGGATGTATGAGAGAAAGCATTTGCGTGTGGATGAGGGAGCATATGTTGTGTGTGTGTGTGTGAGAAGAGCGTGTGAACAATTGTGTGTGAGAGGGGGGGTGTGAGAGCATCTGTGTGCATGTGAAAGAACATCTCTGTGTCAGCATGTGTGCACATCTGTGGGAAGAGCATGTGTGAGCATCTGTATGAGAAGGAGCATGTATGTGAGCATCTTTGTGTATGTGAAAGAGCATGTGTGGGAGCATCTGGGTGCATGTGTATGTGAAAGCACATGTGAAAGGTGTGTGTGTGTGTGTATGTGAGAGAGAGCATATCTGAGACCATCTGTGTGCATGTGAAACAGCATCTGCTTATTTATTTATTTTATTTATTTATCGAGTTTTATATACCGTCGTTCGGTTTCGCCATCACAGTGGTTTACAAAGTTTCGATGTTTAACAGAGTATTTAAAAATTCATACGATTGTTAACATATTTATCTTATTCGTTATAAACATATCTTGGTTGTAAATTGTACAGGTTAAATTACGTGTTTTTGGTCTGCATGTTTATATGGGTCGATAGGGAGGGAAGATGTATCAAAGAGTCATAGGGTGTTTTGGTAGGCTTTGGTAAACATCCAAGTTTTTAGTTCTTTTTTGAAGGTTTTTAGATTTTCTTCTGTTCTCAGTTTGGTTGGGAGGGAATTCCATAACTCGGGCTTCCTAGGGATATGGCTCTCTTCTGAGTTGATATAAGTTTGTGATGAGCAGGTGGAATTTTTAATAGACCTTTGTTGGCTGAACAGAAATTTCAGTTTGGTGAGTGGAGTTTTATGGATGCACTTAGCCAGTTTGTTTGTTTTTCATATATTATTTTGTGTATTAATGATAGTATATTGTATTTGATCCTGAATTTTATTGGGAGCCAGTGTAGTGAAATGAGTGTTGGAGTGATGTGATCGTATTTTTTTCTTTCCTGTGAGTATTCTGGCGGCTGTGTTTTGAAGGATTTGTAGCGGTCGGATGGTGGTGAGAGGTAAGTTGAAGAGCAGGGAGTTGCAGTAATCCAGGATGGAGAAAATGAGTAGTTGGAGGACTGTTCTGAAGTTGTTGGGGGAAAGGAAAGGTTTTAGGTGTCGTAGGATTAGGAGTTTGTGATATCCGTCTTTGATTTTTGCGGAGATGTGGTTCTTGAAGGATAGTTCCTTATCTATTATTACTCCTTTTGTGGGCATGGGTGACAGGGGAGATTGCCGACTTTTGATTCGTTATGTTGAGTGGTGGTATGTGCATAGGGTTTTTCTTTCTATCCAGCATGATCATTTCTGTCTTATCAATGTTTAGGATAAGTCTCATGTTGGTTAGTAGTTGCTTTATTTTGGTGAGGTAGTTGGCTGTTTTTTTGTAGGTGTCTTCCAGAGAGTTGTGTATTGGGATAAGTATTTGGATGTCATCAGCATAAATGAAGTGAGTCAGTTTAAGGTTTGCAAGGAAGTGGCATATTGGGAGAAGATAAATGTTGAAGAGTGTCGCCGATAGTGCGGAGCCTTGGGGAACTCCAGTGTTAAGGTGTATTTTCTTTGAGAGGGTGTTGTTGATTGACATCTTCTAGGTCCTTTTTGATAGGATGAGAACCATTGTAGGTTTTTTCTTTTACACCAACTTCGGAAAGACGTTCAATCAAAATTGAGTGGTTTACCCTGTCAAAGGCTGCTGATAGGTCTAGTAGGCCATTGTCTAATCCTTTGAGCACGGTGTCGTTTAATGATAGGAGTAGTGATTCAGTGTTTAGTTGTTTCCTGAAGCGGAATTATGTGGGAAGTAGGATGTTGTTCCATTCCAGGTGGTCACTGAGTTGGGAGTGTATGATTTTTTCAATAATTTTGCCAATGAATGGTAGATTTGATATGGGTCGGTAGTTTAGTGGGTTTTCTGGATCAAGGTTGTTTTTTTCAGTATGGGTTTGATAATTGCTGATTTTAGGCAGTCTGGGTAGTTTCCTTCTGTGAGGGATAGGTTCACGATGTAGGTTAATGTTTTAGTTATTGATGGCTCGATAGCTTTGATCGTCTGTATGGGTATGCTATCGATAGGGGGCTTAGCTGGATTCATTTTTTGGATGATATTTTGGATTTCTAGTGATGATGCTGAATCAAAGTTGGGCCAGTTTGATGTTTGGTTGATTTGTATTTTCAGGTCTTGCGTGTTGTTGTTGAGGTTGTTGCTTATGAGGTTTTTGATTTTTTCATTAAAGAAGTCTGCAAAGTCATTGCTTGAGAATTTGGAGGTTGGAGAAGTCTGGTCATTGGAGGATTTGGTTAAGGAATGTACGATATTGAAGAACATTTTTGGGTTGTGTTGGAATTTGTTTATTGTTTTCGAGTAGAAGTCTTTTTTTGCATTGTGGATAAGTTTTTTTAGTATGCTAAGTGTGATCGATAGGTGTTCAGTAGGGTAGTTGTTTTGTTGTTCCTCCAGTTTTTTTCTTTTTTTCGGAGTTCGCGTTTGGCTGATCTGTTCGTTGTACCATTGGTTCTGGTGTTTTGGGTTTTTTTTATTGTTTTCTTTATCGTGGGGTTTATCTTGTCTGCTATTGTTTTTGTGATGTTGAGCCAGGATGAGGTGGCGTTTTCTGCGTTAGATAGATCTATGTTTGTTAGTTCTGACTGTAGATTATCTTGAAGTGTCTCTATGTTGAAGGGTGGCTGGTGGGAGAAGGATCTAGGTGGGTTTTTTTCTGTTGTAAGTTTACGGTTGGAAGATAGGTTGGCGTAGATTAGGGAGTGGTCTGACCAAGGGATGTTAGTGATATTTGTGTGGTAATTAGCCCATATGTCAGTATTGATGAAGACGAGGTCCAGTGTGTGACCTGCTTTGTGCGTTGGGTCTTTGATGATTTGACTTAGTCCTAGGGTTGATAGAGCATCTGTGTGTCTGTATGAGAGCATGTGTGAGCATCTGTGAGAAGTAGCGTGTGTGAGCATCAGTGTGAGAAGGAGCTTATATATGAGCATCTGTGTGTGTGTGAACGAGCATGTGTGAGAGCATCTGTGGGCGTGAGTGTGTGACAGCATCTGTGTGCATGTGTATGACTATGTTTGTGTGTATGAGGAGAAAGTTTACCCTCCCTGCCCCCTCTCCCCATAATAATCCATGGAAATCTCAGGGTGACTGGAAATCAAAAGTTCTCAGGTATGGAGAGCGGGGATATTTTTATCCTTATTAGTTTTAATTCTTGGTTGTTATTTGATGTCTGCTATTTTGAAATATTATTGATGTTTGGGAAATTGTATGATTTTTATGAGTTTTTAATTATTGGCTGTTATTCTCTTCATCCGTTGTTTTGACATAATCTTTTTATTGGTATGTTTTTACTATTATGATTGATGTTTTATATTCTTTGATTTTATTTTTTGGAGGACTGGTGTTTCTATTTTTCTATTCTTCCTCTGCATGCAGTCTGGTTTGTTTAGGTTTCCAGTTCATTTCTTTATTCTGTCTGTGTTCTGCATGTGTGAGTGAGGTGAGGTATTCTGCTAGCATGTAGTTTCTGTGTAGGGATTTATAGCAGACTGGCTTGTTCTGTTTTCCTAATAGGAGGTGCAGTGGTGTTTAGGGCCTGGTGTAATATTTGCAGTGTTGCCTTTTCATAGTTAGGGTTTTATGGTTTAAGAGCTCGCAGTTAGTGCTCTTAGAATGAGAGGTTTACAAATATTCAGGCCGATTCAGTAGAACATGCAGGAGAGCCGGAGCTCCGAGTTGAGAGTCCGCTCTCCCGACGCGTGCCCAGGCACTTCTCCTGGGTACGCGATTCTCTATTTTAAATTAGGTGTCGTGCTATTAAGGAGGTGCTAGGGACAATAGCGCGTCCCTCGCGCCTCCTTATTAGCAAAAGCGGTGGCTGTCAGTGGGTCTGACAACTGATGCTTAATTTTACCGGTTTTCGAACCCGCCAACCAGTTCCTAGATTTTAAGTCAGAGGCACCAAAGATAAAAAAAATTAAAAAAAAATAAAAATCTGGGTTTGAAAACCGGTAAAATTAAGCATCGGTTGTCAGACCTGCTGACAGCTGCCGCTTTCGCTAATAAGGAGGCGCTAGGGAGCAGGGAGGGTAAACTTTCTCCTCTCATATTGCTATGATATTAAGTCGGAGGGTGTATAGAAAAGCAGGTTTTTTTTTCTACTTTTCTGTACACTTTCCCGGTGCTTTCTAAGGTTAACACCTTCCCTTGGGTTTGGCCGCACATTTTACTTTCAGTATCCCACGGGGTTAACTAATAGGCTCATCAACATGCATTTGCATGTGATGAGCGCTATTAGGTTTTTTTTTTTTGGGGGGGGGCGGGGGGTTGGTCGTGTGTTCTCCACGCGCTATTACCCTTTACAGTATAAGGGGTAATAATAGCGCGTCTAAAACGTGCGGCCAAATGGGAGCTAAATGGTGCGCTCGACTGAGCGCACCGTTCTGTATCAGCCTGATTGTAATTATAATGCAGTTTACTCTGAGCTTTCTGCAGACCGAGCCCACACCCAACATGCATTACTATAGGCCTAATACCATATGCATCCCAAATGTGTTTTTTGCAGGGTTGTGATATTTTTACCTCAGAAGACCGTGTGTGATGAGGGCAGGAGGAAGCAGGCACAGGTTCACCCAGGGTGGGTAATGCCCTCGCACCTACCTGGAGAGCGCGAGTCAAACACAGACCTGCACCCTTCACCCATTTCCTACTTCCCCAGGGGAAAATGTTAGGAAAAAGGTAGGAGGCAGGTCTTAGGGATCCTGGGAGTGTGGCAGGGTTGCCAGCATCCTAGGTACATCATCACTGACACGATCTGCCAGTCCTCTGGGAAATCTGACCCCTGCTTTCCCCCTTCCTCATCGTTTGAAATCAGCGAAAGGGTCAGGCCACAGATAGCCCCAGGTGTTCTTTCCAGTGGACAGAAAGAAGGACAGGCATATACTTCCTTCTAGATCTTTCAACCAAAATGTCTTTTGCCCAAAAAGCGATTTAGTAATGCCAGAAGACACTGCAGCGGGTCACCACCATCCCTCTGCTTCCTGACAGGCCGATACAGTACATTAGACGCGCGTTTTCCCTTACCCCTTATTCAGTAAGGGGCAGAAAACGCGCGTCCAACCCCCCAAACCTAATAGCGCCCTCAACATGCAAATGCATGTTGATGGCCCTATTAGGTATGCCCGCGAGATACAGTTAGTAAAATGTGCAGCCAAGCCGCACATTTTACTTTAAGAAATTAGCGCCTACCCAAAGGTAGGCGCTAATTTCTTCCGGCACCGGGAAAGTGCACAGAAAAGCAGTAAAAACTGCTTTTCTGAGCACCCTCCGACTTAATATCATGGCGATATTAAGTCGGAGGTCCCGAAGGGTAAAAAAAGTTTAAAAAAAAAAAAAATTGGAAGTCGGCCCGCGGCTATCGGGCCGAAAACTGGACACTCAATTTGGTGGCGTCCGGTTTCCGAGCCCGTGGCTGTCAGCGGGCTCGAGAACCGACGCTGGCAAAATTGTGTGTCGGCTGTCACACTTGCTGACAGCTGCCGCTCCTGTCAAAAAAGGAGGCGCTAGGGACGCGCTAGTGTCCCTAGCGCCTCCTTTTGCCCATTTCTACCGCGGGGCCTCATTTAAATACAGAATTGCGTGCGCAGGTGAGTGGCCTGTGCGCGCGCCGGGAGAGCGGGCGCTTGCCCGCTCTCCCGTGGACTTTACTGAATCGGCCTGTGAGAGAGGCACAGTGAGGCAGGTCTTCCTTATCCAGAGTCCCCCCCCCAAGAAGTGGCTTCCCTGAGACCCCTCCCTGAGCAAATACCCCGGGGTTTCTCAGACCTCTTACTAAGAAAAATCTTCAAATCCTCAAAATAACCCAGGACAAACCGCCCTGCACCTAATGAGTGGAGTCCCCGATCTGGCCTAGGTAGTCCCCGATTTGGCTTCAGGTAGGCCAAAAAAAATCCAAATCGGGGGAAGAGCCTCAAAACTCAACTGCACTGCCCACAGTGCTCTCAGAAGAGAGCTGCCCGCAAAGCCTCGGAAAACGGATGGCCATTCCAGCAGCCTCCGAAGGAGAGACTGTCCACAATGCTGCCTCCTCTTACTGTTCTAACCTGCACCAGGAGTTTCCAGGACTTACTGGTAAGGTGCCCAGATGAGCCATTACACTTTCTACCTGGCCGAAATGCTTACCTAAACCCTAAGGGGCGGATTTTCATACTCCGCGAATAGGCCTACTTTTGTTTGCGCTCCAGGCGCAAACAAAAGTACGCTGGATTTTAGTAGATACGCGCGGAGCCGCGCGTATCTGCTAAAAACCTGGATCGGCGCGCGCAAGGCTATCGATTTTGTATAGCCGGCGCGCGCCGAGCCGCACAGCCTACCTCCGTTCCCTCCGAGGCCGCTCCGAAATCGGAGCGGCCTCGGAGGGAACTTCCTTTTGCCCTCCCCTCACCTTCCCCTCCCTTCCCCTACCTAATCCACCCGCCCGGCCCTGTCTAAGCCCCCACCTTACCTTTGTCGGGGGATTTACGCCTCCCAGAGGGAGGCGTAAATCCCCGCGCACCAGCGGGCCTCCTGCGCGCCGGGACGCGACCTGGGGGCGGGTACAGAGGGCGCGGCCATGCCCCCGGACCGCCCAGGCTGTAGCCACGCCCCCGTACCCGCCCCCAAAACGCTGCCGACACACCCCCGAAACGCCGTGACGACCGGGCCCGCCCCCGACACGCCCCCCTCAGAGAACCCCGGGACTTACGCAAGTCCCAAGGCTCTGCGCGCGCCGGTAGGCCTATGTAAAATAGGCGCACCGGCGAGCAGGGCCCTGCTCGCGTAAATCCGGGCGGATTTACGCGAGCAGGGCTCTTAAAATCCGCCCCTAACTGTACACCTGAAGCCATTCTCTACTAGAAACTCCATCTAATTCTGGTTTTCAAATTCCGCTACCTAGTTTCAAAAACAAAGATTTTTCTTCTTTTAACTTGCCAAGTTTGCTTCTGCTCCTTTGGACTTCCACTTCGACTGCAAACAGCCTCTGCTAGGCTACACAGTATCCTAGGCCTTCAATTTGCAACCACCTTGGCTTCTTTCCCACCTCGAACCCTTTTACCTTGTAGCTCGGCTGTCGCAGTGGCAATACTTAGCCAGGGCCATAGGCCGCAGCTGTCTCTCCAGGACCCGGTGCGTGCACACGTATCCTGTGTGAGGGGTCAGTAGGTGTCGCAGATTTGCAGTAACTCAAACTCCCTTCCTGGCCAGGGCTGTGCAGGCTGCTTGCACAGCCTGCCAGGGGGCGAATCCAGGCTCCAAAATAGAATACAGATCTCTTGCATAGCAGTGCATAGCAATACCGTTGAAACTTTTGGCTGGGCTCTGTATGCATCGTTTGAAACTTCTGCTTTCTGCTTGCGTGTTCTGTTTGGAGTATTTATTAGGGGTGTGCAGCTCCCCAAAATTATTTTTTCATTTGTTTTTTTTTTGTTATTTTTTTATATTTATGTCTTTCGTATTTTTTGTTCTGTATTAGTAATTCCCATTCGGCGCACACTATTTTGACTTAAGCTGTTTAGCGCACACTAATCAAAACGAAACAGAAAAACGGCAGCGTACCCTCGGTATTTATAATCGTTGATGAAAATGCCAAGAAGGTAAAAAAAATTGGGGGGAAAACTCCCTGGGTAGTTGTGAATGAAGGCTCACGGTGCCAGATCTCAGCTCTGGTTCCAATTAAGCTGGAGGAGGAGGAGGAAACTGCTAGGTCAAAACAAAAGAATAAAAAAAGAAGCAAGTTCAGAAACGAGTGTTTTCATTGAGGCTTAGAATACTTCTGTTTCTTCCAAACACGCTCGCCAGCCAATCCAAGTATCCAGCAACTGAGTACTCTGACATCATTTCTACCCAGCCCTCAGCACGTCCACAAAATCCAACTAATGCCCTACCAGTCCTAGGAACCAGTCAGGGTTAAAGGTGGGCCGTGTCCTTCAGCCTTCCTACTTAGGGAAGATCTGTCTCTAGTGCCTCACAACCCTTCCCAAACCAGGAGCGCACCGCGCACACCCGGTCCTAGAGTACAATATGCTGTGATTTACTCAAGAGGATCCATAGCAATTCCAGCAACCAACAGCACAAAACGTTCCCTCGCTCAAGATGCCGCACTCCTCCCCCCGCCAGGCGAACCATAAACCCATGGCACAGAATCACAAGACGGTTGCAAGCGCATAGGGCCAGATGTTGTAACCTACACGCGGGCATAGATTTGTGCGCACAACCCGGCGCGTACAAACCTACGCCCGATTTTATAACATGCGCGCGCATGTTATAAAATCCGGGGTCGGCGCGCGCAAGGGGGTGCACACTTGTGCACCTTGCGCACGCCGAGCCCTAGGGGAGCCCCGATGGCTTTCCCCGTTCCCTCCGAGGCCGCTCCGGAGGAAAATTTCCTTTCGCCCCCCTGTACCTTCCCCTCCCTTCCCCTATCTAACCCGCCCCCCAGCCCTACCTAAATCCCCCCACCTTTATTATTTAAGTTGCGCCTGCCGGCCGAGTGCCTCTGGCCACGCCCCCAGACCGCCCCTGCCCCGCCCCTTTTTTCAAGCCCCGGGACATACACGCGTCCCGGGGCTTGCGTGCGTCGCCGAGCCTATTTTGCATAGGCATGCAGGAGTGGGTTTTCGGGGTTAAGCGCGTAATATACACATGTAACCCTTTGAAAATCCACCCCATATTGCCTCAGTTCTAACAAGCGTCCCTCATCACTGAAGGAAGTGAACCCTACTTCAATATTCGAGAGATTATATCTATCCCCCACCCCACAACAACCAGAAAATCTGACCCCACACCAACGCACCCATCCATTCCTGTCGCAGCTTGATTAAAAATTAAGAATAACGACCCCCACGATTCGCCACCGCCATGTTGAGCTTAACAGCCGCACACGCAAATTCTTTTTGCCATAGGGAGAACACGGGAGAGCCCAAGCAGTTTCATATATATATATATATAAAAGAAAGTAAAAATGTTATGCATGCAGTTCTTTTCACTAAAAAACCCAAATAATTTTCAGACTGCACCAGCAACTGGCTCACTGAAGACCTTTCCAACAGGAAACAGCAGCCAGTAAATGTCCTCCCAGCTTTAGTACGCGAGAAGGAAAACTTTCGTTTTGCCCTTCTGCTCCCCGTCTCTTGGATCCACGCTGGGAATTCTCTGTCCTGTAGATTCAGGGCTCGCTGCACGTCGTCTCCCCCTTGGCCTTGAATTTTCCCCAGTTTCCAAGTTGGGGGCTAAGGGTTTACCGTTGCTTCTGACTGGGTTTTCAGGAACGAATCCTGCGGGGCTTCCCTATCATTTCTCTTTTCTCATGGGTCCAAGTTCCTCCGGAACGTCTCTACTCCTTTAGCACTGTAAACAGTGAGGTCGTGCCCTTTACAAATACCTTTAAGTGTGCTGGGTTTTGCAGTTGAAATCCCAGTTCAGGATCAGCCAGCCTTCCTTTCACCAACATGAATGTTGCATTTCCTCTGTGTTTCCCTGCAACAGTCCAGGAAAGTGATCTGTTGCCTGTCAAATCTCAAATCTTTCTGCTCCCTTGATTTGTGCATTATACATTCTATGCATCTGTGCAATTTCATCGTAAATAATCTCGTACAAATCTCCCATGGGCTGATGAAGGCCAGAGATCTATGCCTTCCGTCTAGCTTGAGAACATCATCACCACCTCCAGGATTTTCCTTCAGCAGGACTTGTATAAAGGGTACAGGATGTGTCCTCTCTGCTCCCTCCAGAATGCCAAGAATCTGCAGGTTTCCCCTGTAAAAAGACCAATTTGTTTTCATATCTACAATTCTTTCTGATAGCTGAACAGCTTGCTGCTTGGCCCTAGCTCTTTCTTTGCTGTCTTCCAAGCCTCAAACGCTGTGCTCTGCTTCTCTGAGCCTTGATTTCTACTGCTCAGATCTTCTGTTCACATCTGTAATGGGGACGTTAATGTCTTGGAATTCTGTCAGCATCTGATTTTGGAGGACCATTAGCTCATTCAGGAAAGATAACTTTGATTTCCAGTGTTTCTCTATCCTGAGACATCAAGGAATCCCAGCGTGAGCTTCTGACTTCTGGGATCTCCGGATAAGAACAGGAATTCTCTGCATGGAAGTCATTCTCAAGGACGTTGGATGACTTGCATGAAATGGAGCGAGGGAAGGAAGGATGGGTGCCGGCAGATCTTCTGACAGTTCAAAGAAAAGTGTCCGGCTCCATGCAAACTCAGCAGTACTCCCTTTCCGAACAACATTTTTTGAGTATTTTTGCTTTTTTTTCCAGTGTTATAACTAATTATGCTCTCATATTAAATATCTAGTAAGATGTTTTGTTCTTATATGAGCTTGTAGCCTTTCATTTAACCAGGGCCCAGATGCTTAAACTCTTAGCAGGTGGATTTCAAAGGAGTTACTCACGTAAACTCCTTTGAAAATTCTTTTGCAGCAGTTTTCAAACGCCTTTTACTCCCGTTAAGTGCACGTGACACAGGTAAAAGAATTCAATGGCATCTACTGAAGCAATTTCCAGAAGCCCACAGACAGGGGTAAAGAGCATTTAAACGTGTAAAACCCAGTTTGAAGTGTGTAAATGTTTTGGACAATCAGGTCGTAAGCGTTTTAACCAGAAACTGCCATTTGCTGCGCGCACTGTCGCGCTGTGAGTCCACTTCAGCATTGCCCACGGTTATGGTGGTGTCAGTGTCCCACAAAATATTTAAGTGATTTTCCTGTGCTACAGACTGAATGGAGCTAACTATTAGCTTTTCTCGATGCGAGTCTCTGGGAAAACGGAAGTGCTGTTTGACTTGAAACCGAGAGGAGGGAAGAAACATTTAGTGGCTCTCTTTGGGCCCTGATCAGTAAGCAAAGAAAATGGGCCCTAAAAAGCTGTGCGCAGGGGAAGAAACTGGGAAGAGGCAGAACAAAAGGGTAGAGGGAGATCTGATGGTTATATGGTAGCAGCTCTTAGCCAGCCCATAGAGTCATCTTCCGTCAGGGACATAGGGTCAGGTACACCATCAAATTGAAAAACAAGATATATGCCCTGCACCACCCAAACTAAGGGGGTCATTTATCAAAGTGCTATATGGCGATTTTGCATGCAAAAAATGCCTTAACGCATGCGAAAGCACCATAACATTTGGTGTGATGCAAATGAGAAAGAGGGGAGGATATTGGCCAAGCTCACAGTTTTGCAAAGCTGTATTGCATGGCTTTAACTACACCTTTTCCCATTTGTGTAAAGCCATGTGATAGGGCTTTATCACAGATGCATTGTTTTTTGCTGTGCTATTGGGGCTCTCTTGGGAGAGGGAGAGGGGGAGAGAGAGTGAGAGTGAAAGAGCACCTAGCCATGATGCTCTCATGCTAGATAGGTATTTATATCTCTATGGGAGGCCCACTTAGTCACTCGAGGTGACTAGTGTAGGGTTAGTGTAGGTGTTAGTGTAGGGTTAGGGGCCACTTTGACATTCAAAGTGAGACATATGAACAGAACAGTGCTCTCTTGTGAATATTTGATGACCTTCAGAGTGAGGAAAGTCCCCCAAAGATGAGATTTGTTCAATATTCTCTCAACCTAGCTTGATGTTACCCAGGTAGAGAGCTCATCAAGCTAGGTTGAGAGAACATTACACAAATCTCATCTTTGGGGGAGTTTCCTCACTCTGAAGGTCATCAAATCTTCACAAGAGAGCACTTTTCTGTTCGTACGTCTCACTTTGAATGTCAAAGTGGCCCCTAACCACTACACTAATACCTAAACCTCACCTCAAGTTACTAAGTGGGCCTCCCATATAGATATAAATACCCATCTAGCGTGAGGGTATTATGGTTAGTCCATAATTCAGGCTTAAGTGTGTCATGTCCTAACAGCCACATAAACTCAAAGAACCACCAGCATCTGTAATAGATACTGCCTTATTGTATTGTTGTATGATTTTTGTTTAAGTCCTTTAGGTGATTTGACTGGTGTAGGTCTATGCCTCTGACAGTACCCATCCTGAAAAGCTCTGCCCTGTTCCAATAGCCCAGCGCTTACGAGTGCAAGGTAGAGATAACCCTGCAAAGGGAGAGCATGGAGACAGTTATAGCTGCTAATGCAAGAACTGATTTCCTTCTGCAAGTTGTCATTGTATAGGGATGTGTTTAAGAAACTGTAGTGTTCCTTTTTTTCAATTTCTCCTTTATGCTTAATGCCCCCATAACTTTTCTTTTGCTGTTAATCCCTAACTGCAGCTCGGCTGTCCTCCTCCTGAAGGGTGGGCTGGTTTTCAAAGTCAGTGCTCCATCTTACAACCATCCAAAAATGGCTTCACCATAACAAATTAGCCCTCGATACCTCAAAAGCAGATATCATTATTCTATCACATTTCCCTGTCAAAAACACACCCACTAGTTTGAGTCCCATACTATTACCGTTTCCCAAACTGTCCGTAACTTAGGAGTCATCATCGACCCCTCTCTTTCTTTATGTGACCACATTGGAATTGTCACCCAATCGTCATTTCACAAACTAAGTCGACTCTGTCACCTTAAACCTCTTCTTGAACACTGACTTTCGCTCTGTCCTTCAAACAATTTTCTTTGCCGGCATAGATTTCTGTAATTCTTTTTTAACAGGCCTCCCAATGTATGCTACTCGTCCTTTACAGATTGTACAGAACTCTGCAGCGAGACTCCCATTCATGATCATATTACCCCTATTTCTGAATCATTATATTGGCTCCCAGTATCGGACTTCACACAATATAAACTTGCTATAATCAGACATTCAACCATTCCTAATATCCATTCCCCCCCCTGGGTCTTCTCTGTACTGAAAATCCACACTCTGTCCTGGTCTCTTAGGTTGGCAAGCCAAATGTTGCTCGATGATCCTTCCCCAAAATTAACCCGCCTGGATGAATCTAGAGAACGTGCCTTTAGCAGATCCTCTCCTATGGAATAGTCTAAGTCTACCAAAAGAAGTAAGAAGCCTTCGTGAAAGAATCTTTTTTAAAAAAAAGCATTGAAGACCCACCTTTTTAAAAAAGCGTCCTGAAACTTGACCAACAATTTATAGTCCCCTGTCATCCTTATCCTCTAATGACATTCTCGCAGTCCCCCTGCATTCCTCCATGGATCCTCCTTGTGGCAGAGGTGTTAGTGATGCCTTTATTTGTTTTGATTATTTTTTTTTTCAGTGTGTCTAAATCTGTTATTTTAACTTTTTGATTGTATTGTTATTTATTACGTGTTTTATTGTATCCCGCCTTGAACTTAGGAAGGGTTGGTAACAAATGCTTTTAAATAAATAAATAAACTAAAAGGATAACTTTCAAAAGAATGTGTGCGGCAGCGTATATGCACTTATATGGCCGCAAACAGATCTACGCATGTATTTTATAACCCAGGCATATGATATATGTGTACCTCTACCTCTCAGTATAAACGTGTATGTAGGCTTACAAGTGAACAGCCACAAAAAGGATGTGGAAACTGCGGGCAAAACGCACTATAATATTAATCAATATGCCAGGTGTGTTGCAAGAACTTTTTCAAATGGTCCATGACAAATGAAACTCAAACCAAATGTTGTGGTAAATTGTAATTACAAGACTTCTTTTATTCTCTTGTTTTGGTTTGAGTTTCATTTGTTATGAAAAAGGTCTTGCAACTCACCTGGTATATTAGCTTACAAGTGAATACATGCGATGCACTGAAACCACATATATCAATGCATTGAATGCATGCACTTTTCCTGGCTATTTTAAAACTATATGCGTGTATATTTTATGTGCAAAAGTAAAATAGGACTTACCCTCATAAGTCCCGGTTTATGCAGTAAGTCAGACAATTTTAAAACATGTGCGTGTAAATTAAATTAACCAGATTACCACTTAGTCCACCAGTTCTAGACTGCCCCTTTTTTATGTGCCTATATATGTGCACAAAAGTGAAAATGCTTGCATATTTTTAACTTTTATAAAATGCAGTATACGTGAGTAAAGGCTCCTAACATGCATAACATTTTGAAAATTCCCCCTAAGGTTTGGAGAAGGTGCCAGATTTCTATAGACTAGGACTGGGAGAAAGTGTGAAACAGCTACAGGCTAGAGCTGGGAGACAGGATGAGAGAGCTGCAGATAAGATCTGGAAGAGGGAAACTAGGGCTGGGGAAGTCAAACAGCTACAGATGAGATTAGGACTTGCCAGCTAGGAGGCGGTCCAATAATGCAGTTGACAGTTAAAGGTAAAAAATATCAATTAATTTAGATTGCGTCCTTGGAAAGTTTTTGCTGTGTTATTTGTCGGTTTAAATAGTTTTTGTTTTAGGTGTAATAACTGAAACTGGATGTGTGGCAGTGCCTTCCTTATTTTTATCCTCTGCCCTGCAGTAATTAACCAAAGCCTTTTTTATGGTTTTTAGGCCTGGATGGGGTGTGTGTTTTTTTTAGTGTATATTTTCTTTTCCTAATAACCCTGTACTGCCCATCCCACGCATCTCCCTGAAAGTCACAATCCCAAGCTGGAGAAGGGAGGACTTAGAGGGGTATGATAGAGGGTTATAAAATTATGTGTGACATGGAACAGATTAATAAGGAACAGCTATTTATACTATTAAAGAGGACTAGGCAACGCTCCCTAAAACTAACAGAAGCACATTGAAAACAAATTTAAGAAAATATTTTTTCAGTCACTGCACTATTAAGCTATGGAACTAGTAATATAAAAGAGTTTAAAACAGATTTGGATAGGACCATAAATTATTTCGCCAGACAGACTTTGGTTCTTCCACTTCTTGGGGAGAGCAGCATAAAACAGATTTTCATATTGGGATCTGTCGGGTACCGACAGGCAACCTGGATTGGCCACTGGATGCTAGGCTTGATGGACCAATGGTCTCACCCAACAGGGCATGTATTATGATCGAACGTAACTTTGGATGTCTCTAGCAAGGCTGCCCAGAACCCCCAACCTCTCCAGCACCGAAGCCTTTCCCCCTGACAGGTGGAGCAGAGCCTATCTCCTTTTGGGGTTCCTGTTACTGTCAAAATGGTTCCAGCTCATTACTGTTTTACACTGGGACCCACAAGCAGTCAAGGTATGAGGCTGTGCTGGGCCAGTGGGAGTTTGACAGTCTTATTCAAAAACAACACGTGCTAAGCACCTTTCCTGTCTGCAGAGAGGGACAGGGGGATCAGTGAGGTCCTGGGGGGTCCAGGATGGGGGGGTCCAGGATGGGATAAGTGAGGTCCTGGGGATTCTGGGCAGCTTTGCTATCGTGTTGGGCACGGGGTTGTGATCCGACTTGTTTTGTGAGGGGAGAGAGAGAGAGATCAGTGTTAAGGGGGCTTTGTTGTGTTCTCAGAGTAGTGGGGTCTTTGATGAATTTAGTATCGCGCTTGCCTTGTGATGCAGGATTGGTGCACGAGCCTTTTTGCACAATTCCCCCTTCCCACACACACACTTTGTCCTTAAGTTTTCTCCCAGCTGTGGGCTCTTGAGAAAGTTACCACACTTTTCTGCTTAGAAGGAAATGAGCTCGGAAGCTCATTTTCGTGCCGCATTCAAATAATTAGCGTGCACTTCATTTGTGTTTGGGCCACATGACGGCAATAAATTTTCGGGTGTACCCCCAACTTAAGCAGTCATCCTACACCCAGGCATCTACTGGAGGTTTGCACCAGTCCTTTTTTTTTTGAACAAGT
Organism: Rhinatrema bivittatum; assembly: GCF_901001135.1. NCBI lineage: Eukaryota > Metazoa > Chordata > Amphibia > Gymnophiona > Rhinatrematidae > Rhinatrema > Rhinatrema bivittatum. The sequence goes on from NC_042617.1 coordinate 577,174,313, forward strand.
GCCCTGCACAGCCTCTCATGTTTCTCCGGGACGGCCATTAAAAGATTGGGGAAGGGCAGAAATAAGTTCACACTTAAATCATGTTAGAGCGCTGCATGTAGTTTTGTAGTACGCGTGTGCAAAATGCAAAGTCTGCGGTTTTATAATCATAGCAGCAGGTAAACCTGGAGAAACGTTTGAGAAACTCGATGGCAAAGAGAATGAGGATGCTGGGGGGTTAGTGAGATCTGCAGGAGATGGATTTGAGGGGCCGCACAGGAGAGTATTATGTGTGTGGCAGCTTTGGAAAGGAAATGTAAAGATGTTCTGATGCCGATGGTTTTATGCAGCTCTTCCGCTAATCCCCAGAGCACGGGTTCTTGTGGTGGTGGTGGGGGGGGGGGGGGGGGTGAATGCTGGACCTGCCGCAGTGCTGCGCACCCCAGCGAAGGAAGCGTTTAATGGCAGCACTGCAGAGGTCGGAAACGAACCAGTAGTGGGATGCAATTTAGTCTCCTCGTTGGCTGAAACATTGACCATCGTTTGCTTGTGAAGGTCGTAAGGAACAAGAGAGACTGTGGCAGTGTTCACTGTCGTCCACCTCGAGGCAAAGCTGGGGGGACGGGGGACATTTTTACAAAAGACTCCGCATGGAGTTTCAAGGGCAGAGTATGCTGTGTACACTTTCTGTCTCAGGTTTTGCCGCAGGTAGAAAAATTCCTGCAGACTTTTGCACCTCCTTTTCTTTTTTTTCCCCTGCCGGTGATTATTCCAGGGGAAAAATGCGCAGAGTTTGGAAAATGCCTGCTCTGCACGTACTTTTCCCACGTCTGGAGCTCCTCCGACATGCACTGGGATGTGCGCGCTTTTCTGCGCTCTGGGGAAGGACAGTTGTCAGGCGGCCGATTCAAGTTTCAGACCAATTTTCAGTTTGGTCTCATTGGGCCAAACTATTAGAAAACTCAGGGGTAGATTTTTAAAACATTACGCGGGTGCTACCCGGCCCGCGCAGCAAGGGGAGTAGAGATGTGGAAATACACGCGGCGACGCATCGAGGCCTTCCCCGGGTCCCTCCCCGTCCTCTCCAGTTAAGGAGCGGACCTTCCCCTATCTCTATCCTAAATCCCCCACAAATTCATTGTCCTACCTTTTTTGTTCCTGCTTCTCGCTTTGCCGGGTGCCTCTAGCCCCGCCCTCCGGACTGCCCCTTTTGCTTACCCCGGGACTTACACGCGTCCTGGGATTTACACCCGTAAACTTTGAAAATCCGGCCCTTGGTGTACAAATAATGCAGTGAGGTTTTGGTTGATAATGCAGTATTGCATTGACTTCAGTGTGGCTTGTGGAAAAATCACAGCACCATGACATTCTTGGTTTCAGTACTGGGTTTCCTTCTTTGCCGCTTAGATAATAATGAGATAGTAATTGCTAGTCCACTTTAGTCTTCTCTGCTGCCTGTGACACCAGAAATCATAAGGTGCTTATTTTGCATTTAAAACAACTGGGTATTGCAGGTCTTGTCTATGAGGGGTTTAGGTCATATTTAAGTGGGAAGAAAAAACAGATTAGCTTTCGAGGAAATTGTTCAGACTGGTATATGTTGAAGCATGGGATACCACACGGCTCCATGTTATCGGCAGCCCTTTTTAATGTTTATTTGGTCCTCCTATGGTTTTTAATTGAGCAGGCCTGATATAGAGTTTAGATTATATCCCGGTGACCTGCAGCTTTATTTCCCAGTAAAATTCCCTTTGCCTATGATAGTAGATTGAATCTCACAATGTATCTCAGCCCATTAGGACTTACATGCAATATAATAATTTGGTATTAAATTGGCTGGAGACAGAGCTCAGCCCCCTCCCGATCTGGAGAAACAGCCAATATTAGTTAATTGAATTAAGATGCCAGTAAAAACAGTCATAAAAAATCTGGGGGTGCTTTCTGACTCGCATTTCAATTTTCTGCCACAGTTGAAATCGGTATTTTTAAAACTACGTACTCTGTCATATGAAATGCTAGATTGCAATGATTTTTGCACGTTAGTACCATTTTTTCTACTTTCATCAGTAGATTATTGTAATGCCTTATATATAGGATTCTCCTCCTCAAGCAATTGCCCTCCCCATGCTTTATTTTTCAAAGTATTGCTCCAGTGACATAAGCAAGGCACAAGTGATATCTGGCTTTGGAGGAGGACATATGGTGTAAGCTGAGCTGCTGTGTCATACCCTGCTAGCGTAAGCCTGACTTGGTATAATGTGATGTGTGTTTTCTGGCTCTGAGGATTAGATAAAAAATGAATGAAAATGAGTGAATAAGGGGAATTTTTCTGAGAGCAACACTGATGAAATTTCTGAAGATGATTCAGATATGCTCCTGATGTACTAGTCTTAATGTATAATTATATATTAGATTAAAATGGAATTAATTACTGGGAAAATTATGTATTGGTGAAGTTATTATGTTTGCCATTGAGATAATAATGAAAATAATTGGGTTTGCAGTCTTCATTCTGTGAAATTCAGAAGTGTGCACAAAAAAGTTATTACAGGAGTGCGTCGGAGCACGAGAGCTGAATATGTACCCAAGCCCTATCAAAATATCTTTAATGCAACCTGAGAAAAGATCAGTGGTGATTGGTGTATATTTATTTATTTAAAAGTTGGTATATACCGCTTATGCATGATTGTGGTCTAAGTGGTTTACAAACTAAAATCACATACATAAAAGTCAACGTAAAGCACGCAAAATAAAATACATACAATCAAGTCAAAAATATAATAGAAGTGGCTTAAAATGAAAGAGAGAATCACGGTATAAACAAAGAAATATAAAAAGGAGAGGGGAGTGATATTTTTAGTCTGTGTATGTTACATTAATTGCAATACAACAAAGATAAGTTTTCAGTGTAGGTGCTGTAGTGTGATTGCACCAGCAAAAATTACTTTACAAGAAAAGAACCTGCTTTTCCCAGCCCAGCCTTCAGAGGAGCTGTCTAGAGCTCACTGAGGTAAGACTTGCTGGAGTGTTAACCGAGCTACTTTCAGTTTCCACTGGGGAGAAGAAGCGGGCGTGACATGGGGAGCAGGGTGGCCCTCTGACCAGTAGGGTCCTCACGCTTGTGGAGGCTGCAAAATAATGAGGAGGTTGCAGCTGAGAAGGAAGAGGGAAGTATGCAGAGAACCTCCACTGCAAGAAGGATCCCAGATTGTTCTGGTACCACCAGTCCCAGAGCAAGGAGGGGAAACTGCCAGGAGCACTCGTTTTGGCACTGGAGAAGACTCATCACCACAGTACAAGAGGATGGATCTTGGACTGAGCTGTCATCCCCTCTGTTGAGCCCCCTGCAGCTCCTTCTGCTTCCACTGCAGAGCCTTGAGTTAGCACCGGGTGTTGCATAACCTTTGCCTCCCCCTGGCGCCCCACTGGCTTATCCCACCAATATAATTTTGTACCTTACACATCTATTAAATTTATTATTTATGGCCGGAACGTACGATAGCGAAAAACGGCGTCTGATTGGCCGTATTAAATGTATTGCATTTTCTTGAGGCACGTGGTGCTGGAGCAATCTATATTACGAAAAATTGGATTGCCGAAAAATGAGGTTGAAGCAAAAGCTGGCTTCAGAGGACATGGGGCAAGAATGCCGATGAATGTTTTATGGAACTTGGTGACAGTCGACCGCTAAAGTTGTCTCAAGAAAGCCAAAAAGGTATTGAAAGTTCCAGCAACAAGAAGCGAAAAAGCTGTTACCCTGCTCGTTTTAAAGCCGAGCTGCAAGCGAGCAGTGGGCTCACCAGCTATTGATTATATGTTGTTTAATTCCGTTTTGAATGTTGATTAAAAGGGTATATTGCATGTTTCAATCCGATCTCTAGTTGCTGCTGCAATGGGGGATGCAAACGTTATGCAACAACCCCCTCCCTAACTTCAAGGTGAGGAAATCTGTGGCAACCTGCACAGCTATAGAACCAGCTTTCCCCATCATACACGCTCACTCTCTCTTACTCACTCACTCACACTCTCTCACTCACTCACTCACTCACACTCTCTCTCTCTTCTGGCCTGAGGAATGTGGAAGTTGACAGCAGGAGCCATTGTTGCTAAAAGATCTCTCCCTCCTCCCACTGCAGGACCTGAAGAAAGGAGCTGCCACCATGGGGGCTGCAAGGAAAAGCCAAGGGTGTCCAGATAGGGATGTGAGGAAAGCTATTGCAGGCCCCACCGCTGAGAGCTGCAGAATTAGTAAAGCTCCACCCATATGGACAAGAGAGAGAGAATGAAGGCGGTAGTGCACACCAGACGCAAGCAAGCTGGCGCTGACATCGAACTCACTAGAGAAGGTGAATTATGGCCACGGGAAAGCGATTGAGAAGAAGAATCTGAGGTTGGCCGATGGACTCCGGAAGGTTGGAATGGAGCGATGGGAAGATGTCATGGAAAACGGGGCTGGAGTGATCCAGGATTGAAGGGGTAATTGATTTGTTGCATCACTTGTTTTGGACCTGGAAAAGATACAACACACCGATTACCCGCTATCCTTCCGTTTACATTGTTTGAGAATTTTGCTGAAGAAGAGATTTGTATGTTTTGTGGCAGAATAGTATTCTCCTGCATAAACGTGTATCTAAATGGTGCCACTTGCTCCCTGTGGCCTGTGAATTAATGCTTTTGTTTCCATAAGCAGCATTTTTTTTATAAACAAATGATATGGTTGTATGAAAAGTCACCAGTGGTGAATGATGATGAAATCCTGCTGAAGTCTAAGTGCAATGTCTTTGACAGCTGCTTTGAAATAATACTCTCTGGACTTTGATTTGATCTGTCCCCCCAAAGTATTTCTATCTTGACTTTTTCAGTTCAGGAGAAAAGCGTTCTTGAACCGAGTATGGACAAAATAGTGGGGAGTGAGTCTGGGCACTGCTGAGGCAGACTTGGAAGTATCTGTGTGACCACCAGAAAATGTAGTAATTGCTCTGTGGCCTGAGACATTTTCCGCAGCCTTCACCAGTCATGACTCATGCAATTCCAGTAAAATAGTTTTTCAGTGACTGGCATGGAGCTGCAGCTTTGCAGTTTCTGAAATCACAAACTCAAGTGAACCCGTTTTGGGTGGTTCTTGTTCAGAGCCTGATGTTGCGAGCAGCGTCGGCAATCAGCTTGGGACTCCAGCGATTTCTGCTCACACAGTGCCACAGCTCTCAAGTAAGCCAGGGACAGGGAAGAAAAAAGAAACAGACCTCTTCCATCACGGTCATGTTAGTAGTGTGCCGTGTGTAAGGAGAGCTGCAATACTTGTATTTGCAAAAAAAAGAAATTGTAGCATGTACATCGAGGGTTGCTTTAGAAAGCAGTGGAGTCGAGCCGTCATGAATTCCTCGAGTCGCGTGGCCCTTCATGGAATGAAACGACCGCATTGATGAAAGGTTTGCATGCAGTACCGGAGGCTTTTGTTTTAATTTCGGATTTTGTTTTGGTCTCTTCACCTTCCATCATATTTTGCCACCCATATTCCTTTCCGATCAGCTGGGAAAACCAAGTCCCCTTTCCTGTCTGAGCACACGAAGGAATCGTCCTTCCAGTACTAGGGCCGGAGTGCATTGCCTTTGTTGGACGCTCACTTGACATGAACCTTGAGTCTCTCTTTTGTTAAATCGCCCCAGGGCGGAGTCCTGTGGTTGGGAATGTATTGCTTCATGTGAAAAGCCTGATTCACAATGACGACATAAGAAGGGAAGAGAGAATGTTACCACTACATAAGTTATGATCTCAGTCCCACCTAGCTTACAGCTGGCATGGGTTTTCTCATACTTATGGTACAACATGTAAGGGATATAGAATTGTACAGCATTCCATCGCAATATGCATATTCTCACCGAAACGGAAAATATTTATCCTAAAGTGTTATGCAATATTAGCCAAATGTTCATGCTTTGTTCACGTTGATGTGGTATTTGTGGTCATCTTTAGTGCAGTCTTTGCTTTACTACATTTTGGTAACCCACCTTGGTGAAAAAGAAATTTGTCATAAAAGTGGGGCAATTCCAGTTGGCCACATAAAGCAGGGACTGATCTAAATCTTCAGACGAGATGGAAAAGTTATCTTCTGTGCAGGCAGCCACAGTTGATTTTCTTTGCCTTTGAGCTGCCAAACTGGGATCTGTTTTGCATTTCAATTACCGCTTTAGTTCAACATGCAAGTTACTAGCTTGCTGATACCCCTTAGCTACAACGAAAAATGTTGCTGTTATAACGTGGTGCATGCATAGTTAGACATTACCTTGTCTCTTGGTAGAGTGTGTCAAAATTATTTGGGCTATGCTGTCCTTGTAAGCCAAATCATTATTTCAGTAAATAAACTTTGACATTGGAGTTACATAGAAATGACGGCAGAAAAAGACAAATCGGCCCATCCAGTCTGCCCAGCAAGTTCCCACACTTATTTTCCCATACTTATCTGTTTCATCAACCACCAAGTTCAAGGTCCTTGTTGGTAACTGAGTTAGCAGGAAGCGTATCTCTCTTTGCAGATGGCATTAAGATCTGCATGACCTGTATTGTCTGCACTTTATTGGCTCCCTGTTCAATTTAGAATACAGTACAAAGTATGAATAATTTTATATAAGATAATTGCAAATCTTGATGCACATTGGTTGAATCTTCAACCTCCAAGTGTCAAGGAAACCCCTTGATATGTGGCTTTTGTGCGGTTGCTATTAATGGACCAACCACTCTGTGGCTGGCCTGTTTCAATAGCTCCTGTATTTTATTCTTTTATTTCCTTTTTCAAATTTTAATTTTGCAAATTTTAAATTGTTTGCGCTTTTATTTTCCCAGTGTGCAATCTGACCCACCATTCACTTATAAAAGTCCTTTATCGGGTACTTATCTTATCTTCAAAATGCTGGTTGCTGCCGCTATTTATGGGTTCAGCTCCGCTTGCTGGTTGGAAGCAGCTCTTCATCTATATACGCCGCAATGCGCTCTGAGATTTATTTATGTATTTATTTATGTATTTATTTATTTACGTGTTTTGTACACCGTCATTCGGTTTTGCCATCAGAACAGTTTACAGAATCATGAAATAGGTAGTATACACATCACAGAGTCATATCATGCAAGTTGATTACATATTGTAGTTACTATTTGCGAGGCTAATTACATATGATAATTATTACTTGTAGAATTATGTTATTACTACTTGCAAGGCTAATTACATACTTACAATAAGGTATTACATACAGGAAAGGTATTACATCTGCCAATAAAGGCAAAAAAATCTGCCAATAAAGGTCGCTTAACCGTACCACATGCACCAAGCTCACTTAGGAGAGGCAATTTCAGTGGCCTGACCGGAAACATGGAACTCCATACTTGAACAGCTGAGAACCATGACGGACATCAAAGCCTTTTAAAAAGACCTAGAAACATGGCTATTTCAGCAGCCCCTTGAGGTCCCAAACCATTGACCTAAAAGATTTGCTGGACCTAGATGAACTGAACATTTAACAGTATAGAACTCAGGTAGTTTTTTTGATTGCTCGTTCTAACTTGTGTTTTTATGTGTTTTTATGTTTGTTTAATTCTGTAAACCTCCAAAATCATTGGAATGCAAAATGAATTATTTTAAAATAAATAGTAAGCCTGGATGAGCACAAAAAATCTTAACAACTAAAGGTCGTTAGATTGTGTGCTGAAACTGTAAGTGGCATGAACCAGGACGCTGCTGTTTCAAAAGTGCAGTAATTGTGATTTTAGTTGATATGCAATAATATTTTTGACCATTCTCATTTCATCGCCAGAAGGTTCTATCAATGCATCATTACATTGGCTGGCCCTGTGGCTCAGGGGGCAAATGCTGTGCACTACCTTGGAGGATCTGGTTTGCGAATGAGAGACACTAAGAGAGGTGCTGGAGGGTCTGCTGAAAGATTTGTTCCAGATCCTTGGAGACAGGAGTGGCTCTCCAAGGCTGGAGAAGGTTGGTTGTGGTCCGGCTTCACAAAAGTGGAAGCAGAGAAGAAGGTGGAAACTGCAGGCCAGTTAGTTTTACCTGGGTGATGGGGAAACTTAACAGAAAGTCTATTTGAAGGAAAGGATAATAAACTATTCCCTATCCAGTGGTTGCAGGATCTTAGGCAGAGAAATGTTGTGTCAAACTAAGGTGACTGATGTTTTTGATTGGATGACTAGATAATTAGATCAAGGAAGAGCACCTGATGTTGTTTAATTGGATTTCAGGAAAGCTTCTGATACAGGTCCACATAGGAAGCTCATGAATAAAATGAGAAGAATAAGGAGTATGCAACATAATAAAACATAATATTGATAAAACTCTAAATATAGTCAGTGAATAAAAGATTCTTGCTTGGGTGCCATTGAAAATGCTTGGAGGAGAAGTCCATTACCTGCTATTAAGTTCACTTAGAGAATAGCCACTGCCATTAGCAATGGTAACATGGAATAGACTTAGTTTTTGGGTAATTGCCAGGTTCCTATGACCTGGATTGGCCACTGTTGGAAACAGGATGCTGGGCTTGATGGACCCTTGGTCTGACCCAGTATGGCATTTTCTTATGTTCTTATGTTCTTATCTTTATTTCCTCAGTTAGTGTTTAATCTTTTGGTTTTGTTCTCCCGGTCCATTCACCCCGTTTTGTGGTCTTGAGTTAGATATTAGTCAGATCTTTTTTTCTTTTTTATGCAAATGTATATTCGATTGTTCCTCCTCCTTTTGCAAATCGTGGTTGATGTCATCTATTTTAATATTTTTTTTAATAGAGAAATTAATTATTTAAAAAAAAAGAAGAAATAAGTAATAGTTCTACTACTGGCTTGAAATCAACCAAAAACATAATCTTTAGCACTAAGAAATCCACAGATACATTTTGCATGTATTTGCTAGGGATGTGCATTAGTTTCAAACAAATTTGGAAAACTAAACAAACAGGGCCAATTTGTTTCTTTCGGGGGGGGGAGGCATAATTAAACGAATCCTATTCATTAGTTTAAAAAAAAAATAACCCGGCCTAGGCCCAAGGACAGAGCCTTGCCTAGGAAATAGGCTGAGGCCCAGTGCAGATCCTGGCCCTGATGGGAGGGATGGGCCTAGGGAGGTCCCCGTTCTTTATTTTTTTAATGTTTGATTTGTTTTTTTTTTTTTAAATCTAAAGAAACAAGTTAAACATCAAGCGAAATGAAATTTGTGGGGAACCCCCCCCCCCCACTCTGAAAACAAAATGAAAAATGAAAGCAAGGTTTTACCCCTGCTCACCCCTGGAATTTAGCTCTGTAGGTGAAACGTAAGTTAGCAATGGTGCAATGCCCTACAGTTGGTGTAGGATAATATTTACTGTGCTCCTCAGAGGCTAAAAATAACCTTTTGTAGCCTGTTTTTAATGTAGAGTCAGCTGCCTTCTGCCCCCTTCAGGATCCCTGCCGTCCTTTCCGGGAGAGCTTTTCTCTTAGGGCATAAGAGAGGGTTAGGGGGAGCGCAGCAAGTTCTGAAAGGAAGGAAGGAACGTCCAAGACATGGAGGTTACTTTTGTCATCGAAGGGCATCAGGCATATAAAATAATGTAGAAATATATAAGAAAGAAGGAGGTCAAAATAACTGGGTTGTCAGGGTACCCACAACGAATAAGCATGAAATGGAACTTAATATCTATTAATTTCATAACATATTAGTTGATAATTACCTAGTTAATCTCTATCGCTCTTACTCCTACTTCACTTATTCCTAGCTACACTAGCTCCCAAGTTCAATACCCCTGTTTATTGTAACTTTGATTTTTCGACCTTTCTTATTTATGTTTACTTGGTTTTATTTTTACTTCTGGTTTCCCCTGTTCCATGTAAACCGGCCTGATATGAATCCCATTCATGAAGGCCGGTATAGAAATGTTTTAAATAAATAAATAAATAAATCCGCATGCACCGGAGACTCAGTATATGCAGTTTTATCTCATGCAGACTCGGTGAATAGCCTGAAAACCTGGCTGGCTGTGAGCTTCCCCAGGCAGGTTTGGGATCACAGGCTGTATTGAGGTTTATGCCTATTCGATTAGCAACGCATTGCAAGCAGCAGAAGTCAGTGAGTTGCCCAGAAGGCAATATGGGCGCAGAAAGACGTTGGCTGGCTCAGTGGCAAATGTTGTGCGCTGCCGTGGAGGACCTGGGTTTAATTCCCGAGTCTGCCTTCTCTTTCCCAAGCTAAACGGGACTGGAGATGCTGTGCTTCAGAGGCACAGGGAGTCTCGGTCATTGTTCAACAGTGACACCTGGTGGCCATGTTGGCTAGTTTCCAGAGGGAATCAGACGTTTGTGGCAGGACTGAGGTGGCAGGGTGGGGAGGGTAATTATGTAAGTGAAGGCATGATGCTGTAGTCTCATACTCAGCTGGAAGCCCAAAAAAAGGAGCAGGAGGAATCTGTCAAGCCAAAAAAAAAAAAGTATAACTACATATATACCAATTGATTTTTCAACTAAAAAGTTATAATTTTGTGGTTATAAAGGACTAGGTCTTAAGAAGATTTTTAGAGAGCTAGAGCACTGAAATTGCATATATATTCATGCCATATTCCTTTTTACCCTACTAATAAGATATTGTCGTTCCCCATCACACAAGCCATGCGTGCAGGTTCCTGTTAGTCGGCTGTTTTTAGCTCATTTTCCAGGGCAGTGCCAGTGTGCTGGCAATACATTTCGGTGAAGTCTTTACTGACCTTGTTAACTCTATAAGCCCAGTTTAGCAAGATGTTAATCAGCTGCTGTGCTGTAACCTCCAGGGTCCCTGAGGCTTCACAGCGTCTGCCCAGTCCTGCACTGCTAGAAAAGAGCGAGGCAGCTCACCGGCCGAATTCATCAGATAGGAAGCCACTTGCACGCTGGCTCGCCTCGACTTGCTTGTTCTCTAAGTTGGTCTTGCGTTGAGTACTGTTGCCAACTGGCTTACGGTAATTTTTTTTTCAGAGCAGGTCGGTCCAGTCCTCGTGTTACTCCTGTTCGGAAATAGTAGTATTGCTCATTCCTAAAGAAAAACCTTCTTATAAATAAGGTTTCTGATTTTTACAAATAAAGCTTCCCCCTCCCAAAAAATGTTTTTATTTATATTTAGCTCATGCCTTTTTTTTTTTTTGACCCTGCAGTTTGCTTTTGCTCTTTTGTATTTCCAGCTCATTTGGAGCCAGGGATAGGATCTATTGCGATGAGCCTTCATTCACAACTACCCGATGATTTTTAACTCTGTTTTATATCCTTTCCTAAACTAAATTGAGGTCAATATTCAGAAGCCATTTAGACGGAACTTAAAAGTTATCTGTCTAGGGCCGTTCCGGCGAGGGTTTGTCACATCCTGCTAACACGGTCATTCTTTAAGCTGCGATGTGCCGTGGTCACGTGCGTTAGGGCTGTATTGCACGCAATAAGGCCCTAACGCATGTGATACTGGCCGCATCGTGGCAGTACAATTTAAATCAGGGGACGGGGAGGAGTGTGGGTGGGGTTTGGGCGGGGTTATGGGCCGGCAGTGCTGCGGATGGTAATGTTTTGCACATTATCTGGCTAACTTACTTAAGCGTTCATCTTTGAATATCTACCCCACACTGTATATCTAATTTCTTTATTTTTTTCTTTTATCAGCACCCCGTTGAAAAGACTCAAGGCGAGTACAAAATCGAACCAATAAAATATTGGGATTCCAACTAAGGCGTGTAGCCTAGTAGCAAGGTCATACAGTATAGAGTAAAGGCATGTACCATCTTTGCCACAGCCTTCTCATTGGAGGTCACAGCAGTGGTTCATATAAGCAAATGACCTCGAGTTCTAGCTGGATCCTTTTAGTTTGGAGTTTAAAGGGTAGGAACTTTTCCTTTCAGTTCCCTTAAGTTTGTGTTGAACAAGCCTAAAGTCTTGGCTAAAGAGTCTTGGCCAATTAACTCTTCAGCCAATTTATCTCTCCTTTTTCAAGGTTACTTTTTCTCGATTTTTATTGGGAAGAGGTTTTACCTGCACTTCCTATCCTAGGAAGGAGTGAAGATTCAAGTTAATTCAAGTCATCTACAGATTGAGGGATTCCATTGCCATTCTAGCAAAAGATTGCAAAAGAAGTAGATCTCCAGCTGTCGCCATAAAACATACAGCTAAGGAGGTGCCCACAAAGTGCAACATAAGAGGAGAGAAGAAGATTGGAGAGTTCAAGATTAACGAGTTGATTCCGGATATTTCAGGATAATCCTTAATGGGATTGCGGACCCTTTTCCAGTTGCCCAGGGCAGCTTCACATTCCCTCTAAGAAGGGACCCTGAAGAAGAGATTAAGGGAGGGAACGGGGGAAGACTGTGGGCCCTCGATTTTATAACATGCGCACATGTTTATTACCCCATAATGTGTAATAAATGTGTTTCAGTGCACAGAAAAAATATAGAGGACCATATTTAGACACACTCTGAATAACCAAGTTAGCCCGATAAACTTATCCAGCTAATTTTGAAAGTATATTCAATAATATAGCTAACTTTAGGGCAATGCTTTGGCCCAATCAGACTTAGCTGGCTAAATCAACTCCTCGCAGTTATGCTCCCGGAATGCCCCTAACTTATCTGGCTAACTTCTAGCTTCCTGCCTCATTAGCTGGCTAGAATTTAGCTGGATATGTGCCCAGATATTCATTCAGCCAGCTAACTTCTGAGTTAGCTGGCAAAACACTTTTGAATATGGACCTCATGGTTTCTCTACATATTTTAATATTTTGTGATTTTTTTTTTTGTTTTGTTTGTGGATAGAGAAACAAGTCAGTTATTTATTGAATATGAGTGTATAAACTGAAATGAAAAGAAAAGTTGTATTCATGGGACTTGGTGCAAAAGGCACATTGGGATATAATAAATTTTGTAGGGGTTATGTTGGCATAAGTTATTGTATGTGATAGGGTGTGTGAGGGCATATATTTCAGTTGCGACAGGATTTATGCTTGTGTCAGTGCTGTGACTGTAGGGTTATGCTGTGTGGGCAGTGTGGTAGGGGCAGGGGATATTTTTGTGGGGGTTATGTGAACACGTTGTATGTGTGGGCATCTATGTGTAGTGGGTGGGGACAGTAGGTGAGGACATGGTAGGGATGTCTGGAGGGGTTGCATATGAGCTGTATGCGTGAAGGGATAGTGAGGTTTTGATGTTGTTGCTGGGGTTTTTGTATGAAAATTTTGGATTGGGGCGATGTGCTTCGAGGTTGTGGGAGGAGAGCATGGTGACACGGGGGTATATGAGTAGGGTTTGTGTTAGCAGTGTATGACTGTGTTTGGTAGGGGCTTGAGCCAAGGGCACTAGGGTACTTGTGTGGGTGGCCATTGGTGGTTTTGGGGAGGTTAGATGTGATGGGAGAGGATGGCAGTGTATGTGGGGGTGGGGGTGAATGTATCGGTAGATCTGGCGCTCCACCCGCTTTGAGCTGACATTCTAAACCACATGCAGGGCTTCTTAATGACTGACCCAGCATCCTCATGCCCTTATAACCTGATTGCTCTGCTCTCTGAACCTGTAAAATAAAACAGTTGTCTTGTTTTCAAGGGCTCGCCTGCATGAATTAAATTGAAACAGTTAATTGCTTAAACACTATGTACCTGGAAGAGCTGCCCGCAATGCCGATTAAATTCCCCGTCACCACTGTTCATGCAGTCTTCCCGCTCCTTCCCCCGTGTGTCTGTGCACTCCCTGGGCCGGCCAGTTGTGGCCCAGCCTGCAGGATTAAACAGCCCTCCGGAAAACGGAAACGTGGACTTCAGCCACAGGGCTGACTTTAGTGGGTCCCCGACTTCTAACAGATATTATTAATCTTTACTTGACTAAATGATAAGATTTTACTTACTGGATAGATAGTTCCTATTTTTCTACACATAATGGAGGGGCCTCATCATCATTGTGGCTTATTTAAGGCACACTGATCTTATTAAATTTTCTGATATCATGACAACAATAATCAAAATTGGTTCCTGAGTGCTAAAATAAAAAGAGTGATAGCGCATGGGATATCAAGTAGTGTTGTACAAGCAAAAACATGTCTTAGCCTATCAGGGGGAATTGAAATAGGTTTGACTCGAGGAGTAGGAGGCTTAGTAGAGTGATTGGATTTGGTATCCTGTGGGAGAGAAGACAAAGATTTCCAGATGGTCCAGTCCGGTGTGATTTGTTTGAAATCGTTCTGTGGCTGTACTGGACTTAGGGTTAGGCTGATGCCAAATGCTGCCTCAAAGAGCCAGGCTTTCACTGCTTTCCGGAAAGTTAGGAGCTCTGCTCTGCCTCTGATGTACAGGGGAGGGCAAAAACTATTGATCAGTTTGGTAATTCAAGAGTGAAGTGAAGCCTTCTGAAAGCTAATTGTGACCAGTGGAACTCAATAATCTATTTCCAAGCTTTTAGGATATTTAATGGAATGATACTTAGTTAAAAAAGGAAGGGGAAGTGCCGTTTATGTTCTTCATGGACGGACTGTATTTGCCAGGGCTCACATGCATGAAAATTCGGAGCCATAATGTGAGCTTGGACCACGGCTTTCAGAAGAGCCCCGTTTGCTAGTAGGGATTTACTATTTTTTGCCTGGTACTGATTCTGATTTTGATAGATTCACTTGCATTCTAACTTTTTTTTGAGTTTTACTTCTTTCATCTGTGAGATTATACGGAGACATTGGCCTATTATATCTCCTCATTCAAATTGCTCCTCGGTTTGCTTTCCCTCGTGGCCGTAATTTGTGTGATTTTACCATTTATTGATCCTACTAAGACATTTTCTAGCTGAGAATGGTTGCTAGGGATGTGCATTCATTTAAAGCAAAAGTGCAAAAAAGCAATGAAGAAGGCGAATTCGTTTTAGTCGGGGGGGGATCCCCGAACCGAAGCGGGGGGGACCCCCTAATAAAACAAACCTTATCTGTTCATTTCATTGCATTTTCCATCGCAGGACCAATCCTCTGGAACTCCATACATTAAGCAACTCAAAGGATTTTTAAAAAGCATTAAAATATTACCTATTTACTCAGCCTTTTCCAGACCTATTCAACCCATAGCAGTCTTCTTTTCTTGTGTAATAACTTTTAATTTACTTGCCTCTTGTTATTGTATTTTATACTTATATGATCTCAATGTTTCGATTTTGTAAACCCTGCGTTTGTTAGAAATTATTGTAACCCGCCCCAAGCCTTGATAGGTGTGGGATATAAATCCCTTTAAAATAAATAAATAAATAAATACATACATTTTAAACTAATGCAGCAGCCTAGGGCATAGGCCAAGGCCCAAAGCAGGGACCACGGCTTAGGCCCGAGCACAACACCGGGGTCTCGACAGAGGCGTGGCCAACACTGGGGTCTTGGCTGAATCCCTTGAAAAACAAACAAAAAAACGTATCTGATCTGTCGGATACTATCCAACGAAGGCTGGGTCCCGATGCATGGGTCTTGGCCTAGGCTGCAACCCAAGTCAAGGCCTGACACTGTGACTTGATCCAGAGGCCAGGTCTGGATGCCAGGGCCTTAGCTCAGACCCAGCTCGAGATCACAACCATGTCCCGACATCTGGGCCTCCGCCTAGGCCAGAGCCCAAGCCCAGGTCTAACGCCGTGACCTGGCCCGGAGGCCGGGTCCAGATGCCAGGGCCTCAACCCGGACCCAGGCCTGATGCCATGACCTGACCCAGAGGTCTTGTCCCAACACCAGGGCCTCAGCCTAGACCAGAGCCCGAGCCCAGGCCCGAGTTCACAACCCGACCCGAAGGCTGGGTCCTGATGCTGGACCCATCCCAATGCCACAAGCCAACCCAGAGGCTGGGTCCCGACCCCAGGGCCTTGGGCTAGACCAGCGCCCGAGTTGAGGCCCTAGCATCAGGACCCGGCCTTCAGGTTGATGCCACCTATTGGGAAGGCCAGTATGTCCTCACTGCCAATGGGGCAGAAGATGATGCAGAATTAACTGGAGCTTTGCCTATACTAGCCCCTTTCCCTGCAGGTTAAGCCTTTGGGTTCCGGGGGCCAGCAGGTCTAGGAAGCCCCCACTCCAGTGAACATCAGAATGGCGCTATTTTGATGTTCACTGGGTGAATGCGCTGAAGTAAGAAGAAGAGGAACTCCCAAGCCTGGGCTGCGAGGACTTGGCCTGACCCTGGGCTGGGCCCCAGGGATCGGAAACCAGCCTCCTGGCTGATCCCCCCCCGTCGTTGGGCCTGGGTTCGGACCTAGGTCCCAGCGTCGGGACCTAGGCCCGCAGACCCAGGCATCAGGCCTGGGTCTGCGCTGAGGCTCCAATATTGGGACCGCATTCGGGTCGGGTCACAGCATCAGGCCTGGGCTCTGGCTGCGGTCCAGACCAAGTCCCAGGTGGTAGAACCCGCATCTGGGTTTGTTTGTGGCGTTGGGCCTGGGTTAGGGCCGACTACCCAACATGGAGACCCGGCCTTCAGGTCAGGTCGTGGCATCGGGCCTGGACTTGGTCTCCTGTCTAGGCTGTGGCGTCAGCCTTGAGTAGACTGAGGTTGCGAGGAACTACTGTGGTCTCAGCCTACGCAAATCTGAGGCTTCGCCCTAGTCCTAGCCAGCAGATCTTCACCGGACCGGGTAAGTAGGGGCTGGGGAGGATCCTGGCCCTGGCATTTTTACAGGAGGGTGGGAGGGAAGCCTCGTATTCATTTTTTTTTACACGAATGAAATGAATCAAACAATCCATGAACTGAAATTTGTGAGAAAAAAATCTCTTCCAAAAATGAACGAAAAATAAAAACAAAATTTTCCCCCATGCACATCCCTAATGGTCACAAGCCAAGTTGGTCTTGTTTTCCTTGTGCACTTTCATTCTTACATCCAATCTCTGGACACCAATTTCCTTTAAAAGGTTCCACTGGTTGTAAGGTGGTTTATCTTGTCCTTTGCCTCTGTTGTATTTTAAACATGGATTAGACTCTTAGAAAGATCAAAAGTCATCTCCATGAACATTGCGGTAGTATCAGAAATGCTCGGTTAGAAGATCCTTCGGTTTCTCATTGACCTCAATTTCATCCTGAAGTTTTTTGTTTTGGAAGGCTGCTCGCCACGTACCCGCGGCGGCAAGTTTGCCTTATAGCTGATCCGTTGCAAGCCGTGGTGGATTTTTACTTTAAACTCTTTACATCCTATGGGTTTAAACCTTGTGATTGGCTGGTTGGCCTGTATTTAAAGTTTTTCACGTGCGATCTTTCCCTGGCTTGTGATTTGTTGTCGTCTCTCTGCCTTTTAATCGGTACTGGGCCCTCACATGAACTTGTTAAAGCGCTTTCTATCTTTTATTTATTTATTTATTAAAGGCTTTTCTATACCGAATTTCTTGATACAAATCAAATCAACTCGGGGTTTACATCGAACAAGTAGAAACTATAACCAACCAAACAGTAGACAATTTGAAGGAGAATAAAGTTACATTATAACAAGGATGTGTAAACTTGGAGTAGGAAATAAGAAGGGGGAATAAAGATTATAATATACATTGGAGTATGCGAGGGAGGCCATGAGCAGTCCTCATGATAATTTGTTAATGTTCTCTAATAGTTTATATATATGGTTTAGCGCTTGTTTATATACATAGTTGCTTGAACAGTTATCTTTTAATATGTCATTCTGAGTTACGCTCTGATGACTATTGTAAGTAGTTTGATTTCTTTTTGAATTTTATGCCTTTATGTCTGTCTTTTATTTATTTTTTTCTTCAGATTGTTGCCTCCCCCTTGAAGCAGCTCATGGCTCTTCTCTGGGGGAGGCGGGGGGGTGGTTCCTTATTGGGCGACAGTGCCAGCTGATGAATGCAATATGCATTACATAAAGTTAAAGTTTTACATTAATGAAATGTATAGATTGTATTTTTGACAGTTTACGAATTTTGCACTTTCCCTTTTTTTTTTAACTTCACTGTGATTTGGTGCACGTTTTGCTCTTTAGTTTTTGTGAATGCTACTGTGTGCCATCATTTACATTTCAGCGCTTTGTATTGGCTTCCTGCTCCCAGATGTTGCTGAAAGCTGCCTTATCTTTGGTTAATAATATCTTTGCATGGTGAGCTATAATGCAGCCCTTGGGAAACCCGCCCTGGACATTGTTTAGAGCACAAATGATGGGCAAGAGCTGTAATGTATTTCAGTGTTACTGCCTGCATGGCAGTTTTGCAAAGTACATCCTAGTTAAAAACCAAACCAAAAGACACTCCCTCTTCTGATAGCGCACAAAAGAGAACTCCCTTTTGTAATTGATAAAAATGTGCTTGCTTTAAAATGAAATCTGAAAATAAATGAGATGTTGCATATCCCAGAAATGTTTTTCTTTCTGACTCTCATAGAGAGAACGTAAGCGTGAGTAGAGAAAGTAAAACTCACGTCCTAATATCAGATTAGTTTGCTGGGACCTTGCATGCCACCAAGACTGGGCCTCTTTCTGAGATTGCACTCTTAACAGCCGCTCTTAAAATAAAACGTTGTGGTTTGTTGTTGAATCTTGAAGGGAGGACACAGTCTTCATCTTTGGGATGTATAAGCCATTTCCTATACTGCAACCGGCTGTTCTTCCTTTATATATTTATTTTATTTATTTAACATGTTTTGTATACCGTATATTCGGTTTTGCCATCATAATGGTTTACGGGGCAGGAAAATTAGGAGAGTAACAATAGAGATTTAACAAAGAGTTTCCAAAGCTGAATTAGCCATGACACGTAGGTGACATCAATGGACAGCGTCAAACAAGCCCCTCTCTCCTAGCTGATAGTGTTTCTTCTACTGTCACGGGAGGTCTTGGGCAGGTGCTACCTCACGAGCCCTTCAGCCTTTTTATGTGCAAGCTACTGCACAGCCATGTCCCCTTTCTCTAAGTTGTTGATAGTGAGAATATTGTCGAAGTGAGAACTACTTAACATTTCTATAGAGCTACAAGATATATATGCAGTGCTGTACAAATACACAAAAAAGACAGTCCCTGCTCTATAGAGCTTACAGTCTAATAAGACAAACATACAGGACAAGAGACTTGGGGGGCATTTCATAAAGTAAGATCAATGGTTAAAGAAAAAGGAAGGTAGCTAATGAGCCTAAAAGCAGATAGTCAGGCCTAAGATTTAAAAGCAGCCACAAAAAGGTGGGTCTTTAGATGGGATTTAAACGTGGCGAGAGAGAGAGCATGACGCACCAGTTCAGGAAGACCCTTCCAAGGCATGCCTGATCCTCATTGCTCCAGTGTGACCCAGACAAATATGGTTCTCTTACCTTGCCAGATTGTCAATTAGCCCTGTGATCCCTCTGGGATCCGATCTGATATTGCTAACTCAAATGGAGGGTCGTCTGTGTCATCTGAACCTTCCCTCTCCCAACTTGATGGCATGGATGTTGAGTGCTCACTAGTCTTATTGCAGTCACTGTCCAAGGAAATTGAAGATATTGTAATCTCCACCAGGAAGCCTTCAACTAGAAGAGCTTGCAAGTTTAAACGGAAAAAAAAATTTTGTCTTGATATCGAGCAAGCCCCTCGTTCATTTTCGAGCCAAAAGAGCTGCTGCAGTACTTATTCTTCCTCTCTTCTTCAGGTCTCAATACATTATCACTTAGTGAACCGCAATGCCATTCCTGCGTCCCATATTCAAGTGGATGGCAAACTGATATCCATATATCCTTTGGTGTCAAAATTAAAGGAAAGGCTTGTGGCTTACGAGACCTCTGCTTGCCAAGTCACTGATGCCACTTGCTCTGTTGTGACTGCCTTATGAACTATTCAATTTGGTTTCCTTAAGGTTTCTCACCTGGAAAGCAGTGTTCCCAGTAGTCATTATATCAGCCAGACAAATCAGTGAGCTTTAGGCATTGGTTCATTATTCACCATATGTGCAATATATGTTAAGCACATTTTTTGCAAGACCTTAAGCATATGAATGGGAGAAGGCCATCAATTCTCCGGTCTGTAAAAGGACCTTAGCTTATTATCTGAAGAAAACTTACTTCTCAGCTTTTCATTTGTTACAATCCTAATAGACTTTTTAGCATGTTCTCCAACTGGCTGCCAGATTGTATCGCAAATTGCTATGCTCTGGCTAGCTTCTAGAAAACAAACTCTGTCCAGTTTTATCTATAGTGAGATACATAGCTACCTCAGTCACTCATCCATGAGCTGTGCCTATTGAAGGTATTTGCAAAGCTGCAATTTGGTCATAAGTTCACACCTTCATTACCCATTACTGTCTGGACAGTCTATCAAGAAGTGACAGTAACTTTGGTTAAGCAGTCCCAACCCTTTGCTTGGGATTCCCTTCATAACATGGCTAATTCATCCCTGTTTGTTGACAGAGAAAATAAGTTTTGCTTACTGTAAATGGGGTTCTCTGTATACAGTAGGTTAGCCATGCTTAATACCCACCCGCCTCCCTGGAGAGTTGACTACCTCACTAAAGTTAAGCTCTGCAATCAACTGAGGGGCTCATGAGGCAGCGCATGCATGGGAACTCCCACACATGCTCAGTAGAACAAAAGGTCTGTGAATTAGGAGAGAGTATTCCATTTGGTGCCATTTGATTTCATCACTCATGTCATAGCTAATTCATTCTGCTATTTACGGACAACCCCATTTACGTTAAACAAGCTTGCTTTGCAAGACCATAAGAGATTTCTAAATTAAATGAGAGAGAATAAAAAGGAATATTAAGATAACTCTGACTTGTTTTATCTTATTACACTTCTCATCAAATCTTAGGAATTTTCTTCTTACCTTTGCCCAAGGCTGAGACATCATCTGTGCCCTTCCAAACCTTCCTGGGGATGATTTTAACAAAATATATCTTGACTCACATTGCTGATTTAAATTGAATTAAATCTCTCTTGATTCTAATAACCAGTTCCCTGCCTTTCATTCAGTCCAAATTGTTTACCCCCATGAGATGTATTAGCACCCCCCGGGTGATGATGTTGATTTTTTTGCCAGAACATTCCTCTTGTCCCTATCCATTAGCTTTCATGAATCTGTGTGCCAGTTCTAGATGTTCACCATATTGCTTCCCAGGGAATCCTTTTTCTTTCCCACAATGCAAAGGAATAACTGTAGATTGATACATTTCACGGTAGCTCATGGGATATACAGTTCTTAAGTAAGGGAGTTTGAGATACATGAACCACAGTGCACTCAACATTTGTCTGTGCATTCCTTGCCCATAGCCCAGCTCTCAAGTCTGGACTGAATTCTGTAGATTACCATGTAATAATGTCTGGGAATCGGCCAGCTTTTCTCCTGCATCTATATTTGGCTTGTCTAATATGTGCTATGCCAAAGGATACTCTTGTGTTTGGATGTGATATAGATATTCCATTAAATTATAATGGAAACATCCTCATATTATTAAATCCTCTTTTGTTTGCTGTGTCAACTGAATGAAGTAATACTTTTAGCTTTCCTCTGTTATGGATGCTACTAATTTTCACAGGAACACCAGTCCAACTGGGATGTCCCTGCATGCAAAATTAACCTAAGCCTTTCAGTGAATGCAACAGCCTGAGTATTATTTTCTTAGCCTTATGGTCCATGATGGCCTCCTCTTTTACTGTAGTAAGAGACAAATGTGCCAAAGCCTTGTTTCAGTTCAAAAATTTGATGCTACACAAAAAAAAAAGGCAAATAAAATACAAATTTTCATTTGAGAAAAAGCGCACACATTATTTGATGTGCTGCACTTGAATATAGCGAGTGGGAACTGCAATGCGATGTGCATGAAAATATGATAACGAGCTGAAGAAACATGCAGATCAGCTCACTGCCTACCTTCCCAAAGTTTACTGTTGCAGGTGAAAATATGCAACATTTAATGGAGTCATTTCCACCCAAAACGTAGCCACACTGTTTTTGTGATGAAATCTTTGATTCCACAGGAGCATTACCGCAAAATAAAAAAACAGCGCAAATGTGATTTTTAGATTATTAAATCGGATATGGGTTTTGGAGTTAAATACTCACCTTTCCAACTGCGAGCTGAAGGTGAGTCACAGATTTAGGTACAGTAGGTACCAACTGGTCTGATGCTGAATAGCTTGCGTTACTAGACCCTTCCGTGGCTTAGGGCTTCTGAGCTGGCTCCCAAGTAACCTTGAGATCACGTTGATGAAATGGTGTTCGGTCCCCAGAAATGTAATGACCTCAGCTAAGGGGATCCCAACCTCTGATGCCACCACCATGCTCCTGCCCACATTCTTGCAAAGTAGGTGGCTGCTCTGAATGTGAGCACTTTATGTACATTTTAAAGAGAAACTTAACTGCCTAGTGTCTCTTGGAAATTGTAAATATGCAAAGTGTGTGGCACTGAAAGCATCTGCACCTACATTTTATGCAAGTGGCGGGGAGATAAGGGGGAGGGGCAAATATTCCGCATCTCCTCCCCTGCCCTTTAAAACTCCCACAGAGATGTCGCTTTTTTCATGGCTAAAAGTGCTCGTGCCATGGAACCTGTGCCTACGTTCACCTGTGTTTGAGGCGGGCACTTTTCAGTCAGACCATATTAGCCAAGTACATGCCTACTTACCAAGATAAAAGCCTTTGAAATTTACCCTCCCTAAGGAAAAAGGTCTTTTTTTCTAGTGGGAACAAGCAGGTACTCAGTACTGGCACCTTCTCTTCTACCTGCTTGAATTGCCTTGTGGTTCTCCCCCAGCCCCCCCAAAATAAACCCCATGCATCTGGTACCACTTGTGTGCACCCTCTCTGTATCTTTTCTTCTGTGTGGAAAGGGATTTGTGATTAGAGAAGAGGACTTTCTGTTTTGCACAGTACAGGAGAAAATGCATTTCTGTAACTATTTGTTTTGGTGTTGCACTGCATGCAGAGTTTGGATTCTTGGATTTTCCACTTCTGTTAAAAGGTGAGATGAAAGAGGCTGTTTTAGCCAAAAAAAACATCCTTCAAAAATTGGAAGAAGGATCCATCTGAAGAATATAGAAAAAGCATAAGCATTGTCAAGTTAAGTGTAAAACATTGATAAGACAGGCGAAGAGAGAAATGAAGTTGGCCGTAGAGGCAAAAACTCATCATAAAAACTTTTAAAAATATATCTGAAGCAAGAAACCTGTGAGGGAGTCGGTTGGACCATTAGATGACCGAGGGGTTAAAGGGGCTCTTAGGGAAGCTAAGGCCATTGCAGAAAGACTAAATGAATTCTTTGCTTCCGTGTTTACTAATGAGGATGTTGGGGAGATACCAGTTCCGGAGATGGTTTTCAGGGGTGATGAGTCAGACGAACTGAACCAAATCACTGTGAACCTGGAAGATGTAGTAGGCCAGATTGACAAACTAAAGAATAGGAAATCACTTGGACCGGATGGTATGCATCCTAGGGTTCTGAAGGAACTCAAAAATGAAATTTCAGATGTATTAGTTAAAATTTGTAACCTATCATTAAAATCATCCATTGTACCTGAAGACTGGAGGGTGGCCAATGTAACCCCAATATATAAAAATGGCTCCAGGGGCGATCTGGGAAACTATAGACCAGTGAACCTGACTTCAGTGCCGGGAAAAATAGTGGAAACTATTCTAAAGTTCAAAATCACAGAACATATAGAAAGACATGATTTAATGGAACACAGTCAGCATGGATTTACCCAAGGCAAGTCTTGCCTCACAAATCTGCTTCATTTTTTTGAAGGGGTTAATAAACATGTGGATAAAGGTGAACCGGTAGATGTAGTGTATTTGGATTTTCAGAAGGCGTTTGACAAAGTCCCTCATGAAAGGCTTCTAAGAAAACTAAAAAGTTATGGACAGGAGGCAATGTCCTTTCGTGGAATACAAACCAGTTAAAAAACAGGAAAAGAGAGAAGGATTAAATGTTCAATTTTCTCAGTGGAAAAGGGTAAACAGTGGATCAGGGATCTGTACTTGGACCAATGCTTTTCAATATATTTATAAATGATCTGGAAAGGAATACAACGAGTGAGGTTATCAAATTTGCAGATGATACAAAATTATTCAGAGTCGATAAATCACAAGCAGATTGTGATACATTACAGGAGGACCTTGCGAGACTGGAAGATTGGGCATCCAAATGGCAGATGAAATTTAATGTGGACAAGTGCAAGGTGTTGCATATAGGGTAAAATAACCCTTGCTGTAGTTACATGGTGTTAGGTTCCATATTAGGAGCTACCACCCAGGAAAAAGATCTAGGCATCATAGTGGATAATACTTTAAAATTGTCGGCTCAGTGGGCTGCAGCAGTCAAAAAAGCAAATAGAATGTTAGAAATTATTAGGAAGGGAATGGTGAATAAAACGGAAAATGTCATAATGCCTCTGTATCGCTCCATGGTGAGACTGCTCCTTGAATACTGTGTACAATTCTGGTCACCGAATCTCAAAAAAGATATAGTTGTGATGGAGAAGGTATAGAGAAGGGCAACCAAAATGGTAAAGGGGATGGAACAGCTCCCCTATGAGGAAAGGCTGAAGAGGTTAGGGCTGTTCAGCTTGGAGAAGAGACGGCTGAGGGGGGATATGATAGATGTCTTTAAAATAATGAGAGGTCTTGAACGAGTAGATGTGAATTGGTTATTTACACTTTTGGATAATAGAAGAACTAGGAGGCACTCCATGAAGTTAGCAAGTAGCACATTTAAGATTAATCAGAGAAAAATCTTTTTCACTCAACGCACAATTAAGCTCTGGAATTTGTTGCTAGAGGATGTGGTTAGTGCAGTTAGTGTAGCTGGGTTTAAAAAAGGTTTGTATAAGTTCTTGGAGGAGAAGTCCATTAACTGCTATTAATCAAGTTGACTTAGGGAATGGCCTCTGCTATGACTGGCATCAGTAGCATGGGATCTTCATAGTGTTTGGGAGCTTGCCGGGTTCTTGTGGCCTGGTTTGGCATCTGTTGGAAACAGGATGCTGGACTTGACCCAGCATGGCAATTTCTTATGTTCTTGGTTGTTAGCTGTATATTTCTAGTTCTAATTTGTGGTCAGTTTTCTGTATTTGGTGAGGGTCTATCCTTGATCTGTCTGTGTGACCGAGGTGAGGTATTCTATGTAGTGACTTGTAGCACTTTGGCTTGTTCTGTTTTCCCAAGAACATGCCATGCTGGGTCAGACCAAGGGTCCATCAAGCCCAGCATCCTGGATGTCTTGGTGTTCTCTGGTTACATGATGTATTAGTATCCCATCCCCAAAAAGGGCTCTGCATGTGAGTACTGGCATCTTTTTCCCTAAAATAACCAAAACAAAAGACTGTCGATTTCTATACTTGTCATATCACTTACCGGTAGCTTCTTTGTTCAGTCTCTTTGTCTTTTCCAGAGTATACATCATTTACTTGTGCAGCATCCATGATCAGGGAGTGTGGCCAGGACATCTGATGGAGAAAGCTGATGTTGAGTTTGTAGATTTTGTGCTCTACATTAAAATTGCTTTTGTTTGCTAGGCTTCAGATTTGGTGGCCAATATTATTTTACTAATGCACAATTTTAATGTGTTTAAGTCCATTGGTTCACAGGATAGTTGGGCAAGTAACCAAGAACTCAGAAAGAATGCACTATTTTTCTAGGGTCTACCCCCTAATGAGTAGTTAACAAACTGCAATTGGTTTGTCATCAGAAGGGCCCGCAACACTATTCAGACTCACTTGGTTTTCTACTTTCAGCCACATGGGATCCCTGTACTGTATGGTAGACTTTTAACGAAGTGCTTTTAGAGGGGACCTGTGTAGCACATTATAAAGTGAAATCTGAAGCCATCCCATAGTTACCTGATTGTACATCTTTAGTCAGATGTTCATGTACAAGATGAGAACCACGGATGCCACCTTCCTAAAATGTACGCTGTCTCCACAACTCTTCCTGATAGAATCCAATTGTCTGATCACTCAGGTCGAGTGAGTTGTCAGAAACAGATGCGGATGTCTGAGTCTCAGACCCCCGAGTTTGTCATTTCGAATGTTACTCAAGTTAGTCGCGTAGGGAGCCTTAATTCCTTTGTTTTTCTTTTATCTCTACTGCTGCTGATTTTATGATATCTCTAATATTAGGGATGTGCGTTCAGTTGAAACAAATGCAAAAAAAAAAAAAAAATGCTTTGAGGGAAGCCATTTTCTCTTCATGTTCTCTCCTCCTATGTGGGATTTAAAAAAAAAAAAAAAAAGAAGCGGGCATCCTATGGCCCTGAAAATCCCTGAGGTGCAGGCCTGCTAAGCTGGTCCTCCCCAGACCGCTCCGACTCCCCATATCCAGCCCAAAAAGGAACCTGGTCAGGATCGGTCTGCAGCCAGCCCAGGGGCCTGGTTGCAGCCTACTTGGGGTCCCCCCCCTCTGTTTCCACATGCAGGGCTGGGTATCTCCCCCCACACACACACACACACACACACACACACACACACACACACACACACTTACTGCCAGGATCCTGCATAGGAAAGGGAAGGAATGATGCCCTCTCGCTTCTGTCCAGAGCTCGGCGTTTAAAAAATGGCACCGTCTGCCTAGGGGATGGCGCCAGAGTACGGCCATAAAACAAAATGATGCTGAGGGGGGCACCAAAGTGACATCACTTCGGCGCTGCCCTCCGTTCAGACGGCGCCATTTTTAAAGGAACGAGCCCCAGGCAGGATCTGGGAAGGGGGGGGGGGGGGTAATGTGGGAGCTGGGGTGGGAGCTACCTGGCCGTGGCACGTGGAAATGAGAGGAGAGGACCCTGAGCAGGTCGCGACCAGTTTCTGGGCATGCGTTGGCCAGGCTGGCTTAGCTTTTTGGGCCTAGTGTGGCGATTGTTGAGGCCCAGGGAGGCCCAGACACCGGCGGTTTCTAAAGCTGTAAGAGGCCTCGTTTCTAATTGGTTTTGTTTTTGTTTTGTTTGTTCCACATTTAATGGCTTTTTTTGGGGGGGGTTGGTAAAGGAACTAAGCTGACAAAAACATTAAATGGACTGAAAAACAAATCTCCTCCCTCCCCTCCTGAAAAGGAAAAAAAACAAACAAACCCCCAAACAATACAAAAAATTGTGGGGCTGCATATCCCTCTCTAATAACAATGATGCTGAGGTTTTCTCTCCGCTGCCCTCTGACTCTAGTTCTCGCCCACTTTTCATGCTTCCTCTTGACCTTATTCCTTCCACGCATCATATTCTGTCCTCAGTCACGATTTGCCCTCACGCCCTGACATCCAGACTGCCTTTTTTGTTTCTGAATGAGTTGTCTTCTGCCTCAGCCATAGACTTGTCTTACCGTGGTCCCCCATCCATCCTAGGAATTTTGTTGCTGGTTTCCGTGCCGCTTGTGTCATCCCTGGCATTACAGCTGGGCACCACTTCAATTTTCTTGCCTGCTTTTATTGGAAGTTTTGTGAGCCTCACTGCTGCTGCAAAGCACTCCTGAAACTGGCTCAAACCGAGCATGTAGGCCGCCATTTTGCATTTGTGCAATGAGTTTCTTGACCTCCGCTTTCTCCGTGCAAGGGGACACTCGGATCTGCTTCTTTCTGAGACTCCTGGCTCTGTTCTGACATTCATCAGAGGTAGGCAAGTCTGCTTTGGCCCTTTAAGACTCGGGCCCCCTACAGGACCACAAAGTCAGCCTCATGAAAAACTGGAAGGAGAGCCTGGCCGGCTCAAATGGCAGCAGTGTTATGTTGCACCCTCGCCCGCCTCAGAGGCTCCCTTGCATGTGCATACAAATATTAACTTGCAGGTAAGGTTTTGTAACGGAGATCGAGTGATTCCCTTGATCCTTACCACTGGAAGAAATGCAGTGTTTTATTGGTCTGGAGAAAATGTGTCATGACTGTGAAAGCATTCAGAGAGAGATGTAAACCTCGAATATAACAATACACAGGTTAAGTATAGTCAGGGGTGGTTCTATAATGAGGCAGGGTGAGGCGGCAAGATGTGCCTCTCTCAGAACGCCGCTGCGGCGTCCGCCTTGCACTGCCTGCCAATGCTCCCTCGAATCCGTGTGTGGGCGCGGGTGCGCACAGCTTTTCTACCCCTGCGCAGTAAGACCGACAGGGCCTTGGTGGAGCTCGTTCCCACCACGACCCGAAGCACAGATGAGACCTCCAAAGTTTCGGGTGTCCCCGCAGTATTTAAAACTCATGAAAGGAGCACTTTCTCTATTCTGATCTCGCGAATCATGAGATCAGCATGAAGGAAGTGCTAGGCCCGCAAATGTTTAATATCACGGGGCCTGCCCAGAGGAGGCAGCAGAGCAGGCTTCGATGCCAATAGCAGCGATTGGTTCCTCACCTACAGCTATGCAGCGCAGAGACAGGGGCAGCAGAGTGAGAGAGGCTCCTGGCAAAAGAAAGAGGGGGCCTTCCTGAAGTATGGGTATGTGTATGAATGGGAGCTTGCCTTGATGTGTGTATGAATGAATGAATGAATGGGTGCCTGCCTGGGGGGAGGGTCACTCTGTGTGTGAGATGAATGGGTGCCTGCCTGGTGGTCTGTATGTATGTGAGAATGGGTGCCTGTCTGAGGTTTTGTGTGAAAATGGGCTCCTGCCTTGGGGTCTCGCAAGCTCCCATTCATTCCCTCAAACACAGATAGATTGAGAGACCCCAAGGCAGGAGCCCATTTTCACACAAAACCTCAGACAGGCACCCATTCTCACATACATACAGACCACCAGGCAGGCACCCATTCATCTCACACACACACACACACACACACACACACACACACACACACACACACATTACCAGACCCACAGGCAGGAACTCATTTTGTCTGCGTGCGTGTGTGTGAGGGAGAGAGTGTATATGAGAGTGAGAGCCTGTGTGTGAGAGAGTGAGACAGCATGTGAGAGAACCTGTGTAAATGTATGAGAGAGAGAGAGCATGCGAAAGTGAGAGTCGTTTGTAAGCCACAACATATGAGAGTGGGAAACTGTATGTGTGAAAGAGCTTTTGAGAGAGAGACACAGCATGTGAGAATGAGTGCCTGAGTGTATGTTTGAGGGAGGAAGGGAAGACGATAGGTAGAGAGAGAAGAAACAGAGAAAAAAAATTGATCCTGTGTAAAAGGAATTGGGAAAAGACCCAGAAAGGGAATGTGGGAAAAAAATGCCTGGGACCAACCGATTAGAGAAATAAGATCAGGCAACAAAGGTTAAAAAAAAATATTTTAAATTTTTAGTGATTGTCCTATGTTATCTTTGGGAATGTGCATTACAGATTTGTATTTTATAGAAACATAGAAACATAGAAATGACGGCAGAAGAAGACCAAATGGCCCATCCAGTCTGCCCAGCAAGCTTCACACATTTTTTCTCTCATACTTATCTGTTTCTTTTAGCTCTTGGTTCTATTTCCCTTCCTCCCCCACCATTAATGTAGAGAGCAGTGATGGAGCTGCATCAAAGTGAAATATCTAGCTTGATTAGTTAGGGGTAGTAGGGGTAGTAACCGCCGCAATAAGCAAGCTACACCCATGCTTATTTGTTTTAACCCAGACTATGTTATACAGCCCTTATTGGTTGTTTTTCTTCTCCCCTGCCGTTGAAGCAGAGAGCTATGCTGGATATGTGTGAAGTATCAGTCTTCTCCCCTGCCGTTGAAGCAGAGAGCTATGCTGGATATGCATCGAAAGTGAAGTATCAGGCACATTTGGTTTGGGGTAGTAACCGCCGTAACAAGCCAGCTACTCCCCGCTTTGTGAGTGTGAATCCTTTTTTCTTCTCCCCTGCCGTTGAAGCTATGCTGGATATGCGTGAAGTATCAGTTTTTCTTTTCCCCTGCTGTTGAAGCAGAGAGCTATGCTGGATATGCGTGAAGTATCAGTTTTTCTTCTCCCCTGCCGTTGGAGCAGAGAGCTATGCTGGATGTGCATCGAAAGTGAAGTATCAGGCACATTTGGTTTGGGGTAGTAACCGCCGTAACAAGCCAGCTACTCCCGGCTTTGTGAGTGCAAATCCTTTTTTCCACATTTCCTCTTGCTGTTGAAGCTTAGAGTGATGTTGGAGTCACAGTAACCATGTGTATGTTTATTGAATAAGGGTATTGTGTCCAGGCAGTAGCCATCATTCTGGCGAGTCACCCACTCTTCATTGGCGGCCTCTTGACTTTATGGATCCACAGTGTTTATCCCACGCCCCTTTGAAGTCCTTCACAGTTCTGGTCTTCACCACTTCCTCCGGAAGGGCATTCCAGGCATCCACCACCCTCTCCGTGAAGAAATACTTCCTGACATTGGTTCTGAATCTTCCTCCCTGGAGCTTCAAATCGTGACCCCTGGTTCTGCTGATTTTTTTCTTATGGTAAAGGTTTGTCGTTGCCTTTGGATCATTAAAACCTTTCAAGTATCTGAAAGTCTGTATCATATCTCCTCTGCTCCTCCTTTCCTCCAGGGTGTACATATTTAGATTCTTCAATCTCTCCTCGTACGTCATCCGATGAAGATCCTCCACCTTCCTGGTCGCCCTTCTCTGTACCGCTTCCATCTTGTCTTTGTCTTTTTGTAGATACGGTCTCCAGAACTTTTGTTCTTTCTTCAGCATTCCACTGTTCAGAGTCTGGTTTCTCGGGCTTTCCATTTTATTTTTGTTTGCCTGTTTCGGTTTCTAATTTGTAGTCCCTTATTCTGTTTTGGGTAAGGTTCTGTCTGTGTTCTGCATGTGTGACTGTGGTGCAATATGGCTACTGGCATGTAGTTTTTCTGTGGGGCTTTGGAGCAGTAGGTGGTGTATTAGTGTTCTAGGGCATGGTATAAAATTTACATTGCTGCTGTGTCATAGATAAGAGTGAGTCCTGAGATAGTGCTGGTATGGTATGGTAAGGTTTTAGGTGTCTTTTTTTTTTTTTCTTTGCAGGGGTTTGTATTACTTCTCAAAGGGGTAGATTTTATACTTTTGCGCGAGCGCGTACTTTTGTTTGCGCACCAGGCACGAACAAAAGTACGCTGGATTTTATAAGATAAGCGCGTAGCCGCGCGTATCTTATAAAATCCGGGGTCGGTGCGCGCAAGGGGGTGCACATTTGTGCAACCGGCGCATGCTGAGCCCAGTGCGTGCTGCCTGTTCCCTCCGAGGCCGTTCCGATTTCGGAGCGGCCTCGGAGGGAACTTTCCTTCACCCCCCCTTACCTTTGTTGGCAGATTTACGCCTGCTGAAAGCAGATGTAAATCTGCGCGCGCCAGCGAGCTGCTGGCGCGCCATCACCCGACCCAGGGGCTGGTCCGGAGGCCTCGACCACGCCCCCGGGCCAGCGCCACGCCCCCGGGACTGCCCCCGAAACGCCGCGCCATTTACGGAACGCCCCCGACATTAGTGCTGGCCTTTAGTGCTGCTTTACTATGGCAGGTTTATTTATTTATTTAAAATATTTCTAGCCCCCTTATAGCAAACAATATAAATATAAAACACATCATAACAGGTTTATTATATTATCATTGTCAGGTTTCTCATGGCCAAGCCTACATCAAATGCACTTTACAATGGACCTAATACCAAAAGTCTTTTTTGCTGGGTTTTCTGGTTGGCACCAATGCAGTGCATGCAAAAATATTTTTACCTCAGAAGACTAGGAATATCTTTTTCCATGTACAATCTGTTGCTATAAATGCACCGTTTTTAATTGTGTGAGGTGAGGGTTAGTGTGGAAAGTTTGCCTAGTAGCACCGACCTGGAGAGAGCGTGCCACGCACAGGCCCCCCCATCCCCCCCATCATTCACATTCACCCATTTCCCACGTCTCCAGGGGGCAAATGCTGCGGAAATGTGGGTTATATAGGGAGTTACGGCAGGGTCGCCAGCTTCCCAGAAGTATCATCAGTGGTGCACCATCTGCCACCTGTTTGGGAATTCTGCCCCTTGCTTCCCTCTGCTGCAGCATTTCCCATCCCCAGAAGGGCCGGACTCCAAGGGCCAAACTCTGCTGCCCTCCCCCCCCCCCCCCCCCCATGACCTGCTCGATGATGTGACCTGTGCCGTGCCGTTGGGGGGGTGGGGGAGGGGCACCATCTCACCCCCTCGCCTCAGGCAGCAGATTGCCTTGAGCCGCCCCGGAATACAGAAACCCCCTCTGCTGCAGAAAATGAAATCCAGCTGGAAATCCGCCGCTTCTCGTTTAAACAATGAGCTGCCTTTTCTTTGCACTTTTCACGTCCCGTGATCTGTTGACACCATCTATTTTTCAATGAAGGGATGATTCAGGCTTTTTGTTAAACCTGGAAATCTGATATCTGCTGTTACAACGCTGGTGGTGATTGTGGTTTGTACCTTTTCGGCTGAAATAGGATATACATTTCTGATGATGTACCTGCTGCGTGTATATCATTTCCCTTTACCAGTCATTGCCTTAGGATGAAATTCTGGGCAGATGGCATTGTGTAAGTTGTTCCACGTTGCTTGAAAGAATTAAAAAAAAAACAAACCATGGGAGTTGAAATACTTTTTGACAGGAATATAGGGCACAATGGTTTTTTGATTTGTTATAAATAATTTAATAATACTATTTATGTAATCAGCATTGAATGTATCTGGTAAATGACATAGTGCTTGTATGAAATATATCGAGCCCGTTCATTTGCAAATATAGCACTATATAAGATTATTTATCTTTGAGTATTTATTTTTAGTACGCATTTACTGGGATATTGAATCACCATATATGCACCCAGGTTTTTAACTTCCTGGGCCATCTGAAGAAATTGCTTTCTGCGCAATTGCGTATCGGCTGCCAGTAATCAAAATGGCGCAGACGGCCCTTTGCCCTTACTATGTCACTGGGGCCGACCAATGGCAGCGGTAGCCCCTGTGACATAGTAAGGGCAAAGGGCCATCGGCGCCATTTTGATTACTGGCAGCCGACGGCCCAAGCCCAGGAGATCGCTCCTGGACCCCCGCTGGACCACCAGGGACTTTTGGCAAGTCTTGGTGGGGGTCAGGAGGGTGGGGGGTTGTAGTGAATTAATTTGGCAGGTCTTGAAGGGTGGTCAGGAAGGTGGGGGGTTGTTAACTAATTTAAAGGTTTGGGATGGAATTGGGTTTTTTTTCTTGGGAGGGGGGGGGGGGTTCCCAGAGAAAGAAAAGTTTTCTGATGTGGGGAGTGGACCGAAATGGCCCTCCCCAGACGCGAAAACAAAATGGGGAGAAAAAAAAAAGTTATGCACTCCCCTAATTTGCTCCATAAGACGCACAGACGCCTGGGGACAGAGCCGGTATAGCACAAACATTTTTTTTTAATTTTCCCCCTCTGAATCCTAGGTGCGTCTTATGGTCAGGTGTGTCTTATGTAGCGAAAAATACGGTTTATTCCTCTTTCCAGGCACTTCAAAGCAGATTACAGTCAGGCACTGTAGGTATTTAACTTGCTAAATCATAAGCACCACTAGAGCTGCCCTTTTTTTGCCCAGCAAAATGTGTCCTCCTTATGACTTTAGGGGCACAAAGTTACTTCATCAGTGAAGGGAAAATCTTTTAAAAATAGAGGTTTAACCAACTAATTCCCAAAGTTAGCTGGTTAAAACTTGTGAAAATTGACCCCTGTGATATCACTCAGGTAGACAATGTCATTACTTTTTAGCTTGTGCACTTATCTTTGGGAATGTTTGGAAAGATACAAGAAAGTTCAGATTGTGTGTAAATTTTTCTTTTGTTTTGTAGATGACAGGAACAGCCTTGCAGCACAGTTGGTGACGGCATAGTCAGTATCAGAATTCAAGAAAGCATTGAGAATAAACATAAAGGTTTAGTGTGGAAGAGAGTGTAAAGCCAGAAATCAAGTTGGTTCGGTGGTATTGCAACTGGAGGTGAAATTAAACAGACTAGATAGGTGTTGAAGTCCATCTGCTGTTATAGTTTGTTTTTATGAACAGTTTACTACCCTAACAGTACAGTATAATTACAATGATTTGCTCAAAATTGGCACCAGTGAAATTAAAATTATCCTCCGCTGAGAAAATGTAAGGATCCGTTGCTGGATTCTCTTCCAGCATGTAGGTGGCACTGTGAGATATTTTGGACTGTCTGTCCAGTACGCCCAACTCAGTGCCTCTTGCTTTCCCTGGCAGCCATCTTGTTTCCTGTAAAGACTTGTATTTATACTGAGGCAGATTCATCAGTCAGTTGTCTGAGTTTGGTCCTACCTTCTGGTCCTTGTTCTCTGACTCCATTTCTATGTTCTGAAGACCTAGTCTGCATATTCTACAATCAGTGTTCTTGTCCATTATCCTTCTGGGTTCCTAGGTACCTGATTTGTTCCAGCTATTTTCTCCATTCCAGACCTCTTGCTCCTCATTCGTATTGGGGGCTTCCCTCGTTTCTCATGCCTCAGCAGCCACCAACATCGTAGGGCTCAATTTGAAGGGAAGGTGGCTTATATAAAGGGAAGACCCTCTACCAGACCTGGTCACCCATAGGCAGCATGTAGTCGAGGTACTTTCTTGTCTTCGCCAGTACCAGCTTTTCACCAAGTTTGAGAAGCAAATCGACTCTGATATGGTAACCACAGTACTTAATTGGCCGATATCTTTGGGTTTCAAGACACTCCAATACTTTCTGGGTTTTGCTAACTATTATTGGTTCTTCATTCAAAATTTCTCCAATGTGGTGCCTCCAGTTACTGCCCTTATGCTTAAGGGCATGCCAAAGAATTCTTGGAATCCTAAGCTCAGTGGGCCTTCAAAACACTGAAACAACTCTTTGATTCAGCTCCAATCTTGTGTCACCTTGATCCAGCTAAGCCTTTCATCTTGGAAGTAGATGCCACTGAGATTGGTGCAGGTGCAGTCTTGTCTCAAAGACCTGATCTGGATTCTCATGTTCACCCATGTGGGTGAATCTGAAATTCACACGCAGAAGAGAATCTGAAAGTTCTCTTCTGCGGAATGCAATAAAGATGTGAGAAACTGAGAACTCCTTGCCATTAAGTGGACCTTGGAAGAATGGAGACACTTGCTGGAGGGAACCACTTTTCTGACTACAGACCTTAAGGATCAAAAAAATGTGCTTTATATTGAAGCTACAGAACGTTTGAATCCCTGGCAAGCCCGTTTCTAGTTCATTAACCTCCTATTGTTTTGGTTCAAAGAATGTTAAGGCCGCTGCATTGTCTTGTCAGTTTTCTTCTGAGGAGACTCCCGAACCTTGCAATAAAGGCCCCATTATACCAGCCACCAGAATCATCACAAATTCAATCAGGAGTGATCTGATGGAGAAAATTCACCTGGAATCTTACATCCAGGAACCTCCTGTAGGAGTTCCTATTGGGGGTATTTTTGTTTCAGACACTTGCTGCCCAGATGTATTCAAATGGTGGCATGATTCCAAACTCTCCGGACATTCAGGGCTTAAGAAAACTTTAAAACTGATCTCCAGGGATTTTTATGGCCTTTTCTGCACAAGGATTGTAAGACTTATGTCTCAGCCTGTCCAGTATGTGCTGGAACTGTCTCTCATGCTAAACCTTCAGGTGGATTGCACCCACTCCCAATTCCTTCTGTATCGTGGACTCACCTTCCAATTTCCACTGATTGTACTACCATGGACAGCTGGTCTGGTAAGATGGTGGACTATAACTATTGTAGTAATAATGACTGTAAATGTAATAATAGTAGAACATTTTTCCCAAATGCACTTCATTCCCAACTCTAAGCTTCCTTCAGTCCCTGAACTGGCCATGATGTTTATTAGGGAGGTCCATTTATATAGAATTCTGACCTGTCATATTGGATCAAAGTCCCCAATGTGTTGCCAGATTCTGGAGGGCCTTTTGTAAAAGATTTTGGTATCAGTTTGCAATTTTCATAAAGATGCCATCATCAGACAAATGGCCTTATGGAGAGGACCAACCAAAAGCTTGAGCAGTTCCATAGATGTTTTGTCTCTGCTCATCAGAATGACTGGGCCAGATTGCTCCCTTGGGCTGAGTTTTCTCACAACAATTATGTTAGCAAATCTACTTGGATTTCTCCATTCTTTAGTTTATGGCTGATACCCTGTTTGTTTATCTCCTCCTGCTCCACCTACAGAAATTCCTGCGGATGATGACTTGGTGTGAGAGTTACGGAAAACTTGGGCCCAGGTGAGCAATAATTTGGAGAAAATTGTGACCTAGCAGAAGAAATTTGCTGACCATTATAATAGATGTGAACCCATCTCAGGTCATTGATAAGGGCTGGCAGTCTACACAGAATCTACATCTGAAGCTCCCATTCGCTAAGCTCTGTCCGAAGTACAATGAACCATATGCCATTATTGAGCAACCATGTGCCTTCAGTTTCCCAGTACATTTAAGGTGCCATCTCATTTCATATCTCCTTGCTGAAGCCAGCTGCACCAAATGTTTTCAGTAGGCAAGGAATACCTCTGGATAGAGTTCTGGTTGATGGCCAACTTGAATTTGAGGTTCAGGAGATTCTGCACTCTAGAATGTCTCATAATAGAGTATAGTACTTGGCCTATTAGAAGAAGTATTGCCCCAAAGAAAATTCTGGGGTTGCTGCATCGAACCTTCATGCACCTCATCTTTTGAAGAAATTTCATGCAAAGTAATGCATGGGGCCATCTGGAAGTGGGGGGGGGGGGGGGGGGCACTGTAAGGATCTGTTGGTAGGGTGGTGCTGTGAGCTGATCTAAACTCTTGTTTCCCCCTGGTGGCCATCTTGTTTCCTGTATAGATTTGCATTTATACTGAGGAAGTTCCCAGAGCTTGGTCTTACCTTCCAGTCCTCATACTCTTGCTATGCTCCTGTGTTCTAAAGACTTTATAGGTAGATTCTACAATCAGCATTCCTGCCTGTTATCCTTTTTGGGTTCCTGGATTCCTCTCTTGTTTCAGCTTTTCTCGCCATTCTAGGCCCCCTCGCTCCTTGTTTGTATTGGGGCGTTCCCTGTTTCTCATGCTTCACTAGTCACCAGCACCAGAGGGCTCAACTCAAAGGGAAAGATGCTGGCATAGATGGAAGAGCTTCTGCTGGATTTGACTCTCTTGACGCTAGGCAGCTCATTTCTTGGACAACCATCACAGGTAACAATCTTTCGATCATCAAAGTTTGTGAAACTGCCTGACTTTTTGGACATCCTTGGCATGCAGGTTCAAATGAACTACCTATCCCTATCACCCAGTGCTTTTCAATCCAATCCATGGAGCGCACCTGACCAATTAGGTTTTCAGGATATTCGCAATGAATGTGCATGAGAGATGTGCATGCACTGCTTCGATTGCATGCAAATTTATCTCATGCGTATTCATTATGGAGAAAACCTGATGGGTTAGATTTGTCCCGAGGACTGGGTTAAAGAAGCACTGCTACAACCATTAGACTTAGGACAAAGCAAGAGCAAATCTGTCCCACAATCCTCTTTATCTGACAGGCAATATTGAGCAGAAGGATCTGAACCTGTTTTACCATTGACTGAAGCAACAAATTGAGGAGTGGCTGACTTATATCCACTGAGCTGAAGTCCAGAAAGTCAGTTGAAAGAGAAATAAAATAAAATTGTTCAAAATGTTTTTTCGGGTTTTTTTTTGTGAACATATTATGTGTCCTTTGAGGGCAGACTTCCTTCTGTGTTGTAACAATATATAAAATCTTTAGTTAAATATAGACCCTTTGACATCAGTTTTCTGCATGACACTACATCATGTGAGCTCTGCTAGTTGTGACTTTCAATGAAAGGGCTACTTATGAGTGGGATATTTTTCTGGCTTGTGCCACACTGTTCTTTGTGATGATCTTATTGAATAAATCGCCTTCTCTGTTGAGAAAATGGCAGGACTTGTTAAATAATGCACCTTCTGGGCTGAAACCTTTTAAATCCCCTGTGTCATCATCGGCATTATTTAAAATGTGGCACAGACATTGACATCTGGGAGCCAATTCATCATTTAATTAAATTATCCTGTAATGAAATCTTCCGTAATGAGATTAATTTTAATTATTAATCAGGAGCTGACATGGGCACAAGACGCCATAAATAAGAAATGAGGCCTTTGTCTGCTCCGTTTCTAAGAAAGGACCTACTTTATTGCAACAATGTTTTTTATGAAGCTAGAGTTGGTTTTTCTTTGTAATGCGATGATCTATGTTATCGAATTGATTTTTGTTTAGAACTAGGAGACAACGTTCTTTAAGATATTTTTGCTGAGGTTCTGGTATATTGACATTATTATTATTATTTTCTTTTTTTTACGTTAGTGAGGATCACTCTTTGTTTGAAAGATAATGTCCCTTTATTTCAGGTAGCATACTTCACCAGCAGATTTTTTGGCTGTATATATGGGACATTAAAGGTGTCACTGAAGATTAAATGAATATCTTTTGCAAGTGAGATTCAGGAATGGCTTTGTGTTTTGGTATTTATTTATTTATCTAGCACTTTTATATGCCGATATTCAAGTAACAGGGTTACCAATCACTTCGGTTTACATTTCAACCAAAAACCATGACATGAAAATGTCTTACATTAAACAAGGGTGATCAAACTTGGATACAAAGAACTGGGTTTAACATAGTGTATAAGAAAAGGAGACTTGGCCAGCGAGCTGAAGCTAGCTGGTGCCGTGCTCAGTGACTAAGAATAGGGCAAAGGGAATAAGTGCTACTACGGCGGATTTATTGGAGCGAAAGTATCATAAGAGATTTGCCAAGGACAGAGACTACTAGTGGGAGATTTGACAGATAGCTGAGTTAAGAGAAGGCTTGGTTGAACAACCAGGTCTTGAGTCTTTTTTTTAAAGCACTACTAACAATCCCTTCAGTAAAGTCAGCAAAATTAAACCAAGTGAGAGAAAGGGCTTTATCATTGGCTGGGCCCCTACTATGGAACACGATGCCCCCCGAACTCAGATTACAGAATAATCTCAAAACTTTTAAGAAAAATCTAAAAACATGGCTCTTTAAAAAAGCCTTCACTAAAGAGTGTGGAGGGTAGAGAATGAAAGTACAAGGTAATGCAGATGAGAATGAATTTATTCAATCCTACATTTAAGAAGTAATATTTCAAAGCGATAGTAACTCAATAATACACCGGGACATGACCAACATTACTCAAATAATGATTTTATTTATGAAATTGTAACCGAACTTTATGGCACCTGTTAGAATGTACGATATCCTACATTTACTTACCTTAGTCATGTGCCTATTTGTAAACTGTTGCGACGGTATAGAAAAGTTTTTAAATAAAAATAAATAAATAAATAAATAAAGTTGATCAGACATTGCTCGAGCCTGAGGTCTGATGGGAGTGAGTTCCATTGCTTTGGACCGGCAGTGGAGAGAGCTCTTTTCCTTAATGACGTTTTGATATGGGGGGGGGGGCTTGTAGTGTGACTCTATATACTTGTCTCACCGGTCTGGAGGTAGTGCGAGTCTGAAATGGGATCCTGAGGTCCAGAGGGGTGATGATGTGAATGGCTTTGTGGATGATTGATAAGACTTTTGGGTTTTTGGTGATTGGGAGCCAGTGCAGTTTCTTTAGAATGGGTGTTATATGGTCTCTTTTGTTGGTTTTGGTTAGAATCCTTGCTGTAGCGTTTTGTAACATCTGTAAAGGTTTTATAGTGTTGGCGGGGAGGCCGAGTAACAGTGAATTGCAATAGTCGATTTTGGAGAAAATGATTGCTTGTAAAACTGTTCGGAAGTCTTGGAAATGGAGGAGGGGTCTCAGCCGTTTTAAGACGGAGTTTAAAAAAGCAATCCTTGGTATTGGAGAGGTTATTGTTTTATGGTCATTTCATATGATGCTTGTTTTTCTCTCCATACTTCTTCCTAGGGACCCATCATCAAGGAACACATTTCTCAGTTTCACATCATAAAAAATGAGGCAAAACTCATGTTTTTGTGATACTGGGCTGGCAAAATTCATGTTTTTGTGATATTGGGCTGGCATCATTCTTTTGTTATGTGAAAGAAGAGCAGGGTCTCTCATGAGGCAGATGACCCTGGTGAGACATTCAGGGGCCAGAGGTGACTGTAGGAATGAGGTCGGCAGGACTTCCAGGGAGCTGTCTTAGGTGGCCATGGGAGTAATGCTGGCAGGAAGCCAGCAGGAGTTTTACTCAGGGGCCACCAGTGGGAGCTGCACTATGCAGCTGTAGGTATTGGACTAGTAGGACCATTGGTGAGAGCCAAGTGGCTACTGGTTGTGAGTCTGCAGATTTGAGGCAGCCAGAGGGGAGGGAGAAGGGAGAAGGAAAGCAGAAAGAGGGATGTGGAGAAAAAGAAAAAAAAGATGAAGAGGAAGGGTTGGATGGGGAGAGGGAAAGCTGAAGAGGGAGGGTTGGATGTGGAGAGAGAAGATTGAAGAGGAAGGGGTGGATGAGAAAGATAAGATTGTGGCCGGATGAAGGGAGCTGAAATGAGAATGATGCATAAAAGAGAATGAAAATGTTGAGAGGAATGATGAAGGGAATGGGGGGAAAGAGACAAAGGAACAGTGGTGGGTAGAGTAACAAGCAGGAGGGTTTGTTTGGGAAAAGGAGAAATGACAGGAAGTAGCAAAACATGGAGTATGAATTGAAAAAAGAATGAATGAATAAGGGGAGATGGAACAGAGCTGTACCGTAAGAGCATTATGTGACTATTTTTGCCCCAGGCTTTATGCAGTTAAGAACTTGCCATACTGGGTAAGACCAAGCGTCCATTAAGCCCAGTATCCTGTTTCCAACAATAGTCAAGCCAGGTCGCAAATACCTGGCAGGATCCCAAGGAGTAGATAGTTTCCAAGCTGCTTATCCCAAGAATAAGCACTGGATTTCTGCAACTCTAATAACAGTTAATGGACTTTTCCTCCAGGAACTTGTCCAATCCTTTTTTAAATGCAACTTTACTAATAGATTTGATCAAATCCTCCGTCAACAAATTCCAGAGCTTAATTAAGTGTCGAGTAAAAAAATATTTTCTCTTATTAGTTTTAAATGTATCACCTGGTAACTTCATTGTGTGTCCCCTTATCTTTGAACTTTTTGATAGCGTAAACAACTGATTAACGTTTACTTGTTCCATTCCACTCAGTATTTTATAGACCTCTATCATATCTTTGCACAGCCGTCTTTTCTCTAAGCTGAAGAGTTCATTCTTTAGCCTTTCTTCATAGGGGAATCATTTCATCGTCTTTATCATCTTGGTTGCCCTTCTCTGTACCTTTTCTAAGTCTGCTATGGGTTTTTTTTTAGATGTCAAGATGAGGTTGCACCCTAGAGCAATACAGAGGCATTATGATATTCTCTGTTTTATTCTCCATTCCTTTCCTAATAGTCCCAAGCATTCTATTTGCTTTCTTGGCTGCTGCTGCACACTGAGCAGAACATTTCAATGTATTTTCAACAGTGACACCTAGATTCTTTTCGAACCTTGCATTATGTAGCTATAATTTGGATTACTCTTCCCTAAGTGCATCACTTTGCAGTTGTCCACATTAAATTTGCCATTTGCATGCCCAGTCTCCCAATTTTGCTATGTCCTCTTGCAATTTCTCACAGTCCTCTTGTGATTTAATAACTGAATAATTTTATGTCATCGGCAAATTTGATCACTTCACTTGTAGTTCCATTTCCAGGTCATTTATAAATGTATTAAAAAGCTGTGGTCCCAGAAAAGATTCATGGGGCACTTGACTATTCACCTTTTTCTATTGGGAAAATTTACCAATTAGTCCTACTCTATGTTTTCTATCCAGTTGGCAATAGGGATGTGCACAGGGACGCCATACGTTGAATTTGTATTCGTCGGGGGGCAGATACGTTGCATTCGGCAAGGGGGGCCCCTGATATGTTAATGCGTTCATTCTTATTCATTTCCCTGCTAAAATTGAATTAACTACCACCTCCCACCCTCCTGACCCCCCCCCCCCAAGACATACCAAAACTCCCTGGTGGTCCAGCGGAGGGTCCGGGAGCCATCTCTTGCACTCGTGCCCTTGGCTGAAGGTATTCAAAATGGTGCCGATACCTTTGACCTTACTATATCACAGGGGCTACCGGTGCCATTGGTCGGCCCCGTCACATGGTAGGAGCAATGGATGGCCGGCGCCATCTTGTGCTCCTACCATGTGACAGGGGCTGACCAATGGCACCGGTAGCCCCTGTGACATAGTAAGGGCAAAGGCTATCTGCGCCATTTTGATTACTGGCAGCCGACGGCCCGAGTGCAGGAGATCGCTCCTGGACCCCCGCTGGACCACCAGGGAGTTTTGGTAAGTCTTGGGGGGTCAGGAGGGTGGGGGGTTTGTTTAAATTTGCTACTTTAGGCGGCCAAATAATTCGGCGAAGATTCGTTGTAGTCATGGGGAATCATGATACGTTTCGCTTCCCCACAAATACAACGAATATGGCCCTATATGTTGCGGATTACCAATACATTAGAAATGAATGCACACCCCTAGTTGACAATCCACAATAGGACACTGCCCCCATCCCATGACTTTTTAATTTCCTAAGAAGTCTCTCATGAGGGACTTTGTCAAATGCTTTCTGGAAATCCAGATACACTATATCAATTGGCTCACCTTTATCCACATGTTTATTTACACCCTCAGAAAAGTAGCAAATTTGTGAGGGAAGACTTCCCTTGGCTAAATCCATGTTGGCTTTGTCCCTTTAAACTCTGCTTATCTATATATTCAGCAATTTTGTTCTTTATGATTGTTTCTACCATTTTGCCTGGCACAGACGTCAGATTCACTAGCCTGTAGTTTCCTGGACCACCGTTTGATCCTTTTTAAAAAATTGGAATCACATTGGCAACCCTTCAGTCTTCAGGTACCATAAATGATGATATTGACAGTTAACAAATGTATGTATGTATGTATTTATTTATTTATTTATTTATTTATTTATGTATTTGCTTTTACAAACCGACATTCATTGGCGTACATCACATCGGTTCACATTATAACAGAGTAATAGTATGACTGGGGGGTCATACTATTTATACATTGTAACATTGATTTATACATTGTAACATTTATACATTGAAACATTCACATTGTAACTGTGAAATAGAATGTTATAAGTTGTAACATTAACTTCAACTTTAGAGGGAAAACAATAAACATATGGCAATAAACCTTGGTGATAGAACAGTTTAAACAATGATAATGATAGGTGTTAAAGGATGGTTGTTGTAGTTTTAAGTTATAGACTGGGCTGGGGTATCTGAAAGGCAGAATCAGTATATGCAAAAGCAAGGTAGAAACAAAAGATAGATTATGTACAGCGGGACATGTACCTGATTTAGCTGGGTGGAAGAGGTGAAAGGGGAGTGAGCTAGGGGATGGGGGGAGTGGGAGGGAGGGGGGGTGGTGGAGTTAGGTAGCGTGTTGGTAGGCTTTCTGGAATAGCCATGTTTTCAATTGCTTTTTGAATGATTGGGGGGAGGGTTCCAATAGCAGGTCTGCAATTTTCAATAGCAGGTCTGCAATTTCTTTTCTCAGTTCTTTCAGCATGCTGGGATGTATACCATCTGGTCCAGGTGATTTGCTACTCTTTAGTTTGTCAATTTGTCCTAGTACATCTTCCAGGTTCACTGATATTTGTTTCAGTTCCTCTGAATCATCACCTTTGAATATCATTTTTGGGATGGGTATGTCTCTAACATCTTCCTCAATGAATACCGA
The DNA here is from genome assembly GCF_901001135.1 of Rhinatrema bivittatum. NCBI lineage: Eukaryota > Metazoa > Chordata > Amphibia > Gymnophiona > Rhinatrematidae > Rhinatrema > Rhinatrema bivittatum. The sequence goes on from NC_042617.1 coordinate 577,217,856, forward strand.
AGTAATGAATTAATTTAGTTTCTTTGCTATGGCTTTGTTTACCCCTTGATCATCTAATAGTCCAACTGACTCCCTCGCAGGCTTTTAACTCAGATATATCTGAAAAAGTTTTTATTATGAGTTTTTACTTTCACAGCAAGCTTCTTTTCTAATTTTCTCTTTGCCTTCCTTATCAATGCTTTGCCTTTGTTACCTCTCATACCAAATCCTGTGTTCCATTAAGTATTAACAACCTGCTCATCATTTGACAGGGGTAATTTGGAATCTTTCTGCAATTTACTTAAAGGACCTGGTCCACTTTGGCATTTATTGCAACCTCTCTACTGGGATGCCCTATTTTCTGTGTTCTCTTTGTATCCTTCAAAGATACCTCTCTCCGAACCATGCGCTGCTGAGCGACTGTCTGCTTTCCCCCTTTGTTCTAGTTTAAAAGCTGCTCTATCTCCTTTTTAAAGGGTAGTGCCAACAGCCTGGCTCTACTGTGGTTAAGGTGGAGCCCATTCTTTTGGAGAAGGCCCCCCTCTTCCCCAAAAAGAAGGCCAGTTCCTAACAAATCTAAAACCCTCTTCCCTGCACCATCGACTCATACTGGGTCAGACGATCCATCAAGCCCAGCATCTTCTTTCCAACAGTGGCCAATCCAGGTAAGATGTACCTAGCAAGTACCCAAACCTTAAATGGATCCCATGCTACTGATACCAGTAGTAGCAGGGACTATTCTCTAAGATGGTAACTTCGATACCAGCACGTGGGTGCACATTTTATAACTTGCACGCGTAAGTGGTGGAATTTTATAAGGGAAGCGTGCCAATGCCATTACTAGGTTTTCCCAGTTCGTTCCCAGGCCACTGAGTTCAGGGATAGGGCTTCCAAATCCCTTAGGTTATTAGCCTTCCTTTTCCCCTGTGAGCCCCAACCCTTAAAACCCCACTGACTAGCCTGGGTTTTTTTTTTTTTGTTTTCTTACTTATGTGACATCCATAACAGTAGTAAAGTTACGCGGCAGATAACCCCAGTGAGCGCTTATGCACGTAAATACTTACACGCACATTTCATGTTAAAGTCTCAGAATGCCCATGTCTGCCCTTGCCCCACCCAGACCACGACCCCACCCCTTTTTGAGCTTTCTCACTTGTGCGCGTACCGGGAGATATGCGTGTATACTGGTGGCATTTGAAATCTGCGCAGTATGCGCTGGCCGGACATCTTTGTGTATCTCCCGATTTTGGTGTGTGCCGGGCTTTTAAAATTCACCTATAAGTCAACTTGTTTAATAGCAATTTATGGACTTCAGGAACTTACCTAAACCTTTTCTAAACCCAGCTACATTAAGTGCCATAACCATTACCTCTGGCAATGAATTCCAGAGCTTAATTGTGCATTGAGTAAAAAAGAATGTTCTCCATTTATTTATTTATTATTTTTACATACCGACATTCGATCTGAGATATCGCATCGGTTTACATTCAGGTACTGTAGGTATTTGTTTTAAATGTGCTACTTGCTAACTTCATGAAGTGCCCACTAGTTCTTCAGTTATCTGAAAGTGTAAATAACCGATTCACATCTACCTATTCTAGTTCTCTCATGATTTTAAACACCTGTCATATCCCCCCTCAGCCATCTCTTCTCCAGGCTGAACAGCCCTAACTTTCTAGCCTTTCCTTCCCTTTATCGTTTTGGTCCCCCTTCTCTCTACTTTCTCCAGTGCAACTATATCTTGAATCCTATTATGCAGCTGCCTTTTGGATGTTTATTTACTCTAGAGGCTGAATCGGCTAACAATGAAAACTAATTCCTTACTGTCCCTTTCCTGTTCCATAGAATTCAGTGAAGGGACATGACAGGCCACTTGCTGATGCCGCTTAATATTTTATCCCAGTTGACTTTAGTAGGAGTGGCCAACTATGGTCCTCAAGACCACAAACGGGCCTGGGTTTCAGGATACCTGCAATGAATGTGCCTGAGATAGATTTGCATGGCTGTACCTCCATTGTATGTAGATATTATGGATATCTGTATCTCCATTGTATGTAGATATTATGGATATCCTGAAAACCAGGCCTATTTGTGGCTCTTGAGGACCGGAGATGGCCATCCATGGACTTTAGGGCTTGGTGGTACCTAAAAAGTGAATTCTTCATCTGCTATCTTAAAATTCTTTATTATATTTACTTTATTTATTTATTTATTTATTTAAAAGTATTTCTTTATTGCACACTCCCATAGATCGTGGCAGTTTACACATTTCCATTATTATTATTATTTATGTCATGATTTGTATAACGCATACCAGATGTATGCAGTGCTGTACAGAGATATATTTTATGAAATGAGCAGCAAGGAGGGAATGTTCTGATTAGCTAAATACAGTACACATCTTTATCGTATGTATATGTGTGTGTGTGTGTTTCTGACTGCATATTTTGGAGTGAATTTTCAAAGGAGTTAATTCATGTAAAATTAGTATATATGTGCATAAGTAGCTTTTACTCGTGTACATTTACCTCCACATTAAAGGGACGGGGGCTAAGAGGTAGACATGTAAGGTGCTATTTTGTATGAGATTTTCATGATTACATTATTAGGCAACTTATTTGTGCAATTTTACACCTGCTAATTATCTAGCGCAATTGATATCAGACTCGTCTGTTGTCTGCTATTATTTAGGTGGGAGGTCTGGGTGAACTGGGGGAGTTCAGGCTGAAGGAGGGTCTAGATGAACTGGAGAAGGAATGGGTGAACTGGTGGAGGTATCGGCAAACTGGTGATTTCAGTTATGCGTATAGGCTTTAAAATATGCCGACTCATGAAAATCAGAGTTTTACGTGAGCAAGTTCTATTTTTTTTTTTTGCCTGCAAAATATGCACGCGGATGATTATAAAATAGGTAGGAAAAGTAGTCACTTTCTGTATATTATAGGTATTTTTGCTTGGGTAGACATACGCATATTTTATAATCCGCGTGTACCTGATAAGCACAGGCTATAAAATACTTTAGTAGATATCTGCATGGCCATCTACACATACATGGGGCTACACGGAGTTGATTGAAAGTTATCCTATTCCCCACATTTTCTTTAACTACTTATGATGTTATTCATTTTTGTTTCTTTTTATCAAATTCGGATCAACTGACAGGCTGCTAATGCGCAGGGCACTCGTGCGCCAGCATGCCTATTTTGCATAGGCCACCGGCGCGCGCATAACCCCGGGACGAGCATAAGTCCCGGGGCTTCGTAAAAGGGGTGGGAGGGGGCGTGTCCGGGGGCGGTTTGGGGCGGGTCCGGGGGCGTGGTGCCGGCCCGGGGACATGGCCGAGGCCTCCGGACCAGCCCTCGGGTCGGGTGATGGCGCGCGCAGATTTACACCTGCCTTGGGTAGGCGTAAATCTGCCGAAAAAGGTAGGGTGGGGAGTTAGATAGGGTGGGGGGGTGGGTTAGGTAGGGGAAGGTGAGGGGAGGCGGAAGGAACAGGAAGTGCACGCCGAGCTCGGCGTGCTCAGGTTGCACAAATGTGCACCCCCTTGCGCGCGCCGACCCCGGATTTTATAAGATACGCGCGTATCTTATAAAATCCAGCATACTTTTGTTTGCGTGCGCTGTTTTTTGAAAATGTACCCCAATGTGTCTAATTTGGTTAAAAACAATGAAAATTTGGGGAGTAAAGTTTCAGCATCTACCTAGTCTAGATAGAAGTTGGTTAGCATGAATATCAACATCCTTTACAACTGAGAATGAGCTGTCTATACTTGGTATACACAAGCACGTACACCACCATTCCTTTAAAAATTAATATTGTACATGTGTATATGTATGTATATATATGCTACTATACTTCTTAAACTTGCCTGGAATGCTGGAGATTGCAAACATTTTATAAAGGTCAGAGTTGTCTCGGAGTTGCATATTGTCTTGGAGAAATTGTTACTTAGTAGGTCTTGCTAGATCAAAATCGTACAATTTCCTGAAATAGAGGTCTCTTTCATTTGAAGGGAATTTGTAGTTCTAATTTAATTTTCAGGTTCACTTGTGAGGCTTAAAACTTCTTTGGTTAGCAGATTTATTAATATTGGTAGACACATTAATATGGGCTTGGCAAACCAATTTGAATTATATCTGAACTTCAGACAATCAAAACATAATTGATTACAAATCAAGGGAAAGAAATCCAAGCCACTTTTTTTTTTTACTCTGGTCTCCATTTTTGCTTGTTTTGGATATTAATATTTACAGATTTTTAACATATCTGAAATACTCAAGAGTGATACTATCATCAGATGCCTTGAGTTGCTTGAACCTGGAAACATTTGCATGGACTTCCTCTTTGCAAATCTCCTAAAATGTCTAGATTGGTAAATTGGTTAGATCAATTATCTGGAGATATCTTGCCTGCTGTTGCGATCCGACTCATGGCTGGAGCCACGAGCTGTCTCTCACCTCCTTCCCTGCTCCTCTCCCGCGGTCCAGAGACTGCCGACACTCTTCATGTGGCTGGAGCCATGCTTTGCATCCCACTCAGCTCGGAGGCCGCCGACACTCCTGTTGCTGTGCTGCGGCAGAGAGCCATCCGACGGTGTTCCTATGCGACCCGGAGGCCGCCAACCATCATCTCCACTGCGTCCCGTGACAGAGGACCACCGTCGCGGCAGTGCCCCTCCTCGTAGGCTGGATGCCGCTGTCGCCGGGGCCTTTCCTGTGGCAGGAGTCACTGTCAACATTTCCATTCGGCCAGGAGGCCGCCATCAGCATTTCTATGTGGCACAGAAGTCCCCTCCTACATCGAGGCCTGGTTCGTGGCTAGCTCCTGCTTCAGTGTCTTCAGCGACTGGGACGCTGCTCTCCAAGGTCCTGCCCCTTCTTCCTAAGGGGTGAGGCCTCGCCTCTTCTCCCTTCTTAAAGGTACAGCAAGGGAGTGGTGCTCTTCTGACATCATCATGGGAGTCTCCTCTTCAGCCCTATAAAAAGGGCCTGGCTTCACTTCTCCCTTGCCTTCGCAAGGAGCCAGTCCTCCTTAGGACTTCTCTACTTCCAGCTTCTCGTTGGCATCCCATTCCATGTTCTTCGTTGGAATTCCATGTCTCGTCTTCTTCGTCACCCATGGTCTCATGTCTTCGTCTTCACCATGGTCTTTCATCTGATTCTGTGTTCCCGGACCTTCCTCTTCAGATATCTTCATGTATCCTGACCTTCCTCTTCATCTCCTGATGTCTTCAATGCTTCTTCATCCAGAACTCCAAAGTTCCAGATGTCCCGCCACTGGTCCTTCTCTTCGAATCTTCTCAAGTCTTCAACTCAGCAATCTCTTCGAACCTTCATCCAAACCCAGATGTCCCGCCATTGGTCCTTCTATTCGAATCTTCATCCAAACACTTAAGTTCCAGATGACCCACCACTGGTCTTTCTCTTCTAACCTTCTAATGAACCCCGAAGTTCCAGATGTCTTGCCACTGGTCCTTCTCTTTGAACCTTCAGATGTCCTTCTCATTGACAGCGCAACCTCCAGAGGAACCTGCTTTTATCTTCCACGCATCAGGTGCCATACTCCGCGTCCTACTTATGCTCCCGCACTGAGTCCTGGGCCCGAGTCCTTGGTTCCTTAGGTCCTTCCCTAAGGTCCTATTTTAAAGTCCTGAATCCTGTCAGGGTCTCCGGAGTTCCTGTGTCTGTCTCCGTATTGATTATGAACTTTTCTTAAAGCCTGTTCTGCCGGCGTGGTCCGTGCCTTGCCTTGAGTAGCCGGGAGGGCGCGTCTTGGTACAAGTCTTGCTGAGTCTTGTCATGGGTCATCCTGAATCTTCAAGCAACTTATGACTTTTTTGGCGTCCATCTTTTAACCAACCATGAGTTCCGTCTCACATCTTCTTCAACTAACCGTGAGTCCTGTGTCACATCTTCTTCAACCAACCGTGAGTCCTGACTCACATCTTCTCCAACCAACCCTGAGCCCCCATCTCACCTCATCTTCAATTTACCATCATTGACATCTCAACTGTTCAAGCTACATGCCTTGGGAACCTCAAGCGTGGTCCGTGACCTGCCTTGCTTGGCAGTGTAAGGTGCGTGATGTGGCAGTACCATTTCAGAACTTTATTCTTTAAGTCCTTCATATCTTCAAGTCTTCGTCTCAACCTTCGTATACCCTGAGTTTCATCTCAGCCCTTCAAGTCTTCGTCTTCGTCTCGACTCTTCATGTAACCAAGTCTCCGTGAAGCCCTCATGTATCCTGAGTCTTCTTCTACATTTGATGTCTTCGTCTGATATCTTTGCCCTTCAGCCACTGTCCGTCTTGTTGCATTTGCTGCTCCCGTGCAGCAGGTCCAAAAGGGCTATCAAGTGGCCGGAGGGCTACTCCAGAGACCAACATTGTGTTGTTGGGTCTCTCTCTATGTGATCAGGTTCGGTAGTGGCCAGGGTTCCGCATTCCTGAATCTTCAGTCGTGCTTGGACCCTCCTCGCCTGCCACGGTGCTTGCTGGAACTCCTCTGCGGTGGTGTCGTGGCCCAAGGGTACACGAAATTCCAGAGATGGGACCACCTCCAGTGTTCCCACAACACCTGCAACATTTTTTCACGTTACGTAAGTGGCATTCTGGGTGGCTTGGGGAACATTTTCTCCTGGGTGTGGTTTTTTTTGCATAGATTCAAATGTCACAGGATAGAGGTCATTAATGTAAATTAATCTGTACAAATCTAGATTGGGAGAAGGGAGAATGTTAAAATCCGTGCGAGAACAATCCAGTTTGATCCAAGGCAGAACTGAATTTGGAATCTAGCTGAGTCGGAGAAGGTTCATTCATCTCTGCCATTGCTGACATTTTTCGAATGCATGTTTGATATCCATTTAGATACATTAAAATGTGAAATGTGAAATAGTGAAAAATAAATGCAGTTAAGATGGAGTATGGGACAGGTCTAAAGAGTCTTATATAGGTGTTTGGCAATGCTGACATGTTAATTCAAATGGCCATTTAAAAAAAACAAAAAAAACCCCAAAACACAACACAATACAACTGTCTTCATTTTTAACCCGGCTGTCCATTTACAATATGAAAATTCCGTAGTAATGAGCTAATTTCTCATGACCTCTTTATTTACACAGGAGAGTTAAATTTATCTTGTCTGTGTTGGCATGGTGAATTTAACCATACATTTATTTAAAGGCGCAGTTACCTATAGAATGCTGACCAGTTCAGCAAGCAAGCAGGTAACAGGGGCAGGAAGGTTAAGTGTACTGGGCCTCCCCTCAGCAGATGCAGACCCTCACCCCTGCCAAAGATGGCAGGTAAACCCCTTTAAGTCACCACATATGACACATGCAGTCCAGATCATGAATGGGACTGGCAAAGAGTTAGAGTAGAGGTAGGTTAGTCTCCTCCTCCTACTTACCTGGTTGCTGGCAGGGGATCTGTGGTGATCTGGGTATGGGAGATGAGGTGGGCCAGATACTTGGGGAGGGGGTAGAACATTAAAGTGTGTAGCGGGGATTTACTACCTTTGGGGAGGGGGATAGAGGGACAGAGAAGCCTTGATTTGATGGATACCCCAACGTACACCCGGGCCCTTGAAACCTGCACCAATCAGCTACATTTCTCCTGGCCCATTAAAACAGAGCTGAAGGCGATACCACAAACAACAGCAGGGTTTAAATGGACAAGGTCTTCATATAATTATTTTCCATTGATAAGCAAGCTGAATTAGCTATGACATATGGGTGATGTTATCTGGTGGCATTGAACAGACTCATGTCTCCTAGTTAGTAGAGCTTTGAACTTTACTGAGCATGTGTGGGAATTCCTGCATGGGTATTGCTTTGTGAGATTCTTCAGTCATTTTTTTTATTTGAACAGAAACATGGACATATCTTCAGTCTCTCCAGATAATTTTTTCTCTAAAATCCTTAGAATCTTTAAATTTTCGTTAATTTTCTTCAGTGCTACAAAAAAAAAATTAGCCGCCTCATAATGTCTGGCAGAAAGAAGACCATGCTGAATGGGTTTAAAAACCGAATCTGTGTAAAGTAATGTCCCTCACTGATGATCATGAATTATGTTACCGCTGCCTCTGTCCGGATCATGATTAGGCAACTATTATGCCTACAGGTGAATGTTCTCACTTTCTCAATTTTCCAGGGCTCTCAGGATTGAGGAACTGTGTAAGTCTCTCAGAAGCTGCAGTCAGTTCTCCATTGGCAGTGCAGTTTCGTCTGCTTCACCAGGACATAAGTTGAGCGGAAACTCCTCAAAGACTCTATCATTGGCACACCAGGTTGAAGATTTGGGGATTGAATGTTATTGGCCACCCTGCATTGAGAAAAAAGCGACATCACTCTATGGAACTATTGGAGCACTTAGCGGGGCATTTGCGACGTGGACACAGGATGCATTGATGCTTTTGATGCATGGCACATCAGTACCCTCAATGCATGGTGCATGGCACATTGGTACTCTCGACGCATAGAACATGAGGCTCAACCTGTGCCACATTGACATGGTTACCTCAATTCATTAATACCAGTGCATGGTGTTTCGAGTCCAGTGGTGTATGCATTGGCACCTTGGCACCATTGATGCACAGCCCATTAATGTACAACGCATAATTTCATGGCATCGGAGTCCTTTTGATGCAAATATCATTGATGCCATTGACACATGTGTCACTGATGGACTACCATTTGCTGTTGCGATCCCCCCTGCTGCTGCGCTGCAGGAGGTCTCTTACCTTCCTCCAGAGGCCGCTCTGAAGCCAGGGCCTCGCCTGCGCATCATCCAGGACTTGCTCCAGGGCCTGAGAGGCCTAGCTGCTCCTGAGGCATGCCGGTGGCTTGCAGCCTCAGTGCTTGGACTTCCTGTTGGGCGACGCCCTTCCCTAGGGGCTGGCCCGCAGCTCTCTACCCTAGTTATAGGACCAGCGGTGGGCGGTCCTGGCAAGCTCCTCCCAGGGAGTTGCCTTCTACCTCCAGTATTTAAGGACTGTCTGTTCACTTGCAAAAGGCCTTCGGATTGTGCATTACAGTTGTCTGTAACCTTGCCGGTCCAGGTCCTCCATGTTTCCTGATGTCTGCCTTGACGTGTTTCCTGATGTCTGCCTTGACGTGTTTCCTGATGTCTGATCCTGAAGCTGCCTGATCCTGATCGTTCTGCTTGTTCTGACCTACGTCCTGTCTGGCTCCTGAGCCTTCTGGCCTGTTGGGCCCTGGAGTGGCCAACAGGAGGGATTCGTCCCCCGGGCTCTGGAGCTTCCCTGCCTGCCAGCCGTAAGGACTTCGGATGTGAGTATCCCAGCATCGGAGTTCCTGTTCGCCTGGAGTTTCCCTGCACCCTCCTTCTCAGCGTGGTCCGCGACCAGCCTTCCTGGGCTGTGTAGGGCGCGTCTGGGACAGGGTGGTCCGCGACTCAGTCCCACGGGTGGGCTGAGTAGGGCGCCCTGATGGACAGTGCCATGTTTCCGTCCAGCCTTGTCTACAGTGTCTGCTTCAGTCCTTGTCCGGATGTCTTCTGTTTAAGGACTCTGTCTGTCCTCGCCTCTGTCCGGCCTGCTGCCCATTGCCGTTCCCTGCGGCAGGTCCGAAAGGGCCGGGAACAGTCGGAGGACTGTTCATTAGTCAACTTAGAAATTTCCGGCCTGCTGCCCATTGCCGTTCCCTGCGGCAGGTCCGAAAGGGCCGGGAACAGTCGGAGGACCGTTCATTAGTCAACTTCCCCGTGTTGGCTACCATGGGCATGCCGGTCCGGCTGAGGGTCGGACTCCCTGCTTCTGTTCCTGCCTGCCTGGCTCACCATGCCTGCTCAGCTCACCTCCCACGGTGTGGCCTTGGGCTCCTCCTGGGGTCCTGCCGTGGCCCAAGGGCTCACCACCCGCCCGAGACGACCGCGCCCGCGCGCGCTCGTAACATTTGCTGCCAGTGGCTCAACGCAATTGAAGCATGCCTCATCAAAGTCTTCGAATCAGCCTGACTCATTGATGCATAGGTCTAAGGCACTGCATTCCTCAACTCATTGAGCCTGGATCTCTACATAGCATTCAGAATTGCCAACCTAGCACTATGCTTGTCAAGCAACATCGGGGCAGAGGAAGACATGTTGACTATGCCCCCTTCCATTAGCAGAGTGTTTTCTCCTTCATTTCATTTATTAAGAAAAGATTGACATCAGTTGGAGCTGCATGGACATGCACTAATCAATTTTTTTTAAAGTAAAAAAGCATAAATTAAAAATGTACTGAATTAAAGAACACAAGTTAATACTTAGAATTAAAAAAAGGGAGGATGGAGGTGGCAGGGAACTATGATTAAGACTACAGGACTCTAAGAGGTTAAATGCCCCACCGAGTTTAAAAATCTTTTCTGAGGTCCTTCCTCCTTTTACAGTACAGTGTACATAAATGGGAATTATTTTTGTTTGACTTGTGCATACATATTGATTCCCTTCTCTTTTTGTCATTTGAAATTAAAAAATAACATATTTCTCAGGAAAACAGAAGGCAGGTAATAAACAAACTGCTGCATAAGACCACAAATTAAATAACTAATTTAATTAAATGCTTGACCAAACAAACTTGTCGTTATTTGCTTCCTGAACTTTAGATGGCCAGATTCTGTGCAGATGTCAGAAGGGAGGGAATTTCACAGGACGGGGGCTGGGATAACTGAAAGGATTCTCTGGTTGAATCCAATCTGATTATTGTAGGAAGTAGAATGTGAAGAAAGTCCTTCTGGGAGGAGCACAGGCTGCGAGTTGGCAATATATGGAATTAAATTCTTAAGCCGAATATAGAGGAGAATCCAAAGTGTAAATTCTGAAAAGGCAGGTAAAGAATTTTGAGTCTAATATGATAGCTTACAGGAAGCCAATGCAGCTTTTCCAATATCGGTGTAATATGATAATGTTTTCTCAGCCTGAAAATGAATAATCTAGCGGCAGTGTTTTGTAATAACAGAAAATATTTTAAAAGAACATTTGGTACCCCAAGAAGGAGAGAATTACAATAGTCTAATCGTGAAATAATAAAAGCATGAATAAGTGATTTTTAAGTTGTGAGGATCCAATAGAACACAAAGATAGTGAATGTAATGTAAAAAGAAAAAAAAACTTTCTGAACTGTTGAAGAAATATAGTCATAGAAAGATGGGAATCTAATCAGAATCCTAATGTTGTCTCAACCTACTTAACAGGAATAGGAGTACCCATCATCACTGGGGCACGTGAATGGATTTCAGATCTAGTACTAACCCACAAGGCCTCTGATTTGGAAGGATTCACTTGTAATTTACGATATCCTAACCAGGAAGCAACTAAGGGAAGACAGCAGTTTAAATCAGAGAGAACTGGAATAAACTTGAAGTTCAAATAGGCAACAATTTGAATGTCGTCAGTGTAAATTGCAGGATGAAAACCATAATCCTGAATAATATTGGCTAGGAGTGAGAGGAACAGATTAAAATGAAGAGAGGAGAATATGGAGCCTTGTGGCACCCCAAGCGGGAGTTTGAAGGGGATGATTTTTCATGATTCCATTCAACCTGATAATTTTTTAGATAAGCAGGAGAAAAAACAGGCTAAAACCACATCAGCAAGGCAAACTTCCTTCAACCAAGCCAAGCTTCTGGCACAGGGATTCCGTTTGGAGATGCTGGACCCTAAATATTCTCTCTGATGCTGCTTACTTCTAATAGATCTCTTATTCAGGAACAGGAAACCATTCTTGTCTGAGAAGATGTTCTACAACCCATGCCAAGTCAGAGGACATGGCAGTCACTCAACCAAATAGCGGACTTGGTGAAAAGTTTCTTTACTTCTTTCACTAAGGAGACAGAAGGAACCTTCCACCCTCTTCTTTCCAGCATCGCTACAGTGATCCCTCAGAGTAGAGTCCCAATTTCTCCTATTAGGATAAACACATCATTAGTACCCTCCCATAGAGGTTCATCATCTCACTCTATTGCAGAAGAGTCAAATCGGTTAGAGAGATTATCCCTTCAGAGACCCCTAATTTGCCATCTTCATCACTGGGGTCCTGGATTAGTGTACCTGCTCCCTTGGGTTATGAAGAATGTTCAACAGGAATAACTTCTGACCCACTTGTAGAATCTCCAGAGCATACCTCTCTCCCAGGAGACCTGGCATATTCTAAATTTATTGAAAATAATATGGGGAAAATGCAGAGTCAATATTTGCAAGGATAAAGACCCTCGGTTGGTCTCTTTCCAATACTAGAGATGCCATCAGAACCAACAGCTCTTCCAGTTCAAACATACTGAATCAACTACAGAGGAGAATGTGGGAAAACCCTATATTGTGCATCCATATGGTAAGGAAATTGGACCTTAAGGTTTAGGATTCTAAAATTATCTGGCTTTGAAGTGGTTCAATAATCTCAGCAGTCTGTCATCATTGAATCTGCCCTAAAGAAGGCCAAGAAAATAAGGATTTATTTAAATTCTCCTCCAGGAAAAGATCATAGACTCCTTGATAATTTGGGGAAGAAAATCTTTCAGAGCTCATATCTGTTCACCAGTTTTATATGGTATGATATGTACATGACCACATCCAAAAACTAAAACCTTCCCTACAACTTATGGAAGAGGTAAATATTACCTGCAGACACTTCTAGACATGAAAAAGTGGTCCTCCTGAGCTCTGTTTTTAAGTCATTTGATACCATTTCACATGCCTCATCATCCTTGATTGGGGCTTGATACATAACTTCAGAGCCAGCAGTATTCACGATGACGTACACAAAAAGTTGACTGATGTCCCGTATTTGGGGAAAAGCTCAGAGAAACTATAGTCCAAATAAAAGGACAAACTATAGTGGTCCATTCTCTCTTGATGGTGTCTGAGTAGCCCTCTTCTTCGAGATGTTCCTTCTACTCATACAAGAGACCATAGTTCCTAAGGCATCCTTTTGACCTTTTCAAAGATACTGTCTCCTGCCTCTTCTGGCTCAACAGGGTAGTGGTAAATGGAGGTCACGCCAAAGAGAGGGGCGTTACTAGTGGTGTGCCACAGGGATCGGTCTTTGGACCTGTTCTTTTAAACATTTTTGTGAGTGACATTGCGGACTGATTGTTCGAAGAGGTTTGTCTTTTTTCCAATGATACCAAAATCTGCAACAGGGTAGGCAGTCAGCAAGTTATGAAAGCCAAAAGGAGGAATTTAGTGAAGCTTGAGGAATGGTCTAGGGTCTGACAGCTAGGATTTAATGTTAAAAAATGCAGAGTTAACCATTCAGGCTGCAAAAGCCCAAGGAAGAGGTACAGTATATGGGGTGAAATTCTTTTAAGCATGAAGAAGAAGCAGGATCTGGGGCTGATTGTGTCTGATGATCTTAAGAAGTCAATCAGGTGGGTAAGGTGATGGTGAAAATCAAAAAGATGCTTGGGAGCATTGGAAAGGAATGGTCCACAGAGAAATGGAGGTGATATTGTCTCTGGTGAGACCTCATTTGGAATACTGTGTATAATTGTGGACATCACACTTTCAAAAGCACATATACTGGTTTGAGTTGGTCCAGAAGGTGTCTACTAAAATGATCAATGCTTTTTGATCTAAAGCCCCCTACTCTTTTTGGGCATTTAAAAGTTGTATGTAAACCGGATTGATTTGTAGTTCCTACAAGAACTTCGGTCTATAAAAATTAAAAATAAATAAATAAAATAAATAAAGCATACTGGGACAAAGATCTGAACATGTATACCCTTGAGAAAAGGCTAGATAGGGATGATATGATAGAGATGTTTAAATACCTCCTATGTTTCCATGTACAGGAGATGGACCTCTTTCCGTAGAAAGAAGGCCCTAGAATGAAGCTTCATGGGATGAGGGTATTATTTAAGGAAATATTTCTTTACATAGAGGATAGTGGATGCATGGAACAGCATTGTGGAGTCAAGGACAGTATCTGAATTCAAGAAAGCATGGGATAAACAGGGGATCCCTGAGGGAGTGGTAGAGATTGTAACACTGAATTAGTTGGTGTGGGTGGGCAGACTAGATAGGCCGTTTCCTTGTTTCTAGATCTAACTGCTGAGAAAGGGATTTTGAGAGGAAGAGGGAGATGGAGCCAGTTGTTGCCTTTATGTTTGATCACAGATCGTAACATGATTCGGCACCTGTTCTTTCGTTGTAAAAATGTCTTGTTTCTGGGGGTACAGACCCAAGACATAAGAAAAAAATATGTGCTTGCATGCCAGAATTGTGCTTCTATAGGAGCTGAAATGTATTATGCATGTTTCATGTAAATGTCTTATATAATCTGAAAATGTTAGGGGATGTTTCCTTTGAGCCCTCACAATTGAGGCTTTTTCTTACTTCCGAAAAGGTGCGAAGCCTTTGTAATAAGAATGATTGTTAATTGTAAAGGGATTTATTAATAGTGTGTAAACCAGCTTCTGTGCCAAATGGACAGGTTTTTTTTTTACTTTTTCATTGATGGTAGCCTCTGCCATGCTTTTCATTTGGATCTCCCTTCTTGTGGACTGCAAATAGAGTATGCGAGAGACTTCTTTTTTTAAAATTATTACTTCTGTAGTGTTTCTATAATTTATACTTATACTATATGCAGAAATTCTTGATAATTGTGTGTGAGGGGTGGCGGAAATTCAAAATAATAATTTTACAAATGCTACTTTAAAATCTGCAGGTGATACATTTTACCTGCCAGGTATTTTTGGACCAATAATTCCAATTAAATTAGAACCAGTATTTGAATTCTGGCACCACGAGCCTTCATTCAGAAATACCCAGGGATTTTCCCCCTATTTTCGTAGAACCCCCCCCCCCCCCCACTCCCACTCTCTGTTCCAGGTTTGGTCTTACAGTAGCAGTTCTGCTGTTTGAACTCTTTTTCCTGAGCGCTAAATCCAGCCATCAGGTGTCACCCTTAAGAATGACCATGATGCCCTCCCTTCCAGGCGGTGTGAATGCTGCCTTCTCAGCATTCCCAGCCCTAACTGACCCCGGGGTGCAGAGGACACGACTCAAAGACTGAACCCTAGGACCTTCCGCTTGGCAATGCGAAGCTCTGCTGCTGAGCTACAAGGCTGGCTCCACCTGTCAGTTTTAATGCATTTCAGTACATAGTGTTATGGAGTCTCAGTTTAGTGGACGCTTGGGCCGATCTGCAGGAGACTGGGAAAGGTGATCAATGTCTCTAGTATGTGGCAGGCCGGGAGGCAGATGTCAGGCAGGACGTAGATGGTGCTCTTCACCCTGGAAGCTGGTGCTCCCCCGGGAGGAGCCCGTAGGAGCCCGGCCGCTGGGACTTAGGCGGCTTCACCCTTGGAAGCTGGAGCCCCCCCGGGAGGAGCCCGTAGGGGCCTGGCCGCTGGGACTTAGGCGGGTTGTTGATCAGGACTGGGAACTGGAACCAGACTAGGACAGTAGATCAGTACTCTTAACGGGGCTCGGGTACTGGAACCAGGCAGGAACTGTAGCAGGATTCGGGTACTGGAACCAGGCAGGAACTGTAGCAGGACTCGGGTATTGTAGCAGGCAAGCAGGAACCAAGCAGGTACTGTAGCAGGCAAGCAGGAACAGAGCGAATAACAAGGCAGCTCCCTCCGGGGCACAACGCAACAGGGAACCGGGAGGTAAACCCGTTGCAAGGCAAAGACTGAATGTCCGCGGCCGGCTTATCAAGGCCGCAGCGTCTGCCGTCAGGAACTGGGTGGAGTCACCGCTGGTGGGAAATGGCCTAGAAAAGCGTCCAAGTGGAGCGCGCGCGCATGCCTAGAAGCAGGGAGTCCACGGGAAGCTTCCCGGCTGCACGGCCCCCGCGGGGACGCCACCAAACAGGGCGCAAACCAGGCCTCCAGAAGCGGGAATAGGGCCAGGAGCACGGAGGTAAGGGTCTGGTCGTGGCGCTCGCGGCCAGAACCGCAACACATAGACCATTAAATGGCATTTAGTGAATAACACTGGGCTGTTAGTGCATTGCAAGAGTCGTGCTGTGCGATTCCTGGCAAAGTACTATGAGTGAGTGTGTCATTTGTAGGACCCTTCATTGCAGCAAAAACCATGCTAAATAATCTGGGATATATTCAAAAGGCTTGGTATGAACTTGCTTAAGGCCTGTCTTGCCTGCACAGAGGGAGATGCATGATGGAAAAGATCAATTTGGTTAACATGATTAACCAATAAAGACTTGTCATGTGTATATTTCAGCTGTGTGTGTGTGTGTGTATGTGTGTGTGTGTAAAATGCACATCTATGAACAAGCTTGAATCATTCCCATATTTTACCACAGAAAAACGACTTTAATATTGTGGTAAACCAGAACTGTCTGATTCCTTGTGCAGATGGTCAAAATCAGTGTTTACAAGTGGTTTACACACTCAGTAAAATCATTTACAAATGATTGCTTTTGCTAGAACTAGACAAGTGGTACTGAAACTAGGGGTGTTGGTCACCTATGGGGAACATAGGATGGATCACGGAAGGGCGCAGGATATTTGGTTAACATTAATTGCAGTACCCTTTTTGTGTGTGAAGGGGAAGGGGCCTTAATGTATTACAGAGAAGAAAAAGGTAGGTGCAACCTAAAAAGCTTGAAGAAATAACAATGTTGGGCATTTTTTCAGGCATGAATCAAAGAATAAAATATTTGTATTTTAGATTATGCCATCTCCTGGTACTACTAGTGACGGCAATTGGATTGCTATATCTATCCGTATATGCAGTGCAAGAATTTAGAAAAAATATTGATAGTGTAATTAAAGTGTGATCATATAGTAAGACACACATCAATACATATGTAATATCGTCTAAATACTCTGCAATTTTATTTATTTACTTACTTACGGTACTTACTTATTAGGCTTTTATATGGCGACGTTTGGAACTAGCCGTTAAAACGGTTTACAGACCTTTTAAAATCAGAAACATAAATTTCAATAATTTATAAAAAAAATAATAGAAGGCAATAACATATAGAACAGTGATTCCCAACCAGTGTGCCCTCAGATCTAATCGGGCAAAGTCACCACTGCCTGATTCTCAGATCCACACCAGCACTCGGGCTCTGATCCCAGCACCTTACAACAATCAGAGACGCCAGCAATGGTTCTTAAAACGTGCACAAGCTCTTTTCTTAATGCATGTATAGTCACGTATGCCTCCCCTGGAGTATGGATATTAATAAGCACCGTGCACAGTATGGATAGCATGCTCCCCGCTCTGTTCGGCACCCCTGCTGATCTTTCTCCTTTGAGCCCTTCCAGCCTCTGCCTTATCCCTGGGGATTAATGAGACAGGCAGAGCATGCTCTGAGCACGAGCAGCAGTGGAGGAGCTCTGGCAGCCACAGATGGCAGCCAAGGTTAACTAACTGAGTACTGGTGTACCTGTGCCACACTGACTTCTCCTTTCTCTTGCACCTGTATGTAGAGAGAACCAGGCCTTAGGGATGGGGGTCATGTGTCTCCAGGCCCCTCCCCGCCCCCCTCTTCATTTTAAAATTTGAAAGAGAGACTGGCAGGCCATCTGAATCCTCTGCATGTCGGCACTGCCTGCTCCAGGAGGGTCTCGATGACCTGGGGAAGAACTGGGAGAACTGGTGGAGTAAGGGTTAAACTGGTAATTTCAATTATGCGCACATGCTTTAAAATATATAGATTTACATGAGCAGGGCCTACTATATTTTTGTACATATACGCACATGTGCTTCTTAAATAGGGAAAGTACACGTATTCAGTGCATTGACTGTATTTGTGCATAAGCATACCTAGGCGTGGATGATGCGGGGTAAAGATTTGATAATACGTGCTTATGCAAGTAGGTTGGCAAATCTATGCGCGTGCCTTTTAAAATAGCAACTTGCACATGTAAATATTGGCCCTGCCTCATAACGCCCCAGACCGCTCCCTTTATATGTATGTATATGTGCGCACGAATGTTTGCTCTTTGCAAAATATGTGTACACGAGTAGATGTTACTAATGTGCATATCCGCTCATTTTTATGCAGGTAACTCTTATAGTCTAAATTGGCCGAAAAATGAATAGCATGGCTCTTTTGTTTTATTTATCTCTAACCGTGTTTTTAATATAAAAAAACAATGTACCTATGAATATCTAAGAAATTAAATCACTCTATATATATCTCCTTGCAACTGCTCCTAAAGATGATAGCTGTGTATTAATTGTGAGTTAAGCATTAAATAGATTGCTGTGTTTAGTTTTTTTTGTTTTTATAGGCACTGCCATAAGGAGAATCAGAGACTCAGGGCCTGGCGAGAATCAAGAGGGTCTGCTTTCTTACTTGCTATTATTCAGTCAGGAAGTATCCCAGTGGGGAAATCTTCTTTGTACCATTGATCACCAGAGAGGGCCGTCAGTCATAAGCCTGCCAAAAGGCCAGACGTACTGAGCATTTTCCCCCATTGACACCAAATGGGAAGAGAGCACAGCCCCAAGAACCTTTTTATTTTAGATTTATATTGCGCTTTTGGGACGTTTACGCCCAGGGGCGCACGTGTGGGCACATGTACGCTGGCTCGCGCCAAAGGACGCAGCCGTTTTATAACATACGCGCGCGTGGTATAAAATAGGCTGAACGAGCATTCACGTGCGCGCAGTTATGTACGGACGCGCGCATGTGTGCGCAAATGCCACCTCTACCGCGTAAGTGGGGGAACTTTAGGAGGGACGCGTGGCGACGAAATTACCAGCTTCCCCAGTTTGTTCCAAGTTCGCCCAGCTACTTCCTCATTCCCCCCTAGTTAAATAAACCTCCCTTTTACCCTGCTAGCACCAACCCTTAAAACCCCGCTGACCAGCCTGGGGTTTTTTTTTATTATTATTATTTTATTATTTGAATGCCATCCTTAGCAGCAGTAAAATTAGGCGGCAGGTGGACCCAGGCATGCGCTTTGCGCCTGTAAACACTTCTGCACATACATTTCACGTTCAAGGTCCCTGTACGCCCATGTCCTGCCCGTGCCCCGTCATGGCCATGCCCTTACCCCACTCCTTTTTTTCAACGTATTATTTCTGCGTGTACCGGGAGATACGCGTGGCGGCAGACACCTTTCGAAATCCTGTGCGGCGCCCGCTGGCCCAACCTCTGCGCACATTTCCCGGCTCCGTGCGCGTAGGGCTTTTAAAATGCACCTCATGGCGTCCGTATTGCTCGGAAGGTGCATTTGATTCTGTTCTCAAACAGATTTACGCCTTTGCCTGTTGTTGTTTTTCTGCACGGCTTCACGTCTCATGGAACGGTGACCATAAATCTGAGTGAATCTCGGGTCCGGGGGAGGGGGGAGTCGGCGCGAGATTCAGGCCAGTTTGGTCTACGGCAGATCTGAGTTTGAAGTCTGACGGAGCCAAAGAAGGTTTGTTTCTCCCGGTCGTTCTCGACATTTTCCTCATGCATGTTCCATTTCTTGCAGTATTGGCCCCGTCTAGTGTTAAAGCTCTGCCTAAATTATTCACACTGACGTATTCCCATTAATATGTTTAGCATCTGTCAGTCCCCTCCCTCACCATTTCACAGACTTCTGGTGCACTGTTAAGCACTTGATCTTTGGCGTCACGCTTCCCCGTTTCTCCGGACATCGGTGTAGGTTTCTACGCTGTTTCTTTCCTCTCTTCTTCGGATCAGTACGGTATTGCACAGATGGGAATTTTACTTTTAAAAGTTATCATCTCTGGAAATGTTTTTTTTTTAGGGGGGGTTGCCTTTTTCCCCAATCGAGAATGCCTTTCCTAGCGACTGAACACTTCGTGCCACTCTCAGATTAATAGAGGTCACCCACGCAGTGAAATTTGCCCACACTCATCACCCCCCTTGCCATACCTGATAGCCACTCACGGGAAGCTGAAACATGGACTTCCTGGGCTGCTGCTGGACCCCCACAAGGCTTGCCCTTGGGACGTTTTCTAAGGCGTGATGTATACGAGTGCCCTCTAACCCCCTTGCACATCTTAGCATGCTGCCGGGTTATAAAACTCTACCTCCAGGGTTTGCATTTCAATTTGACTGGGAGCCATCGAGACTGGACTGCAATTTGGCTTCTGCAGTATCATGCTGGCGTATATCCTCGGCATTGAAATTGACAGCTTAATTTTAATGCTAGTTACAGTATGT
This sequence comes from Rhinatrema bivittatum, assembly GCF_901001135.1. Taxonomy (NCBI): domain Eukaryota; kingdom Metazoa; phylum Chordata; class Amphibia; order Gymnophiona; family Rhinatrematidae; genus Rhinatrema; species Rhinatrema bivittatum. The sequence continues at coordinate 577,237,939 of NC_042617.1, forward strand.
TATATCAGCGTGGCCAGGTTCGGGTATCTCACTTCAATGTGTCTTATGCTTTTTTCTACCTGCTTCATTATTTTGCTTAATACTGGCTGCAGTACAATGATATCTTTTTTTTTTAAATCTTAAAGACCATTAGGAGAACATCCACATTTAGAGGAATAACGGTACTTAAGTATTGCTAATTCCTTTAGCTATCTACAAAAAAAACCCCCAAAGTGTGTTCAGAAAAAAATGATACGGGAAGCTGTTTTTTTTTTATTTTAATAAGAATTCTGTTCTGGTACGACTGCAAGACTGGGCATATCGTCAGATACCAGGCATTCAGTTGATCAGCTTTTTCCGAGCAGCCCCTCTACGGTTAATTATTTCAAGGCTCCAGGAAGAACTGCCAGGACTGTTTTGCCCTGCGTAAGTTGCTCTGCTTTTCCGTGTGGCTCATCCCAGCTGAGTTCTGTGGATGACTGACATGGATACTTTGGAGACCAGTCGGTACGATTTAATAGACCATTCCATTCCTTCACCAGCTACTTTTTTTTTTTTTTTTCCCTCTCAAAAAGTCTGGACAAATGTTTAGTGTCTTTATCCAGTTGCATAATGAAACCCATACCTCTCGGAAAGGAAGACTGCACTTCTGCACAATGCTGCGATAGTCCTCTTTGTCGATAAAATCTTTTCATTTTGTGCACAGCCCCACTTGCACTGCTTCACAAACAATCCCCGCACTATTTTGCCGTAACCTCGCTGTACCTGTTGCGGCCGAGAATGTTCCCCCTCTCCATACCCCCTCGGCGGGGGTGAATACAAAGTGGCTACTTGAAACAAGAGATGCTCTTCCTGTTTGCCACTTTTCTTCTCAAGTCTTCGGAAAAGGCTCCTGTGAGCTGCTGTTAGGATTAGAAACCCATCTGCTCTTATTAGTTTTTAAATATTCTTATTGCAGTTTCCTGCATCTTTCATACAAAAAAAAATATTTTTCTTTTCAGGAACAGAGCTCACATGTACTCCTGTTATTTGTGTGTCGCAGAAAAGAGACTTAACCCATGTCCTCCCTTTTCCTGCCTTCTGTTGCACTGGAAATGTACTTGAACCTAGGAAGCTTGTGTTCGGGTTTGACTCTGATGACCTGGCTGTAGTCTGTAGAGTAGTCCAGCTGTTACAATGAGGTCCTTATAGGCTGTGATACCTTTTATTAGACCAGCAGGGTATACTCAGATTGAAGATGAGACTCATTGAGTTCAACCCTTTTTTTGTTGCTCTAATAAAGATTATCGCAGATGACTCCACTATTCTCCAGGACCAATATGGCTCCTAGGAATCTGCCCAGTCGTTATAATGGCAAGTGGGAAGGGTAACATAATCTATAAAAAGGGTATGGCAGCAAAATCCGAGTGACGTAGGACAGAGAGCCTCAATAATTAGCTTGCTGGGGAAGGGGACCCCTGAGGTTTTAGCAGGATAGTTTAGTCAGGTATAGTACTCCTTGGGATTTATGGTGTTATGATGTGTTCTGCTTGACACAAGTTTTTCTGCTGCCATTCCATGCAAATCTATGCACACATTATTGCCTCCTCCTCCTGATATTCGGTGATAGAGCAAGGAACGAGCTCCTTCGGCCGTCTCATTCTTTACTCATGCACGCATCCCGAATAAGGGCTCAAGTTTGGGAAATACCCTGTTCTCTTTTCTTTATTTTTTTGTGCCCCCCCACTTCAGCAATTTCAGTTACTCCCTAGTAAAGAAAGGTAGAAGTGGCCAGTTACGGCTTTTATTTTGGGATTGTTGGTTGTTTCACGCGAAATCTAAAGTCGCCAATCTGCCTTCCAAAAGCGGGTTTGAGTTTTTAAGGTAACTTGAGAATTAAGAGGCAGTTTTCAAACGTGCCCACATTCTTGCTGCGTCAGCAGGTATTCGTCCCCCGAGGACTTTGCATCCGTTCTCAAAGGGAAGCCAGACATTTACTTTCCATTTGAAAGTTCATGCAGAGATTTGCAGCAGCTTATTCCGTGGGTAGTATTTCCCCGAAAAGTGTGTGAGGTTTTGAAAATGCCTTAAAAGGGCTGAATGACCCCAACTAACAGTCCCCCTAAATGTGGAAAAGATTCTGGGGGTCCCTGAAGAGCCCCTATCCCACTTCTCCATCCCTGTCTCCTCTGGAGGTGGCCGAAATTGTAAAAAAAATAGTCACTGGCCCCACCCCAACCCCTCCTTTTTGACAAAAATTGCCCCTTCTTGGATGCCAGCCCACCCACCCTCCTGACCCTGCTGGACTTACCAAAGTGGTCTAGTGCGGATCCAGAGCGCTCTCTAGGATTCAGACTTAGTGGCATCCATTTTATAAAATGGCACCTGCTGGCTGGTAGATTGCCTTTGCCTTGGTACCATTTTGGAACATGGCCATTGCTAGGTCTGGATCCTAGGGGTCGCTATGGGCCACCACCAGACCACCAGGGCTACTTTACTAAATCTAGGGTGGGTTTGGAAGGTGTATAAATGGCTTCCGGTGGGGGCAGATTTTTGTCAAAGGAAAGGGGTTGGGGGTTTGTTGATGTTGCCTGCACCCAGGATTTTTAAAAAAGAAAACTTTTTTAGCAACTTCAGCCACCTATGGGAACTTGATAGGGGATCTATGGAGACCCCTGGGGTTTTTGAAACTTCATAGGGGGATGTTAGGGTCAATTTGCCCTTTTAAGGCATGGTGGCCCCCACAGACCCAAGGCCACCAACACCTGGAATTTTTTTTTTTTGGGGGGGGGGGGGGGTACTAAAACTGTGGCATTTTTTCCATCAGGGAAAATAGCGTGGGGTTTACAAAGCTGTGGCTTAGTAAATGAGGCCCTGGTTTTGTATCTGAGGCAATGGAGGTGAAGGAACTTACCCAAGGTCACAAGAAATGTCAGCAAATTTGAACCCTGGTGTCACTGGTTCACAGCCTGCTGCTGCAATGTCTAGGGTACATCTCCACTCTTCCTCATTAGATGGACGCTAGCACAAACCTTTGACACCCGCATCTCTGGCAGGGCCCAACAATTTCACCTTTTCTGCAGAGCTGCAGGTTGTGGTTCGGTTTTCTCTCTCACAGCTGCTGCAGTGAAAGTTTTCTGGAGCTGCAGGAGATGTTTCTCACAGGGCTGTGTGGGGTATTTTCCTTCCTCTAGGTAGTTTTTTTGTCATATGGTTTAAGTTCCCTTATATTTCTGTTGGATACATGGTGTTGTGGTGTTTCAGGACGTCATTGGTGGTGGTGGTGCTGGTGGGGTGCCCCCACCATTTTTCTTCTGATAACTTGAAAGGCCTGTGGATTAAATAGTGCCCTTGCGTGGCCGTGTATATTGCATCCCATGAATGATGGGTGCTTTAGCTAGGGGGGTTAACTTTCTTGGTGAGATTATAACCTTTAGAGGACATTGTTCCTGGAGGGAGCGCCTAGAATTCTGGAGACTTCCACCCAGCTAATAGATTTTGGCATTGGAGGCATCAACATCGACGGACCCAGGACCTTCATTTGCCATTGACGGTGCATTGATATCTGGGTGGAATCATCCCCATCTCCCCTTGTTTCCAAGCACAAGGAAGAATTAAAAGATATTCACATAGCGTCAATGTATTGTGCCAGGAAAGAGGACATTCGATGTCAGCAGGGCCAGTGCTACCTCTTTTGCTGCCCCGTGTGAATAATTACTGTGCTGCTGCCCCTTTCTTTGTTTTTTTTTTTAACATAGAATACCCCACCTCAGTTAAACATGCAGAACACAGACTCACCTTCATCAAATACAGAATAAAGAGACTATAAACTAAAAACAGAAACTGAACGGGAAACTGCAACATGCCAGACTCTCGTATGCAGTGCAGCAATGACGAAACAGGAACATCACCAGCCCTCATAAATCATTCATCAAACAATAAAATCAAGCAATATAAATCAATCATATTAGTAAAACCATACTTATAAAAGAATACTTCCAGCAAGCTAAGGAACAGAATAACATTCAATAGCTAAGAGCTCAAACAAAATTTAAAAAATGCTCTAAATCACAATAAAATATTTCAAAATGGCAGACACAGACACCCAAAAATTAAAGCTAATTAGGATGGAAAATTCACTGCGCTGCATACCTGAAAACTTTTCATTTCCAGTCATCCTGAGTATGGCATGGATTAGTGGGGCAGCACAAAAGTTCTTCATGCACTACACCCAGGCAAAATCCCATTCACATACACACACATACATGCATCCATAAAGGTTCACATACACACACAAGACACACACTAGATAGTTCTCATTCATTCACTCACTCCCACACACACACCCCAGTCAGGCTCCCATTCACACACAATCCTCAGGCAGGTTCCAATTCACACACATACACGTGCCCCAGGCAGGTTCCTATTCACACACATACACACACACCCCACTCAGGTTCCTATTTACACATACACGCACGCTTCCTAGACAAATTCCCACACACATACCCATTCAGGTTCCCATAGAAACATAGAAATGACAGGAGAAGAAGACCAAATGGCCCATCCAGTCTGCCCAGCAAGCTTTCACACTTGTTTTTTTTTCTCATACCTATCTGTTACTCTTGGCCCTTAGTTTTTGGTTCTATTTCCCTTCCATCCCTGCCATTAATGTAGAGAGCAGTGCTGGAACTGCATCTAAGTGAAGTATCTAGCTTAATTGGTTAGGGGTAGTAACTGCTGCAATAAGCAAGCTACACCCATGCTTATTTGTTTACCCACCCTGTGCAATTCAGCCCTTGTTGGTTGTTGTTTGAATATAAATCCACTTTTCTTCATTCCCCCTGCCATTGAAGCAGAGAGCTATGCTGGATATGCATTGAAAGTGAAGTATCAGGTTTATTTGGTTTGGGGTAGCAACCGCCATAACAAGCAAGCTACTCCCCACTTTTTTGTGAATGCAAATCCTTTTTTCCACATTTCCTCTTGCTGTTGAAGCATAGAGCAATGTTGGAGTCGCATTAACCGTGTGAATGTTTATTGAATAAGGGAATTATCTCCAGGTAGTAGCCGTCATTTCCGCAAGCCACCCTCTCTTCATTCACATCCTCTAGACTTTATGGATCCACAGTGCTTATCCCAATCCCCTTTGAAGTCCTTCACAGTTTTGGTCTTCACCACTTTCTCTGGAAGGGTGTTCCAGGCATCCACCACCCTCTCCGTGAAGAAATGCTTCCTGACATTGAATCTGAATTCCCATACACACACACCCAGTTAGGTTCCCATACACATACACACTCACACCCCAGTCAGATTACCAAGCACAAAGAAGCTCCCCCCCCCCACCCCCAATCATTCAGGCTCCCATTCACACACACATCCCAGTCAGGCTCCCATTCATTCACTTACCCACACACAAACCATCAGGAGCCATTCTGCTGCTCCATCTTGTGTGCCAGCCCCTGTGCTAATCAATCTCTTGGGGCTAGCACTTCCTTTATGCTGATATTGTGCATCAAGAGATCAGTATAGAACATGTGTTAGCTGCACGTGTTTTGGAAGGTGCATGCCGGCACCGAGAAGGAGCAGGAGAATAGGCTCCATCTTCTTTCTTCGGCTGCCAGTGGGATGGGGTCCACTGGTGGCCTCGCAGGCCTCTTTCTCTTCTCGGCCACCAGTGGGATTGGAGTCCACCAGCGACCTTGGGCCTCATCCTCTTCCAAGCTGCCGGTGGGATGGAATCCACTGGTGGCCTTGCAGGATGTCTTTTCTTCCGCCACCCCCTTAGGTGTACTGCCCTGTGCAATTGCGCGGAATGAACACCCAGTAGCACCAGACCCGGATGTCAGCCATGGATTGCTCCAAACATTCTTGTGGGGAGAAGAGCTTATCCTTACCACAATACCAGGAATCAAATCATTCTCCAATGTCCCAGGTGACTGATTTGATTCTGGTGCCCAGGAAGACTTAGACTCCCCTACTGCCTCCCAGTATGTGTTGGCATCAGCAATTTTCAAGGATGGTTTGGACAGTAAGCTCCAGGAAGCCCTGGTACATAAGAGCAGAGCTTCGGTGGAGAGTCATCAACATTAGCATCAATGCAGACTGATATACATTCCCTTTTGGTGCACCGCACTGTTGGGAATGAGTGTTGACTGCCCATGCACTGGTGAGAGTAGATATTGGCTTCCCATTCACCAATGCACCTTTCCAGTACATCAGTAAAGGGAGCTCCCCCAGTGCACAGATGTTTTGGCTGGCCCCCATAAACAACTGAGATCCTCTGTGGGGCATTGCCTGCTATCCAGGAGAGATCCAGATTAATGCCCCATCTTGACTGAGGGGTTTGAACAGGATAGTCCTGGGAATGTGAAGAAAATGGCATATGACATTCCATTGAGTTACAGAAGAAGGAGAGTCCAGGACAAGTTTGTGGATCCCTCTGAGAATATTGTGGTAATGCCTGTCCACGAGATCCTCCAGGAAACTCAGATACAAATGTAGAAGTCTCCCCTTTCTGTGGCTTTTGTTGATAAGGAGATGGATGCAATTATGTCCAGGCTCCACGAAGCAGCAGCTACCGCTCCAGGAAACAGCAGCTACCGTATCATTAGAATCCGCTCTCAAGAAGACCAAGAGGTTTAGGACTTACTCTCATACCAATGGCCTTCTTTAGAGGAAGATGCATCAGGAGACTATGCGCAGTGCTTGTATAGCCTCCTATCAGTCCTTAGGATCCCAGTACATGCAAAATCTGATGCAAACTGAAGCGTTATCAGAGCATCTCCTTCAAGGCATCGTGATTCTCTAAAGTCACTAGTGAATGAGGTGCTGGAATGCAGGAAGCCCCTGGTCTGTTTGAACTTTGATGAACGTGGTGGCCGTATGGGGGTATATTTTATATTATGTCACAGAACACTCTACACATAAACTGGTAAAGCAAAACTTAGTTTACTAAATGTTGTAAATATATGGATAATAAATCAGCAAAGATTAGTAATATCAAAATTGAATACAGTATCACAGTAAGCTGTACATAAATCAATACAGGTAAATAGGAAACAGACCAAAATAAAGATAGAATATTAATCAAAAGACACTTCCCTTATATGTCTTCCATTTATAAAACAGTGTCCTTAGAAACCTGGAAGACTGCGAGCTTGGGGACCCCAAAAGGAACCAGCTGATTCGCTCTTTGCTCCTTTCAGATCATCCAAATAAAATGGGCAAATGTAATTCTCTTCTAAGCTGCCGGTGGGATGGAATCCACTGGTAGCCTTGCAGGATGCCTTTTCTTCCGCCACCTCCTGGGTGTACTGCCCTGTGCAATTGTGCGGAAGTTAGGTTTTTCAATTTTCACTTTATCCAGGAAGGTATTTCAGTATTAGTGTTTGATCTCCTCATTTGTTAAGAGACACCAAATGTCTTAACTCATTATCAGCTCATTGGTATCGGTACTAGTCTTTGATATTTGATTTTTCCAGGTGTTAAGAGACACCAGATGTTCCCTGGGGCCATCTTATTTATTATTTATTTATTTATTTTTAGTTTAGCTGTTTATCAGCTCATTATTGCCACAAAGTCTCGGGAATGATGCGATAGTGTCATGCCTTTATACAATACCTGTACTCAACTTATATCAATAATCATCAATCATTAGACCCTGTTCTGATCCATCACAAAGTCTTCTGGGATCTAGCTAAGCTGCCTAAAATTATCTTCTTACACCATGTAATGGAGAAAATGTCCTTGGCAATAGGGACATGGAAGTGGTGGTGTGGTGATAAGGCTTTTCCACTGTTGCTCCAGAGCCACTATTTATAGCCAGGGAAGAGTACACCTGTTGAATACTCCTCCAAATCGGCCACCAAGAAACACTTGGGCAGCTTCTCAGCATCGAACTGCTACAAGAGAAGCTTTCCTCTCTCTTGGAGGCCCATGGGGTTGAAATCAGTTCATCGGAATAAAAGGATGGGATTCTCTGCAAGTATGTCTTGATTCCCATGTGAATAGAGGGATTCATTCCTATCTTAGACCTGAGAGTATTAAAAAAGTGCTTGGTAAAGGAAATCTCAAAATTTTTTCCTTAGATCCCAGATTCCTTGTCTAGGAAAAGGAGGCTGGCTATGCTCCCTAGAACTTACACCCACGTAGAGATCTTTCCAGCTCTCAGGAAGCATTTCAGATTTATAATATGGAATGCCACCTTCAGTATTGCACTCTGCTTTTCGGCCTTAATGACAGTAACCTACATGTTTACAAAATGCCTTGTGGTGAGACCTGCATACTTAAACAAACCTGGGGTGTAGATTTACCTACCTGGGTGATTGGTTGGTGAAGAGCATATCTCAAAATGTGTTGCAGAACTAATGAGCAAAACCATCAGAGTGTTGGAATGGGTTGTTGGTCTTTATGGCTTTGAATGTATGCGTTACTCCTATGGTGCATCTTTGTAGTTGAAGAGTCCCATGAATCCTAAGACCTCAATGGATTTCAGACCCTTAGCACCCGCATCACCAGCCTTTGAGAGACTTTCTGTCCTGGTTGCTAATTAATTCCAAGTTCCTCAGGTGCCCATTGTCCTAATCACGGATGTTTCCAATCTGGGTAGGGAGGCTTATACAGAGGATGTCCAAACCCAGCATTTCTGAATCTGCTAAAGAGGAATTTCATCAAATAATTCCTTCAGCTAAGGATGGTAGGAATGCTGTGAAGGCTTTCAGGGTTTGATTGGCCAAAAAATGTGTTATCCTCCAGACAGACATTTTGGTAGCTTTGATCTATGTCAAGAAGCAGGGAGGAAGGAGTTGGTACCTCCTGTGGCAGTAAACTTTCCAAAAGTAGCACTGAGCCATCTCCTACAGAATGGTCTTCAGAGCAAGGAGACTGTCCTCGTGGACAGACTGAGCCAGTTGTGGACCACCTTGTGTAGTTGCTGGATAAGGGAATAGCAGACAAGATATTCCATGAGCGGAACACACCCATGCTACCTCTGTTTATATCTCCTCTGAAGAGAAAGATCTTCAAACTTCTGTTACAAGAGATACGTTTGCAGCAACTAGATTCAGATGCCTTTGCCCTAGGTCAATGGTTCTCAACCAGTGTGTCAGGACACACTGGTGTGTCACCAAGGGCTGGAAGGTGTGTCACCAAAAAGTTGACGTAGTTAAGCCTATGCTTTCTATAACAGCCACATGTGCTTGCAGAGGAAGGAGCTGGGGCTTAAAATTCCTCATCACTGCTCCCTGTTGTTGCTCTTCCCTCAACCCTGGCAATCACTGCCACCACCAATCCAAGCCAGAAAGGTTGCAGGCATGCTGTATCCTGCCTCGCCATCCTGCCGCACCTCCCTGTCTCTCTCCCCCCTTTATGGAGTTTCAGTTTTTCTCTGTATGCTTGTTTATAATTTATGGTCTTATTTTATATTAAATAAGAGTCAGTCTGCATGCTGCATGTTTGACAGAGGTGAGGGATTCCGCTAACTAGGATGTACATTTTTTGCAGGAATCTAAAGCAGTCTGGCTTTCTTCCAGTAGTAAGTGTACTGGGTTCTATATTTGCAGTCTTGCTTTTTCATAGGTAAGGTTTTTGCTGTTCAAGCCCTGGGTGTTAGTACTCTTATGGTATGGCTGGTATGCTTTATCATTTCTAAATATCTTTGTAGCAAGTTTTCATGTTATTTCACAAAGTGGCTGGCCAGGGAAGAGATTTCTAAGTGCTATTACTCAGGGGGATATCATAATTTGAATATATTTTTTGTATGACGAGTTGAAAGGGGAAATTTCCTAACTCTGCACTATATAAATTCCAAAAGAGGACAGAACTTTCTGAGGTTAACAGTGCAACGCATGAGAGTTTGTCTGTATTGAAAAACTGTGTGCTGCGTGTGCATATCAGTCCCAGATTTCTCACTGATGCAGTAAGAAAAGATTAACTTTTTTGTGAAAAAAAAGAATGATATTTTATAAGCAGTTATTGAAATTAAATAATGTTATCTTTCTCCTGCAACATTTTTAACAAAATATCTAGGAATTTTTTTTTTTTTTTTAGTATAGCTGTTAAATGTAGTGTGCAATGTGTCATGCATGTGTGCATCATCTGTGAGGTGAGTCATGACAGAAAAAAGGTTGAGAACCACTGCCCTAGATTATAGTCGGTGCCTTCTGTAAGCATTTCTCCGATTCCTCTGGGTGCAAGTCCTTACTGAAAACTCAGAGAAGGGGGAACTATTATTTTCATAGCTCCTTACTGGCCAAGACAGATTTGGTTCCTGCTCCTCTGGAAATGTCTATCAGAGATCTGTTCTGGTTGGGGAATTCTCCAATGCTGATCATTTTGTATTGGGGGCTGCTATACCACCCCAACATTGGCTATCTGGCTTTCACAATCTGAAGCTGAAAGGGTAGTCCTGCAAACCTTGAATCTGTTAGCAATGTGCCTTGTATTCTTCTGTCTTCCAAGAAGGATTTCATGAGGAAATCCTATAGTTTGGAGTAGAGGACATTTTTGTTTTACCTTTTTATTTACTGAATTTTTAATACACTTCAAGAAAAAATCTTGAGAAAAATCCTAGAGACAGAAAAATCCATCTACCCCCACATTAATACAATAGTAATATATCAAGTCCCACAGACTCCACTCCACAACATGGAGAGATCCAACTCTTAACCCCAAAAGTAATAACAATACAAAAAGAAAAAAGAAAGAAAAGCGAGCTATTCTTTGGGAAAAATACACACGTTTAACACATACAGAGACATCCATTAAAGATTTGCAAACAAGACTAAGGAATTACCTTTCCTGAGCTACCTTATCGCATAGAAATATTGAAACCGGAGAAGGTTCAAAGAATACTTAATTTCCTGATATTTTATAAAATATTTGCATGGGAATTTAAAGAAAATAAGAAACAACTTAAGTGCATTACTCTCAATGCTAAGAAAGACTTCCTTTTTCTCTTGGTCATTTTAGATCATCAGAAATATGGGAAATCTTCTAATACAAAACATCATGTTGTTTGAAAAACAAACGTGACACCCAATCACAGTCTGGATCTAGCACAAAAGTCACAATTGCAGATGCTGCAACATTCTCCTCAGAGGTCTGTAATAAAGCAGTCAATTCCAAGCTATCTTGTGATGGAATTATCACAAGTCATGCAAGATAGTTTGAAATTTGACCACCACCATCATCTCCCAATCTGGCTACAGGAGGGTGACATTGAGATGGTATAGGAAGCACTTCAGTTACGTATCTCTTAAACATATCAAATGGAGAGATCTAAGGTAAACAAGAATTATTAATCAGTTGTAAATTATATCTTCTGACCATATTTTCAAGGTTCTCCATTTTATTTCTAAAAAAAAATTGTCTTTAATTATGGCACAATCTACTTCCTGTTGTTTCTCAATTTTATTTTCTATTTTATTTATTTAAAGTTCTTATATGTCATCTATATAAAGTTCTAGGTGGCATACAAAATAAACATACATAATCATATATAAAATTATAACCAAAATATACACAATACGTTGACTACACTCCATAATTGCTTTATCAGACTTGAAAAATTTCCTTCTACTTCTTTTAAACCCTTGATAATGGAGCTAGTTGCTCAGTAAATTACTTTTGAGAATTGCTACAATACTAGGTGCATTTATACATGTAAATCCTTTTGAAAATTACCCCCAAAAGTTTTTGCCCAAAGTCAAATTGGCCTGTAATATGAGCTCTGCAGGTCTCTCTAAGTGGAAGCATCTAGTGCCTCAGTAGGTCCTCCCACCCTGACACAAGATGGTACAGGAGGGGGGGAGCACAAATCTTCCAGTGTCCCAGCTGCCACACTCTCATCCAATAAGCTGCGTGTCCAGAGAAGACAGGAACAAGGAGGTCTCCACTCTAGTGCTTTCCCAATGTGTTGCTGCATCCGGCAAATGCAACTACTCTGCTGACCGGTGAAGGCCAGCAACATCAACAGTTCCTGTGATGGTCGATAGCACACTGCTGGTCAATGGTGTACCATCCAGCCTCAGGGTTCTGCAGTGGATCATGTCGTTCCAGGATCAAGGTAATATCCATATCAAGGGGTGCTGATGGCTCTTCTTACCCTGAAGGCACTCCCAGTGATGCCACTCCACAGGCACCTTATCTCCGCATCACAAATTGGTCTACGAGGCCACTAATTGAAGATGTTGCAGGCACAGCAGGATAAGGCTGATGCTTCCTCTTGCATTTGCTCAAGGAAATAAGAGATACAGATATGCACTGCTCGCTTCAAGCTGCCATCTTGGATCCAACTAGGAATGGAAGACTTTTACTATGTGGTGTGAGGGGAAGGCCCCAAATCTTTTCCTTGTTTCATAGAAAAAGCACTTGAGTACCTTCTACATCTCTGAGTAAGATTGAGAATCAACTCAGTTAGGGTCCACATCAGAACTGTGTTATGCCCAGGCAGACCTGGATATGATGGGGCATGTCAAGGCTCACAGTGTTAGAGAGCCCTGAAGGCATCAGCAGCCCATGTGAGATCTGCCTCCATGGAGGAGAATTGCAAAGCTGTGATGTGGAGTTTTCGCCGCACATCTCGCTAATGTAGTGACAGGGGCTCCCAACACAACAGTCTCTCCTATGAAGTCTCTATGCAGTATAAAACCCAACTCCATCCCCCCCCTGTTATTTTGGTTCCAGACTGCCATAAAAATAACAAAACAGGAAATGTTAGGATGGCCTGGTGCTACCAAAAGCAATCTTTCATGTTGGAAATGTTTTGGGGGTTGGAGTTTTCCCTTTTTTGTTCGGGGCAGCCTTTAACTTGGGATTCTCCGTGTGTAAGGTCTGCCATTCTGCTTGTCCTCGGAGAAAGTGAAGTTAGTTACCTGTAAAGGGTGTTCTCTGAGGACAGCAAGATGTTACTTGATTTTCTCCAAGTGTTAGTTTTGTCATGAAGTGAGGGGCCCCGCATGGGATGCAGGGGAGTGGTCAGGCTGCATAGGCCATGCATGGTCAAAGATTCTAGAAGCTTTGACGTCAAAGTTCTATGCCAGGTTCCATCTGATGATGTCGCCCAAGGGTGTGGACATCTTATAGGTAACTGATTTCATCTTATTCTCAAACCATGTGGGCCAATGCAATAAATCTGTGTGGAAAACGGGTGCTCGGTGTTGAGCACCTGCTTTCCTAATGCGCGCCCAGCCACCTCTCCTGGGCGCACAATTGAATATTTAAATGAGGGGGGTTGCGTTCAGCGGCTCAGGAAAACGGAGCTCAATTTTACAAGCATCCGTTTTCCTAACCTGTGCACAGCCACGGCTTAGGAAAATGGATGCTCGTTAATTGAGCTTCCTTTTTTCCTAACTTGACCGCCTGTACACTTTTTTTTTTTTTAAGCATTCTGGTTCTTTTGGCTCCTCCAACTTAATATTGCTATGATATTGTGTCGGAGGAAGTACAAAAAAGCATTTCTGTATACTTTTTGTGCTGCTCAGAAATTAACGCCTGCTCTGGTCAGGTGTTAATTTCTGAGGGTAAAAATTATAGATGTGCATTTGTTTTTGCCGAATTGGAAAATTTCAACGAAATTGTCCAATTTGGCATGTTTCAGGGAGCCCAAAAAAGATCAGGATTTTCCCGTTTTTTCGCAAAAAATTGTTTTTCTGATTAGTGCGCACTAACGGGAGTCAGGGCGCGCTAACTAACAAAAAGTAACAAAATCTAATGTTTTTTGTTAGTGCTCGCTAATGGGGAGTTAGCGAACACTAATGGGAATTAGCACGCACTAACTAAAAATCGATTTTTCGCGGAAAAAAAGACCCGAACCGAAAAAAACCAACATTTTCCATTGCGGTCGAAAAACGAAGAATGACAGGAACACAAAAAACGATGCACATCTCTAGTAAAAATGTGCACGTTCAATGGTGGTAAAATAGCTAATAGACTCATCAACATGCGTTTGCATGTCATGAACGCTATTAGCTTCGCTGTGCATTTCGGACACACTAATCCCCTTGTGGAATAAGGGGTTATGGACGCACATCCAAAATCCACGTCCAGCCATGGGTTTTATAGTGCGCTCGGCTGAGCTCACTGTATTGCACCGGCTCCAGTATGTTTGTGCTTATCCCCTTTCTTTTTCTTGGCAGTAACTTGTAGTCACTGGGAAGCATGTATAAATACAGGCAGTGCACAAATAAGGAACGATGGCTTTTCCTTCTGTGTTATTTATTTTTTTCTTCCAGCTCACTAGAATTTGTACATATTGCTTAGGATGTAGTCAAGATCGATGAATGTAATCCCAGTTTGTTAATGTGAATATGTACTCTACGGTTTCTGCATGGACAAATCTAGCAAAATGTCAAGCAGCTTCCTCTTGTTAAAAGCATCAAGTCACCTCTATAGAAAAAGCTGGAGCAGGGGTAGACAGATGCTTAGAACTCTGCTTCAGGAGCAGCGAGTAGCTGAAAGTTCTAGAAGTTCTTGGAAAGCGAGAAGAAATGCCCATGCAATGAGAAAATACATCCTCGGGGATTCATAAGAGAGATCTTTATACAAACAAGGCTGCTTCTAATAATCTTAGAGGAATGGAGATAGGGATGCAGTATTTTCCTCAATCCTTTGGCTACAGTTTAAAATAAAGCAGTAGGAAATATCGTAGCAAACGTTTGAAAAAGTTTATGAGCGGAATGCCAACCATGTATGTTTACTTTTGCTCAACAACTTTTTTTTTTTTTTAGTTTGCAAAATCCATTTTTTTAGCAAAATAGTGCCCTACATAATTCTTTTTTAAAAAAAATGATATTGTTATGCTTGCAAAATAGAGCGAGAGTTGCAAAAGTGTCCTTTTATCCTAGGTAGAACAAATACTATTCTTATGAAAGGAAATACAATTTTGGACCTCAGGAAAGTATTTTGTTTAGGTGTTCCAGATTGATTGGTTCTTGCTTCTCTTATTTGGAGTTTGGGTGCTGACTGTGTGAAAGGTGCAGGCCTCCAGCACTGGAAGGCTGCAGAAAACTGGGAGTACCTCCGAGACCACACAAGGTCCCTTTTCCCCCACAGTCAGGTCCTGGCTCTAGATGTCCAATCTTGAAAGCTTGGGCCCCACATCCTCTTCCGAAAATTCTTGTGCTGGTGTAGTAGAAAATATCACAGCCTGCTCCCAGGGCTGTCCTGGGGGAATGAGAGGGCCGGGCCCAAGCTTTAGAGGGGCTGCACACCGACGTCAAGTTGGGCGAGCCGGCGGGACAGTGCCGACGCAGCAGGAATTGTGCACCAGGCCCCCGCCGCTACTTCCGGGTTCGCTGGCCCCCGCCCAATGCTGCAAGCCGGCAGGGCTGATTCCTGGCTGCAACCCAGCCTGCTCTTCAGCCCTGGGAGATGAGGGCAGTAGGCAACCCAGTCCTCTACCCCCGACCCCCTGCTCTTTACTCATGTTGGGTTCAAGGCTCTCGAAGCTTTGGAGTGTCCTTTTGCGGGCAGTCATTCTGTGAACTGACTGAAATCTTAAGTGCGCTCCATTTCTTTCAGATATAATTTTTTTTTTTGTGCTTGTTATAACTGATTGTCCATTTTAGTCGTAACCATTTAGAAAGAAAAACATGCTGAGGGTACCTTTAATGTATGGATGTTATGCAATTGTCATGCACTGTGGAGGGACAGGAGATGACAGTGGTTCAGTTCAACTGCAATGTTTTGCCAGGGCCGTAGGTAGCCCGTGGCCAAGATGACCTCAGCCGCAGGCCGCATCTAGCAGGGGGCCGCCACCACTCCACTACCCGATACAGGTCTTACTCTTAAGAAGGCTGCGCCGGGTGGGGGGAGAGAAAAGCTGCTCCACCTGTTCCCGGTGTCCCTTCTCCTCTCAGGGCCCTCCTTAAAGGCAGCGGAGGGAGGAGACAAATCCGGACAGATCTGCACTGACGCTGCCACCCAGCTCATGTGCGGCCTGCGTGGCTCCCGTCCTCCTCCTTCCATGGAGCAGCGAGCTGGAAGAAGAAACGTTTGCAGGGAGAAGGGGCAGGGTGGCTGCAGGGGGGGGGGGGGACCAGATGCAATGGCTTCCCCCTCCAGCAGTGAGAAGAAGCGCAGCCATGGGCTGCAGGAAGCACTGGTCTCCTGGCCCCCCCCCCCCGGTGAGGGGCAAGCATGGCTGAAGGGCTGCTAGAAACATCAGACTTTCCCTGGCCTTCTCTTAGCCCAGCAAGAGTCATGAGCAGCGCGAATCATCGACACCCCCCCCCTTCCTCCTCCCACCCCCCGCGCCACAGTAAGGAGGAGCAGCACAGCCACGGGGGCCGCAAGGAGCAGGGCGACTCCAGCTCCCCATAGTCAGGAGCAGAAGCAACTCTGCTTGGAGGCCAAGGGGGCTGAAGAGAGAAACTACTGCTGCTGCCTCTTATGCATCCAGAGGGGGAAAAACGTGAAACAGCATATGTTTCTGTGTATATGATTCTGTGTATATGATTTCTGTGTATATAATTCAAAGTAAAGATTAACAACAAAGAATCACAACCGATCCCTTCCAACCTTCCAACCGGGGGTCCCTCAGGGTTCCTCCCTTTCCCCTACCCTCTTCAACATTTACCTCTTACCTCTATGTCATCTACTTACTAAACTAAACCTAACTCACTATCTCTATGCGGATGACATCCAGATACTCATCCCAATCTCAGAATCCTTACAAAATACCTTGGCTCACTGGAACAATTGTTTGCAACAGATCAATCATCTTCTCTCCAGCCTTTGCCTCATTCTTAACAACAACAAAACTGAGATCCTAATCATCAATCAAGACATCAACATCAAACTTCTAAACCCAGCTGACCTACTCAACTCATCCACTCCCATATTAAATCACTCACCACATGTTCGAGATCTAGGTATCATGCTAGACAATCAGCTCAATTTTAAAAAATTCATAAGCACAACCACCAAAGATTGTTTTTATAAGTTACAAGTCTTAAAAAAATTGAAGCCTCTTCTTTATTTCAACGATTTTCGGATGGTCCTACAAGCCATTATTCTATCAAAAGTCGACTATTGCAATTCGCTTCTCTTTGGCCTTCCATATTCATCCATCAAACCCCTCCAAATGCTACAGAACTCTGCAGCCAGAATCCTTACCAATACGAATAAAAGAGATCACATCACCCCCATTCTCAAGCTCCGCCACTGGCTGCCTATAAAGCAAAGGATCCTATATAAAGTACTCACCGTAATTCATAAATCCATTCACAATATCTCTCCTCTTCAATTATGTAACCAACTACGCCCTCACTCCTCCTCTAGACCCATCAGAGGAGCATATAAAGGCACACTCTATGTACCTTCAACAAAATCCTCGCATCATAAACGTGCCATATCTACAGCAGGCCCCATTCAATGGAATGCGCTCCCACCAGACATTCGGCTTGAGTTCTGCCACTCTTCATTCAAAAAAAAACTTAAAACCTGGCTCTTTAGCCAAGCTTTTCCAGGACCATGATCATCATTTTTTCCCCTCCAACCAGCAAGAACATATCTTCTTCACAAACCCCCATTTTCCATACCACTACCTACTTCGGTATCTAATCTCTTGCTGCAGGACACTTGAGACTTTCTCACTTATATGTTATAATTTTTATGCTCAATAAGACCTGTCAACTTAATTGTTTAAGTCTTTTTTTTTTTTTTTCTCCTTTATCTTTTAGTCATCAATGTTACAACGTTATTGTTAAATTTTGAACTTATGTACACTGTTCCAAGTTTCATAACCTTGTTCTATGTAATGCCTTTTGGCAATTTTCATGTTCTGTTTCAATGTAAACCGATGTGATCTTTATTTCATATAGGAACACCGGTATATAAAAATCTAAAAATAAATAAATAAATATGATAGAGAGAGAGAGCAAACAAGCTTGTGTGTATGATTGAAAGCACAAACAGGCATGTATCTGTGTGCCTGATTGAGAGAGTGCAAACAAGCACCTGTGTATGACGGAGGGAGAGCACGAACAAGCGTGTGTGTGTGTGTATGATTCAGTGTGAACAAGTGTTTGTGTTGGTATGATACAGAGAGCTTGAATAAGCATGTGAGTGTGTATGAGTGAGAGCGAACGAGCATGTGTGTGTGTGCCTATGATTGAGATAGTGAATGAGTGTGTGTGTGTGTGTGTATGATTTGAGACAGTGCAAACAAGCAAGTGGGTGTGTGATAGAGTGCGAACAAGCATGTATGTATGATTGCAAGAGCAAATGAGCATGTGTGTGTATTATTGAATGAGCGTGGCAAGGAGACACCAGTAATGGTTTTTGTGTGTATTCCAGTACTTCTGGCCAGTTTTCTTCTTCTTTTAACCTGCGCTGACCTGCACAAGTAGAGATTCACTCTGTTTACACTGTTTGCCTGTATTTCAAACTCCACCCTACAAAAAATAAATTTTAAAGCAACAGATGTATCTCGCTACAGAACTTCTGTTTTCCCTCTTTTCTTGCTTCCTTGTTCACTTGACTGCAGACCCTGGGCGGAAAGGCGAGGACCCAGTACCTAGGGCCACAATAAAATGTCAGACTGCAGACATACTTGTGGATAAAAAGCGGCTGCCAGCAGTCAGCGTGCAGGGGTTTGTTGGGCTGATGGAGCTTGCAGACTGAGTGGGAATGGGATGGGAGCAAACATGGCTTGATGGAGAATGAAAATAAAGTTCAGATTTTACCGTCTTTGTTTTCTCTCTCGTCAGTGATCATTTCAAGCAAATAAATATGCACGATCAGGTGAATGCACAGTCAAATGATTTGTAGGATATATATATATTATATATATTTGTTTACATTTTATGATTTATTGAAAATACTCATTGATGATTTTTTTTGTTTTAATCGCTTGTGAGAAGAACCCGATTGTTTCAGGCCACCAGACAGCTGTGGATGATAGGGGGACGGTGCTGGGAATGAGTTGCAGATTTCTGAATCCCTAGGAACTGTCGCTCGCAGGCTGACCGACCTCCCCAGCTTTGGATTTTTACTCTGAAGAGCCTTGCAGATATTTCACACTGGAAGCAAGAAAGCTTTGCATTATCCAGCTAGCAGCACTTTCCCTTCCTAAACCCAGGCTCCAGAAGACAAGTAAACAAAGCGCACTGTTTCATCCAGAGTTTTGGGAAAAAACAAAGTCTGCCTTTTATTAAAAAGCGTAGAAGAAAGCATGCGTAGATTGGCATTCCAACACTTTGCCCGGAAGCCGCAGTTTGTTAGCAAAGCAGCATAACTAGGGAAAGCCAGCCCGTAGTTTAGAAAGATGCTTTTCCACACTGGACCGGGCCCTGGAGAGCCCCTTCCCTTTTCTCCTCACACTCCGAGTCCAGGACACTGGGAAAGGTCTCTTAAGCCGCTTCCCCCCAGGCAAACCTCAGCCGAGCCAGGGGACTGGAGACCTGAGACGACAGTCAGTAAGGTGGTGGTTCTCCCCTTCCCCCTAGGTTCAATCAAGGCAGGAGATCCCTGGATTTCCCTTGAAGAGCAGAACGATAATTGCTTCCCCTTAAAGGGGAGGAAGAAAACAAAAGAAGCAAGAGAAGAGGGGGGAAAAAAGGAGCCGGGGGAGCAGACAGTGACCAGCAGGGCTCCCCCAGCAGTGACTGGGATAGATAATCCAAGAGCGTCCCCCTCCCCCGCCACCTACCCGGTCCAGTGCAAGGTCTGGAACACTGCGGGCCCCGCGGCGTTAGGAATGTAGCCAGCTACTTGCGCAGGAGCTGCGAGGGCACCAAGATGAAGGAGGCAGGTGGAGCAGTTTCTGAGGAGCTCCGGGGGTCCCTGGTGGGCCTGGAATGATCAGACCCTTCCAGGCGTTCCTGGGAGGCCCGCAGCAGGCACAGGAACTGCAAGAACTGGAGAAATGTGAGGAGCCAGGGGTTTACTGCCGATCCTGGGGCCGATGCAATCTCGGACACGCGAAAAACGTGCGACCAACCTGGATGCACGTTTTCGGAACGCCCACACATCGCCCACACATCTCGATCTAATAGTCTAATGAGCTGGCGCGCTAAAAGGGACACGCAACGGATAATTTGCAGGTCCCTAGCACGCCCATGCCACCGAGCGCCCAGGAGAAGTGGCTACGCTCAGTTTTTCTGAGCTTCCCTTTCCCTAACCTTGACCGCTATCAAGGTTGGTTTTTTTTTTTTTGCAGCTTTCTGTAGTTCCTCCTGCTTAGTATCGCAATAATATTAAGTAGGAGGAACCACAAAAAAATGTAATTTTTCTCTTCTGAGCATAGCTTGGGGGTGCCTCAAAACTTAATGCCAGCTCTGGGCTGGCGTTAATTTTTGAGCATTAAAATGTGCACGTCAAGCGCATGGTTTTTTTTTAGATTGTGGGTACTAGCAAATAGCCTCATCAACATGCATTTGCATGTGATGAGCGCTATTAGTTTCGCGGGGGAGTTGGACACGCTAATCCCTTATAGCGTAAGGGGTTGTGGACGCGCGACCAACCACGGGTTAAACAGTGCGCTCGGCTGAGCGCTCTGTATTGCATCGGCCCCCTTGGTGAGGGTAATGCCTGAGCATTTTGCAGGTTAAAAGTCCAGGAAGAGAAAGGGAGGGAAAAAAACCAAATAAGGCTTCTGAAGACGCTGAGTCCCAGCTGCATAAGAAACCAAAATTGCAATTAAATCAATGTTTACAGCTGGAAGAGGGCTTCTTGCTAGATAAGGAGGACTTAGGGGGTCGATGTAATAAGCTGCGCAAAACCTGCTGCGGGCTTTTTGTGTGGGTTTTCCATGCTAATCTTTCCCATGTGTGTAATAGCATATTTAGCGCAGAAAAAACACGAGCATATACCCGCACAATAACCCGTGGCAGGTTTTGTGCAGGAACATGCAAATGGCATGTAAAGGAGGCACTTGTCTATTCCCAGGCTCTGCAGGGAACCGCTTTAGCCGGGAGATCGGTTGGTGGGCTTTTTTTTAGCACCTGGGTCAGGGCAGGAGTTAAGTGAAAGCACTGCAGCTCCAGGCAGTCTGTAGCCCGCAGAGATCGTCGGTCTGACCGTCCCAGCTCCAGCTGTCTCCCAGTAGAGCCGATCCACGCTGAGCAGTCCTGGGCACCCAGTGAGGAAAAAGCTGCACAGTAGCACAGACACACAACCACACTAATGCTTGCAGTGGCCACAGTAGGAGCTAAAATTATTTTTGAATAATGTGGGGCTGATGTAATCAGCAGTAAGATAGAAATACCCCTCGCGAGTCTGCAATACTTTTTCAATTGTGCCTATTTTAGCGCTAGTTTTCCCATGGCTTTCTGCATCGGGGCTTTTATGCGGGCATTGGTGCGTGTATTTGGTCTTGCGTGCGTTTTTCTGCGTGTATCTAATTTACATGCCCTTATTGCATTCCATGGAGGCGACTGCTTTTGCCATGCATGCTAAAAATAATGTGCAAAACATTTGCGCTGATTTTAGCACCGCTCTTATTACATCGGCCCCTTAGAATCTCTGGTAGATTTACAAGACAAATGGGAGAAAGAGGAAGTAGTAGAGCAAACAACAGCTGCTCCTAGGTGAGAATCGGGACAGCTGATTGCTAAAGTAACTCATGCCATAAATCTGGAAGAAGACCAACCCAAACAAGAGGGTCCAAAAGGGGACCCAATACTGACAGGTGTACAGAGGCCCCATAAGTCATTCCCAGACCATGCAGCCATAATGGAAATACTAGGAATGGAGTGGGAACACCCGGATCCAATGTTTAAATGCAGAAGGGCGATGGAAAAATAATATCCACTATAGCAGCAACAAAAGGAGCAGTTAATGCCACTTGCCTAAGGTAGACACCATGGCGGCAGCAGTCACTAAGAGAAGCACAATTCAGGTAGAAGGAGAAGCAGCACTGAAGGACCCACAGGACAGGAAGAGGGAGTCCGCAATGAAGCGATAATTTGAAGTAGGTAGCCTTTCACTTCAGGCAGCCATTTGTGGATGACCTGTGGTGAGAGCACTGCTCAGATGGATGCAACAGTCACCCTTGATGCGAGGACCAGGAGGCATCAAAATCCAGGCACAAACAGGTGACATGGCTAGAATCCGCAGTACCTTCCTTGCAGACACTCTGTATGACTTGGTCAGGACATCGGCCAAACAAATGGTAATGACTGTGTTGGCCAGGAGACGACTGTGGCTGGAAAAACTGGCAACAGACTCTTTCTAAGACCAGGTGAACAGACTCCCATTTAAAGGCAGACAGCTCCTTGGGGAGGAGCTAGAGAAATGAATCAAAAGCCTGGGGGTATCAAAGCCAGAGAGGCTACCTGAAGATAGGAGTAGGACTAGTTTTAAAGGAGCTGCCAGTAAGGTCTGGCCAAAGGACTTAAATAGACCAGAGAGAGATCTGTGGCACAGCAGAAATCTAGATCACTAGAAATCTAGATCACTAGAATGAGTGCAGCTCTTTCGAGGAGGCAGATGCAGTGGCACAGATAAAGATGCCAAAGGATCCTCACCAGGCAGAGGCACTAAATGCTGGTGCCTAGGGCCACTCCTCAATCCCACCGATAAGAGGCCATCCAGAGTAATATTATGAGGAGTGGGCCCATGTAACAGCGGTCCTAGAAGTCATCCGGTGGAGATATGTATTAGAATTAAAAGCCCCATTAAAAGAAGTCTTTGTTCATTCCCCATGCAAGGAACACAAAAGGTTAACGGAACAGGCAACAATAGACAGGTTACTGTACTTGCAAGTGAAAAAACAAGTTCCAGTACGGAAGAGAAGAAAAGGCAACTATTCAATTTACTTTGTCATCTCACTATGTCATCTCCTAGTCATGAAACACTCAATCCCCACAAATAAATGCCTTTTTGTTACCGAATACTAATGGCACCACCTATGTAATGTACGACCCATTTTTTATATAGGTGCCCTATTGTAAAGCGTTATGATGGTGAATAACTTAATGACGGTATATAAAAACTCTTAAATAAATAAACAAACAAAGGGAAAAGGAACATTTTGGCCGTGAAAGTAGTAAAGCCGTCTCTGCATATACCCCATTTCCATTTAGAACCACTGAAGACAGTTTTTTGGCAGTAAAAATGGGAAAGTTTCTGTCATCAATAGATTTATCAGGAGCTTATGTCCATATATCAATAAGGAAACAACATCAACAGTATTTGCACTTTGCAATAATAGGGAACTATTTCCAGTTCAAGGCACTACCATTCAGGCTGGCAACAGCTCCCAGAACATTTACATAGATAATAGCAGTAGTAGCGGTCACCATTTGCAGAGAATGAATAAGGGTACACCCATAAGATTATAAGAATATAAGAAAGGCCATACTGGGTCAGACCAAGGGTCCATCAAGCCCAGCATCCTGTTTCCAACAGTGGCCAATCCAGGCCACAAGTACCTGGCAAGTACCCAAACATTAAATAAATCTCAAGCTACTATTGCTTATTAATTAATAACAGTTTATGGATTTTTCCTCTAGGAACTTATCCAACCATTTTTAAAAACCAGTTACACTAATTGCTGTAACCATTTCCTCAGGCGATGAATTCCAGAGCTTAACTATGCGCTGAGTGAAAAATAATTTTCTTCAATTTGTTTTAAATGAGCTACTTATTATTTTTTTTTTTTTTACTTGCAACTTCATGGAGTGCCCTCTGGTCCTTCTATAATTTGAGAGAGTAAATAACCAATTTACATGAACTTGTTCAAGTCCTTTCATGATATTACAGACCTCTATCATATCCCCCCTCAGTCGTCTCTTCTCCAAACTGAACAGCCCTGTCTTCTTCAGTCTTTCCTTATAGGGGAGCCGTTCCATGCCCCTTATCATTTTGGTTGCCCTTCTCTGTACCTTCTCCATCGCAACTATATCTTTTTTGAGATGCGGAGGCCAGAATTGTACACAGTATTCAAGGTGCGGTCTCACCATGGAGCGATACAGAGGCATTATGACATTTTCCGTTTTATTCACCATTCCCTTCCTAATAATTCCTAACATTCTGTTTGCTTTTTTGATCGCCAAAGCACACTGAGCCGATGATTTCAATGTGTTATCCATTATGACGCTGAGATCTCTTTCCTGGGTGGTAACTCCTAAGTTAGAACCTAACATTGTGTAACTACTGCAAGGGTTATTTTTCCCTATATGCATCACTTTGCACTTGTCCACATTAAATTTCATCTGCCATTTGGATGCCCAGTCTTCCACTCTCGCAAGGTCCTCCTGCAATTTATCACAATCCGCTTGAGATTTACCTACTCTGCATAATTTTGTGTCATCTGCAAATTTGATAACCTCACTCGTTGTATTCCTTTCCAGATCATTTATAAATATATTAAAAAGCACCGGTCCAAGTACAGATCCCTGAGGCTTTCCACTGTTTACCTTTTTCCACTGTGAAAATTGACCATTTAATCCTACTCTCTGTTTCTTGTCTTTTTTAACCAGCTTGCAAGCCACAAAAGGACATCACCTCCTATCCCATGACTTTTTAGTTTTCTTAGAAGTCTCTTATGCGTTTGTCAAACACCTTCTGAAAATCCAAATACAGCACATCTACCAGTTCTACCAGTTCACTCCTTGTTTATTCATCTCTTAAAAAACAGTAGGATATTTGTGAGGCAAGACTTCCTAGATGATTGGCTGATAAGAGCAGACTCAGTGCAGGAGGATGCAGCAGGCAATAGCCAGAGTCATATGAACACTGGAGTGCCTAGGCTGGGTGGTGAATAGGGACAAAATCTATTTAGAACCATCACAACAACTGAGTCCAGTTCAACACTTAAATGGGAGAAGAATCTATAAACCAAAGAATGTGCTTAGGGGTAGTTGGGAGCTGGAGTGGGTGGGAGGGAAAGAAAGATACGTTAAAATTACCTAGCGTCCTTTTTTTTTCCCATCAGGTACACATACTAAAATTTACCTACCTTTCCTTTCCTTTAGTCAGGCACACACACTTAAAAATGACCTAGCTTTCCTTTTTAATTAAAGATGAACTTACCTCACAGTTTCACCTCTCTCCCAAATTACTTAGGAAAGCAATAATCACTGACCCTCTTCAGCCACCAGGAAAATCTTCCATTCTCAATATTCCCTCAGGATTGAGAGCTACTGAGTTCTTGTGCTTCAAAGGCCAATGACTATTAGCAAACCCCTTTGATGATACACACTTCAGTTCCTTTGCCAGAATGACCCTCTGCAATTGTTTCTGTTTAACAACTTGGACACCTCGTGGCCTACTACATTTCCAGTTGTGAAACCACCCATTCCATGGGATCTAGATGTGGTTTTTGGCACAACTGATGAAGCCATCTGTTTGAACCCTTGGAGTCTGCTTCTCTCAAGTTTTTGACAAGGAAATGATTTTCCTTGTAGCAGTAACCTCAGCCCGAAGAGTCAGCAAACTTTAGGCTTTAGTTTGTTATTCTCCTTCTGTGCAATTCTTCCACAATAGGGTGGTCCTTTGTACCCTCCTGAAATTTCTATCAAAAGTAGTATCGGCTTTCCATATTCATTAAACCTTCTTGTTACCTGCGTCATTCTTGAGGCCACGTGCACTTGAAAGTGAGAAAGCCCTTCATATTTTAGCTTATTCATCTTTTATGATCCAACTAAACTGGGCCAAACGTACATTATCCAACTGGTTAGCAGACTGTATTGTGCACTGTTACAATTTAGCAGGAATACAAATTACAGACTCCATCAAAGCTTATCAAATGTTAGGACCATGACTGAATATGCCTGTTGAAGACATCTGCAAAACTGCAACACGGTCGTCAGTTCACACCTTTATGACCCATTCCTGTATAGACAATCTCTGAAACAGTGACAAATTCAGACAAGCAGTTTTGCGTACCATGTTCATCCAATAGTCTACTCTTCACAGTGGGGTCTGGGTTGCTTATTCAGTAAATGCTCTGCTGCAACAGCTGAGCTTGGGACTCCCCACATGTTATGGCTAATTCAGCCCTGCCTATTGACAGAAAAAGCAAGTTTGCTTACCATAATGGTGTTTTCCGTAAATAGCAGGATGAATTAGCCATGCTAAATACCTGCTCGCCTCCCTGAAGGGTCAACTACCTGGCTAGAATTAGCTCTAAAATTGAATGAGGGAGCTCACGAGGCAAGGCCTAGGTGGGAGTTTCTACACATAGTAAAGCAAAAGGTCTACGAGCTAAGACAGAGAGATCCATTCGTTGCCACTGGATGATGTCCTCCACATGTTTTGGCTAATTCATCCTGCAATCTATGGAAAATATCGTTTATGGTTAGCAAACTTGCTTTTCCCATGTGCTTAGCAGAGGAAAGATAATCCGTCTTCAACTTCCCTTCCATCAGCATATTTTGTGATTTGCTTTAGAAAGTCATTCATGTGTGCAGCCTTGAAATTCTCTTTGTAATCACAGTTTTTGCCTTATTTATTCTTAGATATCTATCTTGACTGTCAAAGCATTTTCCACTGTTTTTCCCTTAGGTTTCATTTTTAAAGTAAAAAAGAGGAAGAGAAAGATGTCACAGACACTTATCAATGTCAAATTCTAAACTGTACTTTTTGATTGTTATGCACATTAGCATTAAAACTGAAAGGTTTAAGTTTTGTATATAAATTAGGAAGCCTAATATGCATTGTGACACTCCATGGATCTCATTACTAGAGTTGTGTGCATTTCTTTAAAATAATTTGTATCCTGTTCAATGAGCCTACACAAAATTCCATACATTTGCCAAATTGGTTCAACTAAACTGCCTTAAAATAAAATGTGCATTTATAGCAAACTTCACTCTGAATTGGCAAGAAGTTCTTTGATTTGTAGATCCATTTCTAATTTTCCCCAAATCTGCGGGAAAAAATTTCCATCCTGCCAGATTCCGTCTCTTGAAAACCTGAAATTTCCATTGACCTAAAGCCAGGGTGAAATCTGCCTGCTTCAAACTTGAATTTGAAATGTTTACACACCTCTTCTTATTACTCTACATTATGACTCACTTTGGGCCAGATGTACTAAAGGGTTTTTCCCATTTTGTGCATCTGTATAAAAAAAAAAACAAAAAAACAACCTTAGTACATCAAAACCTTAATTTGTTGCTGAATTGGTTAGGTTGAAAGAAGATCAGAAACCCACTGAGTCTAAACTTCTTTTGATTGTCTAGTAGCTCTTTCTACATGCAGGCAAAGGGAACGTGGGAAAATTCTACACACACACCCCTAAACACACTGCATATGTACCCAGTTCTGCAATAGTGAAAGACAATTCTTCCCCAATCTGAAATATTGTGATCAGCTCAGAACTGCTGAATTTGCACTATTCACAAGCATGTACCTATGTCATCTGCATCGACTAGCAGGCAGGAATTAGCTATTACACATGGGGGACGTCATCTGACCGTGCTGATACAGACCTGGTAAGAGCTCAATAAAGACATTACTGAGCAAGCACAGGAGTTCCTGTGCATGCACGCTGCCTCGTGAGCCCTTCAGACTTCCTTTGTCCAAACTGCTACATGGACATGTCCCAGTTTCTGAACAATTTTTTCAAACTTCTGACCTCATGCCTTGTTGCTCCCTCATTGCATCTTATGTTTTTTGCAACCTCTTTGGGAGCTCCTCAAACAGAACTTTTCAGTTCTAAGAAAAATAAATAAATGTCTAAGATGAGTATGGAAAAGTCATAGGCCAAGAAGCCCACTCTCGGCAGCTTCAAGGTCTGCATCTGCAGGTGCTGGATGTCCATCATGAATGCGCACATCATCTGCTATTAATGACTGGGCCTGAACCATGACTCCTTTAATTGCTACAGCTGCAGTCAGCTGTCCCCTAGGGCACAGCGGCATCACTGAACCTGGAATATGGAGGCCCTGAGGAAGGTGCCAGCAGGTAAGAGCCCTAAGCTTTGGTTTGACACCGGACAGCAGAGACATTCCTTATGTAGGAGCAATGCATCTTTGAGATCTTGGCACAGTCAATCGAGGCAGGAATCCTCCTCATCTTGATCCTGAAAGTGCGGTAATGCTCCCTCCTCCCCTGTGGCACTGGTTCTGGCATCCACCTCATGTTAGGTAAGTATTATACGGAAGCCAGCAGCACCATACAAGGTGTCAACAAGAGCACCAGAACAATGTGAGGGACACCCTTCGGGGAAGTCCTTGTTGGAGCTGAAAAAAAAATGTCATTGGTGAGGGACTCCACTGGAATGGGCCCTTTCTCGACATCGAAGTGGGAGATAGCCCTGTTGGCGCAAGTTCCATAATCCTTCATGGTACAAAAGATTCCCATTAGGCAGGGTCTTTTCTTTTATCTATATCCAGGGCTGACCATAGCACCATGATGTCCTTAGTGCGGAGCTCCCACTTGAAGGCACAGTTGACTCACTCGGCATGGCATGGCATGCCAGTATGCCATCAGTTGTATTAGAGTGGAGTTCTTCAGCAAATAAACTCAAGAGTTGTACTTCGGAGTCTAGGGCATGGTCCATAGACCAGGGTGCCATTTGACAGGAAGTATAGAAGCAAATAGTGCTGAGTGTCTCAGAGCCAACCTCTACCATGGTAGAGATGGCTGCCATGATACAGAGTTGTTCTATGGCTGTGCAAACAGCTTCTTGTGATGAGGAACCGATCTGAGTTCTGAAGAAGATGTCTCTCTCCCTACTCCAGTGCAGAAGGTCCCCCAGCTCATGAGGCCCTAGCTGTTGGAGTTAGTGAAGAATTGTTATGTCTTCTTAAGCCCTGGAGACCAAAAAGGGAAATTGGTACCTCTCTTATTCAAGATGGATGACATTTTCCTGCATTATGGGGCCATCCAAAGGCCTATACCAGTGTATGCTTCTCCTCAACAGCTTTTAGAGATGGAAATAAATCTTACCATAGGGTGGTGCAATCATTTCATCCAGGGGAGTCCCCTCATAAATCAGAAGTTGATGAAGTGGATTCTCTCAGCTCTGAGCTCTTACCAGATATTTCCCATCAGATTCGCAGAATTCTCCTCTTCAGTCGTCCTTATTCTCTTTGGGGCCATGGCGTAGTGGTCAGGAGAAGAGGAAATTCTACTGGGATTCTTTCAGATCCCCTATTAGATTTTCCTCAGCATAATACTTGTCCGGAGGATCTCTGCTATTCCATTTTCTTGGATAAACTGGCAAAGACATTGTCCATTAGCATCAAAAAGAAAAAGGACCTGAGAATGAATGTCTTTGAGCTTCTTCAGTTTCTTCAACTGCCAGCAAACCACAACTATCCCAGTTTACAAACTCCTTAAGACCTCCAAATGAGGATGTGGGAGACAGGGACATTATGTTTGCAGGTGGCTAGAAATCTGGATCTGAAATATAGGGTCCAAGCTTCTCCTGGTTTGGGGTCATCTAATTACCACAGCACTCAGTAGTAGTGCAGCTAGCAGTGAAACATTCAAAGTGTAACTTACAACCACTTCAACTTGCCTCTTCATTCATTCCATTTATGAAGCCTTTACCTTTGTGGCCAGGAATTTGGCTGCGTCTGTAGGAGCCTGGTTGTTTGCAAGCAAGACGCCTCCAAGCAGAAATGCATGATCATGTTGCGGATGTACCTTATAGAAAGGATAGTTTATTCAGGGACAACGTAGATCTCATTAAAGAACATCAGTTTACCTTGCAATTGCTCTCAGTTGCATAAGGGGACCATCTGGCCTTCATCTGATGCTAGGTTTTTTTTCCCGTCAAACATCCATTCTACCAAAGAAGCCCCTTCCACTTGTTTTTGGCATCAGTGAGCTCCTCTCACTCTTCAGTAACTGCCCACCCAGAGACATCAGAGGGAAAGGCATCAGACAAAGGCTAAGCAGCAGATGTATCCCAAGACCGGGATCAGGTTTTGATGAATTTGAGACACACCTCCTCCAATAGAAGGAAGGGTTCAAGCCTTTTTCCTGGAATGGCTCCATACCACCAAGGACCAGAAAATTGTGTAGTATGACTACCATTTACACTTCTTTCATCCTCCTCTGGACTACAGCTCCAACCCTTCTCAAACTGCCCAACTAC
This sequence comes from Rhinatrema bivittatum, assembly GCF_901001135.1. Lineage (NCBI taxonomy): Eukaryota > Metazoa > Chordata > Amphibia > Gymnophiona > Rhinatrematidae > Rhinatrema > Rhinatrema bivittatum. Next base: position 577,267,895 of record NC_042617.1, read on the forward strand.
AACTGGAAGCCACTTCTCTGTCCATTCTCAGGAGTGTGGCCAAGGAATCTATTCTAGGTATTTACTGATTCCCAAGAAATTAGGGAGATTAAGGTCTATACTGGATTTGTGGAGGCTGAAAAAATTGTTGATGCAGAAGAGGTTCAGGATGATCTCCCTCCAGGCAGTTTTCCCTTTCATTTAATTGAGGGACTGGTTGTGTTCTCTGGACGTGAGAGATGCTTATGCACACATCCCCATTTACCTAGCCCATCAGAAGTTCTTCAGATTTTTGGTGAAAGATGTACACTACTAATTTAAGGTGCTCCCCTTCAGCTTCTTTGCTGCCCCAAAGTGTTCACAAAATGTTTTACACTAGAGGCAACATAAGTTTCATCAACAGAGAGTCTGTGTGCTCCCAAACCTCGACAATTGGCTGCTAATAGGTCCATCCCTGTCGAGTTTTCAAGAAGATCATATGATCAAGTATGCCAAGTCAAACCTAAACCATAAACTTCTGGCTCTTGACTCATTTCCTTGGGCAAATTGTTGAGGATTAACAATCCATCGTGGGCTTTGAAATCCCCTCAATGCAGCCTGCGTGATGTTCCTTCAGTTTGGCATGCGCGTTTATGTGAAACACATGAAAGGGTTTTTTTGGTGGCAGCACCTACTGTGCCAAACCTTCTGCAACAGGAATTGCAGCTAACAAATTATACCAAAACTTTTAAAGTTGCACTGAAAACCCATCCTTTCAGACTGGCATACAACTGATATTCTGAGAAGGTCCTAATATTAACTAAATTCATTTTAAAATTTGAATGATAGTCACTCGGTTTCCATTGTCTCTTACGTTTTGTGTCCATTTGATTGTGCATGTAACTCTGTAAGCCGCCTAGAGCCTTTAGCATTGGTGGAATATAAGTAGAAATAAATAAATAAATAGTTCTGGCTCAAAATATTCAGTTCCTAGGAGCCTGCACAGACTGGCAACAGGAGAAACCATTCTCCCTGTTGGAAGAGCTGTAATGCTGAAAAGCCTGGTAAGATCTCTCTCTCAATAGAACTTAACCCCTGCAAAGTCAGTCCTGGTCCTCCTCATACACATGGCAGGTACAGTTCCTCTGACTCATCTGCACATGTGGGGCCTTCAAAGCCAATCAGATCAACTCTATCAATCTTTATTCCACCAAATCTCAATGACTCCTGGGATGAGAGCATCCCTTCTAAATGTGGGTCTCTCATTATGAGTTCCACCACATCAAGTGACTCTGTCTACTGCCATCTCTTCCAAGGGGTGCTTATTGGAACAATGTAGACCTAAGAATCATCGTCCCAAGGGGAAACCACCTAGAGCTGTGGGCCTTTCACTGTGCTCCAAGGAGCACTGAGAGGATCACCTTGCTGGTGTCTGAAAGGAATCAGTAAGTTCTGCTTGGGGGAATTTTTAAAAGTATTTGGGAGAAGTAAACTATTGGGGTATATTATTTAGTGTGTTTGTGCTTTAAAAATGAATGTGTTTGTATTTCCCAACACTCCCACCCTCTCCTACCCACCCCTAGATCATCCTTTAATTTATAGGCAGGTGCCACTTTTACACTAAAAAACAAAAATAAATAAATAAATAAATCAGCCTTTTAACTTCACTTAACGAATTCCCCACAACTTATTGAGAGTTTCATCATTTCCTTGTAGGCCACTACTAGACATATAATGAATACACTAATACATTTAAAGGACCCTAATTAGACACATTCCTACTCCCAAAGCAACCTAAAACTTAACTAGGAACTGAATGAATTTAAGAGGAAAGCAGCAGCCCAGCAGCAAGAGGGGGGCTTCCCAGTCTTTTGCATCGAGCGTCACATGTATGATTTTTTACCCGCCGGTGAGAAGTTGTACATGTGCACCTGATGCAAAGAGCTCCTGTCTCTCAGAGAATTAGTCTGATCTCTGGAGGAGCTGAGGCAGATAGAAAGGGATATAGATGAGACCTTCAGGGACATAGTAGCCAAGTCCCAACTTCAGACTGGCAGCCCTGGTGCTGCCTTGTAGGAAGAAGGTCTCATGAACCTGGTGCAGCTGGAAAGGATCCTGTAGCAAGGACCTGCTCTCCAGGTGGTTCATTGTCCTCTTGCACTGAGGATATGTCTCCCAGGGCTATTGCCCAGGAGGGAAGGGTTAGGTCGGCCGTCATATAGAAACATAGAAATGACGGCAGAAGAAGACCAAACGGTCCATCCAGTCTGCCCAGCAAGCTTTCACACTTTTTTTTTCCATGCTTTTCTGTTACTCTTGTCCCTTTAGAAAACTTTTTTGGTTCCATTTTCCCTTCCACCCCCGCCATTGTAGATAGCAGTGCTGGAGCTGCATCTAAGTGCAGTATCTAGCTAATTGGTTTGGGGTGGTAACCGTGGTAATAAGCAAGCTAATTCCACACTTGTTTACCCAGCTTCTGCAACTCAGTCCTTGTTGGTTGTTTGAATATAAATCCTCTTTTCTTCATTCCCCCTGCTGTTGAAGCAGTGAGCTGTGCTGGATATGTATTCTAAGTGAAGTATCAGGCAAGCTACACCCATGCTTATTTGTTTTACCCAGACTATGTAATTCAGACCATGTTGGTATTTGTCTGAATATCAATCATCTTTTCTTCATTCCTCCTGCCGTTGAATCAGAGAGCTATGCTGGATATGCATTGAATGTGAAGTATCAGGCATTTTTGGTTTGGGGTAGTATCCGCCATAACAAGCAAGCTACTCCCCTGCTTTTATGTGGAAGCAAATCCATTTTTTCCACATTTCCTCTTGCCGTTGAAGCATAGAGCAATGTTGGAGTTGCATTAACCGTGTGTATGTTTATTGAATAAGGATATTAATCTCCAGGTAGTAGCTGTCATTCACGCAAGCCACCCCCATGCCTCTTCTCTTCATTCACATAGTTGGTGATTCGATTATTAGGAATAGAAACAGCTCGGTGGCTGGTGGGCATGAGGATCACCTGGTAACATGCCTACCTGGTGTGAAGATGGCAGACCTCACACGTCACCTAGATAGGATTTTAGCAGTGCTGGGGAGGAGCCGGCTGTCGTGGTACACGTGGGCACCAACGACATTGGGAAATGTGGGAGGGATTTTAGGTAGAAAGCTGAAATCCAGAACCTCCAGGGTGGCATTCTCTGAAATGCTCCCTGTTCCACGTGCAGGTCCCCAGAGGCAGGCAGAGCTCCGGAGTCTCAATGCGTGGATGAGACGATGGTGCAAGGAAGAGGGGTTCAGTTTTGTAAGGATCTGGGAAGCCTTTTGGGGAAGGGGGAGACTTTTGCAAAGGGATGGGCTCCATCTTAACCAGGGTGGAACCAAGCTGCTGGCACTAACTTTCAAAAAGGAGATAGAGCAGCTTTTAAACTAGAATAAGGGGAATGTTGACAGTCGCTCAGCAGCGCATGGGTCAGAGGGAGGTATCTTCAAAGGATACTAATGATGCATTAGAATTAGGGCATCCCGACAGTGAGGTTCCAATAATAAGAAAAGTAGTCCAAGTGTCTGTAATTAAAAACTCACCTGAGCTAAATAATTCTAACATCCCTATCAATGAAAATACAAACAAAAAACCAAACTTTGAAATGTTTGCATGCTAATGCCAGACGTCTAAGACGTAAGATGGGAGAATTAGAAAGTATAGCAGTGAATGATGACATAGACTTAATTGGCATCTCAGAGACATGGTGGATAGAGGATAACCAATGGGACAGTGCTATACTGGGGTACAAATTATATCGCAATGACAGAGAGGAGCACCCAGGAGGCGGTGTGGTGCTTTATGTCCGGGATGGCATAGAGTCCAACAGGATAAATATCCTGCATGAGACTAAATGCACAATCAAATCTTTATGGATAGAAATCCCGTGTGTTGGGGAAGACTATAGTGATAGGGGGTATACCATTGTCCTCCTGGCCAAGATGGTGAGATGGACAGTGAAATGCTAAGAGAAATTAGGAAAGCTAACCAAATTGGTAGTGCAGTAATAATGGGAGATTTCATTTACCACAACAGTACCGAAGCGAAACCTTGCACATCAGCAAATACCCAACAACAATGGTGCAGGAACAAATCTTCAATTCCACAAATTCTCAAAGCAGATTTTTATTTATTTGGTTCAAAAGAATAAAGCTGGCAACTCCACAGGTAAGTCAGTATTCATTTGTATAGAGTCCCCCGACACGGTCCCGTGTTTCGCGGCGGCTGCATCGGGAGGGACCACAAGTATTCAAGCAATCTGTAAACAAAGGATAAACGTGTAGTGGAAACTAAAAACAAGCTACTATTTTCAGAACATTCAAAAAGGTAGTATATACCATTCTTAGCCGTCATGGAGCGCGAGCGTCCTCAGTCTGACAAACATTTAAAGCAGAGAATTGGCGCGAAACAGAGATCCCTCGCGAGATCCTTCAACCAGTCACCACAGAGCACACATCAATTAAATAAATGCCACTCAATCTCCTTGTTGAGACCTCCCGGGCTGACAGTATCCAGCGTGTAAATCCATCTTTGCTCTCTCTCCTCCCCAGTACCTCAGAAAAGGGGTTCATAGCCCCTGTGGACACTGTATTATGTGTGAGCACACTGATGTGGTTACTGTATTTAAACATCCAAATACTGAGCGTATATTCCATTTACGGTCCAAATCTGACTGTACAACTAAAGATGTGATATACATAGTGCTGTGTCCCTGCCCACTCTTATATGTAGGTAAGACTATCAGAATGGTGAAAACAAGGATGTCTGAACATTGTTCTAACATACGACACTTAAGAATGGATGAACCCCTTGTGACTCACTGGTCCCAATTTAATCATTCCATCTCGGACCTTCTCCGTGCTCGAGGTGGTCTCCCGCCCATCTCGGGGGGGAGATTTTTCTGAGGTACTGGGGAGGAGAGAGCAAAGATGGATTTACACGCTGGATACTGTCAGCCCGGGAGGTCTTAACAAGGAGATTGAGTGGCATTTATTTAATTGATGTGTGCTCTGTGGTGACTGGTTGAAGGATCTCGCGAGGGATCTCTGTTTCGCTCCAATTCTCTGCTTTAAATGTTTGTCAGACTGAGGGCGCTCGCGCTCCATGACGGCTAAGAATGGTATGTACTACCTTTTTGAATGTTCTGAAAATAGTAGCTTGTTTTTAGTTTCCACTACACGTTTATCCTTTGTTTACAGATTGCTTGAATACTTGTGGACCCTCCCGATGCAGCCGCCGCGAAACACGGGACCGTGTCGGGGGACTCTATACAAATGAATACTGACTTACCTGTGGAGTTGCCAGCTTTATTCTTTTGAACCAAATAAATAAAAATCTGCTTTGAGAATTTGTGGAACTGAAGATTTGTTCCTGCACCATTGTTGTTGGGGAGATTTCATTTACCCCAATACTGACTGGGTAAATGTAACATCAGGACATGCCAGAGACATAATGTTTCTAGATGAAATAAATGACATTTTTATGGAGCAATTGGTTCAGGAACTGATGAGAGAGGGAGCAATTTTAGATCTAATTCTCAGTGGAGCACAGGATTTGGTGAGAGAGGTAACAGTGGTGGGGCCGCTTGGCAATAGTGATCAGAATATCATCAAATTTGAATTAATGACTGGAAGGGGGACAGTAAGCAAATCCACGGCTCTAGTGCTAAACTTTCAAAAGGGAAACTTTGATAAAATGAGAAAAATTGTTAGAAAAAAACTGAAAGGAGCAGCTACAAAGTTAAATGTGTGCAAGAGGCGTGGACATTGTTAAAAAATATCATCCTAGAAGCACAGTCCAGATGTAGAAGGAAGGCAAAATGATTACCGTCATGGTTAAAAGGTGAGGTGAAAGAGGGTATTTTAGCCAAAAGATCTTCATTCAAAAATTGGCAAAAGGATCCAACAGAAGAAAATAGGATAAAGCATAAGTGTTGGCAAGTTAAATGTAAGACATTGATAAAACAGGCTAAGAGAGAATTTGAAAAGAATTTGGAAATAGAGGCAAAAACTCACAGTAAGAACATTTTTGCATATATCTGAAGCAGAAAGCCTGCGAGAGAGTCAGTTGGACCGTTAGATGATCAAGGGGATAAAAGGGCACTTAGAGAAGATAAGGCCATCGCGGAAAGATTAAATGATTTCTTTGCTTCTGTGTTTACTGAAGAGGATGTTGGGGAGATACCCATTCTGAAGAAGGTTTTCATGGACTGAACCAAATCACAGTGAACCTAGAAGATGTAGTAAATCACCTGGACCACATGATATACACCCCAGGGTTCTGAAGGAACTAAAAAATGAAATTTCAGACCTATTAGTTAATATTTGTAATTTATCATTAAAATCATCCATTGTACCTGAAGACGGGAGGGTGGCTAATGTAATGCCAATATTTTAAAAGGGCTCCAGGGGCGATCTGAGAAACTGCAGACCAGTTAGCCAGACTTCAATGCCAGAAAAAATAGTTGAAAGTGTTCTAAAGAGCAAAATCACAGAACATATAGAAAGACATGGTTTAATGGAACAAAGTCAGCATGGCTTTACCCAAGGCAAGTCTTGACTCACAAATCTGCTTCACTTTGAAGGGATTAATAAACATGTAGATAAAAGTGAACCAGTAGATATAGTGTATTTTGATTTTCAGAAGGCGTTTGACAAAGTTCCTCCTGAGAGGCTTCTAGGAAAAGTAAAAAGTCATGGGATTGGTGGTGATATCCTTTCGTAGATTACAAACTGGTTAAAAGACAGGAAACAGAGAGTAGGATTAAATGGACAATTTTTTCGTGGAGGGGGGTGGGAAGTGGAGTGCCTCAGAGATCTGTACTGGGACCCATGCTTTTCAATATATTTATAAATGATCTGGAAAGGAATACGACGTGAGGTAATCAGATTTGCAGATGATACAAAATTGTTCAGAGTAGTTAAATCACAAGCAGATTGTGATAAATTGCATGAAGGCCTTGTGAGACTGGAAAATTGGGCATCCAAATGGCAGATGAAATGTAATGTGAATAAGTGCAAGGTGATGCTTATAGGGAAAAATAACCCATGCTGTAGTTACACGATGTTAGGTTCCATATTAGGTGCTACAACCCAAGAAAGAGATCTAGGTGTCATAGTGGATAACACATTGAAATCATCGGTTCAGTGTGCTGCGGCAGTCAAAAAAGCAAACAGAATGTTGGGAATTATTAGGAAGGGAATGGTGAATAAAAGGGAAAATGTCATAATGCCTCTGTATCGCTCCATGGTGAGACCACACCTTGAATACTGTGTACAATTCTGGTCACCGCATCTCAAAAAAGATATAGTTGCGATGGAGAAGGTACAGAGAAGGGCGACCAAAATGATAAAGGGGATGGAACAGCTCACCTGTGAGGAAAGGCTGAAGAGGTTAGGGCTGTTCAGCTTGGAGAAGAGATGGCTGAGGGGGGATATGATAGAGGTGTTTAAAATCATGAGAGGTCTAGAACGGGTAGATGTGAATCGGTTATTTACGCTTTCGGGTAATAGAAGGACTAGGGGCACTCCATTAAGTTAGCATGTAGCACATTTAAAACTAATCAGAGAAGTTATTTTTCACTCAATGCACAATTAAACTCTGGAATGTGTTGCCAGGGGATGTGGTTACTGCAGTTAGTATAGCTGTGTTTAAAAAAGATTTGGATAAGTTCTTGGAGGAGAAGTCCATTAACTGCTATTAATCAAGTTGACTTAGGGAATAGCCACTGCTATTAATTGCCTCAGTAGCATAGGATATACTTAGATTTTGGGTACTTGCCAGGTACTTGTAGCCTGGATTGACCACTGTTGGATACAGGATGCTGGGCTTGATGGACCCTTGGTCTGACCCAGTATGGCTATTTCTGTGTTCTTATGACCTTCTCTCAACTTCCTTCAGGAAAGAGAATCTTGATCCATAAGGACAATGCTTTGAAATCATCGGCTCAAGGTGCAGCAGCAATTAAAAAAGCAAACAGAATGTTAGGAATTATTAGGAAAGGAATGGAAAATAAAATTAACAATGTCATAATACCTCTGTATCACTCCATGGTAAGACTGCACCTGGAGTACTGTGTGTAGTTCTTGTCGACACCTCTCAAAAAAGATATAGTTGCTTTAGAAAAGGTCAACCAAAATGATAAAGAGGAATGGAATGGCTCCCTTAATAGGAAAGGCTAAAGACGTTAGGGCTGTTCAGTGTGGAGAATAGATGGCTGACATAGGGGGTATGATAGAGGCCTATGAAATCATGAGTGGACAGAAGGGTTAAATGAAAATCAGTTATTTACTTTTTCAAAAAATACAAAGACTAGAGGACAGTCCATGAAGTTGCATATTAACAAAAAATCAGAGAAAATTATTTTTCACTCAATGTACAATTAAGCTTTAGAATTCATGGCCAGAGGATGTGGTTAAGGAAGATAGCATAGCTGGATTTAAAAAAGGCTTGGACAAGTTCCTGGAGAAGTCCATAGACTGTTTTTAACCAAGTAGAATTAGGGGTAGATTTTTAACATACATCTTATAAAATCCAGGGCAGCGCATGCAAGGGGGTGAAATAATGCAGTTTTCACGTGGCTACGCATTGCGGCCTTCCCCCGTTCACTCCAATTAAGGAGCGGACTGGGCGGGCACTTTCTTACCCCCCTGTCCATACTCCCTCCCTCTTCCTCTGTCCTCCCCAACCCCTTAAAACAGCCTACCTTTTTTTTTTTCTTTGTTTCAGAACTTACGCCACCTCCTGAGCTGGCGTAAGTTGCACGCGCTGGCACAGCGGCAAATGGCCACTGTACCGGCCGCCTCCAGCTCCGCCCCTCCCTTACACCAGCCTGCTCTTTTTTGGGAGGCCCGGCTCTTGTGCGTGCAACGGGGGCTACGCGTGTGGCCAGGCCTTGCATGCACTGCGTGCATTTTAGAAGGGGCCCGGCCACAAATAATCCCTGTATTTTACGCTCGCGGGCGAGTTAAAATCTGCCTGTTAGGGAATAGCCACTACTTATCACTGTGCAACAGTAGCATGGGATCTATTTACCGTTTGGGATCTTGCCAGGTACTTGTGACCTGGATTGGCAACTGTTGGAAACAGGATACTGGGTTTGATGGACCCGGTATGGCAATTCTTATGTTGTGTTATGGAGAATCAAGTAGCCATGTTCAATATAAACAAACAGGAGGTATGGGCCCTTACATGGAGGCCTTCGAAATCTGACGTTAGGCAAGACATCACAATGTCCATCTCCAAGTTACCTGCCTTCTGGGAATTCAGAACATTTTGACAGAGCACCACGGCAGGGTACTGCATTTGCATGAGTGATCCCTGGATAAAGGGGATTGTGAACAGTTGGTGGGGGTTAATCTGTTTGCCTCCGAAGACAACATAAAGTTCAGGATTTTCTGCTCCTTGCATCTGAGCAGCTGCAGATTAGCTCCCAATGCTTCTGTGCTAGATTTGGACTTTCAGTCATCTCTGTGCATGCCCACTAATTCCTCTAATTGCCAGGATTGTCAAGAAGATCCTTAGGGACAAGGCAAGGATAATCCTCGTAGCACCAGCCTGGCCACATTAAAAGTGGTATCCATATCTCATCTGTTTGTCATTTAAGTTTACTTTGGGAATATCACTGACTCCAATCACATATTAAGGAGGCAGGTTGTGCCACTCAAATCAGCCATTGATGGCTGTCACAGCACTAATGTTGAATGCATAGTAGTCTCCTGCTTGCTACTTCCAAGAGAGGAAAAGGATTTTCTGATTTTTGCCAGGAAAGCTTCAACTAGAAGAAACTATGGTTTCAAATGGATCAGATTCTTGATTTGGTATAGATTCAACCAGGTGGATCCCATGTCCTGTGGTCCAAAGGATTTATTTCATTAGCTCTTCTGTCTGTCGTCCTCAGTACCTCTTCTGTTAAGGTTCATCTCAGTGCCATTGAGGTGTATCATCTCAGTGCCATTGAGGTGTATCATCTCAGTGCCATTGAGGTGTATCATCTCAGTGCCATTGAGGTGTATCATCTCAGTGCCATTGAGGTGTATCATCTCAGTGCCATTGAGGTGTATCATCAGCAGGTGGAAGGAGATCCAATCTTTCTCCAGCCCTTTGTATCAAAATTAGTGAAAGAACTGTGCCATTCCAAACCTCCAGTCAGTAAATCTCCAGTGCCTTGGGGCATCAATGTTGTCTTTGCTCAACTCATAAAATCTCCTTTTGAACCCCTCAAGTCAATGAACTTGAAGTTTCTCACCTGGAAAGTATTGTTTCTCGTGGCCATTTGTGTCGTTTTTTCACAGTAGGATGGTTTACAAAGTCGCCCCAAGTTCCTTCCAAAAGTGGTGTCTGCATTCCACATTAATCAAGCTATTGTAGTACCTACGTTCTTTCCCAAGTCCTCACACACACAAAGGAGAATGGGCTTTTCACTTCTTGGACTGTAAGAGAACCTAAAAGGACTCAGTCTCACCGTCAAGCTTCTCCAATTGTTTGTGTCATTTGATCTCAACAGATTGGGAAGGACAGCTGTCAAACAAATTCTGTCCAATTGGCTACTAGTGGACTGTGGGGCACACTATGTGCTGAACAGTTTATAGATTATGGATTCTGTCAAGGCTCATCAATCAAGAGCCATGACAATGTCAGTGGCTCAACTCAGTGTCACTTCTATTGAAGACATTTACCAAGCTGCCACTGGTCATCTGTTCAAACCTTCTCATCTCTCTTCTGTTTGAACAGCATGTGTTGAGGAGATAACCTTGAACCAGCAGACCTGTGCATTCTGTTCATCCAGTAGTCTTCTCTTCGCTTGATGAGGCTGGGTTGGGTTTTTTTTTTAGTAAGTAGGGATGTGCACACACTTTTTTTTTCATTGGTGTTTCCTTTTCGGGTCCGGGGTGGGCCATTTTGGGCCACTCCACGAACTCGAAAACTTTTTTTGTTTCTATTTCGGGAAAAACCCCATACCCTTGAAATGATTTAACTATAATCCCCTCGCCTTCCCAACCCCCGAATACATACCGAAAGTCCCTGGTGGTCCAGCGGTGGTCCCGGGAGCGATCTCCCCCTCTCAAGCCGTTGGCTGCCAGTAATCAAAATGGTGCCAGTGGCCCATGTGACAGGGGCTATCAGTGCCATTGGTCGGCCCCTGTCACATGGTAGGAGCAATGGATGGCCCGTGCCATGGAAGGAAAGTCTCAAAATCCACCAATCAACAGTGGAGAGAAACCATTTGCATGTGCTGAATGTTGTAAAAAGCTTATATCAGAAGTCAGGCCATCCATTGCTCCTACCATGTGACAGGGGCCGACGAATGGCACCAGTAGCCCCTGTCACATGGTAAGGGCAAAGAGCCACCGGCTCCATTTTGATTACTGCCAGCCGACGGCCCAAGAAGGGGAGATCGCACCCGGGACCCCCGCTGGACCACCAGGGACATTGGGCAAGTCTTGGGAAGTCAGGATGGTGGGGGTTTGTAATTAATTACATTTGAAGGGTTGGGGTGGGTTTGGGGTTGTTGTTTTTTTTAATGTGCCCTTTCTCCCCCCCAAAAAAGCGATAGGAAAACCACATGAAATTTTGTGGTTTTCTTTTCATTTTGTCAGCCCCCCGAAATGAAATGAAATAGGAAAAATCATCTTTATTTCCTATTTCGTTGCAAACGAATGCACATCCCTATTAGTAAGTACTTCTGCTATACAGCTCTCAGCTTGGGAATTCTCACGTGTAATGGCTAATTCATGTCTGTTTGTCAAGTTAGTTTGCTTACCTGTATACAGGGTTCTCTGTAGATAACAGGATGAATTAACTATTCTTATTACCCTTCCTCCCTGGAGAGTCAACTGCCTTGCTAAAGCTTAAGCTCTGGAAGAGACTGAGGGGCCCATGAGGCAATGTGCGTGTGTGAGAGAACTTCTGCACGTGCTCAGTAAAGTCTGATCTGAGCTGGGTCTGTGTCAGCACCACTGGATGATGTCACCCATAGGTAATGGCTAATTCATCCTGCTGTCTATGGAGAACCCTATTTACAGGTAAGCAAACTTGCTATTTCTTCCAAAATTTTGTGTAATTTATATTTGAAGTGATATAGTGTTATACCCATAATTATAATAAAAAAAATTAACAAGCACCTGTTTAAGGAAATGCTGCATATTCCACTAAACACAGTTTTTGTTTCTCATCTGAAGAGGACACAGAGATAGTACTCATTAAAGCAACAAAGATATCTGGGGCGTTAGTACTGTATCTGCTAAAGATCCCCAGCAGTCCTGGAGAGCCTTTCTAATAATAAAGCATTGGAGCTGTCAAATGATGGCACCAATATCCTAATCTGAACCGACATAGCTTTCTAACTCTGTTCATCAATCATGTTTTATTAGCTATAACATAGTCAAGCTGCAATCTGTCATGTGCATGCAGTCGTGGTGACAAAAACTGGTGCCGAAAATGTGCTGCAGGTGTAACTTTCACTCAGGCTATTTCTGGGTGACTGGCTGCTTCGGGCTTCTGTGGGGAGAGAGTGCCATCTTCAGTTGCAAGCATCACTGTGGCATGGCACGGGTCTTCGTGCTACTTTGCAGCAATATTCATCAGAAAGAAATGTCAGATTGCAAAAAATAAACAATAAAAAAAAAACACAGGCTGCATCTGTAACTAGTTTAAATTGGTAAGCAAAGCGTCCTTTGCTTGCAGTTTGCGAATAAAGATTTTGTTGGCTAAAAAAAAAATAAATCCGCTTATTCTTTTATTTAACTGGTAATTCGATGCCCTTCTGTCATTAAGAATCTGTAAAGACTGGTTGGTTAACTAGGAAAACAACTGATCCTTACTGCAGAAACTCAGTGCCAGGGAAAAATATGCTGGTGTTCTCCAGCTGCTGACAAGCACAGCTGCTCCTGTGCTGTGTGGAAGGAAATACTGCTGCTGCCTTTGGGGATCCCCGTGTGAGTAACATATGAGAATGGTCGGAGCTTCCACAGTCCGTCTGATTCCATAGGAGAATCAGCACAGGATCCGTCTGCACACTAGGTGAGGCAGCTTGCATTTGTGGCATCCAGTTCCAGGCTGAGTTTCTGGCTCTCGACTCTGGCTTCCGTCCCTTGTGGCAGCAGGGCTTGGCAATACCACACGTATCTGATTTCCAGTTTATATGTGTACATAGCAGGCAAGAATCTTGTTTTATTGTTGAATGGCAGGTAAAAAGAGACTGAAAGGAGTACATATTCACAATTGTGCATGATTTTCAGAATCATGTATATATTTTTTTTCTTTGGCAAGTACATTATACAAATTAAGCACGTTGGGCACATAAAATTGCAATTGTGAGACATTGTGGATGGTTTTTTTGCCAGTTATGATTAAATCTTATCTGCTGGGTGTAGTTGCAGAACAATCTTAGGAAATATTTCTTTACAGAGAGGGTGGGTGGATGCATGGGACGGCCTCCCAGTGGAGACAAAACCAGTATCTGAATTCAGGGAAGCATGGGATAAATGCAGGGGATCTTCTAAGGAAGAGTGGGAACTATAATGCTAAATTCTTGGATGGATGGGCAGACTGGATGGGCCAAACAGTCTTTTTTCTGCCATCGTGTTTCTATATTGCCATACGGTTATAAAACTGGCCGTGTCATCTTTTTGTGAATAATTGAGTGTGCTTTGTTTTTGATGTTTTTGCATATTTGGGAAACACATTCAGTCATTTTTTGGTGTGTATGTATATTCTAAACTAAATGGCAACTAATAATTATATATTATAGGTCTTAATTTGTAGGAGAATGGCCCCCGGGGTCCCCCACTTCTTTTCAGATGTAAGAGGCACTGCAGCTCGGGTGTGCTTACTGCTCCATTTCCTTCTCGCCTGGCAGCTTGCAGAGGAAGGGGAGGGGGATGAACCTGGAGCAGAGACAACAAAGCTCCTTCATCCAGTCTCTTCCCCCCTTGTTCTGGTGATCCTGAAGCAGACCTGGTAGAGCAAAGGACAGACACAAAAAAAGGGGTTTTTGAATAGCTAAAGGGGGTTTGAAGCTTGTGAGAAGTTGTGCTAATTGTCAAGGTTTCGTCACTGCTCTTGACCACGGGCAGTACTGTGCCTCTTATTTTTTTTTTGTCTTGTCTGTTACCAGGGGTTTAATTTCTGCAAGGATGGCATGCGGCCGCCTTATTTTTGGGACCTGAAGAAGCTGCTCAGAGCTGGCGGCATCGATCCCTTCCGGCTCTCCTGCAGAAACAGAGTTGATGGCAGCACGGATCATTCATTTCTGGCCCTTTTTTTAGTTCTTGCAGGAAGCAGAGCAGCCGGGTGGGTGAGGGTTGCCCACTCCAAGCACGATTGAGGGAGACCCTAAGGGGGAACGGACGAGGTGGAAGGACTCGCGTGGTGAATCTTCTGTCCAGCCCGCTCCTCCTGCCGGTGCTGGCTCTGTGGCCCTGCTTGTCACCCGGGCTTCCAGGGCCCTGCCACCTCGAGCGCTGCTGGCGACCGCACTGGGGGAAGGGACCAGAGAGCGAGTGGAGGTGATGGGGTTCGGGGAGGGAAGGGACTGGAGGTATGAGAGAGCGAGGAGGAGGGGCAAGAGAGTGAGGAGATGTGGAGGGCACAAGAATAAGTGAAAGGATAGAGGGAGCTGTGGGCTGCGAGTGAAGGGACTGAGCTGTGAGAGGATCAGAGTGGGTGGAGGGGGGGGGGGCCGTCTGTGAGTAAAGTGAGCGGGATGGGGGTTGGGGAAAGAGTGACTGTGATAGGAAGGGAGCACTCATCCCCCCTCCCCCCTCCTTTCTCCATCTTGAGGATGCAAATAGGCAGAGTGCACGTTTGAGTTTGAGGCCCTATCCCTAGTTCCTCGAGGCAGAGGAGAGGCAGCTGCTTTAGGCTGGGAGTGGGGATCCTCTGCCTTACTGCAGAGAGTAACTGTGCCGGGGGTAGGTGGGGGAGGATTGTTAGCACGAGGGGCATTAGGGATTGGGAGTGAAACTTGGGGGGGGACAGACAAAGACCACTCGTGGGAGTCATGGGAAACGCCTGGGAATGGCCATCAATTCAGCCAGCAATTGAGAACTGGTGGCCACTGGCCAGGAAGCTCCCGGGCTTGAGCGCAGGCGGGGATGGCAGATCCCTGAGGTGAGGAGGAGGAAGTGTGCGTTGCTCACCTGAGAGAGACCACCCCTGCTCCTGGCCTTGCTCCCTGCTACAGGTCAGGCTTGTTCCCCCCCTCTCCGCCTCCTGTGTGCCTTTCAAATATTTTAAAAAGCCTCCAGTCTGGCAACCCTAAGGATCTTCTTGGGCTTTCCACTAGTGTCCCTTATTATCAAATGGGAAAACACCGTGCGGTGCCCTCCAACGCTAAAACAGTTTCGGTTTGGTCAAAAACAAGTAGAGCCCCGGGCTCCACAGAGTGAAAATGCCCGGGGGAAAAAACAAAACAAACAAACCCCTTCCTGTGACTTTTCCTCACTCTTGGAGGAACTTTATACAAGGAGGAGCAGATGCGTCAGAAGTGACAGCAGGCGAGCAGGGACTGGGAAGCTGGGACAAAGGCAGCGCATCAGATACCCCCGGATGGCCGGGAGCTGTTGATGGGGGTGACCTCTGAGTGCTGGTGGTCATCTTACTGTAAACAGCAGGCTGGGGGAAGCCACCGGCCCGAGGAGCCACCTTTTTCCGCGTTAAACTCGCAAGCACCGGGCTGAAGAAGCGGCCCAGCCCGAGGCTACCCGGCCAGAGAGAGAGAGAGCGTTCGCCCCGGCCCCCGGGCCACCCCGACACCGGCGCGCGCGCGCTGTACCTGCGGCGCACGGGGCGGATTTCCAGCGCGCGGCATCCTGAGCCGTGCGATAAGTCCCATCCAGGTAAGGGAAGAGCTTGGTTTCGTTCTTCCCCCGCTATTGCCAGAGTTCCGGTAAGAGCTGCGGCTATTCGGTGTCATTCAAGGGGGGTGGGGGGACGACGACGACAAAGGTTTCGTTTCTCGGGTTATTTGAATAGAGTTGTGATGAGTTTGGCAGGGGGTGGGGGAGGGGGTCAGGTGCCGTCTCTGAAAACCTTAGCTGTCCTCCTCCTATTAACTTCGCTTACTGAGAGAAGTTAAATAGATCTCGGCTGCAGTCGCCGCCATTATCTCGTTCAATAAAAGCCGCTGGTGCGAGGGGATCGCTGGCGGCTTGAGTCCGCCTTGTACATTCCGCGCAGCGTTGCGCCTAAGGTGGGAATTCTGATGCCGATGGAGCGGCTGCTCGCGGTTATGGGATTGATCCCGCCGCTCCTTTCCGGGGGTTATGGGATATATATAGATATATATATATATATATCTATATATATATATATAGATATATCTATCTATATATATATATAGATATATATATATATCTATATATAGATATATATATATATCTATATATATATATATCTATCTATATATATATCTATATATAGATATATATAGATATATATATATATAGATATATATAGATATATATATATATATATATATCTATATATATATATATATATATATATCTATATATAGATATATATATATATCTATATATAGATCTATATATATATATAGATATATATAATATATATATAACCCCCCACAAAGTTAAGTCGAGAAGCAGAGCCTCTGTTCATTTCATTTTATATATCATCCCTACCTTCGCCGAATCCTTTCCGCCTCACGTCCAGGCTCTGCTTCTCGACTTAACTTTGTGGGGGGTCAGAAAGCTCTGGGAGCACCTGAACGCCTCTCTAACTATTCTTTATGGCGGTCCTAGGAGGGGGGGGGGGGGGGGGGCTCAGAGGTGGGGACCTTTTATTTTCCTGTTCCCCACAGAGCTAGAATGGGGAAACAATCCCTTGCCTTCCGCCAGATGTTGCAGCTGGTGCGGCAGGCGGCCGCGTTAATCAGCGCGGGTGACGGTGCCGCGGCCGCCGCTCCTTTCCGGGGGGGGGGGGGGAGGAGAGCATCCCCGCAGGGAGGGAAAAAGCGAAGGTGGGGGGCGTTATCGCTCCCGTGTAGCGTGCGGGCCCCGGTGAGCAGGCGGCGGGGGGCTCCGGTTTCTCCGGGGGAAACATGAACGTGGCAGACGGCGCCACCCCCTAAAACGGAAGAAGAAGAAAAAGAAGAAGTGTTGCACGTGTATTTATTTATTTATGCGGCTCATGTGATCAGGCGGGCGCCTTTCCGTAAAGATGCGAAATCACTAGATAAAGGCTAAAGCGCAAGCCGAGGGATTCCGGGATTTGGGATGCGCAAGCTTGAACGATTTAAAACGCACAAATAAAACGGGGAAAAAAAGCCGAGGCCTGCGCAGCTGGGCCGCGATTTCCCGGAGCCCCGCGCGGGAGCGGAGCCTTTCCGGCCGGGCTCCGGCGCGTGCTGGAGCGCGGGGACATGGCCTGCACGTGACTGCATTATTGCCCCTGCTGAGCCTCCGTTTCCCTATTAATTCCTGCCCTGCTTCTCCCGGCTTTGTTTTTTACAATCCCAAATCGCTGATGTGGGGAAGGGATTTAAATTGTGTAAAGTTTTTTTTTTTTCTTCTCCCTACAGCTTCGTTTTCGATTTCATAAACACAGTCAGCTAGCTGGATAATTTCCACAGGTTGGGGCCCCCTTCTTAAATGCACAGAAGTCCATTTCTGATAACTATGTTTGTGTTCTTGTTATGGCTGAATTTTTTTCTTTTTTTTTTGATTACACACACACATGCCAAAAGATTAATCCATGCAATAGATTAATTTTAGGTTTTCATGCGTAATCGTAGCGCTGGGACCCCTAAAGAGCACTTCATTAGCATTGCAAGAGAATTTTATGCAGAAGAAGCCTGGCAGGAGATCCAGTATATTTTAATAATAACTTACCAAAAAAAGGATAGGTATGAAGGAAATGATTTAGGTAACGAAGCCAAAACAATTCATTTTGACCAAGACAGTTTGGTTTTGGAGAAGGTGATTATTTGGCTTCCTTTACAGTATTGTTGTCATGCAGAAAGCATTCTGGTGAAAACCGGTGTGGACATCTAGGAAAAGGACAATGCTCCCACTTGCGTTCTGCAGAGAGGGGAAAATATACCTCGGATTAGTTGTATAACTGCAAATTATAATTGGTAGAAAAAAACATGCTGTTCAAACTTAGGTGGAGAAAAGTTTCAGTAAGCAGAAACAGAACCGTTCCTGAGTAATAAATACGGTGTCACAAAATGTTCTGATTTGTCAGAATTATGGCAGGTTATTAATATCTGAAGGGGGACTAGTTGGCCGGGTAAGTTGATACCTCAGGCCAGTAAATCAAAATGTCTTACATAAAAAAAAAAAAAAAGTTCTGTTGCAGTACGCTAAATCAATTTTACATTCCCTCGGTCCCCCCAAGGACCAGAGGCAACGTCATCTTCCGCACTGAAACTTAACCTGATTTGAAGATGCATTTCCTATAAGAAATGTGCATGTGTTTGTTTGCAGCTTTATATAAAAAAAAAAAAAAAAGCACCCTACAAATCTGATAGCAAAGAGAGATAGCGTTTGCTGTTGGCAGATTAGTAAAAGAGATGTTTATGGACAGGTCTTATTCTGAAACAAGTTCACTTTTATGTCTGAATTATATAAATATATTTGTCATCGCTAATCTCCCTCCTGGCCATAAACATGTTTGGAAGTGAGATATAAATATACAGAGAGGGAGAGAGTGCTTGAGAGATATATATTTTTTTTTTCTTCTTGCAAGTGAGTAAGAACTAATCTGTCTGTGCCTGTGGGTAACATTCTTTGAAGTTTCAGGTTGGTGATGAGCAGGATTAGTGAAAGGGAGGAGAATTCCGGCTTGGACTCTGACCCTGTTGTGCTTGGCAGGTTGTGTGTGATAAATGGTCTTGGAGCTGAAACACACCGCTCCCAATATCTCATGCAGAAAATAAAGGGGAAGGGGGACACACACACAGAATTTAACAGACAAATGTTACAGCAAGAAAATGAATTTGTCTCTCTGTTTGGGGTCAGCATCAACCTGTGCCATATTTTATTACTTTTAGACTTGTCAAATTCTTAGTGAAGAGATTGTAAAATAAATCAGTGTATGCACAAAATCTGTGTGGGTTTGAAATGGTCCTTGAGGATTCTGGAAACTGGGTTATGTAATTTCTTTTTTTTTTTTACATGTCTTCTTTACTGGCTTACCATGTTAAAGTTGTAGAAGCACTGCATACAGGGCCTTCTCTGTCGCTTCATAAATAGTCTTTTCTGTATAGTACATATCTTGCTCCTAGAATATTGCCATGCATGTGCGTTCTACAGATTGGCCTGATATAATGAATGGATAGATGTCCTCTTTTGCTGATTGATGGAGCAGCATTTTTTTCACATGTGAGTCCAGGTCACGTAATCATAATACAGTTGTCATAGATGGTTTTTGGATTATACACAGTGTACTTGAAACTATTTTCGAGCAGTTTCAAAGCATGATCCAAGATGGCCAATGTGAATCCAGTTTGCAGCTTTAAATTGCCTTGATATCCGTTTCTATAGAAATGTGTTGCCTATCAATAAATAATCGACATAAAGTGTCATTGGCCTTTCTGTATCATATTTGATAAATATTTCTTTGTCTATATATAAATACATAAAATGGCTATTGAAAGTCTACACCCCCTTGACCATTTTTCACATTTTGTTGTGTCGGTGCATCAGATCTGCATTTAAATGAGTTTTGGGGTTTTTTTACACTCATCAACACAGCATACTCTACATCTTTCAAGGTCAAAATATTTTATTGGGGGGACAAAGCATATATCCTAAAAACAAAACTGACACCCTACAATTGGCTAAGTCTCCGCACCTCTGAGTTAATATTTTGTTGACGCATCTTTGGCAGCAGTTGCAGCTGTGTCTGTTGGGCCAGCTCTCCACCTAGATTTGTTAACATTAGACCGTTCTGCTTTACAAAACTGTTCCGAGCTCTGTCAAGTTTCTTGAGGAGCGCTGATGGACAGCAGCCTTCAAGCCATGCCACCGATTTTCGGTTGGTTTGAGGCCAGGGCTCTTCTGACTGGGCCACTGCAGGACATTTACTTTTTCTATTCCTTAAGCTGCTCCGTTGTAGCTTTGGCTGCGTGTTTTGGTCATTGTCAGACTGAAAGGGGAACGTCCGGTTTCACTTTTCTCGCCAAGGACAGATTTTCCTCGAGGGCTTTTCTGTGCTTCTCTCCATCCATTGTTCTTTCTATCCTGACAAGTGCTCTGGTTCCTGCCAGTCAGAAACCTCCCCCAATAATGTGAGGCCGCCGCCACCTTGCTTCACAGTAAAGAATAGATGGGGTTCTCTGGGTGACATCCTGTATTGGGTTTGCGCAAAACATAACACTTTCTATTCAAGGTAAAAAGATTTATTTCGGTTTCATTAGACCACAGCACTTTTTGCCACCATGTCTGCATTGTCCTCTGAGCATTGCTTTGCATATTTTAAACAGGATTGAAGGTGTGCTTTCTTGGGTGATGGCTTCCATCTTGCCACCCTATCATCCATGACAGATTTGTGGAGTGCCTGGGATACTGTTGTCACATGCAAACTTTGACCAGTCTTGGAAGCCTGTAGCGCTTTCAGAGTTGCCATTGGCCGGTTTGTTGTCTTCCTGATCCGTCTTCCTGCTTGGTCATCCAGTTTTGAGGGATGGCCTAACTAACCCTAGGCAGGGTCTTGGTGCAGTACATAAGAACATAAGAAATTACCATGCTGGGTCAGACCAAGGGTCCATCAAGCCCAGCATCCTGTTTCCAACAGAGGCCAAAACCAGGCCACAAGAACCTGACAATTACATCTTCCACTACTTTAATAAGTGTCTTAACCATGCTCAGAGGGCTATTCAAGGACTTTGCAATTCTTTTATATCAAGCCATAGATCTGTGCCTTTCCACAATTTTGTCCCAGAGTTCTTTTGACAGCTCCTTAGTTGGGTCTTTACTTTGAAATGCACTACCCAAAAGGGAGAACCAACAGGAACCGCTGACTTTATCCTGTTATCATGGAAGTCAGTATAATTTAGCACAAGTGGGGCCAGTTCACTTGGTGTGTGCTTTTGAAGGATGTCAGTTACACCAGAGCTTAAAATATTTAGAATTGCTAAAGAAGTACAAGGAGGGTGGATACTTATCCATCCAAGCTGTTCCATGTTTTATTTATAAGGAACCGTGGAATGTATTTTTCACTTGGCAGCTGAGGGGTTAGGATGTGTGCACACATGGAACAAACACTGTTCTAATGCATTTTACTTCCATGTGATAAGATGGCAATAATTTGGAGGGGGGTGTAAACTTTCTATAGCCACTGTGTGTGCATATGTTTGTATAACTAGAGTAAGAAGGAAGAAGGCATTTATTTTGTAGTATTGCACTTACATTCATTCAGGCTGATACAGTAAAGCGCGCAGGAAAACAGGCTCTCAATGTTGAGCGCCCGCTTTCCTAACGCACGCCCTGCCACCTTATTTAAATGAGGGGGTCGCACTAAACAGGAGGCACCGGAGACAATAGCACACCCCTAGCACCTGCTTTGCAGCGGAAGCCCAGGAGAGGTGGCTGTCAGCAGGTTTGGAAAACGGATGCTCAGTTCTACTAGCATCCATTCTCCTAACCTGTGCACAGCTGGCACTTAAAAAAAAAAATTTTTTTTTAACCTTTTGGTTCCTACGACTTGATATCGCCTTGATATTAAGTCGGAGGATGTACAGAAAAGCTGTATTTTCTGTTTTTTTCTGTGCACTTTTTCTAGGTGCTCAGAAATTAATGTCTGCCCTTGGGTAGACATTTATTTTCTGTATCCCAGAGCTAATAGCCTCATCAACACGCATTTGCATGTGATGAGTGCTTTTAGTTTCCAGGGAGTTGGGCTGCGCGTTTTGGACGTGCTAAACCCCTAGTTGTATAAGGGATAGAGGACACGCGTAAAACAGTGCCCTCAGCTGAGCGCACTTTACTGTACTGGCCTGATTGAAAGCTGCTGGAAACATTTCAAGAGAAAGGTGCTTTAATGGTCAGACAGAAGGCTTGAAATTATCCTACCTCTTCCTTCAGCACAAA
This sequence comes from Rhinatrema bivittatum, assembly GCF_901001135.1. Taxonomy (NCBI): domain Eukaryota; kingdom Metazoa; phylum Chordata; class Amphibia; order Gymnophiona; family Rhinatrematidae; genus Rhinatrema; species Rhinatrema bivittatum. Next base: position 577,289,947 of record NC_042617.1, read on the forward strand.
AGCCCCCAAACTATTAAATGAAAGAAAAGAAATCAAAGTATAATCCAAGGCACACTAAAGAAATGTTTGCTCTTTCTGCACTTAGAAAAAGCTTTGCTTCTCTCTGAGGAGGAGAGCTGATAAGTCACCGCGTGCATGCATCTTTGCTTTCTTCTCTGTGCAATTAAAAGAAAATGCATTGGAGTGCTTCTTGGAGAAAAGATCTTGCGGCTCGAATAAGGATCCTCGATTGAAAAAAGAGAGCAAGAAGAACAGATTTCTTTACAGCCTATGCTGCTTATGAAAAAAAAATGATAGCAGTGACTTCCCTTTCAAGATTTTTTTTGTTTTCATTTGACTAATAAAAGGCATTTGAAACAGGTGCTTCCCGAGTATGAAATGAATACAAAATTACATGCCAGCGGTGACAGGCAAGTGTGAAGCTGTCCACCTAAAATGTGTATCTATCTGCCAGGTGCAGCACGGTCAGGGGGCAGGTTTCAGGGGTTTTTGGCAGGGTTGGTTGAATTCCCTTTTTTCTTGTCTGCTTTCTAGCCAGCTGGGGGTGCTTCAGCTGGCCCTGGTCTTTCTTCCCGGGTCTGGTTTTTTTGTTATTTAATTTTGATTTTTTTTTTTAAACACATCGGTTTAGCAGCTCTGTACATATTTATTTATTTATTTATTTCTGATTTTTATATACCGATTTTCATGCATCAAATGCATATCAGACCGGTTTACAATGAAACAGTGTAAGCAGGAAAAATAATTCCTTAGTCTAATACATTGAACATCTGTAACAAACTAATTGTACATAGAGCAAAAGGCTACACAACATTACTAAGGTAAAATTATTAACACAAATATACATACAATTATTTTAAAAGGAGCACGGAGATTAGCACGAAGGGGAGCACATATGGCTACACTGGAATAACAGGAGTGCTAATAAACTTCCATTGTTGTTCAGTTAGTGAGTGAATGCTTAGCTTCCTAGAGGCTTGCACTGGCATGAAGAATAGAAAGGGAGTGTTACTAACGTGCTCAATAATACTCAGCAGAGTCTATAAATATTTAGGGCTGCCTGCCTAATAGGGAAATTTGACAGCAGATGATAACATCAGCAGTTGGCCTTGGATCTCTTAACATAGATACTACATTGTTGCATTGGAAATGTGGCAATGCCCCTGCCTGCTTAATGGGACTGTAATCAATAACTAATAATGATCTTGCCAGATGCCCACTGAATGCAAATCGATAGCTCATGGAATCGGCTATACTTGCCCTCTATTAGGCTTTCAGGTTAGCTTGCGCCTGTAGATTTGTGCCAGTTCCCGCTTCCCACCATTTCCTTTTTCAGGAAGCTTCTGAACGCCGGATAGGACCAGGCTGAGCCGCAACATCTTCTCCCGTGAGGGGGACTGCCGGTAAGGCCAAAGATATAATGCAGAACCCCACCCCCCTTGGTAAAAGCTGCACCAGACGTTGCCACGTTGAAAGCGCCCCCCTCTGGTCTGCCAGCCCAGCAGCACGGGGACGACACCGAGCACGCATTCTTTGGCTCTGCTCATCCTCATCCTCCGCACGCCAGGGGGGGAAAAGCAGACCAGGGAATAGGAGGTCCACCGTCACTGTGTCCCCCACCCTGCTGACCTGCCACTACTGTGCCTATAGTACTGTGCTCCGCTATACTGAGATGGAGAGAAACGGGGGGTGATGGAACGAAATCTGAGAGGGGAGAGATGGAGGACGAACCTAAGGGAAAGGAGGGGAGAGACTGAGATGGAATCAAGGGCAGGCACGGATGAAGAGGATCCTGGGAGAGGAGAAGGAGGACATTATTTATTTATTTAGATTGTTCTATTCCGCTTTTTGCACTTCAAAGCGGATTACATTCAGGTGCTGGATGTATTTCTCTATCCCCGGAGGGCTTAGAGGAAGAGTTGCCGCTTCCCCCGTGTCATTACTGTGAAAGTAGACTGCAGTTGTGGATCATTCCTGAGTAGCTGAGACGGTTTGTACTCTTGGATTTAGACAAAACAGCCTCCACCCAGTCCATGGTGTTCCGACTGTAAACTTTGCTTGATTAAAACATCTATAATTGTGACAATCCAGCAACCAGTACATTAAACTAGGAAATTAATCTGTTTTTTTTTCCCCTCATTTACAGGCCGATACAGTACAGTGCGCTCCGGCGGAGCGCACTGTTAACCCGCGTTTGGACACGCGTTTTCGATGCGCTAAAAACTGCTTTTCTGTGCACCCTCCGACTTAATGTCATGGCAATATTAAGTCAGAGGTCCCGAAAGTTAAAAAGAAAAGTAAAAGAAAGAAAAGAAAAATTGAAATAGGCTCGCGGGTTGAAAACCAGACGCTCAATTTTGCCGGGGTCCGGTTTCTGAGCCCGTGGCTGTCAGCGGGCTCGGGAACCGACGCCGGCAAAATTGAGCGTCTGCTGTCAAACTCGCTGACAGCTGCCGCTCCTGTCCGAAAAGAGGCGCTAGGGATGCGCTAGTGTCCCTAGCGCCTCTTTTTATTGTCGGCCCTAATTTAAATAAATTACTATATCGCGCGCACAGGAGAGTGTCCTCTCTCCCGCGATTTTTACTGTATCAGCCCGATTGTAGGCAGGTGAAGGGAGAGGAATCTGAGTTCAGGACAGCATTGCTGTAATGAAATCTCTGTTTATAAATGCACCGTAATGGTCCATAAAATGGAGAATCTTTAACTGAATTGGTTATTTAAAAATTCTAGCTATCATAGAAAAAACGACTTTTGGGGTATATTTTTCAAGTGATATGGGGTGATTTTTCTAGTAGGTCTTTAGCAGCCGTATTATCCGGGATATTTTCCTTTATTAGCGGCCTCAGTGGTCTCAATATACGCAGTCCATTTTTGGGTCATAGAAAGTAGTGTATCGTATTCTTTATGTGATGTAGAGTCTTTATATAATTCCTTGTTTTAATCTTAATGATTGCATAATAACGTTTGTCATATATTATACCTCTTTAAGTTGTTTAACGGGGAGTGTTTTAGCTGGTGTGTAATGAGCTGAAAGGACACTGAGGAACTTAACTCCTTACTGCTTACTGGTGTCTTTACTTTGCACATGACAATTAGTTTACACTTTTTGAACTGATTTACATGATTATACCATTTCTTTGTTTACTTTTCTATGTTTGTTTTTTTTTGAAGAACATGAAATAGCTGCCAAACATCACATTACATTTTTTTTGAGGCCTCAAAGTGTGACATAGATGTACTTGGAAGGGGCACTATGTTTTGATGGGGGTAAGTTTGAAACTGCCTGTATATATCAGTTTTCTAAAGGCAAAATACATGCACACTTTCCCTTTGAAAATCACCCCACCAAAACTACCTGCACACAATTACAGCTGCTAATGTGTGCACAGATTTTTTTTTCTTCAGTGAAAAATACACACCTACTTTTGAAAATTCAAAAGTGTGCTCTTAATTTCAAACTGCAACCCGACCCCTCCCACCGAAATATCTTTTCAAACTACATCCATGCGCTCTATAAAGGTCATTTTCAAAGCCATTTCATATGGACTTTTAGAAAACCGACCGCCTGGTGTGCAGGTAAACTTACAGATGACTGAGTGCCTGCATTTGACTGAAAATTGAGTTGTCCTGTCACAAAAGTCCTTCCTCTATGTGTACTCCAAAATCACTGCCTGTATGTGTACTGTACATGGGAAACAATCAACCAGGCATTCTTCTGATCCTTAAAAGACCATGAATCATTTGTATAAAGGTGCAAAGTGATCTGTTCTGCTTGGTTTGCTTGTGGCAGATTAAAGAGTTAGTGAAAGGGAAGTAGTTGCTGTTTATTGGGGGTGCTAAAGCCATTCCCAGATCAGACAGGACAATTGGCCAATCTCACTGAACTTTACCAGCACTGAAACTAGAGACAAATGTTTCCCGTAAATGCATGGGCAAAGAGCTGTACCTCCTATCAAACAATTTCTATAAAAAAAAATAATAACAGCAGCAAGGAGAAAAAAATGCCAGGCATCAGTAAAAATGGATATAAATAGCATTTTAGAATATCAAGGGCTCCTGGCTTTAAAAAAAGACTCTTTCCCATAGTAGCAATCTTAACAGTGTCCTTTACTATGATCTGATACTGTTGATGTGATCCTATTTAGGGAATAGTGGAAAATACATCATGAGGGAAATTCTGAGTGCTGCTAAGCACCTAATTTGAAGTGCAACTTTTTTCCCATTCTGTGTCTATTGGAGAAAAGAAAACCCTAGCACCTGTTTCTCAAAAGCATTTACACGCTTAAAACTGGGTTTTACACGCTTAAATGCCCTTTGCCCATATCTGTGGGCTTTTGAAGATTGCTACAATATATGCCATTGAATTGTCAATAGGTTTTACCCCCGTTAAGTGCACTTAACACAGGCTTTTGAAAATTGCTGTGATAGCATGTTACATTTATATGTGTAACTCCTTTGAAAAGTCACCCGTAAGTGAATCAGGCCCTTAATGTCAGAAATCTTAAGGCAGTCAGAAAAGTGAAAGTTTGTTAATGTTTTGTGTGTGTGTGTGTGTGTGTGAGACAATATTTGCAGTTACAAAATTGCAACTGTATATCGTTTTCCGGCTTTGAAGTTTTAGCAAGCATGCATTCAAGTTTGCATCGCCCTTAGTCTGTACTGTGCAGAGTACAGCGCCACCTGCTGGATCTGCAGGCGAATGCTCGCTCTTAGGACCGAGCTCCCAGTCTTCTTTCAGCTCCACCATCCAGTTCACTGCACTTTCTCCTTCGGCCTAAACAGTGCTCTACTGGTGGGCAGGCATAGGTTCCCATGTGTCGCAGACCTCTTTCCGCGTGCACCGAGCCAGCGTTTTGCGATGTGGCCAAGGCCCAGCTGGAGTCTCGGTAGTGCAGATTTGCAGGAAAAGTGGAAAACACTGAAAGATTAACGAGGGCCTGAATCAGATTATGGGCAGAGCCGCAATTTGCAGGATTGGGAGAGGAAGCTGAAAGGTCGCACAGGTTGAAAGAACAAACTGGCTTTATGGGGGCAAGAGTGATTCTTTTTTTCCGTAGTCTCGGCTACTTTGCTTATAGTAATATGGGTTTAATAAAGAAAGAGATTAGAGAGTATTGGACTCGCATGAAAAAATGTATGGAGAAAAAGAAGGGGGGGGGGGAAGGGCCGTCACTGACTGCATCCCTCAAATCTGGATTTACTGTGTTTGGTTTGTGAGGTGGAGGTCTCGGAGCCCTCATTTTACCAGAGGGCAGAATAAGACATCGGGAACCAATCTGACCTTTGCAAATCAGGAGTGGCCCTAAATTTAAAAAAAAAAAAAAAAAGGCCTTGGATCATTTTTTGAAAGACTGGCTCAGCGAGTAAATCAAAGAAAACCCACATCTTTAAAACAAACAAACAAAAATGTTCCTTTGCCAGTGTCTTGTCCCCAACGTGAAAGGGAACTAAAGCTGTAGGATCCTCCTCTCCAGAGTCCAAGGCTCCCCAGACTCCATGTCAGGAATGGCCCCCATTGAGCCTATAGGAATCAGAGCTGGAGAGGGAGAGGACTCCAGGACGCTTAGATTATTCTTTGAGTTGGTATTGGTTTGGGAACCGGAAGTGAAAGCCTATATTAGATAAGAATGTGGGGGACTCCTTTGGGATCCAAGGAATCTCTCTTTTATTTACCCCACAGTGGAAGAGATAATAAAGAAAGCTCCCCCCCATTTGAAAGAGAGCCATTCCAAGATGTCTATCTTTATTAGAAAGGTGGAGTGCTGTGTAAGGCTCTTAGAGTGGGCGATTCAGTAGTAAGACTGTGAAAACACACTGAGAAAGCAGCTTCACAAAATATAGCAAAGGTCGGTACATGGAAACAGCCCTGAGGAGGACTTCCAGAACTTAACGGAGCCCGGCCCGTTGTCAGCTTGTGCTGTGTGTCCAGAGTGAGAGTGAAATAGACAACTCGCCCAGTTGGAAGGAGAGGGGCTGATGGTAGACGAGGACAAGCACTGCCCCAGTTCTTACACAACGCTGAGTTTGTTAGTGACTTAATTTCCTGTCAGGTATGACCGATGACTCTATAGCTTTCTTGGCCAAGGCTTTGGGATGTGCAGTTTTCAGCCAAGAGAAGTCTATGACTGAAGGGGTGTTTCATTGGCATTCATTCTAAGGCATTTTCGGGAGGAGCCATCTGCCTCGCTCACATTTGTATGAGATTGTGAAGGATTTGGTGGAGATTAAAAAGCTTCTTTTCCTTCAGAAGCATGAGATCCTGAAAAGTGGTTTTCAGATTGTCATTTTCAGAAGGATTACAGGAAGAAATCTAACCAGCTCTGAAATGTTCAGTCCTTTCAAACAAGACAAAGAGAGGCAAGGCAGAGTGGTGACAGAAGATAAGTGCTCGTTAGGTTTGACCACTGGCAGGTCTTCAGCTGGTGGCCTGACCTGGAACTAGAAAATGTACAGAGAAGGGCAACAAAAATGATAAAGGGAATGGATTGGCTTCCTTATGAAGAAAGGCTAAACAGGTTAAGGCTCTTCTGCTTGGAGGAGAGGATATGATAGAGGTTTATAAAATCGTAAGTGGCGTGGAACAGATAAACAGGGGATGGTTATTTATCTCTTGAAACTGATAGGTAGCGGATTTAAAACAAACTGCAGAAGGAATATTTTTCACTCCGCACAGAAGCAAGCTGAGGAATGTGTTCCTGGAGGACATGGTCAAGGTATTCAGCAGAACTGGTTTGGGCACTATCTTGGAGGAAAAGTCCATAAATCACTGTTTGCCAGTTGGACTTAGGAGCCACTGCTTAGAAAACTAAAAACATGACTGCAGAAAAAGGCCATCGGGCCTATCTAGTCTGCCCGTCCGTGCCAACTGCTCAGCTCTACCGTCCCCGCCATTCCTTCCGAGATCTCCTGTGCTTGTCGCAAGCTTTTCGGAGCTCAGATACTGTCCTTGTCTCCACCATCTAGAGCTGTTCCATGTGTCTACCATCCTCTCTATAAAGAAGCATTGCCTCAGATTCCTCCTGCATCTATCCCTTTTCACCATGACCCCTCATTCCAGAGCCTCCTTTCTGCTGAAAGAGGGAGTCATTTAAGATTCTTTTGTGTTCATTTATTGTGCATTGTTCACCACCTTGGGTGGCTTTATTAAAGCTGGACGGCCGTCTCTAAGAACTCTTAAATAAATAAACAAATCCTCAATAGTGTGGTTGAGGTTTAGATGGAATGGTATTTTGAGTATAAATTGTACTAACATGCAGTCCATCCTAGGGAGGTTTCAAGCTTTGCCTCGGCACGGTACATTGGAGACACGAAGATGTCTCAGATTTGGCATTTTCTAAGGAAACAAAGTAGCTTATCTCATGTGGTATGCAAGGATTACTAATTATTAATAACAGGAGCTGTTTGGGTGGATACAAATTAATGTCACTGGCAGGGGTGGAAGCATTTTTGGAAAACTTGGGGGCCAGCCCACATTTTTTTTTAGGAGCCAATGTAAAAGAAATTATTGAATGCTTTTTTTTTTTTTTTTTTAATTTTATTTGCCCATTTTAAGCTTTCCAGCAAGTGGAACTTCGGAAAGATTTATATAGTAAAAGAGACTGATGGCCATCCGTCCAACTGTAGGTGCAACAACTTTCCAAAAAAGGGGACATTAATTTATCAAACCAGGCGTGCAGGAAGAAAGCCAGAACCATTGGGTCAGTACTGTCAGAGAACTCAGCCTCCGAGCAAAAATCCCCATTGCCTTCTATGGGAAACGCCACCCCCATGCAGAGTGACACAGGCAGGCAGAAAATAGCTGGAGCAGATGGCGACGGATGACACCAGAAAGCACTTTCAGAGCCACCTGCCTCCACATATGCAGAAACCCTCCCATTCTCCCACCCTTACACCTCTGCACCCCTCTCCCCGTGCACCCCTCACACAAATCCGCACTTCCCAAACCCTCATGCACATCCTACCCCTCGCACACATCCACAAACACAGATATACCCCACCTCACACGCTACACGCACCTTCAAACTCCCCAACACACACACACACCTGGGGCCTCTCAAAGATACACCCCCCTCCAACACATACCCCCATCTCATATATTCCTATACGCCCTCCACACATCCCCTACAAATACCCCAATGTACATTCATCCCAAACTCTCTCTCTCTCTCTCTCACACACATTCACACCCTGACCCTCCTTCTTACATCACTCATAACTACAATACACACAGGCACTCCACACACACACACAGCCTGCACACTCCACATACATTTACACCTTACCACAACCCCCCCATACATGTACTGGCACACCCTACACACAACCTCCTCATGTACCCCCTCTCCTCCACACATACATGGTCACCTGAGCCCCCCAGACACAGACACAAACACATCCCACCAATTCCTACACTCCACCAAACACAGGCCCTTCCAAAGGCACCCCCACACTCGTACCCCTTCTGCAAACCTCGATGGGAAAGCATTCCCAAAGCCAGGCCTCGGCACGCTTTTTCCTACTTGTTTTCTACATGTTTTTGCTTTATCTCTTTATTTTTTATTTAGCTTTCTGTTTTAACGTTCTACATCCACTTCCTTTCTAGCCTCTCCTGTTTGGTGGCCAATCCATGGCGGCTGCTGTCCTGCCTTTATGGTCAAGAATGCACTCCCTCCTGCTCCCTCCCCTGTCCAGACCCAGCCCCGGCTCCTCTCCCGCCTCACTCAGCATTTCCTCTGCGCCTCCTTAGGTTCTTCTTTTCCCCTAGGTATAAGTACCAGGTGTCACATTTTAGGTTTCCGGATGACCTACCACCCAAGATTTTCCCAGTGAGCCACTGGTCAAACGAGAGAAGGCAGACATCAGGCCTTGTATTGCGTAAATGTATTCTGAAGAGTCACTTCTGCCCGGACTGGTTTCCACAAACAGTGTTATAACTCTGTTTTGGGTTCTTTCCTGTGATCACATTTTATCTAATCTAATCTAAGTGATTTTGGACAGGGCAACTATACAACCTGTTCCTTGTGTTTTTTTAATCATCCTGTACTGTTTTTGCCTGCTTTTTAGCTTCTAATGGTTTTATTTTTCTTTTGGAACTACACCAGTTATGTAGACTTTAAAAAATATATATATATATTTGTTTAGTTGCATATATAAAGCAAAGCACTTACACAATACTTTGTACAGAGTTTTAAATGGAAATAACAAAGAAATAACACAGAGAAACAATATATAATCACCACATGCATTAACCATTACGAAATAAGAAAAAGAGAAGGGAAGCAAAGAAAATAAGATTATAAAACAGCAATAAAAAGCCATAGCATTGAATTATGCTCCTATGTAAACCGTATGCAAGCTTTACTGGTCCACTAAGGGGTAAATTAAATTTAAAAAAAATATGCGTGCGCGTCCATGTGTGCACGCTACCCAGCGCGCGCACACGGACACGCGATTTTATAACATGCGCAGGGGGTACAGTTACACAAAAATCACACGGCAACGCATCATTGGGCTTCCCCAGTTCCCTATCCCCTACCCTAACCTCCCTTCCCCTTCCCTTCTCCTACCTGCCCCCTAATTCTACCCTTGGTACACCTATTTTTTTTTTTTTAATTACCTTTTGCTCCTCCAAAGGAGCAGTAGCAAGTACCGGGCGCCACCAGCCCCTCCCCGCCCCCCAGCCCCTCCCTTTGCCGAGACCCGGCTCTTGTGCGCGTAACAGGGGTTAGGCGCGCGGCCGGGCCCCTTTTAAAATGCGCGCAGCGCGCACAAGGCCTGGTCACGCGCATATCCTCTGTTTTGTTTGCACGCGCGGGCCATTACAAATCAGGCCTTAAGGGAACAGGGGAAGATGTTAAACCCTTCCTTGCATTAATAAAGGATCTGATCTGCTCAGGGGAAAAGAAAATGTAACTAGTGGAATGATAAGTAGCACAACATCTACAGGGGAGGCACCTGTATCTAATACCTCCTGCCTTAAAAGAAGAAAAGCTCTGATCCACTTCTGAGTAATCTTCGAATGGTCAGGAAAAATACAAATGAGCTGCCCATGAAAGTTAGAATTAAGATTACGAGAGTATAAAGACTTACCTTACTTAGATCCCCATCAGTAACAAAAGAAACAGGGTAGCATGATCTGTAGTCTCGTAACAAAATGACTCGATAAATTGAGTAACATTTAAAGAAGGAGAAGGAGCAGAACTAGAAGGAGAGGGCAAACAAATAGCCTTATTTATTGATGGCAAGGAATCAGATGGAATTTTCATAACCTCCATAAAATATCTCTGCAGAGTTCACCCACTACTTTAGGACATTTCAAAAAACGGAGATTCAAGCGATGTGAAGAGTTTTCCAGGAACTCAACCCGGCTAGAAATAATGTTCCTCTCTTGATTAATTGAGCCTGATTAGTGGCCATCTTAGTCAAATCTTGTTGCATTGAAGTAAGTTTATTTTCATGGTCACCCAGTTTAGCTTCATGCAGACTCACCAGGGGTTCTGATTTCCCCACAAAGGAATCTCGCTTACTAGTGATAAAACCAGGGCATGGTCAAACTGAGACATCAGTTCTTATAGGGAGTCTAGAGTTACCTCTGCCGGCTTCTTAGGAGGAGGAGAGCGTTCCATCGATGCTTGAAACATAGGAAATCCAAAATCTGGGGCTGCAAGCAACACCCCAAGATTCTCTGAAGAAACATCAGGCGAAGAAATAGCCAACGATGAAATCATATCTTGCCCTCCCCCAGATGGAATGCCAGACACAAAGTTTTCGATGTCCCCCCTCCCGCGCCGGCAGCAGACCGTCATTTTTCTGTGCCTCAGCGGCCATCAGAAGAGAGTCACGTCCGGGAGCCAGCAGAGAACCTTGTGGGCGGGGGCTGAGGGAAACCTCCTCCCTAGGACCAGGGGACTTTCCATGAAGTTAGCAAGTAGCACATTTAAGACTAATCGGAGAAAATTCTTTTTCACTCAACGTACAATAAAGCTCTGGAATTTGTTGCCAGAGGATGTGGTTAGTGCAGTTAGTGTAGCTGGGTTCAAAAAAGGTTTGGATAAGGTCTTGGAGGAGAAGTCCATTAATGGCTATTAATCAAGTTGATTTAGGGAATATCCACTGCTATTAATTTCATCAGTAGCATGGGATCTTCTTAGTGTTTGGGTAATTGCCAGGTTCTTGTGGCCTGGTTTGGCCTCTATTGGAAACAGGATGCTGGGCTTGATGGACCCTTGGTCTGACCCAGCATGGCAATTTCTGGTGTTCTTATGTCAGTGGTTGAACGCTTGGTGCCCCAGCAACCAATGCTCCTTGTAATAGGCGCTCCTAGCCGAGCAGAGCTTTTCCATCCGGGTGTAACACCAGCGATGGGCAGCTACATCGAGAATCCGCAGCCCGGCACTGAAAGCTGAGGAAGGACTTGAGTCGCTCTTGGCTTGGCGTTGAGAAGCTTTGCGCCCTAGATTAAGAGGCCTTAATTGTTTAAGCAAACACTTGATCCAAAACGTAACCAATTCTTTGCCTTTGCAGTCAAGATACCAATATTTTGCATGATAAGCCTTTCTTCCCCAGGAGTGGAGTAGAAAATTCCGATGTTTCCTGTGTGCCCTGATGCAATATTCTCCAACTAATGGAAATATGGGTAGCGTTTTAATGGTCAACTGGGAACTGAGAGCAAGATATTAAAAAACAAAAACCTCTAAAAGGCCAGGGAACTGTTTAAGTTACACAAAATTGTCCACATCCCCTGCCCTCGCCCTCCCAGTGTTTGCTGTTTAAAATAAAAACATGCCCTGCGGGCAGCCATCCCTCTCTCCTCCCTGGGATCCCCTGCCTTGCTTCCATCCAGATAAGGATAAGGGGCTGGCCGGGGGGGGGGGATATCTCTTTCACTACCCACCTGCTGGAAGAACTGGGAGAGAGGGGAAGGGAATATCTCACTCCTGGCTTGGATCTTCAGGAACGGGGGTGGGGGAAGGAGGGGAGTTAGGTCCTGGGCCTAAGAGGTTGTGGATGTGCAGGGGGGTGGGAGGGAACCTTATTAAGGCATCTAAAAAACGGGGAATTAGGGAAACCAACCTGCAGACTCTGCAACTTATTTTTAAAGCCTTTTGGGGGGCTTGGCCTGGTAGTACAGTTCTGAAATATTTGAGGAGGGGTTTATCAGGCCACAGGAGACCAGTGCAGCTATTTTTGTACAGAGTGCCACTTAACCAGGTATATATTCCCTTTATTATATAGCTGATGAACTCTTCAGTTATCTGGCTACACAAGGCCAGATAACCTTGGACCTGTTCTGAGAAGGCCCAAAGTTATCCAATGCAAACAGAACTCAGCTGAGTTAGCCTGGCCTAGAATGCTCCCAGAATGCTCCGTGTTTTACCTGACTAAGATCTGAGTCCGATAATGATTTGTGCAGCTAAAATCTAGTCTGATAAGTGGCCCAGTATCCAGAGACCACGTAACTTGTGAATTATCCAGCTAAATGTTTTTCAGGGTCCACCACTTAGTTTTCAATATTTTGTTTTTCTTTTCTTCTGCTAATGGTAATTTTCGGATAACTTTTACTATTTTTCTTGACTGAGATTTTCAATTGATATTGTTTCTTTTAATTCATGAGTTTAAATTTGCTGACTTCTATTTTATGTTTTTGATGTTCAAACTTTTTATTAAAAATTTGAATTTTAATAAGGTAAATAAAAAAAAATGAAGCCAAATGCAGGAGAGTATAAATAATTATACACAAATACATTCAAATGGAAGTGAAGATTGCTTAAACTAAATTATTAAAAAAGATAGTCAGCTAAAGGTTTCTAAATAAGATACACTTTTCTTTTCTGATGCCATTCCAGTGCAACTGCAACCTCCTATTTACGTACCATACATATGATATTCCACCAATAAGTGCTAGTCAGAAGGTCACCATTTTTCCAATTGCTAAGCACCATTTGCAGAGCATATGTATTAAGAATAATCAATATTTTTTTCAGATTATCAGTGTGCATATCATTTATAATGTGAGAATGCAAAATGATTATTTTGTAAGATTATAGGTACTGGAAGGAATAGAATTTTACTTACGTAGTCTCAAACCTGAATAGAAAAGAGTCGCATCTTGATACAGTCGTATAACATATGTTGCAACGTGCCTTCTTCACTTGATTCATAGTGCCAGCAGATATTATTTGCGCAGTCCTGCTCTATAGAGCTTCACTGGGGTCCAAGGGACTGGGTGATGTATAAAGTTTGAGTGAGGCTAGCTGAACGTGGATGTTTTATTAATTGCATCCGGTATTTTCGCAAGGTAAATCGATCATGTGATAATTCTCCTTCCCAAATCACTTCTAGACCAATGCTGCTGGAAGCTGATTGTTCACAAAGGACCTTATAAAACTGACGCGCAGCCTGCCCGTTGAGAGTGAAATTGAGACGCAAAGTATATAAGGGTGGATTTTAAAGCGTGTGCGCGCTTCCCGGCACACGCTCTTGGAAGCGCCAATTTTAGAAAAATGTTATAAAATCTGATGGCCGTGCATACATGTGCACCAGATTTTAAAACCCGCGTGCGGGCGGCCCGTGACTTGCGCACGCGGGGGGGGGGGGAGGGAGCGGGATTTTAGCAAAATACATGCGTCGATGCAGTCGGGCCTCCCCCAGTTCCCTCCCAGTCCGCTCCAATTAAGGAGCGGATTGGGAGGGAACTTTCCTATCCCTAACCCTACTCTTCCTGCCTCTTCCTCTCTCCTCCCCAACCCCTAACCTAACCCCACATAGCCCTAATTTTTAAATTTGAATCCTTACTGTTCTCCGGGAGCAGAAGTAATCTCCGTGTGCCAGCCAGCTGCCAGCGCACGCTTCCCTGGGACAGCGGCTAATGGCACTGACCCGGCCCGCCCCTTTTGCAGGGCCCGGCACTTCGGCACGTAACGAGGGTCCGTTCTAAAATGCACGCGGCGTGCGCAGTGCCCAGCCACCCGTGTAATCCCCATTTTTTTTACGCACGTGGCCCTTTTAAAATCAGGCCGTTAAATTCTGAGCGTTCAGGTACTGAGCAAATTCAGGAACAGATCTTGCGCAATGATGTAATTGGGACCGAGCCAGCTGATATTTCTGCTCCAGTTCTTCACAGGTTTGTATGTCGCTGCAGTCCATCATCTGTTGGCGTTGCCAGTTCCCCTTATCTTGCCATCCTCTCCAATTAATAACCTTTTTTATGAATGAGCAAGTTTAGATTTAACCAAACTGGAGAACTCTTGCTAGGATTCCATTGAACTTTTAATGATTTATGGTGGCATTCAAAGGTGGAGCGTTTGTGACAATCTGAGGTGCTTTCAGGGCAGCTGTTAAGTTTAGTGATATTGGTGCCACCATAGACCTTTCGAGTATTAACCAATTGGGAATATAACGCAAGCCTTCTGTGTCCAAAAGCCACTGGGCTCCATATTTAAGAAGAAGAAGAAAGGCTGGGCAGTATTTTGAAAGTCTGGAAACCCTTCTCCGCCCCAGTTTTTTTTTCTGTTTCCATTTTTGTAAAGCAATATGCAGAGGTGTTTTCCTCCATGAAAATAATGTTAGCCTTTGATCAATGTCGACATAAAAAGATTTAGGTAGGAGAGAGGGAGACATACTTAGTAGGTAATTTATTTGTGCAGTTAAGCCTATAAAGTGCAAAAATAACATTTTCCAAGTCATACCACTATGGAGCCAAATCTGTTAATTTTGTTATAATTATTTTGTTATAATTATTTTGCTCAAGTTTGTTTTAATTATGTTTGCAAAATTGTAAAGCGCCTAGATGGACATGTAAATGCCCATATGTGCAGTATATAAAAACTTTTAAATAAATAAATTAAATAAATAAGACCATTTTAATGGCTTCCAACCTCCCCCACTAGGACAAGTATAGTGGGGACCATTCATGAGTTGCTTCCTCCAAAATATTTGTGATCGGCAGCATCAGGGTTTCCCACATAGATTCCAAATCTGGCTTAAATACTATTTCTACACATCTAAAGCCCCCAGGAGACCATTTGAAATCAAAATCAGGAAGAGATGATTGAATACATAAAAAATGTAGTGGCATAAGCTCCGTTTTTTTCTGTTTACTTTAAAATCAGAAAAGACCAAAACATTTCCCATGAATTCTAACAAATCTGGAAGGATGTTATTAGGACGGGACACAAATAGTAGGATGTCATCGGCATAGGCAGCAATCTTGCAATCTTGTCCTTCTAGAGAAATTGCACTCAAAGCTTCATCTCGTCAGATTGCAGTAAAGAGCAGCTCGAGAGTCAGAATGAAAGGTGGAGAAGATAGAGGACATCCTTGCCTACTTCCTCTTCTCAAGTTGAAACTTTCTGAAAGAACACTATTGGCCAGGATTCTTGAGCATGGGTTACTATACAGTACCTTTGCATGTTTGTTGAACACATCCCCTAAAACAAAACATGAAAGTACCTTAAACAGATAAGGCTGGATTTTCAAAGGCCTGCACGCTTAAAACCCTGGGTTTATGCACGTGGCCAAGCCTTGCGTGTGCCACGCGGATTTTCAAAGAGGCCCGGCCACCCACGTAAACCCCGGTACGCGCACACGTGCCGGGCCTCTTCAAAGGGGCATGGCCGGGGGGATGGAGCCTGGGTGGGGAGGGGCAGGGGCGGGCAGGGACAGCAGCACTGTAGGCTGTCCTGAGGAAGCGCACACTGGCAGCCGGCTGGCGCGCATAACATTGCTTCTGCTCCCAAGGAGCAGTAAGTAAAAAAGTTAGGGGAAGATAGGTAGGGGTTAGGGGTCAGGGTGGAGAGGTGTGTGCATCCATGTGTGTGCGCCGGTAACTGCGCGCCTGTTATAAAATCTACCCTAAAATCTCATTCCACTCTCTCAAAAGCTTTTTCTGCATCAATAAAAACTGCAACTACTGGGATGGGACACGTTCTCGCTAAAATGATTTGGTCATAAAATATGCCTGAATTATAAGAGAATTGGTCTTCCTTTCATAAAGCGTACTTGGTCTGAATGAATTTGATTTCCTAAAGTGGAATTAAGCCTAGTTGCTAAGATCTTAGATTATATTTTACAATCTACATTCAGTATCCAGATAAACCTATACTTTTCTTCCTGGTTTTTCCAACAGCACTACTCTTAAAAAATTCCCGGAAGCCTTCCCTTCCGGAGAGTCCGTGCAATCTTGAGATTAAATCTTGCTGGAAGACCCTATAAAATTATACTGGAATTCCATAAGGTCCGAACGATTTACCTGAAGGAAGTGCATCTATAGTTCACTTATGGCCTGATTTTAAAAGGGTCACGCGTGTAAATAACAGTCTCAGAAGGGCCCAGCCACATACATAACCCTGTTAAGCGCTGAAGTGCTGGGCCTCTCCAAAGGGGCGGGGTCTGGGCGGGGAGGCCGGGACAGCTCCGTTCATCGCTATCCTGGGGAAGCACGTGCCGGCAGCAGGCCAGCACGCATAACTTACTGCTTCTCTTCAGAGCAGGTAAGTTACAGAACAAAAGAAAAATAGGTTAGGTAGGTAGGGGTTAGGGGTCAGGGAGGAAGGTTAGGTAGGGGGTTAGGGAAATTACCTCCCAGTCCGCTTTTTAATTGGAGCGGACTGGGAGGGAACTGGAAAAAAGGCTGATTGTCTCGCCGTGCGTAATTTGAACATTCCTCCCTCTACGCGCTCGGGCTGCCCGCACATGCTCATGCGGATATTAAAATCTGGTGTACGTGTGCGTGTGGACATCTGATTTTATAACACGGCACATCCATACACGCATGCCGGGAACCGCGCGCACCTCTTAAAATCGACCCTATCATTTCTCTCACTTTTATTGGTGAATCTACATAATCTTGATCTACTTTTGATAGGCTAGGGGCTTTTAACTCTGCAAGGAAAGAATCACAGTTTTTCCATGCTTGACTTATAACCCCCCTCCTCCCCTCTCCACCACCCCCCCTTTTTTGTAAATTTGTACAATTATCTCTTCCAGCTACATATGATGTAAGCGCCACTGCCATTTTTGTAAATATGTAAATTTGTCGAGTATATTTAGTTTGCCTCCCCCCCCACCCTCCTCAGCTCCTCTGTTATCTACCTCCTCCCTCCCTTGCTTCCTTGTTCTACTGGTTACTTGTTACTTGTAAAGCCTGTTGCTTGTTGCGTTCTCCGTAAACCGACGAGATGTTCCCAACGTGCGTCGGTATATAAATGCCTTTAAATAAATAAATCTCAAATCTCAGAAGTGTATAGTTTTGATAGGAAGTCAAAAATTGAGCAGTATGTCAAAATCTTTTACAGCTATGTAATTATCTAATTTCTTTGTAGCATGGATTTGTCTTCTGTTCTTTTTTTATGGCCAGGTATTGCAGAAGAAGCTACCAGATTTATTATTTCCTACATAGTAATGAGTAAATATGTCTTCCCCTGCTTTCTGACTAAGCAGTGTATTATCCTTATTCAACTTGGTAACATTTAATAATGTCTCTAATTTTGCTATTTCTACTTCTAAGGATGCCAGTATTGCATTATTTGTTTTATTCTTGTATGCTGCATGACTAATGACCTTGCCACGTAGGCTGGCTTTGAATGCTTCCCATAATATTGTAGTATTAATTAGCTCTAATTCATTTCAATGATAAAGATCAGTGATAAATGGAGAGACTTTCTTTTTAAAGGCTTCATCCGAATGTCAAGTTATGGAAGATATTGTGAACACTGCAGTGATAGCAGTGAGCTCCGACACTCACTGAAAGTGGAAGGGTCACAGCCCTAATGATCCTTGTTAGAAGAACGTTAGAAACCAAGAAGAAATCTATCCGGGAATGTGTATGATGAGAGAAGGAGGAAAAAAGTCTATTCCTTTCCAGTGGGAAGTAATAAGTATCTGGGATCCCAGTTCTGATTGTACAGTCGCAAAGTATTTGCTGTGATTTAGTCTGTACAGCTCGGCACTCGGATTGCCTGTCCAAGTTTAGATCTAGAGGTTGATTGAAATCTCCTCATAAAATAATAGGCACATCCCCAAATATCAAAACAGTCTGAGCAATTTTTTAAGAATAAAAAACCCTCTGGTGAATCTAAATTTGGTGCATAAATATTAAAAAAAAAACCCAAAAGATGTTGCCCAGTCACTGTTATTTCTGATGCAACCCGTCTACCCTGTGTATCGGACATTTGGGTTCATTTCTAGAGGTGCGCTTTGGGTAAAAATTTCGCGTTGGGCTTCGTTTCGGCCCCCCCCCCCCCCCCCGGTGGGAATTTCGTTTTTTCTGTGGTTCGGGGTTTTGTTTGTTTTTCAGGGGCCCTAACTCAAAAATGAATTTTTTCTGAAATTTCGTAAAAAATTCAATGGTTTTTCGGTTCTCCCGAACCATTCCGAATTAGGAAATTTCGTTGACATTGCCTAATTCGGGAAAACCCTCGTGACCTTTTAAAATGAATGGCAACTTCTATTTTTGCCCCATATGCTGCAGAGAATATGCACTTAGCAGCCCATTCCCTACAAAGCTTTACTGCTTCTTTTCCATCTAGATGTGTTCCTGAAGAAAAGCCACATCTGCTCGGTTTCCTCTGATTGGGTGGTTTAAGCCATGCACATTTTAAGGACTTCATTGAACCCCTTTTTACTCAATACAAGCGTGTCTAATGCTAAATGTGGCCTTTGCGATAGAAAACCTGGATAAAAGTTATCAGAGTCCCTTATGCATAGCACAATAACAACAATATAGCTTATGATCCAGCATATTTCCATAGAGTCTCCTAACTTACAACTTTCCTGTGTATTTAAAAACAAAAACTTATAGCAGATCTATAACTCCATAATATTGATTCAGCCAAAGTTGATTGGGTTTCCAGGACAAGACATTGAAGGAACCAATCAATGCCATCCACCTCCTGAGTTATTTAAGATTATTAATAAAAACGTCACCTAAAGATAAGATACATTGAGATCAATATTGCGGATATCTCCTATTATCCATTCTAGTCTTTGTCTCCCTCTCCTTCCTGTCACTTCTTTTCTCCTTTAGAGTCCCTTATCCTTGTCGTTTTCCATTGCTGTCATTTCCTCAATCCCCTCGTCCCATTCCTTTTTCTCTGCCTTCCTTCTTCACTTCCCTTTATCCTTCCTCCCTTCTCCTCTCCTCTCCTATGTTTCCTCTCAGTTTTACTCATCCTTTCCTACTTTGCTTTCGTTGCCTTCATTCCTCTCTCTTTTCCTTCCCCTTTCCTATTCCATTCCCTTCTTTTATCGTTCCTCTGTTTCCTCCCACCATTATCCATCCTCCCTCTATCCCTAAGAGTGGGGAGAAGGGGACTTGATCTTATAATTGTTTTCCTGCAGATACGCCAAAGCCTCGATCCCTGGCTGTGGCTGAAAGCACTCGAGTCCTTGAACACTTAGATGCACGTTGATGTTGATATATTATTTGCTGACGAAAAGCAGTGTTTCTGTCGCTGGCGAGGCAGCATGTCCACGAAACACGTATGTGTCGGGGGACACAGCCATCTCTATGAATCTTATGCACATTAGTGTTTCAATTGTCTTGGATTCACAATCAGTTTCTGCCTGCCTTTGAAGCTTTTTGTCTAAATCTGTGGAAGGTTATGCATTCATTAACGATCCCTGCACCATTCTCTGTTTGATCATCAGTTTATGTGGTGCGGTTCTCCTCCACTTTGCTCTACTAGAATCCCCATTCACAACTTTATTAATACAGCAAGATTAATCAGTTGCTTAGCGAATCCTTATAAAAGTGATTTTATAATAATTATTAATACAGCTAAATGTAAGTGTTAGTTGTGACATTACAGCTGTATTTTTTAGATTACTTGTACTCCCTGAGGGGTCTTTGTACTGAGTGAGAACATTTCTAATGGACACAATTGGGAAAAATCTTTTAGTACATCAGGGGCTTGAGTCTTTGAATTCTTTGTATATAGTCAATTTTTCAGCTTCCAAATTTTATTTTACTCTGTGACTATGTAACTGAAGTGATGTTATTTAAGAGACTGTCCTACAATCTTGGAAGAAAGAACTGTAAAATTCTTTGGAGCACAAAACAATTTAGAATTGTGATGGGAAAAAAATTTGAATTAATGATTGGAAGGGGAACAGTATGTAAGTCCATGGCTCTAGTTCTAAACTTTCAAAAGAGAAACTTTGATGAAATGAGAAAAATAGTTAGAAAAAACTGAAAGGTGCAGCTACAAAGGCAAAAAGTGAGCAACCGGGTTGGACATTGTAAAAAATACCATTCTAGAAGCACAGACCAGATGTATTCCACGCATTAAGAAAGGTGGAAAGAAGGCCACACGATTGCCAGCATGGCTAAAAGGTGAGGTGAAAGAGGCTATTTTAGCCAAAAGATCTTCATTCAAAAATTGGAAGAATCCTTCAGAAGAAAATAGGATAAAGCATAAGCATTGGGAAATTAAATATAAGACATTGATAAGACAGGGTAAGAGAAAATTTGAAAAGAATTTGGCCATATAGGGAAAAACTCACAATAAAAATATTTTAACATATATTTGAAGCAGAAAGCCTGCAAGGGAGTTGGTTGGACCGTTGGATGATCAAGGAGTTAGAGGGGCACGTAGAGAAGATAAGGCCATCGCAAAAAGATTACATGATTTCTTTGCTTCAGTGTTTACTGAAGAGGATGTTGGAGAGATACCCGTTCCAGAGAAGGTTTTCATGGATTTTCAAAGGCGTTCGACAAATTCCTGCATGTGAGGCTTCTAAGAAAACTAAAAAGTCATGGGATAGGTGTTACGTTCTGTGTGTCTTTGAACTAATACTGGGCCCTTGGGTCGTGGTGAGCGAAGACTCCACCCACAGGGAGGAGCCCTGTGGGCACTCACCACAACAGGTGAGGTCTCAGGAGTGATAAACAACTTTATTATACAGCCAATGGTGATCCGAGGAGTGGATCAATAGAGTCAGTCCAAAGAGTATGACCTGCAAACTGATCAGTCCAATAATAACCTGCAGCGCGGAGTAGTCCGGTGAATACCTTCTCTAGGCGTAGCTTGTGCTGGCAACTCCGGTAGTGGTCCACACCGTGGGGTAGGCCAGAAGCCGGTGAAATAGTTGCACAAGACAGGAGCGATCCGGTAGTGGCCCGCTAGCAGGGTAACCCGAGAATCCATGCCACGAAGGTAGAAGAGCAGGTACTGTACTCACACTGATACTGTGGAAGTAGATGGAAGATCAGGCACTGAGGAGGCCCGGAGCTGGAACAGCAAGGGTCGTCCGAGAATGATGCAGGACTCACTGGTAACGAAGTGAGGCAGGTAGTAATGGCTCTCCGAGGAGCGGATAGCCCTGAATGCGGCAAGGCCTCCGAGGAGCGGGTACTTAGGTCACTCAGAAAGGGACAGCGAGGCGAAGTCCAGAATGGAGGAAATAGCAGGACAGGAATCCTTGCTAACTCGTATTGCAAGAAGTCAGCTGAGCTTAAGTATGGTAAGCGGATGACGTCATGCAGTGGGGACGCCCCCGAGGTTCCCGCCATGACGCATTTAAGAAGGGGGCAGGCGCGTGCGTGCCTTAGGTAACCTCGGATGTAAGATGGCTGCCGGGAGCTCCCACGCCGTCCCGGGCACACCATGAAGGTCGGCGTGTGGAAGCGAAGGCCACCATTCTCCTCAGACTTGGAGCTACATTGAGAAAGGAGGGGGGCAGCAAAGGTCACTGCCGCCTACGACCGACAGGCGCAACAATAGGAGGCGATGACCTTTTGTGAATTGCACATTGGTTAAAAGACAGAAAACAGAGAGGAGGATTAAATTGTCAATTTGCACAATGGAAAAAAGTAAACGGTGGAGTGGCTCAGGGATCTGTACTTGGACCAGTGCTTTTTAATATATATATATATATATATATATATATATATATATAAATGATCTGGAAAGGGGGATGATGAGTGAGGTGATAAAATCTGAGGATGACACTAAATTATGCAGAGTAGTTAAATCTCAAGCGGATTGTGATGAATTGTAGGAGGATCTTGCGAGTCTGGAAGATTGGACTTCCAAATGACAGATGAAATTTAACGAGGACAAGTGCAAAGTGATGCATGTAGGGAAAAATAACTCTTGCTATAGTTACACAATGTTAGCTTCTAACTTAGGAGTTACCACCCAAGAGAGAGATCTAGGTGTCATAGTGGATAACACATTGAAATCGTCGGTTCAGTGTGCTGCGGCAGTCAAAAAAGCAAACAGAATGTTGGGAATTATTAGGAAGGGAATGGTGAATAAAACGGAAAATGTCATAATGCCTCTGTATCACTCCATGGTTTTCTTTCCCTTTTCTTTTGCTTGTTTTTGTCATTTTTATTGTTTTATATCATATTTTGTTTTTAGCATGCGCTGTTTGTAAATAGTTTGCAACAAAATACGTTAGCCTGCACTATTAGTAAAGTGTGGTCACTAAGCCTTTGGGGCCAGATTTTTAAACCTACGCGCGTGGCCTACATTTGTGCGCGCTACCCGGCACGCACAAATGTACGCCCGATTTTATAACATGCGCGCGCAGCCGCAAGCATGTTATAAAATCAGGGGTTGGCGCGCGCAAGGGGGTACACATTAATGCACCTTGCGCGCGCCGAGCCCTCGGGGAGACCAGCTGGCTTTCCCCGTTCCCTCCGAGGCCATTCCAAAATTGGAGCGGCCTCGGTGGGAACTTTCCTTCCCCACTTCCCCTACTTGTCCTGCCCCCCAGCCTGAACAAAAAACCCCGGTACCTTTATTTCCGAAGTTACGCCGGCCGGAACGCGATCCCTGGGCCCAGCGGCAGTGGAGAGGCCTCTGGCCCTGCCCTTTCCCGCCCCCGGACCGCCCCTCCCCCACCCCACCCATTTTTTCAAGCCCCAGGACTTACACGCTTCCCGGGGCTTTACACGTGCCGCCGGGCCTTTTGAAAATTGGCCCGGTGCACGTAACACCCCCCAACACCTGGATTTATACGCGTAGGATTTTAAAATTTACCCCGTAGTGAGCATTCTTTACCAACAATGAGCATTATAAGAACATAAGAAAATGCCATATTGGGTCAGACCAAGGGTCCATCAAGCCCAGCATCCTGTTTCCAACAGTGGCCAATCCAGGCCATAAGAACCTGGCAAGTACCCAAAAACTAAGTCTATTCCATGTAACCATTGCTAATGGCAGTGGCTATTCTCTAAGTGAACTTAATAGCAGGTAATGGACTTCTCCTCCAAGAACTTATCCAATCCTTTTTTAAACACAGCTATACTAACTGCACTAACCACATCCTCTGGCAACAAATTCCAGAGTTTAATTGTGCGTTGAGTGAAAAAGAACTTTCTCCAAATAGTTTTAAATGTGCCCCATGCTAACTTCATGGAGTGCCCCCTAGTCTTTCTACTATCTGAAAGAGTAAATAACCGATTCACATCTACCCGTTCTAGACCTCTCATGATTTTAAACACCTCTATCATATCCCCCCTCAGTTGTCTCTTCTCCAAGCTGAAAAGTCCTAACCTCTTCAGCCTTTCCTTATAGGGGAGCTGTTCCATTCCCCTTATCATTTTGGTTGCCCTTCTCTGTACCTTCTCCATCGCAATTATATCTTTTTTGAGATGCGGCGACCAGAATTGTACACAGTATTCAAGGTGCGGTCTCATCATGGAGCGATACAGAGGAATTATGACATTTTCCGTTTTATTCACCATTCCCTTTCTAATAATTCCCAACAGTCTGTTTGCTTTTTTGACTGCCGCAGCACACTGCACCGACGATTTCAATGTGTTATCCACTATGACACCTAGATCTCTTTCTTGGGTTGTAGCACCTATTATGAAACCCAACATTGTGTAATTATAGCATGGGTTATTTTTCCCTATATGCATCACCTTGCACTTATCCACATTAAATTTCATCTGCCATTTGGATGCCCAATTTTCCAGTCTCACAAGGTCTTCCTGCAATTTATCACAATCTGCTTGTGATTTAACTACTCTGAACAGTTTTGTGTCATCTGCAAATTTGATTATCTCACTCGTCGTATTTCTTTCCAGATCATTTATAAATATATTGAACAGTAAGGGTCCCAATACAGATCCCTGAGGCACTCCACTGTCCACTCCCTTCCACTGAGAAAATTGCCCATTTAATCCTACTCTCTGTTTCCTGTCTTTTTTAGCCAGTTTGCAACCCACGAAAGGACATAGCCACCTATCCCATGACTTTTTACTTTTCCTAGAAGCCTCTCATGAGGGACTTTGTCAAACGCCTTCTGAAAATCCAAGTATACTACATCTACTGGTTCACCTTTATCCACATGTTTATTAACTCCTTCAAAAAAGTGAAGCAGATTTGTGAGGCAAGACTTGCCCTGGGTAAAGCATGCACGTTTAATGTACACTATTGCAAATAGCATGCGTAAAGTGACAGAAACAACAAAACAAAATTGTTTGTTCGTTCTGCTTTTTCGTTTAGAAACTGACACAGGAACTATCTTTGACGTGTCCTATGTCATTCCAAACATCTGCAGCTCCCTAGTGCAATGCGTATACATTCTGCTAAAATCTACCCCTCTATGTCTCTCTCACACACACAGTGACTCTTTGCAGCAGTAATTTCACCCTCTGGGTTCCTGCCCGTGACCTTCCCCTGCACGCACCATCCCCTTTTCCTTTGCTGCTGCTTCTCCATGTTCCTTACACAGCACTGCTTCCGCTTCTGGGCTCTCCCACACTCCTGGGAGTGTGCCGCTTCCCCATGCACAGACACAAATAGCCCCCCCCCCCCTCCAAGAGGAGCAGCCGTCGTGCCCTCTCCCTCCTTCACTGCTCCTGTTTGATAGACGCATGCAGGCGGACAAAAGGTGCATTTGTATGGTTGACAAAAAATGGTAAAAATTGGATTGGGTGAAAAACAGCTGAAACTGCAAGAGAATTGGAATGGCAAATGTATACAGGGATTTTAAAATTCAATCATTTACTGATTATTAAGTCACAGTTTAGACGCCACTGCACATATTTTATATTTGTTATTCTTTTATTCTTAAAAATGTGAGGGTTTTTTTTTTTCTGTTTAACAAGCAATCAGCAAGCGATGTGGTTTTATTTGCTGTAATTATCCTGCTCTATAATACAAGTGTAAACAAACTCCATAATTACCCCCCAGGAACAGCTCTCATGCTAAATTATCCTCTCTGCCCTGGCAGTCCTTGACAAATTTTCTTTGAATCTCCCACCCAACCGAAAAACGTAGGCGACTTCTCTGCTGCCCAGCCAGCCTCCTCCTCCTCCCTGTCGTCTCCACTGAAGCTGAAAGGCCGGGGAGCGTGGTCACCCGCTGAGTCTGCCGCAGCACCTTTACAGCCTGATTTACTGATGCTTTCTTTCCCATTCTGTGTCTGTTAAATCGGGGCCGTAAGTTATTACACGGTGCCAGCAGAAGCATGCAGCCTCCTTCCCCTCTCCCCGAGCGAGCACATCGTCAGCAACCGCTGGCACCCTCCTGACTGAAGCAAAGAGACAAAGTCTCTGTCACCTTGCCCAGGTCCTCATCCGTCTACTTCTCTCTTAGGGGCCTCATTTTCTAAAGTATCGCAGGCCTGCGATACTTTAGGTAATGAGGGGCGGGGGGCCGAAACGGGGAGCGGTCCTGCGCTAGCCAGCAGCGATCGCACCGTCGCGGTGCGATCGCTGCCGGTTTCGCACCCAATAGCGCCGCCGTAGAAGGTGTGGCTATTGTGCCGAACTAGGACGCGAAAAGGGCCTTACCTTTTCGTCGTCCGCGGCGTCTTCGCGGATTCGGCCCCGGTGACGCCCCGACTCCTCCTCTTCCGGGGCCGACTCCGCCCCCATCTTGGTATCGCACACGATAAGGGACTTTTCGCGTGCGAAACGTCCCTTATCACGTGCGATCCGTCTGGTAAATGACCCCCTTAATCCCTTACCCGATCCCCATCCAATCTCTCATTTGTCTTCACGGTATCTCTCTCTCATCCTTCCACCCTGTTTTCAGTCTCTCTCTTTCATCCCTCCATTCTCTCCACTCCGCGCATCCAATCACATTCCCAGTCCTATTTCCACGTCTCTCATCTGCCATTCTATCCCCAACAAAGGCAGCCATCTCTCTCTCTCAACCCCTCATACCCACCAGTCTCCCTGTCCTCTCCTCCCTCATCTCCCTCTTTAGCCCCCAGCCATCCCTCAGCTAATCACCCTAATCATCCCAGTCACCTCCAGCTAGCCCTTCCCCCGAGCTACTTTGCCCAAGCCACATCTACCCCTATCCAGCTGGCTTGCCACACGCTCTTCCCTCTATGTTGAAATTGTGCCAAAACTGGCAAGAGAAAAACTGTATGCGCTAAAACAGCTGTTTATGGGGGGAAATATACGTGCTAAATGGGCCAACAGCGCATATTCTCTCATTGAATGTGCTGCTGTCAGGGATTTTAGCAAGCAAAGTCAGCTTTGTAGATCTTTCCACGTTTTAATACCCTGCTGCCATTTCATTTACAATTCCAATTCTCTAGTCTGGCAGCCAATCTCCCCGTATGTTATTATGATTTGGGGGGCATTTTTCCAACTGTTTGCATCAGGCCGGCACCCTCCCTCACAGCAGGAGGCGTACATCGTGTACCTTTCTCTCTTAAACCTGGCGTAGGTTCAATGTAAGCACAGTGGCTTGCCGTTGCTTAACATGCGGAGAGAACTTTGCTGGCTAAGTAGGCAGGCAGATTTGGAATTGCCACCTGCGCATGTACTTGCCCTTCCGCCCCGGCACGGTCGCAGGGACTTCTAGCCACATTCAGGCTGGGCACTTTTCAGAGAGCTGATATGCACCAATAATAAACCCCTTTTATTTTTTACCCACGGAAACCGCTCCCAATATTCACTGTATCAGCTCTTAATTATTTTTTTTTTTTCCATTCTTGTATTTTTGAATATCCTAGCTGCGTACACTGCCCGGTGAACTAATTAACTTCCATTCTTGTAAGTTTTACTTTTGGCAAACATGGGCCAAATAAAGGAGGGGGAGAGCATTATTTTATTTAGCAAGACAGTATTTAATAGCAACATAGTTCAGCTAATTGCTGTAGCAGAATACAAATCATTTTTTTTTCACTGATAGATCGTCCTAGGCCATCAGCCTCTGCTGTGTGGAAATGGAATATTTACCACTTTTAAAACTGATTAAGCAACCATAGCTTCCCGGTGGGTGCTATGCTGGGATTGGCTGTGGATTCTGCCTGGGAGAGGGGGGGCTGTTTCCTGCCTGGGGTGGCATTGCAGGTGTGAGGAGCAAGGTGATGACTACAGGTGAGGGGGGACTGTTTCATCTGCTTGGCTTTCAGCGGTCGTTCCCGGACGCCCGGAGAAGAGCAGCTACGGAATGAGGATGCCACTCGGACTCAAAGCTCGGCAAACTCCGGGGATGCAACAAGGGTGCTCCTGTCCGCTTGGTGCCTGCGGTTTTGAAGCTGAGGGTGTTTTAGGAAGTTGCTGCTGGATTGTGTCAGCGGTGACCTGCTGGGTGACTTTCTCGTGTGAGATTTTCTTGCATTTTTTTCACCCAGATAATTATTAAACCATTGCGAAGAGCACAGAGAGACTGGTGGCACCTTTATAGGTAGGTTTTCTGTTCTTAGGTGTTTTACAAATTGTAAATGCGTTTATTTTCCAGCTGATTAGGGGTTCTTTGAAGGTACAAGAAATCAGTGTTTTAACAGCGTTTTTGTGGGGCAGGCACTGCTGTTGGTAGCTTTTCCATAAATATGTACAGTTGAGGAGTTAACAGCATGGAAAAAAGCCCCAAAACAGAGTGAAGAATCCATGTGGTGGTGGAAAAGTGCTTTATTTATTGATTTATTTTTATTTATTTAGAGAGTTTTATATACCGTTATTCGGAACGTCAGAATAATGCCATCATTAACAGTTTACAAAATAAGGTTACAGGGATAAAGGGTTAAAACAAGGGTTGCAAAGTACAATGAGAGAGAACATGAGTAATGATAGGATCAGTTTATGTATTATTTCTTATATATGAAAGCATAGATGTGATGAGGTTGGATTGGAGGGCGATGATGTTGTGTTGTTCATTGGGTGAGTTGGTATGCTTTGCTGAACAACCAAGTTTTTCATTCCTTTTTGAAGGTTTTTAGGTTTTCTTGAATTCTGGGCTTAGTCGGTAGGGAGTTCCAAAGTTTTTGGCTACCAAGCGAGATTGCTCTTTTTTGGGTTGAGGAGAGTTGACTTGAGTGCGTTGGTGGTGTTTTTAGGAGTCCCTTATTTGCTGATCTAAGGTTTCTGCTTGGGGTGTGTAGTTGTACGTAGGGGCTTAGCCAATTTTTTTGTTCTTCATATATAATTTTATGAAGGATGCAAAGGACTTTGTATTCAATCCTGTATCTTATAGGTATTTAATGGACACCCATTTTATTTTCATCAGTGGTGTTTTATTTGGTGCTTATCAGTCAAAACCTAAAATCAGAAGCCCTACTGACAGATTTAATAATGAAAATCAGAGTCCCGTGTGTAAGGTGCATGACGTGTGGCAGATAAGGTGAATATATTTAAGCTAATTAACACTCGTAGTGGGTCAGGAAATGATTGCCCCTAGGCAAGTCTTCTGGGTGGATTTGAATTCAGCAGTTTCTGACTAGAGTGTGCCTTTTGTAGGTAGGAGTATGACAGTTTTAAGGTCAGTTAGAGAGAATCCAGGCAGGCTGCAATATTCCCCTGCTGGTTTCCAGATGTTGTCATTGATGATGTCATATTGGGACCCATTTATTCTTCTTTTTCCCAGGACCTGACCTGTTTGTCCCTTTGTAGGCAGCAGAGGGACATTTCTGGCAGATAACAGCATGGATGTCATAGAAGAAAGGAATCAATAACCAATCATAGAGAGGAAGTGTCTTATTTATTATCAAACCATCATTCTACTATATTTAACGTCATCAGAACTTAGTGCAAATCTTTTGTAATCCACTCTCTCTCGCCACGCAATGGGCCACAAACAGTATCAGCCGTTTGTCAAGCACTTCACTGTAATCATTTGAAGTTGTCTCTAACAACTCACCCACTAAATTTATTTAATCCATTTAAAAACCAATTTTCTTTAAACCCAAAACATTTTTCTGGGTTTAAGGAAATCAATACTGAGAGTGTCAAGGTTAAAAGTATATCAGTAAAAGAATGATTCCTAATGTAGACTCTACAGCCTCTTGCCTTGCAATCATCTTCAAGCTGACTCATAAATGGCACAATGTATAATCATTATTAACTCACTAATATAAAGACCAAGCATTACTACTTATCTTACAAGAGAAGAAATAAACCCACTTATCAAGAAAGACGTTATTTTAAGATTTCTCCTCCAATGCAGACAGATGACTTTACTGATTTTGTTATGTGATGTAAGTTTGTTTAATGTGTTTTATGTATTTATTTATGATTGTGAATGCTGTAAATCACGATGATGTATTGTGTGAAATTGGCGGGACATAAGAAATACAAATAAATAAATAATGGCGTATACCACGTTGGAGGAAAAGTGGTGAACATACACCAGATAGTGTAACTGATTTTGGGTTCTGTCATAGCGCAGTCTGCATGGATATGCAGACAGAACATAAGAACATAAGAAAATGCCATACTGGGTCAGACCAAGGGTCCATCAAGCCCAGCATCCTGTTTCCAACAGTGGCCAATCCAGGCCATAAGAACCTGGCAAGTACCCAAAAACTAAGTCTATTCCATGTTACCATTGCTAATGGCAGTGGCTATTCTCTAAGTGAACTTAATAGCAGGTAATGGACTTCTCCTCCAAGAACTTATCCAATCCTTTTTTAAACACAGCTATACTAACTGCACGAACCACATTCTCTGGCAACAAATTCCAGAGTTTAATTGTGCGTTGAGTAAAAAAGAACTTTCTCCGATTAGTTTTAAATGTGCCCCATGCTAACTTCATGGAGTGCCCCCTAGTCTTTCTACTATCCGAAAGAGTAAATAACCGATTCACATCTACCCGTTCTAGACCTCTCATGATTTTAAACACCTCTATCATATCCCCCCTCAGTCGTCTCTTCTCCAAGCTGAAAAGTCCTAACCTCTTTAGTCTTTCCTCATAGGGGAGTTGTTCCATTCCCCTTATCATTTTGGTAGCCCTTCTCTGTACCTTCTCCATCGCAATTATATCTTTTTTGAGATGCGGCGACCAGGGTTGATATTTGTTTTTGTAGCAGGGTCGGGTCCCCATGCGGCTACTGCCTAAGGCCTCCTGTGAGAGAATGAAGATATTATCCAGGATGGGTTGATGATGATGTGCTTTAGTAGTTTTAGCTGGGAGCTGCTGACAACCAGAAGGTTCAGTTCTTTTCTTATTTTAGTTGTTGGTTGTTCTTGGATATTCATCTGGCTCTATTGAATTTTTTTTATTTATTTGTCTTAACTTTGTTGGGTGATGATTGTAGTTTCACAGATGTTTTTTGTAGCTCCTTGAGATGCGAGCCTGAGTGGGTTTGGAACAGATGTGATTGTATCACAGGGCTGTGCTCTAGGCAAGGGCAGACTGCCTAAAAGGTGTGGATTTTCCTGGGCACGACTCAGCTTGGCTATACCTGAACTAGTGGTTTCCTGGAGCAGGCCCGAGAAGGAACCACTGATTGTCTGCAGATTGGGTATCTTTTTAGTGACTGGCGCTATTCATAAGAAAATAGAAGGCCTAGTTTGAAGGCCTATGCAGATGAAGAAACACTACGTAACGGGGAAGTAGCATCAGATGCTGCAAAATATAAATGCTTACCCTCTGGTATTTTCATAATTTTCTGAAATTGTGTTTGATGAAATATTAACATGGTTAGAGCTCATCCTGCCAGCAACAGAAACATGGCTGAAGTTTGCACCTGATGCATTGGCTGAGACTATTAAAATGTACACTGAGGTCCAGGTTGGATGTTTGACACCTATGTGTACTGCTTTCCCTGTTAATAAAAAGTATTGTGAAAAATAATAATAATAATAATAATACATCCAGACTAATCTTTTACATTTTTTCTTAACTTATATTTCCATGAGAAAGTTGCCCTGCAGTGAGTTGTACAGGATAATACTCACAACCTTTTTACAATTTACCATAAGCTATTTATCTCAAAAGCTGCAGCAGGTGATGGGTGAGGTGCTTCTACCGCTGTGTCTTAGTGTTTAGGACCGTGACTAGGTGCAGGTTTGGCTGACGAGAACTGTGCTCCCCCTTCCTCTCATCTTGCACTGTCCTCTCGAACAAATATGGTGGTTAATGGACTCCATTTTGGCAGGTAGATTCAATCCTTACTCCTGGGGGAATTCTGCGCAAAAAAGTTTAAAATTCTGCCCACAAAAACTTACAATTCTGCAAAATTCTGCAAACTTTATATTGGTCAAAATAACACAGTTTACTTGTCAGTCTTTAAGTAATTACATTTTAAATTAATACAGAAAAAAGTTATTACTTAAAGATGCAGAATTTTAAATATTTTGAGCAGAATTTCCCTAGAAATTCACTGTAAGAGTGTCCCTTCCACGCTCGCGCCCTGCTCCTCTGGACACTTTGCTCTCTCAGGCCCCACCTCCTCCACCTGCCAGGATCTCTCCCCTCCACCTCTAGGCCAGTCCTGGATGTGGTGGCAGCGTTAAACGGTAAAACGCACCCTCAGCATGAACTCACATTGCGTGAGCCTACGCTGAATTGAATTTGAAGCTTTGGCCCTTTTTGACATTCCAGGTGTGTGCGCACTTTCCCTGATCAGTAGCCCCCGGGGGAGAGGCTTTTGACCTGAAAAAGAAGTCATGATTCTGATATCATCTCTCAACCAAACACATTTACTGAGCCTTTAAACCGGCGAGCCGTGAATGCATGCCTGGTGTTTAACCACTCTGGGCTTGTGTAGCTTGCCACACTGGTGAAGCCACTGGCCGTATTTGATGTCCTCTCTGTTCAGACGTGTACTTGAATTGCTGTTCATTTTCAAGTCTGGTTTCTGGTACCACAGAACAAAAAAATCCTTATGTATTTGTCTTTGTTGTTGTTGTTGTTGTTGCTTTAAAGTTAGACTAACATTGCTAAAAACAACAAAACACAAAAAGTGCCGTGACTTGATTTGTGGCCTGGCGGTCTCACACTGCGCATTTGGGCTTCCTGCTCGTCGAGGTTGGGCTCTGAGGCCGTGAGCATTCAGTCCCTACCTGGCCCAGTATCCCCCTACATTTATATCCTCTTCCCATATTCAGAAGCCCAGGCCTCGATCCCAGCTCTTCTGCATGGCCCCCCCCCCCCCCCCCCCCCCGCACAGCAGGTGCCGCCAAGCCACTCGGCTGCCTATCCCGGGACTTTAAAACATACAGAAACTTGTCTTTCTTCCTCCTTTTTTTTTTCCCCCTATAAAACAAATTATTTAGCTCGCGCCGCACTTTGCCTTGAAATCTGGTATTTATTATTATGGGTGTTAGCAGGAAGCAGAAGCCGTATCAAGCAAGCATTTCACTGCAGGACTGAGAACAGTTCCCCCTTTCTAGTTTGTGAGTGGGGGGAACCTGGCTCTGTGGTTTCTTTGTTCCTGGCTTCGGTTCCTCCCATGCTATTTTAGCTGGGGTATGCCGCACGCCGATGGACTCGGGGGAAGCGCAGTTGACAGCTGCAGGCAGGAGGATGGTGATGACCCGGACTGTTCTGGGCTGCGCGTGGCTGGGGTGACGTGGGAGGTCAGGGGTGGGCCGCGTGCCATCTGTGAGCGCTCGGGCTGCGGGAGACCCTGCCGATGGAAGATGACTTAACCACTGATCTTTTTTTTTTTTTGCTTTGCAGGTAAAGAAACCTTGCACAGATTCAGATGTTTCAGAGCCTCAGAATTCCAGGTAAGCGATGTCCAACGTCTCAACGTGTTTGAGAGTAAAAGGATTCCCTGTCCTTAAAGGGCAGCACTTCTACAGATTTGACATGAAATATAGTAACGCAAAGGCAGGAAAGAGCAGGGGCATGGGGGGGTCTGACTGGTTTGCTTTGCCAAGCAGGGCCTGGTTAATGGGGTTAATAACTGACGCAATTAGGCTGGAGTGGGAATGAGGGGAGGAATGAAAACATCCCCCTCCCCCCCAAAAAAACCCCTTTCACGCTGAGCCACCGTTTACATTTGTATGAAAAGTATGACTTAAAAGCATTTATTTGTAGGAGGAAAGTCCCGAGATCAAGGCCGCCCTACTCCCATTCTTAAAACAAACTTTAACCGGGAGAGCGGTTCTCAAACATTTCCATTCCAGGAGAAAGTGAATTCCCCTTTCCCGCGCTGCTGCCTCCCTGTCCGGCTTTGTACTCTTCCTCTTCTTGTCTGAGCGACAGCAGTGGGGGGGTCCATCTGCAGCTCTTCCCAGCCCCCACCACGGCCTTGTTTCACCCCACCCGGGGGGGGGATTTTGGGCTCCGAAAAGGCGCGGACGCCTCAGGCCTGTTCGAGTTTTGTCAGACGGCAGCTGCCCTGACAGGGATATTTGAGAGGGGTTTGGGCAGGTGAAAAAGACATTAGGTGAGATATTGGCGTGTACGGTAGGAAGATGACCATTGCTGCTGCTTAGGGCTGAATTATGTCCGTAAGGGTCCTGGCCACAGCCGCGCAGCTTCTACTATATAGCAAAGCAAATTTTTGACATTTTTCTTTTCATGCAAAAACAGAAGGATACCTAAAACAAGTTATTCTGCTTTGTTATATCGCATGTCATGAGAGGGAAAAGTAAAAAAACAAACAAACAAAAACCCCAATTTTCAGCTGTGTAAAAATGATTACTGGCTATAGATTCTCATGGCCAAAGCCACCCTTAATAACATAAGACGCGCCATGTTGGGTCGGACCTATAGTCCATCCAGTCCGACATCTTGTCTCCGAAAGCGTCCGGTTTGGGTGTCTTGGAAGTACCCAGCAGATCCAAAATGGGGAGATACCTCGGGCGACCTGCTTAAAAACTGATAATGGTCCAGACTGCTTTTAAAACTCAGCTACACTACACGTGACCGCACTCCCTGGCACCAAATTCCACAGTTTAATTGTACATTGATTAAAAAAAAATGTCATTTTTGTTGTAAATCTTCTGCCGGTTAGTACGTGTGGATTTTTTTTTTTCCTCTGGAAAATTACCTGCACAAGTTTGCAAGTGTAAATATGTGCAAGTAGTTTTCCTGGGTTAATGTTCAAAGTAAAAGCGTATTTTCACTTTGATAAATGGTTCAAAATCTGTGGGCGAGAAGTGTCCTTGAAATCTGCACCCGTGTGCGCAGTATGGAGATTCCCCCCAAGCTGTGGGCGAGAAGTGTCCTTGAAATCTGCACCCGTGTGCGCAGTATGGAGATTCCCCCCAAGCTGTGGGCGAGAAGTGTCCTTGAAATCTGCACCCGTGTGCGCAGTATGGAGATTCCCCCCACGCTGTGGGCGAGAAGTGTCCTTGAAATCTGCACCCGTGTGCGCAGTATGGAGATTCCCCCCAAGCTGTGGGCGAGAAGTGTCCTTGAAATCTGCACCCGTGTGCGCAGTATGGAGATTCCCCCCAAGCTGTGGGCGAGAAGTGTCCTTGAAATCTGCACCCGTGTGCGCAGTATGGAGATTCCCCCCAAGCTGTGGGCGAGAAGTGTCCTTGAAATCTGCACCCGTGTGCGCAGTATGGAGATTCCCCCCAAGCTGTGGGCGAGAAGTGTCCTTGAAATCTGCACCCGTGTGCGCAGTATGGAGATTCCCCCCACGCTGTGGGCGAGAAGTGTCCTTGA
The DNA here is from genome assembly GCF_901001135.1 of Rhinatrema bivittatum. NCBI lineage: Eukaryota > Metazoa > Chordata > Amphibia > Gymnophiona > Rhinatrematidae > Rhinatrema > Rhinatrema bivittatum. The sequence goes on from NC_042617.1 coordinate 577,324,713, forward strand.
AATCTGCACCCGTGTGCGCAGTATGGAGATTCCCCCCACGCTGTGGGCGAGAAGTGTCCTTGAAATCTGCACCCGTGTGCGCAGTATGGAGATTCCCCCCACGCTGTGGGCGAGAAGTGTCCTTGAAATCTGCACCCGTGTGCGCAGTATGGAGATTCCCCCAAGCTGTGGGCGAGAAGTGTCCTTGAAATCTGCACCCGTGTGCGCAGTATGGAGATTCCCCCCAAGCTGTGGGCGAGAAGTGTCCTTGAAATCTGCACCCGTGTGCGCAGTATGGAGATTCCCCCCAAGCTGTGGGCGAGAAGTGTCCTTGAAATCTGCACCCGTGTGCGCAGTATGGAGATTCCCCCCAAGCTGTGGGCGAGAAGTGTCCTTGAAATCTGCACCCGTGTGCGCAGTATGGAGATTCCCCCCAAGCTGTGGGCGAGAAGTGTCCTTGAAATCTGCACCCGTGTGCGCAGTATGGAGATTCCCCCCACGCTGTGGGCGAGAAGTGTCCTTGAAATCTGCACCCGTGTGCGCAGTATGGAGATTCCCCCCAAGCTGTGGGCGAGAAGTGTCCTTGAAATCTGCACCCGTGTGCGCAGTATGGAGATTCCCCCCAAGCTGTGGGCGAGAAGTGTCCTTGAAATCTGCACCCGTGTGCGCAGTATGGAGATTCCCCCCAAGCTGTGGGCGAGAAGTGTCCTTGAAATCTGCACCCGTGTGCGCAGTATGGAGATTCCCCCCAAGCTGTGGGCGAGAAGTGTCCTTGAAATCTGCACCCGTGTGCGCAGTATGGAGATTCCCCCCACGCTGTGGGCGAGAAGTGTCCTTGAAATCTGCACCCGTGTGCGCAGTATGGAGATTCCCCCCACGCTGTGGGCGAGAAGTGTCCTTGAAATCTGCACCCGTGTGCGCAGTATGGAGATTCCCCCCAAGCTGTGGGCGAGAAGTGTCCTTGAAATCTGCACCCGTGTGCGCAGTATGGAGATTCCCCCCAAGCTGTGGGCGAGAAGTGTCCTTGAAATCTGCACCCGTGTGCGCAGTATGGAGATTCCCCCCAAGCTGTGGGCGAGAAGTGTCCTTGAAATCTGCACCCGTGTGCGCAGTATGGAGATTCCCCCCACGCTGTGGGCGAGAAGTGTCCTTGAAATCTGCACCCGTGTGCGCAGTATGGAGATTCCCCCCACGCTGTGGGCGAGAAGTGTCCTTGAAATCTGCACCCGTGTGCGCAGTATGGAGATTCCCCCCACGCTGTGGGCGAGAAGTGTCCTTGAAATCTGCACCCGTGTGCGCAGTATGGAGATTCCCCCCAAGCTGTGGGCGAGAAGCGTCCTTGAAATCTGCACCCGTGTGCGCAGTATGGAGATTCCCCCCAAGCTGTGGGCGAGAAGTGTCCTTGAAATCTGCACCCGTGTGCGCAGTATGGAGATTCCCCCCAAGCTGTGGGCGAGAAGTGTCCTTGAAATCTGCACCCGTGTGCGCAGTATGGAGATTCCCCCCAAGCTGTGGGCGAGAAGTGTCCTTGAAATCTGCACCCGTGTGCGCAGTATGGAGATTCCCCCCACGCTGTGGTTGTGTCATGGATCGATACGGGGCAGTATTCTCTTCCCAGTCCTGTTTTCTCTTCCTTTTCAAATCATGTTTAGCATTAGGTTGGTGGTTTCATGGCGGCTGATGCTGCTGCACACCGAGCTGAGGATTTCAGTAGATTGTCCACAGTGACTCCAAGGTGCTATCCTGAGCCTGTAACTCCTAATATAGATCCAAGTTAGGATTATTTTCCCCTCTGTGCATTACATGTCTTCCACTATTTTAGATGCCCAGTCTCACAAGGCCCTCCTACAATTCCTGACAGCCAGCAGCTTATATTTTAACTTTGTTGAATAATTTTGTGCCATCTGAAAATTCGATCACTTCACTCATTGTTCCCTTTTCTGGATCATCAATGAATATAGGAAACAACACTGTCCCTATCCCACTATACTGGTCACCTTTCTCCACTGAGAAAAGTGATCATTCAGTCCTACTCGTATTTCTTGTCCTTTAACAGGTTAACCAATCCAAATAGGACAGAGTCTCCTATACCATGACTTCTTAATTTCCTGAAATCACCTTTAAGAGACTCTACGAAATGCTGAAATACCAGATACTTTATATCAACTGGTTCACCTTTCCCAACATGATTATCTACATCTTCAAAGACTTCTAAAAGATCAGTGAGGCAAGACTATCCTTTACTAAATCCATGCTGGCTCTTCTTCTTTAAGCTATATCTATCCATATAGACCTGCAATTCTGTTCTTCTACCATTTTACCTGGCACTACCATCAGGCTCAGTGGTTTGCAGTTTCCCGTATTGCCCTTGGAGCCCTTTTTAAAAATTGGTAATTGCATTGGTTAACCTACAGTCCTTGGGTGCAGTGGCAGATTTTAATGATAGGTTACAGATGGTCGGATGCATGTCTGCAGATTCATATTTGAGTTCTTTCAGAATTCTGGGGTGAATACCTTCAGGTCCTGGTGATTTGCTGCTATTTAGTTTGTCAACATTCTTTAGTATGTTTTCCAGTTTTGCAGTAACTTAAAGGGACAATAACTGAAAGAGTGTAACTTACTCATTAGGAGACTGTGGCATCTACCATTTTAAAATTGCTTAGTCCTGAGCTTAATATCTACAGTACCTTTCCCAACATGTACAGCATTTCTGTTATCCTCATTTCTGTTGCTTCCTCTCCCTAGCAAGAAGTATTGTCCAGAGATCAGTGCAGGATTAGCCAATAGGCATGCACCTAGGGGTTACCTGAGGTTAGGGGCGCCTCACCACATATTTTGATTGGTATATAGTTTATAGAGCAGTCAGACTATGAGGGGGGGGACCCCAACATTTTAGTACCTAGGGGGCCTCAGTCTTCCACTGCCAGAGACCCTTGCAAGAGGATATCCTGTTATTAAAGTCATCACTGGCCCTTTATCCTCAGCTGCTCCTCAAAACTAGAAAGAAAGGGTTGGCCTCTTCAGCCTGAATGTATAAAATAAAAACAAAAAGACAGAAACCATCCATCAACGTTTGCAAACTTTGGTTATTTACATACATTTTAGTGAGGTGTGGGCATTAATCTTACAATGAGAATATCCCGATAGGTGACATCAGCTACCCATACGCTGCCATCCATGAATCTAATGCAAATGAATTCTCTAAGCAGAGAGAACTGGGCTGACAGGGGTGGACAGGAAGACCCTTCCTGGTCCCTCCTAGGGGGTCTCAGTACTCGCGCCTGAGCGGCAGCTTGTAGGAAGGGTGCAGCTGCCACTGCCCCTGCTGCTATCTTACAGCTCAGGCAAAGAAGGAGGCCGTGTGAGATGCACGGCCTGAGAAACATCGCTGCTAGCAACAGGTTAAAGGACACATCCCTAAGACATGAGGGGATAGGGAAACTGCAAAGTCAGTTTGTCATTGGAGGGAGGGTTTGGAGGTTTCCATGCCATTTGTTAGTCTAATTGCTATGTGCTAACATTTGCTAATGGACTATGGTTTCACCGCATTTATAGTTTTATTGTAATTGGCCTACATATTTCCTTAATTGGCATATAATTAAATATGAATAAATGAAATTAAATGAACCCATTTAAGCAATGGAGAGGGATGGGGGCTTGAGATTATGAGCCATCATTTCCAGATCCATGATGCCTTAATTGTACTCTTACCCCACTTAGGGGTACATTTAAATAAGGATACGCTGATTTTATAACCCGCGCGCGTCTCCACGTGCATGTTATAAAATCCGATACCCTTGCACACATGAGTGCCCAATTTTATATCTGCACGCGCAAGGGGGGGGTATTTTGTTCCCACTCGAGCATGCAAGGGAGGGGGGTATTATGTTTAAACGCGTGCAGTGACGCATTCGGGCCTACCCCAGTTTCCTCCCAGGATGCTCCAATTAAGGAGCGGATTGGGAGAGAACTTCCCTAACCCCCTACCTATCCTTTCTCCCTTTTCCCCTCTCCTCCCCGACCTCTAAACTCCACCTACTTACCCGAATTTTTTTTGTTTTGGAACTTACCTGTTCGGTGGAGCAGCAGTAAGTTCCCCGTGCCGGGCCGGCTGCCGGCACGCACTTCACCGGGAGAGCCCCTGTCCTGCCCCGCCTATACCCCGCCCCCAGGCTGCCCCATTTCCGCATGTACCAGGAGATTCGCGTGTAGCTGGGCCAGTTTGAAAATGCGCTCGGCACGTCCTTAGCCCGGCCATGCGGGTATCTCCCGGTATTTGCGCGCACCGGGGTTTTAAAATTTCCCCGTTATCGTTGCGTCAATCCACTTCCAACAAAGCTGTTGGATTTTACTCTCTTCCGAGCGGCCCCTTGATGACAGTGTGTGCAGAGCCCCTTGCCAGTAGTACGTCTGCTGTGTGCACTTTCATATCCAGGCCATGTTTTTCTATATCCAGCTATGAAATGGTCCATGTGTATACTGCTCATGAGAGACATTAGAAGGCAAATTCTAAAAGATCATAAATAGAAGAACTCGCCGATCCCTCTGTTGTGCAGCAGAGATGGTAACATTAACCCCTTCCCGCCTTCTCTCTTTAGAATAGTTGAACCTGTATTATTCATTGCCTAGATGTGTAGGTATTCTTAAGAAGGAGGGGTGGGCTACAGGCTGTTGGCAGAGGACATGAAAGAAAAGGCATGTATGGCGTTTGAAGACCTTATCCCCCTTGGAGTGCTGGGCAGATGAAAAGACAATGAGGATAAAGCAGAGCGTGGGAAGTGGCAGACATGCATTTGGCTCTTGACATATAAGCTATGCGGCCATTACAAAAATGAGGTAGAACCTTTGAAGTTTATAACAACTATTGGAATGGATTTCTTCTTGGCTTGTGCCCTGTTATGAATCCTTCGCCCCTCATTGTTTCTTGTGCAGGAGGTGCATAAGTGTTGCAGTGCATTTTAATTAGTCTAAGAGTGGTGACTGAAGTGTGGGCAAAGCCGTCCTTGCTTCTTTCTTGTCCGAAAAGGGATGATGAGCCCCGCACTTATTGTAATAAGCCTCGTGCGTATTGGAATGAGCCTGATAATATATCACACGCTGGAGAGTAGGGGGCAGACCTGAAAACCTGCATAAGAAGGGGGTTCGTTTGCCGTCTCTGAGATATGCGAATCAACAGCCTTTTTTTTTTTCCCCCTAACGTAGGGTACATATAATATGGGATGGCAGCTGACTCTGTTTGCTATGGACTGATAGAACTGCTGACGCTGGGTTGGATAGTAAGAGCACGCCACAGGCCCTCCCCACGTCTAGTGCTAGTGCCAATTTAGGAGTCTGGTGTGACACATCTGGGGTGTGGGGACCATGTGCGCACCATGTGATGTGTTTTGGTCATTCTTCCCTGGGGTCAGAGGAATAAAATGCCCTTAATAAGTGGCAGGCGGCGGGGATGGCAGCGCTAGTTATCGGTGCCCTAACAAAACAGCCCAGAAGAGTTTGCTTCAGAATTGTTTCCCCAGCGATTACAGCTTTTAAGTTTGATTAGGTTTTTTTTTTTTTTGCTCTGACCGTTGTTTTTGTTTCTATATTCCGGGCAGCGAGTCAGATAATTATTAGAGGGGGAAAAAAAAAATTGTTGAGCATGAATTTTTATGGTGTTGAATAAGCTTTAACTGGGCGGCGTTACGTGAAGTATTTTGTTGAGTGAAGCACTTCTGCAGACTGTCTCCGTGCCTTCCTTTCATTCAGATGAATTATATTTCAGTTTCTCAAGAGCATTTTGAAGGCAAATAAAAAAAAAAGCAACTAATAATGACACATGTCCGTATATGTTTGAGGGCTATAACAAGGTAATTCTTCTCTAAACAACCCTTAAGTGAAAACATTACCCAGAAAGTGAAACATCAGCACAAAGCTGAGTGCTGGATACCCAGTGCCTTCGACCAGCTCTTGGCTGGAGACCTGCAGCCCAAATCATTCATTTATTTAGTTTGCTTTCCAGCCTGTTGGTTTTGGATGTGAAGCTATCAGAATGAGTGCAGATGGAAAGTGTTTTCAGAGTAGGGAAGTTATTAAATTGGGTGTGGGAACCGTGTCGGGAGAATTGTTAGAGCGATGGGCGTCTCGCAGCAAATTCTTCCTCGTGTTTGGGTTCCTCTCCTCTTTCACGAAACCCCTCCCCGCCCCCTCAAGCTGCAGATTTAACTGGAAAATTTAGGGGTGAACGGAAGGCAGCAGCCAGGAAAGATGAGGCCTTTTCTTAAAGGAAAGCCTCTTTAATCCAAAATACTCACGATCTACTTTCTGGAGCTCAAAATGAAAGTAATCCATAAATTATGTGTGTGTATATTTATAATAAATCTCTGTATGTAATTGGTGCCTCGTTTTCAGTTCCCGTTGGTATGCAGGCTGCGAGAGGAAGGCAGCGCTGCGGGAAATGTTCACACCTTTATTTTATTGCGATTCTCAACACGCGGCTGCCTGACGGAGGGGGTGACCCCGCGCTTAAAATTTCAGTTGCTTTCTACAGATTTGGAAATACCCCCACAAGGTGCTAATTCTCAGCTTGAGCCAGCGCAAGAAATCCGTGGGCGTTTTAAACCTCGATGTACCCTTGGCTCCCCCTGCTCTGGCCTATGTGGAGCCCCATGGGATTTTTGGGTGTCCGACTCGTCGGGGTTCCCCCCCCCCCCCCCCCCCCCCGAGGAAGCCGCATTTGGCTGAAACAAGGCCCCTGTCGGGGCAATTGACATCATACCCAGGAGGAACGCCATTTTCAAGGGCAATCTTCAAGCTGGGTTTTGAATGAAGGCAAATTATTCCCATTTACCACTGTATCAGGTGTTTGTTCTGAACACATTTTGAGCGCTGCTTTTTTGTGTGACTTGGTATTTGCAACACATTGTTTTGTCCTTTTGATATATAAGCATTTGTAATGTTAATATGTGTGTTTTGAGCTCATCCATATTTTATTTATTTATTTATTTATTTAACATTTTTATATAACGACCTTCATGAAAGAAATTCATATCAGATCGGTTTACATGTAACAAAGGGGAATAACATAGTAAACCATTTAACAAGAGGCAAAATTATGATTCGGTGTAATGTAAATTATGTGTAATGTAAATTATGTCATTTACATTACATAATTCACAATAATTATGAATTTATGAATTACTATGAATTATTATGTAATTTAATTAAATAATAATTATTTAATTACTATGAATTATTATGTAATTTACATTACATAATTCATAATAATTACATAAATATGATTCGGTGTAATGTAAATTATGATTCGGTGTAATGCCATATGATCTTGGTATGTGAATTATCCTCATGTGCTATAAGAGTGATTTAGTATCTGTAGAAAAGCTGGATACAGGCAGAGAGACATTTAGATCAGATTGTCAAACCTATGCATGCACGTCGGGACATATGTTTAGTTGTTTGATGTGCGATGTTTAACATTATCAAGGTGTTCTGTTATTTTACTTCTTTCAAATAATATTTATAAAGATTTGCTTTTAATTGTTGCCATTTCGTTTACATAAGTGCTCTTTCTCCATTCCTTCGGCATGTTCTTTGATCTCTCTCTCTCTCTCTCTCTCTCTCTCTCTATATATATATGTACAACATTAATGCTATCACCAATCAAAATACTAGTATTATACTGAATGAAATAAGTTTATTTAAATGTTCAAGTACAAAAAAGTAAAACTTCAACTTGTTTAACATAAAAAGTGACCATATGTTATCAAATGTTTGAACAGTATATACTGAATTTGTAAACCAGCTCATCGAACTAGTGTTGTAAAAAAGTCCATAAGGCAAACCTTATCCTTCTTGAAACATCGCATGAATCCAAAGTCCCAGATCCAGAATGCAGAAGCAAATTCCTGTGGAACAGCTGGAATGTTATTGCACCGGAACACGCTTGATCCTTAGGACGTAAAGTCAATGTTCCGAGACGCGTGATCTTAACGAGAGAATAATACTGCTCATTCCTCACTCTTTCCTCAACAAAAGGGCTTCTCTTTCACCGGATAGTGGCTTCATCGGGAGGAAGAGATGGCAATAGTCCAAAGATGGACCATTGCCAACCACAAACAAGCACAAGAAAAATATATATACATAGAGGAACCGGTCAATTTAATAACATATTAAAGTTCTCCAAGCATCCTCCAGAGTACTGACATGTTTTAAAATCTTCACAGGGACAATTGTTTTACCACAGGTTTCAGATCATAGTTCCAGCAATTCTTAACCAAAGACCTGGAGTTTAGATAGGTGCCCACAGGTATCTAACAGGTATAATTCTGAACCAAACGTAAAGCAGAAAATGTAGAAAATAGTGGTCAGGTTTTCAGCATATCCCTAATGAATATGCATGGGAGTGATTTGCATACAGCTAGTGTTAGCTCCCCAAATGACCCTAGGTCCGGGCGTTTCCCGGAAGCTCGCTACAGTGGGCAAGAAAATGGCCTTTGCCTGCGCAGTACAGGCATAGGCCCAGGGACCGACGTCTTCTCCTTTCCTCCTGAGAGATAGGTCCCCGGCCCACCTGCATGGGTTCGGGATCAGCAGACCCTAGTGGAGTTGAAGGAGGGTGCCCGTCTTGGGAAGAAATGACTCCGGCACTCCCAAGTCGGTAAGCAGGCCTCCTTTCTCGGAACTGACGCTGGATCCGGCGATCCACCCGGCCTGCCAGATCAATGAGCTCGTTTAAGTCGTCTGGGAGATCTCTGGCCGCCAATTCATCCTGGAGTCTTGGGGAGAGACTCTCCAAAAAGATACCGTGCAAGCTGTCACCTCCCCAATTCAACTCAGCGGCAAGAGTCTGGAATTACATGATGTGTTCTGCCAAAGGGCGGTTACCCTGATGCAGTTGGAGTAGTTCTGATGTGGCAGTGGGCTTGCGGGAGGACTCATCGAAGACTCGTCTGAAGGCAGAGACGAATTGTATCAAGTTGTCCAGGCAGGAGTCCTGGTGCTCCCAGAGGTTGGTGGCCCATGCCAGGGGTCTCCCGTCCGACAAAGAGATCATGAAACTTGTCTTGACCCGGTCTGTCGGAAACTGAAGCGGAAGAAGGTTGATTCGAATGAAACACTGGTTCAGGAACCCTCTGCAAAGCCTCGCGTCCCCCGAAAACCGTGAAGGCACTGGCATCTGTATAGGTGCGTTATGTCCGGAATTAGTCCCAGCACTGGGTGTGGAGGAACTGGAAGCCGTGGCTCCGCCGATACGGTCGGCAAGTCCCTGTACCGTCGCCATCAGGGTGTAAAGGCAGGTTTGCTGCTGTTGCAGCCTCTGAGCCATACCTGGGATGGCTTTCAAGCCTGTGAGATCCGCCGGTTCCATGGCCTTGCAAACTGTTACAGTCATGGACCCTTGGGCCAGTGTCCCAGCCAGAGTCCCAGTCGTGGACCCTTGGGCCAATGTCCCAGCCGGGAGGCGGCACGGAAGAGACTCAGAGAGGCTTCACCACTGGAAGTCCGAGGACCCCCAGGAGGACTCCGTAGGGACCCGGACCGCTTGGACAGGTGGGACCTGATGCGACCACGGGTCCAGGCAGTGGCCGAAGAGATGGAAGAAGGCTAAGCCCAGGTAGTCGAAGAGTCTTCACCCTCGAAAGCCCGTGGTTCCCCCGGGTGGAGCCCGTGAGAGCCCGAGCCGCTGGGACTTAGGAGAATCTTCTGGGCCAGCAAGTACCAGATACCTAAGGTGAGGAAGCAGCCGAAGTCGAAGTCCAGGAACGAGGCCGAGTCGAAAGCCAGGAGTCAGAGGTCCAAACCAAAGCCAGGGACGAAGCAGAAGACTGAGTTGGGGATGGAGCCGGGACAGTAACTAAAGGTCCGAAGTCAATGCAAAATCAGGAACAGGAGCTGGAGATGAAGTCATGGGACAGAGCTGGGTCAAAAGCCAGAAGTCAGACGTCGTTACCAAAACCAGGAGGCAGAAGCTGAAGAAGGGTCGGGAGGCAAGCCAGGTCAAGCCAGAAGAGAGTAGCGAATGATCCAGGATCCTGTGCAGCAACTGGATGCTCTGAAACCAGAGGGAACCTCGTTGCAAGGCAAGGGCTGGTCCGAGCTGCAGGGTTTAAATACCCTGCAGTGTGTGACGTCATCCGGAGGTCGTGGCTCGGATTTCCCACGCTAGCCCCTATAAGAGATAACACCCCTGCGCGTGCGTGCGCCTAGGGGGCGGAGCCCAGCGCGTCGGGTGGGCAGCGTTCTCCCTCAAGCAGGAAGCACCGTGGCAGGCCGGAGATCGGGCCTAGGCGGCCGCGCAGAGTTCCGTGCGGGCCGGGCCGGCCCCAAGGTAGGAGGAGGGACCGGGGCACGGCCCGGTCCCGTAACAGGTACAATAGGGTAAATATGAATTTGTAAGTATTGAGGTACAATATGGTAAAACCAGGACTGCCTCAGCCTATCCTTAATGGTTTGGAAGTATTTAGACACCTTCAGATAAAGGAGGGGGTGAGACCCTTGCTGAATGGCATAGAGGTTAGGGCTGTTCAGCTTGGAGAAGAGACGGCTGAGGGGGGATATGATAGAGGTGTTTAAAATCATGAGAGGTCTAGAACGGGTAGATGTGAATCGGTTATTTACTCTTTCGGATAATAGAAGGACTAGGGGGCACTCCATGAAGTTAGCAAGTAGCACATTTAAGTGTAATCAGAGAGAAAATTTCTTTTCACTCAGCGCACAATTAAACTCTGGAATTTGTTGCCAGGGGATGTAATTAGTGCATTTAGTGTAGCTGGGTTTAAAAAAGGTTTGGATAAGTTCTTGGAGGAGAAGTCCATTAACGGCTATTAATCAAGTTTACTTAGGGAATAGCCACTGCTATTAATTGCATCAGTAGCATGGGATCTATTTAAGGTTTGGGTACTTGCCAGGTTCTTGTAGCCTGGATTGGCCACTGTTGGAAAGAGGATGCTGGGCTTGATGGACCCTTGGTCTGAACCAGTATAGCAATTTTTTATGTTTTATATTTTTTGTATTTTATAATCTGCACAGATGAATCCATGCAGATTATAAAATACTATGGTAAATCTGTACAGACACATATATATGCATATCTGGGGCCATGCGGGGTTGTCTGAAAGTTATCCTCCCTGCGGATACCCGAGGCAATGGAAGAGTGTGTAACTGGCCCAAGACCATGGCTATTCAGACAGGCGTTCTACTAACTCTGTAGAAGGTTTCCTGTTTGTGCGAGTTCTGTTGGTTGCTGTGAATTTTGATCCTGGTTTGTATCATTTTGAAATGTTATGACTGTTTTTATGCACAGCGCCCAGGATATGGGCGATTAACAAATTCAAATAAAAGATAAAGATCACAAGGAGGGCCAATGTGGTAAGTGGGATTTGAACGCTAGTTTCCCTGCTTGTCAGTTCTTTGCTCTAACTACTAGGGCACTCCAACTCTTTGAGAACTGCGTAATGTGCACAGGCTAAAATAGCCTGCATATCTTGCACAGAATGCTAAAACTTGACCCCCTGACGTATATGATAGTTTGCTGAGGTACAGTAAGCATTTTCTCTTGGCTGTTTGGAAATAAAGGGGCAGATCATCACTCACGAGAAGCAGAACTTTATTGCTTCTCTCTCTGAATGAGATGTGTGGAAAGATGAATGAGATGTTAACATATGAACAAGAGATCAAAATTACTGTCATTATTTATGTCTAGCATTGGGCATGCAGGACTGCAAAAACTTACAACAGGGTTCTTCAACTATAGCCTTTGGAGTGCATCCAGCTCAAAAGGGACAAGCAGGTGGGTTGTCCACTGACAGCTCAAGTCTCCCAGCCATGAAATTTGAAGATCAGCACTAAGTGACCCGAAAGATTCTGTCTCCTCTCCTCTTGGATTGCTCTTCCAGATCTGAAAGGAGGTATACCCTATGTGAAAAGCAGGAGAAGGGCATCCATAGAGATAGTCAGTGGTATTTTTGGTTCCCACTGCCCATGCTGATGCTGCTAAGAGCAAGTTTGCTTACCATAAACGGTGTTTTCCATGGATAGCAGGATGAATTAGCCATGACTTTGGGGAATGTCCTCTGGTCCTCTAGGTGGTGGAGCTCTCTCACAGCACACAGAGCTGTGCTCTAAGTGTCCGCGTGGGAGTATTTCCCATGTGACTTCCATCCTGCCTCGGTCTGTTTTCCAAGTTCTGGATGGAGTCCGATAGGAGACTCTCTGGGGAGGCGGGTGGGAATTACATGGCTAATTCATCCTGCTATCCATGGAAAACACTGTTTATGGTAAGCAAACTTGCTCTTTTCCAGATAAGCAGACTGAATTAGCCATGACTTTGGGGAGTCACAAGCTGGAAGGTTGGAGCATCGGTGCCCCCTGGGGGCAGTGTACCGCCTCTTCCAGTTTCCAATAATGCCCTCAACCTGACCCATGAACATGGTCAGTCTCTCACTTGTCCTTGATAGAGGATGGGTCGATCCTCTCTACCCTCTGTAGCCACCTGCTGACCAGCAGCAATGTAATGTGTAAGGCATGTAACAATGGTGGCTCGTGAATGTCCATGACGAGCACATCCCTCGTAGTGCGATGGATGCTGCAATTGCTGTCTTGGTGGCCTCAGCACAACATCAAAATGCTTTATGTTTGCTGAAGTAAGACAGGATACACTAGGACCCGGAGCCCGGTACTTTTCGAAGAAGCCTGTCATGAGGGACTTTGTCAAACGCCTTCTGAAAATCCAAATACACTACATCTACCGGTTCACCTTTATCCACATGTTTATTAACTCCTTCAAAAAAGTGAAGCAGATTTGTGAGGCAAGACTTGCCTTGGGTAAAGCCATGCTGCCTTTGTTCCATTAAACCATGTCTTTCTATATGTTCTGTGGTTTTGATGTTTAGAACACTTTTTTCCTGGCACTGAAGTCAGGCTACCCGGTTTATAGTTTCCTGGATCGCCCCTGGAGCCCTTTTTAAATATTGGGGTTACATTAGCTATCCTCCAGTCTTCAGGTACAATGGATGATTTTAATGATAGGATACAAATTTTTACTAATAGGTCTGAAATTTCATTTTTTAGTTCCTTCAGAACTCTGGGGTGTATACCATCCGGTCCAGGTGATCTACTACTCTTCAATTTGTCAATCAGGCCTACCACATCTTCTAGGTTCATCATGATTTGGTTCAGTCCATCTGAATCATTACCCATGAAAACCTTCTCCATTATGAGTACCTCCCCAACATCCTCTTCAGTAAACACCGAAGCAAAGAAATCATTTAATCTTTTTGCGATGGCCTTATCTTGTCTAAGTGCCACTTTAACCCCTCGATCATCTAACAGGCCAACTGACTCCCTCACAGGCTTTCTGCTTTGGATATATTTAAAAAAGATTTTACTGTGAGTTTTTGCCTCTACGGCCAATTTCTTTTCAAATTCTCTCTTAGCCTGTTTTATCAGTGTCTTACATTTAACCTGCCAACGCTTATGCATTATCCTATTTTCTTCTGTTGGATCCTTCTTCCAATTTTTGAATGAAGATCTTTTGGCTAAAATAGCTTCTTTCACCTCCCCTTTTAACTATGCCAGTAATAGTTTTGCCTTCTTTCCACCTTTTTTAATGTCATTGATGGCTCAGAATGCTAGACATATTCATATACACTCCTTTAAGCCCCTGAGCCAGCCACTGAACATTTATCAATACCTTCGCTGCATGCAGAAAAGGATGCTGCTAAGAAGCCATATATTTCAGGGAACCTTTATATCACTGAGCTAGCTCTTACAGCAGATGAGGCTTCGGAGGGAACAGGGGGGCTCGAGCTGTTGAAGGAGTTAATAAACATGTGGATAAAGGTGAACCGGTAGATGTAGTATACTTGGAATTTCAGAAGGTGTTTGACAAAGTACCTCATGAGAGGTTTCCAAGAAAACTAAAATGTTACGGGATAGGAGGCCATGACCTTTCGTGGATTGCAAACTGGCTAAAAAACAGGAAATGGAGAGTAGGATTAAATGGACAATTTTCTCAGTGGAAGGGAGTGGGCAGTGGAGTGCCTCAGGGATCTGTATTGGGACCCTTACTTTTCAATATATTTATAAATGATCTGGAAAGAAATACGACGAGTGAGATAATCAAATTTGCAGATGATATAAAATTGTTCAGAGTAGTTAAATCACAAGCAGATTGTGATAAATTGCAGGAAGACCTTGTGAGACTGGAAAATTGGGCATCAAAATGGCAGATGAAATTTAATGTGGATAAGTGCAAGGTGATGCATATAGGGAAAAATAACCCATGCTATAGTTACACAATGTTAGATTCCATATTAGGTGCTACAACCCAAGAAAGAGATCTAGGCATCATAGTGGAGAACACATTGAAATCGTTGGTTCAGTGTGCTGCGGCAGTCAAAAAGGCAAACAGAATGTTGGGAATTATTAGAAAGGGAAATGATTAGAAAGGGAATGGTGAATAAAACAGAAAATGTCATAATACCTCTGTATCTCTCCATGGTGAGACCGCACCTTGAATACTGTGTACAATTCTGGTCGCCACATCTCAAAAAAGATATAATTGCGATGGAGAAGGTACAGAGAAGGCTACCAAAATGATAAGGGGAATGGAACAGCTCCCCTATGAGGAAAGACTAAAGAGGTTAGGGCTTTTCAGCTTGGAGAAGAGACGGCTGAGGGGGGGGATATGATAGAGGTGTTTAAAATCATGAGAGGTCTAGAACGGGTAGATGTGAATCGGTTATTTACTCTTTCGGATAATAGAAAGACTAGGGGGCACTCCATGAAGTTAGCATGTGGCACATTTAAAACTAATCGGAGAAAGTTCTTTTTTACTCAACACACGATTAAACTCTGGAATTTGTTGCCAGAGGATGTGGTTAGTGCAGTTAGTATAGCTGTGTTTAAAAAAGGATTGGATAAGTTCTTGGAGGAGAAGTCCATAACATGCTATTAATTAAGTTGACTTAGAAAATAGCCACTGCTATTACTAGCAATGGTAACATGGAATAGACTTAGTTTTTGGGTACTTGCCAGCTTCTTATGGCCTGGATTGGCCACTGTTGGAAACAGGATGCTGTGCTTGATGGACCCTTGGTCTGACCCAGTATATGGCATGTTCTTATGTTCTTAAGGTATGTCATGATTTAGATGTTTATAGGTACTGAAGGGAAGTGTTCAAGTTGCCTTGGCAACTGATAGCAACGGGGAACACTTCTCTTCTGCTTGTCTCTGTACTTGATCTCTGTATTTTGCCAAGTATTTATATTTTTTAAAAGTTACTTGATCTCTGTATTTTGCCAAGTATTTATATTTTTGGAACGTTCTTGTTGAATTTATTTCTTGAATCAATGTTGTTCTTTACAAGGAAATAAATAACATTTAGAGTGAATCACCAGCTTGTTTAGTTCTACTTCTCACCTTTGGATTCACTGTACTTGAAGAGACATTAGGTAATTGATTCATGTTTGTTTTAATTTTGACTCAGCATACTACCATATCTCTGTAGATTATACTCTAATCAGCTATAACTTTAGAATCTGATGCTCAGTTTCGTTAAAATACTGTGAGCTATTTGATCCGCCTGTTGACTTATTTTTTAATCACATAAGAACATAAGAAACTGCCATACTGGGTCAGACCAAGGGTCCATCAAGTCCAGTATCCTGTTTCCAACAGAGGCCAAACCAGGCTACAAGTACCTGGCAAGAACCCAAAAACTAAGTCTATCCCATGCTACTGATGCTAGTAATAACAGTGGCTATTTTCTAAGTTAACTTTTTGCCTCTCTGTAAACCGTTGTGATGGTGCATTACTAAACGACGGTATAGAAAAGATTTTAAATAAATAAATAAACTTGATTAATAGCAGGTAATGGACCTCTCCTCTAAGATCTTATCCAAACCTTTTTTAAACCTAGCTACACTAAGGGGCCGATTTTAATTCTTACACGCGCGGGGTACATTTGTGCGCGCCACCCGGCACGCACAAATGTACACCCAATTTTATAACATGCGCACGCTCCCGCGCGCATGTTATAAAATCCGGGGTCAGCGCGCACAAGGCTGCGCAAAATTGGCAGCCTGCGCGCGCCGAGCCGCGCAGCCAGCTGCCGTTCCCTCCGAGGCCGCTCCGAAATCGGAGCGGCCTTGGAGTGAACTTTCCTTCCGCGTCCCCCCACCTTTCCCTCCCTTCCCCTATCTAACCCACCCCCCAGCCCTACCTAAATCCCCCCCTTACCTTTGTTGTGCAAGTTACACCTGCTTGACGCAGGCGTAACTTGCGCGCGCCACCGTGGCATTCCCTGGCACAGGCCGCAGTGCCGGGGGACTTGGGATCACCCTCCTGGCCCGCCCCCGAACCGTTGCCACCCCCTGACCGCCCCCTGACCCCCGGACACGCCCCTCCCGCCTCTTTTTGCAAGCCCTGGGACTTACGCGCGTCCCGGAGCTTGCACGCGCCGCCGAACCTATGCAAACTACCCCAAACCAAATAAGCCTGATACTTCACTTTCAATGCATAACCAGCATAGCTCTCTGCTTCAACGGCAGGGGAGAAAGTCTGATACTTCATGCATATCCAGCATAGCTCTCTGCTTCAACGGTAGGGGTGAAAGTCTGATACTTCGTGCATATCCAGCATAGCTCTCTGCTTCAACGGCAGGGGGAATTAAGAAAAGTGGATCTATATACAGACAACAGCCAACAAGGACTGAATCACATAGTCTGGGTAAACAAATAAGCATGGGTGTAGCTTGCTTATTGCGGCGGTTATTACCCCTAACTAATTAAGCTAGATATTTCACTTAGATGCAGCTCCAACACTGCTCTTTGCATTAATGGTGTGGGTGGAAGGGAAATGGAACCAAAGGGTTACTAAGTGCCAAGAGTAACAGATAAGTATGAGAAAAAAAAAGTGTGAAGCTTGCTGGGCAGACTGGATGGGCCGTATGGTCGTCTTCTGCCATCATTTCTATGTTTCTATGATTGATCTGGAATGGGATGCACCAGAGGTAAATTTTAAAGGGGGTCAGACATTGGAAGGCCTATACCCCCTGATCTGGCTGTGATAGAGCATTTGCATTTTTCCAGAGTGGATGCTCTGGTATGTGCAATTTCTAAGCAGATGACTATCCCCTTAGAGGGAGGAGCAGCCTTGAAGGATGTTCATGATAGAAGGATTGAGGCTATTCTTAAGCAAGCCTTTTAGGCAGGGGTGATGAATTTACAGATTGCCTCCTGTTGTGCCCTAGTGGCGAGATCTTGTCTGCTTCTTTCTCAAGAGGATGATGAGTCTGGAGGGAATTCCAGAGTGGTTATGGATCTGCTGCCACCTTTTTCGCAGACACAGGCTGTGATTTGGTCCGGACCTCGGCCAAAGGAGTGGTTTCGGTGATAGTGGCCAGACGTCAACTTTGGTTGCAAAATTGGTCAGCTGAAGCAGCTTCCAAAGCCAGGCTTACGAAGCTGCCCTTTAGAGGCTCGCTCTTGTTTAGGAACAAGTGGGAGAAACTGGCCAATAAGTGGGGCGAGTCTCTGGTATCTCAGTTGCTGGAGGATAAGAAACAGTTACAGCGCCCCTTTTGTATGAGAGGTCATTTCAGAGGTTCTTGGCATTTTCATCCCTACAGAGGGATGACTTTTCAACATATTCATCCCAGCTAAACTACTACTATCAATTCCAGATTCTATCTCGAAAACCCTGGCAGATATCATAAATTGCTCCCTCACACAAGGATTCCACCCTGACAACCTCAAACTAGCCTCACTCAAACCCCTTCTCAAAAAACCAAATCTTGACCCAAACGATCCTAACAACTTTAGACCGATAGCCAACCTCCCCTTCATAGCCAAGATAATGGAAAAATTGGTAAACTCACGACTCTCAAACTACATTGAAGACAATAACCTACTATTCCCATCACAATACGGATTCCGTAAAACCTTAAGCACGGAAGCCCTCCTCATCTCTATGACTGACCACATCATCCTAGGCTTAGACAAAGGACAAGCCTTCCTTCTGATCCTACTCGACCTTTCGTCTGCATTTGACACGGTCAATCACTCCCTTCTCATCAACCAACTAACAGCCATAGGTATCTCAGGCACTGCCCTATCATGGTTCAGAACCTTCCTCAGCAACAGAGGATATAAGGTTAAGATTCATAATAAAGAATCCTCTCTTCACCCCGCGTCAGTAGGAGTCCCTCAAGGCTCATCCCTGTCTCCTACCTTGTTTAACATTTATCTGTTACCCTTATGTAAACTTCTCACTGACCTGAATCTCAAACACTTCCTCTACGCTGACGATATTCAGGTCCTGATCCCCATCAAGGAGTCGCTCGCAAAAACACTGTCTCACTGGGAAACCTGCCTCCAAAATATCAAACAGCTTCTCACAAGTCTCAACCTGATACTAAACTCATCAAAAACGGAACTTCTACTCATCACACCAGAAAACAGCTCCCTCACACACACTCATCCAACCTTACCAAATACTACACGTGAGAGACCTAGGAGTTCTTATTGACAATCACCTAAACCTGAAAGCTAACATCAACAAAACCACCAGAGACTGCTTTTATAAGCTCCAAGTGCTGAAAAGAATACGACCTCTCTTCCACACACATGACTTTAGAACGATTCTACAATCTATCATTTTCGCAAAACTGGACTACTGTAACACCATCATGCTTGGTCTCCCTGCATCACACACCAAACCATTGCAAATGGTCCAAAATGCCTCCGCCCGTATACTCACTAACACCAGGAGAAGAGAACACATAACCCCTATCCTGATGGGCCTCCACTGGCTGCCCATCCACTTCAGAATAATCTACAAGGCCATTCTCACCATTTTCAAAAACATCCATCAATTAGCCCCTATTGATCTACATATCCCCCTCCGATTACACTACTCAACAAGACCGACAAGAGATGCTTACAAAGGATCACTTCAAGTACCTCCAGCCAAAACTACAAGACACATCACGCTTAGAGATCGGGCCCTCTCCACAGCCGGTCCAACTTTATGGAACTCCATTCCCCTGGATCTTAGAATGGAACCCAGCATCTCAACATTCAAGAAAAGACTCAAGACGTGGCTGTTCACGCAGGCCTTTCCTAACTCCAACATTATTTAACTCCCTTCAATCAACACTCTTCGCTAGTAATAGCATTAATAGCCACCTCTTACAATGTTATTATATATATATATAATTATCTGATCTTCATTTTCCTTCTTACTCCAAGTTATTGATTTCCTTGTTACATGTAACTGCTTTTCTGCACTATTGTTCAAATTGTAAAGTTTATTATAATTGCACCCCTGTTTCTTGTGAACCAGCATGATGGGACTACCGTCTTGAATGTTGGTATATAAAAAAACTTAAATAAATAAATAAATATTCGGCCTTTCTGTAGGTCTCCATCCTTTCGTCCCCAACAGCCCAAGAAAGGAACGGGCTGGGGGGGGGGGGGGGCGGAATCTTCCCGAGCTTCCCAATGAAGGTTTGCTGACCCATGTTCCAGAACAGGAGATAGGGGGACCTCTCTCTCTCTTTTATCGGAGGTGGGTCAAGATCACATCAGACCAGTGGGTCCTGGAGGTGATATGCGAAAGGTATGCACCGGAATTTCACAGTATTCCTTGGGACATGTTAATGGTGCCCGTTGCCACACCCTGCAGAAGAAGCAGGCAATGGAGTTCACGCTTCAAAGGCTTCTCAGAGTGAGAGCTGTGGTTCCAGTGCCCATATCTCAAAACGTATGGGGTGATATTCCATTTATTTTGTTGTACCCAAGAAGGAGGGCTCCTTTTGTCCCATCCTAGATCTCAAGAGGGTCAGCCATCACTTGAGGATGACTCATTTTCAAATGGAATCCTTACTCTCTGTGATAATTGTGGGGCAGTCGGGGGAATTTCTGACTCACTTGGATCTGTCAGAGGCTTACCTTCATCTTCCCATCGGATTGGAACACCAATGCTTTCTACACTTTGCGGTGTTTGGGTTCTATTATCAGTTTTGGGCACTGGCTTTTGGTCTAGCCACCGCTCCCAGAATATTTTACAAGATTATGGTGGTAATAATGGTGGTCTTGCAAAAAGAAGGAATCTTGACGCAGCCCTATTTGGATGACTGGCTGATTTGAGCCAAGTCTCAGGAAGAGAGCCACCTGGTGTCACACATGGTGATCTCCTTATTGCAGGAGCTTGGTTGGGTGGTGACCTGACCAAGAGCAATCTTTTACCATCCCAATCACTGGAGAATCTGGGGGTCTGGTTCAACACAGGATCAGGACAGACTTTTCCTACCGGAAGTTCAGATCCAGAGATTGATGTCTCAAGTGCATCAGTTGATGATCACCATATACTCGATGGTGTGGTTCTACCAACATGTACTCAGCTTGATGGCGACTATCTTGGAAGTGGTGCTATGGACAAGGGAGCAAATGTGTCCTCTTCAGCACTCTCTGCTATCTCGTTGGAACCTTCAGTCTCAGGATTATGCAGTTCGGCTCCCCTTGCCAATGGACATCTGCTCCCACTTCCAATGGTGATTGCAAGAGGACCATCTGAGAAAGGGAGTTCCCTTGTCCTCTCTGGCCTGGTTTGTACTCACGACAGATGTGAGCCTCCATGGTTGGTGGGCTCACTGTCTGGAGTTAACCAGCCGGGGCGCTAGAATGCCAAAGAGTCCAGCTGGAACATCAATCGCCTGGAGGCTGGGTGGTACGGCTGGCATGCTTGTGGTTTAGCCACAGGCTGCAGAATCAAGCGGTTCGCATGATGTCAGACACCGCAATGATGGCGGCCCAAATTAATCACCAGGGAGGAACCAAGAGCCAGCATGTGTTGCAGGAAATAGACCAGCTGATGGACTGGGCGGAAGGTCATCTGCAGATGATCTCGGCCTCTCACATTGCAGAAAAGACAACGTAAGAGTGGACTTTTCTCAACAGGGAGAATATGGCCCCAGGAGAGTGTGTGTTGTCAGCTGAGGCATTTTAGCTGATTGTGGATCGCTGAGGCCTTCTGTTCCTAGACCTGCTGGTGACTTCTTGAAATGCAAAGGTTCCGCAATTCTACAGTCACAGGAGAGATCTGTGGTTCCTGGGCATAGATGCTCTCGTACAGGACTGGCCGGAAGTCAGATTGCTTTATGCCTTTCCTCCATGGCCCTTGCTGGGCAGGATAATTTGCAAGATCGAAGGCCACAGGGGGCTGGCCCAGGCATCTGTGGTATGCGGATTTGCGATGACTCCAGTGTATAGGTCGCACTCCTCTCTCACAGCCCTTTTCATGAAAACTTCGGTAGATAAGTCGCATCATTAGATAAGATGCAGGTGATCAATGCGATGGGCTGTGAGAGGATGAGGTGATGTAGTAGGTGAGTGCCGAGCATTCCGGACATTTGTGGGAGGCTTGCTAGGGCAGTACCAAACGTTAGTGGGCTGCATGGTGTGCGAGCGGCTGTTGGTGAGACCATATGGGAAAAGCCCTAGGGGGAACACCAAATGTAAGCAGGCTGCGTGGTGTGTGAGCGGCTGTTGGTGAGGCCACGTGAGAAATGTCCTAAGGGAGTGCCGAATGTTTGCGGGCTGCGTGTTGTGCAAGCGGCTGTTGGTAAGGCCGTGCAGAGGAGCGAGCGGCACGAGGCTCCGTCGGTAAGGAGAGCGCGAGGGGGGGGGGGGGGGGAGAGAGACACCATGAAACTGAAAGCACTGCATATTATTTATTTAATTTATTTATTTATTTATGCTTTTTATATACCGTCGTTCCAACAGAAGATCACAACTGTTCACATAAATTGCATTTGATTACATTGTAAAATATTGTATTAACAGGTTCTTATTTAAAGTAATTGTATCTATTTTAATACTATTGAATAATAGAAACATTCAAAGTTAACAATCTAATATTGATATTTACTGTTTCAGTTTTGAATAGATTAGATTAGTCGCACCGGTGTATAAGACGCAGTGACGGGAATGCCAGAAAAAAACATGTCTCATACACCGGAAAATACGGTAATTACAAAGGTAAACTTTTTTTTTCCTTTTTGAAAGCTTGAGGGAGAATACCCCATTTCACTGCATGGAAAAGAATTACCCCTAGGATGCATGACTAGCAGAAAGAAACTAAGTCACCACCCAGGAAAAGACCTAGGTGTCATTGTTGATAATACGTTGAAATTCTATGCTTAGTATGCAACATGGCCAAGAAAGCAAATAGAATGCTAGGGATTATTAGGAAAGCAATTGAGAATAAAACAGAGAATTTCATAATGCCTCTGTATTGCTCCATGTTGTGACCACAACTTCAGTATTGTGTGCAGTTCTGGTTATTGCATCTCAAAAAAGAATTAGAAAAGGTGCAGAGAAGGGTGACCAAAATGGTAAAGGGGGTGGAATGATTGTCCTATGAGGAAAAGCTAAAGCGGTTTCGTTTCTTCAATTTGGAGAAAAGACAACTGAGGGGAGATATGATAGGTCTATAAAATAATGAGTGGTGTGGAATGGGTAAACGCAAATCAATTGTTTTCTTTTTCAAAAAGTGCCAAGACTAGGGGACATTTAATGAAGTTACTAGGTGATATATTTAAGACAAATAGGAGAAAATATTTTTTTGCTCAATGCATAGTTAAAATCTTGAATTTGTTGCCAGAGGATGTGGTGAAAGCTGGGTTTAAACAAGTTTAGACAAATTCCTGGAAGAAAAGTCCATAAATCATTATTAAGTTGGAATTGTGGAAATCTACTGCTTAGCAGTATGGAATCTATTGAGCTTTTGGGATTGTTGTGTTCGTGCCTGTTCCTCGTCCTCGCTCCACCCTCTCTACTTACGTGGTGACTTCCTCCAGGTCTGACAGATGGTTGCTGCCGCGGAGTTCTCCTGCCGCATCTCATAGGAATCCCTGGGCTGGCTTGACGCCGCGGATCCGCCATGTTTCTGATGATGTAGGGGCGCGCGCGCATGCTCCAGACTTTGTGCCGGCAAGGGCGCGAACCTCGGGGGCATCCCCCCATAGTGACATCATCCATTTCCACTTTAAAAGGTCTTTGCTAACCTCTAACGAGTTAGCAAGGACTCGAATCTTCTCCTTCGGATTACGATTCACCCAAGCTGCTCTGCTTTTGTACTTATTAGGAGTACCCGCTCCTCAGGGGCTCTGCTTTCTCTTTTCTTGATTTCAGATACAGGACGGGATCCGGTACTTGCTCCACGAGGGCCTACGTCCCTGAAGACTCAGAAGACTCCTATTGCCTGGAAGCGATTGCAAACCTGAACACTGTGAGTTCTATTTCCGATAGGAACCGGTACTCGCTTCAAGAGGGCCCATGTTCCGAATCTCCAAGACTCCCTTCAGTCTAAGACGTTATCGCAGGTACGGAGATCGTGATTGACCATTGCAGATTGCAGAATAGGAACCGGTACTCGCTCCACGAGGGCCTATGTTCCTAATACCTTTCTCAGACTCTCTTCTTCCTCAGAAGATATTGCATACCTATATCTCAGAGATTGCTATTCCAGCATCTGATGGACTTCAGCCCTGCCGGGCACATCGACTCACTACTGCCACCTCTGGTGGTCCTGCTTCCAGGCTAATAAAAGAACTATTTTACGTTACGTTATGCTTTACACTCCTTGTTATTTGTAAACCGGGTTGATGTGATGCCTATCATGAAACTCTGTATAACAAAAACAATAAATAAATAAATAAATAAAACTATGTGTGTTTGTCTCAATACTCCAGCCTAGCCTGTGGTCCCTCTCAGGATCTCCACTTGAGGGCACTGTCATCTGCCATCGGCCCAGGGATTCACCATTTCCATTAAGTGTTATTCCTGACCCTATAGAGTGGTATCATATCAATTGCCATTCTGTGGGAGCCAACCCACATCAGACCACTAACTCCGCCTACGGAGTATCATAAAGTGCTAGCCCCTCCCCTTGGGAGAGCAGCACAGAACAGGGATCCTGCCAGGTACTTGGATTGGCCACTGTTGGAAACAGGATACTGGGCTTAATGGATCTTTGGTCTGATCCAGTATGATGAATTGTATATTCCTATAAGACAATCACTTCCCCGTACCCCAGCAGATCTGTTTATGACATCCTGAATCTCTTTATCTATATTGAAGGTAATATTCAAAGGCATTTCCAAGGATAAAATAGTGCTTTTACCCATAGAAATGGCTGTTATAAAATTTCCAGTGTGAGAGTAAAGCAAGTTTTCTTACCGTCAAAGGTATTTTCTGTAGATAACAGGATGAAAGAGCCATTACATATGGGTGACATCATCTGGCAGCACTGAATGGACATGTCTCTTGAAGCTAGTAGAGTTTTGAGCTCTACTGAGCATGCGTGGGAATTCACATGCGAGTGTTGCCTTGTGAGGCTCTTTAGTTTATACCAAAGCTAATCTAGTTATATAGTCCATTCTCCAGGGAGGCAGGTGGGTTTTCCATGGCTAATTCATCTTGCTAGCTATGGAAAAAAAACATTTGTGGTAAGCAAACTTGCTTTTTCTGTCAACTAGCAGCCTGAATTAGCCATTATATGTGGGGAGCCCCAAACTGAGGGTTGCAACAGAGCTTTTACTTAGTAAGCAAGCAACCAGCCCACAGCGTGGATAGTGGACTACAACAAGAACAGATTTCGCAAAACTGTCTGTCCAAACTTATTTTCAGTCTTTGGGAGGTTATCAAGACAGTAGTGGGATGAAAAGGAGTGAAAGGAAAACCAAGTTGCAGCTATGCAAATATCTTCAATAGGTATTTCTTGAAGATGAGCAATGGAAGCAGCATTTACTTTCCCAGAGTCTGTGACTTGCATTCCTGCTAAGAGATAGCACTGATGTCTGCTCTCAGCCAGCCAATTAGGCAAGGTATGCTTGGCAAGCACTACTCCTAATCTATTGGGATCATATGAGATGAACAGTTGAGAGGTTTTACGAATCAGCTGAGTTTGTATCCTGTAATACGCTAATGCCTTCTTGTAATCCAGAGTACGTAGGGCTTTTTTTTTTTTTTTTATTTATGATATTATTACATTTAACAATCAGAATAAACATGACTGAACAGGAAACAAAAAGTTAGCCCTCCTCCATATATCAGTATTATAACTAAACACAAATATATTCCATCCAAATTAATGACTAACATCATAGTTCTCAAAATGAGGGAATCCAATTCTCGTGAGAGCAAAATCATACTATAACATTATGTATTTATTTATTTAAAAAATTTATATACCGGAGGTTCCTGTATAATATACATATCACCCCGGTTTACAAGGAACAGTATCTATCGCTTCATTTAACATTACAGAAGAAATAGTAGTTGGACTTACTACTTAATTAAATAGAACAGTAGCTTACTAAGGTATAGAGACATCCGGGGCAATTATTTCTGTATTGGGAGTCACTCTATCTGATATAAATTTTAACAATTGAGATGGAGTGTAAAATGTGAAATTAACTTCCTGATACCTTATATTACATTTACATGGGAATTTTAACTTAAATTTTGCTCCCATATTTAAAGCCTGCGGTCTCATTAACAAAAATTGTTTCCTTCTTTCCTGTGTTTTCTTCGCTACGTCAGGAAAAATTTGTACTTTCAGCTGAAGAAATCATTCTTTTATTAGAAAAAGACAGAAAGAAAGAAAAAAAAGGTGAAAGAATCCATCTGGAACTGAGAGGGGAGGGGCGGTGATTGATCCTCAATCAGGAGACCCGCCCCTTCTGATGTCACTGAGGACTGTGACGGACATTAAACGGCGCCAGAACACCGGGTGCCTGCGCACAGGGATGCCACACACCATCACCACCGGGCTCCCTGAAATAACTAACAGTGATGAGAAAGACAGAAAGAAAAAAAAAAAAAGTGAAAGAATCCATCTGGAACTGAGAGGGGAGGGGCGGTGTGTGATCCTTGATTGGGAGACCCGCTCCCTCTGATGTCACTGAGGACTGTGACGGACGTTAAACGGCGCCAGAACACCAGGCGTCGCGCGCTGAAGGGGCACTCCCCTTTGTGCATCCCTTCGTGCATCCCGTAGTGATAGCCATTCCCCATGTTCTTTTATATCCCTTGTTAACAATCCCCATATTTAAATGTTTAATGTATTTGACAAAGGTAACGCATAAGTTCCTGCAAATTTTGTTTAAATGTAAACCGATGTGATATGTAAAATCGAACACCGGTATATAAAAGTAAATAAATAAATAAATATTTCTAAAATACATTTTCATCACAAGATCCCTATCTGAATCCAACAGGAAAGAAACAATTAATGTTGCTGGTTGGGCCAAATTTGTGTCTGACGTCTCAAGCAACTTTGAAATATTTAAGGGGGAAAGAACTCGAAATTCCTGGCCTTCAACAGGTTTTCCTTTCCATGGTATCACATAATGAATTTTTGTTAATGGTGGCATTGTCTGATCTGAAAATTTCAATATTTCTTGCATATTTCACCCACATATCTCTTGCTGAGACCAAAGGGACTTTTGGAAAATTAATCAGTCTCAGAGTTTTCCCCCGTGCTTGGTTCTCCATATTCTCAAGCCTTTTATCTAGGAGTTGGTTTTCTTTAATCAAATTTGAATACAAATCTTTTAAATTCCCTATGTTTTGTTGCACTGAGTCCATTACACATTGTTGTTTAACTTTTTCTTCTTGTAGGGCTTTAACTTGCAAACCCAGATCTTCCACTTTAGTTACTACAGGATTTAACTGAAGAAAAATATTTTCATTCAAAACTACTAACGTTTCCCAAATTGTACTTAAAGTTATATCAGGAGGTCTCACCAATGGAATAAGATTTCTTCGTACTTTCAATTCTTTCTCCACATTATTATCCCCTGATGTCGTCTTCTCTCCTCGCGCTGTAATCCACTCAGCTCCTCCGATTGCCTCGGGCTCCACCGCGGCGTCTGCTGTTAACTCTCCCCCCGTGCTTCCGGGGCTGGTGACATCATCGGGTCGCGTTGGGGTTGACTCCCGATGAGCCTCCCTGACCTCCGCGGGATTCGTTGGTGGTGTTCTAATCACCGGGTACATTGAGATCTCTAAGTCCTGGAGCGGTTCCGCTGTAGTAGGGCTCTCCTGAACCAACTCCTGCGGGCGTCCTCCCGGCATGGTAAGTCCAGGCACCACGTGGGGCGGACATCGATCCGGTTTTTGGGGTTCCTGGAGGGTTCTCTACCGAGTCCCTCTCCTTAGCCCTTCTTTTCCGGGCCGAATGCGGCATTTTTCAAGAGGAAAACAGAGTTTCAAAACCACAATTGAAGAGCGACGCTTCTGTGGTGCTGCTACATCGCCATCTTGGATTCCCCCAGAAGTGCCGTATGTAGGGCTTTTTTGCATTCATGTACATGAGCCTAGGAAAAAAGGTAAGCAATGCTATGTATTGATTCAGATGGAAATCCAAGACTATCTTTGGAAGAAACTTCAGGTGACTGTAGAGAACCACCCTACTGTGGAAGAGTTGCATGTGCAGAGAATAGTAGATGAGAGCTTGGAGCTCATTGACTTTTCTTACTTGAAATCGTTGTGACGAGGCACACCACCTTCCATATCAAGTACTTTAGAGACCCTAACTCCAGTGGCTCAAAAGGAGGATTCAGTAGATGGGGAAAGGACCACATGTAAGTACCACGGAACACGTGGCTTTTATAATGGGGGTTTCACATGTCATATTCATGAAATTTTCTGGGAGAAATGCCTTGTATCCATAAACTCACTACTCACCTCCCTACAACTTGCCCTCAATTCCTCAAAAACTGAGATTCTCCTCATCCACAACCACCAAACTCTTAAGCTCTCTCCTCCCAATGACCCTACAGCCACCTCCTTCACTTCACAGCCTCCTGTATGAAACCTTGGCGTTCTAATTGATCCACATTTAAACCTAAAAAAACACATTAACTCCGTCCTAAAAGAAGGCTTTTATAAGCTCAATGTTATAAAAAAGCTCAAGCCACTCCTCCACACACATGATCTCAGAACCATCATCCAATCCACCCTACCATCCAAGCTGGATTACTGCAATTCCTTGTACCTTGGCCTTCCCTACTCCACCATCAAACCCCTCCAAATACTACAGAATGCCACTGCAAGGATAATCATGAATGCACGCAAATCAGACCACATAACCCCCATCCTCAAAGACCTCCACTGACTCCCCATCCCATCACGCATCCTATTCAAAACTCTCACTAACATACACAAATTCATACACATAAATAATTCCTCTTGGCTCAGCAAACCGCTCCGATCCACACAATCAACCCGCCCCACTAGAGTAAATCTCAAAGGCACCCTAAAAGTCCCACCCCTCAAGAAGGCCCGACTCACAGCAACAAGGGACCGTGCTCTCTCAACTGCCGGTCCGACTCACTGGAATGCCCTACCCACAAACCTCCGCCTGGAGCCTTGCCATACTAAATTCAGGAAAATGCTAAAGACTTGGCTCTTCCACCAGGCATTTCCAGACTAACTCCACGTACCTCTCTCACCCTCTTCTCCTGCTTCTCTATTATCTTTGTCTCGCTCCAAGTAATTTGCATCATGTAAGTATGTAAATATGTTACCTTTCGAGTTATTGTTACTTCTCTAGTTCAATTTTCAGGCTACCCCTAGAGCCTCCTGCCCTCGAGTTTCTACCGTTGTCCCTCTCCCACCCCTGTTCATTGTATTTTCCACCTACTGTTGAGATGTAAACCGATATGATGTGCATTCTAATGTCGGTATAGAAAAGCTGTTAAATAAATAAATAAATAAGTCATGGGTGAGTACAGATTGGTTTGCCATCTAGTTGTATATAGGAAGGCAACTATAGTGCTGAGGTACATTCACACTGAAAAGATGGCGAGACCTGAGTGAGAAAGGTGGAGCAACTCTTTCAGCAGATGCTTCCATACACAAGAAAATTGTTCTAGACCATTTTGTTGACACCATTTGGAATACCTATTCCATTTGAAGACATAGTTTCTCCTTATTGAAGGCTTTCTAGATTTGACTAGTATGTCCACAATTTCTGTAAGTAATGGGGGATCCGCTATCACTGAGCAGCCAAGAAAGCAAATAGAGAGCTGGGAATTATTAGCAAAGGAATGGAGAATAAAACAGAGAATATCATAATGCCTCTGTATCACTCCATGGTGCAACCTCATCTTGAATATTGTGTCCAGTTCTGGTTGCCACATCGCAGAAAAGATATAGCAGAATTAGAAAAGGTACAGAGAAGGGTGATCAAAATGATAAAAGGGATGGAACAATTCCCCTATGAAGAAAGGCTAAAAAGGTTAGGACTCTTCAGCTTGGAGAAGAGACAGCTGAGGGGACATATGATATGGAATGGAATGAGTACACATTAATCAGTTGTTTACTCTTTTGAAACGTACAAAGACCAGAGGACACACAATGAAGTTACTAGGTAATACATTTAAAACTAATAAGAGAATATATTTTTTTACTCAATGCATAATTAAGCTCTGGAATTCATTGCTAGGGGATGTGGTGAAAGCTATTAGCTGCATGTAAAAACGTTTTGGACAGGTTCTTAGAGGAGAAATCCATTAACTATTATTAAGGTAGAGTTGCAAAAATCCACTGCTTATTCTTGGGATAAGCAGCTTGGAATCTATCTGTCCCTTGGGATACTGCCAGGTACTTGTGACCTGGCATGGCCACTGTTAGAAACAAGATACTGGCCTTGATGGACCTTTGGTCTGACCCATTATGGCAAGTCTTATGTTCTTACAATCAAAAATGAAGAAGCAAAAAGAGGAACAAAGGTTCTAACCCACACCTTTTTTTTTTAAACACTATTGTAAAAATTCTTATGTTTTTAACATCCAAGCTGTGAGGTTGATGGTTGAAAGGCTGGAATGATACAATATCCCATATTCCTAAGTTAATCTTTTCCCAGATGTATGAGAAGCCTGCTGGAAAGTTGTATGAGTTGTATGTACCAGATCTTTTTAGGCCATACGTGGGCTATAAGAATCACCCGAGCGCAATCTTGAAGAATCTTTTGGTCCCTCGTGGTGATAAGTGGTAACGGTGGAAAAGCCTAAATGAGACTTTGTTCCCAATCAAGGAAGAAAGTGTCGAGCTTATCTGTGATCACTTGGAAGAACTAAGCAAAAGTGATTTAGTTTTGCATTCCGTTGTGATGGGAATAGATCCACCGATGGTAAATCCTATAAGCTGAAGAGTGCATCTTCCACTGATTGCTGTAGAGACCACTTGGTTGAAACACTCTGCTAAGGCAATCCAACAGTATGTTGAAGACACCTGGAAGATAAATGGCTTGTAGAACAGCTTGATTTCTTTCCATCTAATTCCAGACTTTTAGGGCTTCTTGACACCCCACCCTTTGGTGGAGGTATCCATCACAAGTACCACTTGATAGGGAAGTGAGCAAAGAGAGTATTTGTGGGCTCACCACCACTGCAACTCCTATTTCATAGTCACTGTGATTTGCACTGGAGATGAAAGTGGTTAGGTTAGTTGATCCCACTGGGTACAGAGACCACTTTGAAGATAACAGATATGAAGATGGGTAAGTGGGACTTCATGAATGGCCACTGCTATGTGATTGAGGATTATGAGGATCCTTCTGTCTGACGAGCATGGAGAAGAGAGTAGGTTGTGGATGAGCGAACTCATGGTGTTCATTTGGCTAGGAAGAATGAATGCTCTCTCCTTCAGTGAATTTATCCAAGCTCTGATGAATTTGAGTCTCTAAGTAGGCTTTATGCTCGATTTTTTGAAGTTGACCAGATAACTTAGGCAGTGTAGAAGACCTGTCGTTAAGCTCAAGGATTCTCCTGGCAAAGTCCTTTTGCCACTAGTCTGGGGGGGGGGGGGGGGGTGAGTACCCTGATTATTGGAGGGGACAGGGGCAATCTGACCCTTTCTGCAGATCTAGAATAGGCTGTGAGGAGCTGAGTTGACAAAACAGCCTGGTGGATGCATTAGTGGCTTTTGGGGTAGAGTGTTTGGATGTCTTGGCATGCTTCAACAGTCTTTGGAGATGCACATTGAAGAATCCGGTGCAGGTGAACAATATTGTGTCAATTGGGTTGGAGCTGTGTCATATGTCTTTGCACTGTGCTTTGCAGGATCATGAATATAGGATCCTGAGCACTGTGTGACCAAAGATTAGAGGTGTCGGTGTGCATCGAGGCTGCACACTTCAGTGGCTTCAGACCATCAAGCATCAAGTGCATGGGTGCATAGTGCATTGGTGCATCATGTGTCGAGTGCCTCAACGCATAGTGTCTGGAGCACTTTAGTGTGCCATGCATCAGTGGATGTGTCAGGCAAGTCGATGCATTGTTCATCGAGAAAGTTGATTCTGCTTGTGCTGATTATACTGATGATGGCAGTGCGCCCTGCTTAGTGTATTTGTGCTTCTTTGATGCAGGCTGTGATGGCTCAACTGACTGATGCTGCTTAGTCTTTGATGCAGGGCAACTGGTAGAATTCGCCCCTGTGGCTTCAGCTCCTGCTCATCTCTTTTCCCAATGACACAGATGGAGCTGCACTGTGGGATGAGGACCTACTACAACTCTGGAGGGATGTAGGTAGTTCCTCAATGCAAAACACCCTATAGAACTACAAGTGTGGGGATATCTATCCACAAACATAGCAGTTATTCTCGTCATGTTCCATACCAAGGCATTGGTAACACAGCTAGTGGCAATCGATGAGGGACATAATCTTTCCATAGATATAACTTTGAAAGCTGCTCACCATTGTTGACTACTTCTTCTTGGCTGGACTCAGTGGAAAAGAAGGCCACGTTTTTTCATTGGGTTTTTTTTTCTATATAGCACAGAAAAGTACCATTGTGGGGTTGCATAGACAGCAAGGCAACTTAAGAAGAGACTGAAGAAAAATTATCGAATTTTAAGATTTTAAGGATTTTTAGAGAAAAAATAGAAGAGACTGCGTACACATCCATGCTGTGCTTGGACAAAATATGACCAAGGAGGCTCATGAGGTAATGCCTGCACAGGAAATTCTGCACATGCTCAGTAGAGCTCAAAGCTCTACTAGCCTGGATAGATCAGTCCATGCGGTGATGTCACCCACGTAATGGCTAATTCAACCTGCTTATTGATGGATGAACTTATGAATGTATATCCTGTACATGCAGACTGAGTGTAGGTATTCAAAGGGGCAAAATTGGGAAGGGACTTTGACTTGCTTTCATACTTGTCCATTTTCAAATGTATGTATGCAGATTTTCTTAATTTTCCTGCACAGAAATTAGCAGGTACAATTGTGTGCAGGTAGTTTTGGTGGATAATTGTCAAAGCGAGTATATATGCACTGTTTGCTTTGAAAATTGGTGTAACATGCACATAATTGCTGACTTTCTGAAGCAGAAAATTATCCCTTATAGCCCAAATAAAGTGTTTTTTTTAATGAGTAAGAATAATAAACCTTCTCTGCAGATGATATTAATGTCTATTTTTTTTAAGTCAAAGGAAATATACAATATTATATTCTCTTTGGCTTTCAAATGGGTGTGGTATGATTGATCAATAAGGACGCTAAGCTATGCCACATTTATTATGCAGAGCAGAATGTGTTAATTAAAAGGTGAATTTTAAAAGAGATGCATGCGTAAAAATTAGCATATGCATGCACAAATAGTGTATATTCACATAAGTGCTAGTTTATAAACCTCAAACATATTTATGCAAGTTATGGTGTGCAGATAAATTAGCATAGAAAAAGGGGCAGGCTAGAGATGGACTGGGGAGTTCCAAGGCAGAACCAACATTTATGCATACAAGTTGATATTTTAAAACCTGAGTATGCCATGCATGTACAGCTGTTACCTGTGCATATTTGCACCTGCTAATTCTCAAATGTAAATCAGAATATTCTTTATATAGTCCTGGGGGAATTCTGCGCTACTGCGGAGTGCAGAATTTGTGCAGATTTCCTCCCCCCCCCCCCCCCCCCCGCGCAGAATTGCCAAATTCTGCACAGAAAATAGCAGAGGAGACCCCAGCATGCTGCGAACAGAGTGCGTCCCGCGTCTGCCATGGGACGCACTCTGTTCACGGCGAAGATGAAGGCCACGGCACGCCATTTGCAGCGAAGATGGAAGACCTCCGTGTGCCGAGAATGGAGTGTGCTTCATTCGCGGCGAAGATGGAAGGCCCCGGTGAGAGAGAATGTGTGTGAGTGTGAGAGAGGAGAGGGGGAGGGGAAGGTGAGAGCGAGCAGGAGAGTGTGAGAGAGAGCATGGGAGGTAAGAGAGTGGGGGGATGATTGAATGTGGGATTCAGAGAGAGGGAGCCTATATGAGCGGAGGGGGTGTGGGGGAGGGGAGGGTGAGAGAGAACAGGAGGGTGTGAGAGAGAGCATGGGAGGTAAGAGAGCAGGGGGATGCTTGAGTGTGAGTTTCGGGGAGAGGGTCTGAGGGAAGGGAGGGTGAGAGAGAGCATGGGAGGTAAGAGAGCGGGGGGAGGGGGATGCTTGAGTGTGGGTTTCAGAAAGGGAGCCTATATGAGGAGATTGTGAAGGAGTGTGTATGTGTGAGAGATTGGGAACTCGTGTGTATGAAAAAGGGATCGTTTGTATGAGAGGGTGCTAGTTTGTGTGAAGGGATTGTGTATTTGTGAGACAGAGCCTGTGTGAAGGGGTGCATGAGAGAGAGACATAGGTAGCCTGTGTGAGGATGTATGTGTGACAGAAAAAGGGAGCTCATGTGGGTGTATATGCGAGAGGGCCCTGTATGAGGGGATGTGTGTGTGTGCGAGAGAGTGAGGGAGCCTGTATGTGGGTGTGTGTATGTGTATTAGAGCGAGGGAGCATGTGTGTGAGAGAGGGAGGGACAGAGGGAGCCTATGTGAGGGGCAGTACTGAGAATGGGGTCAAACTCTAGGACTGGCAATAGAGTGGAAGGGGTTGAGCCTAGAGGTGGAGGGGAGAGATACTGGCAGGTGGAGGAGTTGGGGCCAGTACCAGCCCTCGTTCTCTGCAGGTTGAGCCCTTAGGTGCCGGGGCCGGCTGGTCTTAGGCACCCAAGGGTCAGACGACTCCCAGTGGATGTTGTAGCAGATAGCCAGGGACCAGCAGAGGTATCGTAGGGACCGAGGCAGGTCCGGACGAGGCAGGGACCAGAGGCCCAGGCAGCAAGGATGGACCAGGAACAAGAGTAGGTAATGCCCGGGCAGCAGAAGGCCAAAGCCTGACAAGGCTACCAGAGATGAGGTCCGGAACAGACTGGAGTCAAGGCAGGCGGCAGAGCTAGACGAGGTTCAGCGAAGCAAGGGTCAAAGCCAGTAATCAGTCCTGAATGTAGTGCAATAAAGCAAGGGTCAAGCTGGTAATCAGTCCTGAGTGTAGTTCCAAC
Organism: Rhinatrema bivittatum; assembly: GCF_901001135.1. Taxonomy (NCBI): domain Eukaryota; kingdom Metazoa; phylum Chordata; class Amphibia; order Gymnophiona; family Rhinatrematidae; genus Rhinatrema; species Rhinatrema bivittatum. Next base: position 577,359,081 of record NC_042617.1, read on the forward strand.
GAAGCAAGGGTCAAAGTCAGTCATCAGTCCAAGACAAGGGCTAGGTAGGAACCAGGAACGGAGTCAGGAGCGGGAACCAGGAACGAAGTCAGGGACAGGAACCAGGAACAAAGTCTGGAACAGGAACCAGGAACAAGGACGAGCAACGAAGCACATGACTAGCATGGAGACCTGTTGCCAAGGCAAGGAATGAGTGGCAGGCCCTGCCTTAAGTAGCAGGGCCCGATGATGTCATCATCCGGGACCGCGGGTTAGTTTCCTGCCGCGGCCCCTTTAAAGGCGGACAAGGCGCGCGCATGCACCTAGAGAGAGAGGCAGCACGCTGGACGGTGGCATCTCCCTGCGGCACACGTGGGGAGACCTGCCGGGAGCTGGAGAGGTCCACAGAGGAGCCAGGAACGTCCGAATAAGCAGAGGGGGTGTGGGAGTGCAGGCAGCTGCCCACCGTCGTGAGGACGGACCAGGTCCGGTAGCCGGGCGCCGGAGGTGAGTAGGCCCAGTCGCAAGCCTGCCGCGGGCGGGACACGCAACAGTGGCAAAACCTCCACTTGTCTGATAAGTCTTAAAAAATGCTACATAGCCGGATAACTAAGTTAGCCAAATAAGTCTTTATTATTATTATTATTATTATTATTAATAAAGGCTTTTATATACCGACTTTCTTGATACAAATCAAATCAACTCGGTTTACATCGAACTAAGCAGTAAATACAATTAACCAATCAACAAGAGATAATTAATTCAAGGAGCATAAAAGTTACATTATAACAAGGATGCCTTAACTGGGAGTAGGAAATAAAGAGGGTGAACGAAAATAAATAAATACTATATACAAAAGAGGGGGGCAAGGAGCCGACCTCTTAATAGTTACTTTAAAAGCTAGTTATCTGTCTAGCTTATTTATCTGTCTATGTAGTGCTTTTCTTTAACTTATCATGCTACCTTCCTTAGCCAGTTAAATCTTAAACAGCTCTATTTAGTCAGATAAGTTGCCACAATGCTACTTAGCTGGATATTTGTCATCACTTGGATAAGTTAAAATGTAAGTAGCTATGTTTAAAATACATGCCGCGTATCACTGCTTATTATATGCTTGCATTTTCACTCAATGTGATTTTAGCCACAACCGCCAACCTGCATGCTCAAACTATCATAGTTGTTTCCTCGGAAGTGACGTCAGACGGCGTCACCTGTAACGATGTAAAATCACATTGAGTGAAAATGCAAGCATATAATAAGCAGTGATATGTACGCCACAGAACAAGCATCTTGAATCGTGAGCCCAGCTAATGACTGTCTTCAAAGAAACGCTGTAATATTTGGGCTCGGGAGCGTGTTCTCATGCATGAATGCAATAAAAATTCATAAATACGGTCCCTGAGGAAGCCTCTAACAATAGAGGCGAAATGAAGATATTTTTTGTCGGACTCATTGAATAATTGATCCCGAATTAATGAATGGGGATACAGAATTAACTATGTGATTGATGATTATTATACACAAGATTTTTTGAAAATCAACGGAGCGACAATTTGAAGTGTACTCATTTATAAACACATGTTTGTATCATTGAATAATCAGATTTATAATTGTATTTATGACCAAACATCTCAAACTTCATGTAATATTTTATTGTGGTGTATGAGTATGAATGCGCTAGCTTAGTTTTAATTTGTCTATGTAGAGGTTTATGTGGGTTTTTCCAATCAAATAAATATTATATTGATGTTATTCAGTGTCTCTCTAATATTTATTGTGTTTATGACAGTGATATAGGAAGTAGTATTCTAAAATTGCCCTTTGTGTTGTAATACCTAGTTGGTCCCAAGCAACAGCAGGCCTCATCACTGTCTGTTCTTGGGTAGTGGGGAATCTATCCTCCACACCTCCATGACTCCTCCACAGTTGTCACACAGCAGCTGACATAGTGTTCTCGCAGGCTGCAAGTAGATGCTTTTTTATCGAGTGCCTTTTAAGTGGAGTGAGGACACATGAAAGGGGCCCAAAGTAATCACCTAACACCATACAAGATTTACAGAAACACTATGTAGTATCTGGGTATGGGACCTGCAGCTGCACATTTCTGCTCCCTAGAGATGAACAAGACCTAGTACTTTATGTTCTTTTCAAGTAAACTTATGACTAAAGATTTATGTGATGGATGGTCTTCATCGAATGACTTATGAGGAGAGATTGAAGAATCTAAATATGTACACCCTGGAGGAAAGGAGGAGCAGAGGTGACATGATACAGACTTTCAGATACTTGAAGGGTTTTAATGATCCAAAGACAACGACAAACCTTTTCCGTCGGAAAAAAATCAACAGAACCAGAGGTCACGATTTGAAGCTTCAAGGAGGAAGACTCAGAACCAATGTCAGGAAGTATTTCTTCACGGAGAGGGTGGTGGATGCCTGGAACGCCCTTCCGGAGGAAATGGTGAAGACCAAAACTGTGAAGGACTTCAAAGGGGCATGGGATAAACACTGTGGATCCATAAACTCTAGAGGATGTGAATGAAGAGAGGGTGGCTTGTGGGAAAGACAGCTAATACCTGGAGATAATATCCTTATTCAATAGACATACACACGGTTAATGCGACTACAACAGTGCTCTATGCTTCAGCGGTAAGAGGAAATGTGGATAAAAGGATATGCATTCACAAAAGAGTGGGGAGTGGCTTGCTTGTTATGGCGGTTACTACCCCAAACCAAACAAGCCTGATACTTCACTTTCAATGCGTATCCAGCGTAGCTCTCTGCTTCTATGGCAGGGGTGAATGAAGAAAAGATGATTTTATATTCAGACAACAACTAACAAGGACTGAATTACACAGTCTGGGTAAACAAATAAGCATGGGTGTAGGTTGCTTGTTACGGCAGTTACTACCCTGAATCAATTAAGCCTGATACTTCACTTTCAATACATATCCAGAGTAGCTCTCTGCTTCAATGGCAGGGGGGAATAAAGACAAGTTGATTTATATTCAGATAACAAACAACAAGGACTAAATTGTACAGGATGGTTAAACAAATAAGCGTGGGAGTAGCTTGGTTATTGCGGCGGTTACTACCTCTAACCAGTTAAACTAGATACTTCACTTAGAAGCAGTTCCAGCACTGCACTCTACATTAAGGGCTGGGGTGGATGGGAAATAGAACCAAAAGGTTACTAAATGCCAAGAGTAACAGGAAAGAATGAGAGAGAGTGAGAGAGAGAAAAAAGAAAGTGTGAAAGCTTGATGGGCAGACTGAATGGGCCATTTGGTCTTCTTCTGCCGTCATTTCTATGTTTCTATATGACAGCATTAGTGCTAGACCCAGAGAGAAGGCCCATTGTTTGTTCAAAGGTGATAGATCTTCACAGTGGAAGAGGCCAGAGGTTTGTTATATCTGCACTTTAACATTAGCATAGTTAAAAAACCTATTGGTCACCAACAGAGTGACCAGTAGCGCGCACACATGGACGCGCATGCGTATTTTAAAAAAATTTACCTCTTATTATTTTGAAGTTTTGAATCAAGCGAACGTTTCATCTTTTTAAAACATGTTGTACAATATCTTAAATTAAAAATATAAAGATTTATTGAAAATGTAATCTTAATTTTTAATAAACAATTTTATCTCAATTAATACAATTAAGAATATAAGAACATAAGAAAATGCCATATTGGGTCAGACCAAGGGTCCATCAAGCCCAGCATCCTGTTTCCAACAGTGGCCAATCCAGGCCATAAGAACCTGGCAAGTACCCAAAACTAAGTCTATTCCATGTAACCACTGCTAATGGCAGTGGCTATTCTCTAAGTGAACTTAATAGCAGGTAATGGACTTCTCCTCCAAGAACTTATCCAATCCTTTTTTAAACACAGCTATACTAACTGCACTAACCACATCCTCTGGCAACAAATTCCAGAGTTTAATTGTGCGCTGAGTAAAAAAGAACTTTCTCCGATTAGTTTTAAATGTGCCCCATGCTAACTTCATGGAGTGCCCCCTAGTTTTTCTATTATCCGAAAGAGTAAATAACCGATTCACCTCTACCCGTTCTAGACCTCTCATGATTTTAAACACCTCTATCATATCCCCCCTCAGTCGTCTCTTCTCCAAGCTGAAAAGTCCTAACCTCTTCAGCCTTTCCTCATAGGGGAGCTGTTCCATTCCCCTTATCATTTTGGTCGCCCTTCTCTGTACCTTCTCCATCGCAATTATATCTTTTTTGAGATGCGGCGACCAGAATTGTACACAGTATTCAAGGTGCGGTCTCACCATGGAGCGATACAGAGGCATTATGACATTTTCCGTTTTATTCACCATTCCCTTTCTAATAATTCCCAAAATTCTGTTTGCATAATTCCCAACATTCTGATTATAATAGATGAAAATGACAAATTGGATGTGAGGAATGCAAAAATACCCCACAATGACAGAAGTGGTTATATTTTCCTCCTGTATAATACAAACGTGAGGTTAAGACAAATTCTTCGAGGCGGACTTTTAAAGGGTTACGCGAGTAACCATTTAAAACCCCTCCTGCGTGCGCCAAGCCTATTTTGCATAGGCCCGGCAACGCGCGCATGTCCCGGGGCTTGAAAAAGGGGACAGAGAGTGGGCGGGGAGGGGGCGGGGCCGGAGCCTCCAGGCACAGCGGCCATTTGCTGCTGTGCCTGGGATCGTGAGCCGGCCATTGGCCGGCACGTGCAACCTATGCCTGACCAGAGGCAGGCGCAACTTCTAAGTTAAATGTAAGGGGGGGGTTTAGGTAGGGCTGGGGGGCAGGTTAGGTAGGGGAAGGTCGGAGGGGCGGAAGGAAAGTTCCTTCCGATGCCGCTCCATTTGGAGGGCCGCTCCAAATGGAACGGAGAAAGGCTGCGCACGCAAGGTGCACAAGTGTGCACCCCCTTGCGCGCGCCGACCCCGGATTTTATAACATGCGCGCGCATGTTATAAAATCGGGCGTAGATTTGTGCGCGCCGGGTTGCATGCACAAATCTACCCCCGCACCTAAATCTTAAAATCCAGCCCTTCATGTTTAGGACTGGAAAGCATTCCTACTTTCTTCTGGCTGCTACTCAAAGTCTAAGTCCACTCATCGGCCTGTTGTTGTCTGGTGAAAGGAATTAGGTGGAGTTGCCATGTGGCCTTATTCACAGTTATCTGAGATATTATCACCTGTTTATTTTTATTTATTAAATTTATTGCATTATTGGAATTTGCAAATTATAAATAATCAAGACACTTGCAGAACATCAGCACGATGACATCTAACACATCATATAACATAAAACAAATTTCTCCCTTTCACAAGCTTATCTCAAATGGGAGTGACCATTATCCTCTAAATATAATGAAAATGGATTGGTATTGCAGTAACAAATCATCAACTGAGGGACACAGAACATGGCTTTCTCTAGAGCTCTGGCCAAATATGCCCTAGACTCTGCCTGTAGGTGTTACTCTTGAGCGACATCTAGACGGCCCCGCGAGCCACCTCTCTCTTCCCAACACTTACTGTGGCTGGTTTGCTGCCTCAAATGACCTCCGCCACTCTGCGTGGCTCAGGACCCCAACATGCTGCCACCCTCCATGACCTCCCATAGGCATGCGGGCACTCGATGCTCATTCTCTTGATTGGCCTGGATCGGGAAAGCAGCCCCAGCGTCCTCTGATGATATCACTGATCCTCCTCCTTATAAGGCTCCATCAGTGGAGCATCAGATGCCTCTGCAATGGGTCTCCTGCCTAAGAAGCAGTGTGTGCTGTACCTGCTTCTTGATTGATCCTGCTTGTTCCTGCATCCTCGTCTAGCCTTGCCTTACCCAGTATCTCCTGGGTGGCTTCGTTATGCTCAACCTGACTTCCTGATTCTGGTTTCTTGCCTTGGACCTGACCACGAGTGCTTGCTGCCTGGACCTCACCTCTTGCTGGGACCTGATCAACAGTGCCTGCCACCTGGACCTGACCTCTTGCTTGGACCTGACTGAGTATGCTCGCTGCCTGCCTTGACCTTTGGCCTGCCCCAGTACCTCCAGCTTGCTGCCTGTCCTGACTCTGCCGCCCTAGGGGCCTACCTAAGTCCTGCCAGTCACCAGAATCCAGGGGCTCAACCTGCGGAGGAGGTGGCTGGTATAGGTGATGCTCCACTTTGTCACGCTACCGGGTGTTTGCCTGCTGTCAGTATAGGGTCTGTAGGTTCACCTACAAGGCTGGGTCAACTACGCCACAGCATAAAGGGCTCAGTCCCAAACCACTCATCACACCTAGGCTGGTTAAAATATGTTTCCCCTTAATAGTTGCTCATATTTGGAGACCTTTATATTTTGTTTGGGAATTTCAGTGTTATAACAAAAGATGTCAGTGGAAAACTGTCTTTGATATAAAACAGAGGAGAAAAATCAGTGGAGAAGTGGATTTCTTTGTTCTAACAGTGAAATTCCCAGGCAAATTGAAATAAAAACTGAAAACAAAGGTCCCTGCTCATAGTTTAGATTTTTGCTTTTGCTTTTTCAGCTCTTGTTTTTCATTTTTTGGTTTGCTTTACGTTTTGGTTTTTATTTTTTGTTTGCTTTTGGGGGTGGGATGTTGGCGATTACTTTTGGGAGCTTTGTTTTGGGTTTGTTTTTTTTCTCACTTTGCTGCTTTCCCTCCCTGCATCTCCTTGCTCTTATTTTCCTTCTCTTGCCTTATCTCTCCTTTTACTCTCCCATCAGACTTTTTGTTCCTCCTCCTTTTCCTCTCCCCCCCCCCCCCCTCCCATCTCCCTGCTTCTTCCTGTCCCCTTCCCATTTACCCTCAACTCCTGAGCAGGTATTAGGAATCAAATATTTAATAACCTTGGTGATCAGGCTGCTAGGATTTTTCTACCACTTCTTTCAAAATCATTAATTAGTTCTTTTTAATGCAGACAATGAATGTCAGGTGTACTCTTTGCAGATATGTTTCAGCTTCATTTTGAATGCCGCAGACATGAATAGGGTTTTGCATTTTTTTTGGTCCTCCATTAGATTTCTACCATCTTGACTTCTAGAAGCTATTGAGCAAAGCTTTATACTTCATTAACTATAGGTACAATTAGCACTGCAAATCAATTTAAATAAACAGGAAGAGTAACCTGGTAATACGAAATACAAGATACTGGAGAAAGTAGCAACCTGTTCCTAAAATTACACAGTGAGAGTATTGGCAAGAGGAATCAGTCCAGAATTTGGATTATCCCAGCCTTGTGCCCTTATCATTAAATGATGTTGCTGTGGATGGCAGCAAATTCAGCAAATTCCTAATTATGAATTTATAATATATTCTGCGTTTAAGAATTAGAATTTGGATTTTTTGCCCACCTTTCCAAGTAATGCTCAAGGCAGTTTATAACATTTTTAGAATTCAGGTGCAATATACCCCTACCCCACACACCACTTAGTTTAACTGAGAGATGCATAAAGCTGCAGTGGTGCTCAAACGTGCTTTAAACAGCATATATTGTGTGATATACACGATATTTAGCATGTTTCTGCCCTGGTAACCCCCTCCCCCTATTACAATTACCTTCTTTGCATGTGATTTATATGTATGAATATTGCAAATGCATGCAAAGAAGGTCATTAATAGGCAATTTGCATAAATTAATTTATAGCGAACCGGTTGAGTGGCTGAACGCTGCTATTAAACTACATGTGCCCCAAAGAAATCTATGCCCCACTAATAAAGGCTTATTGACTCTACCATCAGTGCAGTCAGCCCACTTGAATCAGGTTAGAGATAGAGCCCTGTCTCTGGCTGGGCCCAAAATTTGGAATCTATTACCAACAGCAATTATAACTATAACTATAAACAGTTTAAGAAAGACCTTAAAACCTGTCTTTTTAGTGAGGCTTATTCAAGCCAACCTTAAAATGCTCAATGTTTTACCTATAGTCCTTATCATTTGATGACAGCGCCCCTACCAGGAGAGTAGAGCGATGATTCTGCTATCTGTCTTAGCTAGTATTATCCTGCTTACCGATTAGTCATCAATAGTTTTAAAATGATCTATTTGATTTGATCTTATTTAATTACTTTTAGATTTTAAGTACCATTCTATGAAGTACTTTTATGATTATTTAAGATGTGTTTTAGTTTATTATGATGTATTTTAGGTGTAATAATGTATTTTAGGTGTAATAATGTTTTTAGGTCGAATAATGTATTTTAATGTATTTTAGGTTTAATAATGTATTTTAAATGTACTTTAGGTTTATTAATGTTGTATGATATATTTAGCTGCATGTTTTATTTTTGTTGTGAACCGTTACGATGGGTCCCTAGTGACGGTATATAAAACTTAATAAATCTAAATCTAATATTTCATCATGGCCGACTGAGAAAGTGGTCAGCTGTGAGAAAGTAACAAAACATATTTGAAATGCGATAAACATAAAATGAGAGCCCTGGGACCTGCTTCATTTTGAATAATGCCATCATATGGGCAGGGTGATGGGGGGTGGCACGGCAGCAACGAGGGATTGGAAACAGCTTTTTTTGGGGAGGGAGGGGAGTCAGGTGGTGGGGGGAAGCCTGGGATGTGGGTGAGTGGCGGGGGAGGGGGGACTGACTCTATATTTTGGTTTTTCACACCTCTGAGGGGAGGGAGTGGGGGCCATTGAAGCCCAATGATTTTGACTTTTTGGAGGAGGGGGTTTGGGGGGCCATCACCACACGGCACATTCATCTGTTTGTTTTACTTTTGGGGAATTGGGGCCACCTCACATTGAGCCAAGGTTCAACCTGACCCCATGCAACCTTTTCTCTAGCCACGGCACTTTTTTTTAGCAGTTGGCCCTTTAAGGCAATGACGGTCCCTTGAGTTTGCGGCTGCCATCACGTTAAAGGGCTGCTAGCTGCATTCTTTTGTCCTGCAGTGTTTAGGCACGAGACAAAAGAACTCGCCATAGAGCCATAATACTTTTTGGGAGTGGGACTCTACTATCATGGTGATACCCCCTCCCGAGGGACCACTACAAAGAAAAATATTTCATGGCCTAAGTGAGTGCCTGAGGCAATGAGAGATAAAGTGACTTGCCCAAGGTCACATGGCGTTTCAGTGGGGGAAGTGGGATTTGAAATCTAGTTCCCATGGTTGTAACCCAAGAGTCACCAAACTATGGTCCACAGGTCGCATCAGTCTGCCAAACTTTCACTGTCCACAGCCAAATAAACCCACAGAGCAAGATTTTTCTTGGCCCACACTCAGCAGCATTGAAGACGTCAATGCTGGCAGGATTCCCAAACCCTATCAGCAGAAGAGGAAGCCCTGTGTGTGTGTGTGTGTGTCTGCATGCATGAAACAGGAAGTACCATGCTGTTATAGCTGCCTTCTGCAGTTCTGGTGGTGTCCCCAACATCTGCCAGCAGAAAAGGAAGCCTCACACAAGATGTGTGAGTGTGGAGGGGGAGGGTGGGAGTGAGAGGAGATAGGAGGGGAGAAGAGGGTGAGGGTGTGGGAGGAAGGGAAGGGAATGTCACTGATGGGAGAGGAGGGAATTAAAAAAGTGAGGGATGTGAAAGGAAGAGAAGGGCGAGTGAGAGGATAGGAGATGAGTCAGAGGAGGGAAAGAGAGGGAGGGGCTGAGAAGAAGGAAAGGGAGTGAGAGGAGATGGGGGAAAGAGAAAGGTGGTGAGAAAATGAAGGGAAGTAGAGAGAGAGAGCAAGAGAGTATGTGAGGAGTGCGAATGGGAGAGGACGTGTCACAAACATCCCATCCTGCCACTCGCTCACATCCCACTCCCCAGGGAGCTGACGCAGATGCTTTGGAAGGAGGGGGTGACAGGTGGTAGGGTTTCCCGGAGGAGCGGCAAAGCTGCCAGCTTCTAAAAATACAGAAATATTTTTGCCGACACCTCAGCATTTCCAGCCACTGACAGGGCCATTTCCAAGGGAGACCCGCCCTCTCCCTCCCTGCTAACTCCAAGAGGACTCCGCCCACTTCAACCCTTTGGGGGAACTGAAAAGTTATCCGTGGCCATTTGCTTAAAGCGTTTGGGCTCCACCAAGGTAACTGGTAGGCCATTCTCCCACCCGAGTGCTGGAGAAGTTAGTGAGTGTTTGCTGTAAATCATTTGCACACCCATGTAACGTATTTCCAAGAACTTTTGGAGTTTTTTTTCACTCCGAGCCATTGTATAATGTGAGCTTTTAACTGCCCTAAAATGAGCCAGAAATCAGACTGTACGCGGGCGTATGACCATTTTATGTCTGTGAAAAGGAATATCCATTCTAAAGGGTGATATTGAGATTATGGCAGTCGACAAGGGTCGCTCATACTTGAGTAGTAGTTAAGGGTAGAGTTAAGTGCTCTTTGCACTGCAAAATTTCAGTCGTATTTTGTTTAGTTTTGTATTTTTATTTTTAAAACACATGTTGACAAAACCCTGTCTAGTAGTTTACTTAGTAATTTACTTGCTGCAAGCCAGTTTGTTTTTAAAAATGATTACAGTGTTTAGCTTTTGAGTAGATAGATTTACATTTCATAAAAATAATACTTTAAGAAGCAGAAATATATTTTGTTTGTGTATTATTTAAGCAGTGGGTAACCAGTAACCACTGTGGGGGTTCACAAAAGGGATTATTATATTTATGGGACACGTTTAAACGTGGCTGCTAAAAAAAAAAAAAAAAAAGGATGCTGGAGCATTATTTAGCTTGCAGCCTGCCACTTTGAGCTCGCTGGCTTCTGTAAGATTAGGCGACGATTCGATGCGTAGCCGGCATGAGAACTCTTGTTGGGATTTCAACGTGTGTCTGTCCTTCTCCCTGCTGTAACAGGTCAATGGAAATGCAGGACCTAGCGAGTCCTCACGGTCGCGTTGGAAGCAGCGATACGCCTGGCGGGTCCAAACTGGACAAGTCTAACCTCAGCAGTACTTCAGTAACCACGAACGGGACGGGAGGTAAGTCCTTCGGTGCAGCCACTGACCAGTAGGAGCTCGGCAGGGTAACATATTTTGCACCATAATTGCAACGGTATTAAATTTTTGAAATAATAACTTCTAGTAACTCTTTCTTGGACTAAATATACCTCGTATGGTACGCCCAAAAATGAAGTTAGCCGTGTATGGTTTCTGAAACCGGCAGAAATATCAGACTTTGGAAACAAACTTTTGCACTAGTGCACCGATGATTTTCAATTCACCTGTGGGTGGGTGGGGGAATGAGAAATCAGCCCCTTGGCTTAAAAGACTTGTCTGAAAGTACAGCAGACGTCCTGTGAGGGAATGCTGACTTGAACAGACATCCAGACAATGACCCCCATTGTACTGTTCCCCTTCTCAGGAGAAAACATGACTGTTTTAAATACCGCAGACTGGCTGCTGAGCTGCAGTGCTCCCTCCTCGGCGACAAGTAATGAGCGCTCCTGGTATAGTGCATGCGGGTGATGGTGTGGCTACGGGGCTGCCGGGCCTCAGCTTTTCTGCTGTGCTTTGGAAATTTTTTTTTTTTTTTTCTGAGTGCGCTTTCTTACTTCTGAGTGAATCTTTCAAGAAGAGGCAGAGAAAGAGGAGAAGGTCTAGTTAGTTAAATTGGTTTTACAAGATATTGAGTTCTCTGGAGGAGGGGAGATGGAAACTGCTGTATTTCGTCTATAAGTTCCTATCTACATAGTAATGTCCAGAATATCCTTTTTTTTTTTCAGTTTTACTCTGAGGGCAGGACACTTTACAAAACAATACTCTGAGCCACATTAAGCAGGCAGTATATTAGAGCTCTGCAGAGGGACTATGGGTGATATGAGGAATCTGGTAAAGAACAATTAGCATTGCTATAGTATTAATGGCCTGAATCATTAAGGCTTTTCTACCTGTCTTAGTGAATCAGATCCTAAACATATTCCGTGATGTCAGCTAATCATACTTGTTTAAAATAAGCTATTTTATGGGCTGTTAATGTTGGAGTTTTATTTTTCAGTGTTTATCCCAAAGCAAAAATACCATCCCCCAACCACTAAAACTGTCCAGCTTGCAGATTTACGGTGGCATTCTGAGTGCATCCTATCAAGGGAACTCCGTCATCTTTGCAACTTTAGAGAATGAGTATTTCATTGTATTGGACAGCCCCCATGGGCTAGAAAATGCTGAGGCAAAAGGTGTCGTTTCTATATTACAGCACTGGTAGAGTGACATTGTACTGGTCATTAGTCCCCATTATATCCCATTCCGTCTTCTACCAACGTTTTGTGAAGTCCGTTTTCAGAGCCGTCTACCCGAGTAACTAAGGAGTTATCTGGCTTGACTTCCCTAGGTGAAAATTGCACCCCTCACTAAGGGCCTGATTGTAAAAGGCATTTCCATGCTTAAAATTGGATTTCACACACGGAAATCCACTTTACCCATGTAAGTGCACTTTTGAAAATTGCTCCAATATGCGCCGTTGAATTGTCCATACGTTTTACATATGTAAGTGCACTTTATTCTTTTATTTTGAAAATGTCCTGTACCGTCGACGCCAAACAATTGTAGCGGTTTACAGCAAAGACACATTCAGTAAAATTAAAATCACAAACAAATATACAATTTAAAAAAATCAAATGACCTCCTTTCCTGCTACTGGTCTTATCCATCTTTACCTTATCTTGCTTCCTTTTATAATTGCCTAAATAAACAGGTTTATCAGAACTCCCTAAATCGATTACTGTCCAATGTGACTCGCTGCGGCTCTGACATGGAGCTCCACAGCACCGAACCTGCCGGAGAAAAACGACTGGTCCCTTACCTCGCCAACACGTGCTTGTTGCATTGATGTGACCTCTGCAAGGTCTTTATCCTGAGGTCGTAAAGATCTTGACGCGGGTAAATGGTTTTTGAAAATTGCTGCAGTAGTATGTTCTATTTACATGTGTAACTCCTTTGAAAATTCACCTGAAAAAGTAGGAATGGAGCACACAGGTATTTTGTAACTGCTTACCTTGCAGGCAGCTTATATAGAGAAGCTACCTGGGAAGTTTCTCATAGAAATTTAACTACGAGATCATTAGGTACACTAGAGCAACGCAAGCAATAAAAAAAATTAAATGTCCCTTTATGTAGTTAAGATCAATGAGATCTCAGTACTGACTGAGATTGCGGAAAGGCTGCTACACGAGGCATGAGGTATTGTGTTTCGAAGGTAGATTTAGCAACCTGATTTAAAAAAAAAAAAAAAATAGAGTGAAAGGATCTTTTTGTTTAGATTCTGATATTTTGTGTTTCCTAGTTATCCATAAACTACCCTAAATGTTTAATATTTCTGTCACCAGTTAGGATAAATACATTTATGATATTGATATTCTTTAGATCGTCAGATTTTTATGGAAGCTAGATCCATCGCAAGCTAGTTAACATCATCGGTCAGAGATGAAACTCTGGATTCAGTGCATCTCTGAATTATGACTGCTAGAAACTGGAATGATAAGCCAGTTGATGGGCAACTCAGCTCAAGACTTGCTTAGCTTGTATTCCACCTTTCAGAATAAGCCCCTGCCGCTTGCCACTGTTATAAAGAGAGGACACTGAAATCCATGAAGTTTTTTTTTTTGTTGTTTTTTTTTTTAACAGAACTTATTTAACAGTTTTTTATGTTCCTACTTCATTCTTGAAAGGAAATAAATAATTCAGATTTTTAAAACCTCCTCCTCCTTACTCCTAACCCTTTACCATGGCAAGGAAATTGCCAAATTCAGGTCATCTCTTCCTCAATTCGGTATAGGTTGGTCCAACACACAAACCCTAAGATCATCACAATGTTTCACCAATAGGGCATTAGGGTAATATACCAATAGGCTAGAGAGATGCTCAACCATTCTTGTTTTGATTGAATAGATCAGGTGGCCCATGCAATGAAGGGCACACCGACCTGCTTGCTGACACCATAGATATATTGTTTTGAAAGATTGGTCACATGTGTTTATTAAGCAGGGTTATTTGCTTTGATAATTTGATTATTTCCTTTCCTGGTTTTTTCATTCAGTAAAGGGTGTAAACCATTTACGCCAAACCAATGCAGACATGAAAGCAAAAAAAAAATCTTTAGACAGCAAGTAAGAGGCTAGAAGTAAAGACTACCAGAGGAAGAAATACAGTCAAATTGACAGGCTGAACATACCTGCCGAAAGAGCCCCTATTGTCTTTGACGTTTGTGTACAGTATCCTCCCAGGATGAGTCTTATGGTGGCTCAAGGAAGACACGACAATTGACAAGGACCTATACTTGCACACTGCACTAAACGATGCATGTCCCAGGGCTGTAGAGGCAACATCTGTATCTCAGTCTAAGACAAAAGAAATAGCTGCTTGATATTAAAACCGCTGAGGTAGATCTTAAAAACATACGCGCGCGCGTACTTTTGTTCGCGCCACCGGCTTGCGTGTATCTTATAAAATCCGGGTTCAACGCGCGCAGGGCTGCGCAAAATCGGCAACCTGCATGCGCTGAGCCGCACAGCCTGGCTCCGTTCCCTCCGAGGCCGCTCCGAAATTGGAGCGGCCTCGGAGGGAACTTTCCTTCTGTGTCCCCTCACCTTCCCCTCCCTTCCCCTATCTACCCCACCCCCCAGACCTACCTAAATCTCCCCCCCCCTACCTTTGTTGGGCAAGTTACGCCTGCTTCAAGCAGGCGTAACTTGTGCGTGCCACCTCGGCATCCCCCTTTATGTGAAAAGTAAACAAAATCCTTCAAGTCACTAAACTTCCTCAGCTTCATAAATGGTTAAACATTTGGGCTACCGTAATATTTTCGCTCTCCTGCAGATAATATACCCGTGCATAATTGTTATCATACCTTAGAATTTTGTAGGATAGATGCTATAATGCAGTAGCTCCCAAAACCTTTTACACCAGGGATCCTTTTGTAACTAAATTTCCTGGACCTCTTCTGTTTTCCCAGGGCCACACAGACACTTGATGGCAACAGAGTATTTTTCCCTTTCAGGACCTGACAGAATATCCATCAACTTTTTTTTTTTTCAGCTTATTCTGACTTAAGTGGAGGTGGGAAAGATTCAGTCTGTGAGCCATTTTGGTATCTTGCCTCTGATAATCTCCTTTTGGAGATCACTCTCTCTAGTTCTAGGCACAGAACTTCAGATGAGGTCTCATCAATGAGTTGCACAGAGGTATTCTAAGCTCCTTTTTTCTACTGATTATGGGGCAGATTTTCAAAGGGGTACATGCGTAACTCCACAAAATAAGGTGGGGGGGGGATTTAGTTAGGGCTGGGGGGTGGGTTAGATAGGGGAAGGGAGGGAAAGGTGGGGGGGGGACCCAAAAAAAATGTTCCGTCCAAGGGAACGGAGGCAGGCTGGATTGGCCACTGTTGGAAACAGGATGCTGGGCTTGATGGACCCTTGGTCTGACCCAGTATGGCACTTTCTTATGTTCTTATGCTGCTCGGCTCGGCGCTCGCAGGGGGTTGCACAATTGAATCATTGAACTTGAGGTTATGTCTTAAAACAAAAACTATGTTTAAATGAAGAAGGCATGACCATCATATCTACAGGCTTAATGCTGCAATATTTACTGCAAAGTTTTTTAAATGCCTGACAATCGATTTAATCATTGGTCTATGCCTCCTTCCTACCTTATTTTTGCATTTAGTGAAATTAAGGTGAATATTAATGCAAAAACACTTACCTTAAGTATCTATGTTGAGCGCTCAACTGGATGTGACGATGAATTTCCAAATGGGAGAAGACCAAAAACCAACATAGTCCACGTTTTGGAAGTCACCACGCTTCCTACCTCAAGGAATAGTCTGTTTCTTCCCTCAGGTTGGTCAAACACTGTCCAAAGAATTTTTTCAAATAGCGCTCATCTCATTAAGAAGACGCCAGGTGATATTCACCTCCTCATCAAAGCATAATGTTCATCTCTTCATAATGGTGCTCAATATATTAAATAGTTTCTGACATCATTAAGTCTGTAGATATCATGGTCACGCCTTCTTCATTTAAACATATTTTTTGTTTTAAGAAATAGCCACCTCAAGTTCAATGATTTAGGGAAGGTATTGGTTTTTGATTTATAGTAGCATAGTGAAAGATGGCAGATAAAAACCAAAATGGTCCATCTAGTCTGCCCAACAAATTTTGTTTTTGGATAGTAGTAACTACCACTCTGTGCAGGCTACGCCCCAAACTGAAATATAAACTTTAGGTGTAATAGAAAAGATACTCCATTTCTTCATTTCAGCCGGGATTCTCTGTGTTTGTCCCATGCCCTTTTGTCCTTTCTGAACAGGTTATTGCCTGGTATGGCCGTATCCTATTTGAGACTCGCTGAACCAGGTTTCTGTAATAGCAACAATATCCAAGTTTGCCTCCACCATTAGGGCTTGCAGATCTGGAATCTTATTGCCCAGACTCTGAACATTTCTGCTCATAACCTTCCAACTTTTCTCCCTTAGCTTCCTGCTCCTCCTGGACACCCTTTTTGCTCTGTTTAGCTGAGTTTTGTTATTTTCTCCCCTCACTTCCTCTGTTTCCAGCTTCCTTCTGCCACCCCTGTCCTCTAGTTTAAATGCTATATGACATATGATTTGAATGTTTCACTTAGGATCCCTTTTTCCTGTCATGGACAGGTGTAAATCATCTTTAACATAAAGCCTTATACTGTTCCATACATGGCTCAGCCCCTAATATATCCAAAATGCCTGAGTTCTTTGTAAACCGGCATGATGTGCTTCATGAATGTCGGTAAATAAAAGTTAATAAATAAAAAATAAATAAAATAAAAAAATGTTCTTCCTTACACCAGGTTTTGAGCCATGTATTGAAGTTAACAGTTCTGAAAAGGCAATAGCCTTCGCCATCTGCCCAATCTGCTTCCCCAGAGTCTGGTCCCCAGATTGGTCCCCAGATGCATAATAATATTATGTGCCCTAGGTCTCCAGCTTTCTTTCCACTGGAAAAGGTTTGATTCTTGTGCATTATTAATACCTTTCAGGTATTTAAAAGTCTGCATCATATTTTATTTATTTATTTATTTGCTTCTCATATACCGACATTCGATCGAGATATCACATCGGTTCACATATAAACTGAACAGTAAATAAGGCATGGGCAGCTTATTTTTACAGTATAACATATCTCCCCAGTCTTCCCTATCCTCTAGGGTATACATATTTAGGTTTCTCATATTTACTGTATATACTCATGTATAAGTTGAGGTACTTTTTGAGCCCCAAAATCAAGATTTATCTGTCACCCATGGATAAGTCAAACATAAAACCTAGGGAGCTGTCAGAATCCTTCCCTCCCTCCCTCATGTCTGTCCCTGCTGTCAGAATCCTTTCCTCCATCCCTCATGTCTGTCCCTGCTATCAGAATCCTTTCCTCTCTCTCCCATGGTTGCCCTCTGTTAGGATATGTGGGTTAGTGGGCCCTTGGGCCGAGACGAGAGATGGGACCACCCACAGGAAGGAGCCCCAGCGACTTGCCGTTGGCCGGCGAGGTCTTGGCAGTGGTACAGTAGTCCAGTAGCCAGGAGGAGTACAGACAGAGGAGAGGAGAGATCCCCCTAGCGGTGGAGGACTAGAAGTTCTCGAGGAGGGAATGTAGGAGAGCAGAGAGAGATTAAGTGAGCAGGGGAGCCCCCTACAGGAAGGGAAACCCCAAGAGTCCAGTACAGAGGAGCGTAGGCGGCCCAAGGAGCGGGGAGGTCTGGGAATCACAAGAAGTGATGGAGGACTCTACTCCGAGGAGCGAGGAAACATTGCACAGTCTATCTCTCTCATGCCAGAGCTGGTTTGCTGAGTGGGGGACGTCTGTGTGGAGAGCACTGGAGAGTAGCACAGCAGAGGTCCATACCACGAGGTGCTTAGTAGTAGCAATCTCGGGAGAGTTGCACAGAGATAGTCTGTAGGATGAGGCACCATCGTCGTAGTCCCTGGACAGAAGCACGATAGTGGCCTATCGCACGAGTTACGCCGTGGAGATAGTCACTGAAGGGAGGCGCGGTGAAGACCCGCAGCAAGAGGTAGCAGTCCTTGGAGAGAAGCACGGTAGTGGCCCTCGGAGTGGGGTACGCCACGCAGGTGGTCGCTGGAGGGAAGCATGTTGAAGGTCTGCAGCGTGAGGTTCTGTGGTAGTAGTCCGTAGAGAGAAAAGCGGTAGTATTCCCAAGATGCGAGGAGGCAGGAGTACAGCAAGGCGGAAGCCCTCTGAGGAGCGGATAGCCAGAGACAGGGAAGGACCTCCGAGGAGCGGGTGCCCGAGAGTGTCTCACACTAGGTTAGCAGGAAGAGGGAACACATCCGATGCGAGAGAGGAGGATTCAGCAAAGGGAACTCTTTGCCAAGTCGATTTGTGATAGGCCCCGATGGTGCTTAAGAGTCCAGGGTTAGTGATGTCATCAAGGGGAGCCGCCCCTGAGGTTCCCGCCCTGACGACCTCAAGAAGGGCCGTGACGCTCGCACCTAGGAGGGCCCGGGTCGGACGTGGCGGTCGGCAGCATCTTCGTTGCCCTGGGAAGTCCTGGAATGGAGCCCTGAGGGTTGGAGACAGCTTGCTACCGCTGCGAGTCTTCCGGAGGGAGAGAGAGCGGTGAGACATGAAGTGAGTAGTCGTGGTCACAGCCACCTGCGACCGATGGTCATAACACCCTCCCAGGCTTTTCATTTTGTTCATTAGCCTCCTTTATGGAACAATGTGGAAAGCTTTGCTGAAACCCAGATAAATCACATTGAGTGCTTATCCTCTAATGCTCTAGTTACTAAATCAAAGAAATCAATCAAATTAATTTGATATGACCTTCCTCTGGTAAAACCATGTTGCCTGCAACCCATTAGATTATAGATAATAGATAGTTGACTATCCTTTCCGTCAGCAGCATCTCTATTAATTTTTCCACCACCGAGATAAGACTAAATGACCTGTAGTTTCTAGCCTCTCCTCTACTCCCAGTTTTGTAAAGCAGGACCACCACCACCCTTCTCCAGTCTTGTGTCACCATGCCCATTTCCAGGGATCTATTGAATAAGTCTTTCAGTGGACCCATCAGCACCTGTCTGGGCTCCTTTCATGTTCTGGTGCTTACCAACGGGGACAGTATTTCTGATGTAGTGGGTGATCATCTGGGATCCAGTGATCACTGGATGGTGTTGTCCAGTATTAGGGCACAAGAGATGAAGGTTCATTCAAAGACATGGGTCTTAGATTTCAGGAAAACTAATATTCTTAAAATGGAGGAGTACCTCAAGAATTCATTAGTTGGATAAGAAAATCTAGGGGAAGTAGAAAAGCAGTGGGTAAAACTAAAAGGAGGTATCATAAGAGCAGCTCGTCTTTTTCTTGGGAAAGCAAATAAAGGAAAGAGGAGAAAGAGACTGCTTGATTTTGTAAAGAAGTAGCTGAAAAGGTAAGGGGAAAAGGTTAGCATTCAAAAACTACAAGAGATCACAGAAAGAGGAAGACAAGTGGCAATACCTGTAAAAAGTAAGAGAAACTGGGAAAGTAATCAGGAATACAAACTTTCAGACAGAAGAAAAAATATCAAATGTGGTATAATGGGGGGACAAGACTTTTTTAGATAATTTTAGTGATAGAAGGAAGTGCAAAAGTGGCTTTGTGAGACTCAGAGGTGAAGGGGAGGAATATGTAGAGGCTGAGGAGGAAAAAGCAAAATTGCTTAAGAAATATTTCTGTTTTGTGTTCACTTTGGAAGGGCCTAGAGTTAGGACCACATAAAACGAACACAAATAAGATTGGAAGTGAGCTAATCCTCAGTCGCTTTTCAGAATAATGTGTTTGTGAGGAGCTAAGTACATTTAAAGTAGATAAGGCAATGGGGCCGGATGGGATACATCTGAGGGTAGTAAGATAACTTAGAGATGTCCTTGCAATTGCCCTGGCTGACCTTTCAAATATGTCTTTAGAGTCAGGACTAATGCCAGAGGATTGGAGATGGGTGGATATGCAACAGAGTGGACGCTCTTGAAGGACTAGAGACAATGAAAAGAGATTTAAGAAAGCTTGAGAAGTGGTCAAAGATTTGGCAGCTGGGATTCAATGCTAAGAAGTGCAGATTTGTGCATTTGGGGTGCAGTAATCTAAAAGAACTATATGAGGTGAAAGATTGATGTGCACGGACCAAGAGAAGGATCTTGAGGTAATAGTATCTAGAGATCTGAAGATGGCGAAGCAATGTGATAGCTAAAGCCAGAGGAATGCTAGACTGCATAGAGAGAAGAATAACCAGTAGGAAAAAGGAGGTGATAATACCCTTGTATAGGTCCTTGTGAGGCCTCACTTGGAGTACTGTGTTCATTTCTGGAGTCCATATCTCAAAGGGGCAGAAAAAGTATGGAGGCAGACCAGAGAAGGGTGATCAAAATGGTGTGGGGTCTGTATCGGAAGACCTATGAGGAGAGGCTGAAGGATCTGAATATGTATACCTTGGAAGAGAGGAGGTGCAGGGAGATATGATACAGACCTTCAGATACCTGAAATGTTTTAATGATGCATGACTTTGAACCTTTTCCACAAGAGAACTAGGGATCACGAATTGAACTCCAGAGGGGACCTCAGAACCAACGTCAGGAAATAATTCTTCATGGAGAGGGTGGTGGAGTCCTGGAATTTCCTTCATTCAGGAAATGGTGAAGACGAAAACAATCAAAGAATTCAAAGGAGTGTGGTATAAATACTGTGGATCTCTAAAGGCCATAGGATGGAAATGAGAGAAGCATGCAGAAGGGTAACTCGCTGGTGCGGCGGTTCTGCCCTTAACAGAAGGCATGGAGATCACTGCCCTTAACCAATATGCCTTGATGATTCTAATACAGTTGCAACTTAGCTCCCCACTTCAATGGCAGGAGAAAAGGGGAATAAGGTACAGACAACAACCAAGATGGCCCATATTCTACAGTCTGGGTACTGATATGCAGACACAAGGGAAAAAGCACAGAATTACTTCTATAGCTAAGTCCATATGCAAAGCATGTCAAGCAACACTGTCTGAATTTTCAACTCATCACCCAGTAAAAAATGTTGCTAGCTGCAATTTTTATGGGAATCATAAGGCTTGGGGAGAACCACACAGAGAGACAGTTACTTCCCTTAAGAGAAACATGGGTGTAACCTGCACAGAATGGTAGTTACTATCTTAACAAGCTTGCTGGGCAGACTGGATGAACCATTTGGTCCTTTTCTACCATCATTTCTATGTTTTTATAAAAGTGGAAGTAAGGAGGAGGCTGGGAACTACAGACCAGTTAGTCTGATCTCCATGGTGAGCAAATTAATGAAATTGCAGCTAAAACAGAGGATACTGCAGTGCTGGAATCCAATGGATTGCAAGATCCGAGGCAGCATGGTTTTACCAGAGGTAAATCTAGTTAGATGAATCTGATCATTTCTTTGATTGGGTGACTAGAGAGTTGGATCAAGGGAGAGTGCTTGATCACTTGGATTTCACTAAGGCCTTTGACATGGTTCCACATAGGAGACTTATAAATAAATTGAGTGCCCTTGGTATGGGACCCAGAGTGACTGACTGGGTTAGAAACTGGCTGAGTGGGAGGTGACAAAGGTTAGTCGTAAATGACGTTTTCTCTGCAGCGTTGGGGTATTAGCAGTGGTGTGCGCAGTGATCAGTTCTTGGACCAGTTCTTTTCAACATTTTCTTGACGACTGCAAAAGGATTGTTGGAAAATGTTTGTCTTTTTGCAAGTGATACCAAAATCTGTAATAGGATGGACAGCCAGGAAGGTGTGGAAAACAAAGAGGGATCAAGCAAAGATTGAGGAATGGTGTAGGGTCTGGCAGCTAAAATTTAATGCTAAAAAATGCAGAGTAATGCATTTAGGATGCAGAAACCCAAGGGAGAGGTGCAGTATTGGAGGGGAAATTCTTCTAAGCATAAAGGAAGAGCGGGATCTGAGGGTGATTGTATCTGATGATCTTAAGGTGGCCAAACAGGTGGAGAAAGCGACAACAAAAGTCAGAAGGGTGCTTGGCTGCATAGGGAGAGGAATAGTCAGTAGAAAAAGGGAGGTGATGGTGCCCATATATAAATTCCTGTTGAGACCTTATTTGGAATAATGTGTATAATTCTGGGGACTGCATCTTCAAAAGGATATAAACGGGATGGAGTCTGTCCAGAGGGTGGTTACTGAAATAGTCAGTGTCTTCTTTCTAAAGTGTATGGGGATAGACTTAAAAATATAAACATGTACACCCAAGAAGAAAGGCAAAATGGGGAGATATGATAGAGACATTTTCATATCCCAAAGCTTTCCATGCACAGGAGGCGAGCCTCTTTCAATGGAAAGGAGGAATCATGGGATGAGGGTGAAAGGGGTAGACTTAGGAGTAAGCTCAGGAAATATTTCTGTACAGAGAGAATAGTGGATGCATGAAATGGCCTCCCAGTAGAGGTGGGGGAGACCAAAACGGTATCTGAATTCAAGAAAGCATGGGATAAATACAGGGGATCTCTAGGGAAGTGATGAGGATTATAAAGCTATATTAATTGGGTGAATGGGCAGACTAGATGGGTCATAAGTTATTTTTCTGCTGTCATGTTTCTGTGTATCTCATCTGGCCCATGTCCTTGTCCAGTTTCAGTCTTAATAGTTCCACCCAAATGTGTATGTATTTATTTATTTTTATATACCATCATTCAATTAGTATATCATGAACAGTTTAAATCAATTAAAAGAATGAATCATATAAGCATATCATAAAATACAATATAGATAAAAACTAAACAGAAACATAAGAAAATTAATAAAATATGTGTGAAATGAATACATTCTCTTCTGTAAATGGGGTTTAATCTGCCATCCATACTCTTGGCTTCCTCCAAGGTCTTCTTTAGTGAAGTATTTGTTTAATATTTCCGGTTTTATGTAATCTTTCTCCATCCTTCCAGGCTTGATATCCATAACCTTCAGCTGTATGTGACCCAAATCTGTCCTTTTATGTAAATTAAACCACATAAACTACAGGGAAGAAACATTACCATCTTTTGAGTGCTTTCTGCCACTGCCAGCTGTCATTCACATCTCTTCCTGCGATTCGTGGCACAGAGCCACGGCTCTTTCAGCTGCCACTTGATACTGCTTGGTGCTTAGGGGGTGGAGTTTCTTCTGTCACGGGGAAGAACCCGCACCCAAGTCCTGGGATCACACTTTGGGAACCAGTGTCATGGTGAAGGTTCTAGACATTTTATCAAACTAAGGGGGTCATTTACCAGGCGGATCGCACGCTATAAGGGTCGTTTCGCACGCGAAAAGTCCCTTATTGCGTGCGATACCAAGATGGGGGGCGGACTCGGCCCCGGAAGAGGAGGAGTCGGGGCCGACTCCGCGAAGACGCTGCGGACGGCGAAAAGGTAAGGGCCTTTTCGCGTCCTACTTCGCGCCCAATAGCTACACCTTCTATGGTGGAGCTATTGGGTGCGAAACCGGCAGCGATCGCACCGCGGTGGTGCGATCACTGCCAGCTAGCGCAAGACCGCCCCCCCCCGCTTCGACCCCCGCCCCCCATTAGCATAATTTTCTAAAGTATCGCATTTCTTTTTAAAGATTCGGCTTTTTTGTTTTGAAAGATTCAGCAAAACGACTAGTGTGCACCTCCTCTAAAAATGTGTGCATAAGCATTTCTTGCCCACTTTATTAAATACAATGAATTGTGATAATCTTGGTATAATCATTGAAACATGGAACCAAAATGGGAAAAAAAAATGATTTTATTGCAAATGTATACAAAGGACCAGAAAAAAACTCACACATCTCAACTAGCTGCCTCTAACGACTCTGCATTCTTGGGAGCCAATGCAAAAACAATGGCCTTTTCAGTCCTTTATGGACAATAGTAAGGAGAAGCCTCCTGTCCTGTATGTTTGTCTTAATAGATTGTACGCTCTATTCGGGCAGGGACTGTCCTGTTAGTGCGTTTGTACAGCGCTGCGTCTGTCGTGCAGCACTAAAGAAATGCTAAGAAGTAGTAGTAGTAGTGGAAGAGGGCAGTGTTTCAAAACCCTGGCACTGTAGGAGAAGGAGTATAAAGTCCTCATTTCAAGGCAATATCAGTATCTGAATACACCAGAAAAATACTCCTCATATATTTGAGCTGATGACTGGATTGAACAGGGATGCTCTTTTATGTGAGACTGGTAGATGAACTACATCGGTAACACTTCTAAACCTTGATATAAATAAAGATCATGATCGATGTCCCAAAATGCAAGTTAGATATTTGACAGACACCAGTTTCATTATTTGTATTTTCAGTTTCACTTAATTTTATTATAGAGGGAAGGTGGCAATTTGACTTTACAGTGTCCATTAAGTTAAGGACTAATAATAGGGCAGGTTTAGTTCAAGGTTGAGAATTGAGTGAGATGATAAACCTCTGCTATTAAATAAATATAGCACTTCAGTCCAGGCTTACAATGGTAATGAGATCAATAGTCAAAAGATTTTCGCAGCTAAAACTTAAATCTTATCTATTTAAAATCCGTTCCCCTCCTTACTTGGCTAAACGTGTGTGGGTGAGATTGTTACAAGCTCAGACATAGCCAGATAGGAATGGAACCAGGTCAAGTCGTTCCTAGGGCAGGCTGTTTAAAATTTAGCCGAGCAGCATGCTGAGTCAGTGTTGACTTGGCTAAAAATCTGTCGATAGATTTAGATGGATACTCAGCGGCACTTTTAGTCGCATAAGTGCCGCTAAGTATCCAGAAAAAGATAACTAGATACATTTACCTGGTTATTATCGTTAGCTACACTAGGTCTTTTAAATATCGAGTCCAATGTTACTAAGGCTAAATGTCTCACTTTCTTGCAAGCATAGGCTGTCACTCCTGCCAGAAAGTGTGAGTGCTCTCTGTGGCGTGGCAGACTGTGACTCTCAAGCCCATTTAATCTGTGTCGAAGGTCTCCAGAGACGGGAAACGATGCACAAATCCACTGCTTCAGCTCAACCCTTTTCTCCCATTCCCTTTAGTTTTTGGTTTTAATGACGCTCTGTCCCATATGTTTATATTCAGTTTGCATCACTCCATCTGCTGATGCAGTGACCTCCACCAGAGTTGAAAAGGAAACAAACCTGTTTTTCATTTGGCAGATAAAAAGGCAGGTTGTTTTTATTCTCATTTGAGAACCTCCTCTTTCAAACCAATTTATTTTACTGAATACAGAATACATTGGCAATTCTTTGAGATGTTTTTTCTTTTGGTAATAACTATTTTATAACATACGCATTTATAAATGAAACATGGAGCCATAGCAGTCTATTTTTATTTATTGTTGTCAAATTATTCATCAGTCATATGGATGAACCATTGCAGCCCAATGCTAATGAAACAAAAGAATAGAGACATATGTAACTTAGGGTATCTAAAAAGAAAATCATAATTAGCACAAGTCTACTTTTATTCTCAGTAGGCGCATGTGCAAACCCATTAAACATGATCTGAACATTTTTTGTAACTCTTTGGATCCTGTTCAACAAAATGCCAATGCAGCAAGTCTTTGGAGGATTGTGGGCAAGAGGCAGGTGCCCCCAGGAGACTGTACATCAGATTCAGGAGAAAGTGAGGTTTCAAATGTCAGAGCATCAGATGGTGTCGTATATAAGCCTTAGCTCACTCCCTTGGCTGCATTCAGAAGGGATTTCTCTGTCCCACCGTAATTGTTTTTGCCGACAATTGGACATGTCCTTGATGACGCTTCATGATGAAGGAGTCTGAATGGCAACAGCTACAAGGTAATATCTAAAGTCTCAGGGATATGGAGGGAGCTGGGAGAAGCTTATTAAACTTGTTAATTGACACAGAGAGATTTTAAATGAGATGGGATCTTTTGTTTAAAAAAAAAAAGGTCAAAAAGTACAATAAAAGAAACAAAGATAAGTAATCAATAGCAGGAACTTTGACTGTGTGACCGAAGCCTTCAAAAGCTCAGTTGGTAGCATAATACAGAAGAATGAAGTTTTATAGTTTGTCATTGAAAAATATCCTAAAAACATTATGATTGTCCAAAAAAAAAAAAAATTGGCATAGATTATTGGTTCACACACAAGAAGAAGAGCCCCATAGGCCAATGGCTCTCAACCAGTCCTGCAGGCACATCGAAGGGTCTGATTTTCAGGGTAGCCACAATGAATACGCATGAGACAGATTTGCATGTACTTTGCCTCCAATGCATGCAAGAATCAAGCCCTAAACATAAACATACAAGCCGTAAAGCCCGTTAAAACGGGCTACATCCCTCTGTCTCTCACCTCCCCCTCATTCTCTCTCCCCTCACTCTTCACCACCCCCCTCCCCCACCCACTCCTCTCCACCCTCCCTCTCCTCTCACTCAGTACCCCCTCTCCCTCACTCCCTCCTCTCCCTCACTCCCTCCCACTCAGTCCCCCTCTCCCTCCCACTCACTCAGTCCCCCTCTCCCTCCCTCCCTCCCACTCAGTCCCTCCCTTCACCCACCTCCATTTCCTCCCGGCGCCGTAAGCGCGACTTCCCGCAACCCTCACCCGGCTCCATTGACTCCTCCCGCTCCTGCCGGCAGATCTCGGGGGGGGTGTCACTCCCCGCGCGCGCGGCAGTGACCCCCGCGAGATCTGCCGGCAGATCTGGGGAGGAGAAGTAGCGGCACCGCGCGCGCGCGGCGCCGCTGCTTCTCCTCCCGCTCCTGCCGGCAGATCTCGGGGGGGGGGCGCGGGAGTGACACCCCCCCGAGATCTGCCGGCAGATCTGGGGAGGAGAAGTAGCGGCACCGCGCGCGCGCGGCGCCGCTGCTTCTCCTCCCGCTCCTGCCGGCAGATCTCGGGGGGCGCGGGAGTGACACCCTCCCCCCCCCCCCGAGATCTGCCGGCAGATCTGGGGAGGAGAAGCAGCGGCACCGCGCGCGCGCGGCGCCACTGCTTCTCCTCCCGCTCCTGCGGCCCCACCGCCATTTTTTTTTTCTGATCGACGTCCTTGCCCGCACATGCGCAGTAGAGCTGCGCTCTACTGCGCATTTGCGGGCCGTCGGTCACAGGCCATTTATAAGGTAGATAGGGGCAGATTTTAAAACCTGCGCATGGGCGCAGATTTGTTCGCGCAACCCCGCGCGAACAAATCTGCGCCCGATTTTATAACATGCGTGCGCAGCTGCGCGCATGTTATAAAATACAGGGTCGGCGCACGAGCAAGGGGGTGCACAATTGTGCAACTTGCGCGCGCCGAGCCGCGCAGCCTGCCTCTGTTCCCTCCGAGGCCGCTCCAAAATTGGAGCGGCCTCGGAAGGAACTTTCCTTCCGTCCTCCCCGCATCTCCCCCTCCCTTCCCTTACCTAACCCGCCCCCCAGCCCTACCAAGAACCTCCCCCCTTACCTTTGTTGAAGAAGTTACGCCTGCCGGGAGGCAGACGTAACTTACACGCGCCGGCAAATGGCCGGCCCGCAATCCCGGGCACAGCGGCAAATGGCCACTGTGCCTGGAGGCTCAGGCCACACCCCGCCACGCCCCCGGACCGCCCACACCCCTCCCCTTTTTGCATGCTCGGCATGCACAGGGGGGTTACGCGCGTAACTCTTTTAAAATCCGCCCCATAGGGTTTCTTTTCAGTCAGTACTTGTTGGTACTCATTACCTTTCTTTTTTCTCTTTGCATCAGCCCCTGGGAAATGACAAGAAGGAAAGGACTGGATTAGGCAGCAGAGCAGCTCTTCTCTGCTCTCTTACGTCTGCTCCAGCCTCAGCTCTCTCTTATACTGATCTCTGCAGATTGCTGCCTGGGAGGGGAGGGGATGGACAGAGCAGGAAGCGGAGGGCTCTTCTCTGCAGGGCATTGGCCAATAGAGCTGGAGCATCAGTGCTGTAGGCCTTGACCAGGAACAATACAGAACCTGGCAATTGTCCATAGCATTAACCATTCCGCACCCTGTAATTTTCATTACTCTTCTAAGCATAATCGTGTATTTTTTCTTTATGTATAAAAATCTGAGAAAACCACCAGTGGAGGAGGGAGGGAGAGAGAAAAGTCACCAGTGGGGGTGGGAGGGAGGAGTAGAGAAAGAGAGCGAGTGGTGGCTTTCTCTCGCTCTCTCTTCCCCAGCTAGTGCTTTTCTCATGCCGCGATGGTGGCAGAGGAGGAGCAGCAGGTAAAATCACTGCTCTGCTATGACTCCTGCAGGTGGAAGAGAAGATGGGAAGGGGAAGGATCA
Organism: Rhinatrema bivittatum; assembly: GCF_901001135.1. Lineage (NCBI taxonomy): Eukaryota > Metazoa > Chordata > Amphibia > Gymnophiona > Rhinatrematidae > Rhinatrema > Rhinatrema bivittatum. The sequence goes on from NC_042617.1 coordinate 577,387,236, forward strand.
TGCCGTGGCTGAACCCTGCAGCCAGTTGCAGGGAGCAGGAGAACTCTGTGGATGCAGAGGGGTTGAGGCAGTGGGTGGATGCCCCAGTTCCTGCCTGCATTCTCCCCTCCAACACACACACACACACACCAAGGCCAGCATCTGAGTACCACGAGCTTTCTGGGCAAAAAAAAAAAAAAGCACTCTGGTGTGTGTTTCTGTATATAGACAGATAGATATTCATATTCAGTATGAGTATGCAGAAAACCAGACCAGTTAAGTGTGCCTCCAGGACTGGCTGAGAACCATTACTGTAGACACTTCATTAATGTCTTCCCTCACCCGTAGTCATCCCCACAAAAGACTTGTTTAAGAAAAATATATAAATGCCATTTATTTGTCTCCGGCATATTCATGGGTACAAATGCATTTACTCCTGTACCCGACTGGCGTATGTTTAGCCCCAAGCAGTTTTACAGTCATGCAGCTCCTATTACATGCAATGGAAATGATTTTAACACCAACATATTGATAATTAATCAGGATTTAAGAATCCTGTGTATCCTCAAAACATTAAGAAATGCAAATCCTATCAGATGAGAATGGATGCCAGGAAAATATTCAGAGATAGAGAGACCAGGATAAATCACGTGCATCCATGTGGGTGATGGCAGAACCTCCCGGCCACTCATGTAGCCATGGAGAAAGCTTCCTGTCCTTTAGATGATCCTCCTCGTACTAAAAAGAAGGAAAAACCTTTGCTGATGCACTGATCCAAGATGTCTTCATCTCTGTCTGAGAAACGAAGAAGAAAGAAAGGCAATGAAAAATTATAGCACCACCTTCATGGCGTTGAGCCCCAAGAAACCGGGACTCTTAAAGACTACTAGCCACAGACTATTACGATAATGTGAAATATTAGGTGTACATGAAAATGAGGGATGGGTGAATGGATGGGAAATGGGCATGAATTGATGCCAGGACCCCATTCCAGTTCACAGCACTGCTCCATTATAGACGACCTGCAGGAAATGGGTGAGATTTTATGCTGCTTTTGGCACAGCACGGAGGAAACCAGGCACTCAGAACACCCGGTGATGAGTGTTTCCTTATAGGTCATTAGCTATGCCAGCCAAAAGGGTAATGACATCTATACCAATAATTATGGCCTTGCCAGCCCATGCAGTTGATTGGTCAGCAGGCTGTACTGATTGAAAAGGAGGGCTGTCATTATAAACCAATGCAGCCTGATATCTCCACTTCAGTGAAGTTAGATGTTCATGTGCATGAGTGTGGTCCATCTGTCCTTCCTTTACTGGTGTTCAGTCTGGTGTTGTTTAAATCTATTAATACATGTGTGGTCTTAAACTTTCTTTCTTTCTAGCACAAATAGTACACACTATGCTCTCTAGCAAGGGTTGCCAAGTCAACCCAGATCACTCAAACAAGCTAATCTAGTCCTACTTTTGCTCCATTACATAAATGTAATTCTGATTATCTCATTGATTTCCCATAAATTATCAGAACTACAACTTCATGCATGCAATTGGGAAAATCAGGACTGGGTTGAGCCTCTTCAGTTAACCTGGGGTGAGCTGGCAACCCTGTCTGTAGCTCCTCTTGAATCTGAATTGAATCCATCCTGCAGTAATCTCTTTCACAAGCAAAACTAGTGCGGATCAGCTGCAGTGTATCACTTCTTAATCAGTTCTTGCTTCCTTCTTGGATCCTCTGGTGGCCAGCTTCTGTTTAGTTCCTGTTTTGCTCTTTCCATGTTTTCTGTCAGTTGCTCACCCATTCCATTTTCTTATAAAACTGCATCTATTTTGTCAATGATCTTTGGCACACTTGGGATGAATTTCTTGACCTCACCTCTGCTAATTTGTTGCCCTTGTTTAGTGCTTCGGATTCCTGTACCTTCACTGCGTGAAGATCCTCACTTATTTTTGCTCTTCATTTCAAATGTACTAATGGCTCTGGCCATCTTCATCTTGGCCATAAGCCTGACAGTATGCAGCCCTAGGATGGATTTAGTGGAGAAAGATGCTTTGTAATTATTGAAAGGTGTGCTTGTGATGGACATTGTCCTCATTCATGTTCATGAGCTTGTAAGTAGAGTAGGACAAGACAAGTGTGCAAAATGGTTTGATATAGTTTTAGATATTTCTTTTCTTTTCACTTGCATGGGAACCATTTTTAATTGTTAGTGAGGGAGTATACTGGAAACTCCCTCAAACTACCTGAAAAGACCAGCCACAGAGATCTAGCCAGGTTTTCCTTAAGGATCCTTAAGGATCAGCCCAACAAGGGATTCTGGGCCCAGAGAGGATCCCTTCAGCCTAACATAAATTGGCAGGCCCCAGGGAGCAGGCAGAGACCTACCATATGCTAAAACCTGTTATTTCTAAGGACTGTGTATTACCTGAAACTAAGGTGAGCCGCGTTGTTTTGAGTTGACTTTTCAGGACTATTACCTCAGCTAAGCTAAGCTAAGCTGCATTGTTTGTTTGAATTGCCTTTTTTCACTGTAAATAAAGTGCACCTAAGGAACAGCCGGAGTCTGCCTCCTTTTTCTTCTGGCTGTGTCCAAGCCGCTACTACTTGAGTTACCACATATGGTGGTAGCAGTGGGATTTCTTGCCTAAGCAGGAAACATAGATGAGTCCACAGCTTTCAGCAAGAGAATAAGAAAATAAAAAACCTTTGCACAGTTTTTTTTTCTTTTTACTGGGGCCTTCCAGCTTTGTACAACAGACCAAGGAGGCTATCTCCACCTATATAGTCAGGGGTCAACTAGTGCTTAAGGCCCGGAACGGCCAGCAGGTTTTTTTTGTTTTCCCCGCACTCCTAGCCCCGGAGAGATACATAACTTGCAGGCAGCTCTGTAAGCAGGGAAGAGATGGAGCAAGTGATCCATGTCCTTGCTACAGAGCAGCAACAATTACAAAACACCCTGAAAACACAAATTGATCAACAGCAGGCATTGTGAGAGCAGGTGGTGCAGCAGCAAACAGTGCTAAAGCAAATCGCCCAAGCTGGGCAAACAGCCATGACCAGTCCACCTTCAGTTCCACCCACACTCCTTAAGATGATCCCTGGAGAAGAACCAGATGGGTTTTTGAAAAACTTTGACTGCACAGCATGACTGACAGGCTGGCCAGAGGATGGGTGGGCTACCTATCTGGGGAATCTATCTATTCACCATGGCTAGTCAAGATACCTACCAAACAGCTAACTCAGAAAGGAAGGCCACCCACCAGAAAGTTAAGGCAGCCATTCTCAAGTGAGTGGGACTCACCCTGGAAGCTTACCAACAGTGGTTTCAGCGGAGAATTCTTCAGACTGTTGAAAACTCTAGGATCCTTTTCCACAGACTAAAACACATCAGTTGGAAATGGCTGTGCCCAGAAGGGAAGACGAGGGTGGAGATAGCCAAAACAGTTTTAATGGAACAATTCCAGGTCAGCCTAGAATGGCTGATGAGACAGTAAGCCTGCCGACACTCGAACTTTACCCTGGAGAAGGCCCTAGAAGAGGTTGAGGCCTATTACCAGGTCCAGACCATAATGGAGGCTCCAAGGTTCCTGGAGATGCCACCCGACTCAGGAAGACGTCAACAGAGCTCTAAGAACCAGAGGCCCGACAATCAATAGTGCAGACCTGGCTGGACTTTACACCTCAAGCAAAATCTTCGCTGGACCACCATGTTTCAACTGTGGAGAAAGGTACCATTTTACCCAAGACTGTCCATATAGGGGAGAGGAACCAATGGACATTAATGTGTGACCCCCTGTATTTCTACTTTCATGATTTTGGTTGAGCTAGATGGTGTTGTGTTGGAACATAGTGCTCTGGGAGTATGAAAATGCTTGATCGGAGAGATTTGGTGAAGCAAGTCCAAATTGACTATGACAAGGTAGTGGCTCTGGCATGCATTCATGGTGACCATTGACAATATCCAACAAGTCGGGTATGACTGAAGACCCCAGCTGGCCAAGATATGGTTGAGGTGGGAGTACTCCCTTGGCTACCCTACCCCGTGATCATTGGACAAAGATCAAGTGTCTCTGGAACTAGCTTACAACAGGCTCATCCAGCTACAATCAGGAAGAATTGGAGTTTCCAGAACTCTTTCCATGGGATGACAAGGATATTTTTCATAAAGACTCTCCTATGTCCCGGAGGCAACTCTGACAGGACAGATACACCTATGCTGCTAATCTAAAGGCAGCGGGGAGGAGGATTCAGAGTCAAAGGGAGAACACCACCCACCCAGAATGTCTTACCTGACCACCTTGGATTGGGAACCATGGGAAGATCCAGGAAATTTTAGGTGAGTTCGGAGGGAGGATTAAATCTTTAAGTGGGACCAAGAGCATAAACAATAGGTGGAAGGAAAGATAGTCCTTGGAGCACAGCTTAAAGACTCTGTTCCTCCCTATTTTGTGATGAAAGGGGATTTACTTTACAGAGTCACAAAGGGAAGTGTGGGAGGGGAAGTGATAGAACAGCCCCTAGTTCCCAAACCCTTTCATCAGCAGGTCATGCAGTTAGCACACAGTCACCTTTTAGGGGCTCACCTAGGGGAGGAAAAGACCTGGGAAAAGATACTAGTACAGTTCTATTGGTCAGGCCTTCATAAATTCTGCCCTTCCTGCCAGATCACAAAACCTGCCAAAGTATGGGCAGCACCTCTCATACCAATGTCTATAATTGAGACCTCTTTTGAAAGAGTGGGCATGTATCTTCTAGGGCAACTAGAGAGATCAACTCAAGGAAATAAGTACATTCTCATCATACTGGACTTTGCCACAACACATCTGGAGGCAGTGCTTAACATGAAGACTCCAATGGTGGCAGCCGTCCAAATGGAGGTTTCTTCATTACTTGGGCTGCCCAAGGAGATCCTATCAGATCAGGGTACCCCTTTCATTTCCAAAGTCATGAAACAACTCTGAACCTTGCTCAAGGTAAACTCTGTGGACCTCGATATATTTCCCACAGACCGATGGCTTAGTCAAGCATTTCAATCAGATGCTCAAACAAATGTTGAGGAAATTTGTGAATGAAGACAGCAAGAACTGGGACATATTGCTATCCTATGGCTGTTCGCAATATGCGAAGTACCACAGAGTTTGATGGGGTTTTCCCTATTTGAGTTGCTATATGGGAGGAGACCGAGAGGAAATGGACATAGCTCATGAGCAAACCCTGGGCAGGACCTCATTGACTATGACCTCCAAGTGCAGGATCACCTAAAAAAGGCTGGGGAAGCAGCCTGTCTATGTCTGGAAAAGGCTCAGAGTTCTCAAGCTTAAGCTTAAAGTCATCCCACGGTCCAACGAGTATTTTAGCCAGGGGGGAATCACATCCTTGCCCTCTTTCCATCATCAGAAAGCAAGCTGTTAACCCATTGGCAAGGACCCAATGAAGTTTTGGAGAAAACAGGGCATGTGGATTACAAAATAGCTCAGTCACATAAACAAAAGAAAACTCAAATCTACGACTTAAACCTAAAGAAATGGGTGGCACAGGAGTGTGGCATGGTACAAGAAGGAGAGTTTGGTCCAGAGGTCAGGCCTGAAGTGGACTGAACCCAAGTTCCTTTCAGAGTATAGCTGTCCAGTACATAGACAGCTGACTTAAAGCAGCTGGTAGAGAAAAACAAGGATATCTTCTTGAACCTTCCCAGCTGATGCAACATGACATCAGAACGTCTCTTGGAGTTGTGGTACGGCAGCAAGCCTATAAGATTCCCAAGGTCAGGCACCACATCATCAAGACCAAAATAAAGGAGATGCTCTAGCTCAGAGTAATAGAGGAGTCTAACTGATTTGGTCCTCACCCATAGCATTGGTACCAAAGCCAGATGGGCACATAAAGTTCTGTATCAACTTTAAAAAGGTTGAGTACTCAAAACTCTCTGTCTGATGCTATGAGTGGATGAACTGATTGAGCATCTGGGATAGCCTAGTTCATCTCTACTCTCGTTCTTACTAAAGGGTATTGGCAGGTGACTCTCATGCCATCGGCGAAAGAGAAGACTCTGTTCTCAATGCCTGGTGGACTTTTTCAGTTCACCGTATTCCCATTTTGCCTTCATCGTATCCCAGCAACATGATTGGTCGACCACCTGTTCTGCCCACATCAAGGGTAGCCACCTGCTTGGATGACATTGTGGTCTACAGCCCTGATTGGAAGACACATCTTAGCCAACTTTAGGCTGTGCTAACCAGTCTGAAGAAAGCAGAATTAACAGCTAACCTAAGAAGTGCTTGCTGGGAGAGCAAAAGGTCCAGTATCTTGACTACACTGTGGGGAAGGGCAAGGTCCATCCACAGACCAGGAAGATCAAGGTGATCACTCGGGTGCCCATCCCACACACAAAAGCGAAAGTGAGAGCTTTTCTGGGCCTTATGGTGTATTCCCAACTATTCAGAGAAGACAGAGCCACTCACAAAGCTATTGGTAAAGAAAGCACCAGAGAAGGTCCAAATGTCAGAGGAAGCAAAGAAGGCCTTCAGAGCCTTGAGGGAGGAATGTGCTCTGAACCAGTCCTGATAAGCTTGGACTTCACCAAACCGTTCATGGTGCAGACCAATGCCTCAAAGATGACATGGGGGCTGTCTTAGTCCAAGGGGAAGGATAGCTTATAACAGCCTGTGGTATACATTAGCTGGAAGGTGATACCACGCAAGAGGTGTTACTCAATAGTTGAGAAGGAGGCATTTGCAGTCAAGTGGACTTTAGAAGCCTTGCACTGTTACCTACTGGGATGGCACTTCACACTCATAATGAACCACCAACCACTCCTATGGATGAATAGGAGCAAGGAGATGGATCCTGGTAGAGGTTTGCAGACAAAAAGTTTACGTTGAATCGTTGATACGTTGTTGTGGAGGATCGATTCCGTTCAATATGGAAGTATGGAGAAATCCATACATTGTGGATCTGTCCATAAGTGTCCCGGTTCCCTAAATAAAAATTTAAACCCTCCACCCTCCTTAATCCCCCCCCCAAGACTTACCAAAACTCCCTGGTGGTCCAGCGGGGAGTCAGGAAGCCAGCCCTGCACTCCTTTGCGATTTCCTCACGGCGCCAATAGCCTGTGTCACAGGGGCTGCCCGTGCCATTGGTCAGCCTCTGTCACATGGTCACTGGCGCCATCTTGTGCTCCTACCACGTGACAGGTAGGTCATGTGGCAGGAGGTCGCTCCGGGACCCCCGCTGGACCCAACCGGAACTTTTGGCCAGCTTGGGGGGGCCTCCTGACCCCCCAAGCTGGCCAAAAGTTCCGGTTGGGTCCAATGGGGGTCCGGGAGCGGAGGCGCGGAGGAGCACGTGACGCCGGCATCACTCCGCTCCGGCGTCACGTGCTTCTCCGCTCCGGCGTCACATGCTCCTCCGCTCCCGGACCCCCGTAGGACCCAACCGGAACTTTTGGCCAGCATGAGGGGGCCTCCTGACCCCCCCCAAGCTGGCCAAAAGTTCCGGTTGGGTCCTACGGGGGTCCGGGAGCGGAGGAGCACGTGACGCTGGCGTCACTCCACTCCGGCGTCACGTGCTCCTCCGCTCCCGGACCCCCGTTGGACCCAACCGGAACTTTTGGCCAGCTTGGGGGGGGTCAGGAGGCCCCCCCAAGCTGGCTAAAAGTTCCGGTTGGGTCCAACGAGGGTCCCGGAGCGACCTCCTGCCACATGACCTACCTGTCACGTGGTAGGAGCACAAGATGGCGCCGGTGACCATGTGACAGGGGCTGACCAATGGCACGTGCAGCCCCTGTGACACAGGCTATCGGCGCCATGAGGAAATCGCAAAGGAGTGCAGGGATGGCTTCCTGACTCCCCGCTGGACCACCAGGGAGTTTTGGTAAGTCTTGGGGGGGTCAGGAGGGTGGGGGGTTTAAGTGTTTATTTAGGTTCAACGTATTCAACAGAAATATGTTGATTGAATATGTTGAATACATTGGAACTCGCGATGCGTTTCTCCTCAAACATTTTTTTTCTCTTTTAAAAATATAAGTTGCTTTTTACATATGCGTTCAAAACGAATGCACACCCCTAGATCCTGGCCCTATAACACTTCAACTACAAGATGCAGCATAGGGCAAGAAGGGAGAATGCCAATGCGGATTTCCTGTCAAGATATGTGTCCTTTGTATGGGCAGACACTCATCCCAGCAAGGCTGAGCTGAGGGGGAGGGTATGTGAGGGTGTATATTGGAAACTCCCTCAAACTACCTTAAGGGACCGGCCACAGAGATCTAGCCAGGTCTTCCTTAAGGATCAGCCTCGCAAGGGATTCTGGGCCCAGGGAGGATCCCTTCAGTCTAACCTAAATTGGCAGGGCCCAGGGAGCAGGCAGAGACCTACAATATGGTAAGACCTGTTATGTCTAAGGACTGTGTCTTACCTAAAGCTAAGGTGAGCTGTGTTGTTTGTTTTGAGTTGACTTTTTTTCACTGAAAATAAAGTGCACCTAAGGAATAGCTAGAGCCTGCCTCATTTTTCCTCTGGCTATGTCCAAGCTGCTACTTCTCCAACTACCACACTGCTATACAGCTTTCCATTTAATTTCCTTCAATTCAATTCAATTTTTCATCAGGAATGAAATATTTCTCTTTCTTTTATGTTGCCTTTTCCGCATTGATTCATGTGGAGCTTGATCTTGTATACGTTTTTGAGCCTAATAAAATGGGATAGTGTGTTAACTGACATTTGAGCAAGCGGTTTGGGTTTCTTATACTTAGTCTGAACTGACACCAGAAGAGGAATGTGTTCGGATGATTTCTTCCTCCCATTTACAAGTGTTAGTGATGTCAGGAGAGAAACTTATACCCAAAAAGGCATCATGACAGTCAGGCATATTATAATGAAGCTGAAAATATATATGTGATTTGATATGAGGGCTAATCAAAAAAAAATGACTAAATAGAATTTAACTGAGATATTTAGGGTCTTTGGGCCTTATTTTGTATGGAATTTCATTGTAGTTTTCATTGAAATTAAGTTTTTCTAATTCTCATGGTAAATTGGGCCCCAAATTAATATTTTGTTCACTTTATATCTTGCCAGTCAAAACTATGTTTTACTTCCTGTTGTTTGGATTTAACTTACTTATGCTTTTGACGTCACCTAGTTTTTAATTCGCTTGCAGAATTTTTTTCCCTTTTCCGTACCTCTTTTGCCAGCCGTCTTATAATCTAGGTACTTCTAGACTTTGTACCACCGAAATGACTGCAGGCGTTTTTCTGAAATATTAGTACATTGCATCAGGATCCTGCTTAGATGAGAGGCACTGTATGAATGGTTATTATTAGGATGCCATGTCATATCACTATAGTAATTCCTTTGATTAAAATGATCTTGCTGTGTGGCATAGTGTGATAATTACAAGGATTCACTGCAACAGCCGTTCAGTTAATTGATGTGACTAATGCCGTCCAGCTTTTGCTGGACTAACCTGTTCATCCAGTTAACCTCAGCAGGCAAGGGAGATGATACCTTACTGTCATAACTTTCAGTTCAGTTATTATTGGCTGTGTTGGTCCTGTTTGTAGTTTGTAACATAAGACTCTCCTTTGGATGATCTCACAAGTCAATGGATGGTTTTGCAAGCTCATGAGCATCATCTTTGGATAATTCTCATGTTGGTCCAATAAAAGGTATCTCAGCCTGCAAAGAATCCAGTGTTATTCAGGACAAATAAGACCACTGTGACTCTGCAGTGTTCTGGTTCCATGTTCCATGCCTTTGATTCCCGAACTGCGCTGTTTGGGAGACCTGATTTTCTAAAATTGCATTCTTTTAGTCACAGAATGGGAGACATCTAGGAGAAGATTGGGCCTCTGCGGTTTCTTCCCTGTCTGTCTGATTTTACCAGATAGCCCTAGCAGTTTAACAAACCTAAGGCCTGCAAGGGGTGTTAACATTTTTTCACAATTTAGTTTCTATAAAAAACATGTATAAGCATATTTGAAACCAGTTTTCAGTCATTCCAAGATAACCAAAGTTAGTTCAGTTTTAAGCTTTAGAATGGTTTCAGACTGATTTCAAGCTCATTTGGAAAAGAAAGTTAAAAGGACTGTACAAGGTTTATTGTTTTCTGTGGTAGAAACCACAATAATGCTTTTGTAACGTGAGTAGTATTGGGTGTCCAGATATTCACTTTGCATTTTATGTGAAAAAGTTCACTGTTATTTAGCTCAAGCTCCTAGCTGCTTTGAACCTTCAGAGAATTATAAGAAATTGTAAATACAGAAAAAGTCCAGGTATTTTGATGCATGCAAGAAATAGGAAATTTTATGAAAGAAAATACTGGTGATAAAGAAAATAAATACAGAGTCCCTAATTACATATGTGTGAGAGATTCATACACAGTATTCAATATTGGTCGTAAATACTTCAAGGCCAGAGATGATAAATGATGTGTTTTTTGTGTACAAGCAGCCAGTGATACGTTAGGTAAAATTTATTTTTATTTTGCATATGCTTACATATGACTTCATGGTGTGGATCAGGGATGGCGAACTCCAGTCCTCGAGTGCCGCAAACAGGCCAGGTTTTCAGGATATCCACAATGAGCACGCATGAGAAAGATTTGCATCCAATGGAGGCAGTGCATGCAGATCTTTCTCATGCATATTCATTGTGGATATCCTGAAAACCTGGCCTGTTTGCAGCCCTCGAGGACTGGAGTTTTGCCATTCCTGGTATAGATTGTGTTACAATGTACTATGTCGCTGCTCATTCTAGTATAGTGAGCAATTACCACGCAGTCTGTTCCAGCTATCAATAAGTTAAGGGGAGAGTCTTCAGGTTTTACAGTTAACAAAAGGAAACTGAATGTAGATGGGTATAGCAAAAGCAACAAACAGTGTAGAGTATAGAGAATATACAGTACTATCCATTAAGTTGACTGGGAACAAAGTCTCTTGCTGCGTGCTGTGCCACTGATTACTCATGTTCATACCAGGCAGACAGCTGGCAGTCTACGGTTGTCCCATTGGTCTGCCATGGGTTGTCCTAGCAGCTGACTTGAGTTCAATTGAGCACAGCCCAGCAACCCACAGGAGGCTGCAGGTTATCCGAAGTTATAAACCTGCCCTGGGACTGACACATGGTGGCTTCCATAAAACAATTGAACTTACTTCATGCATATCAAAATACCAGAGGAAATCCATCTGCTGAACTTCCCTGATTTATTGGTCAGCAATGTCTCCCCATTGCTGGCTTTTTTTAAACCACATTTTGCCATAGATCAAGGAGATTCAAAAAATTGGCAATTATAAAAATATATCACATATTTTCATACATTATATCATAATTAGTGACACATATATTGATTAGAAATGTTTATTGTATACAAAAATTGTATCTAAACACTTCAATACATTTTACAATATTTATTCTTCATCGGATACATCGAGTGAATATCAAATTTTCAAAAAACACAACCATTAAAAACTACCATTCATACACACATCCATACAATTTTAAAAAATCTGACAATTTTGCACTCCCTTTTTTTATAACACCATTTCCCCACAAATTTATGCTTCTTTTTACACTCCCTTTATACTCCCAACATGTTTCGCCACTCAATAGGCTTCTTCAGGGGAGCCTAATGTGAATCCTTGCTAATACCAATCTTCAACGATCTTCTCCAACAATTCACCCAAATGTATCCTCTCTATAAAAATAATATTCCAATAACGATTATTAATCATAATTGTACAACATTTATCAGAAGATTACTCCTTCAATCCAAAAAAATGCATCAAATATTCTATCAGTACTGCTATACAAACCTCTCTCTTCAATTCCTCTTAATTCTTCCACTCTGAGGATAAGCAAAGGTTCTACACAATTTCACCTTTGTTTTCTAAAAAACAATCACAAAAAAACATAGAAATGCCCCTACTTCTTCAGAATTCAATTCCACCCGTCCTCACAATAAACTTTAAAGGACTGAAAACAAAACTGAAAAAAACCTACTGCCAAAGTGCTGCACTCCCAATCTTTCAACGGGTCCAAGCTTGATGTCGGGTGATACTTTGGATCAAGCTGTTGGTGGTCATAGCCCATGTAATAAATGTGGGGTATGTAGGTTTTCCTTGACAATCAAGGATTTTGTGTGTCAGGCTACGGGACGGAAATTTGTTTAGAGATCAGTGACCACCTGTGAATCGGCATCCGTGGTTTATGCCAGAAAGTGTCCATGTGGTTTATTTTATGTAGGAAAGATAACCAGAAAGGTGAAAACCAGGATAATGGAACATTGCAGCCGGATTTGAAATAATGTTGAGACAGCCCCTTTGGTTGCCCATTGGCGTGAGCAAGAACACTTGACTGAGGATCTGATGTTTTTTGTACTCCAAACTATTACAAGTAGAAGGGGTGGGGATGTGAACAAAATGTTATTAAGGGCAGAACAAAGATGGATTTTTTTCTTTAAAAACTTTAATACCTATGGGTTTGAATGATCGGGTGAATTGGGCAGCTTGTCTCTGAATTGTAGCCTTTTTGATGGGCTGTAGCTTTATTTATAAGGTAGAGGGCCGGATTTTAAAAGGGTTACGCGGATAAGGTACGCGCGTAACCCTTTTAAAACCCCCCTGCGCGTGCCAAGCCTATTTTGCATAGGCTCGGCGGCGCGCGCAAGCCCCGGGACGCACGTAAGTCCCGGGGCTTGCCTGAGGGGGCGTGTCGGGGGCATGTCGAGAGTGACGTGTCGTTTTCGGGGTGTGTCCTGGAGCATGTTTCTGGCTCGGGGGCGTTTTCGGGGCGTGGCCGAGTGCCCCGACACAACGGCCTGTGTCGGGGCCTGCCGCGCCGGCGCGCGTAATCCAGCGTACTTTTTGTTCGCGCGCGCTTAGAATTATAAAATCTACCCCATAGTGAAGAGCCTTTTAAAGAACTTTGTTTTTTGAGAAACAGCTGAGAGAAGAGCCCTTTAAATGACTCTTCCTTTTAGAAACAGCTGAGTGAACGTAAGTATGTTCAGAAAATGTAGCTTTTTGATTGGCTGTGGCCAGATTTATGCAATAGGGAGCCCTTTAAACAATATTTCCTCTTAGAAACAGCTATGAGATGGGATGTAAGAAGGCTGAGAAGTTGGGAGTGTCTTTGTGCTCTTTTTGTCGGTAGTTTTCCTTGAATGGTGTTCTTTTTGGATAGGAGTTAAAATTAACTTTTAAGAATTGGCTGTAATGTCGCTTGTGGTCTTTTTAGAAAGGGAGTAAGAAACGAAAGTAAAATTGTGGTGTGGACCCGTTGAAAGACTGGGAGTGCAGCACTTTGGCAGTAGGGTTTTTTCAGTTTTTTTTCAGTCCTTTAAGGTTTATTGTGAGGACGGGTGGAATTGAATTCTGAAGAAGTAGGGGCATTTCTATGTTTTTTTGTGATTGCTTTTTAGAAAACAAAGGTGAAATTGTGTAGAACCTTTGCTTATCCTCGGAGTGGAAGAATTAAGAGGAATTGAAGAGAGAGGTTTGTATAGCAGGGCTGATAGAATATTTGATGCATTTTTTTGGATTGAAGGAGTAATCTTCTGATAAATGTTGTACAATTATGATTAATAATCGTTATTGGAATATTATTTTTATAGAGAAGATACATATGGGTGAACTGTTGGAGAAGATCGTTGAAGATTGGTATTAGCAAGGATTCACATTAGGCTCCCCTGAAGAAGCCTATTGAGTGGCGAAACATGTTGGGAGTATAAAGGGAGTGGAAAAAGAAGCATTAATTTGTGGGGAAATGGTGTTATAAAAAAAGGGAGTGCAAAATTGTCAGATTTTCTTAAATTGTATGGATGTGTGTATGAATGGAAGTTTTTAATGATTGTGTTTTTTGAAAATTTGATATTCACTCGATGTATCCAATGAAGAATAAATATTGTAAAATGTATTGAAGAGTTAGATAAAGTTTTTGTATACAATAAAAATTTCAAATCAATATATATGCCACTAATTATGATATATTAGATCAAGGAGAGGCAGTTAGACCATTTCACTGGAGGAATATTTCAAAGAGGAATATTTTTTGCTAGTCGCTTGATATTTTGTTTACATTAGAAATTGTAGTAATTACTTTATAGTAAAAGGCTCCAACATACTTATCTATATGTTTCATTAAAGGTCGTAGTGCATAAAAATTTAGGCTGACAGAATTGCTTTTCAAACTTGCACCAGTAACATTTAAACAACAAGACAGGCTAGAGGTCCTGTGTCAAAAACAAGGCTATTGTAAAAGAGATATACATAATTTCACATTTTCGACATCTTGAAGATGTTATTCAGTGAGAACAAAAACCTACTGCCGTGAAGGATGCTGTTAAAGTCAGTAGGTTTTAAACGATGGTTGTCCACTTTTCAGATGGACTTCATCCGGAATTTATTTTGAATTATTTATAGATAGGAAAAGTTGATATCAAAATCTCTATTATAATAAAAAGGGAAAACTGAAAAAAACCTTGATAGTCCAGGTAAGAGGACTATCAAGGCTAATGCAGAACCAAAGAGTGAAAAAGTGCAGTTCAGTCTGTCATACTGGCCGCAGCCTTAAGTCACCCATGCTGACCATGGGTTGAGTGGGAGAAGGGAGACAGGGATGCAGAGAATCAGAGAGTGATCACGTGACTTTGTAAAAAGAATCAATAAAATGCATGCTTGTTTCCCGGTCTATAACCATGGGCTATCCTTCCTGAGTGTCTACTCCTGTCCACTGCATGCATGTTCAAGCTGTAGTATCACCAGTAAAACTGGCATGAGGTCTTCGTTGTATTTTTAGACGTAAAATCTCATGTCTACTTATTCTTCTATGTAGTGTCTCTTCTTGCAGTCAAAACAGAGCCCATGAACAGCAGTGAAACAACAACAACAACTGGAGATGGATCGCTTGACACATTTACTGGGTCAGGTAAAACCATAACCTCACATATTATTACATACCCACTATTACCATAGTACATTTTATCAGGTTGCCTCGGGTGTTTCTAAACTTTTTGCAACAGTGTGGCTGAAATTGAGGTCAAAGATTTTTTACTCTATTTTTTTTTTTTTTACTGGCTCTTTAAATAGAAAGGGGTAGATTTTATAAATTTCCGCGCGCGCGTACTTTTGTTCGTGCACCAGGCGCGAACAAAAGTACGCTGGATTTTATAAGATACACTCGTAGCCGCGCGTATCTTATAAAATCCGGGGTTGGCGCGCGCAAGGGGAGCGGCCTCGGAGGGAACTTTTTTTCCACTCCCCCCGCACCTTTCCCTCCCTTCCCCTACCTAACCCACCCCCCAGCCCTATCTAAAACCCCCCCCACACACACCTTTCTTGGCAGATTTACGCCTGCGGAAAGCAGGCGTAAATCTGCGCGCGCCAGCAGGCTGCTGGCGTGCCATCGCCCGACCCGGGGGCTGGTCCAGAGGCCTCGGCCACGCCCCCGGGCCGGCACCACGCCCCCGGGCCCGCCCTCGAAACGCCGCGTCACTCTCGGCACGCCCCCCCCCCCGACACGCCCCTCCATGCAAGCCCCGGGACTTACGCGCGTCCTGGGGCTTGCGCGCGCCGCCGAGCCTATACAAAATAGGCTCGGCGCGTGCAGGGGGGGGGGGTTTGGGGTAGGTTTTCGGGGGGTACGCGCGTATCGTGCGCGCGTACCCCTTTGAAAATCTACCCCAAAGTGTCTTCCTAGACAAAATGTTATCTTGTGAAGAAATAGTGTCTTCATTTGGGCCCTGGGTAGAGTGCAGCTCTATGTTTTTTAAACATTGAATTTTCCTTGCTATTTTCATTTAAGGGGTCCGTAAATAAGAGAGAGAATTATCCAGCCCTGGCTGGTGTATTAGCAGGCAAAGGCACTTTTATTTATTCAATAGTAGCTGGGACTCAAAGGGATAGGGGCATGCAATCCTATGACTTAGCCCTTGAGTGCCTGCCACCTCGGGGTAATCAAGCTTTGTTGCAAAGTGCTTGCATTACTTAATCTTTATTAACAAAGATTATGCACTATGGTGGATGTTTCTTCTAGCAGCGAGCTTGTGTTCAAGAGATGTGATGGAGTGAAAAGATGCTTTTTACAAGAAGTGTTCTTGGAATTAGGGGATTCTAACAAAGGGAATCCAGGATATTCCAGCCGTGCCAGTGCAAGAGCTGTGTGAGTGAAAGAAGATACAATAGTCCAGTTATTTTGATTGTTATTATTGTCACTTCCCTCTCAAACGCTGATAATCTGAATTATCAGCTGTATGTAACTTTTTTTCACCCGGGTGCTCAAGCTGTTTCAGACAGCCTTAGATTGCTTATTGGCGGGGCAACCTCCGTGCTTCTTGCTGCTGAGGTCAGTTAGGAGCCCTGAGTTTCTTAGCAGGCCTCTCCTCGCACCACAGAGCCATAGGTACAATCACCGCGATGCGCCGACGCCCATGTGCCGGCTCTGTTATTGCGCAGGCTGACTTTGGAGGGGGACTCTGAATTCTGCCACGCTGACTGCAGGAACTTGGAATCTGTAAGAGGTTGATTTGGAAGTAGAGGAAGCCAAGGGAGTAAAGGTCAGCAGTTGCACATGAAAGTTTGTTTGTATAAACCCTCAAGTGCTCCTGACAGTTGTCGAGGGACTGGGAGAAGTTCTCTTTAGACCTGGATTAAAGAAGCAGCTTTTTATGAACATGGGATAGAAAATACACAGTTACCCATGCTATTTCATTTATTGTAACTATAGTAATGTTAGCATCCTTTCTAATGTGCATAATATTGCACATAATATTTTCAATAATGTGCATAATATTGCACATTATTTTCACATTATTATGCACATTATTTTCAATAATGTGCATAATATTGCACACCTGCATGAGCAGGTGTGCCTAAAGTTACGCCCGTATTTTTATCAACTGTTCAGTGAGAGCCACACAGCATAAAAATCCATGTCACATGAAAGCACATCTGCATGTTTCTGTAGATGCACATTTTTTAATGTAGAGATCCACATAGTTTGTACTGACATAATATAAAAGTATGCACATATATTTTTATTTATTTATTTATTTAAAATCTTTTCTATACCGTCATTAAGCGGTTGCCATCACAACGGTTCACAATAGGGCACATAACTATATGTTTTAAATAGTGTCTAGAATTCTAACAATTAAACAGGTGCCATCAAAATACTGTGACATAGTTTCTCACAGGACAAGCAGGATGGTAGTCCTCACATATGGGTGACATCATCAGGATGGAGCCCAATCACGGAAAACTTTTGTCAAAGTTTCTAGAACTTTGACTGGCCCCTACTGGGCATGCCCAGCATGGCACCAACCCTGCAGCCAGCAGGGGTCCCCCTTCAGTCTTCTTTTTCTGCGCAGCAGTAGCCTCGCGGATTAGGAGCTCTGAAGAGATTCCTGACAGGAATTTTCCTCACGGAATTTTCTAAAGTTAAATTGCCCCACAGGTGTCCCTCCTCTAACTTTTCTCAGGCCGGTAAGTTTTTTGACCGTCTGCCGTCGATTACCATCGAGTTTGGCCCTCGCGGCCTACTGGCCGTCGACCGTACCGCGGCTCGATTTTTTTCTATGGCCATGGCGTCGGGGTTCCGTCGGTGCCCGGACTGTACTCGCACGATGTCTATAACAGACCTCCATGGAGTCTGTGTAATGTGTTTAGGCCGTGAGCATGATGTCCTGACTTGCACCAAATGTGCCCTCATGACACCAAAAGGTCGCAAAGCCAGAATGGAGAAGATGGAACTCCTCTTCTGTGCTCAGACCCCGACGCCGTCCATCACATCGACGTCATCGGAACCGGCACCGTCGACATCGTGCCAGCATCATCCACCGTCCGATGACCGTCCGCCATCGACGTCTTCATGGCCATCGACGCCCGCTACTCCCCATCAGGATCGAGGGGATCGCAGGGAAAAACATCGACATCGTAAGACTTGGACCGTTGAGGGAGCGAAATCATCAACTTCGCCACTGTCCGAGCCACCGTCGAAGAAGCCCCGTCCAGGAAAGGCACCGACCATTCCTGCGACCGGGTCAACGAGGCCACCCTCACCCGATCAGGGTTTGGGAGTCGCGATTCCGCCTGTAAAGGTGGTCCCTCTGACTGTGCCTCTGCCTCCCTCTTCTGTTCCGGAGCCGGGGCTGCTTGCTCCAGGTCTCCGAGAAGAACTGGACTGGCTGGTTCAGGAGGCCATCGTCAAGGCGATGCAACGGCTCCAGGTTCCTCCGGCACCGACTGTGGAACCGGTCACCGAGCCGGTGGCAACAGCGTTGGTACCGCTGCTGTTCCGGATGGAGGCGCTCCTGACCGCCCTTCCACTAGTGGTTCCTGGGTCTCCGATGGCTCCGGTGCCCGCCCCGTTGACAACTTCATCGGGAGGAGAAACACCGTTCTGCATTCCTCCATTGGGAGTTCTGCCTCAGCCATCGATGCCGATTCATCCCTCGCCACCGATTCATCCATTGGTGCCGATACGTCCATCGGCACCATCGATGCCGGCACCGAGGCCCTGGGGGATTCCTCCGATTTTCTCGGAGCCTCAACCAGGACCTTCGGGTATCCAACCCCCTTCCCATCCTACAGGTCAGTCTGCTGATCCTTATGACACCTGGGACGATGATACTTCCACAGACACCGATGATTTACCTTCACCTCCTTCTCCTACTGAAAGTAGAAAGCGTTCTCCTCCAGAGGACCTTTCTTTCATTAATTTTGTGAAGGAAATGTCTGAGTTGGTCCCTTTTCAACTTCAGAAGGCACAGGATGATAGGCACCAGATGATGGAGTTGCTCCAGTTCCTGGATGCCCCTAAGGTGTTCACTTCTATTCCCATTCATCAAGTTCTTCTGGACCTCCTCAAAAAGAACTGGGAGTACCCTGGCTCCATTGCTCCAGTCCATAGGAAAGCTGACACTACCTATTTAGTGCAGTCAGCCCCTGGCTTTCAAAAATCTCAGCTCGACCACCACTCAGTTGTGGTAGAATCGGCTCAAAAGAAAGCAAAAAGGATGAAACCTCACTCATCTACTCCTCCTGTTAAGGAACAGAAGTTCCTGGACAATATTGGTTGATGAGTGTTCCAAGGAGCCATGCTCATCTCCAGAATTGCTGCTTATCAGATGTATATGACCCAATACAATAGGGTCATCTTCAAACAGATTCAGGACTTCTCTGAAACCCTGCCTGACCAATTCCAAGACCAGCTTCAAACCCTTGTAAACAAAGGATGTGAGGCAGGAAAGCATGAGATAAGGACAGCTTATGATATCTTCGACACCTCTACTAGAGTGTCTGCAGCTGCCATTTTGGCAAGACGATGGGCCTGGCTCAAATCTTCTGACCTTCGCCCAGAAGTACAAGACAGGCTATCTGACCTACCATGTGTAGGAGACAATCTGTTCAGTGAACAGATCCAGCAGATGTTGGCTGAATTAAAGGACCATCATGAGACCCTTAAACAGCTCTCATCGATACATTCTGACAAGACAGCCCTTCAGGAAGGACTCTAAGAAGTTTTTCTTCCGTCCAAGGAAGTCCTATCCTCCACCTGCAAGGTCCCAAACTATGAGACCTTATCAAAAGCCTCAGCCTCGCCAGGCCCGAAAGCAAAAGCCACAAGCAGCTCCCCAGCCGGGGCCTGCTTCAGGTTTTTGACTTTCACTTGGAGAGCAGCAGCCTGATTCCTCTGCCAAGCATACCAGTGGGAGGTCGATTGTGCCGCTTTCACAACATGTGGCACTCAATCACAACCAACCAATGGGTGCTAGCAATCATTGCTCAGGGTTACCACCTAAACTTTCTCGCTCTGCCACCAGACTCACCACCCCTGCAAGCGTGGAGACTATCCGACCACTCCGTCCTTCTGGAGCAGGAGGTTTCCCTCCTTCTCCAGTTAAGAGCAATAGAACCGGTCCCACTCTCTCAGCAAGGCCTAGGGTTCTAATCCCGGTACTTTCTGATCCCCAAAAAATCCGGGGGAGTTCGTCCAATTCTGGACCTACGTGCTCTCAACAAGTACCTCCAGCGGGAAAAGTTCAAGATGGTAACCTTGGGCTCGCTTCTACCGCTTCTGCAAAGAGGAGACTGGCTCTGCTCTCTGGACCTCCAGGACGCATACACACACATTGTGATCACTCCAGCTTATCGCAAGTACCTCATGTTTTTAATAGGCCCCAAGCACTATCAATACTGAGTGCTTCCATTCGGCCTAGCGTCTGCACCACGAGTCTTCACCAAATGCCTCGTAGTTGTCGCAGCTTTCCTCAGGAAAGAAGGTGTTCACATCTACCCCTATCTGGACGACTGGTTAATCAGGGCACCAACCCAGCAAGCTACTCGGTCGTCCCTCGATTTGACCCTACACACTCTAATTTCTTTAGGATTTCTCGTCAATTACGGAAAATCCTATTTAGTCCCATCTCAAAACTTGTCATTCATTGGGGCAGACTTGGACACTTTGCAGGCAAAAGCCTTTCTACCTCGACAACGAGCGCTAACACTCGTGGCCCTCGCTCACCAGTTGCAATCTCAACATACAGCAACAGATCGCCAATTCCTCATCCTGCTGGGACACATGGCATCCTCCATCCATGTTACACCAATGGCCCACCTGGCCATGAAACTCATGCATTGGACTCTGAGGTCACAATGGATTCAAGCTGTTCAGCCTCTGTCGACCATTGTCCACGTCACCAACTCTTTCCGTCTGTCTCTCGCCTGGTGGAAAGATCAGATCAATTTCCTCCAGGGACTGCCTTTTCAACTGCCAGATCCTTAACTCAATCTCACCACCGACGCCTCCAACCTCGGCTGGGGAGCTCACGTGGACAGTCTACAGACACAAAGATCTTGGTCTCCAGAGGAAGCCAAACATCAGATAAACTTCCTAGAACTTCGAGCAATGAGATATGCTCTCAGGGCTTTTCATGAACGCCTATCAAATCACGTCATCCTGATTCAGACGGACAACCAGGTGGCCATGTGGTACATCAACAAGCAGGGAGGCACAGGCTCCTTACTTCTGTGTCAGGAAGCTGCGCAGATTTGGGCGGAAGCACTCTCCCACTTGATGTACCTCAGAGCCACCTACTTGCTGGGAGTGGACAATGTCTTGGCAGACAAACTGAGTCACATCTTCCAGCAACACGAGTGGTCTCTCAACCCCTTGGTAGCGACCTCAATCTTTTGACAATGGGGATACCCCCAGACAGACCTCTTTGCGTCCCCTCAGAACCACAAAGTGGACAATTACTGCTCCCTCATTCGGAGCGAGCGCTCTCAGCCCAGAGATGCATTCTCCCTCTCGTGGGCAACTGGTCTGCTCTATGCATTCCCTCCACTTCCTCTTCTCTCGAAGACTCTCATGAAGCTACGTCAGGACAAGGGAACCATGATCCTGATAGCACCTCACTAGCCACACCAAGTGTGGTTTCCCATACTCCAGGATTTCTCCATCCGCAAGCACATTCCCTTGGGAATGGACCCGCATCTGATCACTCAAAACAATGGATGCCTACGCCATCCCAATCTTCAGGCCTTGTCTCTGACGGCATGGATGTTGAAAGGTTAATCCTTCAACCACTTAACCTTTCAGATTCGGTTTCTCGTGTCCTGATTGCTTCACGGAAGCCTTCCACAAGAAAATCTTATTCCTATAAATGGAAAAGGTACACATTATGGTGCACTTTGCAGTCCCTTGATCCCTTTTCCTGTCCAATACCAAGGTTTCTGGACTATTTCTGGCATTTGTCAGATTCAGGTCTAAAGACCTCTTCCATCAGAATGCATGTTGGTGCGGTAGCCGCCTTCCATAAAGGTGTCGGGGATGTCCCTATATCAGTACAACCCCTCATAACACGCTTTTTGAAGGGCTTGCTCCATATCAAGCCACCTTTACGTCCTCCGGCCCCTTCTTGGGACCTTAATCTGGTTCTCGGTCAGCTCATGAAACCACCATTTGAACCTCTTCACTCCTGTGACCTAAAATATCTCACATGGAAAGTGATTTTCCTTTTGGCTATCACTTCAGCTCGCAGGGTTAGTGAGTTACAGGCCCTAGTTACCTATCCGCCTTACACTAAACTGCAGGACCGGGCGGTACTCCGCACTCACCCTATATTCTTACCTAAGGTAGTCTCGGAGTTTCACATTAATCAATCCATCATACTGCCTACCTTCTTTCCCAGGCCCCATTCCAATCCAGGGGAACAGGCTCTGCATACCCTTGACTGTAAACTGGCTCTAGCTTTCTATCTAGACCGTACAGTTGCCCACAAGAAGAGCACTCAGTTATTCGTCTCTTTCCATCCCAACAAATTAGGGCAACCTGTGGGTAAGCAGACTCTCTCCTCCTGGTTGGCGGACAGCATATCTCTTTGCTACCAGCAAGCAGGCATTCCTTTTCAAGACCGTGTTAAAGCACACTCTGTGAGGGCCATGGCGACTTCAATAGCACACCTACGATTGGTGCCACTTCCTGACATTTGCAGGGCTGCTACCTGGAGCTGTCTCCATACTTTCGCAGCCCACTATTGCTTGGACAAAGCCGGATGACAAGATTCCATCTTCGGCCAGTCTGTCCTGTGTAATTTATTTCCAACGTGACGTACCCACACCCTTCTGCCTGCCCAGTGGGGTTCAGGATGCCCTCTACCAAATTTCACCCCAGTTGTTGTGCCTGTTGCACGCCATTGGGTGCATTTGGTGCATGTTCGGGCATCCTCAGCTCGGTACTCACCCATATGTGAGGACTACCATCCTGCTTGTCCTGTGGGAAAGCAAATGTTGCTTACCTGTAACAGGTGTTCTCACAGGACAGCAGGATGTTAGTCCTCATGAAACCCACCCGCTGCCCCGCGGTGTTGGATTCGTAATGTTTTATTGTTTTATTTTTTCGGCACTGCCTGTAGCTATCAAATAAGACTGAAGGGGGACCCCTGCTGGCTGCAGGGTTGGTGCCATGCTGGGCGTGCTCAGTAGGGGCCAGTCAAAGTTCTAGAAACTTTGACAAAAGTTTTCCGTGATTGGGCTCCATCCTGATGATGTCACCCATATGTGAGGACTAACATCCTGCTGTCCTGTGAGAACACCTGTTACAGGTAAGCAACAATTGCTTTCATTATAAATATTATTTGGTGGGTGTTATAAGTCGTGTCCAGTTTTCTCTGTCTCAGCTATAAGATAAAGTACTACTTAAAAATTACAAGAAAGAATTAGAATATATAAAAATGAGAAACACACGCATTAAGACGAACAAGTGTGTGTGGGGGGATTTAGCTGACCGCAACCAACACTTCCCTGGTTTCTCCTCTCAATTCTCTTTGTTGTATGCTTGCTTAAATAGCCATGTTTTTAGACTTTTTCTGAAGGTTTTGATGTTTCTTTGCAATCTGATTTCTAAAGGCAGATTATTCCATACTGGGGGTCAGGCTAGGGATAGGGCCCTAAAGCTTACTTGAGTTAGTCTGGCCGTCTTAACTGAGTGAATAGTTAGCAGTGCTTTTTTTGCTGATCTTGGGTTTCTGTGGGGGGGTATGTACGCGTAGGGCTGTGTTCATAATATTCCCCAGTTTATGCGCCGAAGCATTTCATAAGGTTAGCTGATGTAAGCGCTTATCTTGGTTGTAAAAATAATTACTTGTGTACTTAATTCTAAGCACCAGTTCGCCAAGACTTTCACCAGTTCACCCAAAATGAGCAATTCACCCACCCAGGTTTTTCTATGCTCTCCTGTGATTGGTTTTTCTCTCTAATTGATGGTTAGGGATGTTTTGATGCTCTGTGAAGAGAACAGTGTTGCATTTCTCATTTACAATTTTAGCATTCTGCCGGTCTAAACCAGGAGTGCAGTTATACTATTTTATTTCCCATGTTCAATTTATTACCTCCCTAGTCTTCATATGTACTGTAGTTTGCTTTTTTCTACCTTTTGTTTCGGGATATACAAGGAAAGTATTTGAAGTCAATACTTCTGTAGTGCAAGTCCTGTTTTTATGAAGATCATGCTGTTTGAAATACATCCCCACATAACATGTATGCATGAAGACTACGCTATTTGAGATATATAATATGTACTTTTGATAGTCTTGATTTCTTTTTGTGATCGGTTCAATTTTCTGTTTTTCCGATTGGTGGTTTGGGGTCATGTGACTGGTTTGATGCATTTTGAAACAGTATGTATACTTCTTACAGCATTGATTCTGTTTACATTGAAGCTGTATACGGTTATATATATGTTGACAAAAGCAGGTATATTTACTTATTTATCTATTCTCCTGGTGAATGTAGAGCTCATTTGTTTGAAAGGAGTCTTTGTTTCTTATACAATTTTTATGTTTTTTCGATTCCAGTGATTTGTCCCTTCCGATGCAGCATGTCCGCCGAAACATGTATATGTCGGGGGATCTCAGCTATTTCAACCACATTTGTGATAATTGATGGTCTAAAGTCTAAATAAACCATGTTTGGATATTTAAAATAGTATCTGCTACTTCATATATGATTATTATCACAACATTTACATTTGATGGATTCTTAATGTAAAATGTTAGGCCATTACCATATAAATGTAACAGACTTTAAAACATTGATGTCACCAGGTTGATGGCCAACATTAGTTTCAATCTATAGAATAACAAGAGATACATACAAATTGAAGCTACTCAGTTGTGGTTCATTGGGATCCAACTCTGCATCTCATCTCCAGCTCCTATCATTATAGTCCCTTCATTGATGGCTCAGCTGTCCTTCTCATGAGTTCTGATAAAGTCTGGATTATTCTAGCCTCCACATCTTAGATTCCCCCTATTCGATGGCTAGTTCTGTGTACCTGAGTGGCTGCCTTTTATTGGGAGGGTGAAAGCCTTTCTTCTGGTATTGCAATATGGATCTTGTTCCTTCAGTCCTGGAGGGGAAGTTGACATCTGATCCTCTATCCATCATCCTGCTTCCCCCCTCTTCTGTTCCTGCAGTTCTGTCCCATTTTAAGTCCCCTGGATTTCCAGCCCTCCTTGCTCAGAACGTTTCCCTAAAGTCCCTTCATGCCTCTGGAGTGAGGACTCTCTTCCTCCTCCTGTATCCTTCCATGTGGCTGCAATTAAACATTCTCTACATAATCTACATAATCCCTATATTCCACTCGTTATGCTTGTTCAACTACAGTTCTACTCTAGTACAATTTTGTTAATTATGTTCTTATTGTTTGCTGTACAAGGTTTAGTTAAATTATGTTTTTATTGTTTGATGTAATTTCCAACTGTTGGTTCACTGTAAACCGAACCGATATGTACTTGTACATGATCTTCGGTATAGAAAAGTATTTAAATAAATAAATAAATAATCTGCTCTTCTTTCTCATGCAAGGAACATATATTCTATCACAATGCACCAGTGCTGTTTCCTTTGCATATCTTTGCACCAGAGATAGAAAAGAAAGTAAAACAGAAGAGTCACTCATTGATGTAAAACAGCAGCTTTTTCATTCGGGATACGCACTCACATTTCATAAGGTTTGTAGAGAAATGTAATCATAATTGTTTGGCAAAGTTTCTACAACAAATGGATCTTTTTTTGTAAGCTGTTGTACGTTAATCTTTTGTGGTATATCAGCAAAGATATATAAACTGAAGCAATGTAGTTGATAATTATATATTTTAAAGTTACATTAATACTCTAAAACTTTAAGCAAATATTGACTGCTACAGTGTGGCACCAAGGGCAGTAATATTCAAAGCAGTGCGAAGGCGCACATTGACGCTTGTGCGTCAACCTACTCCCAGGGACATGGTGATTTAATAAATTGTGCACACATGTTATAAAATAGCCTTATCACGTTCACACGTGCAACCAACTTTAAGTAGATGCACCCAAGCACTTATATCCCGTTTCTGCCGTGTAAATCAGTGTATTTTAAAACTGGCACACATGACCAATTTTACCAGTTCATTCACCAGTTTGACCAGTGTTGAGCTAGGTCTACTAGTTTAATAGCCTGCATTCCCCAGTTACCCGAGACCCTTTAAACCCCTCCAAAACAGCTATTTTTTTTTTTTTTTTACAACTTATACCTCCTCCAAGGCGGAATTAAAATTACGCAGAAGTTGACCTGGGTATGCACCATGGTGCATAAGTATTTGCACGCACATCTCTTGGCCATGCCCCAGAATGCCCACACCCCACCCAGATCAAGTTGCACTGGGTGTGGACCCTTGGCCTGGTGTAGGATTGGTACGGCCCTCCAGTCGGACCCGGAGAGCGCCTGCCACCAGGAGGCGGAGCACAGGAGGAGACAGAGGCTGGCTGGAGCTTCACCACTAGCAACCCGGGGTTCCCTCAGGTTGAACCCTTGGTTACCCAGGCCGCCTGGTCTTAGGTGGGCCTCGCATGGTCTCCTAGAGAGAAAGTTCAAGGGAGTGCCCACCACGGACAAGGGTGCGCGGTCGGGGTTCAGACAAGGAAGTCCAGAGGTCGCAGGAAGCCAAAATAGAGTGTCCGAGTGTATAGCAAGAATCAAGGCCAGAGTCTTGGTGAAGGATGGTCAGCCAGGCAGATTCGGTAGCAGAGGTCAGTTCAGACGTAGTCAGGTCAAGCAGGAGGTCGGATTCCAGGTGGCAGATGAGAGTAGTCGGAGTTCCAGGCAGGGGTCAGGGCAGGCAGCAATCAAGGAGTAGTGAAGAACAAGCAAAGGTCTGTACCATGTGATCAGTCCGAAGGGTACTACCAGGGATGGAGAGACGAAGGAGCAGGAGATGCTGGGACTGGAGACACAGGAGACACTGGAACGGGAGACACAGGAGATGCTGGAGCAGAGAGACTGGAACAGGAGACACAGGAAATGCAGGAAAGCAAACTTGCTATCAATAAGTGATTGACCCGATTGCCAAGGCAAGTAAGTGGTGTCTGACCACTTCCTTAAGTATATGCATCAATCAGGGCGCGCCGCGGAGCTGGGACCCGCCCTAGGCCCTACAAGAAGTTGGGCAGTCCACGCGTGCGCGCGCCTAGGGGCGGGGCCGATGCCACGGAGGACACCGAGCCCCGCCATGAGGCCTGGCTGGGGCTGGGAGGTGAAGCGACGGGCAACGCCGTGGCCAAGTGGAGCTGGCGGCAGACGCGAGGGAGGCTGACCCAAGACTGGCTGGTGTGGAAGAAGGGTAAGCAGACCCGGGAGCAGGACGCGCAACAGATCACACCCCGTTTTTAAATCAAGTGAGATGTGCATGTAGCAAGAGATAGGCACACATCTGGGCAGCTTTTAAAATTTGGTGGGCTCACCGAGCCCGACTTGTGCGCACATATCTTGATTTTAGTGTGCATTGGGCTTTTAAAATTCACCTTAAAGGCTATAATTCCTGAAAATTAATTTAATAACTAATGAAAAAAGCATAATTAGGTTATATTATGATTGTTCATTTGAAGACAGTTTTATTCTCACGATTTGTTCATGATGGAAGGAATATTTATAATTAATCTGTCGTTATGCTACTTGTTAATTATGGAATCGCTTCTCCCAGGTGCTCACGCATCCTCATGCCATCATGATATATTAGTCCAGTCCTTACTTTTTAACGCCCATCCTAATATATTCTGCAGGGAAAAAAAGACCTGACCTGCATTGGGATGTGAAACTGAAAACCAAGACTGGGTTCCTAACTCATAACACGTGTTTCTAGCTTAACTCCGTATTGGTTGGGATTTTAGCCCAGTCCTGATTTTTAATTTGACATCCAAATGCAGTCCAGGCCTTACTTTTCCTGCAAAATGTGAAAGTTGGTTGCCCTATGAACAAGCAGCCAAATGTCTGGAGAGAAATGCAAATAGATGATGCCATCTTCCACCTGTACCAGCCAACTTCCCCTTGGGTTGAGCCCTCGGGTGCTGAAAGCTGGTTAGGCATAGATTACGGGGGTAGCCCCCAATCCGAGGCACGGAGCTAGAAGCCAGGATCAGAGCAAGAGGCTGGAGCACACCAGGAACAAGAAAGGGGTCAAGCAGGGATATTGAAGGCGAGGCAGGAAGCAGCAAAGTTTTCTGAGGGCAGGTAGCTGGAGCAGAGCCGGAGTATGAGGACCACAAGGTAGGATCAAGTGCTGGCATTTTTACTGACAAAGAGCCTGAGTATAAATACACAATCAGGCTGGGGGGGGGGGAGTGTTGGGTAGATAGTCCAATACCCCTACATGCAGGAGGCAAATTCAGCAATGGATCCTCATACAGATTTCATTAGGATGGGAGTTATAACGTAAGGGCTGTACTGTTGTCTCATGTTGGCATGTAGGTGGGTCAGCAACTCTGTTCTCTTCATATGTTAATTTCATAAATTAACTAATGATATAGGTTATCAGAAAACCAAAGATCTCATACTCAGATATTAAATAGTGTTAGCACCAGTTTTAATTTTTTATTCATTTTATAAGAAATATCTTTTAAAAAATCCTTTTTAATGTTCTTTTATAGATAAAACATATCTCACAATTGTTACTAAATCTCCAGAGATGTACAAAACTTTATTTAAAAATATCCTGTTGCTAAATTTTATGAAGCCAATATTTAGAAATACATCTAAAGGATGACTTGTCTGATTAGTTAGCCAGATGAGTTATCTTGGATATTTAGTGGGATAAACGCGCCACTGAAAAGCCCCAAATAAAGTTATCTGGCTATATTCATAGGAATGTAGCTGGTTAAATGGCAAACTGAGCTTAAAAAGAAAACAAAAAAAAATTAGCTGCCCCATCACCCACTCCCACTCATGTGTTGTAAATATAGGAGCTGCCTGCCTGATCCTTCATCCCCTCTCCCCCAAGGTCCCCAAGCACGGCATCACCGCAGCTCCCTGCCCCTTCCTCTCCCTAAAACAACCATGGCCAGCTTCTCTCCCCACCTCCCTGTCCTCCTCTGGCACCCCCTATCCCTAACCCATTCCACCCAGCGGCCTCGGAAACCTTCAGCCTACCTGGGATCACAACAAATCCCTCTTGTGGTCCCGGACACGTCGCTTTGCCAGCAGCACTGGGCAGTGTAAGCCTCCAGCATTTCCTATGGGAATAAACACGGACCACAATGCTGGCAGCGTCCAGAATCACATCAGGCATCTACCGTGATCCTGGATGGCCTGAGAGTTTTCAACGGTGCCAGCTAGGGTGGGAGGGAGGGGAAGGGGAAGGGGGTGGCTGGCCAGAAGTAAATATCTATTGCAGAAACAGGATGGGGAGTGGGATCTGCGGTGACCTGGCTTAAAAAAAAAAAAACTTTTGCCATTTTCATCAATTTCAGTTTCATCCAAACAACAACAATTGTCTGACCAGCTTACCGGGTAGCATACCACATGTGTGGTATGCTACCCGGTGGTATGCTACATGTGGTATGCTACATGTGGTATGCTACATGTGTGGTATGCTACCCGGTGGTATGCTACATGTGGTATGCTACATGTGTTGTATGCTACCCGGTAAGCTGGTCAGACAATTGTTGTTGTTTGGATGAAACTGAAATTGATGAGTTTCATCTTTGAATTTGCAGTGTTCCAGCTCCTGAGGCAGCGGCTGTTAAGCTGCGAAACTCGGCCTGAGTCGGGCGTTACGCGAACACGTCTCTGTTTTAATAAATATTGGAAAAAGATTGAGGCATCTATTCTTTTTTTTGTTATCCTGCCAATTAAAGTTATCCAGCTACCCTGCTCTAAGCCACAACATGAGTTAGCGGAATAATTTATCCACCTAACTCCAAATACTGGAGTTAATCAGATGAGTTATTTGGCTAATTTAACCCAGTCCTGGGAGTCCCCCAAAACGTCTCTTACTTATTCGGCTAAATTTTAGCCTAATAATGACTTATCTGACTAACTTTTAGCTGAATAAGTGCCATAGATATTCCAATCTAATAGCTAGATTCATCAAAGTATAGTAATTTTCATATGAATAATGCCCTCATTAAGGAAAATGGGCAATGCTATACTAATTTTAGGGGGAAGAGAGAGAGAGAGAAAGCAAGAGAGACTATTTATAAGGCTTTCATAGTAGTCAACTATTTATCAGTATAGGAGGGCCAGCTAGTAACTCGAGGTGAGGATTTGATGGTTGTCTAAGGTTTTGAGGCCAGTTCTACATGCACAGTGAGATGTACGAACAGCTCAGTACACATCAGTGAAGATTTGGAGTGAGGAAAGTCACACAAAGCTGAGATTTCTACAGTGTTCTCTCACCCTACCTTGATGGACTCTCCTCACTCCAAATCATGTCAAATGCCCCTCATTTTCACTGTTCCCACCCCAACCTCTTCCCAATCCCACCCCTTTGAATAAATTTGAAACATTTGCATTTGTGCCGCGCGATGTGATATATATCGCGTGCGTAATGCCATTATTGTGGGCATTAGGGCCCTAAAGCCCAGTAATAACGCCATAATGCATTTTGATGAAAGCAGTTAGCTGATAACTTATACATTATCAAGTTAAATGCCTTTAGAAAATTAGAGATACTTATCACAAACAATATCCAAAATGAACAGTTCTGTGCAAATATTTTGATATGCTGTTCTCACAAGCAGTATTTCATCTGTACAGTTCTCTTCCTCTTGTTAAACTCATGGACCCTTGGACCGAGGTGTTGGCACACCCTGCAGGGAAGAGCCCTGCAGGTACCCATCTTTGGCAGGAGGAGTTGGACGAGGCAGAGGCCCAACTTGAGCTTCACCTTTATCTGCTCATGTGCCCCTCAGGTTGAGCCTTTGGGTGTTGGGGCTGGCAGATGTTAGGTGGGGGCCTTTGCTGATGGTTGGAAGGTCCATTGAGGTCGCTGGGCCAGAGTAGATGTAGTACAGGTGAATCCAGAAGCAGGCTGGGTTCAGTAGCAGGTGGCATTCAGGAACGTCCAGAAGGCAGGCTAAGGTCAATACCTGGTATACATCCGAAGGGAAAGGTGGGGATAGATAGGCAGGGCAGGAAGGCAAGGAGCAAAACAGGTGAGAAGACAAGGAGACAAGGAGACATGGAGATCTGAAGACTGAGGGACTGAAGAACTAACCACAGGAGTTGGAGACAAAGACAAGTACCACTGAAGACAAAGGCAAGGACTGCTGGAACTGAAGATGAGGATAAGGAACTGGAACTGAAGACTAAAAATGCTGAAGCAATTTGCCCAACAAGTTAAATGTAAGACATTAATAAGACAGGCTAAGAGAGAATTTGAAAATAAGTTGGCTGTAGAGGCAAAAACTCACAGTAAAAACTGTTTTAAATATATCCGAAGCAGAAAGCCTGTGAGGGAGTCAGTTGGACCGTTAGATGATCGAGGGGTTAAAGGGGCACTTAGAGAAGATAAGGCCATCGCGGAGAGATTAAATGAATTCTTTGCTTCGGTGTTTTCTGAAGAGGATGTTGGAGAGGTACCCATAATGGAGAGGGTTTTCATGGGTAATGATTCAGATGGACTGAATCAAATCACGGTGAACCTAGAAGATGTGGTAGGCCTGATTGACAAACTGAAGAGTAGTAAATCACCCGGCCGGATGGTATACACCCCAGAGTTCTGAAGGAACTAAAAAATGAAATTTCAGACCTATTAGTAAAAATGTATAACTTATCATTAAAATCATCTATTGTACCTGATGACTGGAGGATAGCAAATGTAACCCCAACATTTAAAAAGGGCTCCAGGGGCGATCCAGGAAACTACAGATTGGATAGCCTGACTTCAGTGCCAGGAAAAATAGTGGAAAGTGTTCTAAACATCAAAATCACAGAACATATAGAAAGACATGGTTTAATGGAACAAAGTCAGCATGGCTTTACCCAGTGCAAGTCTTGCCTCACGCAGCGACTCGAGTCTCCGGGCTGATCGCCGGGATCAGAGCCGTCCCTGCTCCTCCCTCGCGGCCGCCACTGCTCTCCTCCGCGGCCCGGATCCAAGATGGCCACCGCCATCCTTAGGCCCGAGGCCACGCCTCTTCATTAGACTTAAAGGGACCTCGTCCCTCTAATTGGATACAGCTGATTTCTATCCACAGGGTCAGAGGAAATATAAAAGGAGACTTCCTCTGACCATTCCTTGACTTGGCATCGTATCCTGTGAGCATTGTCTGAGTCTGCTTGCTTCGGTGAGTTCCAGTGTCTTGATTCCTTGTTCCAGTTCGTCTTGGTTTCCTGGTTCCTGACTTCGGATCGGGACCGCGGACCTCCAGCGGTGAAGACACACCTCCATCCTCGACGCCACGACTCTTCTCCGCTCCCACCGTCATGCCTGTCTACAGTGTCGAGGGTCCACTGGTCACATCTTCGGTTCCTGCCTCGCCACCCGACGGGAGAACCTTCGGGCCTTCTCCCAAGGTATTCCATCCTCCAGTTGGCCCAAGGGTCCACAAGCCTGAGCATAACAGTTTATTTGAAATCCACTTTCTTTATTTCTTTGTTTTTCTTACAAATTATGTGGTATATAAATAAATATTTAATAATATGCCAGTTAAGTTGATACATTGAGAAAACCAAGTGTGTGCATTGAAAACAAGAACTGTTGAATATAAATATTATGTTTGTAATAGTAAAATGGAAGTAACCATGGTTGAACGTTGGATAAGAAAAATGGGATGCTATTGTTCTCACTGAGAGATTGGATTTCGGAATCTACGTTATATAATTCCCATTCATTTACTCCTGTATAATATTATATAAACTGTGGAGTTGGGAATTCATATTGTGAGAAACAGAGGCAATAAGACGTAAAGAGACGAAGAGACTTTGTCTGTGATAAGCATACTCTGTTTTGTTTTATTTTTAATTTAAGAATAATCAAGATAATTTTGCAGATGAGATAATGCTTGTGAGATAACAGCATACAAGTTCTATGCAGAGAACTGCATTTGGGCCATTGTTTTTGAAAGTATACTCTGATTTTCCCATACTGCATGAGAGAGATTCATAGAATTGTGCAGTTGTTACACATGTAGAGAACACCATATTATGAGATATGCAAAGGACTATACAATTGGAACTTTTTCAGTGATAAGCATACTCTGATTTTTTTTATGTATAGTGAACTTAATGTGAGTTTGCATTATTTTGAAGTATACTCAGAAGTCGTCATATCAAAAAATATATAGAGAACTATTCGGTTGGGACACCATCTATGATAAATTTACTTTGATTTTTTATATACTGAAGTTTAATGAAAGTTTAGTGCTATTACGTTTTCATAATGTTTTTGCACATACAAATCTGTGTAAAATGATTTCTTAAAGAAATGTTGTGCACATCTCTGGAGACTATTAATATCTGAGAAAGTTTGTCCAAAAACAACAAAAAGTTTTGTATTTTTTTTAAAGGATTTTTCAGATAAAGTAGAGAGGTTAATGATTAAAATTGGTATCAGCACTATTTGAAATCTGAGTGTATGAGACTTGGTTTTATGATACTCTATATCATTAATTTATGAAACATTTGCTAGAGGCTTTTTACTGTGCCACTGCATGGTATGGTTTTGTGATCCTCCTGTGTGCTTTTATTTTGTTTTCCCACTAATGCTTGATTAATTAGAATAAGACAAATACTATATATCCATTTACTTCATCTTTTATCATTTAACAATAAGAATAACAAGCAAGAAATAGTACAGGGATAATAAGCTTGGAAGAGAGAAACAGATGTAATTTAATGGTTGGAATATGTATGGTGAAAAATGTACAATTTTCATTTTGATTATAAGTCCAAAAGTAGGTCATGTCTTTGTCATCAAGGTTAAGGTTGCTTCAGAAAGAAGTTTTTGATAATGGGAACTTCTATGCTGTGGGCATGCGAACAAGAGCATGTGAGTTTGGGAACTGGGAAACACAATGACTTATAACAATGGAGGGGAGAAGAAAGATATAGGAAAGCATAATCATGAATACATTTAAATGGGATGGAAAGAAATAAATTCATGAAATTTGACTGAGAGCCCGTGGACAGAATTAATTGGAAGAGTAGCGTGGAATTTTAGGAGCTGCAGTACTTGAGATGCAGAATAAGATCAATTTGAAAAAAAATATTTAAGCAGGAAAAAAGGTAGTGTTAAGCAGAATGTGGCACATGGTGGAAGATCAGATTTTATTAATGCTGGTGTGATGTGTGGCTGGATAGAGAGGTGGAGAGCTGGACTGAGAGTTATTTCCAGGCCTTTGGAGGACAGCCATTATGTCTTCCTTATTGAGACAGTATGGGTTCAGAAACATATAAGACACTTTTTAGATGCGTTTCACAAAATGATAGAGCACCTATATGGGAGGCTATGTCTTTCTGCCCACCCATGCATACATAGAAACATAGAATACAACAGCAGATGAAGACCGTAAAGCCCATCCAGTCTGCCCACAAGCATCTCCTGCTCAGCTTTATAGTCCGTTCCTCTTCCTCAGCAACCTTCTGTGCATCTTAAATTCTTGTATCTACAACTTCCACAGGAAGGCTATTCTATGCATGCACCACCTTTTCTGTAAAGAAATACTTCCTTAGATTAATCTAAATCTGAATCTACCTCCATTTTTCTTCATCTCATGACCCCTTGTTCCAGAGCCTTCTTTCTGATGAAAAAAGTTCACCTCGTGCATTTATTCCTTGAATGTATATAAATGTCCCTGTCATATTTTTCCTTTCCCTGAGGACAATCCTCACATATGGGTTACATCATCAAATAGATCATGGCACAAAATTTTGACTTCAGACATTCTAAAACCTTTGGGCATACCCTATTGAACATTAGTCACATGCAGCCTGTGTCCAAGTGTCCCACTGACCCTCTTATCCTCAAAGATATATATATATTTACATCTTTAAATCTGTCTCCCTGTTCTGTATAATAAAGACCATTGACCATTTTAGTAGCTGTCCTCTGGACTGTCTCGGATCTGCTTTCTTACTTACTTACTTACTTCTAAGTAAGTACTGTCTTACTTCTAAGTAAGAAAGTCATTATTACATAGAAACAGAGAAATGATGGCAGAATAAGACCAACAGGCATATCCAGTTTGCCCAGCAAGCTCTCACACTTATTTTCCCATACCTTTCTGTTACCCTGACCGATGAGTTCAGGGCACTTATTGGTAACTTTTTTATTCCAATTTCCTTCCACCCCCGCCATTGATGCAGAGAGCAGTGTTGGAGCTGCATCAAAGTGTATAAGGCTTAATGTTTGAGGGTAGGAACCTTCATAACGAGAAGTTACCCTGATGTTTGTATACTCATACTGCTCAGATCAATGCCTTGTTAAATGTTGTCTGGATGTAAATCCTCTTTTCCTCATTCCCCTCCTGCCGCTGAATCAGAGAGCCACGCTGGATATGCATTCAAGGTGAAGTATCAGGCTTGATTGGTTTAAGGTAGTAACCGCCTCAGCAAGCAAGCTACTCCCTCATTTATTTGTTTAACCAGGCTGTTCAATTCAGACCGTGTTGGTTGTTGTCTGAATGTAAATCCTATTTCTTCATTCCCCCCCTGCCGTTGAAACAGTGAGCTGTGCTGGATATGCATTCAAAGTGAAGTATCTGGTTTAATTGGTTAGGGGTAGTAATCACTGCAATAAGCAAGCTACTCCCATGCTTATTTGTTTACCTAGACTGTGCAATTCAGTCCTTGTTGGTTGATGTCCTGATGTGAATCCTCTTTTCTTCATTCCCCCCTGCCGTTGAAGCAGAGATCAATGCTGGATATGCATTGAAGTGAAGTATCAGGCTTAATTGGTTTGGGGTAGTAACTGCTGCAACAAGCAAGCTACTCCCACACTTATTTGTTTACCCAGACTGTGCAGCCTTGTTGGCTGTTGCCTGAATGCAAGTCCTCTTTTACACATTTCTTCTTGCTGTTGAAGATTAGAGCAAAGTTGGAGTCGCATTAACCATGTGAACGTTTATTGAATAAGGGTATTAATCACCAGGTTGTAGCCGTCATTCCCGCAAGCCACTCCCATGCTTCTTCTCTTCATTCCCATCCTCTAGACTTTATGATCCTCTAGGCTTTATGGATCTACAGTGTTTATCCCTCGCCCCATTGAAATCCTTCTCAGTTTTGGTCTTCACCACTTCCTCCAGAAGGGCGTTCCAGGCATTCACCACCCTCTCCATGAAGAAATACTTTCTGTCATTGGTTTTTAGTCTTCCTCCCTGCAGTTTTAAATCGTAACCTCTGGTTCTGCTGATTTTTTTCCAACGGAAAAGGTTTGTCGTTGACTTTGGATCATTAAAACCTTTCAAATATCTGAACGGATTACGATTATGGATTTCCTTTAAAGCTTACTCTCTTTATCTTAGAATTCCATGTCACATAAAGTTAACACATCAGTGCTCCTTAGAGTTGATACATCATGTTGAGCTCGGTTAATTATTTATGAGATCAGACCAGTCAATAACTCAGTAGAGATACATTCTTAAAAAAGAGTATGATTTTTATTTTACATGTGGAAAGTATTTAATTGATCAAGTCATATCATAGATACAGGAAAAAATCAAAATGGTTTCTTACCAAATATGAGTTAAGTCTGCCAGCGTCTTGGGCATGCCATACTCGGGAGAGCACAGCAGCCCCGAGCATCTGGATTTCATGGTATATATATACCCTTTCTCTTGCAGACCTTTATGGCTTATACTAATTATATTTCAATATTAATCAAGTTAAACTATCTCAGAGACGTCTGGCCTCATGTGTACTGATTATTAAACAATTACATATATGTCAGGTTACATGTCCAGAAAAATTTAGCTATAAAAATCCTTTAATCTTTACATCAGATGTGCTTTGTTGAAATACCTGTGTGCCTTGATCTTGCTTCATCAATCTTTCTAATTGACAGAAGAGCACCTGATTACAGATTTCTAACTTTAATGCATAAGTAAAGAAATTTCAAAATAACATAGGCAAAAAGCATCTAAAGCTCCTAATGACTAAAATACTATTTGCAATAGGCATATGTCTATACTAATTGTAAAGGTCAAAAGACGTCATCATTTTTCTAGATTTTTGGTGTTATTTAAGACACAAACTCTAGAAACTTTGACAAGATAAAATACATCAGTTATGAAGGTCACTTTCTGTTTCTTATCTTAACAAAGTGCTAGTTTTTTCCCATTTCTAACAACTGCAGGTGTTCTGAGAAAGAAGAGAGAAAAAAGTATTCTTTTTAAGAATATAAAAAAAATTAAACAAGAAGCGACATCACACTAGAAACGGCAGTACAGCACTAGTCATTTCAATGGTCCAAAATGGTTCAGAGGTTACTGATTTTCACACTTCTGTGTTTTAGATGTACAGGGGACCTAGGGGACCATGTCATGACCAACTCTTATTTGTTTTATATCCTTTTGAAGATGCAGGCTACAGAAATGTACTTGCTACTCCAAATGAGGTCTTACCAGAGACTTAAATGGACAATATCACCTCCTTTTTCTTGCACCCAAAGATCCTTCTGGCTATTACCATCACCTTTATCTCCCTTTTTGGCCACCTTAAAATCATAAGGTATGGTTTTCCCCAGATTCTGCTCCTGTTTTGCACATTTACTATTTATTTAAAAATTATTTGTATACCACTTTTACAATTAAAGTTGGTCAAAACAGTTCACAGGTAAAGTATACATAATAAAAACATAAAAATATAAAAGCATAACAATCAGTCATGAAGAACTTTATCCCATCAGGCGTGGGCAATTCTGGTCCTCGAGTGCCACAAACCAGTCGAGTTTTCAGGATATCCCTAATTTATTTATTTATTTAAAATGTTTGTATTGTGTAACTTCCAAATATAAACACTTGTCCATGGTGGATCCCTAATGAATATGCATGAAATAGATTTGTACACAACAGTAGCAGAAGGCATGTAAATCTCTTTCATGCATAATCATTAGATTTGTATACAGCACTAGCAGAATGCATGCAAATCTCTTTCATGCATATTCATTAGGGATATCATGAAAACCCAACTGGTTTGCGGTCCTTGAGGATTGGAATTGCCTACCTTTGCCCTATATTGTACTGCTCCCTTGGGTATTTACAACCTAAATGCATGACCCTGCATTTTTTAGCTTTAAATCTTAGCTTCCAGACCAATCCTCAAACTTTAATATTATTATTATTATTATTATTTAAGACTTTTATATACCGACATTAGTATGCAAACATCATACCGGTTTACATTGCAACTAAAAGACTGAAATTACAATCAACAGGGAGGGGAAGGGGAGAGAGTAATTACAAAGTGCAGAAGGTATTGAATTAAAAAACATTAACTTTAAACGGTAACAGGCTAATTACAAAAGACTATATACAATTTAAGTACCACTTATATGAGGACTGTTCATGAAGTTAAAGGTGAGGCAGTAGATGGAGACAATTATTCTGGGTAGGCCTGTCGGAAGAGCCAAGTCTTTAGTTTCTTTAGTTTCTTTCTGAACTTAGAGTAGCATGGCTCAAGTCGGGAGGGAGTTCCATTGTTTGGGGCCTGCAATGGAGAGTGCGCGATCCCTTGTGGCGGAGAGGTGGGCTTTTTTGATAGGAGGTATTGATAGGGTACCTTTGTTGACAGACCAAATGGGTCGGTCAGAGCATATGGGGCAAAAGGGTTCATCAAGCCAGTTCGAGTTGTAGGAGTAGATGGATTTGTGAATTATGGTTAAAATTTTAAAGAGAATGCGGGATGCTATCGACACCTTCCAGTTTATTTACCCTGTTACAGATTTTAGTATCATTCGCAAAAAGGCAATCCTGATGGCCCTTTCTCAAAAGCACTTACAAAAATGTTAAACAGAATCAGACCAAGGACTGATCCCTGTGGCATACCAATGGTTACCCCCTTTCCTCAGAGTGAATTCTATTTATCACTATCCTTTGTTGCCGACCACTCACCCAATTTTTACTCCAGTCAAGTACTTTATGAGCTATACCTAGGATGCTCAGTTTGTTTTTAAGTCACCTATGCAGAGCCGTGTCATAGACCCTGCTGACATCTAAGTATATTGCATCTCGCACTCTCCTCTGATCTATCTCTCTGGGCAACAGACAAAGTAATTGATTTGATTCATCTGACAAGACCTACCTCTGATATAAACATAATGTCTCGGATCCTGTAATCCATTGATTCCAGAAACTGCACTGTCCTCTGTTTTAGCACCAATTCCTTTAATTTACTCACCATGGAGGTCAGGTTATTCTGCCTGTAGTTTTCAGACTCTTCCTTAATTCCACTTTTGTGAAGAAGAACCACCTCTGCCTGCCTCCAGGCCTTTGGAACCACTCATGACTCTAAAGTAGCATTGAAAAGGTCAGATGGTAGAGCTATGAGAACTTGCCTAAGTTCCCTTAATACCCTCAAATGTATCCCACCTGGCCCTATTACATCTATTTTTAGTTTTGCTAGCTGCCTGCTAGGCAGCCTCCCCACCAGCAGAGATCCTCATGGAGCCATGTTCTCACATGCGCTTTAGCCACCTTCTTGATGGTCCCATGACTCAGCAAAGCCAGTCTTATTAAGCAAAGCTGCTCCCAGAACTCAGTACATCTTCATTGAGTCACTTTGGCTCCTTGCATTGGCCATACTTGCTACTGAATTGCTTCTGTGACCTTCTTGATCCTGCCTTGCCTTGTGGCCTCCTCATCCTTCCAGCCCTGCCTTGTGTCCTCGGCCTTCCAGCCTTGCCTTGTGGCCTCCTCGGCCTTCCAACTCTGCCTTGTGGCCTCCTTGGCCTTTCAGCCCAGTTCTGCAGCCTTCTTGGCCTTCTGGCTCTGCCCTCTGGCATCCTCAGCCTTCTAGCCCTGTCCTCAGACCTTCTCAGCCTGCTAGCCCTGCCTTGCAACCTTTGGGCCTTCTAGACTTCTTTCCCTGCCTTGTGATCTGCTTAGGTCCTTTTCTGTTCTATCGTGTTTGTGTTAGGATACTTGCTGTACTTAGTTCCTTGTTACATGTGTATGTGTTCTTTGCTCTTGTTACATGTGTATGTGTTCTATGGTCCACTCCTAGTCATGTCTTTACAGTCCAGTCCTAGTCCTATCCTGTTTTGTCCTGCCCTTGTCAGCCTCTGACTTATTTCTAATCACAGCCCTGTCTTCAGATCCAGTCCTTGCATCCACTTCCGACCCTGGCCTGCAGTTCTGCCTGGCTTCAAGACCCACCATGTCTCTAGCTCCAGGCCGTGCCTCCAGTACCAGCTGTGTTTCCTGTTCCAGCTAAGTCCTATTG
Organism: Rhinatrema bivittatum; assembly: GCF_901001135.1. Taxonomy (NCBI): domain Eukaryota; kingdom Metazoa; phylum Chordata; class Amphibia; order Gymnophiona; family Rhinatrematidae; genus Rhinatrema; species Rhinatrema bivittatum. Next base: position 577,427,399 of record NC_042617.1, read on the forward strand.
ACCACCAGAACCGGAGGGCTTAATCCAAGGGGGAGGTGGCTGGTTCAGGCATAAGATCCGGTCTGGCCTTGCCCCAGAGTGGCCCTGCTCCAGAGTGGCCCTGCTTGGGAAAATCTCAGACCCAGTCTACCTGACCGTAATACCTTGCAAAAACATTCTTCTGAAATTGTTTGTGATCTAACTCACTTCCATGTGTTTGCACATGCTAAGCTGGACAAACAGAGCAGGCAGACAAGAGCCAGAAGCCACTGTGGTAGCCAAGGCCCTACCACCTGAAGAAGAGGAAGACGTGGTGGCTGCCGCCACAGCCCTCTTTCTTGAATTTTGATGCTGTAACAAACTCACTCACCAAAGAAAAACATTGTGAATGGTGCATGGAATAGTAAAGTCGTGTATTCTAAAGAACAAGTTAGTTTTTTTTATATTCCAAACATTATACATAGCAGTGGTATTCACTTCTAGTCCACGAGGGCTGCAAATGGGTCAGATTTTCAGGATATCCCCAATGAACATGCATGAGATAGCTCTGCATACAATTAAGGAACTGTGCATGCAGATCTTCTTGATGCACATTCATTAGGTTTATCCTGAAAACCTGACCCATTTGCGGCCTTTGAAGACTGGAAGTGAACACCACTTGTATAGAATGTTATGAGTTATTACCCTATGCTTGTCACATTAATACCTTGGTATCATTGTCTGTAATCACCACTGCATCACTTTTTTGACTAGAAATTTCCTTTGCAAGGTTATGAAATCCAGGTCGTGTTGAGAAGAATGGTAGGTCTGCCAATGGGACATTGTGGATGTCCCCAAAAGGCCTGTTTTTTTTGTGCACTCTGAATGTATGTAAGAACTCATTGATCCCTCGTTGTTAGAGAAGATCTTAAATAGCTCCTGTACCTTAGTGTAAGAGCACCAGGTGCGGGAGGGTAAGGCTGTTCTTACTAGATTTTTCATTTAACCATCTGAAACATCCATCGGCTTGCTTGAATGGATGTTCCCATGCATTTCTGCATCTATTGCTGGGAACCTGAATTGAGATCATTTTGTCCAGATCAGTGCATCAGCAATGTTATGCAAACCTGAAATACGTTGAACCCTGTTCCGTTTCACGCTGTCAAAATAACACCATCTCCTTTAACAGACTGACCAACTGACACTTTTAGGTGTCAGTTAATGACCTCAATCACTCCCATGTTGTTCAATTGAAACATTACAATCCTGAAGCTGAAATCTCTACCCCTGATAACTAGTGACTCTAAAACTGGCAGTAATTCATGGAATGTGGGATTACTCATTACATGCTTCAGATGCTAATTTAAAGATAGTACTTCTGCATACCAGAGAAGTTCCTGAAATGTAAACCCTGAAGCCATTACCTCCTAATGCATAAGTACATATGTGAAGACTGTAAGTGCTTGCCATAAGGCTATCCCAATGAAGCACTATAGAAATTTAGACCAAATCTCAAGTCCTGTTTTGTAATCTATTGAAATTGTGATGCTTGAGCCTGATGTTGTGGCCAACCTCCTGGGAAAGGCTCACCTCATTGGCATGATTTGAAAGGCAAAGTTTAGCTATCCTGTTAATGACTGTAGTTGCCTGAGGATTACATTTTTTGTCTGCCATGCCCTAGTGAGGTTCTCTGTTAACTTGGCTGTCTTATTTTCTGGGATGCGTAATAACATTTGGATGATCTGGCAGGGGCCTTGGGATTTCTCTTCAGCTAGTGAGCTTCTAAAATTGTGTGCCGCTCTTGTGAAGGTGCTAACTTATGTCCAAGCATGCATGAGACCTGACAGAGCTAACAGATAAAAAGGCATCCAGGGAGTGCACTTTACTATTGTTTCTGGCCACTTGGGCCCTATTGAACCAAACAATTGAAGGTTTCAAAGTATTCATAGGCAATAATAAAGATCATGACATACATTTGCAAAATAATAGCCACCTAGGAATTTGGGTGAATAAAAAGAATCTGGTTGCATGGGCAGATGACAGAATGCCAACCCTATATCTGTCTTTGCCATCAGAACCCAGGTCCACATACTCTAATCGAACTGAAAGGTTGATTGAAGACTATGTCCTGTATAGAATACAGAGATGCATCAAAGAAGTTGTTCTCACCATGCAACTGAATAGGATAAGTCAGGTCAGATGTAATTTACCTTCTTCTTTCTTAGAAACCCAGTGCAGGTAGTTTGAAAATATCCCCCATAATTAAACCTTATAGGAACTAAGCAAGAAATAGCATCAGGGAGTGACCATAGGCGTTAAACAAAGGCAGGTCAACATTAAAAATGCTCAGTGACATAATGACTTGATTCATAAAGCTTTTTTCTCATTCTTGGTCTATGGCATGACCAACCTGCTCTAAGCTCCTTTTGAGTATGTCATGGCGGGAACCTCGGGGACATCCCCACCACATGATGTCACTACCTCTGGGTATTTAGCTTCCACTCTCCATTCCAGCTCGAGTTAGCAAGGAATCTCCCTCCTGATCTCTGCCTGTTACCAGATGCCTTCGCTCTGAGTAATTTTGCTCCGGAATGACTTAGCTACCCACTCCTCGGGGGCCTTGCCTCACTCTTTCCTAACCTCCGGGGATACCAACTTCTGAAGGACGCTTAAGGTACCCGCTCCTCAGGGACCTTGCTCTGTCCTGGACCTCCATCCTCAAGGGTTCCTCTCTATAGCAGCTACCAGTCTCAGAGTGAACACCTCAGCTCTTGGTCTATCTCTGCCTTGTCTCACCTCTGCTATTGTAGATTCTCGGCCTACCCCGCATCGCGGACCACCTCCCCCGATGGCGTCGGCGTTTCTCCCTGACGCTGGCATCTCTTGCAGCGCGGTTCCGCGCGAATCGGGGCTTGGCCACGACCCCCTATGACGTCAGATGCCGACGGGATTTGGATTGTGCGGGAGATTTGCCTTTTTATTGAGAGTCTTCTCTCTTGTTTCCTGCTTCGGCCACAAGTGCGTTTAGGAGTCTCTCTGTTGGTTTATTTCCCTGCCGCTTGCTGCCTGCTTGACCTGGACTGTCTCTGGATTACTCTGCCTGCCGCCTGCCTTTGGATTATCGCTTTGGTTCCTGTTGTCTGCTGCCTGCCCTGACCTGGACTGTCTCTGGATTACCCTGCCTGCTGCCTGCCTTTGGATTATCGCTTTGGTTCCTGTTGTCTGCTGCCTGCCCTGACCTGGACTGTCTCTGGATTACCTGTCTGCCGCCTGCCTCCGTCACTGCTACGGGTTTTCTGGATAACCTGGCGTATCCTACCTGATGACCCGTTGTGAGTTTTCAGTTCCTTGTGCCTCATCTACTCAAGGTAAGCGATCACCGACCTTGGTTCCACTCACCTAGTATAACACTACCTTCTCTGGCATATCATCTGTACCCGGGTTCTCGGCCTACCCCGCTCTGCAGACCACTACCGGACTCATCATCCTCTCAAGACCTGGTGAGACTCTTTATCTGCACTGCAGAGTACAGACTTGACTACGCCATCAGAGATTCTTCTCCTCTGGCTGGGCTCACAACCCGTTCCCCAGGCCACCAACTACATTGCTGTATAATAAAGCCTCTTGTTCCGCTGTGTGTATTACTGCTAAGAACCAGCCTATCACTACAAGTCCCCACAGGGTTATGCCCTGTGGGAGGAGTCATCTCTTGTAGTGACCAGGGGTTCACAACTCAATGTCTCGAACAGATTGCTAACTTCATGGACCCAGCTCAGCTCTCAGTCTTACAAGCCATTCGTGGCCTGGCCCAGGGGACCACCGAGCAGCAAAAATCTTTGGAAAAACTATCACCTTCAACCAGTTGAACGCCCGACTGAACGCACCAACGGCTCTGGAGAGAGAACTCTGTCCACAAGTGGTTTCTGTTCATACCACTATATCACTACCAGCTCCTACATGCTTCTCTGATGCCCTGGGGTGTAGGGGCTTTATTAATCAATGCTATATGCATTTCTTGTTGCAACTGAATTACTTTCCCACTGCTGTTTCCAAGACTACTTATATCCTATTGCTACTCAATGGAAGAGCCCTGGCCTGGACTTCATCTCTCTGGGAACGCAACAACCCTGTTTTAAATGACCTGCCTAGTTTCCTCAACTTATTCAAGTCTGTGTTTGATGACCCCGCTCATCAGACCATAGCAGGGTCTACTCTTCTCCAGCTTCAACAAGGAAGCAAGCCTTTACTGGATTATGTTATTAAATTTAAAACATTGTCATCTGAACTTCACTGGGACTTGGGATGTCTATGTTCTATATTCCTATAGGGCCTCAACTCCCGTATCAAAGAAAGATTCCAGGGTGTCTGGTAATTCACGAGAACTAGCGGCTCGTGAATTATCAGACACCCTGGAATCTCTCTTTGATTTAGCTGGGAGAGTAGATCACTGGATACATGACCAGACCCAGGAGACCAAGAGCCCCAAGAAGCACACCTCAGGAGGTAACCACCTCAGGATCATGCATACGGCCTCTACCCAACCTGCTGCACCCAGTGAAGAGGATGAACCCATGCAGTTAAGCCGCAGCCATTTAACCTCTAAGAAGAGACAGTTTCACAAATGCATGGGCCTCTGTATGTACTGCAGTCAATCCGGCCATGCTGTCCAGACTTGCCCTATCTGTCTGGAAAACTAGCAGACCTAGGATCCGCTGGAGGACTCTTCCTTGGTCTGACTACACCCTCTCCTCCATTATCTCTCCCTGTCTCTCTCATCTCCAGAAGTCTTGAGTTTCAGACATTTGCACTTGTAGATTCAGGCACCGGAGGAAATTTCATCTTCAAAAGGCTAGTAGAACATCTGTGAATTCCCACTACTCCGATGGCTACTCCACTTCTGCTGTCATCCAGTGCAAAGGCCCATATTTATTTTTATTTTTATTTATTTATTTATTTATTTAGAGTTTTTATATACCGGCAATCATGAAAACATATCTTGCTGGTTTACATCGAACAGGAGTGCATTATAAACAAAAACTAGAACTGTGGTGTCCGAAAGTACAGTTACATTTAACAAGGGTAGCCGAACTTGGAGAAGGAAGAAGAGAGGAGAGAAAAGAGATGGTTAAACAATATACAATTTAAATATAGTATACAGAATAAATGTTATATACAAGAGGAGTGGTGTTTTAGGAGTCATTGGAATGTGTCATTGGGTTGTGTCCGGAAATGCTTGTTTGAATAACCAAGTCTTAAGTTTTTTCCTAAAAGTTGGGAGGCAGGGCTCCTGTCTGAGGTCTGTAGGAATGGAATTCCACAAAAGAGGGCCAGCTGTGGAGGTGGCGCGATCTCTTATGGTGATGTGTCTGGTCGTTTTCGCTGGGGGAACTTGGAGGGAGCCTCTATAAGCATCTCTAGTAGGTCTGGTAGAATTATGTGTTTGGAGAGGGAATTGAAGATCGAGAGTGGTAAGTTGATGTATAGTTTTGTAGGTGATGGTTATGGCTTTGTACATGATGCGGAAGTAGACTGGTAACCAGTGAAGCTCTTTCAGGACGGGGGATATGTGGTCTCTTTTCCTTGCGCCTGTCAAGATTCGGGCTGCTGAATTTTGAACCATCTGTAGGGGTTTGGAGTATGATGATGGTAGACCTAGCAATAGGGAATTGCAATAGTCTAGTTTCGAAAAAATGACTGCTTGGATGATCGTTCTGAAGTCTTGAGCGTGGAAAAGAGGTCTTATCCTTTTCAGGACCTGAAGTTTATAGAAGCAGTCTTTGGTTGTTTTGTTGATGTGTGCCTTGAAGTTTAGCCGGTTGTCTATTATTACTCCTAGGTCTCTAGCTTGTGTGGTAGGCAGATTGGTAGGAAGAGAACTGTTGGAGGTGTTGTTCTCAGGAGAGATGAGTAGGATTTCAGTCTTAGAGGAATTTAAGATGAGGTGTAGGCTGTTGAGTAGTTGTTTGATTTTTTTGTGGCATGATTCCCAGTAGTCAAGAGTATTAGAGTATGTGTCTTTGATAGGGATGATGATTTGAATATCATCTGCGTATAGGAAAAACTTTAGATTGAGGTCGGTGAGAAGTTGGCAGAGAGGAAGAAGGTAAATATTGAATAGAGTCGGAGATAAAGACGAACCTTGTGGGACTCCTATGGCAGAGTTGAATCTTGAGGATTCCTTGTTTTGGAGTTTAACTTTGTAACCTCTATTGTTGAGAAAGGTTTTAAACCAGGAAAGGACGGTGCCGCTGATTCCTATGGATGACAACTGGTTAAGGAGGATAGCGTGGTTGACCGTGTCGAACGCTGCGGACAGGTCCAGCAAGATCAATAGGTATGAATTTCCTTTGTCAAGGCCCAGTAGGATATGGTCTCCTTCTTAGTCATCAAGAAAGCCATTCACCCCATGGTACTTGGTCTGCCTTGGCTGCAGGAACACACACCCCAGTTCAATTGGACTACTATGGAGCTTTCACAGTGGGGATCTGGCTGCCACGACAGATGTCTGTCAAGAGTTACACCTTTACAATGTATGTCAACTACTCCATTACTACCTGGCCTACCACCGCAGTATGCGTCTTTTCAGGACATCTTCTTCAAGCAAGCAGCAGACGTTTTACCTCCACATAGAACCTTTGATTGTGCGATAAATCTTAAGCCTTAATCTGAACCGCCCAAGGGAAGGGTTTACCTCCTCATTATCTGAGACTGAGGCCATGTCGGCCTATATCCAAGAAAATTTGCAAAAAGGCTTTATCGGGCCCTCTAAGTCCCCGGCAGGGGTTTTTTTTTTTTTTGTTGGAAAGAAGGATGGTTCCCTTCGCCCTTGTATTGATTACAGAGCTCTCAATGAAATTACCATCAAGGTAATTTCTCTACCGCTGATAACCAAGTTGTTTGACAGACTTCAGGGCGTTAAAATCTTTACCAAACTGGATTTGACAATGGCCTACAACTTGGTCCGAATCCATCATGGGGATGAGTGGAAAACAGCCTTTAACACCCGTGACGGACACTTTGAGTACTTAGTCATGCCCTTCGACTTACACAATGCACCAGCGGTGTTTCAGAATATGATGAATGAAATCCTGCAAGACTTACTGTACCAGTGCATGGTGGTATACTTAGATGACATCCTGGTCTTCTCTCAAGACCTTCATACGCATCAGGCAGATGTGGTAAAAGTACTTCAAAGACAAACACAAAGCTTGAGAAATGTGCTTTTCATCAGGAATCTGTGCCCTTTTTAGGGTACATCATGTCCAAAGATGGCTTTCAGATGGATCCCCAAAAGATGAGAAGCATCCAAGAGTGGTCACAGCCTACAGGGTTAAAAGCCTTATGCCATTTTCTCGGCTTCACGAACTACTACCGTACATTCATCAAAAATTATTCCACCTTGACTGTACCACTCACGGCCATGACCAAAAAAGGGGCCAATCCATCCCGATAGTCCAAAGAAGCCAAAGCAGCCTTTCAAACTTTCAAAGAGGCCTTCCAAAGGAAGCCTTGTCTTCGCCACCTGGTCAGAGTCGCACTCTAGCCATGCTCCAATGTTTTTACTGGTGGCCTACTATGAAAACTGATGTTTAAGCCTACATGACCACTTGTGCCACCTGCGCAAGACAGAAGCCCCCTGCCAGACATTCCTGGGGTCTCCTTCAAACTCTGCCTGTATCTGAGGAACCATGGACACACATTGCAACTGACTTCGTGGTAGATTTAACTCATTCCCATGGGAGCAACACAATATGAGTGACTGTTGATCGTTTCTCGAAAATGGCACATTTTGTGGCACTGCCAGGCCTACCATCCGTGGCTGAACTAGCCAAGTTGTTTGTGAAGCACATCTTCTGCTTCCACGGCATGCCCAAACACATTTTGTCAGACAGAGGCATTCAGTTTACCACAAACCTTTGAAGAGCATTTTGTCGGAAGTTCGACATTTCGTTGAACCTATCCTCAGCCTATCACCCGCAATCCAACGGACAAACAGAGAGAAAGAATCGGATGCTTAAACAATTCTTGCGCTCATATGTGAACTCTAGACAAAGCAACTGGGCTGAACTACTCCCCTGGGCTGAGTTCGCTCTAAACTCGCATCCTGCTTGTGCTACAGGGTTAACACGATTTCAAGTGGTATATGGTCATCAACCATTACCTCCATTGCCTCTGCCACTATCCGTGACTTCCCCAGCAGCTCAAGCCACTGCAACTGAATTATAAAAACTGTGGAGACAAACCAAGGATTTGATTCTCAAGGCGGGCCAAAGGGCCAAGAAGTCGTATGGCGCTCATCACAGGAAGGCACCCCAGTTCCAACCAGGGGACAAGGTATGGCTCAGTACAAAGTTCCTTCACCTTAAACTACCTTCTGCACGCTTTGCACCACAATACATTGCACCCTTCTCCATCCTCCGACGTCTTGGGAATCTGACTTATAGTTTAAAACTACCTCCATCCATGAAGATTCACAATGCCTTTCATATGGCACTACTAAAACCACTCATCCTTTCCAAGCTCTCCATCAAGAATCCGGAGCCCACTCCGCTTGATGCTGAGGAGGATATCGCATATACAGTCGATGACATCCTGGATGTCCGCAAAAGAGATAAACGATGGGAGTATCTTATCTCCTGGAAAGGATACGGACCGGAGGAGAACTCTTGGGAGCCCGCTGTCAATATCTTCGACAAAGACATGATCCGAAGCTTCCATCAGTCGCATCCTCGGAAACCCCCTGCAAGGGGGCCTCCGAGGGACCCTAAGAAGGGGGGTACTGTTGCGTCTGTCAGTCACAGATGGCTGCGCCCTCTCTGCCTCACCTCTCTTTCTTCTTTTTCTGCTTCATTGGGCAAGATGGCTGCCTCCGCCACTCCTTGCCGACCTCTCCGGCATTCCCCAGTCCAGCATTGGCGATTGCGTTCACCATTTTTCCTCTGAGGTCACCTAGGCACGCGCGCGTCGGCCTTCCTTTTGAGTATGCCATGGCGGGAACCTCGGGGGCATTCCCACCGCATGACATCACTACCTCCAGGTATTTAGCCTTCTGGACATTCCGTCAGTTTGTTTGGCCAGGTCCATCTCTCTAGAATTCCATACCTAACTTTCTTTGCCAAATATCCAATAGACTACAATTTAAGAAATCTCTGAAAACATATCTTTTTCAGATTGTTTCAAAATTCCGATAACTGAACACTCATAAATACTCATTTTTTCCTTTACAAAAATTCCCTCCCTGCCCTTTTTCACCCCCCCCCCCCATTCCCCCCTCTCTCCACCCTCCCCTGATACAACAATACTTCATACGGTCTCTCTGGCACTTGATCATGTTGTGTTTTTGTTTTTTTTTTATTTATATTAGCATACCTCTGTTTCTATTATTATTTTAAGCCTATTTTATTGAATTAATTTTTGTAATTTTTCTAGTCCTTATTTTATTTTATTACTGTTTTTTAATTTATTATTGTAAACCGTTTTGATTAAACCAAATTTGTAAAAGTGGTATATAAACACTTTTAAATAAATAAAATAAATAAATAAGTGAGGGGATAGATTGAAGACATAACTATCAAGAGGTGGAGTCTTCCTTGAGCAGCCATGAGTGAGATATGGATACAAGTGATATTCTGGTACATACCATTATGCTATTATATTGAATATTTATACTAATGAATGATTAACAGAAAATGTGAATTAATTGTCCAATATAGCAATCCCCTGATCTGAAAATCTGTAGCTTTTTTTTTTCTGACAGCTAACTCAATGCTTATGTAGGGAGAAAAAATCTTTACCTCTGGCTCTTATCACCTACCCAGTTGGCCTACAGATTGATTAACAGGTAAAAGGCAAAGCAGCAAATCTGAACTCTGAAAACCTGTCCTATCAAGAAATAAGCAAGCAATATCGAACTCCCAATTCTTCTAAGCATGGGGAAGGCCTTTTTCAAAGCCTTTCGCATGGCTAAAAGATGTTTTACCCATGCAGATCAGCCATCTGAAAACTGCCCTCCCTTAATGCACTTAAAGGTGCCCATAATCTTCCACACTGTTTGTACTTTTAGTCCCATTAAAATAAAGCATTGCTGGGGGACATATCTTGGTTGAGGGAGTCACGTCAATTTCCCTTCAAAAGGCACCCACACAAAAGCAGGTGCTAGTGTCCATGGCATGTTTCAACACAAAAGTGCATGTGCATTTTCTGTATGAAACTTGGGGCAACGTCCATGGGTTAACAAGCGCCAGTGGCCTTTATCCCAAAATGTATAGTTTGAAAATTACACACACACACACACACACAGCCCCCTTCCAAAAAATGTTTTCCTTCTTGTACAACAAGCACGAAAATTATCTGTTGAACAGCATATCTGGGCAAGAGGCAGATATCAATTTTTTTTTCTTACATCTAAGAAGCATGTTTGTGTTGAATGGCTGGAGGGTGACTCAGCCGTGGGTCAGTGCAAAAACATTTTTTGAATGCCTGGGAAGCTTTCAAAAATGATGTGCAAAATGGCTACGCTGTCTCTAGATGCATTTTCATACTGTTTTTGTCCATTTAGTGCTAAAGAGAAAGAAAGCTTTCTTACTGATAAAAAAAAAACAAACAAAAAAACAGGGCAGTGTGGTCAGTTGGGGAAGCAGAAGATATTTGGGATTTAAAGAGCTTTGCTGATTGGTCTGGTCTGCTCTTCAGTCAGCCTGAAGGCACAGGGGCACAGAAAGGGGTGGGATTAGTTTGTTTGCAGGATGAGAAATGTGGCCAAGTTCTTATAAATGCTATTGTAACCTTTGCACTGTAGGCGTAAATGTTTGAATTTTGCACTGTTGCTATTAATGCATAGTTGACCTTTGCATGGTTGGTATAAATATGGAGTCCACATTAATACCAACAGGAGAGCAGCCGGCAGAGTGTGTAATGAGATCATCTGTGTAAATGTATGTCCACGCCTTATATTATATAAAGAAATGTTTAGGATTTTTTAGCTAGGACCCTTGCTTTCAGTCCTTGATCACTACAGAATAAATATAATTGAATTACTCCAAAATAAATATACATCCCAGTAATGGCCATTCATACTGACTGAGCTAAGATGTCCACATCTCCTTGCTACGATGCCGTTTCTTGAGTGGGTTCCCTGCATAGGTGAGAGGATTTGTACACAGGCCTGTATTAAATAGCTTGAGGAAATAGTTTGATGGCTATACAGAGCTTGATAGGATAGATTGGATTTTTTTATCATGAATTTATGACATTACTTAAATTTACATATTGTAAAATATTCGGATTCTGTGAAGTCCCCTGAACTTTTCCAGCAACAAATCACAGTCCCGACTTCTGGTTAAGTTATTTTAGATCTAATTTGGCAAATTATTACAGAGCTTAAACCAGTTTTACTTCCTAAAGTCATTTCTTTGGAAGGGGCTGCTATGGATTTGAATAACCAGATGAGTTTCAGAACAGCACAAAGAATTTATTATTTTTTTTTAAAAAGAGACTGGATCTGTTAAGAAGACTAATGTTAAACTGGGTTAAACTAATGGAAGTTAATCTAGGTATAAAAAGAAGACTGGAGGAGAATTCTTTTAATTATCGCAATATTAATTTTCTGTGCATTAAGAATGCTTTATTTGTTGAGTTATCTAAAACATATTTGGATGAATGTCTACAAATTCCTATGGAAGCGTTTCCTCCTATATTGAAGGCTTACAGCCTTCCAGTCAGGCAGACACAATGAATGATTTGATTATCTCGACTCTTACATGCTTTTCCACAGCACTGTGTATGCTGATTAATGCCATAGAAGTGATAGGTGTAGGTAGTAGTAGTACTAGTAGTAGTAGCAGCAGTAATATCACTTGACTCTGAATCGGTTTTAGATTTCAGCCAAGAATTAGTAGTAAATAACTCTATCAGCTACATTCCTTGTGCACTCAAGGACTGTATTTTGGAAGCCCTTTTTTTTTTTTTTTTTTTTTAAAGGAATTGAGTTATTTGTGTTTTTGGCTCTAAGGTCATCTTGCATGAGGATATTTGTCAAGAAGGAAAAAGATTCTGTGAAGCATGAAGCTATATCTTTGGGGAATAATTGTTCTGATAGATGTAAAATTAAAATCCAGAGGTTTCATGTGTATATTCTGGAACTCTAACCTGTTGACTGCTTTTACCTTAGGAAGAAAAGAAAAATAAGCTCTAATGTTCATGTAGTGATACTGTTTCTTGGCTCTTCTTTACTCTTCAGTGGCTTCCTTGTTTCAGAGTCTACTAGTGGAAGTAATATTACATTTTTTTTATTTATTTATAAGCATTGGATAATCTGCCTTTTTCCAAGAATGGGCTTTAAGGTAGATTACAACACATTTAGATCACCAGACACATTCGAACAGCTTTCAGTCAGAATCAGAATTTGCAGTCCAGTTTGAGCGTTCAGGAAATTAGGTTGGGTGCTGGAGGATCTCTGGTTGAAGAGCCATGCCTTGGCTTTTTTTTTTTCCCTGAACTTAAGGTAGCGTGGTATTTTGTTCCAAATTTTCGGAGTGGAACAGGTGAGAGCTCTTCATGTGTAACTTAGAAGTACCAGAAATGTGACTATATTAACAGCAGAGGAAACCTATTTCAATAGGAATTGGAGGGGGATAGGGTGTCCTGCTGGCACGGGGCCTGGCTGCTTCCTGCTGTAAGGGAAACAGGTGTGCCGACGGAGCGTCCATCAGATTGTTTATTTGCCTTTTCATTTCTGTAAAACTTAAGGTCCTGCTTCATTAAGGTGCTGCTTTCACTCTGTTGTTTATGGGGAAAGAACTTGAATCAGGCCATGAGTTAAAGCTCTGAAAGCCTAGGGAACTCTTTATTTCCTCCACTGACTTTAAGGGTGCAGCTTTCAGGGACACAAAAAAAACATGCGTACTTTGTATTTACGGATTTGCACCAATGCTCAAAGCGAGAGTGCCCGTATGCTTTCGTTCAGAAGCTGGCCAAGGGGGTAAAGCATGCGCGAAGACCTGCGCCTGCTTTTTCTGCAGTAAAAATGTGGCTGGAAAATGGTGGGCTGGGGTTGACAATGTCATCCGCCGGCGTTCATTTCCTCCCCTACCTTAAGCCTGACTCCAAGCACGCCTCATCTCATTGCAGCCGAAAGCACGCGTGTTGCAGGCTCTGAGCTGCATTAACGGCCTCATTTTAAAAGGCCTACGTGCGCCAGTACCTGGAGATACGCACGTGGCCGGGCCGCACATAGTTTCAAAGGGCCGCGGCAGCGCGCATATCTCCCGGTGCGCGTGGGAAAAAACCCAGATGAGAAAAAAAGGGGCAGGCTGGGCGAGGCCGAGGTCTGGGCGTGGGCAGGCCGGGACAGTGCCCTTAAGCCACTGTCCCATTGCCATGCGTGCCAGGGACGCCGGACCCACACAACTCGCTCCTGCCCTGGACCCGCGGGTAAGTTGTAAAACAAAAAAAAAAGAATGATTGATATCCGGGGTTTAGGGGTCGGATAGGGGAAAAGGGAGGCAGGTTAGCTAGGGGGTTAAGGGAGTCCCCTCCCAGTCCGCACCCTTATTGGAGCAGACTGGGAGGGGAGTGGGGAAAGGCCCTATCGCGTCAGCGTGCGCGTCTTAGAATCTTCACACCCCCCCCCAATACACGTGCAAGTCACCACTGGGGCATGCATGTGCAAGCGGGAAGCGGATTTTTTAATGCACGCATGTTATAAAAAATCGGCGCATCCATGTGCGCATGCCGGGAACTGCGCACGCATGGACGCCTGTGCGTGGGTTTAAAAATGTACCTTTCAGGGAGGGCAGCTTTCAGGCAGTCGAGTCACACGGGCAAACATTTTTACCCACATAAATTGCTTTCAGAATTGCTTTCATCATCATCATCATCATCATTTATTTTTTATGTGCTTTTCCAATACCAGAGCACTGCTTCGTCAGCTTTATATGAATTAATTTGCTGATTTATGTCTGTTATTTATTTGTAGTGGTAGTAGGGAAAGATGGTTCACTCATATATTACGTGTTATTTAAACAGGAAACTAAGAAAACTGGAGTAGTATTGCTGCCAAAAATGGCAGTGCCTCAATGAATTATTTATTCTAGTGGGCTGAATTTTCAAAAGTAATTTACACGCATAAAACCGCAATTGCATTTATACCGGCTTCGGAGCAGGAGTAAATATATGCATGTACGTTTGCGCACATGCTTCTGAAATTTGAAAATACATGAGTAAACGATTTCCTGCCTGCAAGCAAATTATGCACATACTCTATACGCAGAACAATCTCCCCCGGGCAGTTTTCAAAACTCCATTTACATGTGTAAAACCTCAGGAAAATCTGGCCCTGTACTCATAAAAGGCAGTTTGAAAGTAGCCCGGGGCTCGCTGAACATAAAAGTGCTCGCGTAGCTCGGTTTGGAAGAGTCGGAACTTGCGCAATGAACCCTACGATTTACAGAAGTACATACGAAGGTGAATCAGCACAAGTTACACTCTCCTCTAAGGCGGCGTGACTTTGTGTGAGTTATTCTGTGCGTATACCAGGCCAATTACCCATGAATTTTCAAAGCCAGCTTAATGCCCATGTTAGCTTTGAAAATTTGGGGTAACGCCTGGAATGTGAAAGATATGCACGGATTTTACCTGTGTGCACAGAGTTATGAAATTATCCCCTATAAGGGAAATGATCAAATGGAACTATAACCATCTGAAGGAGGAGGTAGAAATTGTCCCCCTAGAGTGATTAGATATAGTCACCCAGTTTCAATCCATAGGTATAATTCAAAAAAATGGGCAGTCTGGGAGAGGGGGAATGTGCACATATAGGAATGGTAACTTTGAAACAGCCACGCGGGCACTCATGTATGCTCATTCACTGGCTCGCGTCCAGAGGCGCATATACACACGTATATGTGTGCATGTTATAAAATAGGCCGAACGCGCATACATGTGCACACAATTTTACATGGACATGCGCGCAACTGCCTTGTCTACCATGTAAGTGGGGGAATTTTATAAGGGAAGTGCCCTGACGCCATACATAGTTTTCTCAGCTCATTCCTAGTTCACCCAGTTTAGGGATAGGACTTTCAAATAGAGGTGTGAATCGTGTGATCGATTGTCTTAACAATCGATTTTGGCTGGGGGGGAGGGAAATCTTATCGTCGTGGTTTGGTTTTTTTTTTTAAATCGTTAAAAATCGTAAATCGGGGGAGGGCAGGAAAACCGGCACACCAAAAAAACCCTAAAACCCACCCCGAACCTTTAAAACAAATCCCCCACCCTCCCGAACCCCCCCAAAATGTTTTACATTACCTGGGGTCCAGTGGGGGGGTCCCGACGCGA
Organism: Rhinatrema bivittatum; assembly: GCF_901001135.1. Classification (NCBI taxonomy): domain Eukaryota; kingdom Metazoa; phylum Chordata; class Amphibia; order Gymnophiona; family Rhinatrematidae; genus Rhinatrema; species Rhinatrema bivittatum. Next base: position 577,442,693 of record NC_042617.1, read on the forward strand.
TCTCCCTCTCTCTCTAGCCACGGCTGCGTTAAGAGAAATGGCGCCAGTGGCCCTTTGCCCTTATCATGTGACAGGGCAAAGGTAGCGCCGGCGCCATTTTGGTTCCTGGCTCCCGACGTCACGCGTGCAGGAGATCGCCCCCGGACCCCCGCTGGACCCCCAGGGACTTTTGGCCAGCTTGGGGGGGGGGCCTCCTGACCCACCACAAGACTTGCCAAAAGTCCAGCAGAGGTCCGGGAGCGACCTCCTGCACGCGGGCCGTATTGCCAATCTTCAAAATGGCGCCGGCGCTACCTTTGCCCTCACTTTGTCATACGGGCGACGGTCACCCATATGACGACCCTGCTGACCGGCTCAGATTTGTTTTTTTGAAAGTTACATGGCAGGGGACCCCCAGCGCGTGCCTGTGCCCGTAAATATTTCCACGCGCATTTCTTGGCCTTCTCCCGACACACCCGTGCCCCTTTTTCTGAATTTTTGATTTATGCATGTAGCGGGAAATGCGATTGTACACGGCAGCTTTTAAAATCCACGTGGCGAGCGCCAGGCCAACGTGTGCGCAGATCTCCCGGCTTGGGCACCCGTTGATGCTTTTACATTTTGACTGCAGATTTTTAAATGCAGGTACCCCCTCAGTTTTGATCTAATTAAGAGGTCCATTTCTATTGTATTTGCTATTTTTTTTTCTTCCTAGTATTATTATCTGTTAACATAATGAAACCTTCCTTATTGTCAGGTATTCTTGATTTAATTTACTAAATAAAGAAAATATTAATTCTAAACAAAAAAAAAAGTAAACCAACAAAGTAAACAAAAAGTAAAAAAAGACTGAGAGGTACTTCTTGTACCTGTGTAACGTTTAGTGAATTTTCAAAGATAAACTACCCAAGTAGTTACAGTATACAGGTAGAAAAGTATCCAAGTGTATCGCCACTAAGTGACTTCATGAAACCTGCCCCCAGTAAAATAAAATAAAACTGTTACCAAAGGTCTGCGCAGTGTATCAGCATTTGCAAGTTTAGTTAATTAACCTGTTAGTCACTTTTAAACACATTCAATATTATAAGTGCTTGGTTTGGTGCTTTACAACAAATCTTCCCGTGGCCAGCTCTGCATTCCAGTTCTAAAGATGGCAAATCTGCCTATCTCCTGTAGAATGGCAGCTCACCTCTTCTGCAACGTAGGAGTCAAATTCAGTAAATGGTGATTTCATTGATTCATAGATAATAATGAACAGTCGTGTATTAGAAAGTCCTGATTCCATTGTAAATAGCTGCTGCTGCTGCGTGATTCCTAAAGTTAGATTTGTGTACTTATTTTGATTATGCTGTATGTAGTTAGCTATTACTCATCAGTGTACTACTATTTATGGGATTTTGTAGTGACACTATTGTAATTTTATGATCCTGTGTGATTAGTGTTTGGGTTAATGAATATTATGGGGTGCATATTCAAAAGCCATTTAGATGGATAATGGAAACGTTATCTATCTGAATGGCTTAGCCACATTTTTTTAAATGCTTATCCGGCTAAATGAATTAACTGTCTAGAATTAGCCGGGTAAGTCAGGGGCATTCCTGAGGCGGGAGGTAGGCGTTCTGGGGAGGAGCTGAGTTAGCTAACTCTAGATGTGCCATAGGCCATTGTTCCAAGAGAGATATTAGTATTATGTATGGATTTCATTAAAATAGATCACTAGTATATTTAAGATCAACCACAGGTGTGATTAAGCAGGCTTTACGCACTAATGTTGAACCTCGGTGCATACAGCTATTTTGGAAGAAACATATAGGAGTGAATTGTTACGTTTGTCTTCGGTGCTCCTTGCCTCTTGTCCTTCTCCTTGCCTAACCTCCCTGCCTATCCATCACCTTCTTCCCTTCAGATGGATATCTGAATGGACCATGGCCTATTCTTGAATCCCCTTTATCCCACTACCTGCCACTGACCTCTGTCCGCTTTATGACATGCCTGGCCACCGCCTGCCTTCGACCTCTGCCTGCTTCCCAACACATCAATCACCATCTGCCTATGACCCAGCCTTCTAAGGGCCTCCTGTCCATCTCACGCCAGAGACCCTACCTAAGACTGCCAGCCCCAGCACCCAAAGGCTCAACCCGAGAGGAACAAGGATTGGTATACGTGAGGTTCCATCTGGGTCTCTGATTTGCCCAGGTCTTCCTGCTGATGGTGAGATCCTACAGGGCTTCTCCCCGCAGGTAGTGCCAGTCCTGCCTCAGCCTAAGGGTCCACGAACGCAACCTGAATTTTCAGTTATGCACATAAAAATGTGCATATCTGCGCATAAGTGGCATCTACTCATGCACATGCCATTTTATAAATATCAAACATACACATGTATTTTTGGTTTAGCGTGCACATGTCCATGTGTAATAAGGAGCAGTTTAGGGGTGTTCTGGGATGGGGCCAACATTTGCACGCACATAGATCTGCCACCTGACTTGCACAAGTATTCACCTGCTAATTATCTTGCATAAAGGATATACAACATGTTTATTGTATATTATTGGCCGGTGGCGGGTCTGGGTGAACTGTAGGGAGTTGAGGCTGAAGAACCAGGAGGTTCTCAATGACCTGCAGAAGGAATGGGCGAACTGGTGGAGTGATTGCTGAAACTGGCAATTTCAATTGCGCGCGTATGTTTCCAAATATACCTACCTACGTGCATAAATCGTTTTACCCGAATAAGGCCTACTTTATTTGCATGCATAAAATAGACGTGTGCTCATGTTTACAACGGGTAGGAAAAGTCAGGGCATTAAATGAACTGAAATGCTGACTTCTAATGCATTGCATGTATTTGCGCGTAAGCATGGGTATGTTGCTGGGTAGAGATGTGCATATTTTATAATACGCACATATGTGATGTGCACGGGTTATAAAACACTATCATAAATCTCCACCGGCCATATACGCGCATCTATGCTACTGCACGTAGTCGTTTGAAAGTTATTCTTGCGGTGTTGTAGAATCAAGTAATAATAAAACAAGAAAAGAAATCAAGTCATGCAATCTGCTGATCATCAAGCTGATTCACTTCCAAGCCATCGAGGAAATCTTGAGTTTCTGAAGTTTTAGCTTCCCAAAAGAGGGGTAGAGTAGCCCAGAACTCTGACAACAAAGGCAAGGCTAGCCGTGCAGAGAATTTCCCTTTCAACTTGTAGCCTAAAAGAAATGAATGAAATTGCCCTTTTTTTTTTTGTCTAGGCTTTATGAGTTCCATCCCCAAGCATTCTGAATTATGTGGCTTTCTTGTATCATTGGCAAAAGCCGGATTACAAACCCCAAAATGCTATAGGATAAAAGCAGGAAGAGTTCAAAGCATTCTGGGATTCGTCTGGTGTGCTCCTGTAACCTTTGATGTTGTGGGCTTTTGTATGAACAGACATAGTACAGGCTGCTTGTCAGATACTGATAGGTTTAGAGCCTGGGTTTTTCTTCCAGCTCTCTATATGTGAAGTTCTTTAGTATCTAGAGGAGAAAAGTACATTTCAGCACTTCTGTAAGCTGAATGTGTCCAGAGTGCACTTAGTGATTCTAGCACATAAACAGTATCGTCCTAAAAAAAAAAAAAGGATGTATATAGGCTTAAATCTGTTTGCCTCGTTTAAAAAAATAATCTGTTAATCTCTGCAGCACTGTGGATGTATTGCAGGAACTGTACTTTTAAGTGCAATTATGATTGATTAGCCTAAAATAATCCCAGTACTGTGCAGTACTACTTTAATCTTTTTCAAAAGTGAATGAGGAGCAGATGGCCTAATAAAGATGCTCGCTCTGTGTTTGCCTGGTATAAAGTTGCTCTGAAGAGATTGGTTCAGCACTAGAGAAACATATATTTGGAGTACATCTGTCTTAGTCAAGACAGATGGTTAGAGGAAAGGGAAACTTCCATCCTCTTGGAATAAGTCCAGTTAGGGCAGTGCACCGAGGTAAAATGTAATTAGGTGAGCACTGCCCAACTCTAAGCTTTTCTTATAGACCCAATAGCACAGGGAGCGGTAGAGAACTGTTGCCATCATGCTGAATTTATCTGCCTCATGACTGGAGTAACGTTTGGTTAATCAGATTTTTAACAGTGAAACAAGCATGTTTCTGACATTGAGGCTTGTGATCTGTGTGTATGTTCTTTTTAAAATATTTCAAATTGACCTTCTGTTGCTCGTTCGACATCCAAGGTTGCTTTAATTGCAGCACGATGCTGAAGTGTGGCATGTGTGTGCAACTTTCTGTGAGAGTTTTTTGCCTGTGCATTCAAGATAATTACAGCAGTAAAGTACCTGCGCATTTAATCCTTTTAAGCAAAATCTTATATCCGTCCTTCCTTTGCATATTTTACATCTGTACTAAGCATGCATCATTATGCATGATGAGCCAGTGGCACTACAGTAGGATTTATAATGTATTCATCTATATTATCTGTATGTATTTTTGTTTATATATGCAGAGGCTTTGCTCACCAACCCCATTGCAGGAAAGGACTGCTCTGTTTTCTATTTGTGCTTACTGGGAAAATGCAAGACATGTCTGAGTGGGGCAGTTAACGAGTTAGGTTGCATGGCAGGGTTGTGTGTATATAGGGTGTGTGATTCTGTGCTGTGTGTATATAGGGTGTGTGATTCTGTGCTGTGAGTGGCTGTGGGTTATAGGGTGGAGGTGCTAAGGAGGTTGTGTGTGTGTGTGTGTGTGTGTGTGAGTCTGTGTTTTTCCTCTTGCATTCTGCTCTTTGTCTTCCTTCCCACTCCTCCCCCTGTACTGCTGTTCCCCCCTCCTTTGTCATCCCAGCTTTCTCACCCTCTCTACGCCTTTATTTCTCCCTCCCTCTTTCTCCCACTCCTCTGGCTTCTCCCACTGTGTAGGTGGAGGGGTAGTGGGGTATATGTGTGGGGGTGGTGGTGGTGTACGCGGCATATTTGTGTGAATGTTATGTGGGAGGAGTGGTTGTAAGGGCACTGTTTGGAGGAGAGGGCAGTATGAGTTATTGGGTATGTGGGGGATGTAGATGGTATCAGGAGAGTGTGAGGGGAGAGATAGACTGTGTGTAGGGGGGTAGGGGTACTCATTTTCCTTTTCACCCAGTACTTTCTCACTCTCCCTGTTTTCCCTCTATGTTCTCACCCTCCCAATCTTTCCTTCCATCCCCCACTCTTCTCTTCTTCCCCTCCCCTCCCCCCCCCTAACCCCTTGGCCATGCTTACTCGGCTGGCATTTCATTTATTCAGGTTCTGGGTCATCTTCATCCACCGAGACCTATTTTCCCCCCATGTCCTTTACTTCTGTGTCAAATTTTCTTCAGCTTCTGGGGCTTGATCTCCCCGATGCCTACATGGCTCCTTATCAGGGGCGCCGAATCTTCTTCGGTTGCTCGGGCATGGCTTGTTCAGGAGCCTGGTCCCTTTCTGGTGATGTTGCCATGGGCTCAAAAAACGTACCCGGAGCATTAACATTTTTACGATACATATATATACCCACACACAAAAAGAGAGAAAGAAATATAGATGCATATAGTATATAGATAGATATGTTAATATTAATTATACTATCAATTTAATGCATGTATATATTTTCCATTAAATATCCTGTATTATTATATGAGTCCCTATGAAAATGGTTCTACTTCAGTGGAAAATGAGGCTATGCAGTGATACATTTTGATTTTTGTAAATAGTTGCAAGCTTGTCAAAGTCATATATTTAGAGTACTCAGTTTTGTAAATGTGCTTTATGTTTTTTAGTAATAACAAGCAGCGGCTACAGTCCAAGATCAGCACATCAATACTCACCCCAGCTTTATCCCTCCAAGTAAGTGGCTTAACTTTGAGCGAGTTACCAGAAATGTAAAAACCCCAAGGAGTTTTATTCTTTTATGTTGCTTTTTAGTTTTGTTCTACAATAATGACCATATGGAAAATTTACATAAATAGATGTCTGTAAAATAAACTCCTCCAAGGTCTTATTTTTCTCTGTCTGGGTAAACAATGCTGACCACGGTCCACAGGCCCCAGGTTACTTTTTTTTAATAGCAAAAGCAGAAGATCTCAAGAATGGTTTCGCACACATCATTGTCTCTTTTTGAAAACTGCCTCATAACACACCAGCACAACCCTTTTCCGACTCGCAATATGGCAGTGAGATATATCCCAAGCTAACACATAGGGTCTGATTTTAAAAAGCATTTACATGGGTAAATCTGGGTTTTACGCATGTAAATGCACTTTACTCGAATAAGTGGGCTTTTGAAAATTGCTACAATATATGCCATTGAATCGTCCATAGGATTTATTCGCATAAGTGCACTTTTCGTGAGTAAATGGCTTTTGAAAATTGCTACAATAGTAGTTACATTTATGCGCGTAACTCCTTTGAAAATTACCCCCTTAGAATATAGGGAAGCTTTGAAAAAGCTGAGTAAATTCAATTTAAAAAAAATTCATAGCCTCCTTCAGACCTTTTTTCCCTTTTCTTTTAACGTAAAAGGGATCTGAGCAGAGAAGTGTGACATAGTGCCCCTATTTTCCCCCTTAAACCTGTGCAGGACCAGGCTAGACTCCTGGTCCACCTTAATTCCCTTTGAAAGAGAGCGAGATCTCTGTGGCAGGGCCCCCAGCAAGGAAGGAATAAGATCTGGGACCAAGGTGGGGACAGTCAGACCAGGCCCAGGTCTCCAGGAGGAAGGCAACTCCCGTAGAATATTGCTGTCCAAACACTGAACTGTGTCGCAGCTATGAATATTGTGTGAAGCTGCAAGAAGTTGTAAGTATGAAGAATGCACTCTACTGAAATCTAGCAGTCTACCATTGTTTTGTTGTAAAATAAAGATAGAAGTGGGTTTAACAGGCTGGAGTCAGACTTGATTTGTGTCTCCAGGCCTGAATGATCACCGCTCGGTCTCACAAGAAGGGCATGCTTTAAAATAAGATAACATTTCTCAAGTAATGCAGTAACATTGAGGGTTTGAATGAGATATTCAGTCACCTTTTTTTTTTTCCAGTTTTACTAAATTAGATACTGTCAGCAAAACTGTATAATTACGTATTTAGTACAAGTTAAATAAATCACAGGATCGGTAATTACCCATTCAACCGCAGTGGTACACTGGTGCTTTCTTTTTAAGCAGCAGTTCAACCTAGCCTGAAACATTTCAGCTATAATATGTGCTGGGGCTATAATAATATATTGTAATTACCGAATGGCAGAGCTTTGAATCCTTCACAGAATAATATTATTGAACATTTGGATATGTGCTGGGTATGTGATCACTGGTTTTCTCCCCACCTTAGCTCTAAAACTTCTGTAAGCCCATTCCCTGACAGTACTGTGTTTTCAGACGACAGTTCGGTGCTAAGGGGAAATGTATTCGTAGCATATGATTCTTCTTGAAATGAGATGTTGCACTAACTAAAGGAAAACTTGTGCATTATTAGAAGAGGCCAAGCTTTCTGATTGAAGCGTGACTGCATCTTCCGCCCAAGGCTTTTTTGTTTTCTGTGCATTTGGTAGTGGATGTTATCATTATTTACCCCTTTATTTTTTGCACATAATAGGAATCAGTAATGGCAAAATAAAGGCAAATAACCTTTAGCCTTTAGGTTATTTTTTATTTATATTCATCCCTCAAGAGGTGTATAACTCTGCTTAATATCTCTGTACACATCATGAGTTCATTAACAGCATGACTGTAGATGAAAGGCCAGATATGTAGAGAGGTCAATAGTCAAAAGGTTTGTTTGGGCAACTTTTCCAGTTACCCAGATAAAATCCCAAATGAAATATTCCCTCTCTCTCCAGGTTCTCTGGCTAAATTGTTGTCCAGGTAACTCGTTACAAGATTTAGCAGTTACAAAGAAGCAGTACTGGGGTGTTCTGGAGGTGAGCTAAACTTAGCCAGTGGGCACGGATATTTAGCACTACCAGCCAGGTAAAGTTAGCTGGATAAGCGTTGCCTGTAGTTACCTGGCTAACTTTAGCTCAGTATATTCAGTGGAACACTCATCCAGGTACGTTCCGCTCAATATCTGGGTAAAGTTCCCGGCTCATTTTCCTGCTCACCAGCCCATTGAATATCTATTTCTTACTTAGCCAGTGGGCACTGATATTTAGCACTACTAGCCAGGTAAAGGTAGCTGGATAAGCGTTGCCTGTAGTTACCTGGCTAACTTTAGCTCAGTATATTCAACAGAACACTCATCCAGGTACGTTCCGCTGAATATCTGGGTAAAGTTCCCGGCTCATTTTCCTGTTCACCAGCCCATTGAATATCTATTTCTAAGTGTCTTCTCCCCATCAGGTGACTAGGGGGGAGGGAATATTCAGTACATATGGCCCTGAGTGTATGCTATCTTTCTTTAGTATAATACGGAATACAATTATGGTAGTGGTTCAGTCTTCACCTTTTGTCTATGTGACTATACAACCTGAGGTCTTAGATCCATTTTAGATTTGGTTAAAGAGATTCAAAGACTATGTCCACTATTACGTCAGCACAGAAGGATCCTATTCTCCAAAAACATAAAATAGGAGAAATTCTTTTCAAAACCTGAACTATTTATTTATTTATTTATTTAGAATTCTTATATACCGACATTCTTGTACAATTGACAAATCATATCGGTTTACAATCTAACAGAACAATCGTGGTTAAGGCGTTACATTAAAACAAAGCTTCTAATAGAGTAAATAGAACAACATAACAGTGGCAGCTAAGGCGTTACATTAAAACATAGGGTCTAGTATAAATATGAGAATAAATATGAGAGTAAAAATGAGAACAAGTATAAATATGAGAACGTGAACAAATCAAATGGAGCGTAAAGGGGACCCTGAGGGACAATTATATTCTGTTATGTCCTTTGACCTGTGTCAAAATGGTCTTGGGAATCCGGGAAGGCTTGTCTGAAAAGCCATGTTTTGAGGTGTTTCTTAAATGTTTGATGACAAGGTTCTTGACGAAGCTCTGGAGGCAGAGAGTTCCAAAGGGTGGGTCCAGCTGTCGAGATTGCACGCTTTCTTAGTGAGGTTTTGACCGGTGGAGCATATAATGAACCTTTATATACATTTCTGATTGGTCTGTCTGATGTATGCAGACGGAGTTGAGAGCTTAGATTGAGATGGGCGATGTCGTGAATGTCCTTGTGGATCATCATCAACGCTTTGAAGGTAATCTTAGATTTTATGGGAAGCCAGTGAAGGAAATGAAGGATGGGTGTGATATGGGCTCTTTTATTAGAGTTTGTGAGTAACCTTGCCGCGGCATTCTGGACCATCTGAAGGGGTTTGGTAGTTGTCGCTGGGAGACCTAGCAGTAGAGAATTGCAGTAGTCTAGCTTTGTGAGGATAATTGACTGAACTACTAAACGGAAGTCATTGAAATGCAGGAGAGGTTTCAGATTTTTGAGTACTTGTAGTTTAAAGAAACATTCTTTGGTTGTGTTGAGGACGAAAGATTTTAAGTTGAAGTGGTTATCGAACCGAACCCCTAGGTCTCTGACGGAAGGGGAGTGGTTGATGAATGCTTTGGCGAATTGGGATGTGCTTTGAGAGTTGAGGAGAACGTGGTTTTCGTCTGGTGAAATGATGAGGATCTCAGTCTTGTTAGAGTTGAGGATAAGGTTAAGGCTGGTAAGCAGACTATTGATGGATTGTAGACAACTGTTCCAGTGTGCCCACGTTTTTTGCAGGGATTCTGTGATTGGTAGGAGGATCTGTACGTCGTCGGTGAATATGTAATGCTTTAGTTTGAGGTTGGAAAGTAATTGGCAAAGTGGCAGCAGATAAATATTAAAGAGTGTGGGGGAGAGGGATGATCCTTGTGGGACTCCCCAGTTCGATTTGATTGGGTGTGATTCCTTGTTATTAATCCTGACTTTGTAGAATCTGTTCTCAAGGAATGATTTGAACCAACTAAATGCCTCTCCTTGGATACCGATATCTGATAAGCGCTCCAGTAGGATGGAGTGATTAACCTTATCGAAAGCGGCCGATAAGTCGAGAAGTGCGAGAAGGTAGGGTTGTTTTCCAGATTAAGAAGGATGGTGTCAGATAGTGAGGATAAAAGGGCTTCAGTATTTTGCGATTTTCTGAATCCGAACTGGAATGGAGAGAGAATGTTGTTTTCCTCGAGGTAGTCAGACAGCTGTTTGTTTACAATTCTTTCCATGACTCTGGAGATCAAGGGTAGGTTTGCTATTGGTCGGAAATTAGCAGGGTCAGACGTCGGAAGGTTAGGTTTTTTTAGTAAAGGTTTTAGAATGGCTAGTTTTAGATGGTCTGGAACCTTTCCTTGTGAGAAGGAGCAGTTAACGATGTCTGCTAACGATTTTGAGATGGTGTTTGGGATGGAGAGAAGATTAGAAGGTATTGCGTCCAATGGGTGAGAAGAAGGTTTTAGCTTCTTGAGGATGGTTTCGATTTCCAGTGAGGATGGCGTCTCGAAGGATAATAATTTGATGTTCCGAGTAGTTGTTGAAGTGCTGGAGAGGAGGGTGGTCTGTTGGAAGGTGGAGAGAGGCTTGAGGAGGTTGGTTATCTTCGTATCAAAGTAGATAGCTAGTTCTGTGGCTTTCATAGATGCTTGCTCATCGGGAATGATGGGGGGTGAGGGTTTTGTGAGCGATGCAACGAAAGAGAATAAGGCTTTAGGGTCGAAAGAGAAGTTATGGATTTTAATTTAAACTGATAAGGCTCTAACAGTGCCAGACTGCCACAGGTATCATAACTGTAGCTTTCCTTTGGACTCCTGATGAAGGCAGCAGGAAGTAATCTAAACTCATTACTGTAAAAGTATTGTGTTATGTACGAGGTACATTAAGCAAGGTGGCCCATCAAATGGAACAGTAAAATGTGGGATGAGGGACGGGTGTGTCTTTTGTGACCTGGTTTGCATCCCACCAGGCTGTTGCTAACCTGGCCCCTGTAACCTTAGACGATAACTTTGAAACAGCCGCATAGGCGCACCGCTACGCGCGTTTGCTAGCTGTCGTCCAGAGTCGCGTCCGTTTTATAATGTATGCGCGTATATGCGCGCATGGTATAAAATAGGCTGAGCGCGTGCACATGTACGCGCGATTTTAAGTGGGCACGCCCATGTACACACAAATCCTGCTTCCATCTCATAGGTGGGGGGGGGGGGGGGGATTTTAAAAGGGGCGCGCGTCCATGCCATTGCCAGTTTCCCCAGTTCATTCCCAGTTCATTCAGGCATAGGACTTCCCAACCCCTCTGATTTATTAGCTTCCCTTTCTCACTGTTCTCCCCAACCCTTAAAACCCCACTGACTAGCCTAGGCTTTGTTTTTCTACTCACGTGCCATCCATAGGAGTAGTAAAGATGAGTGGCAGGAGAGTCCGGTGCCCGCCTGCGCGCGTAGCTGTTCACGCACACGTCTCTTGGCCTTCTCCAGATCACTCACGCCCCGCCCCTTTTACAAAACCTTAGCCTTGTGCACAGAGTGGGAGGTGCACACGTTTATGGGCGGCTTATAAAATCTGCAGGGCGTGCATCGGCCCGACTCGTGCGCGTATCTACCGCCTTTTAAAATTGGGGTATAAAGTAAAGTGAATCTAATAGTTTTAGTTGGGAAAAGAGAGGCCGTCCGTCCATTGCTCCTACCATGTGACAGGGGCCAGCCAATGGCACGGGTACCCTGTCACATGCTAAGGGCAAAGGGCCATCGGCGCCATTTTGTTTACGGGCAGCCAACGGCCCAAGAGCGGGAGAATGCTCCAGGGACCCTCACTGGACCACCAGGTACTTAGAAAGTTTTGGGGGGGTGTTGGAGGGGTCCGGAGGGTGGGGGGATACTAAAGAACTAATTTTAAAGGGTTGGGCTGTGTTTTTTTTTATCGGCTCAGTGCAGCCGATAAAAAAAAACAAACGATTGGACCGTGGGAAAATAATTTCCCGATGGTCCACGAATCCGAAACCAGAACCAATTCCGGTTCTGATTCACATCTCTAGACTAGACGCCCAAAATTTAATTCAATAATTACATTAAAAACTTTCAACAGAGTTTCTAATAAATAGGCATATACAAATATATAAAATGTAATACGAATCAAAAGCGTAAATCACAATTACAGTGAAAACCCAGTAACAATCTAGACACATCACACTTCATAAAATTAAAGGTAGTGATAATATGTGGCAAAAGATCTAAAAACAAAATCCTTAAAAAGGGAAAGTGGTTGGAAAATAGACTTATGGCCAATACAAGGGGATGACAAGGAGAAATGTATGTAGTTTAGGGAAAATGTAAATGATAGGGATAAATGGATGTTTAGCTTCCAAAAAATCTCTCTGCTTCTCAGAAATCCACCAGTATCTTTAACTTTTAGGAATTCTTTAATCTCATCCCTAATGTCTGGGTTGGAATTCTCTTTTAAAGGTAGATAGCAAGAATACTTCTTATGTATAATCTGACCTATTCAAAATCACAGTCACCCCATCCTTGTCTGCTGATTTTATGCTATATCCTGTTTATCTTTTAATATTTCTAAAGGCAACATTATCAATATTAGTCAGTTTAGAATGGATCCTATTCTTTTTCTTCTGTTCAAGTTTTTCAATATCTTCCAGAACAAAGTATTGAAAGCTAGGAATTAAAGGATCCAGTTGGCACAGATATCTCACCATGTCTGTAGGAAAGAAATGTTGTACATGTAACTTTATAACAAATTTGAATATCAACTCTTGTCTGAAAAGCATTGTATTTTATTGTAGGGACATGTAAGAAGATTCTTCTCTGATAGTACCGTATTGGAAAGATGAATAATCCTGTTAACAGTGGTCTCCATCATCCCCTCCCTCCTAGGAGTCTGCGTAGATTGCCCAAGCACATTTATCTATCTAGATCTCAGGGTCGTAGCCAGAACTGAATTTTACGGGAGTCCAAGGTTAACATGGGTGGACGGTGTGGCCAGTTCTGTCACAACCAGTTCACCCATCCCTAGTGTAAAACAAGATATTTGTTTTTTTAATATGTTTTCAAAGTCATTTCCCTGGGTAAAACAGTGCTTTACTTGCACAAACGGACATTTAATAAACCTGCCAGCAGCTCTCCCCCTCCTGGTGCCACTGTACCTGAAGGATGGGGGGGGGGGGGCTTTCCAGAGGCATGCCGGGAAGGGGCTTGCACTTATGCATAGGCAGTTTTTCCAGGTGAAGGCACACGCACACTTTCACTTTGAAAAGTGGCACCAAATCTTCAGGTAAATTGGATTTGAAGCAATACGGGCAGTTGCCAAATTATCCTTAATTTGTTTTGCTACCAAATCTGAGATATTGTAGCAGCTTGCTGGAAATTTTTTACATACAATGGATAAGTGAGATAGTGAATAATTTACAGAATTGTAGTGAACTAACGACAGAAACATATTTCATACATTGCAAATGCATTAGCCTTCTTAATTGGACCAGAGGCTGCAATGAGGGTCCCATGCTCCTTATCCATGCATTACAAATGTTATGTGCCTCAAATGAAGCTGTGATTTTTTTGAGGGGTGGGGGTGAGTCATTTCATTTCATTTCATTTTTCATTTATTTCATTTCATTTATTAAAATTTATTGATCGCCTACCACAGAGAGGCCCAGGCGATTTACAACATTAACATACATAATGAAAACATAAAAATAATAAATACAATATCACACAAATTACATGTATTTCACAAAAACAAAAATAACCAATCTCATATAAACAACATAAATAATCAATCATCCAAAATATGTAACAGAATCCTCACATCTGTAAGAGTATTTATTCTGCTGGCAGCACTCTAGAATATGTTGTATGCATGATGAAGAAGGTGCTCTCTCTCAATAACTGAACTTTTTTGCATCATCCAAAGACCTGAGCTCAAATGGAATAAGATTCCATTGTGTTGGCGCAGCAATGGAAAAAGAGGTCTCACGAGTACTACCGTGTTTCCCCAAAAATAAGACCTACCGTGTTTCCCCGATAGTAAGACACCCCTGATAGTAAGACGTAGTGGGAATTTTAGGGGGGTCGGCTAATGTAAGACATCCCCCGAAAGTAAGACGTAGTGTTCAAAAAAAAATTATTTTTAAATACCTGTCGGAGGGCCGCGTGGGTCCAGGCGGCTGGCGGCGGGAGCCGGGTGGTCGCGTGTTAAATCTAGGCCGCGGGCGGATGGGCGCTTGTTCCCGGGGGGGGGGGGGGGGGGGGGGGGCGGGTGGACGCGCGTTAGTTCGAGACGGCCGGCGGGCGGCGAGCGGCCGCGTGTTACATCTAGGCCGGGTCGCACAGGCGCGCATTCATTCACTGCCGGTGGGGGCTGCTTTCGGCGCTCAAGGCAGTCACATGCTGTGACGTCACGGCATGTGACTGCCTTGAGCGCCGAAAGCAGCCCCCACCGGCAGCCCCCAGCGCCGAATCGCAGGGGTCGCACAGGCGCTGTGGGCCTGTGCACGCATTCATTCACTGCCGGTGGGGGCTGCCGAGGCAGCCCCCACCGGCAGTGAATGAATGCGCGCCTGTGCGACCCGGCCTAGATGTAACACGAGGCCGCCCGCCGGCCGTCTCGAACTAACGCGCGCCCACCCGCCCGCGGCCTAGATTTAACACGCGACCACCCGGCTCCCGCCGGCCGCCTGGACCCACGCGGCCCTCCGACAGGTATTTAAAAAAAATTATTTTTTTTTGAACACTACGTCTTACTTTCGGGGGATGTCTTACAGGTTTTTTCCAATATAAGACATACCCTGAAAGTAAGACATAGTGGGACTTTTGGGGGTAAAAAGAAAGTAAGACGCTGTCTTACTTTCGGGGAAACACGGTAGTAGAGATTTTGCCAAATTCTTAAATATAAGACCTCCCCCGAAAGTAAGCCATCCCTTGTAAACAGGGGCGGATTGTCCTATCGGGGGATCGGGCTTCCCCCGGTGGGCCGGTCAATCCTGTGACGTCATTTTTTTTATTTTTTTTTTAATAAAGTTTCCAAAGTATTAGGGGCAGACGCGAGCAGTGGTATCCCGAGGGGAGCCAATGCCCCCGGGCGCAAGGAGGCTCATGCGGCCGCTGAGCCTCCTTGCCCGAAGAAAAAGATCGCGTTCAAACGCGCTGATGCTCTTCCTCCTTCCTGCCTGTGCGGCCCCGGAAGTAAACGTTGCCGGAGCCGCGTGGGCAGGAAGGAGAAAGAGCATCAGCGCGTGCAAAGGAGGAGCCGCCGTGGGAAATAAGAAGTAATCCTGTACTGAAACCACGACGAAAGCCGAATTGATGCGGACTCAAAATCTCATTAGTGTCCATAAAGTCAGTCAGTTGTTTAAGAACAATACCTTCAATCACTTTCGCTAATATAGGAAGAGAAGAGATAGGCCTATAATTAATCAAATTGCCACTATCTAAATTTGCCTTTTTTAATAAAGGTTTCACCACTGCCGATTTTAAAGCCTTAGGTAAAGTACCCACTGACAATGAAGCATTCACAATATGTGTGATAGAAACTTTCAAAAGAACAAAGATTTCTCTGAAAGTAACTGTAGAGATATTCAACATAGGACAAGTGGTATTATTCAATTGTGAAATTATATTCAGAATTTCTATAGAGGAAACTAAATCAGACTCTGTCCAAGTAGCAGCATTACCACTCATAGTGACTAAAAGAAATATTCACATCTTTAAAATTTAGTAAAAGATTTTCTAGCTTAACTGCAAAATATTTTGCAAACATATCAGCTGAGAGAGAAGCAGAGTCAAAGCTAACTGGTTTTGGTACATCTGATAACTTACGAACTAAATTAAATAAAGCTTTCGGGGAATTACCTAATTCATGTATTTTTTTGGAATAATATTCCTTTTTAGCAGTTAAGGTATCCAATTGATATTTGGCTAAAGCCTCACGAAAAGCTAACACATTATCATGAGAAGGGTGATTAGACCATTTATGTTCCAATTTCCGTAAATATTGACGAGATGACATTAAGACCGAATTGTACCACGGCCTAGACCTATTACTCTTTTGATTGGAGAGTGAACAAACTTTCAACGGAGCAATCAAATTCAAAGCGGTCATTAAAAAAGCAACCCAATCATCAAAAAAAGCATTGAGATCACTGGCTTCAGAAACGTCAGGAACTGAAACACAATGATCTTTTAATTTGTTAGTGTCAACAAAAGATCTTTTCAAAAAATTACTAGATGAAGACACAACATTCTCATCACTAATTACACCATTTACTGAAAAACTAATCAAAGAATGGTCGGACCATGGGACCACTATAACTTCAGGATCCTTCAATAAATGAAAAGTAGCACCATTATTAATAAACACCAAATCAAGCATATTTCCGTGACAATGAGTGGGTGCTAAAACAACTTGAGACCAACCTAACGATCGTAAAATATCATTAAACAATGAAATCTGAGAGTCCTCTGACATACGATTAAAAGGTAAATTAAAATCTCCTAGTAAAATCAAGTTGTTTAAATTTATTGAAGCAGACAATTTTGCTAACCTTTCCGAGGTTTTTCATGTACATTCTGTTTTTTTCTGCAATTTGCTGTCAGTTCAAACTGAAAATTACAGGAAATAGTATAGCAGATAAGGAGAAAGATGGTTCAGGAATATATACATATAGATATATAGACAGAGAGAGAGACACAGATACACACACAATATAATATACCGTTATATATAATAATAACAAAGGGAAAGATGGTTCAGGGATATAGACATATATTTACATATAATAGAAAGAGAGAGATAGATACACACAATATAATATATATATATATATTTAATAATGAGAAACATGGTTCAGGGATATACATATATAGATATATAGACAGAGTGAGACACAGATACACATACAATATAATATTTATAATAATAAAGGGAAAGATGGATCAGGGATATAGACATATAGTTACATATAGATAGAGAGATACACACCTTATAATATATATAATAATGAGAAAAATGGTTCAGGGATATAGACATATAGTTACATATAGATAGAAAGAGAGAGATACACACACAATATAATATATATAATAATGAGAAAGATGGTTCAGGGATATAGACATATAGTTATATATAGATAGAAAGAGAGAGATACACACACACAATATAATATATATAATAATGAGAAAGATGGTTCAGGGATATAGACATATAGTTATTATAATCATAGAGAGAGACACAAATACACACACAATATAATATTTATTAGAGATGTGCTTCGGATAAAAATTTCATGTTGGGCTTTGTTTTCGGGGGGGCCCCCGCGGGAATTTCATTTTTCCCATAGTTCGGGGCTTTGTTTTTTCGGGAGCCCCGATTTTCGGGTTAGTGCGCACTATCGGGAGTTAGTGCACACTATCGGGAGTTAATGCGCACTAACTCCAGTTAGCATGCACTAACTCAAAAATGAATTTTTTTCTGAAATTTTGGAAAAAATTAAATACTTTTTCGGTTCTCCCGAACCATTCCGAATTAGGCAATGTCATTGACATTGCCTAATTCAGGAAAAATGATTTCACATCCCTAATATTTATAATAATAAAGGGAAAGATGGTTCCAGGGATATATACATATAGTTACATATAGATAGAGAGAGATAGATACACACAATATAGTAATATATATACATTTCATAATGAGAAAGATGACTCAGGGATGTATATACATATAGTTACATATAGATAGAGAGAGAGATACACAGAATATAATATATATAATAATGAGAAAGATGGTTCAGGGATATAGGCATATAGTAGATCGAGAGAGTTATATATACACACAATATAATATATATAGTATTAATAACAATAAGAAGAAAGATTGTTCAGGGATATATACACATAGTTATGTACATATATATAGAGAGAGAATGGCCCCCACACACTGTTTCCTTTAGATTCCCAGCAGATAATGTTTATTTCTTAATTGTCTAAAAATGATAGATGTGAAAGGTCTTTAAGCGATTAATGTTTGTTTTTCCTACTATTTAGGCCCTATCCACACATTCTTTCCACACCGGCAGCTCAGTCCATGTCTGCCTATGCCGGACAGACC
The DNA here is from genome assembly GCF_901001135.1 of Rhinatrema bivittatum. Lineage (NCBI taxonomy): Eukaryota > Metazoa > Chordata > Amphibia > Gymnophiona > Rhinatrematidae > Rhinatrema > Rhinatrema bivittatum. The sequence continues at coordinate 577,460,748 of NC_042617.1, forward strand.
CAGTATTCGGGAATGCAGCAGCCGGCCGTGTACACCGCCTACTCTCAGACAGGACAGCCTTACAGTTTACCCACTTACGGTATTGCATCTTCTGATTGCTCGCTTTTTTTTTACATAAAAGTAAAATGCAGTGATTCATTGTTGTGTGATGCAGTTACTTTAGTTTAGGTATCTAATGTAATCTCTCTAAAAAAAAACAAAAAACAAAAACAAAATCAGTTGAAAATTAATTTCTTACACAGACTTGGGTGTAATGTTGCCAGGCATCAAAACAGAAAGTGGACTCTCCCAAGCACAATCTCCACTGCAAAGCGGATGTCTCAGTTACAGCCCAGGGTTTTCCACGCCACAACCAGGCCAAGCACCTTATTCCTACCAAATGCCAGGTTAGTAACCCATGTCAGCGAGCGTTGGTGGCTCGGATGGTAAGTGCTGTGTTCCGGCAGGCAGAAAGTCCCCGGTTTGATCGCTGGGTCAGGTCTTCTGTGTCCCATGGGATTCTGGGAACACAAAGTTCAGAGCTCCTGGTGGCCAGACCCCGGGCTTCTGATTCCTGAGCTCCGGGAGCCTCACGGCTCCCAGGCCAGGACTGGACTGAATGTAAGCAGGGAGAGGATATGAACAGCGGGGAATCTTCTCCCCCTTCCACCCCACCCCAAGCAGTTGCAAATGAAGGCTCATGGCGCCAGGTCCCATCCCTGTTTTTCACCTGAACTGAAGGTACAAATGAGCAGGAGGAAACTGCCGGCTGGAGAAAATAAAATACATACAGGGAAGCAATCGCGGTGCCTGAGTAAGCAGAATGCCGGAATTCAGTTCTGGGTAGGGTCCACTGGATCTGAGGTGACCTCCGCATAACTCCGCTGGTGTCGCAGACTGGCGAGTCTGAAAACGTGGTGGTTCCACCCAAAGTTGCTGAAAGTATATTTTAGCAGGTGTTTTATATGTTACTGATGTTTCAATCTCAGAATAGGATCTTCATTAACGCAAACAGTCACCAGGATGAGTCCAGTAGAAATATACACACACAGTATATAGGGCTTCAACATATAGGGGGCAATTTTCCAACCACAGGCCCGTTTAGCCTCGGACTCTGTACCACTTTCCTTTTGAAACTTGCCGCAGTACAAAGCACCTGTGGCCTTTTGCACCCTGTGCGGGTGAATTTCCTATGGGAAATAATGTAGGTAGACTTGAAAATACGATCTACCCGTTTTATTTTCCACCCTCGGCCCTGGAACCCTTCCACAGCGCGCATCATTTTATCCTCATTGTCAGTCTGCCAGTGTGTGCTTACAAATTGCTATTCAGCCACAGGAATGGCTTTGAACCTTGTCCCTTTTGGAGTTTTGACTGACGTTCTCCTGCCAAAGTTCTGCATTCCAGAGCTGACCGTCAGGCATAGTCACTGCTGGAAACCCTGCGTTATTTGCACAATTATTTAAAATGTATAAATCAACTGTGAATTAAACTTTTATATAGAAACATAATGGCAGAAAAAGATGGTTTGGCCCATCCAGTCTGCCCATCTGCCCAATTAATTTAGCTTTATAATTTCCCTCACTCCCTTTGAGATCGTCTGTATTTATCCCATGCTTTCTTGAATTCAGATACTGGTTTTGTTTCTACCACCTTCACTGGGAGGCCATTCCATGCATCTACTAATCTCTCTTTAAATAAATATTTACTAAGATTACTCCTGAGTCTACCCCCTTTCACCCTCATCCCTAGACCCCTCATTCTAGAGCCTTCCTTGCATTGAAAGAGACTCATCTCCTGAGAATGGAAACCTTGGAGGTATTTAAATATCTCTATCATATCTCCCCTATCTCACCTTTCTTCTAGGGTGTAAATGTTTACATCTTTTAAGTCTGTACCTCTCCCTTGGGTGTTTGCATACTAAATTCATTGCTTTGCATTTTTACCATTAGATCTTAACTACCAGACCCTAGACCATTCTTTGAGCTTTGCTAGATCCCTCCTCATGTTTTCCACACCTTCCTGGCTGTCCATCCTGTTACGGATTTTGGTATCATCATCAAAAAGACAAACTTTTCCCAACAATTCTTCCATTATGTTGTTCACAAAAATGTTGAAAAGAACCAACCCAAGGACGATCCCTGAGGCACATCACTAGTAACACCTCCCCCCCCCCCCTCAGAGAAAACACGTTGACCACTACACTTTGTCACTTCCCACTCAGCCAGTTTCTAACCCAGTCAGTCACTCTGGGTCCCATATCAACGGCATTCAATTTATTTATAAGTCTCCTATGTGGAACCATGTCAAAGGCCTTACTGAAATCCAAGTGATCAAGCACTCTCCCTTGATCCAACTCTAGTCATACAATCAAAGAAATGATCAGATTCATCTAACAAGATTTACCTCTGGTAAAACCATGCTGCCTCGGATCTTGCAACCCGTTGGATTCCAGAAACTGCCCTATCCTCTGTTTTAGTGTCACTTCCATTAATTTGCTCACTATAGAGGTCCGACTAACTGGTCTGTAGTTCCCAGCCTCCTTCTTACTTCCGCTTTTGTGAATAAGAATCACATTCATCCTTTCTCAGTCCTCTGGAACTACTCCCACCTCTAAAGAAGCATTGAGAAGGTCAACCAGTGGAGCTGCTGGGACATTTCTGAGTTCCCTTACTACCCTCGGATGTATCCCATCTGGCCCATCACCTTATCTCCTTTAAGTTCAATTAGCACCTCACAAACACAGTGCTCTGAAAATCGATTGAGGTTTACCTCACTTCCAGTCTTATTTGCATTTGTTTTATGTGGCCCTGCTCCAGGCCCTTCCATAATAAGCAGTGAAAGCAGTTTTCCTCCTCAGTCTCTGCATATTCCGCTCCTCCCCTCTGACTCTCACAATGCCACTTTTGAACTTCCTTTTATCATTGACATGTCTTTCAAGAAGTCTTGTGCGTCGTATTACTGTATTTGCTATTTTTCTTCTATTTGAATTTTTGCACCTCTGACTTCACTCCCATCTTCTCTTAATTTTCCAGCTATTGTTGCCCATCTTCCTCTTTCTGCAGTCTATTGTAGTTTTCAACCTGATTCATGATGAAAAGAAAATTCAGCTTTGTCACACCCACCATCTGTCAGGTGCAACACCACAGCCTTCCATAATGATTTATTTAAAAAAAAACAAAGTATAGCATGTGCTGTTTGTGTAAAGACTTGCAATGTTGTCATGGGTGGGAAGGAAAAGGGAACACATGCCCGGGCCTGGGACCAATCACGTTTTGTGGAATTCTCACAGCTAATGAATAATTATTGAGTAACTTGGCAGTGAAATTTCCGACAAGGGGCTCGCTTGACAGACAAATGAATATGTTTCCTCGGAATGATTCATATGCAATAAGCTAAAAAAAAAAACCCATCTGCAGATGACAAGTTTCCATTTCCTGGTTTTGCATATACATTGTAAATAATATGGCAACCTGGGCCCCTCGTTTTCTTTCTTTCCGGTATTTTGGCAGGTTGTGCAAGTTACGAATACTGCAATCCCCATTCATTAAAAAAAAAAAATCACATTTCATTAGATATTTTGTCAGGTTTACATCCTCCCTCCTACCATTCCGCACCCCCTTCTCTTCTCATCCACAATTACTGCATTGTTGCAGTTTCGTACGTGGTCTTCCTTCAGGTTTGAAAGGGGTAGTGCTCTCAAACCGATTTCTCCTCCTCCTCTTTTCCTATCTGCTGTCCCTTCTCCCTCTTGTCGTTGTCTCTAAAATTCAGAATTTTTTACAAGGCTCTCAGAACTTATTTATTTATGCAACAGTTTGTATAATCTGCTTCTTACAAAATACGTCCGGTGAAGAGTACAATAAAACTTGTAAAATTCTGTTCCAGGTATGTAATTTTGCCACCATTTGAGTGAACCCCATGTCCTTTCTAGAACATTCTAATGAACTCTGTGCTTCCTGCTGCTGCACAGGTGGAGCTGGGAAATTCAAAAAGCTTCTGATTTAAAGGTGGCTTGGAAGTGAGCATCGCTTTTTCTGAAGTGAACAGCTTTTGAATTATTCTAGCACTCTGTATTTCCTGTCAAACGTGTGTAGCCTTAGGTAGTTCCGAGTACAACGAAACATCGCAGATACTGCACAGGTCGCAAGTCGCAAATGCACTTTTTATAGCAGGAAATACAAAGAGTTCTAGGAAAAGTAAAAAGTCATGGGATAGGTGGCGATGTCCTTTCGTGGATTGCAAACTGGTTAAAAGACAGGAAACAGAGTAGGATTAAATGGACAATTTTCTCAGTGGAAGGGAGTGGACAGTGGAGTGCCTCAGGGATCTGTATTGGGACCCTTACTTTTCAATATATTTATAAATGATCTGGAAAGCAATACGACGAGTGAGATAATCAAATTTGCAGATGACACAAAATTGTTCAGAGTAGTTAAATCACAAGCAGATTGTGATAAATTGCAGGAAGACCTTGTGAGACTGGAAAATTGGGCATCCAAATGGCAGATGAAATTTAATGTGGATAAGTGCAAGGTGATGCATATAGGGAAAAATAACCCATGCTATAATTACACAATGTTGGGTTCCATATTAGGTGCTACAACCCAAGAAAGAGATCTAGGTGTCATAGTGGATAACACATTGAAATCGTCGGTTCAGTGGGCTGCGGCAGTCAAAAAAGAAAACAGAATGTTGGGAATTATTAGAAAGGGAATGGTGAATAAAACGGAAAATGTCATAATGCCTCTGTATCGCTCCATGGTGAGGCCGCAACTTGAATACTGTGTACAATTCTGGTCGCCGCATCTCAAAAAAGATATAATTGCGATGGAGAAGGTACAGAGAAGGGCTACCAAAATGATAAGGGGAATGGAACAGCTCCCCTATGAGGAAAGACTAAAGAGGTTAGGACTTTTCAGCTTGGAGAAGAGACGACTGAGGGGGGATATGATAGAGATGTTTAAAATCATGAGAGGTCTAGAACGGGTAGATGTGAATCTGTTATTTACTCTTTCAGATAATAGAAGGACTAGGGGGCACTCCATGAAGTTAGCATGGGGCACATTTAAAACTAATTGGAGAAAGTTCTTTTTTACTCAACGCACAATTAAACTCTGGAATTTGTTGCCAGAGAATGTGGTTCGTGCAGTTAGTATAGCTGTGTTTAAAAAAGGATTGGATAAGTTCTTGGAGGAGAAGTCCATTACCTGCTATTAAGTTCACTTAGAGAATAGCCACTGCCATTAGCAATGGTTACATGGAATAGACTTAGTTTTTGGGTACTTGCCAGGTTCTTATGGCCTGGATTGGCCACTGTTGGAAACAGGATGCTGGGCTTGATGGACCCTTGGTCTGACCCAGTATGGCATGTTCTTATGTTCTTATGTTAATTCAGTAACTAAGATCAAAATCCACACCAACTAACACCTCCCACTCTCAAATCATCATCTGTGTTTGTCTCATGCCTTCTTGTATGCAGATACTGTCCTCGTCTCCACCACCAACAGGGGGAGGCTGTTCCAAGTATTGGCTACCCTCCCTGTAAAGAAATATTGCCTTAGATTGCTCCTGAGTCTGTCCCCTTCCACCCTCATCCCATGACCTCCTTGATTTACAGCCTCCTTTCTGTTGAAAGAGTTTTGCCTCCTATGCATGAAAACCGTGGAGGTATTTAAATGTCTCTATCATATCCCCCCTATCCTTCCTTTCCTCATACGCAGATCTTTAAGTCTTTCCCCCATGTGCTTTAGAATGAAGCTCACTGACCATTTTAGCACCCACCCTCTGGACCAGCTCCAGCCGAATGTGCAGTCTCCAGAATTGTACAGAGTATTCCAAGTGAGGTCTCGTCAGGAACCTATACAGGGACAATTTCACCTCTTCTGCCGACCATTCCTCTCCTTATGCAGCCCAAGCATCTTTCTGGCTTTTGTCATCATCTTATCCACTTCTTTGACTACCTTAAAATCATCAGATTCGATCGCCCCCAAATTCCGCTCATCTATCATCCTTAGGGGAATTTGTCCCCCATACTGTACGTCTCGCGTAGTCTTTTGCATCCTAAATGCAAAATGATGCCCTTGTTAGCATTAAATCTTTGCTGCTAGACCCTAGAGCATTCCTCAAGCTTTGCTAGATCTATTTATTTATTTATTTGTTGGTTTGTTTGTTTATTTATAAACGTTTAATATTTTGCCTTAACCAAGCTGGTGTCAAGGCAGATTACAATTTATAGACGAATTCTTTACACATTAGCAGTTATACTAAGCACAGGGAAATTCCAGGAGAGAGGTAGAGATTTATAGAGGTTTGGAGAGGTTAAAGTCGACACAAGGTGAAGTTGTAGGTGGGACTACTGGGTGCCCTGGAAGCAGGAAGATGGACCTAGAAAGGGTGCAAGCAGAGAAGGGAAGCACCTGGTGCAGGGGAAGGAGCGTTAGAAAGGGGGCGGAGGCCACAGCGAGAGGACCAGTTCAGTATACAAGGCACTGCCATAGTCACAGGTTTTCTTTGCAAGGTAGGACGTCTCAAGATGGAGAGTTACCAGTATCTTATTCCCGAATCTGCAGAAACCGAGGGGAGGGCAGGAAAAGAGAGCTAATTGTGAACAATGCAGTTCTCTTGAGGAGGTGTAAGGATACAGGAGTTGGGTGAAGCAGTCTAGGGCTGTATAGTTTACACATCTGCAGGCAAATCTTCCTGGCTGTCTGCCTTATTGCCAGAATTTCTCTCTTAATAGTCTTGGAATATATATCTCACCTTGTCCTATTGCCGCCTTCACTTTTTCGGTTAGCTCCTCACAAGCACACTTTTCAGAAAATCGATAGAGGTTTTCCTCCCTTCCAGTCCTAGTTGCGTTCACTTTATGTGGTTCTGCTCCTGGCCCCTCCCACAGTGAATACGGATCAGAATTAATGGTTAAGTAATTTTGCTTTTCCCTCATCCGTTTCTACTTATTCATTCCCTTCACCTCAGAGTCTCAAAATGCCACTTTTGCACTTCCTCTTATCAGTCACATATCTAAAAGAAGTCTTGTTCCCTTCCCCCATTTTATCATACTTGCTATTTTTCCTTCTGTTTAGATTGTTGATATTGTCGCCTGTCTTTCTCGTTCCCTGATCTCTTGTACTTATGAACACCATCCTATTTTTCCTTACCTTTTCAGCCACTTCTTTAGAAAACCATAGCATCCTCTTTTTTCCTTTATTTACTTTCCTCACAAAAAGCTTAGTTTTTCTTCTAATATCCCTTTTAGCTATGTCCCACTGCTCTTCTGCCTCCCTCCATCCTTCCATCCAGCTAACGACTCCTTGAGGTACTTCCCCATTTTAACCAAGTTTCCCTGAAGTCTAGGGCCCTCGTCTTTGAATGAACATTGTTTTCCTTGGCTTTAATACTGAAGCACGCCATCCGGTTATTACTGGATCCCCAGATGATCGCCCGCTACAAAACCCGAACTACCGTTCCCAGTATCGCGTCCTCCCGTTTGGGTTCGGTTTCCCTTTGCTGGAGCAGTGCTCCCTGCAGTGAATCCAGCATCTCCTTGCTTCTAGAAGACACTGTAGACAGAATGTCCTAATCAACATCTGGCAGATTGAAATCCCCCTTTCATGGTACTTTTGTTAATACCCTCCATTAAATCTCTATCCATTTCTTCTGTCTGTGATGGAGGTCTGTATATTATACCAGTTTAAATAAATGTTCCATTCTCTCTTTACAGATTAAATCATAGTGCTTCTTCCTTACCTCAAAGGCCCTGAAATTATGTTGCTTTAATATTATTTTTTATATATAGTGCTACACCTCCTCCTTTTCTTCCTACCCAGTCCTTCCTGAATAGATTGCAGCCTGGTATAACTATATCCTAGTCATGGTTTTCTGTGTACCACGTCTCCATGACAGACACTACATCCAAGTCAGCCTCTTCCATGGCTGCTTCTAGACCCAGGACTTTATTTCCCATAGTATGAAACACGAGTGCACATAGTTTTCCAGATGTGGCCCTTTTCCCTCCGGTTCACCTATCCCTGATGATCCCAGTTTAAAACCCTGCTCGGCAGGTTGGCTATTCTCTTCTGGAGATAAGGGATTTTTAAATTGCAGAACAGAATAGTGGACTAAGGGCAAGGTGGTTCACAGCACGCATCGAAAAAAAACCCCCAGCAAAACAGAGTAATGCAGATTCTGTAGCACAGATCTGGAAGCAGTTCTGTTTTTTGGGTGTGACGTGCTGATGTCAGAAGCCCTGTTTACAGAAAGGCATAATAAGGTGCACAGCTGATCCACTGGAAACTGTGTAAGCACTATAAACATAACTGTACCTTAGAAATATTGGGATAACAGCCCTGCAGAGCATGAGGAGGTTTGTGATCATCTGAAACATTCCCACTCCAGCCAATAAAAAGCTTGACGAAAGAAAATCAGGCATTGTGGTAAAGGAGAAAAGCACAAGAATGGATTTGCTAATAGAAGTGCTGAGCTGAGTGACCATTCTGTACCCTGGTATGCAGAAACAGAAGATCATAAAGTATCAGAAGATACAATCAGAGACCAAGTAAATGTAACAGAAAGAAAGAAAATAAAATCCCAAATTGTATTGGGCACCAGTGGCTTGATGAAAGAGAACTTCCAAGCACACCTTGTCTGTAATATATAATATTACTCCAATTAAGACCAGAAGGAATCTCTTTGACATAGTGCAAGATTTACATACAGCAGCACTAGCAGTACATTTGAGAGATTGATATTGTACCTAACCTACCCTGGCTTACGTGTGAGGTTCATGCCTTTCATGGTGTGCACCAAACAAACCTATTGCAAGACATTACCCGGGTCTCTCTTGGGACTCTGCTGGCCTGTTCATAGCTACGTTTTCAGAAACAACACTTGAATCAGAAGCAAAGTTAACTGCAAAAGAACCACAGGAAGATGCTAAAATGTGAACAGAAAGGCAAGTGGGCTAAGTATATGTGGAGTGGGAGAATAATCATAAGATTTGCCATACTGGGTCAGACCAAAGGACCATCAGGCACAGTACCCTGTTTCCAGCAGTGGCCAATCCAAGTCACATGTATCTGGCCAGATCCAAAAGGGTTAATAGATTCCATGCCGCTTATCCCAGGGATAATAGTTTATGGACTTTTTTTTCCAGGAACATGTCCAAACCTTGTTTTAAGCTCAGCTACACTAACAGCTTTCACCACATCCTCCAGCAACAAACTCCAGAGTTTAATTATGCGTTGAGTAAAAAAATATTTTCTCCAATTTATCTTAAATGAGGGTACCTTCCCCTTTCATGGTGTAAGAACTGCAGCTTCAATGTGTGGTCCTTGCATCCAGACAGCTAATGAGCCAATGTCTCCTACAACCTCACTAGCTCAACACTGCGTTGTTTTTTTTAATCCATATTATCAGGTGATCTCTCTCCATTTATGTAATGACAAATTGTAATTATCTTTTCCCATGTATTCAAAAGCTTCATCCCACCATGGTTTTTTTTTTCTTTAAATGTAGGTTCCAGTTTTACCCCGTCATCCAGTATTTATGCAAATAATTCAGTCTCCAATTCAACAAACTTCAGTAGTTCTCAGCAGGTATGATACACATATTGCTCTTTGTATCCAGAAAAGCAGAAATTCTTCTGATGATAATTATTATCTCATCGTACAGATATGGATGTCCGTAAAAATGTATTTAGCCCGGTTATCATGAAATATGTGTGAGGACCAGCCTGGGGGTGCAGAGGGTGCATTCACAGCTCATGGGGGGAGGGGGGGAGGGGCGGTTAGGAGTCCCAGTCGCTGTGCAGCAGTGGTATCCACCGTCCCGATTTAGTAACATAGCAGCAGATACAGACCAAACAGGTCCATCCATTCTGCCAGCAGCGATTTTATGCACATTTACCTAAAGAAGATCAAATTCCCACATGGAACCCAGACCCCGGTTCTGTTGTGTCCCCTTTAGGGTTGCAACCGCTATCCCATGCTAGTTTCCCCCCATGCCTTCCAGGAAGCAGACTTGGGATCAGCGATCGCAGGGATCCAGAAGGAGCCTATGGTGCGGGGCCCTCGTTCAAGGACTGTCCCTGGCATGACCGGGCTGAACTTTGAAAGTACAGCCGATTTATATTTCTTCTACAGTCCATGCAGGCCATGGCTAGTCAAGCCAGGACAGAGTGCATGTATCTTTCATCCATTTTTAAATTCCACCCTACGACTCAGTCCCTCAAATATCAAAACTTCAGAAACATTTTTAAAGACAGGTCACAGAATCTGTCTCATCACCATAACAAAATCTGGAAACTTCCCTGATCAGGTAAATTCTGGTTTTCTTCTTTGGATTTTGGGCTTTTTTTCTCATTTTGTTTTTTAAATATTTCCTCCCTGCTCCCCAGAACAAGTGCCTGGGTGAGTTGGTTGAAGACTGTGAGGTAAATCTCCAAAACTGAATCCCGCTGTACCACTGTCATACCAGCAAGGGTCATCATTCAAGGGGCAGACAATCTCCAGCATAACCTCATCACCTCTGTGATATGCCCTGGTTCTGCTGTTAAAGGCACTGATCTGGTGCAGGTCAAATCCTTCCTGAGCTGAATTTTCCACCTGGCAAGGTTCAGCAGGCCGAGGCAGCCGGGAATTGAGAGAGACCCAAGGTAGGATCTGAGCCAGATCACAACTAACCTGGCCATTTCTAATGAAGGCTTTTGTCTGCACCGTTTCTGCACTCAAATTACTGACGGTGGCAGTTAACATAGTCAGAGAGAGCCTGCACACGCCTTTTCAAGCAGTATGTGCGACTCCTTCAGCTTTTTATATGTCCCTCAAATAAAGTTGGCAAGTATATACTTGCATGCTTACATTACCTGTAAGATCAAACCGTATCAATAGTATTGCTTTCTGTCCATAAGGCATTTTGGTTTCACTTGTCATAACCAGGCAGACTTTGAACGCTGTGTGATGGAGGCCGTACAGTACGTGCCAAGCCCCCCGGTCTATGGTTAAGGTGGAATCCCCTACCCCTGCGAAGTGAGGGAGAAGGGGAGATGGGATAGACTTGTACACAGTTGTTCACAACAGCTAGCAGGTTATCTTTTTCAGTAGGGTTTTGAGTTAATGGAATAGTGAACCACAAAATAAGTACGTATACAAAACCTGCAGTTATACATTTATGGGACTTTTCAGGAAAGGCACTCTACAAAAAATATATGCCAACTGAACTATGCCATTTCTTTCATTTTTTTTTGTATTTGTAGGTTGGCTTTAAAGGATTTACTTTTTTTTTGGTTCAGTTGCCTTGTTTACTTCGACAGTAACTGGATACCGAATCCTACAGTAACCTGATATTAGCCTCTTTTCAGTGCCCAGTAGTGCCTAATCCTTTTGTAAACCAGAACTTAAGAAAGGACTCCTTTTTCTACCCTGACTTCATAAATTGTTCTCACTGTTCCAGGATTATCCTTCTTACACAGCTTTTGGCCAAAACCAGTATGCACAGTATTACTCAACATCAACATATGGCGCGTACATGAACTCCAATAACACGGTGGATGGAACCTCCTCCTCATCAACTTATCAGTTACAGGAATCTCTCCCGGGCCTAACCAGTCAACCAGGTACAGATCTTCATCCAGGTAAAGCAAATTCTACATCTCCTGGAGCTGCTAATATTTGCACTAATAGTTTTATTTTCACTTTTTCTCTCCATGTTTCTGGTCACTAGAGAGAAAGTGTTGTGCACTAGGGTATTATCCAATTTGATTGCTGCCCTGTGAGTCATGCTGTAAGTTATACTTAAGCTTAAAACTATTTTGGTTTCGCAGTCCTTAAACAAACAGAGAGCTGATAACTGACTAACCGCACAAATGTTTTGAAAGCAGGCAAAAATAGAAAAGTACTGCATTACTAAAACCACACATCAGCTCTATGTAAAACACATTAGCATGTGGCAAACAAACGGACTTCTCCCAGTCCTAGTTCCAAGGTGCCTGGCAGGAAACCCTGGCTCCCAGCAGCAAGAGACTGCATTGTATAAATACTGACCTGCCCTTGGCCACGTTCATCATCCAAGATATGTTTCCTGTTATCACAAGAGATAATGAAACCAGGGGATAGCTTGTAGCATCTACGGAACCTTTGATTTCCTGGGTTCAAAATTCGATTCACTAGATCCATTAGTGGGAAAATATTTTTACTATCACTCAGAGGTTAATATTTGAAATCATTTAGACAGATAACTCACAAGTTAATAAAAGTCAGGACCAGTGCCAGTCTCGGCCCCTCCTCCCTATCCCAAACCTTATCCTCATACCTTCCCAATACCGTAATTTTAGCAGAATCTTCAGGAGGATAGTGTAAGCTTGACCACGCAGGGCCAAACCTTTGGAACTAAGGAGGGAGGAAGGAGGGGCTGTGTTCGAGCATGTAGGTCGGAAATCTCTTCTTTTTTTTTTTTTTTTTTTTTAATACCTAGCACTTCGCCACATAACCAGCTATATTTTTGTTAATATTGACAGTTAAGTCTAAAGTTATGAAAGACAAGTATCTTTAGATCTAAAATATAATGTCTGATTATATTTAAATGTATCCAGCTCAGGGCCGGCGGAAGCACTAGGCGAACTAGGCGATCGCCTAGGGCGCTGAGCATTAGGGGGCGCCGAGCCGCTGACGGCCAATGGCCGCCGGTGGACGTCATCCCAATGGCAGATACACACAGCAAGAAGATCGCAGGGCCGTGGTACAGTCGCGTCTAAACATGCTGGTGCTCCTCCTCCTTCCTGCCCGCGCGGCCCCGGAAGAAAAATGTTGCCGGAGCCGCGCGGGCAGGAAGGAGGAGAAGCAAGGAGGAGGAGCATCAGCCAATGCAGGAACTTCTCCTCCTTCCTGCCCGCGCGGCCCCGGAAGAAAAATGTTGCCGGAGCCGCGCGGGCAGGAAAGAGGAGGAGCATCAGCCGCGTGCCGGAAGGAGGAGGAGCATCTGCCACGTTCAGAAGAGGATCAGCGCGGCTCGAGAAGACCGGGGCCGCTGCAGAGCCCTTCCTGCAGTGGCCCGTGAAGAGGAGGCCCAGAGGTGAGAGAGAGAGACTGAGGGTTTGTACAGTGTGTATGTGTGCGTGTATGAGATGAGTTGAGAGACTGTGTGTGTGTGTGGCAGTGAAGACCTAAATGTTTGCAGAGACAGCATGGGAGAGCCTTTGTGTGTGTGAGAGACAGCATGTGGTAGTGAGAGCCTGTGCTTGAGCAAGACAGCATGTGGGAGTGAGAGAGAGCCTGTGTGTGTGTGTGAGTCAGCATGTGACAGTGAGAGCCCGTGTGTAGGAATGATTGTATGAGAGAGAGCATGTGACAGTGAGAGCCTGTGCTTGAGCAGGACAGCATGTGGGAGTGAGAGAGAGCCTGTGTGTGTGAGTCAGCATGTGACAGTGAGAGCCTGTGTGTAGGAATGATTGTATGAGAGAGAGCATGTGACAGTGAGAACCTGTGCTTGAGCAAGACAGCATGTGGGAGTGAGAGTTAGACAGCATGTGCAAGAAGAGAGACTGTGTATAAATGATTGTATGAGGGACAGCATGTGAGAATGAGTGCCTGTGTATGTGAGAGAGAGAAAGCATGTGAGAATGAGAACCTGACTGTGTGTTTGAGGGAAGCAGACAGATGGAGAGAAAATAAATATGTTATAAAAGGAATTGGCAAAAAAATAAGAAAGGGAAGGTGGAAAAAAAAAAGCCTGTGACCAACCGATTAGAAAACTAAGATCAGACAGCAAATGTAAAAAGAAATAAATTACTTTTTACTGATTGGCACATGTAATCTTTGGGAATGTGCAAGAGTAGCACTTTCTCTATGCGGATCTCACAATGTACGAGATCAGCATAGAGGAACTGGAAGCCCATGGGGCCTGCACAGAGGAGGCAGCAGAATGGGCTTCAGTGTCAGTAGCAGCAATCAGCACCTCCGCAATAGCCATACAGCGGCAGTGACAGTGGCAGCAGAAGAATGAGAGAGGCTCTGAGGTTGCTGGCAAAAGAAAGAGAGGGGGTCTCTGCCTTTAGTGTGTGCATGTGTATGAATGGGAGTCTGCCTGGGGGTGTATGTGTGTGAATGCATGGGTGCCTGCCTGAGGGTGTGTCTGTGAATGAGAATGTATGGGTGTCTTCCTGGGGTTTGTATGTGTGAGAATAGGTGCCTGCCTGTTTGTGGTGTATGGGTGTGTGTGAGAATAAATTGGTGCCTGCCTGGGGGTCTGTGTGTGTGAGAATGAATGTGTGCATGCCTGGGGGATGGGGAGGGAGTGGTGTGAAAATGAATGGGAGCCTGCCTGGGGTTCAGTGTGAGAATGACTGGGAGTTTGCCTGTGTGTGTGTTTGTGAGAACGAGTGGGAGCTTGCCTGGGAGTGTGTGTTTGTGTGTATGTGAGGGAGCCAGTGAGAGTGAGAGCATGAGTGTGTATGAGAAAATCCAGGGGAGTAAGAGTTTGTGTGGGGGTGTGTGTGGAGGGGGAGAGAGTGCCTTAGAGCCTGAGTGTGTCAGTGCCTGTGAGAGCGAGAGGTTATGGTTGGGTATAAGAGCATGAATGTGTATGTATGTGACAGTGTATGTGTGAGAGAGAATGGATATGTGAGTATGTGTGAGAGAGAGAGGATAACCTCCTAATCCTCGACAATATCAGGGTGACTGGAAATCAAGAGCTCCCATGTATGGACAGCAGGGGCTTTTTAAAATCCTTATTAGTTTTAATTATTGGGTGTTATTTGATATATGTACTGTTTTGAAATATTTTATTGGTGTTTGGGAAATTGTAAAAAATGTATATGATTTTAAATAATAGAAATTCTATTTATCAGTAGTTTTAAAATATTTTATTAGTATGGTTTACTATTATAACTGATGCTTTGTTTCTTGATTTTATTTGTTTTATGAGGAATGGTTGTTCTGTTTTTCCATTGCTAATACACAGAGTCTGGCTTCTTGGGGTTTCCATTTCAGTTTTTTCTAATTTGTGCTCCTTTATTTTGTATTCTGTATTTGGTGAGGGTGTGTGACCATGATGAGAGATTCTGCTATCATATAGTGTCTGTATAGAGATCTATAGCAATCAGGTTTGTTTTGTTTCCTCAGTAGGTGGTGTATTGGTATTCTAGGACCCAGTGTAATATTTACCCTTGCTTTTTCACAGGTAGGGTTATTGTTGTTGAGTCCTTGGTTGTTATTACTGTTATGTTACGATGGGATTGCAGTATAGATTTTGAGTGTCTTTTTTGCGAGGTTTTGTGTTAGTTCACAATGTGCCTGGCAGTGGAAGGTGTTTGTGCTGCTGTTACTGTGAGGTGACACCAGAATTTGAAAATATCTTTTAGTATGATGAGCTGTAAGGGAAACATCCAAGCTCCATTGTTTGGGGGAATTTCAGTGGATGCACAGAGTTAGAGAACTGGAGGTGCAGGATTTATATTGACATTCTGTCCCTTCCTATATATTCCAGACTTCACTCTCATAGCCATATAGAATTAGTTGAATGAGGCTATCAAATAATTTTATAGTAGTTTTACTAGAAGTGTGAAACTGGCCAGCTTTTTAAAATAATGCAGAGGACCCTTTGGACTTTTTTTAACAACACTTTTTTTTATAACCAATTTTAAAGCAGGATCCATGCTATAGAGGTGGGTGTGATGAAGAAATGGCATTTTGGCTCCCCCCCCCACCCAAAACAAATTCTTCTGTCTAGAGATGCCACTGATTTTCTGTGGCACACAAATGCATTGGCCCCTGGGCGCCGGAGACCCTTGGTGCGCCACTGGGTGCGAGCCATATGGGGCCGCAAGTGGTGGCAAAGAGGAGTGGAGATTTGGCAGGCCGCAAGCAGTGCCCAATCTGCTCGCGACCCAGAAAACCCCAGTCAGCGGGTGTGATTGAGAATGAGGTAGGAGTCGGGGCCGAGACCGGGGGCGCAAGGAAGAAGGCTCGCCTAGGGCGCCAAATCCCCTTGCACCGGCCCTGATCCAGCTATGGTTAGCTGGATAAGTTTAATCGGGGATATTCAGTGGGACACTTATCCCGCTGAATATGCAGGACATATTATCTGGCAAATTGTAGCTGGATAACTTACCTGCTTGTTGGCTTACTGAATATTATGCTCTTCATGAACAAGTATATACAGCTGTTTCTTAGAACAATCTATAAGTTACTGCAGATTTTATAATGTCAGCCTTTACTGCATGCACTTAGGTAGTTTTTTCTTGAAAAACTAACAATGTAGTTTTTAGCATGCATATTTTATGCTAATTATCAGGGTTTTTTCTTGGAAAATTAGTGCAAAATATGTATGCTAAAAACACCACTTTACAGATACATGGATTATTTGAAAATAGCCTCCTATTTGATTCGCATCTGATGCATTGGGATTGCCTGTAGAGTAGGTGAAGCAGGCTCATCAGGATCTAGCCTACATTTTTAGAACTCATTTCAAAATAAAGTGGGCATTTTGTAATGACAATTACTGTAAACTGATCAGAGTTGCAGTGCTAACTCATTAAGAGTCAACAGTTAGACGTAATGTCATGGACATTTATCATTATGATTTGTTTATTTATATTTTGCTTTATCCCTTTCCAGGGGTCAAAGTGGATTGCAGCCATAAAAATATGCATACAATGAAACATATTAATCCAGAACAATAAAATGACATAATTACAGCCAAAAATACAATCTGCACAAATAAGTAGACTAGAAACTAGCAAACATATAATCCAGTTATTAACATCCAGCAGACAATACACAAACAACAAAATAAAATCCATAAAAGCAGACTGAAAAGCTCCAAAGGTCATGTACTCTGTAAAAAACCTCACATCCAACCATCATATTTATGGCCATAACAAACAAGTATTTAACAGAAAGGCACCACCCAGCATCAGCTCAATCAGGCAAATGTCAGCTGAAAAAGCAAAGTCTCCGCATCTTTCCTAAAAGGCAAAAGGGGAGTATGTAAATGTATAACATTAGAGATCTGGTTCCAAAGGCTTGGGGAAATGACTTAGAAAGCCTTTTTTATTTTATCTTGTGATGACCAACTTGAAAATCTTGATTGAAGAGACCTCTAACAAAAAAAAGTCATAAAAGGAGCAAAGATAGCACGTAGGAATATAGTGAATAAGACATGTTCTCAAATAATGTGGACCCGTATGATGTAGAATTTTCAAAGTTAAGACCAGAAATTTAAACAGGCAATGATATTCCACAGGAAGCCAATGTAGACTCTTTGAAACCAGGCCGATCCTTTGAAATGGGGAGGTATTAATCAACAACCACACTGCTGCGTTTTTCAGCTAATTGCAACTTAAACAAGGTTTTCCTTGGTAAACCCACATAAAAGGAGGTACAGTAATCTATTTAGAGAAAACTTAGCAATACATCACAGACACAAACGCATCATTGTCTAAAAAAAATGGCTCGGTTGCTTCAGCTAATATTAAGTTGAAAAAGGCAGACTTAGTAACATCCTGCACCTGGAATTTCATGGATAGCTTGGAATTTAAAAGCAGGCCCAAGCCATGAGCCTGGGAGCAGAATATACAAGGAATCCCATCAAGACTTTTCATCCTTCATGTCCTCCACCTTTTTGTGTCCCACCCACAGTATTTCTGTGTAGGCAGCATTTAGTTTAAGTCTATGGAACTTCAGCTGTGCCACAATTTTCTCCAAACAGGTATTAAGCTGCCTAAAATTTGCCAGTGGATCAGGTTCCATCTTCATGTAAAGTTGCAGACCATGGGTGTACATAAAATAGGAAGCCACAGTGTGAGATGAGTTTCCTCAGGAGTCTCGTGTAGACGTAAAAAGCAACGGAGACAGTATAGATCAGGGGTGGGCCGTTCCGGTCCTCGAGGGCCACAAACCAGTCTGGTTTTCAGGATCTCCCTAATGAATATGCATGAGAGAGATTTGCATGCACTCTGCCTCAGTTGTATGCAAATCTATGTCATGCATATTCATTAGGATATCCTAAAACCTCGACAGGTTTGTGGCCCTCGAGGACTGGAATTGCCCACCCCTGGTATAGATGCTGGGAAACTGCATAATCCAAACGCTGAGGATTGGAGCAAAAGTCTTTTAGGTTATGTTGGAAAGATAAGACTGGAGCCACTTAAGAGCTAGGCTTCTGACACACTGAACACGTAGCTGCTGCTGCTGCTGCAAGATTCCACGATCCAGGGTGTCAAAGGCTACAGTCAAATCACGCAGGACTAGCATGGTGAGGAATTCATCAAATGTCTGCCTAAATTGTCAAGAAGAGCCAGCAAGCTCGCCTTGGAAATCATGTGAATCAAATAAGCCGATTAGCTAGTTGGCAACAACCTTCTCAATAATCTCCCCAATAAAGTGAAGATTTTAATCTGGTCTAAAGTTGCCAGCTTTTTAAAGACAAAATGAATGATTGCATACTTAGAATTTTTTTTTTTTTTTTATAAATGGTAATTTTTATTGACTCACAATGTTAAACACCAAAGACTTTACAAGCATTCAGATTTCAAAGTAAAGCCAAGCACTGTAGAAAGTTTTCCAATAAAGATGGTTATAACTTTACCAGATATTCTCATGTTGTGCATCGTTATCAAATATTCCCTTTTCTTCCTCCCCACTTAACCCTCCCCTCCCCTCGTACCATCTTGTTCCACATCAGTAATAATAAGTCACTCACTTTGGTGACCACATTGGTCGTTCATCTGACAAGATACATAAAGTATACCACAAGATATAAACTGATTAACACGTTATGCTTCTAAACAACTGTTATATTATAATGGGCCTAAGGCTAATTTTTTATCCTTAATCCAGGGTGTCCAAATATTATAATACTTTGTTAAGGTTTTATTCTTTATGGCAGTCAATTTGGCTAAAAGGCAAATCTTATTTAGCCTCTATTTCACCTCGTCAATCGTAGGAGTTCTCGCAGACATCCAGCTATACACAAGGGCACAACGTGTTGCCAGCGTTAATTGTTGGAGCAGAGAATTCTCTGAATCAGGCCTATCAAGTGGGACCCTTAATAACACTTGCTCTGAATTGGGATCTACCATCAACCCAACTAAGTCTGAGGCCAGTGCAAATATACTTTTCCACAGGTCGCCACCACATATGTAAATAACTCCCACACCCTTTCCAGCATCTGTTTGAATGCGATGGCACAAACCTAGCAATACTTTCTGGGGTAATATACCATCTCATCATGGTCTTGTAACTATTTTCTTGTGCGAGAGCTGAAATAAAGCACCTTCTGACTATTAAATATTTAAGCCCCGCCCCCTGGGAACACTCACACCCCAGGGACGCTAACCTGGCTTTCTAATGTAAGGGGTGTTTGTTAGCAGTGGGGCTAAAGGTTTACAAGAATAGAAACCAAAAGTTGAAATTTATCATTAGGTAAAATGCATACTGTCTTAATGTACTTAGGGAGAAAACACTCAGACTCGAACTGGTAGATTTAGAGCAAATAACTTTTTTATCCTTTTTTCTTTTTTTTAGTTTGTTACATAACATTCTGAAAATATCCCAAGTCCAACAGAGTCAACAGCATATGTCAGATAAATATAAATACAAAATTCGCTTTCTCTGTCCTTTAACATGTATCCTTCCTTTTTATTATAATTTTATTTCTAAAAATAGGATCTTTAAATTCCTTGTACATTCAGTGAAAACATCAGGTAAGTAAACTTTTTCTTGTTCAGACTCTATTTTTTTTTTTATCTCTCTTTCTTCCCTTTCATAAATTTCTCAGTCTTTATACATAGGGCCAGATTTTATAACAAGCCGGCGCGCACAAATCTGCGCCCGATTTTATAACATGCGCGCGCAGCCGCGCATGTTATAAAATCGGGGGTCGGCGCGTGAAAGGGGGTACACACTGGTGCACCTTGCGCGCGCCGAGCCCTAGGGGAGCCCCGATGGCTTTCTCCATTCCCTCCGAGGCCACTCTTCCTTCCGCCCTCCCCCACCTTCCTGTCCCTTCCCCTAGCTAACCCATCCCCCATCCCTACCTAAATTCCCCCCTACCTTTATTTTATGATTTACGCCTGCCTCTGAGCAGGCGTAGGTTGCACGCGCCGGCTGAGTCCTGGAGGCCTCGGTCCCGCCCCAGCCCTTTTTTCAAGCCCTGGGACATACGCGCGTCCAGGGGGTTGCGCGCGTCGCCGAGCCTATGCAAAATAGGCTTGGCACGTGCAGGGGCACTTTCTTGGGGTTATGCGCGTAACCCTTTGAAAATCTGCCCCATAACCTCTAACACTTTCAGGTCTGTTCTCCTTTTCCTACAAAAAATTATTTTATTGTCTTTGTTTTAGTGAGCTCACAATTGAACACCGGTGGGGCCCTTTCTTTCAGATTTCGCTTCTTCTTTTCAAAGACTCCAGTTTTCTCCACTGCAGGTCTTCCTCAGACGCCTACTTCCTACCTAAAAAAAACGAATTAAATGAAACTATCTATGCTATTTTTATTTTTACTTAAACCCTACCCAACTAATACAAATAAATAAATAATTGTAAGCCCTCTAACTAAACCCTTAACCAGACAGTCTCTAAAAACTGTAAATAGATTATAGGGGGTCTTTATGCATCAGCATAGTTCACTTGTGCACATGTACTGAACCTCTTTAGAAGGTAATAATTCAAAGCTTTAGTTATAGGCACTTAGGCAATAAATATGGCCCTCGGTCTACAGCTCAGAACTGGCCAATTTTTAACCTGTGCCTCAGCTTTTACAATATTTCTTAAAGCTTAAGAAATTCCCTTGAAATCAGTATAGGATCCTCAGACTCCTAAATGGTTCCTCTAAATTCAGGCGGTAACAGCAGCTTAACAGTGGCTCTGTCTTCCTATCAGCCAGGTTTAAGTTCAACCATCTCAGATTCCAGCCACGCCCATTGCTTCTCAGTCTTTATTTTGTACCAGTCTACAGTGGCTCTAATCTGCGCTGCTGCACAGTACCAGGAGATATTCGGCACACTCAGTCCCCTTTGTAGTTTATGTTTATATAAGATAGATCTCGTGATCCTCGGGGGTTTGCACTTCCAAATAAAAGCAAAGATTCTACTCTGAAGGCTTTTCAACTTATCTGTGGATAAGTATATCGGAAGAGATTGGAAGAGGTAGTTAAGCCGTGGGATTAAGTTCATTTTAACCGAAGCTAGTATGCCAAACCAAGAAAGGGTATAACCTGACCATGTATCTATGTCCTGGGAAATAGATTTTATAAGGGGTAAGAAATTTAAGTCATACATCTCATCTAATGAATTCTTTATTCGAATACCTAAATATTTAATAGATTTAGATGCCCATTTAAAGGAGAACCTTTGCTTCAATGAAAGGATTTGTTCTTTGGGGACAGAGATGTTGAGGATTTCTGACTTTTCTAGATTTAACCTAAATCCTGAGACCGCACTGAAGTCACCTAACTCTGCAATTACTTTCTCTAAAGATCTTTTGGGGTCTTTGGAGGGTAAATAATACGTCGTCAGCGAACAGCGAGAGCTTAAACTCACGCTCGCCCACCCGTACACCTGAAATTTGCTCCGCTTGCCTGATGCGAATCGCCAGGGGTTCCAAGAACAGCGCAAACAACAAGGGCGACACAGGACAGCCCTGTCTTGTCCCCCGTTGTATCGGGAAGGTAGATGAATAAGACCCATTAACTTTTAACCGAGCCTCTGGGTTAGAATATAATTGGCGCAACCAGTTTAGAAAATATGACTCAAATTTCATTTTTTCCAGCACTTTAAATAGAAATGGCCAATGGACCAAGTCGAATGCCTTCTTTATTTATTTATTTTTATTTAACTTTTTTATATACCAACATTCAAGACGGTGGTCCCATCATGCTGGTTCACAAGAAACAGGGGTGTAATTATAATAATAATAGATGCCTTCTTGGCATCTATCGCGAGAAGAACGGTTGGGAGTTGTTCACACACCCACCAGATTAGATCTAAAATTTTCCTCACATTGTCTGATGTCATTCGCCCTGGGATAAACCCAGATTGGTCCGGATGTTATCACCCTCGCAATGAATCGAGACATGCGATTGGCCAGGATCTTTGCTAAAATTTTAAGATCAGTATTTTTTAGGGATATGGGGTGGTATGATCCGCACTGAGTGGGATCTCTCCCAGGTTTTGCAATTACTGTAATACCCAATGTGTTAGATCCTGGGAATAAATGATGGTCCAATCATAAGTAGTTAAACCATTTCAGGAGTAAGGGCATTAAATCAGAAGAAAGCCTTTTGTAAAAGGCCACTGTATACCCATCTAAACCTGGCGATTTGTTTACCTTAAGGTCCTTAATTACCATTTCAATCTCTAACCCCATGATTTCACATCAATAAATTGCTGCTCATCATCCTAGGGTTGGTAGCTCAACATCCTGTAGATATTTGGTAATACTTTCTTCCGTGATTGTCTTATTTGCCTTATAAAGTGTACCATAAAACTCTATGAATTGGTCAGTCCACATATAGCACAACTACACATGTGCAATTGTCATCTCCTCATAAACTTTTGTTTTGCTTTTGGGCCAAACCAAACTTTAATGATATGTCAGTGGATCAAGGAAGATTATAAAGGGGTATTTTTGGAAGATCCATATATTCTTTGAATATGTATGCATAATTACACCATCTAATAATTTTTTGGCAATTATAGCTATTGACTTTGGTTTTGCATTTGATGCTCCTCAAATGTTTTGGACCTCAGGGGGTCTATTAGAATTATGAGCAGAAGGTTTTGGGGGGAATCCATGAATTTCACAGATATGCACATGCAGTTTTCACCTCTAACTTTTTAGTTTTGCATTCGATCCACCAAGTTTTCAGGAGATTTTAAGGGGGAGGCAAGAAGCATCAATTAAAATTTTCCCATGCCTATGTAAACATGCACATTCTGGAAAGTAGAATGGTCTGTGTGGAACTTCTAGTTTAATATTGTAACCTGGAATAATAATAATAATAAGTCCTTCAATTGTAATTAGGGATGTGAAATCTTCAACATTTTCCTAAATATCTATTTTTTTTTTAATGTTGACCTTTGGGAAAATTGAGGGGAAGAGATGGGAGACTAGACATTCACATCACAAATTACAATCAAGTAAATTATCCCAATCATTAGCAGTCTGACACAGATCTCACTTGACCAAGATGTCAAAAAACCCACTAATACAGTATGTCAATTGACTGTTTACTATGGCAGCCATATGTATTGCACCATTCTTACTGGTATAAGATGTTTTAGGATTAGGAAATGTAGTTAAGAATGTTACTTATCCATGCTATTCATCATTATCATATTGTAGATTCGTCATCACAAATAAATATCGTTAAATGATAGGAATCAGAGTGTAAGACTAAATGGTCATTTTTCTCAGGGGAGAAAGATAAACAGTGAAGTGTCTCAGGGACCTGTACTGGGACCGGAGCTTTAAAATATATTTATAAATGGTTTGGAAAGGAGAATAACGAGTGAGGTGATCAAATATGCAGATGATACAAAATTATTCCGAGTTGTTAAATCACAAGCAGGTTGTGAAAATCTGCAGGAAGGCCTTGTGAGCCTGGGAGATTGGGCATCCAAATGGCAGATGAAATTTTATGTGGACAAGTGATACACATAGAGAAAAGTAATCTGCAGTGAAGTTATGATTATTTCAAAAGATTTTAAACGCTTAAAATGGGCTTTTGAAAATTGATGCAATATATGCTGCTTACGCATATAGGGCCGGATTTTAAAAGGGTTACGCGCATAAGTTATGTGCGTAACCCTTAAAAAAGCCCCTTGCGCGCGCCCTGGGACGCGCGTAAGTCCCGGGGCTTTGCAAAGGGGGCGTGTCGGGTGGGCGGCGCGAATGTCAGGGCGGGGCGGGAGGTGTGTCGGGGGCGTGACACCAGCCTGGGGGGCATGGTCGAGGCCTCCGGACCAGCCCCCGGGTTGGGTGATGGCGCGCCAGCAGTCCGCTGGCACACGCAGATTTACGCCTGCCTCTGGCAGGTGTAAATAAGAGGCAGGCGTAAATCTGCTGACAATGGTAGGGGGGGGTTTAGATAGAGCCAGGGGGGTGGGTTAGGTAGGGGAAGGTGAGGGGAGGTGGAAAGAAAGTTCCCTCCGAGGCCGCTCCGAAATCGGAGGGAATAGGCAGCGTGCGCCGAGGTTGCACAAATGTGCACCCCCTTCCGCGCGCCGACCCCGGATTTTATAAGATACGCGCGGCTAAGCGCGTATCTTATAAAATCCAGCGTACTTTTGTTTGCGCGTGCGCTGTTTTTTAAAATGTACCCCCATATTGCATATATTTCCTATGAAAATTGACTCCTTAGTGTGCATACTAGTTTGGCATAGAGTATAGAAAGGTAAATGCAGTTCATAAAAAAATCAAGATGTTGAACTTACAGTTGTTCAGAGACCATGTAGTGCTGACTTGAATATTTCTAAAATAGAAACATACGTTACATTCAGCAAGACAGCTGCTCATTCCAGTTTAGAGATTAATTTAAGGAAATAGACTTGGAGCTAACTATCCACAACATACAAGATGCATTTAGCAGTACACTAAAAAACTGATTCATCCTTGAAGGCAATTAGCAGTCAATTATTTGAGTTTGTTGAATGTATAGAATCATAAATGGGGATATTTATCCAGTATCCGGTGTTTTGAACAACTCCAAAAATGGTTTGCAAAGACTTGATAAAGATATTCAGAATATGCAGGTAGGGCTACCTCCCAGTGGTATTTGGCTGGCCTGGTTGGTTTTTTTTTTTAAATGAGACTGGCATATCAGAAAACCGGCCTATTTAAGCGCGAGATTTCTGTCCATAGCCATCCCCAAGATCGGCCAGGACTCCCATTTTTTAAATATTTTAATCTGGAGCCCATTTGGCCCTAAGAGGAGGAAGACGGTGGCAGCATTAGTCAGCGCAATGGTGCAAGTGCAATAGGAGGAAGATAGTGGCCTGGAGCCTTCAAGGCCAGAAGGAGAAAGTGGCATCAGGGCCTGGCAGGTTCAAGAAGAGGAAGGCAGTGGCATGGGCCCCTTGTAGCTGGAAAAGGAGGGAGGCAGTGGCATCAGGCCATGCAAGGGAAGGGAGGCAGTGACGTCAGACCAGTGAGACTGGAGGCATCAGTGTCAGCCCAAACGTGAGCTGCTGTTGCCTTGTACCATGAGAATGGTAGGGGTTGAGCCTGGGAGAATGATGTAGAGACAGCAGTAGGGGGAGTCTAAGGAAAGAGAGAGAGAACTGGGAAGAAAGAGGTAGCAGAGGGGGGTCCTTTCCCCTAACCAGACCTGCTCCCAAGGAAGCTCATGTAGAAGATGGAGGCAGAGCTGCTGAAGGTCCTGGAAAGTGCAGAGATTTGCAGGCCCTACGCCTACTTTCTGTTTTGTTGCTGCTGCTACCACTATAGAGCCAGCATCATGGATCTGCCAGATGATGGAGGAGGACCTAGGCTAGGAAGGGATACTGGGCAGGAGGATGTGGAGGAGAGAAATGGTCAGAAATGCTGGGAGGGGGAGAGAAAGGAGAGCGATGCTGAAAAGTGGGAGTGGAGGAGACTGAGGAGAGAAATGTTCTGAAGTGAGGGAGAGAGAGAGGGGAATATGCAACAGGGGAGTTGCTGAGAGGAGAGAGGCTAGGGATAGGAGGGTGAAGATGTTAGAAGGAAAGAGAGGAGAAGAGACTGAGAGGGGAAGATGCAGGAGGAAAGATTTGGCAGGGAGGAGAGAAAGGGGTGATATGCTGGGGAAAGTGAGGGGGAGACATACTGAGAGGGGAGAGAGGGGAAATATGCTGGATGAGGGGAGAGAAAGGAGATGCTGGACAGGGATTGGTGGTGTTGGGAAAAAGAGAGGGGAGATTGATGGGTGAACAACCCAATGGGGGGTGTGTGTGCAAATGGAGGGATGAGAAGGGCAATGGAGGGAAGAAATGGAGATTGAAAGAGAGGGAAGAGGGGTTAAATCTATGAGTGGATAGAGAAGAAAAGACAGAGGCAGAGAAGAGAAGAATGGAACAAAATGAGATAAAAAGTGAAAGATCAATGTCAGAGACAGGTGTAGGAAAGTAATTGATGAAGACAGGACGATAGAAGAATCAGAAACTGGACAGAAGACCCTGGAAAAGGAGTAAGAATAAGATCATAAAAAGGAATGCAGAAAAGGAGATCAGGACCAATGTGCTAAAAATAATTTTATTTTAAGGCATATATTATGCAAGATTAAATATTACTTTTTGATTGTATTTCTCTCCAGCTTTTATTTATTTATTATTTTTAGGCTAATTAGTTAGTTACTTATGTAAATCTTACAATTATGATTATGATTTTGTTGCTTTATTTTATTTTTATTATCAATTGTAAACCGTTTTGGTTAATCTATATTGTTATGACGGTATATAAATACTTTAAAATAAATAAATTAAATAAATAAAATAAAATGACCATACAACATTCGGGCCGATTCAGTAAAATGCGCAGGAGAGCCGGTGCTCCAAGGCGAGCACCCGCTCTCCCGACGCGTGCCTAGGCCGCTCTCCTGGGCGTGCGATTCTGTATGCAAATGAGGGCCTGTGGTAAAAAGGAGGCGCTAGGGACACTAGCGCGTCCCTAGCGCCTCCTTATTGGCAGAAGGGGTAACAGCACATGGAAAACGCTTGGCCTGAGCGCACCGTACTGAATCAGCCGGATAGGTAGAAGAAAGCATTTTATTTTTCCTTTAGTGACTGGAATAAGTCAGCTTTGGATATGTTTTCTTTTGACCTTCCGTTGCCTCTGACACAAACTAAAAGCTGGATGCATCAGGCCACAATGTTTTTTTCACAGGAGGGGGGTCCCACTATCGCGGCGGGGGTGGGGTTGTCGCTGTGATAGTCTGCCCCTCCCTGAAATGACATCGTGGCCGTATCATCGCTTTATTTTGTATTGCAGCAAAACACCATGGGGCAAAGCAAAGCAGCATCAGTCCTTTACGTGCGATGGCGGTCCCAGCCTCATGCGGATGCCATCGCCTTAACAGGTCAAAATAAACAGAAAAATGGTGTGTGTGTGGGGGGGGGGGGGGGTATCCCCTTCTCACCCTGGGGCCGCCACTCAAGGCAGCTGTGAAATCCCAAGTTGAAAACAGAGCTCATCTCTTCACGTGAGAACCTCAAAAGTCATCATAGGATCCATCAGTGGGGCAGAGGGAGCCATTTTCCAAACGGCACTGACCTGACCATACCCCAGTCACATGTGGGTCGAGGGGTGTCCTCCACTAGAACCCAATATGGTTTTCCAGGACTTGGGGGATCCCGGAGACGGAGGCGGACCCTATACCCCAACGATTAATTTTTATGGTTGGGGGGAGGAAGGGGGAGGAAACCTGCCAGAGCAGAATAGTATTGAAAGGGGGACACTTGTCTTCTGCTTTGACATGGTTGGGGGGTGGGGTGCGTTGTCGCACAAACAGATAAGCTCTATTTTCAACCTGAAATACAAGGGCCGCCTCGAGTGGCGGCCCCGGGGTGAGAAAGGGATCAGGTTTGACCCACATAACATTTTTTTCTGTTTTTTGCCGGGTTTTTCTTTTTCACACGGCCCCTTTAAATCTAACGCGGGACTGCTAATTGGGGAAAACGGGGTTGTCCCTCGTGCGGACATGTTTTAAAATCCGTCTATAAATGCGCGTTAAAGCCGACCAAGTCCTCTGGAAGCCACGGGTGCTAACCTCTAAAGATTAGGAGCGCGCTTACATAGTTTGCGCATGGGCACATGTGCCTTCATTTTAAAATGAGCCTGTCTGAGTTTTGATGAAATCTTGTATGAGCTCAAGCCAGGCCATTAGGCACCTATGGCCAAATAAAAAAAAAAAAAAGTGCGCCCTTATCCTGAGCGCAGCAAACAACACCATGAGCCGGGAGACTCTGTTGCATGCAGGGGGCTTTAATTTTCACATTTATTTTGACCAACTAGTTTCTTCCTGCTCCTTGCAGTGTGGATAGGAATAACAGGAGTAAACAGTTACGTGGCAGCCAGTATCTGAATCCTTCGGTGTGGACCTCAGGCCTGTAAGGGGCGGCCCGATGATGTCAGAGTGGGTGGGGGGTTTAAGCTTCCTCGGAGCAGAGAGTAAGTTAGTGCACAAAGCACAGCTCACAGCAAACAGATGACAGCTGTATATGATTAAATACTCGATTTTATGCTTACGTATTCTGTTTTTTTATGCACCTAAAATATATGCGCCAATGTTTATAAAATAGGTAGGAAACATACGCGCTTTCATTAAAGTGGAAATAATATGCGCGTTCTGAAACATAGATGAGTACTTTGGGAGCATAAGTACCAGCATTTTGTAAACCACTTAGTTCCCGCTGTGCAGTTTATGAAATTACCAGTGTAACTCTCTATGTGTACACATACGCATACACATGCAATGGCGCGAATAGAACATAAGAACATAAGAAAGTGCCATGCTGGGTCAGACCAAGGGTCCATCAAGCCCAGCATCCTGTTTCCAACAGAGACCAAACCAGGTCACAACAATTACCCAAACACCAAGAAGATCCCATGTCACTGATGCAATTAATAGTAGTGGCTATTCCCTAAGTAAACTTGATTAATAGCCGTTAATGGACTTCTCCTCCAAGAACTTATCCAAACCTTTTTTGAACCCAGCTACACTAACTGCACTAACCACATCCTCTGGCAACAAATTCCAGAGCTTTATTGTGCATTGAGTGACAAAGAATTTTCTCCGATTAGTCTTAAGTGTGCTATTTGCTAACTTCATGGAGTGCCCCCTGGTCCTTCTATTATCTGAAAGTGTAAATAAGTTATCCTCTATCTATATATGTAGAGCTGAAAATGTCATCTATCTGCATATTTTTTCTCCCCTGACCTAGATATGCCCCTGGGCACATCTTCTCTCAATGTGGCTAAAATTACACAAGGACTTTTATCCATAGCAAGGGAAGGCAATTCTCAAGACAGCTGATTAACACAGGTAAATGCTTTTTACCTGTCTAAATCACTTGGAAAATAGTTCTTCCGCATCATCTTTAAGACATAAATTTATTTTTAAATACTATTTTGATTTATTAGCTTTCCTATCTTTTCTTGGCATTAGTTCCCAAGATTTCATCCGGTTAGGAGATTCATAGCCTCTGCCCACTTATCATGCTGGTAGGTCTTCCTTGCATCTTCAGTGTATAGAGATTCTTTCACTTTATGATGCACGCTGTTGTAATAAGGTATTAGTCTATAACGGGGGAGCAATCTACGTGCTAAATTATGTAGTTCCTGCTTGTCTGGTTATTTGTGTTTCAGTTCTGATGAGATTTCATTATGCATTTCTGCCCTATATTATGGAAGCGCATGTGATGACTCTGTCTTATTATATCGATTGACTTTTTACCATCACTTCTCATTCTTTTATGCATATGATAATGTCCAATTTTCTCTTCATTTGGGAAATAAGTGTCATGACCATATTTCTTCAAAAGGTCAACTTCATTTTCTAGCATTTCAGCTCCTTTTCTTCACGCAAGAAACACTGGCTCTCTGTTTTTCAGAACGGTTTTTTTTCAGAAGCAGTGCTACTTACTGTTTTAGCCCAGAGCTTGACTGATAGCCCAGATCTTTTCGGCATTGGTCTTGCTGATCCTAACAGTATTCGCTTAGAACATTGCATAATTCCATTTTGGGATGGCAGCCGTCTTCTCGTGATGAATGCCATACTTTCAGGAAATTCTCAGTTTTACCTGGGATAAACTCACTTCCATTGTTGGTTCAGACTCGCTTCGGCTTCTTTCCTGTTTAGCATTCTGAGTTCTATACATAGTCAATGAAAATACTTTAAACGTTGTCATTGTGCTTAAGGAGAAATTCATTCATCTTCCAGCTGCAGTCATTTATGATGACATAAATCCATCTGTATTAGCTCCAATGGGATTTTGCTTGTTTTCATAAAAATTGCCTTAAATGTTTAGCTTTGATACAGTCTTCACAAGTATCTAGAACTGCTATCTTCAAGTAAATACCTTTTGATTTTCCTACTTTTGTGCTTAGCTTTTAGAGTGTCATAGTTCAAATGTGCTTGTTTGTTATTTGCATGATCACTCATTGGCTGTTATGACCGTCGGTCGCAGATGGCTGCGACCGATTCAATGCACGTCATGTGCTACCCCGCTCTCCTCTTCAGGCCTACTCGCGGCCTACGCTGCCGCCGTATTCCTCCGGGTTCTCAGGACTCTCCATGGCGGCTGGGATGCCATCACCACCCACGCCGACTCCGGGCCTTCCTAGGCACGCACACGCGCCACCGGCCCTGCCTTTGAAGGCCCAATGGCGGGAACCTCAGGGGTGTCCCCGACTGATGACATTACAAGGTTGGAATTCTTAAGCACTGCCTTCACCTCTTGCTAGCTGACTTGGAAACGAGTTCCTTCACTTCTGGTTTTTGTTCCTTTCTCCTCGGACCCGTGGTTCCTGTACCGGATCTTTCTGCTACTCTGGACTCTGGCTCGGGTACCCGCTCCTTGAGGGCCTGCTTGCGCTCCTGTTGGAGACTTTGTCTCTGGGCTTTCCCCGCTCCTCGGGCTAGCCCTGCACCTTCCAGAGCTCCTGCTTGCCGGCCTCCCTGCTCCTCAGGGTTGTCCCTCGGAACTGCCTTTACTGCTTTGGAGACCTGACTCCGCGCTCCCTGCTCCTCGGGGCAGCGCCTACGTTCTACACCAGGTGACTGCACTCTGCACCTCCCCGTTCCTCGGGGTAGTGCTTTCGTTTCTCTACCAGAGATTCCATCGTGCGCAGCCCCACTCCTCAGGGTTGCTTATGTCACCACTTCAGAGATTCGACTTGGGCTTCCCCGCTGTGTGGGACAGCCTACATCATCACACCAGAACCTCTCTTGCTATGCAGCCCCGCCCCTCGGGAACGTCTCTGCTGCGGACCTCCAGGAGTTTCTGTCTCATGCTCCACACTCCTCAGGGTCTGCCCACTGCTTCTCTCTCTCGGAAGTTCCTGCTCTGGTGCCTGCATCTCCAGTGCTGCCTGTATACTGTGGGTTCTCTCTCTGAACTGTGTCTCTTACCCCGCTCCTCGGGATCTCCCACAGTACCCTCTCTACCTGCTCCTGTGATCACGTGGCAGTGACGCGGGACGCTCTGTTCCTCTACACACTACTGTATCTCCTGCTGCAGCTGATCTCGCCTCCCGACGGTGAGGACCTGTGGGCCAAGGGTCCACGAAACCCACAAATCCTAACACTGGCACAGCCTTGGTATTCATCTGTTAAATGCCAAAGTGAACAAAAGTTCTTCCAAATGTTTGACTTTCTGAAAAATCACTTTCAGTTCAGCATCTGCTCAAGATGAGATTGTCAGATAACTTGGGTACTTACTGCACATCTTCAGTTATCAGACTTTCACAGTTATTGTCTCCATCAAGCTTGACCTGATTACTTCTTTCTTCCACAGTTTTCCATGAAACTTGCCATATGTGATTGTTACAAATCAGTCCTGTACTGTAGTGTAGTTCTCTAGTAATTAACGGTGTTAATTAAATTACTTGAGGCACCAGGATCTACTGAAAATGGCTCTTTGTAGTCAGTCGTGTCTTGAACCATGAGGTTTGGTTTTATATGGAATACATATTGCTCTGTAGTGGATCCGGTGATTTTCTTGTCATGACTCTGTAGCTGTTTTCGCTGTCTGATTATTTTTCCTTTGGGTAATTTTCATTGCTTGAAAAATATTTAGTCTTCTTTGCATTTTGAAGATTTGTATTTTCCCCTGGGTGCAAAATAGCAGTTCCTTGCAAAATGTCCACATTTCTTGCAGTGATTGCATTTTATGGTCTGTCTGAACTTTCTCTGAAGTTTCTCCAAACTCTGCCTGCACAAGATGCTGATTCAGTAGCTGGAGAATCATTTTCTGGCATTTTTTTCTCGTGCATGATGAACTTTTTCTGAAGTCATTTCAGACATGCTGCACACATGGAAACTCTGCTCCGCGCTATGCTCGAGGGAGGCCTTGACTCACGAGCGATGCAACTTCTGCCTTCTCAGTTGGATTTCCTAGGGTTTGAACTTGTTCCACTAATGATTGCAAACCTTGCTTTTATATAGTAGCAGATTCTTCTTTCTCCCACTCAATCTCATGCCTACGTTTCAGGTTTATTCAAGAAGCTTTCTCTATTTGTCTGTTCCAAATCTTGCCAGATGTCTTTTGTCATAGTCTAGTTAATAACATAACTTGTTTGTAAAGTTCGGACAGGTGGATTTTAAAAGCGTTGTTCGCGCAAAAACCAGCCCCATGCACGTGTACGTGGGCCGCGCACATACATGTGCTCGCATCAAGAACAAGGAGGAAGAAAAGGGGCGGGGAATGGGGGTTCCAGGGCGGGGCCAAGACCTACGCGCGTAACCCCCGAATTTTGCGAGGCTGACCACGGCAACGCACGCCATGTTACCTGAGTAACTTTACTTCTGGTCCTGATGAGGCACAAGTCTGGAGAACCAGGCGGATCCAAAACACGAGATAGAGTAAAAAAGGGACAATCTGACTTTCTATATATCTCCCACGGTGGTCTGCCTAGGGTGCAAGGGTCTGTAGACCCTTATAACATCCCCCCAAAAATAAACCCCACCCTGAGTAAAAGTGCCCCTCTTACAGTGGGGGAGATATAGAGTCTCTCTCTCCCTCTCCCTCTCCCTCTCTTCGCCAGTCTCTTGTGAGTATGTGTGTAAGGGCTCCACACACATGCGCAGTATGGATACTTTAAATGATAACGCACGGTACTTCTACGCACGATATAAAATTAAGCATATTTTTGCTCGCGTCCCTTAGTTTTTAGAAGAATCATCATCTTCAATCTCCAGGTTGGATAGTTGCTGGAATTCAGCATTTCAATATGATGTGTAGCATTTTCAGATATTGCTTAGTTACTTTCACTTTCCGTTTGTTCATAGAAAATCTTCTGTGCAGGCTATGGGCCAGATTCATTCTGTGTCTATGGGAAAAACCCGTAGTGAATCAGGTCCTGTCTTTGCAGTTTGCTTATTTGGCCTCGTTTACGTTTTGTTTCCTTGCTTATCTCACTCCGCTTCAGCTGTGGAACATCTTTCTCTGTTCCTGCTTTCTCTTTATATTCATTGCATTGCACCTTTCCCAGCTATTTAAAATTCACATAGCTCCGATGCAGCCCACTTACACACACATATTTGGCCATTTTTGCACACGCAAGCCTCTTAAAATCTGCCTCTTAGCCCGTCCAAAACACGCTTCCAAACTCATGCCTAGCTAATAGCACTCATCACATGTAAATGCCATGTAGATGAGGATAATATGCAAAAAATTGCCATGCGTCCGACTCACACTTTTTAACACAACAAATTTAATGCAGGCCCCGGAGATTGCATTAAGTCTTGCCAGGTGTCAAGGGCTCGCTAATAAAAAAAGAAATCCTGTGGTTCCTCCTACTTTTAGTATTGCCGTGATACTAAACAGGAGAAACCAGAGAAAGCAGCAGCATGAAAAAAAAAAAAGTCTTGACGGGAGCCAGCTTAGGAAAACAGACGCTCAATTTACCAGCGTCCATTTTCTTAACCTGTGGTTGTGCGCACAGCCATGTTTCCTGGGTGTCCGATGCAAAGGACGCACTACTGCTGCACAATTGATCCCTAGCGCATCCTTTTTAGCGCGACACCTCGTTTCCATATTGCATTGGGCGCCCAGGAGACTTGGCTGTGCGTACATTAAAAAAAATGGACGCCCAGTTTGCAAATACGTTTTTAGACGTGGCTTATTGCATGGACCCCAAAGAGTATGACTAAATGCTCAGTATTCCCACTTGAGAGAGCTGTATAGTGGAGGGCGCAGGGACCTGTACAGCAGCCAGCGTTGTTTAACATAGTGTTCCAGAAAAAGGAACAATGACTGAAGTGATCAAACTTACAGATGACAAAATTATTCAAAGTAGTTAAAAACATGAGCTGATTATATGGAATTGCGGGAGGACATTGTAAGACTGGGGAGCTGGGCACTCAAATGGCAGATGAAATATAATGTAGGCAAGTGCAAAGTGATGTACATAGAAAAAAAAATAATCCCAGCTATGTTTATACAATACCAGTCTATATATTTATATAATACCAGTCTCCCTATTAGGAGTTATAACTTAGGAAAAGGATTTTGGAGACATTCTGGACAATACACCGAAATCCTCATCTCAGTGTGCAGCTGCAGCAGCTTAAAAAAGCAAAAAAAAAAAAAAAAGTTAGGGATTATTTGGAAAGGAATAGAAAACAAAATTGGGAATATACTACCCCCTCTGTATCAGTCCATAGTGTGACCACATCTTCAGTATTGTATATAGCGCTGGTCACCACATCTCAGAAAATCTAGAGGAGAAATAGAAAAGGTAAGCGAAGGGAAGCAAAAAGGATAAACGAGATGGAATGACTCCCTTATGAATAAAGGTTAAACAGATTAGAGCTCGTCATCTTGGGGAAGAGATGACGTGAATGAGGGATGTGGATCAAGATAATAGAGAACAGTTGTTTATTCTTTCAAACAGCACTAAGACTAACTGGTAGCAGATTTAAAACGGAAGAAAATAGTCTTTCAGTCAATGCAAAATTAAGTTATGGAACGTGTTGTGAAAGAATGTGCTCAAGTCTAGTAATATGGCTGCGTTTAAAAAAAAATAAATAAAGGTTTGAACAAGTTTCTGGAGAGGAGGTTTACTGACAATTATTACTAGCCTGCTCGACTTAAGGATCATAACAGGGAAATGATCCCCCCCCTTTTGGACCTGCCGGATATTTCCAAGGGACCCAGATTAGCCACTCTCAGATCCAGCTCGGAACTTCTTATGTTCCCATGCTGTGGGATGCCAGACCCCTGAAAATGGATCATTCTGAATGAGGGAGCAGATAGCCGTCTTGTTATCAGTACCAGCTCGATGCTTCGCCTAGGTCATGATCTTAAACTGCAAACGAGTTGGAAACCAAAAGATGTGAAGAGCTAAGGGTGGTGTGCAGGGGGGTAAAAAATGTTTTGTTTTTTGTTTCATTTTTTGGGGGGGGGGGTTCACCCACAAATTTTGTTTTGTTTAATGTTTAATTTGTTTCTTTCACTTTAAAAAAAAATCAAATATTGAAAAAAAATGAAAAAAAAGAGCCTCCTCCTAAGACCTCCTGACCCCACCCTCATCCATCTCACCCAGAAAAATGCCAGGGCCAAGATCTCCCCAGCCTCCACTTACACATTGTGCTGTACTGGCTCCCTCTGCTGAGGAAGATACCAGGAGTTAATTTACTTCAGGGCATCCCCAGTGGACGGCGTCATTTGAAGAAGAAAGAAGATTCCAGAGGCTTGGGCTCTGGCCTCCAGGCCTGGACTAAGGCCCTGACGTCAGGTCCCAGCCTCTGGACTCAGGCCCAGGCATCAGAACCCAGCCTTCAGACTGGGCCCCAGGCATCGGGACCAGGACATGCCCTCTGGAGAAGGCCCTGGTGTTTGGCCTGAGTTTGGGTAAAGGCCCAGGTATCAGGAGCCAGTCTCCAGACCTGGCTTTGCTGTCAGGCTTGGGTTCTGGCCTATGCCGAGGCCCAGGTTTTGGGACCAGGGCCTTCCAACCAGGCCCTGGTGTCTGGATCAGGTTAAGTGGGGATCGGAAAGTTTCCTGACCTTGGCAAAATTTTTCAGGAGGTCCTGAGCCTTTGCTCGAGTTTCAGCCGAGGCCTCAGCATTGGACCCAGGCCAAGACTGAGACCCCGTAATCGTGCTAGGGCAGAGGCCACATCCCAGTGTGGTCACAGCCTATGCTTAGGCAAGGCCCCAGCCTAAGCCTGGGCCGAGGCACCGGTGTCAAGTCTGTGCATAGGCCGCAGCCCCTGCTTTGGGCCTTGGCCTATTCCTTAGGTGAGGCCCAGGCCTTGGGCTTATATGTAGGCCCAATGGAAGATTTTGTAACCAAATTAAACAAATAGAATTTTTAATTTAGGGGGGCCCTCAATTCATTTCGGGGTCTTATGATTGAAACAAATTGACCCTTATTCGTGGTGTTTTTCAGATTAAGTTAAAATAAATGCACATCCCTAGTAAGAGGATGCCATGCTGAGTCAGATCAAGATCTACTGAGCCCAGTATCCTATTTCTGACTGTGATCAGTTTAGGTAACAAATACCTTAGCATATCCCAAAAAGAAGATCTATTTGTCATTGCTCATTCCCAGGGATAAGTGATGGCTAATAAATTTCAGAGGACTTTTCCTCCAGGAACCTGTCCAAACCTCTTTTAAATCCAGCTATGTTAGTCCCCTTGACTGCATCCCCTGGTAACAGATTCCACAGTTTGATTGTGTACTGAGTAAACAAAAAAAATACTTTCTCTGGTTTTTTGTAAATCTTCTGGTTTTTAGGTTCATGGAGTGTTTCCTTGTTTTAGTAGTACTTGAAAGAGTAAATAATCAGGTTTATATACCTGTTCCACCCCACTCATGATTTTATAAACTTCTACCATATCCTTTCTCAGTTGCCTCTTTTTCAAGCTGAAAGGCCCTAACCTGTTTAGCCTTCCTTAATAAGGCAGCGATTCCATCGCCTTTATCATTTTGATTTCACTTCTCTGTACCTTTTCTAGTTCTATTATGTCATATTTTGAGATGGGGTAACCAGAATTGCACACAATAATCAAGGCATGGTTGCACCATGGATCAATATAAATGCATTATGATATTCTCCTTTTTATTCTCTATTCCTTTCTAAATAATTTCTAATGTTTTATTTGCTTTTTTTGACGGCGATCTATACACTGTGCTGAGGATTTTAACGTATTATCCACAAGCACTCTGAGCACCCCTTTGACCCCTCAGTCATCTAGCAATCCAAGACTCCCTTACGAATGTACTTAAGAAATGTATTATTATATGTTTTTACCTCTATGGTAAGTTTCTTTTCAAATTCTTTCTCAGCCTGCCTTATTTTTGTTTACATGTGACTTACCAGTGCTTATGTTGTTCCCTGTTTTCCTCAGCGGGATCTGCCTTCCCTTTTTTGAATGATGCCCTTTTGGCTATAATTGCGTCTTCCACTTTTTCGTTAAATCATGCCGGCAGTTGTTAGTCATTTGGTCAGGCTGCATGGACTGTTCCCGTTCCTTGTCATCTCCCCCCCTGCTGCATACTGCCTGCTGATCCTTTCGCCTCTTCTCCCGTGGATCTGTGGGGGTGCTCTCCCCCCCCTGCCTGCCTGGTCTCATCACTACCACCACCCCATCCAGCGACTGCTGTGATGGTGCCTCTCCCCTTCCTGCCGTAACTCACCGTGGTGAGACTCCTGCCTCAGTCCCACCGCTGTGGCTCTGCAAAGTCACACCGTTACTGCCACTGGCTCCCTCCCGCGACCTTCACACCACCATGGGCCGGTGACACTGCCGTTTCCTATGGTCCTGCTGGTTGCTGCAGCCCGGAGCCAGGTACGAAGCCTTGTACAAAAGACAAACAGCAATGGCAAATATTTGGTGATGGTTTTTGATATGGTAGGTTCAATTGATTTGAGGGTTGTTATTGGGATATTGTCTAATGGATGGCTGGCGGGGTTCATTTTATTTATTATAGATTGAATTTCAATGGTGGAGGCAGTGTCAAAGTTTGACCATGATGAGCTTATCTTGTTGTTAAGTTTAGTGTTCTGGTTGTTGTTGGTTATGTTGGATTGGATTAGATGAGATATTTTGTTGTTGAAGAAATCAGCAAAGTCATCACTTCCATGTTTGGTGCATGAAGACTCTTGGGTGGTTTTGGGAAGTTTCTGAACTATTGTGAATAGCATTCTGGGGTTATGATGAAATTTGGAGATTTTGTTGGAGAAGAATTCCTTTTTCGCATTGTTGATGATATTTTTATATTGAGCTAAGTTGTTCTGATAATTATTTAGTGTGATAGTATTTTTGTTTTTTCTCCATTCTCTTTCTTTTTTTCGGAGTATGCGTTTGGCAGTTCTGATATTTTCGTTATACCATTGGTTGTTGTGTTTGGGTTGTTGTTTAGTCTTTGTAATAATGGGATTGATGTTGTCTGCAACTTGTTTTGTGATGTTTAGCCATGATGAGGTAGCGTTCTCGGAGCTAGATAGATTGATGTTGTTTAATTCAGATTGAAGAGCTTTTTGTAAAAGTTCTAAGTTGAATGGTGGATGGTAGGATATTTTGTTTGGGGTGATTTGAGGAGGTTTAAGGTTGATGTTGGTATGTAAGTTAGCTTGGATTAGATGGTGGTCAGACCAGAGTATCTCTGTGGTGTGGGTAGAGAATGATTTCCAGATTTCAGTGTTGACAAAAATGAGGTCAATTGTGTGGCCTGCTTTATGAGTTGGAGATTGGATTATTTGTTCTAGATATAGAGTTGATAGTGCATCAATGATAGTTTGGCAGGTTTTTGAGTGAGTTGGTAAGTTGAAATGTATGTTGAAGACAACAAGTATGATTATGGGTTTGTTTAGGGAGATGTTGTTCATAATATATTCAATTAGAGGTGAGCAGTTTTTATTGAGTGCTCCTGGAGGACAGTAAATGAGGCATATTTGCAGTTTTGGTGAGTCATATAAAGCAATTTCCAATGGTGGAGAAATGTTAGATGGGCGAAGTGTTAGTTGCAGGTTTTTTTTAGATATAAGCATTAAGCCACCTCCTTTTTTATTTTTTCTGGGGATTGAAGAGGTGTTGTAATCTTGGTTGGATAGTTGGTTTATTAGAATGGAAT
The DNA here is from genome assembly GCF_901001135.1 of Rhinatrema bivittatum. NCBI lineage: Eukaryota > Metazoa > Chordata > Amphibia > Gymnophiona > Rhinatrematidae > Rhinatrema > Rhinatrema bivittatum. Next base: position 577,499,497 of record NC_042617.1, read on the forward strand.
CCGTGTTTTTGAGCCGGGTTTCTGTAATTGCAATGAAATATGGTTTGTGGTCACTGAGTAGGTCATTGAATAGAGGGATTTTTTTTTTATTATAGAACGAGCATTGATGAGTATGAATGAGAGAAGCATATTTTGAGATTTGGATATGTGTGTTGTTTTTGTAGTTTATTGGTTGATTTACTTTGTGTGGAGGTTTCGAGGATGAATTGGCTACCGATTGAACAGAGAATAACTTTTAAGGTGCTCTGTATCAGCCACAAAATTCTATATGGAGATACAACTGACTGGTTTAATACGTCAATAAGATTGCATGTCCCGCAACGAGATTTGAGATCATCCAACAAGGGTCTCCTTACAATTCCTAATATTAAATCGGCCCACTTATGTGAAGTCAGGGAACGAACCATATCAATTGCGGGTCCAAAGTTTTGGAACAAATTACCACCAGATTTGAGAGTGCAACATGATGAAAAACAATTTTGGAAGGATTTAAAGACCTGGTTAATCCGGCAAGCATATACAGAAGAATAGAGGACACAAAAGAATCCATAGGCAATGAGAGATTTTGAGAGACTGTGAATATTTCTACTTTTATTTCCTCACAGTTTTTAAGCTTTTTAAAGGTAGCATTTTATTCCTATTGATGGTAATTCTATATTTTTAGATTATAGTTTTATTTATTTATAATATTATAATATGTATTGTTTCTTTCTTTTAACTATTCTTTTGTTATTATTAAATTTGAATTTTGTGAACCGTTGAGACGGATTTCTCCATTCAACGGTATATAAAACTGCTTAAATAAATAAATGTTTCTTAGAGGATGTAGGTTGATTATTTGGAGATGAGATCTTGTTGTTCATCTTCATATCTTTTTGAGTTTTTGGATTGAAAGTTGATTGAGATAGCAATATGAGAGTTTAGCTTGTTTTTGGAAGGCAGTTGTTAGAGATGCAGTTGGGTTTTTTTTTTGTTTTGTTTTTTTTAGTGTTTGGGAGGAGCGGGTTGAGAAGGCAAGGTTTAGGAAGGGGGTGTCTTTGGGGGCTGCGATGAATGGGCTACGCGATAGCTTTGGCTATCACCTCAGCTCGCATGGTTAGTGAGTTAAGAACATAAGAAAATAAGAACATGCCATTCTGGGTCAGACCAAGGGTCCATCAAGCCCAGCATCCTGTTTCCAACAGTGGCCAATCCAGGCCATAAGAACCTGGCAAGGTTACAGGCCCTAGTTACCTATCCGCCTTACACTAAACTCCTGCAGGACCGGGCGTACTCCGCAATCACCCTAAATTTTTACCTAAGGTAGTTTCAGAATTTCACATTAATCGATCCATCATACTACCTATCTTCTTTCCCAGGCCCCATTCCAATCCAGAGGAACAGGCTCTGCATACCCTTGACTGTAAACAGGCTCTAGCTTTTTATCTAGACCATACACTTGTCCACAGGAAGAGCACCCCAACAAATTAGGGCAACCTGTGGGTAAGCAGACTCTCTCCTCCTGGTTGGCGGACTACATATCTTTTTGCTATCAGCAAGCAGGCATTCCTTTTCAAGACCCCCTCGCACCACCTCCCCTTGTACATAATTAATTTCTGTCTAACTTTGTCTAATACTGTCTAATTTTGTCTAATATGGTTTATTATATGTATATATACTGTCTAATATGCCTAATATGTCTAACATGTCTAATATGGTTTATTATATGGTTTATTATATTTAGTATATGTCTAATTTTGTCTAATATGGTTTATTACATGTAATCTCGTTTAACTGTGACGCACGTTGGCACCACAGTAAAGTTAACTTATCTCTTAACTATCTATCTTTCCTCCACCTATCATTGTAATTTCCTTTCTCAGTTACATGTAAACCGACATGATGTTTTTTTTTACGAATGCCGGTATATAAAAGTTATAAAATAATAAAATAATAAATAAATAAAGACCGTGTTAAAGCACACTCTGTGAGGGCCATGGCGACTTCAGTAGCACATCTACGATCGGTGCCACTTCCTGACATTTGCAGGGCTGCTACCTGGAGTTCTCTCCATACTTTCGCAGCCCATTATTGCTTAGACAAAGCCGGAAGACAAGATTCCATCTTCGGCCAGTCTGTCTTGCGTAACCTATTTCAAACGTGACGTACCAACAGCCTTCCGCCTGCCCGGTGGGGTTCAGGATGCCCTCTACCAAATTCCACCCCAGTTGTTGTGCTTGTTGCACGCCTTTGGGTACATTTGGTGCCTGTTCGGACATCCTCAGCTTGGTACTCACCCATTTGTGAGGACAACCATCCTGCTTGTCCTGTGAGAAAGCAAATGTTGCTTACCTGTAACAGGTGTTCTCACAGGACAGCAGGATGTTAGTCCTCATGAAACCCGCCTGCCACCGCGCGGTGTTGGGTTCATAACGTTTTGTTATTTTATTTTTTCGGCACTGCCTGTAGCTTTCAAATAAGACTGAAGGGGGACCCCTGCTGGCTGCAGGGTTGGTGCCTTGCTGGGCATGCCCAGTAGGGGCCAGTCAAAGTTCTGGAAACTTTGACAGAAGTTTTACTTTATTGGGCTCCATCCTGATGATGTCATCCATATGTGAGGACTAACATCCTGCTGTCCTGTGAGAACACCTGTTACAGGTAAGCAACATTTGCTATCTACTATGATGCCTAGATCTCTTTCCTGGGTGGTAACTCCTAAGACAGAGGTAACGGTGGTGGGGCCGCTTGGCAATAGTGATCATAATATGATCAAATTTGATTTAATGACTGGAAGAGGAACAGTGTGCAAATCCAAGGCTCTCGTGCTAAACTTTCAAAAGGGAAACTTTGATAAAATGAGAAAAATTGTTTGAAAAAAACTGAAAGGAGCAGCTACAAAAGTAAAAAATGTCCAAGAAGCGTGGTCATTGTTTAAAAAAATATCATTCTAGAAACACAGTCCAGGGGTATTCCACACATTAAGAAAGGTGGAAAGAAGGCAAAACGATTACCGGCATGGTTAAAAGGGGAGGTAAAAGAAGCTATTTTAGCCAAAAGATCTTCATTCAAAAATTGGAAGAAGGATCCAACAGAAGAAAATAGGATAAAGCATAAACATTGGCAAGTTAAATGTAAGACATTGATAAGACAGGCTAAGAGAGAATTTGAAAAGAAGTTGGCTGTAGAGGCAAAAACTCACAGTAAAAACTTTTTTAAATATATCCGAAGCAGAAAGCCTGTGAGGGAGTCAGTTGGACCGTTAGATGATCGAGGGGTTAAAGGGGCACTTAGAGAAGACAAGGCCATCGCGGAAAGATTAAATGATTTCTTTGCTTCGGTGTTTACTGAAGAGGATGTTGGGGAGGTACATGTAATGGAGAAGGTTTTCATAGGTAATGATTCAGATGGACTGAATCAAATCACAGTGAACCTAGAAGATGTGGTAGGCCTGATTGACAAACTGAAGAGTAGTAAATCACCTGGACCGGATGGTATACACCCCAGAGTTCTGAAGGAACTAAAAAATGAAATTTCAGACCTATTAGTAAAAATTTGTAACCTATCATTAAAATCATCCATTTCCTGTCGTGTAGCCAGATGGACTCAGAACAAGTGGGTATAGTGTGCTCGTGCTAGCAGTTGGAGACAGATCTGATGTCAGCACGGGTACATATACCCCCACAGGAAGTGAAGTTCTTCAGTAATTTCCGTCTCCAAAGCAGTTTGGAGAGCCTGCACTCTCGCTGAGCGTGTTTCCAATCTACTTTCTATTTTCTACTTACTTAACTTCTACAGAACATCGAGCCCCACACTCCTGCGGTGATACCATTCGGTCCCTCCCCCAGTTGAGTTTCCCGAGGTGATTTCCGTGGTCCCTCGGAGGTTTAGGCCTCGGTCCGGTGGCCGAATCGCGGCAGGGACCAAGCCCCCGAGCAGGAAAGGCTTGGGTTGAGCTAAGAGGCGCCTCGGTCCCGGCGTGGACTTGGGAGGCAGCGGGTGCATTCCTCAAGCGTGGCGGTGAAGGTATTTGCCCTCTCCCCTCGCAGCCGGAGACCGCCTGGGTTCCAGCCGGGAAGCGCCGAGGATCAGGTAAGGCGCACAACTTTTACTTTGGTCTCCGAAGTTCGAGGATCGGCAGCGTTGCCTGTAGGCGGCACGCCGCGGAGGTCGCCATTTTGTTGGCCCTGTTCAGGTATTGAGCGCCCATGATAGGCGCCTGTGTTGAGCGCATATTGTGTTTAGCGTATATTGCTGACCGCATATTATTGAGCGCATATTGTGTTTCGCGTTTGTTGCTGACCGCATATTATTGAGCGCTTATTGTATTTAGCGTATATAGCTGCTGCTTATTATTGAGCGCATATTGTATTAAGCGTATATAGCTGCCGCTTATTATTGAGCGCATATTGTTGAGCGCATATTATATTGAGCGCATATTATATTAAGCACTTGTTGTATTAAGCGCATATTGCTGCCGCATATTATTCAGCGCATATTCTTCAGAGCGCAATGGAACAATCAAATGCCCCAGTGTCCCCGGCGGCGGCGCCTCCTGATTCCGGCGTGAAAGCTCTCGGCCTCTGCTCAGCATGCCAGCGAGGAGCCACTCACAGCGAGGAGCCAGACTCCCTTTGTGCCCAATGTGAGGAGGCAGTGGGAGCCTCGGGCCAGGACCAGTCTCAACCGAGGTTTGTTGACAGTTTCCCAGGGGCCACTCCGGATCTCGCAGGCAGTCTCGAACAACCTGGAATCCCGGGGGACCTGGTACCCCGTCGGCTTGAGACCGCCTCCATTTCCTGGGTGGATCTCTTTAAGGGGATCCATGCCTTTGTGCAGATGCAATCAGCTTCCCGTCCAGACCCTACTGTTACTGTGGCTGCTGCTCCTGTTGCTGCTCCAGCGGACCCTGCCCCTGGACCTTCGCGCCCTTATCGTGGGCGAGCGCACCCGCCTCCAGGCAGTCCGGTTCAGGCGGACCCTGATGTCTCAGAGACTGAATCAGAACCCTCCGAGGAGGGGGAACTTCCCTCGGGGATGGAGCCATATCGAACCATGAGGCGGTTCTTTCCCAAGGAAGATATCTCCGACCTAATATCTCAGTGCCTGGCGGAGTTGGATATTACAGGCCCCAGCACTACGGTGCCATCTACACAGAACCCTCTGCTGGAAGGTCTTCGTCCTACAGCCCGCCATTTTCCCTTCTTGCAAGCCGCACAGCAACTGATAGATCTGGAATGGGCTGCACCAGCTGCCTCATTCAAAGGGGGTCGGGGCCTGATAGGCATGTACCCCCTGGATACAGCAATCAAGGAGATGTTGGCGTGCCCTCAGGTGGACGCCTTGGTTAGCGCTGTGGTCAAGCGCACTACCATTCCAGTTGAGGGGGGGGCGGCCCTCAAGGAACCTCATGACCTGCGACTGGACGCCATCCTGAAACAGACATTTGAGGTGGCAGCTCTGTCTTTGGGAATTGCAACCTGCTGCACAGTGGTGACGCGTTCCTGTCTGTCACATGTCAGGAACAATGCTCCGGCGGCAGACATGGAGTCTGCTCTCTCGTTCCTCACGGATGCTGCATCCGACCTCATCCGTACAACAGCCAAGGGGATCTCATCTTCTTTGGCTGCCAGGAGTCAGCTCTGGATACGGAATTGGTCAGCGGATGCTCCTTCAAAGACACGCCTCACCAGAATGCCCCTTAGGGGGTCTTTTCTGTTCGGCAGCGACCTTGATAAATTGGTCAGCACATGGGGTGCCTCTCCTATACCTCGACTGCCGGAAGACAGGTTCAAAAGGAACCAGCGCGCCTTTCCAAGGCCTTCCAGAGGCAGAAGCTCCCAACGCTTCCTTCCCTATAGGGGTCACTACCAGGCACCTCGTCCTCACGCCAGGAACCAGTCCTTTCGGCCCAAGCAGCAGAAGAGGGGAGCCGGCTCGGGGTCAGGCCACGGCCGTGCCTCCCAATGAGAATCAGCCGATCCATCTGGGGGATGGGGCCATAGGGGGCAGGTTAACCCTCTTCTACCCCAGATGGGTCGAGATTACATCGGACCAGTGGGTCCTCGCCATCATCCGAGAGGGTTACTTTTTGGACTTCCATCATCTTCCTCCAGACAGGTTTGTGGAATCTCAATGTCCAATCCACAAGAAGGCAGCATTGGAAGCTACCTTGGCGAGGCTCCTGTCCTTGAGAGCCATAATCCCGGTACCTGCACGGGAAATGAATTCTGGGCATTATTCCATTTATTTCATGGTACCCAAGAAAGAGGGCACTTTCCGGCCCGTATTGGACCTCAAGTCAGTCAGTCGATACTTACGGGTCCCGAGGTTTCGCATGGAAACTCTGCGCTCAGTCAAGAACGCAGTACAGCCAGGAGAATTCCTCACAGCCTTGGATTTATCAGAAGCCTACCTGCATATCCCGATTCACCAGGATCATCAGCGCTACCTACGCTTCAAGGTGCTGGGATACCACTTCCAGTTCCGGGCGTTGCCCTTCGGGCTGGCCACGTCGCCATGGACCTTCACCAAGGTGATCGTAGTGGTAGCAGCGGCGCTCAGACGGAAAGGAATCCTTGTCCATCCCTACCTAGACGATTGGCTGATCAGGGCGAAATCACGAGAGGAGAGCCATTGGGCAACCAACAGAGTGATCGCCCTACTGGAAAGCCTGGGATGGGTAGTCAACCTAAACAAGAGTTGCCTACAGCCTTCCCAATCTCTGGAATATCTGGGAGTCCAGTTCGACACGCAGACACAGTCAGTCTCACCACCAAGAGAAGATTAAAACTTCAGACGCGTCTTCCGTCCTTGATGGGAACCAGTCGGCCCATGGCTTGGGATTACCTGCAGGTTCTCGGTCTCATGGCATCCACCCTGGAAGTGGTACCCTAGGCAAGGGCCCATATGAGACCACTACAACGCTCCCTGCTCTCTCGATGGAGCCCCCGCTTCCGGCATTACTCCATGCGTCTACCTCTACCGGCCAGAGTGCGGACTCAGCTACGGTGGTGGTTGCAGTCCAACCACACAAGCAGGGGGTCAAGGATGTCCTCCCCCACGTGGACTCTGCTCACCACAGATGCCAGCCTGAGCGGATGGGGAGCGCATTGCGAAGAACTCACCGCCCAAGGACAGTGGAGCATGGAAGAGTCAGGGTGGAACATCAACCGACTAGAGGCACGGGCAGTCCAGTTAGCCTGCCTGCGATTTGCTCACAGACTAAGGAACAGAGCTGTCAGAGTGATGTCAGACAATGCCACCACGGTGGCATACATCCACCGACAGGGCGGAACCAGAAGCCAACAGGTGTACCTCGAGATAGCCCCGCTGATGGCTTGGGCAGAGGCGAATCTTCAGGACATCTCCGCCGTCCACATTGCCGGAAGGGACAACACCATGGCAGACTTCCTCAGCAGAGAAAGCCTAAGTCCGGGGGAATGGCAGCTGTCCCCCAAAGCCTTCCAGATGATTGTGGATCACTGGGGGATTCCGGACATGGACCTACTAGCGGACAGGTCCAATGCTCAAGTACCCAGATACTTCAGCCGCAAGCGAGATCCGTTCTCTCAAGGGATCGACGCCCTGGTTCAGCCATGGCCTCCAGGGGCCCTACTATACGCCTTTCCTCCGTGGCCCCTGCTGGGAACCCTTATCCACAAGATTCAGAGGCACAGGGGCCTAGTTCTTCTAGTGGCACCAGACTGGCCAAGAAGACCATGGTACGTGGACATGCGAAGACTACTGACAGGGGAGCCCCTTCCCCTGCCTCCTCTCAGGGACCAGCTACGTCAGGGTCCCATCGTCCACGAGGATCCGGCTCAGTTCTCTCTTACGGTCTGGCCATTGAGAGGGCTGGGCTGAAGAAAAGAGGTTACTCGGAGCCAGTGATAGATACACTCCTCTGAGCTCGCAAGTTTTCCACATCCCTCACCTACGTAAGGATCTGGAGAATGTTTGAAGCCTGGTGTGACACTCATGGCACCAATCCACATGCGACTACTATCCCTATTGTTCTGGATTTCCTGCAGGATGGACTTCAGAAGGGTCTCTCCCTCAGCTCCATCAAGGTTCAGGTGGCTGCGCTGTCTTGCTATGGTCCCAGGAGGGATGGCAAGGCCATTGCCACGCATCCAGATGTTTCTCGCTTCCTGAAAGGAGTCAAGCACATTCGTCCGCCACTGAAGTGGCCAGTGCCTTTGTGGAACCTCAACATAGTTTTGGATTTCCTCGCGGGATCCACCTTCAGACCCTTCGGGGCCTGTCTCTCCGTTCTCTCACTTTGAAGATGGTGTTCTTGCTGGCTGTATGTTCAGCACGCCGCATCTCGGAGCTACAAGCACTGTCTTGCCGTGATCCTTTTCTCAGAATCACTCCTGAGGCTATCCATCTTCGCACGGTTCCATCCTTCTTGCCTAAGGTAGTCTCACAATTTCACCTCAACCAGACCATATCCTTGCCAACTACGGCAGGTCTGAAGAAATCAGAAGAAGGGCGTTTGCTACGCCATCTCGACATTGGCAGATTGCTGCCCAGATATCTGGAAATGACAGAAACAGTACGAAAGACTGACCATCTGTTCGTCCTTCACAACAGGAAGAAACAAGGTGAAGCGGCCTCTCGGCCCACCATCACCCGCTGGATTAAAGAAGTCATCAGAGCGGCCTACGTAGAGGCTGGGAAGTCACCGCCTCTACAAGTCAAGGCCCATTCTACCAGAGCCCAAGCGACATCTTGGGCGGAATCTAGGATGCTGTCGCCTGCAGAAATATGTAAAGCGGAGACATGGTCCTCCCTCCATACCTTCTCCAGGTTTTACCGTCTGGATGTCCAGGCCAGGGAGGATACAGCATTTGCGAGGGCGGTCTTACACGGTCCTCAGGTAGCCTCCCGCCCAGTCCGGGAGTAAAGCTTTTGTACATCCCACTTGTTCTGAGTCCATCTGGCTACACGACAGGAAATGTGGAGATTACTTACCTGATAATCTCGTTTTCCTTAGTGTAGACAGATGGACTCAGCATTCCGCCCAGCTGCCTGTAGTCATTGGTTTCACCGATTCAAGGTAAGCCTTCTCACTTCTTACATGAGTGCGTCCACTCTGCCAGGTGTCGACGCCTTCCGGTTGGGAATGCTGGCGGTCTCCAGCTACTATCAATCGGTCAGGGGAATCCTGTTTTCACTATTTTTCTTGATCGTCAGTACACATATATCCATAACAGCTTTTGCAAGGAAGATTACTGAAGAGCTTCACTTCCTGTGGGGGTATATGTACCTGTGCTGACGTCAGATCCATCTCCAACTGCTAGCACGAGCACACTATACCCACTTGTTCTGAGTCCATCTGTCTACACTAAGGAAAACGAGATTATCAGGTAAGTAATCTCCACATTGTACCTGAAGACTGGAGGATAGCAAATGTAACCCCAATATTTAAAAAGGGCTCCAGGGGCGATCCGGGAAACTACAGACCGGTTAGCCTGACTTCAGTGCCAGGAAAAATAGTGGAAAGTGTTCTAAATATCAAAATCACAGAACATATAGAAAGACATGGTTTAATGGAACAAAGTCAGCATGGCTTTACCCAGGGCAAGTCTTGCCTCACAAATCTGCTTCACTTTTTTGAAGGAGTTAATAAACATGTGGATAAAGGTGAACCAGTAGATATAGTATACTTGGATTTTCAGAAGGCGTTTGACAAAGTTCCTCATGAGAGGCTTCTAGGAAAAGTAAAAAAGTCATGGGATAGGTGGCGATGTCCTTTCGTGGATTGCAAACTGGCTAAAAGATAGGAAACAGAGAGTAAGATTAAATGGACAATTTTCTCAGTGGAAGGGAGTGGGCAGTGGAGTGCCTCAGGGATCTGTATTGGGACCCTTACTTTTCAATATATTTATAAATGATCTAGAAAGAAATACGACGAGTGAGATAATCAAATTTGCAGATGACACAAAATTGTTCAGAGTAGTTAAATACCTAACAGCCAGTAATCTATTATATGAACACCAGAAACTCTCTCTCTCACCCCCTCCTCTGTCATCTATACTTCCCCTTTTTATTTTTCCCACATTCAACCCTCTCTATACCTTGTAATATTGTTTCCGGTATTTTGTATCTTGTATTGCAAGTACTCTATCTTGATACCTCTGTAATTTATAATTCCTCATTTTAACATTTAGTTTTTTCTACTTGTACTGCCCTAAGATACCCAGTTTTATATTGCTCCTCTTATTCGCCTTATAGATGGTTTGTTTATTATTCACACAATTGCTATTGTTCCATGTAAGGGCCTCGCCCAAATGTTGTTAGTTGTATGTAAACCGATACGATGTGCAAATTGCTATCGGTATAGAAGAAATTCAAAATAAATAAAATAAATAAAATAAGCAGATTGTGATAAATTGCAGGAAGACCTTGTGAGACTGGAAAATTGGGCATCCAAATGGAAGATGAAATTTAATGTGGATAAGTGCAAGGTGATGCATATAGGGAAAAATAACCCATGCTATAATTACACAATGTTGGGTTCCATATTAGGTGCTACAACCCAAGAAAGAGATCTAGGTGTCATAGTGGATAACACATTGAAATCGTCGGTACAGTGTGCTGCGGCAGTCAAAAAAGCAAACAGAATGGGGCGGATTTTCAGAGCCCTGCTCGCCTAAATCCGCCCAAATCCGGGCGGATTTAGGCGAGCAGGGCCCTGCGCGCCGGTGAGCCTATTTTACATAGGCTCACCGGCGTGCGCAGAGCCCCGGGACTCGCGTAAGTCCCGGGGTTCTCCGAGGGGGGCGTGTCGGGGGCGTGTCGGGGGCGGGCCCGGTCGTCGAGGCGTTTAGGGGGCGTGTCGGCAGCGTTTTGGGGGCGGGTACGGGGACGTGGTTACGGCCCGGGGCGGTCCGGGGGCGTGGCCGCGCCCTCCGTACCCGCCCCCAGGTCGCGTCCCGGCGCGCTAGCGGCCCGCTGGTGCGCGGGGATTTACTTCTCCCTCCGGGAGGCGTAAATCCCCCGACAAAGGTAAGGATGGGGTTTAGACAGGACCGGGCGGGTGGGTTAGGTAGAGGAAGGGAGGGGAAGGTGAGGGGAGGGCGTTAGAGGATTCCCTCCGAGGCCGCTCCGATTTCGGAGCGGCCTCGGAGGGAACAGGGGTAGGCTGCGCGGCTCGGCGCGCGCCGGCTATACAGAATTGATAGCCTTGCGCGCGCCGATCCTGGATTTTAGTGGATACGCGCGGCTACGCGCGTATCCGCTAAAATCCCGCGTACTTTTGCTTGCGCCTGATGCGCCAGCAAAAGTACACCTATTCGCGCTGTTTGTAAATGTACCCCAATGTTGGGAATTATTAGAAAGGGAATGGTGAATAAAACGGAAAATGTCATAATGCCTCTGTATCGCTCCATGGTGAGACCGCACCTTGAATACTGTGTACAGTTCTGGTCGCCGCATCTCAAAAAAGATATAATTGTGATGGAGAAGATACAGAGAAGGGCTACCAAAATGATAAAGGGGATAGAACAGCTCCCCTATGAGGAGGTTAGGACTTTTCAGCTTGGAGAAGAGACGACTGAGGGGGGGATATGATAGAGATGTTTAAAATCATGAGAGGTCTAGAACGGGTAGATGTGAATCGGTTATTTACTCTTTCGGAAAGACTAGGGGGCACTCCATGAAGTTAGCATGGGGCACATTTAAAACTAATCGGAGAAAGTTCTTTTTTACTCAATGCACAGTTAAACTTTGGAATTTGTTGCCAGAGGATGTGGTTAGTGCAGTTAGTATAGCTGGGTTTAAAAAAGGATTGGATAAGTTCTTGGAGGAGAAATCTATTACCTGCTATTAAGTTCACTTAGAGAATAGCCACTGCCATTAGCAATGGTAACATGGAATAGACTTAGTTTTTGGGTACTTGCCAGGTTCTTATGGCCTGGATTGGCCACTGTTGGAAACAGGATGCTGGGCTTGATGGACCCTTGGTCTGATCCAGTATGGCATTTTCTTATGTTCTTAACTACAGCAAGGGTTATTTTTCCCTATATGCATCACTTTCCACTTGTCCTCGTTAAATTTCATCTGCCATTTGGAAGCCCAATCTTCCAGTCTCACCAGGTCTTCCTGCAATTTATCACAATCCGCTTGAGATTTAACTAGTTTGCATAATTTTGTGTCATCCGCAAATCTGATCACCTCATTTGTCATACCCCTTTCCAGATCATTTATAAATATACTAAAAAGCTCTGGTCCAAGTAAAGATCCCTGAGGCACTCCACTGTTTACCCTTTTCCACTGTATAAACAGACCATTTAATCCTACTCTCTGTTTCCTGTCTTTTAGCCAGTTTGCAATTCACAAAAGGACATCGCCTCCTATCCCATACCTTTTTAAGTTATCTTAGAAACCTCTCATGTGGGACTTTGTCAGACGCCTTCTGAAAATCCAAATACACTACATCTACCGGTTCACCTTTATCCACATGTTTATTAACCCCTTCAAAAAAATGTAGGAGATTTGTGAGGCAGGACTTCTCTTGGGTAAATCCATGCTCGTTTGTCCCATTAACCCATGACTATCTATAAATGTTTTGCGATTTTATTCTTTATAACATTTTCCATGGTTTTTCTCGGCACCGAAGTCAGGCCTACCGGTCTATAGTTTCCCGGATTACCATTGAAGCCCTTTTTAAATATCAGGGTTGCATTGGCCCAAAGAAGCCTTGACATTTTATTTTTTATGCACTAATATCACGATTGTAAATGAATGCACCTTTTCCATTGAAAATATCTTTGTATCAGAGGGTTCCTTTCCTGTCAGCCTGCTGGTGATGTATCTCATGCCATTCTTCATTGCTCAGATCATGTGCCGCCTCATCTTCATGCAGATGAAGATGGAAGAGGCAGGCATCGGGTTTTGGCCAGGTTACGTAGCATGCAGGAGGCTCAAAACATCTCACAGACCTTAGTGGAGTTGTAGAGAAGGCACCCCCCAGATCTGCCCAGGCAGTGGAAATGTGTTTTGAGTAGATCCAGGCTGTCTCAGTGACTGCCCTGTTCTGCCGGTGGGCTCCGTTGCTGCAAGCTTCTGCTGCAGTTTGTGGGTCAGCTAGCAGGATCTTGAGCCAGGTTTTGAGTGGTTGTCCTCGGTTACCTTAAGGGGAAATGGCAAAGCGGAGCAGAGTAAGATATCCCTTAGTGTTAGGCAGCCGGGCAGTTCCCTGGTTAAGGTAGGGGCAGGCCTCTGGGCCAGTTCTGTAATTCTACCTAGATGTGAGGGAACGGAACGAGAAGAGGTTGGTTGCTCTGTGGTGATAGTGAGAACTGCATTCCTATCTAGAAAGCAGCCCCTAGAGCTGTGCCCTTCCTGAAACTAATCATGAATTCCTAACAATGAGAGGGGGAGGCATCGTGACAGGATGTCAGAAACCTGGACTCAAAAGTCCATGATGATCTCTTTGGCATCTCTTAACACCGGCATGTTTAGGGAGTGGAAGCCCTTGTGGTTGCAGTAGGTGACCTAATTGGCCCCCGGTACCCTTATAGGGATGAGAGTGCAAGCAATAGTCCCCAAGGCAGAGGGGAAACCTGCAGTTTGGTAGAAATCAGGCATATGTTTTTGTTATTGCTCTCTACTCCAAGGATAAAATATGTAGTGATGTGCTTTCCTGAGAAACACAGCCAGGAACTGATCAATACATACAGAGGTGGCAGACTGGCTTATTCCAGCTTGATCCCTAGAGGCGTATGGAAGGTGCCGGTGGCCAAAAACGCCAGGGTGGTAATGACTTGCAGTGCGTGGACCCTGCAGGTGGAAGGGCACAGGTCCTGCTCTAACTGATGGCACAGGTACACTATGGTTTCCTTGTTGGACCTGAACCTGCACAAGACTTGCTCCTCTGACAGATCACAAAACTGTGCCCTGGTCCTGTGTACTCTCTGTAAGGGGTATCTCCTTCTCCTCTGTTCTCTCTTCCTCCTCAACCATTGTACCATGAGCATCATAAGTTTATTGGAGTTATTTTGATTCTTCACCACTCACTCCCCTCCCAGTGTGGCCCAGTCTGTCCCGTTGACACTCACTCTTCCTTTCCCAGAATGGCCCAGTCTGTCCCAGTGACACTCCCCTTCCCTCCCAGTATGGCCCAATCTGTCCCAGTGACACTCCCCTCCCTCCCAGTCTGTCCCACTCACACCACTCTCAGAAATGCTGTGCCATGCAAAGAAAGGTTCCCCCAAAGCTCTGCATGAAACTCCTGGACACATTTTTCATTATAACATACACTGTTCTGGGCAAGGGTTTGCCACTTAGCCCCTCCCCATCCCCTCTGCCTCTCTTCCTAGCCTGCTGCCATATCTATTCTTTCTAAGAAGCCAGCCTGCCAAACATCTGGTCGAAAAAGACTATTCAAGTTTGAACCTGGCGCGTAACATAGATGCACTAAATTTATTTTTATGCCGCCGATTATGTTCGTGTTTACGTGGTTTCTGAAATAGTAACATACGTGCACAGCTGCAAACACATCCCAAACACGCTCACCTTTCTCGCTCATGCATTTGCTGGCGAAGGCTTCACCTACACATTGTATATGCCATTTCCGTGCACGTAACTCTTAGAAAAATGCACACCTTAGTTTTTAGCCCGTACCCAGGCTATATGGAAAACTGGTCCATAAATTAAATTCAACTGCACATTAAGGGGTAGATTTTCAAAGGGGTACGTGCGTACCCCCCGAAAACCTACCCCAAACCCCCCCTGCGCGCGCTGAGCCTATTTTGCATAGGCTCGGCAGCACACGCAAGCCCCAGGATGCGTCGGGGGGCGTGACGCGAGTGACGCGGTGTTTCGAGGGCAGGCCCGGGGGCGTGGCACCGGCCCGGGGGCGTGGTCGAGGCCTCCAGACCAGCCCCCGGGTCGGGTGATGGCGCACCAGCAGCCCGCTGGCGCGCGCAGATTTACACCTGCTTTCCGCAGGTGTAAATCTGCCAACAAAGGTAGGGGGGGTTTAGATAGGGCCGGGGGGTGGGTTAGGTAGGGGAAGGGAGGGGAAGGTGAGGGGAGGGAACAGGCAGCGCGCACTGGGCTCGGCGCGCGCAGGTTGCACAAATGTGCACCCCCTTGCGCCCGCCAACCCCGGATTTTATAAGATACGCTCGTATCTTATAAAATCCAGCGTACTTTTGTTCGCGCCTGGTGCACGAACAAAAGTACGCCCGCGCGTACATTTATAAAATCTACCCCTAAATTAAATTCAACTGCACATTATCAGGCCTATCCTGTAAAGTGCGGCCGCGTTTACCCTGCTCCTAAGCCACTTTTTACTCACGTTCCGGCCGCGTTAGCCCTTCCTGCGATCCCGAATCCCCTTTAACCTACTCCTACCGCATCCTAAATTCCCCAGGCAACCCCTTCCGCCCGCGGCATGTATATTGCATGCAAACGAGCGAATTAGCTCGATATTGCATGCAAACGAGCGAATTAGCTATTCCCTAGCATCCCGTAACCCGCGCCCCGACTATCGCTAGTTTTCCCTGCCGTTTTGTCACGCGTTTAACCTGCAAACTTACCGCCTACCCTGACCCAGGCGGTAGAGGCAGGGGTAAGGGTAGATGGCAAGCTTTCCCCCAGCCCCCGCTCACCTGCCCCGGCCGCGATCATGGGTGCCGGTCTCCGTGGCAGCCCCAGTCCTCTCCCCTGCTCCCGAAGCCAAAAAAAAAAGCGAAAAAAACGTTGCAGCCCCCCTCCGATGTCCGGAGGGGGGCTGCAACGTTTTTTTCGCTTTTTTTTTTGGCTTCGGGAGGAGGGGAGAGGACTGGGGCTGCCACGGAGACCGCTTTCCCCCGTGCAAGTAAGTTGCTTCGCCGCTTCAGTTCTTCCCTCCTCCCGGAGCTGCTTTTTCAGCCTTGCTCCGGGAGGAGGGGGGACACTGACAGCGGCGAAGCGAAAAAAAACCAAAAGCAATTTTGGGTTTTTTTCAAAAAGCTAAAAGTAAGTTGCTTCACTGTCCGTGTCTCTTCTTCCCTCCTCCCGGAGCAAGGCTGCTTTTCGCGCCCTGCTCCGGGAGGAGGGGAGAAGAGATGACAGCGGCGAAGCGAAAAAACCAAAAGGGGACCTGACCCGACTTACTTTTGCAGCCGTCCGGCATCGCTGCTCCCCCGCCTCGCAGGGCATCGTTGCTCCCCTGCCTCGTCCGGGAAGATGGCTGCCAGCACGGGGGAAAGCGGCCCCTGTGCATTCAATTGGCTGCTCAAGACGTGACGTCACGACGTTTGGCGTCACGGCAGCCAATTGAATGCACAGGGGCCGCTTTCCCCCGTGCTGGCAGCCATCTTCCCGGACGAGGCAGGGGAGCAACGATGCCCTGCGAGGCGGGGGAGCAGCGATGCCGGACGGCTGCAAAAAGTAAGTCGGGTCGGGTCCCCTTTTGGTTTTTTCGCTTCACCGCTGTCATCTCTTCTCCCCTCCTCCCGGAGCAGGGCGCGAAAAGCAGCCTTGCTCCGGGAGGAGGGAAGAAGAGACACGGACAGCGAAGCAACTTACTTTTAGCTTTTTGAAAAAAAACCAAAATTGCTTTTGGTTTTTTTTCGCTTCGCCGCTGTCCGTGTCTCTTCTCTCCTCCTCCCGGAGCAAGGCTGCTTTTCGCGCCCTGCTCCAAGAGGCAGGGAAGACACTGACAGCGGCGAAGCAAAAAAAACCAAAAGCAAGAAGTAAGTCGCTTCGCCGCTTCCCTCCTCCCGGAGCAAGGCTGCTTTTCGCGCCCTGCTCCGGGAGGAGGGAAGAGTGAAGCGGTGAAGCGACTTACTTTTTGCTTTTTTCGCTTCCTGGTAT
This sequence comes from Rhinatrema bivittatum, assembly GCF_901001135.1. Lineage (NCBI taxonomy): Eukaryota > Metazoa > Chordata > Amphibia > Gymnophiona > Rhinatrematidae > Rhinatrema > Rhinatrema bivittatum. Next base: position 577,516,288 of record NC_042617.1, read on the forward strand.
CTGTCATTTCAAATGACATTTGAAATGACAGATACCAGCGTGGCGTGAAGCCTTAGGCCCGCGCACCCAGGATCCTGTATAGGCTCTCTATCCAGTAAAATGGGTTGCGCGGGCCTAAGGCTTTTTGGACGCGGTTTACATTTAAATAAAACTAGTGTTCAGGATCGAGCGGTAGGTGAGCTGCACTGTGCGGGCGGTAACCGCGGGTGCCGTAGGCACTAACGCAGCTCTTCTTACCGCTCGGTACTGGATAGACCTGTATGTTCTTATGTTCTTATTTTAAAGGAATTTTTCTAGAATCTAGCACAAATACTGGAACTTTAAGAATCAAATTATTCTCATGTTCTGTTATTGTAAATGCTAAGAAAAATTAAGAGAAAACCTATTGAGTAGCCAAGAATAGTTTGGGATACCCCAAATGTGTTTATAGCCTCACATTTTTTATATTCATTTAAACAAATGTTTTTTCCTGAGTATTTCTGAATGTTCCTCACCTCAAGCACTGGTTTGTTATGGTCCATTGTACATTTTACAGATACATAATAAATGTTACCACTTCAGCGGTTAGAAAACCAAAAGAAAAGTTGTAATTATTATTACTGTTCTTCTCCATAATTTCATCCTGCATCTTTGTATATTTTTGTCAAAAACATGTATTTCTTGCTCCATGCTCATTTAATCTTTTTAGATGGATAACTGAAACGTTATCCGTGCAAATGGCTAATACGGCAATTCCAGCCAGTTATCCAGCTAAATTATAGCGGGATATAAAAGGGGCGTTCTAGGCAGGAGTTCCAGGGATATCCAGGTAAGTAGCACACGTTTATTTAAAAAAAAAAAAAAGAAGAGCACCGAGTCACGGGCCTCCTAACCCGAGCCCCACATTTCTACCCCCACCCTATCCCCCGCTGACAAAACAATCTGCTGCAATGTCCAAAAGCCAATGTAAATTGAAAAAAGCCAAGCGCTGCCGGCGTGGGCCTCCAGCCCCGCCCCCTCCCCGTGAAAATATGTGTACTTTACCTCTTCTGCCCCCCCCCCACCCCACACACAATCAGCCACACACCCCCCACACACACTTGCAGGCAGACTCCCTTCCACTCACTCGTTACCTTCTACATCTGCCCCCTCATCCTACCGGGATCGCTCTGCAATGCGATCCCAGCCGCTTCCAGCGTTACTTAGGGAATAATGCTGGAAACGGACAGTACGTTACGTTACTTAGGGAAAAACGTCGGAAGCAGACAGTATGCTACGTTACTTAGGTAATACTGCTGGAGGCGTACAGTAGAGTATGTTAGGGAATAACGCTGGAAGTGTACAGTACATTATGTTAGGTAATACTGCTGAAGCGTACAGTAGAGTATGTTAGGGAATAACGCTGGAAGTGTACAGTACATTACGTTAGGTAATACTGCTGAAGCGTACAGTAGAGTATGTTAGGGAATAACGCTGGAAGTGTACAGTACATTACGTTAGGTAATACTGCTGGAAGCGTACAGTAGAGTATGTTAGGGAATAACGCTGGAAGTGTACAGTACATTACGTTAGGTAATACTGCTGGAAGCGTACAGTAGAGTATGTTAGGGAATAACGCTGGAAGTGTACAGTACATTACGTTAGGTAATACTGCTGGAAGCGTACAGTAGAGTATGTTAGGGAATAACGCTGGAAGTGTACAGTACATTACGTTAGGTAATACTGCTGGAAGCGTACAGTAGAGTATGTTAGGGAATAACGCTGGAAGTGTACAGTACATTACGTTAGGTAATACTGCTGGAAGCGTACAGTAGAGTATGTTAGGGAATAACGCTGGAAGTGTACAGTACATTACGTTAGGTAATACTGCTGGAAGCGTACAGTAGAGTATGTTAGGGAATAACGCTGGAAGTGTACAGTACATTACGTTAGGTAATACTGCTGGAAGCGTACAGTAGAGTATGTTAGGGAATAACGCTGGAAGTGTACAGTACATTACGTTAGGTAATACTGCTGGAAGCACATAGTACGTTACTTAGGGAATAACGCTGGAAGCGTACAGTACATTACGTTAGGTAATACTGCTGGAAGCGTACAGTAGAGTATGTTAGGGAATAACGCTGGAAGCGTACAGTACATTACGTTAGGTAATACTGCTGGAAGCACATAGTACGTTACTTAGGGAATAACGCTGGAAGCGTACAGTATGTTACGTTCAGCCTTATTCCCTAGGTAAAGCTGGAAGCGGCCGGACGAGGGGGCAGATGTAGAAGGTATCGGGTGGGTGGAAGGGTTTCTGCCTGGGAAGGGGGGTTGTGGCTGATTGTAAAGGGGGGGCAGAAGGGTAAAGTACCCATTTTTTGTTGGGGGGCAGAGCTGAAGGCCCAGGACAGCGGCGCTCGTATTTTTTCACTTTACATTGGACTTTTGGACATTGCGGCACATTTTTTTTGGCAGCGGGGAAGAGGATGGGGGTAGAAATATGTGGTGGGGGGGGATCAGGCCACGAGCCCATGACTTGGTGCTTTTTTTTTTTTTTTTAAATAAAGGTGTGCTACGTACTCGGATATCTCTGAAGATATCTCTGAAGATATCCAGGTAAGTAGCTAGTTATCTTGCCACATGAGGTTGCATAACTTTAAGCCTAACCGGTCATATTCAACCAATGGCCATTTAGGGTCGAAGTTATCCATCTATTAGCCGGATAACTTTAAATAAGTATATATGTTTATCCCGCTGAATATACTGGACAAGTTATCCGGCAATTTTTAGCCAGATAACTAATCCACTAAATGACCAACTGAATATGGGCCCCCATATAATCTGGCCTGAGTAAATGATAGGACAAAAATATTTCACCATACATGAGACCCCCTTCTATTATAGATCCTCCATTTGACTGGGTCGTAGCAGAACAACCCACTCATTTTCCTTAAGAAGAAAGGAAATAGCTGTCAGTTAGGGAGGATTAAGGAAGTCCTTCTGAAAATGGATAAAAGATAAGAAAGAATGTGTTTTTCAGTTATGCCCTTGGTAAATGAATAAACTTTCTTTTTTAATAGAATTCCATGACAAGGAAGATATTTTTCAAATGAGCGTCACTAAGCAGTTACTCTGACAAAATGGGGGCCTGAAACTTCCCCTCCCTCTGGATGGTGGAGCCCACCAGTAATGCACCAGGGTTTTCATTTTAAAATCCCCACGCATCCTTTAAGCGTCACAACTTTGTCCTGGCTGCAAAGCAGGTGCAAAGTGCACAGATCCGTTAGTACCGCGGCCCGGCCAGCCCCCTCTATTTTCAAAGGGAAACTTTGCCGGGCATTTCCCATTGAAAATGTGCTTGCAGGCCCTCGGGGACGATATCCCCACGAGCCTGCAAGACCCGCTCAGGGTTTCAAAATTACCCCCACCGGATACTTATTACATTTGCAGTGTTATTTGCATGTCCTGTCTTTTGCTGTCTGTACAATGCAATCAGACTGTTCCATTTTTAAAGAGCACTTTGTGCCTCTGATTTTATTTGCAGGAGAATTTGAGACAGTGCAGAGCCCCTCAACACCAATTAAGGACCTTGATGAGAGGACGTGTAGGAGTTCTGGGTCTAAGACCCGGGGAAGGGGTAGGAAGAATAATCCATCACCCCCGCCTGACAGTGACTTGGAGGTATGCCCTGCTTTAATTAATGATTATTGCACTGTACTTCTTGCTCTGATGAAAAGTGGTTTCCTGTAGCCACAACTAAGGAAATAATTAAAAGGTGCCCAGGATTTTTTTAAAGCCATTAATCAGTTTGCGTATAGCGTGTGTAGCATTCCCCTAGTACTTCAGATAGCGGTGTATTTCAAAATTAAGCGATGTTCCCTTTATCTCAGATTGTAGTTCAGTCCATTTCATGCTGTGGTTCTCCCATGTTTGCCGCTTCCCATTTAATCTATCAAGACTACTGAAAATACTAAATTTAAAGTGAATTTAAGGTTCTCTTTGCTTTTTCCTGAGTATTTGTCTGTTTACATTGAATCTGGTTTACCAATGTAAATTGCCATGTTTTACTTTTTTTGGTCAATCCACAGAAGCTGAAGATCCTCACTCACGAATTTACTCAATACAAAAAAAGGAGGATATATGAAGTTCTCTTTTATAATTGTTTAAAATACTAAATTGAAAAACCTTATCAACGATTTATATAGGAACAAATACCATCAGTAGTAGTGCAAATGGACTATAATCCATCGCCTCTCGCCACGCAATGGGCCCCAGGCGAATTCAGCATTTATTTCAAGCACTTAGTATACAATCATTTGGTATTGTTCCTAATATTTATTCCACAATATTTAATATTTATCTACTAAAAATTTTTTAAATTTTTATTTAAAGTTTATCCCAAAAACCCAAAAAAACTTATTCATTTATGTAGTTCTAAAATATAGATCAATTATTTCCTAGCATAAATTAACTGTCCACCGTCATTCAGTTTGTTCAATCATTGACATCCTGGAACAAAATCCTAGGATCAAATATACTTAGCCCCACTGTTGATGTATTTTTTCTCAAATTGTCCCGACATGGGCCATGTTTCGACTGTTTCCAGTCTTCCTCAGGGGATACTTAGCATGTTGTAATCACGATTTCAAAACCAGTTTCTGTTATTCTGCCTTGCCAGCGCTAGTCAGTTAATTTCATGCATTAATGGCGCCTCGGCCGAATGCATGAAAAGGAATGGGCATTAGTAATACTGTCAAATTAACTGACTAGCGCTGGCAAGGCAGAATAACAGAAACTGGTTTTGAAATCGTGATTACAACATGCTAAGTATCCCCTGAGGAAGACTGGAAACAGTCGAAACATGGCCCATGTCGGGACAATTTGAGAAAAAATACATCAACAGTGGGGCTAAGTATATTTGATCCTAGGATTTTGTTCCAGGATGTCAATGATTGAACAAACTGAATGACGGTGGACAGTTAATTTATGCTAGGAAATAATTGATCTATATTTTAGAACTACATAAATGAATAAGTTTTTTTGGGTTTTTGGGATAAACTTTAAATAAAAATTTAAAAAATTTTTAGTAGATAAATATTAAATATTGTGGAATAAATATTAGGAACAATACCAAATGATTGTATACTAAGTGCTTGAAATAAATGCTGAATTCGCCTGGGGCCCATTGCGTGGCGAGAGGCGATGGATTATAGTCCATTTGCACTACTACTGATGGTATTTGTTCCTATATAAATAGTTGATAAGGTTTTTCAATTTAGTATTTTAAACAATTATAAAAGAGAACTTCATATATCCTCCTTTTTTTGTATTGAGTTACTTTTTTTGGTGCCATCCTATGCCGGCTAGGGATGTGCTCTCGTTTCTTTCAGTTACTGTGCCCCCAATTTTTTTGGACTGTGCACTAAACCAAATATGTGCATATTGATTTTATTTTATTTATTTAACCTTTTTATATACCGACATTCGTTGGGAACATCACATCGGTTTCCAGAGAACAAATAATGCAGCGTAACAGAGCAGCGCATTAAAACTAAAACTAAATGGAGAGAACTATAACAGGCAAACGTCAAGTCTGTGGAATGAGCGTATGCCGTTGAATATGTGCCTGCTAAACTAATGTGCGAATACTTAATCTAGTGCGCACTAAAAAATGTAATGAGAAATTTTTTGTTGCCTCCATTATTTTTCTCTGTCTCTCTTTGTCAGTGTTGCTGGGGAGGAGAAGGGGATGGGGAGAGAAGGCTTTTGAAAAGGATCATTATTCAACTTTCCACAGCTCGAACGGTTTCCCATAGAAAGCAATGGGGATTTTTTTTTGGGAGGCTCAGTTCTTTGACCATACTGATCCAGTGTTTCTGGTTTTCAAATTCCTCGAAAGTATTCACATTTTCTTCCTGCATGCCAAATTTGATTCATTTCTCTCCCATTTTTGGAGACTTATTGTGCCTATGAATAGTCGGCTGGACATCGATTTTTTTATATAATTTTTTTCCAATATTACATATGTCGGAAAGCTTAAAAGTGTGACTTTTATATGGTTAAGAAAGTCATTTTTAAGGCAAACGTTTTACCCAGACCAAGAGACTTCTCCAACTAGCACCAAAATAACAAAATCACAGAGGGAATCAGAAAATCCAGAAAATTTGCAAAATTCATGGTGTCAGAGAAAATGTTAAGATTCACGGCTCACGAGTCGGCTCCGTGAGCTGCTGCACCTACCCCAGACACTGCCATATCTGTGCCAGCCCCAGTCCTCCATACAACTCTGATGCTGCTCCTTCGTGGCTAGGATGCTGCCCCGGAGACAAGACGGTACAGGAATACCACCATTACCCCAGCCTCATTAGGCGCTGCACAGCTTCCTAGGTGAATTCACATGTCCTTCCTTTAAAGGCCCCACGGTGGGAATTGGCCTTTGGCACCTCTCAGTGATGTCAGGACTTTCTCAATATATAAGCCGGTCAAGCCTATACATCCTTACCTCCTGCCTTATAGTTCGTGTTGCCTAGAGTTCGGTTCCTGGGTTCCGGATTGCCTTCCAGCCTTGTAATCTAGCCTTGCCGCATACAGAATTGCCTTTCATCCTTCCCTCATCCAGTCTTGCTTTGTCCAGTCTTCTCTATCCAGCCTTGCCTTGCCCTTTCCGTCTTGTCCAGTGTCTTCATCTACCCTTGGCCTGACTCTCTGGATCTTTACCTCTTGCTTGGACCTGACCACAATTGCTTGCTGCCCCCTGGACCTGACCCCTTGCCTGGACCTGAGCACTCTTGCTAGCTGCCTGCCCAGACCATGGCCTGTCTCTGACTCCATTAGTCTGCTACCTGCCCTAACCCCAGTGTGCCTTTGGACTCTAGTTCTCTTCACAGCCCTAGGGAACTGCCTAAATCCTGTCAGCTGCCAAAACCCAAGGGCTCAATCTGTGGGGGAGACGGCTGATATAGGTAAAGCTCCAGACTGTCCCACTACAGGGCATATTCACCATATTCACTCATGGGTTCGTACTCGAGACTGCATCAACTAGACTGCAGCACAAAGGGCTCACACCACCACCACTGCCCTTCACAGTTTGCTGAGGCCATGAGGTCAGAGGACTTACCTGAAGACTCCTCTATCATCAGTTTAGCACACCAGCTCAGCAACAGCAGGATCAGCTTAACACTATGGCCAGATATCTTTAGTGCATTATTGCCCGGCCTGCTCTGGCTTTGGCTCCCGCACCCATCACGTGACCTGCTACTCCCACGCTCCACCTGCCTCTGCCTCTCAAGTTACGATGGAGATCCACTAAAATGTAGAGGCTTTCTCAACCAATGTCGGATGCAGTTCAAATTGTAGGCACTCTTGTTTCTGTCAGACCGAGTTAAGATGACTTGTATTCTTTCCTTCTTGAGCGGCACTGCTGTGGTTTCGGCCTTACCCATTTTGGAAAGGGATAATCTGCTCTTGGGGGACCTGATGTGCTTCGATGAGCCCGGTTGCACCGCTTCCAAGGAGTTGAAATCCTACAGATTAGGCAAGGCTCCTGGTCTGTGGGAAAGTACACAGTGCACTTACGCACTCTGGCCTCTGAACTTCAGTGGGGCAGTGACAGCCTGATTGTGATTTTCAGACAAGGACTCAGAGCGCATTAAAGATGAGCTGGCTATCTGGAAGTTGCCAGATACCTTGGAAGGCCTGATTAGCCTAGCCGTATGTTTCAGGAATGGACCAGAGAAAGAGGCTCAGCTCGCCACCCCAAATTTACAGCATTTTATAATCTCCTGCTCTCCCCCAGAGCTGAGACTTACACCAGTAGAAGCTATGCAGGTGGATCACTTCAAGCTATCAGCAGAGGACAAGCAGAAGCACCGTAACCATAACCTGTGCTTATACTATTCTGCATCTGGGCATTTTGCAAGTCGCTGCCCGAAAACGCCGAGAAATTCAAGGACCTAGGCCTGGTGGGAGAGGTCACCCAGGTCATCCATGCACAACTGCTAGTACCAATATGCCTATTGGAAGCATGTTTGTTGACACTCTTGCCTTTCTAAATACCGGTGCTGGAGACAGCTTTATCCATGATGCTCTAGTTCAATACTACTGCATTTCAACTGTTCCCTTGGACACCCTGCTCTCGATTTCCTCCATTTCTGGAGAACCCTTGCCCAGACATGTTACAAAAGCCACAGTAACCCTGACCATGCAAACAGGGATCCTGCATGGAGATCAAATCAATCTCTACGTATTGCCCAAGGCAGTCAATGTACCTACCGTGGTTCATGCTACATTAGTCTCACTTCGGTTAGACCTTGTTGCAAATCACCAGATTGGGTCCTAGCTGCCATGAGCAATGCCTTGCTAAAGTGTCATCTCTGGTGCCTTGGCTCGGACAGTAATCTCAGAGCTCTCGGGTGTGCCCCTACAATATACCAAATTTACAAATGTTTTCAGAAACAGCAGGCGGAGGTCCTGCTGCTTCATTGCTCTTACGATTGTGCCATAGACTTGGTCCCTGGCAAGGTTCGACCAGAGGCAAAGTATGCCCTCTCTCTACCCCTGAAACAGAGGCTATGACCAAATATATTAAAGAGAACTTGGACAGAGACTTCATTCACTCCACTTCCTCACCTGCAGGGGCTGGGTTCTTTTTCGTAGGGAAGAAAGACAGATTGTTACATTCCTGCATTTATTATCGTGATCTTAACTCTATTACTAAGAAGAATTGCTATCCTCTTCCCATCTCTGAGCTCTTTGACTGCCTTTGGGTCATGCAAATATTTACCAAGCTGGATTTTCGGAGGGGCGTACAACATGATCAGAATTTGAGAGGACGACAAGTGGAAGACTGCCTTTAACACCCGTGATGCCCTTCGGGTTGTTCAACATTCTCGCAGTCTTCCAATTTATGGTAAATTAGATCTTCCGGGACTTTCTCTTCTCCCATGTGATAGTTTATCTAAATGATATTCTAGTATTCTCAAAGTCGTTGGAGCATCAATATTATGTGAAACAGGTCCTCCAGAGACTCCATGGTATCGGAAATGGAAATTAAGTCTATGCTAAGAAAACTAAACCCTGCCCCCCATCCATGCGACTCAATACCAACCACTGAAATAAAAAAAATAGCCAATACAGTATCCCCTACAGTAACAAAGATAGTGAATCTCTCGTTAGAGGAAGGAATCATCCCAGATAATCTAAAAGGGGCAATCGTTAAACCAATTTTAAAGAAAAAGAACAGCGACCCGCTTAATCTGAGCAATTACAGACCTGTATCAAACCTTCCCCTAATTGCCAAATTAATCGAAAAAACTATACAAAAGCAACTAGCGGAGCACTTAGAGAATAATAACATCTTTTATCCATCACAACATGGCTTTAGAAAACACTATAGTACAGAAACACTACTGATAGCACTAACAGACAACATCATGAGAGGTTTTGACAATGGCAAACACTACATTTTAGTGATGCTGGACCTATCAGCAGCATTCGACACCGTAAATCATGACATACTTTTAAATAGACTAGAGGAAATAGGATTGAGTAACATAACCATCAAATGGTTCAGATCATATCTAAGTAACAGATATTTCCAAGTTCAAATCATAGATGTAATGTCAGAAAAAATTCACTTACAAACAGGAGTACCACAAGGGTCAGCTCTATCTGCTACACTCTTTAACATTTACCTGTTACCTTTATGCCACCTACTAGCCAGACTGGGCATAACACACTATATATACCAACTGAATCTTAAAAGCTTTATTAGCAACACAGTGAAAGAATGCTTCTTCAAGCTCCAAGTCCTAAAAAGACTCAGACCATTACTCCACCCCCAGGATTTCAGATCAGTTTTGCAAGCAATCATATTCTCAAGAATTGATTACTGCAATTCTCTCTTACTTGGTCTCCCAGCAATATCCCTAAGACCTCTACAAATGCTACAAAATGCCACTGCTAGGATCCTAACTAAAGCAAAAAAAAGGGTCCACATCACTCCAATCTTAAAGAATCTCCATTGGCTTCCTATAAAACACAGAATACTGTGTTGCAATGGAGAAGGTACAGAGAAGGGCAACCAAAATGATAAAGGGGATGGAACAGCTCCCCTATGAGGAAAGGCTGAAGAGGTTAGGGCTGTTCAGCTTGGAGAAGAGACGGCTGAGGGGGGATATCATAGAGGTCTTTAAGATCATGAGAGGTCTTGAACGAGTAGATGTGACTCGGTTATTTACACTTTCGAATAATAGAAGGACTAGGGGGCATTCCATGAAGTTAGCAAGTAGCACATTTAAGACTAATCGGAGAAAATTCTTTTTCACTCAACGCACAATAAATCTCTGGAATTTGTTGCCAGAGGATGTGGTTAGTGCAGTTAGTGTAGCTGGGTTCAAAAAAGGTTTGGATAAGTTCTTGGAAGAGAAGTCCATTAACTGCTATTAATCAAGTTTACTTAGGGAATAGTCACTGCTATTAATTGCATCAGTAGCATGGGATCTTCTAGGTGTTTGGGTAATTGCCAGGTTCTTGTGGCCTGGTTTGGCCTCTGTTGGAAACAGGATGCTGGGCTTGATGGACCCTTGGTCTGACCCAGCATGGCAATTTCTTATGTTCTTATGTTCTAATTCTCTTTCAACTATACACAAATCTATCTACAAAAACTCACACCTCGATCTCAGGATCCCACTGCAGCTACACTCATCATCCCGCCCATTGAGATCGGCACAAAAAGGCTCGCTAAAAGCCCCTTCAATCAAAATATGCTCAAACAATAGAGCCTTCTCCACAGCAGGCCCCAAACAATGGAACTCTCTCCCTTCAGACCTTAGGCTCGAACAATGCCCAATAAACTTCAAAAAAAGACTTAAGACTTGGTTTTTCACCCAAGCATACGATTGATTTCGACTGCACTATCACTCTCCCGTCTTGGGCAATACATCATGTGCCCCAACACTTAATATCCCCAGAAACAAATTCAATCTCCTCCTGCCTAAGACTGACAGACTACTTGTTAACTTTACCGATCCGAATCGCTAGTATGCTAGTATGTTAGATTTCATTAAGTTAAAATGTTGTTTCTCTTAATGTTTTAAGCAATTTAATTTAATTTATTTAATTATTCACCCAGTTCTTCATTTCCTTGTTATATGTAAGACACATGTGTTATGTCATCCCAAAGTTATATGTAAACCGGAGTGATTGGTAACTTTGTTACCAGAACCTCGGTATATAAAAAATGTTAAATGATATACAGCTAATTCTTCCCATAGATGAAACCATTGAAAAAACATTAAATATCGCTAACATGTACCTCGACATCATAAAGCAATTACTAAACCAAATGGAGCTAGTAATCAACACAGAGAAAACAGAATTCCTACATCTAGAACGCAAAAAGACAGAGATCATTCAAAACACTATCACACTCAAAAACAACCAAAAGATTGAACTAGCGGAGAAAGTACGGAACCTAGGAATTATAATTGACTCCGAACTAAGCTTAAAACAACATATATCCTTAAAAGTTAGAGAAGGTTACGCTAAACTCATGGTACTCAGAAGACTCAAACCACTGCTAACACCAAAGAACTTTCGCTCAGTCCTACAATCATTGATTTTTGCAAGCACCGACTACTGTAATGCGCTATTACTAGGCTTACCATACACCTCACTCAGACCACTACAAATCTTACAAAACACTGCTGCAAGAATTTTGACCGGTAAAAGTAAAAGAGACCACATCACCGAAACCCTAGCAGAGTTACACTGGTTACCTGTGGAGCAGAGAATACAATACAAAACATTTTGCATCTTACACAAATTAATACATAATGAAAAAGCGGAATGGCTTAACACAGCCCTCCGTGTACACGTACCAAACAGAAACCTAAGGTCAGTGAATAAAGCACTCCTTACTATCCCATCAATTAAGACAGCAAGACTAACTCAAGTAAGGGAGAGAGCACTATTCTTGGCAGGACCCACACTGTGGCACACCATGCCACTAGAGTTAAGGTTGCAAAAAGACAACAAAATCTTCAGAAAAGGCTTAAAAACTTGGCTATTCAAGCTAGCCTACCAAATAGAGAAGGAGAAACAGTGAGGCAGGCAAAGTATGAGATATGAACAAATGAAGTGTGTAGCTGTATTTTGATTTGTTTTTTACTCTACCTTCTCGTTCTTCACAAGATGAGAAGTTGACACTTATAAAAATAGATTTGTTTTAAACTGATAGTTCCTGGACAGTATTGTATCACACCCCAATTATATCATTGAGAAAACTATGTACCGAATCATTATGGCACGCGTGTAAATTAATATATCTCAGCATCCTTATTTTATGTGCCTTATTGTAAACTGTTGTGACGGATCCTTCCTAACGATGGTATAGAAAAGATTTAAATACATAAATAAATAAATAAATAAATAAATACCTCTATATCAAGTTAGAGAAGTGTACCTTCAAAAAGGAAGAGCTTCCCTTCTTGGGATATATTATCTCTTGCCAAGTCCTCCGTATGGACCCAGATAAATAAAAAGCCTTACTGGATTGGCCCTGACCCATGGGCCTAAAAACACTTCAGTGCTTTTTGGGATTCGCAAATTACTATAGCCAATTTATCCATGAATACTCCTCCCTGGGAGCCCCACTCACAGCTCTAACTAAAAACTGGAATAGAAATGCTATCCAAGCTTTTGAGCTTCTCAAAGAGGAGTTCACCCTTGATCCATACCTATACCACCCAGATCCGTCTAAGCAATGCATCCTAAGGTCGATGTGTCTATCCTCAGGGTAGGCGCTAGCCTCCTACAGTATAACCATAATGGTTCACTCATGAACTGCTTCTACTTTTCAAAGAAATTCTCAACAGCAGAGAAGAATTATATCATTGGAGATAATGAGTTACTAGCAATCAAGCGAGCCTTGGAAGAATGGTGACACCTGCTGGAAGGAGCCAAGCACCCAGTAACTATCTATATGAATCACAAAAACTTAGAGCATCTAGCACATGTTCAGCAAATGAACCCCCGCAAGCACACTGGTCATTGATTCTTAATCTGTTTGACTTTGAGTTGCGGCACAATCCCGCTGAGAAGAACCAACAAACTGATGTCTTCTCACATTCCTTTGATACTGAGAGCTTTCTGGAATCCCCATGGCATATCATTGACCATGTGAAGATTGTGGTTGATGCCACATTTACTGTTCCTCCTGGGAAAGCTCTGGTGTCTTGGCACCTACAACAGAAGATTCTTCAATGGGCTCATGATTCCTGCTTGGCAGGGAACCTTGGAATTAATCATCTGACACTATTGGTGGCCTCAGATGAAGACCGACGAGAAGCATTATGTAGAGCCTTGCCCCACGTGTGCCATGAAAAAGTGTGCGAGCATGATCCTGGGGGTTGTTGCAGCCACTGCCAACTACTTGGCCACTGACTTCGTCACTGACCTTCCCCTCTCTGGCAGCAACAGCACCATTTGGGTAGAGGTGGATAGATTTTCTGAGATGGCTCATTTCACACCCCTTCTGGGCCTCCCATCTGCACCTGAACTAGCTAAAGACTTTGTCTAACATATCTTCCATCTGCAAGGGCTCCCCCTTCACATTCTCTCAGAAAGGGGAGTTCCATTCACAACCTCCTACTAGAAAGGCTTGTGCAGGAATTACGTTGGATTTCACCTCCATTTAACATCCACAGAGCAATGGACAAACCGAGCGAGTAAATCAGAGTCTCAAGGCTTTTCTACGAGCCTACATGAACCAATGGCAGGAAAATTGGGACTCTTTCCTCCCATGGGCTTAATTTTCCATGATAACCAGATGAATAGTTCCACAGGGTCATCATCCTTCTACATCATGTTCGGTTGCCATTCCCATACACCCAGACTTGTTCCGATCTCTGATCCTTGCCCAGCAGCTAACCTGATGGGACAGGAACTCCAGGAACTGTGACAAAAGACACACCATCTCCTAGGGAAAGAGTGGAGCATTTAAAACATACACAGACAAGAAACATTGCCCAGCACCTCAACTTCGCCCAGGATGCTTAGTTTGGCTCAGCACTAAAAATCTACATTTGAAGATGCCATCTCTTAAATTTGCACCACAATTTATGAATCCATTCCTCATTGAACGACAACTGAGCCCAGTGACTTACAAACTCAAACTACTGGCATCTTTACAAATTTATGTTGTTTTTCATGTCTCATTATTGAAGCCTGCAATTCTCTCCTGGCCGGGCATACCACCCCTCCAGAGCTCAGAAGTCTTTACAGAGGAAAAGACTCAATTTGAGGTCCAGGAGATTTTAGATTCCCAAAGAATCTGGAACAAGTTGCAGTATCTTATCTGCTGGGAAAACTATGGAATCAAAGAGAATTCTTGGGAGCCATCTTCCATCCTGCAAGCCAACACATATCGGAGTTCACAGGAGATTCCCCGAGAAGCCCAAGTCCTGAAAACTGGGACACAGAGTGGGGGGAGTACTGTTAAGATTTGTGGCTTGGCCATGCAAGCTGCTGCACTCACCCCAATGCTGCCATGTCCATACCGGCCCCAGTCCTCCTAATGACTCCGATACTGCTCCTTCATGGCTAGGATGCCACCAACCTGCCCCGATGTCGCCTGGAGACACAGTGGTATAGGAACGCCGCCATTTCCTCAGACTCCGTAGGCACCATGCTGCTTCCTCGCATGCACGCATACCCTTTCTTTCAAGGCCTCATGGCAGGAATCAGCCTTTGGCACCTCTCAATGACATCAGGACTCTCAGTATATAAGCCACTCAAGCCTCTGCATCCTCGCCTCAGCAACGGGTCTCCTGCCTTGCAATGTGTGTTGCCTAGCGTTCTGGTTCCTGTTTGCCTTCCAGCCTTACCTCGTCCAGCCTTGCTCGTCCAGCCATGCCTCTTCCAACCTTGTCTTCTTCAGTCTTCTTTGTCAAGCCTTGCCATGTTCTTTCAGCCTTGTCCAGTGTCTTCAGTGTGTCTTTGTACAGCCTTGGCTTGACTCTCCAGATCTTGACCTCTTGCATGCACCTTAACACGATTGCCTGCTGCCTGGAGCTGCCCCCTTGCCTGGACCTGACCACTCTTTACTGACTGCCTTCCCCAACCTTGCCCTGTCTCTGACTCCGTTAGTCTGCTGCCTGCCCTGGCCTTGGTGTGTCTTTGGACTCTATTTCTATTTACCGCCCTAGGGAACAGCCTAAGTCCTGCCAGCTGCCAGAACTCAAAGGTAGGAGAGGCAGCTGGTATAATTGATGCTCCAGACTGTTCCACTACTGGGCGCATTCACCAGCTGCTGGGGTAGGCTTTGTGGGTTCACCCTCGAGTCTGCATCAACTATGCCGCAACACAACGGGCTCACACCCCTGTTACCCTGCACAAAATGGCTCAAATGCATGATTGTAACATTATCCAAAAAATGAGTCCTAATAATTATGACATGCACCAATGTACAAATTAACCAAATAGCATTCACCATTCTTATTATTGTTTTAATATTAATCATATTATTTATTCATAAATATTGAGCCATCTTAACTTATTAATGCAAGAGCCTCCATACCACCCGTGTACCTGCATTGACTTAGTAATACTATGGCTCACATATAATCATAGGCCTTGCTGGTCCATGTTGTTTTTTATACTTTTTCAGTTTTTGACTTGCACGTAAAACTAAACATCTTGAAGAAAGAAAAAGGGAAGAGTACTTCCCTTTAATTCTTGTTTCCTGCAGATGAAGAACACTTGATTAAATGAATTGTTTGACGTCTCCTCTCTCAGTGTTATTAGCAGGAAGTATTATGTATTCATAGCATAGCATGATATCCTGTTTCTTCGGTTGCAACTTCAGATGTGTTTGGCTCAAACTGCCACGGTTATTCAAGTACAATTTACTTAAAATAAAAAAGAACAAATTAGCAGATGGGAGAAAAAGACACTAGTTATTGCTCTTATAAATGACATTCTCCACAATTTCCAAAAGGATTTGCTTGTTTGTTTGTAAAAAAAAAATACAATGAGGCTCATGAGCTGTATTCTTTGACATGAACGCCATCAAGTATTTAAGTCTACATGGCCTCTTTAAATGATTCCAATTTTAAATACATACCCGACAAGCAAAATAAAAAAAATCATTATATCCCATGACAAGTGGAATGAACAAACATATCAAAATATATGACACTGAGTTTCTGAATTTAACGCTCCAGGGTGTGTTGAGTGTAATCGATAAATCCACTGTTTTCTTTGACTCAACATTTTCACCCTGTTCCCGTCCCGCCAAGCTCTTGCATTAATAAGTTACGATGGCTCAATATAGCCAAATCCATGATTTCCAAAGTAACTGCAAGCTGGTGATAATGCTTGAGTTCAGTTTAAATATTTTAATTATTCAGCATAAAGGTAATTTTAAAATGAGTTCTACATGTAAATGTAACAAACTATCTTAGCAATTTTAATAAGCCATTTACGTGCATAAAGAGTACTTGCACGTGCATATCCTATGGACAATTTAATGGCATATTCTGTAGCAATTTTCAAAAGCCCACTTACATGGGTAAAGTGTATTTACACGTGTAAAACTCAATTTTAAGCATGTAAATGCTTTTTAAAATTACCCTCAAGGCCTGATTTTAAAAAGCATTTACATGCTTAAAATTGGGTTTTACATGTGTAAATGCACTTAACCCATGTAATTCGGCTTTTGAAAATTGTGTCAATATATACCATTGAATTGTCCATAGGTTATATGTATAGGTGCACTTTACATGCGTAAATGGCTTTTTAAAATTGGTATGATATTATGTAACATTTATGCTTGTAAATCCTTTTAAAATTACCTCCTTAGTGTGAATGTGCACATACTGATAATTACATAAATCGAGGCTTTCTGAAGAACTGTAATTAATAACTCGAACAGTGAGGAACAATATTTGATCCAGTGTATTTAATGAAATCATTCAGAAGTCATCTTAATAAATTCTGTGTGACCTATTGAAAAATGTGAGCAAATACTGCATAATGTTGACTTGAAAAGACTAGAAAAGTGTAGTGCTCTACTATCCTGGAAAACAAATCATTGCTTTATTTTTGTATAGTACAGTAACAGATAGCAAAATCAAGGTTCAAGGACAAAGTATGGTCTTTGAAAATGTTCCATGCCAATCCAATTAAATAAAATTCTTTTGGATAAAATTATTGACATTTTAAAGGACTGCTTTCAGCACAGACTACATTCATGTGGCCTGGGGAAGGCAGTTATAACATAACTAACCACTGACATTAAAAAAGTTTATCATTTTCAAGGTTTTAATTACCGTAATACTTCAACAAATAATCCAGCCACAACATGAAAGCCATTTTACATGCTTGTGATTTCAACAAAGATATCTGTTACGTCTCACTTTGATGGCAATCACGGGAATACAAAAAAATAAAGCCTGAACACTCGTATTTGTAAAAGGCTTATTGTCTATGCCAAAAAAGCAACATTCTGGTCCACACCTCAGACTGTTATTGGGGTCACTTTAATAATGCTTTCCATTCTTACTTATATTGCTCCCTTTGAATTGTAAATATACATTAGTTACTAAGGTAATGGGCCCAATATTCATAATTAAACATTTATTTAAAATAATCGGATAAGACTTGAATGGGATATTCAGCAGCATGGTTATACTGCTGGATATCCTTGCTTAAGTCTCTGCTTAGCCAGATAAATTAGACCTGCTCTATATCAGGTCTAACTTAACTGGATAAGTCTGAATATCGGCAGCTCTTCAGTTAGGTTAATCGGATAAGTAGTGCCACCCCGCTCCCCCTCCACCATTACCCATCCCCTGACTTGTCCAGCTAAGCGGTAGCTGCTGAACGTAGCCGGATATTCAGTGGCCACCAAGTAGCTGGATAACTCTTTCTTATCCAGCTAAGTGGCATTTCAGTATTGGCCTCAATGTTTTGTTCTTTTAGGCAGCTTGCATTGGAATGATGATGTCATTGGTGACATTATTACTAAACAAAATGGCTTTCTCCATATAATTTTACCTGTTAAAGTATTACAGAAATTATTGGAAACTGAAAAAGAATTATAATAATGTTTATTTGATTTCCTAGTTATGTTGCTATTGCTGACTACAGAGTTCTCAGTCTGTCCTTTAAAGTCGGTTCAAGGTTGTCTGATTATTGCTAATTGCACTTAGAAATGCTGTATTATTTATTTTAAGAATGATTTTCATGCACTGATTTCTTAATGACTTTCGTTTTCAGCGGGTATTTGTTTGGGATTTAGACGAAACAATCATAGTTTTTCATTCGCTGCTCACAGGATCTTATGCACAGAAATATGGCAAGGTAGGAAAAGAATTACCTTGAACTGAATTACATTGAGAATGTGAATTGTGCTTTTTGCGAGAATTGGTAGCATTTTCCTGATGTTCAATCAAAAGACTTTATGGTCCTTTTTGCTGTCAGTTTAGTGTTTTTCCTGGTAAAACATCTGCTTTTCTACTGCACAAAACCACTGGATACAGAGACAAGGCTCACAATTTCAACCATTAAGAATTTGCACAAAGTATGTCCAATACAATGGTATTTGTTAGTGGAAGCTATTACTGGGTTAAACTCTTCTGGCCTCCTTTTACCTTGGTCTCATGGGGATCAATTTTCAGCTAGGTTGCAGACGGCAAGTTACCTACTGTAAATCCAGCTGCCTTAGACCAGCTGTGCCTGTGCTCAGAGATGAATGACTAAAGTTAGGGCTAGATTCATTAAACTACCGCATGCGATAGGAAGAGGGGCATGTTTTATGGTAATAGCTTTTCGCACTTTGCAGTAAGTGCCACAATTGTTGTAATTCTTACCTATAACGAGAGAGAGAGAGAGACTCTACCCATCAGGCCCTTGTAAGGGTTAGGTATGGAGGCCCACCAGGTTACTCAAGGTGAGGGTATCATCAAGCTAGGTTAAAATTCTGCGGAACCAGCCTACTTTGCCAGAAACCCCGCCACAAACTCCATCCCCTTTCTAAATTAGCATCGCATCACGTGTCATGGTGCTTTTCGCACGCGAAAAATGGCTTACCGCATGCGAAAAGCCCATAACGCAGCTTGGAAAATAACACCCTTAGATGGCTAGCGATAAAAATAAAAATTCATTCTAGCCAGCTAAGTTTCAGCCCCACTCAAACCATACTTTTCAAATGACAAACCTAGCAGGCTAGTGAAAGAGGAAGCTATAGATAGCTGCTCTGCAGCAGAAAATGTTCCAAATGTTGGCTCTAGCTGCTTAACTCTTCTAGAAGCAAGAAACTTAGATTCTTTGGAAAATCAACCCGATAGTCTAGATTTTATGCATGCAGTGTACGGGTTCTTGTCATTAAGTTACTATACCCAGAAAGTTATCTCAAAGGCGAATACTTCCTCTTGAGAGGAGTTTTTTAATGTTATGTTTTACTCTAGTATCATTATTTTGTTTTTACAAATAATGAATGTAATGTTGTGTACTCACTGCATATATTTATATGGCTAGAATTTATAATCAGTTACACCGTTATGTTTGGCAATGTTTAAAAAGTGTCCACCCGTTAAATGCCGCCCATCTTTCATTGGTTTCCCGGGATGCTTTCTGCGATGCATCGCTATCACTTGTACTCCATAAAGGTAGAGAAACTTTAACAGCACAGCAGAAGAGCTCATAGGCCAGGATTTTTGGTGCAGTTTAGATGAAAGGAGTTTAGAATCCATGAAGTTAATTTTCAAAACTTTTAGGTGCTTAACTTTGGGAGATAAGTCCCTAAATTGGCCCTTTTCAAAATTCACTAGAGCCAAGATCCTCTATTTAAGACCCTAAAAAGTGGGTGATGTCTACAGGGATGGAGTGAGGGCAGGAGAAAAAAGTTAAGTCCTTAGCACTGATTTTCAGCACAAGACAACTAACTGAGGCTTAGATGCATCAAACCACAATTTTTTTATCATGGGAGGGTGTTGCTGTGATACTGGGACTCTTCCTTCGAAAAAATATCCCGGCTCCAGGGCGCGTCCTTTTGTCTCGCAGCCGAACACCGCGGGATAAAAGAATGCAGTGAGTGGCCCTTTAACGCAGTGGCGACCCCCAACCTCAAAGTACAGCCATCGCTTTAATGGGTCTCTCGCTGAAAAATAGACCACCCAAAAAACGTACGTTGATGGGGAGTCAGGGCGGACCCCCAGCTCAACCCGGGGCTGCCACTCAGAGTGGCCCCAACTGCCCAAAGCTAAAAATATAGACAAATGTAGCCGCGGGGCAATGGCCCTGGCCCACCCACCCCTCATCACCCAAAGGTACAATAAAAATCAAAGCCCCCCTCTCCCTCCCTTTGGGGAAAGGGGGAGAGTGGTTTGGAGGCCACTGAACCCCAAAATGGTGTCTAACCTTTAGGGGGGAGGGGGAGGGGGACTTTGTTTTTAATTGTACCTTGATTGGGAAGCGGGGTGGAGGGGCCTGGGTTGTCACTGCACGACTACATTTGTCGGGTTTTTTTTTTTACTTTTGGGCAGTGGGGCCACTTCAAGTAGCAGCCCCAGGTTGAGCCAGGGGTCAGCCCTCACCCCCGTATAACCTTTTCTCACTCCATTTGATTTTTTTGGGGTGGAGTAGCACTTTATACATGAGTAGTGAGCCTCAGGACCTGTCTTAGGAGCTTGAGGCTCCCGCCTCACATTTCTTGCATTTCAAAGAGGTGGTATTATTTCATCGTGGCCGACTACTTTCTCGGTCAGCTGCGATAGCATATTTGCCTCAGATTGCCTAGTAATGACCTTCTTTACATGCATTTGCATTATTCGTGCTTGCAAATCGCATACAAAGGTGGTCTTTGTGATAGGGGAGAGTCCCAGGGTGGGGACATGCTGTATACCATGTTACTCATTTACCTTAATTAGTCAAGTTTGCACTCAGTTTCTCCCTTATCTTAGACAACCCCCCTCGTTATACTCTTGATTACAACCTTGTTCTTTGTAAAGCCTATTCATTGTAAAGCATATTCGCTGTTATTATGCTCTGTGTAAACCGATATGATGTTCCCAGTGAATGTCGGTCTAGAAAAACTTTAAATAAATAAATATCACCTATATCACGCGATATTACCACGGGAGTATTCTATTGTGTTTAATGCACGTTAGAGCACTATCGCGGCTGAGAAGCCTAAATCATGCCAAATGAATAGCATGCCTAAATTTAGCCCCCTAAGTTTTATGGTCCTAAAAGTAAGGGAATTTACAGCTGAAAACTTAGACTGCTAAGTTTAGCTGAAAATTGGTCTAAATTTAGGGGCTCAGCTTTTTTGGAATATCAGCCTCTGTGCAAACAGTTTGTCTTCACAAGAGGGTTTTCCTAGCCATATCTGCCATAGCATGATTCTGCATGAAATCCCTTATATAGGAGGTGCCACCTTTACCAGTGCTTCTTGGAATGATACACAGCAGCAGAGAAAGGCTTTAGGACATGGTCACTGTATCCTCTTTTATGGCAGCGCCGTTTTCTGGAAAGAAAGGGCATGTCCTTAGGACTCTGTTGGGCTAGCATTGTGACACTGGCTCGTCCTTGCACATGTTGCTTTCTAAGGTGATACATTTCTAGGAATAATATGTCCTGGGTAATGGTTGGTCGATGCAGTAATTGGGATCTTATTTCTGATCATGCTTTCTTATTATTCTTTAGTAGTTAATTCCAAGAATGAAATAAAATAATGGATGTATCTAAGGAGGCCAACTTACGTGCATATAGGAGTCCACAATGAATTGCTCTAGTATTTTAGGACCTGTGTGGCCCCCATCTGTACAGGTTTTAAAATACTCATATTGCACTTCCCAAAATTCACATTTACTTTTTAATACTCTCAAATGTTTGTGCATACTCCAGGTCTTTAGAACTCGAGTACTTTTTTACACGCATGTGCACGCTTCCGGTTTTGCTGAGGCATGCTCGTTCCAAAACGGTCCCCTCCAGTAAGACAGCTGAATTTCATCACCAAGGATGTGGCTAGGTTGGCCTCCCTAGTGATGGCAAACGAGAATGCATTGTTTTCAGTCCAGAGGGAAAGGGGGGTCAGAAGGAATGTGCCTGCACCATGAGGCAGGCCTTGAAGGGTCTGTGGAGAGTGTTCGACCACAGAGCCTTCTCCCCTTGGGATGTAAGTGCCTCAAAGGAACTAAGGGATCAAAAAAAAAATGCTGACCAATCGGTGGATGTACAAAACCAAATGAACTCAGAACATGCTTTAGCACTCTGCATACAGATTTGGGTGGGCTCAAAAGCAGAACTGCACATACAGATGTCAGACAGGACAGTGAAGGTTTGCTGGCATGATGGAAACATGCCATTGAGGAGGCCACAGAACCTGCATCACACAGCTATTAGCATTTTGTTCCAGCTTCTCATTCATTTAGATTGAGGCCCTCAAGAAGAAGGCCCAGGAGCTGTGCTGCCTGGAGGGGTCTGGTTTCAGCAGTTTGGGGAACTTAACTCCAGCCTCCTCTTGCCTGCAGGGGATGCCAATATTGCCTGTTCATTTGCTACTTCCTTCCCAGGCCCTGCCACTCAACAATACTGTGGAAGTATTCCTCATGTACATAAGGTTTCTTCCTTCTAGAGGCCATAGGCATCTATCCAGCAGTATGGTGGGCACAGTGCAATGCCTGGTCATAGCCTGCCTTGTCATGAGGAACAACTTTTATTGCACTCACAAGCCAATTGTAGAAGTAAGTAGGGTGTTAAACCCTACTTGGATCTCTGTGCCTCCCTTCTAACAAGGACCTTTGCCTTGTGGCAGCGTTATGGCTGCTGATGGGTTGGAATCCAAGGCATACTCTGAGCACATACCTCCCTGCCAGTGGGCCTATCCGAGAGCTGTTATCACTAGGTCGACAGGACTACTGTACAGAAGCCTACGTTTTGGAGGGAACCTATATATATGGTCTTGCAAGCTCCTATAGCAGATGGGTATTCCATAGGAAAGATCACATTCCGTTGCCTTCATCCCTCCCACAAATGAAACGCACACTCACAGTTTGTATGGTGCTGCACATCACACCCCTAGGTACATCAGCTGCTGGCTTGCCACATACTTTCTCTTTCTACAGTCACCACCAGCTTCTCCTTGGATGAGGAGGAGGAAGAGGATCAACACCTGGCCCCTCCTGCTGATGCAGCAGCTCTGTTGACTGCAGGGGGCTAGCAGATGCCACAACAGCTGGAACCCCCCATCTGGGGACCCCAGGCCTGGGGGCAAATCAGGCTCCCCTTCTTCTCTCCAACCCTGTAAAGACGCCTTCCCTTTCTTTTCCCTAGGACCTCAGGGCACAGGTCCTGATGGTACCCGGCCATTGCTGAGCAGGTAAGGTAAGCAGCTTGCAGAGCAGCAGCTTCCCCCTGATTCTGGCCTGTACCCCATGGCTGCAGAGGCAAACTTTGAGGCTGGAGCCACCTGCTCCAAAGCAAGAGGTCCAGGCTGTAACAGCTATGGGGTCCACAGCTCAGAGGATGGGGGGAAAAGGTTTGGCGAGATACTCATCAACCTCAGGAGGCTATGGTGGAGCATCTTGTGCAGGCTCAAAAGAGATTCACTGCTGCTTTTGAGCTGGTGGACATGAAGCAGCCTCCTAAGCCTATTTACAATCTCATATATACTGCTACTTCCAAGTATCAGTCCAAAGCAGATTACAAGAAAACATTCATAAAACACATTTTCTTTTCAAAACATCATATGACAAAATAAAACAGTTAAATACTGAAACAGCATAGCTGTGTAAAACCTAACAGGTAAATTTTAAAAGGGCCGTGCGTGTGCCCATAGATACACAGTATTTTATAAACTATATGCGTAGGTCTGATATTCTATATATGGACCATTGTAAGGGGGCACTTTGATTCGGGGTGAGTTTCGGGAAATGGGTTGGGTTGGGGGGGGGGGGGGGGTTACAGATGCATTCAGAGGTATCCATTGTAAAATTGACATCCTAAAAGAATTTTAGACCTTATAAGTGATGAAAATTTTAACCAGAGGAGTTGATTTGTACACTGCAGTCTCTGCTTGCTTCAGTGTACAAATCAACTCCTTTTAATAACATAAGGTTTAAAATTATTTTAGGATGCCAATTTTACAGTGTATCAGAGTATCAGACTGAGCCTTATAGTCTCTCTCTCGAGCTGTAGCAAAGCAGCACACATAATATACACATGCTGGCTGAGGAAAATTAGGGGTTATGTGTTCGACTGGGGAAGAACACCAGCAAGTCCGGGGATTCGCTGGGCCTACTCTGCCCTCTGCGGTACTGTGACTCCGCCCCCTTAGGCACGCGCACACGCGCACAGAGGGAACCCTTTTAAAGGGCCTCTGGCACGAAATCACGGCCCGCCCACTTTCGTGACGTCAGACGCCGGCAGGGATTTAAATTCAGCGTCTGACCGAAGATCCCTGCCTTGCAACATGGTCGACTCCTTGTGAGTGGTGAGTTGCTTGTTCATGCTGGTTCCTCTGTTCCTGCTTCGTATCCTGCTCCGATCCTCTCTGCGTTCCTGCTTCCAGCCCTGTGGGCTTCCCGGTCCTGGAATCCTCCTTGCTGCTGCTCCGCTGCTGCTTCAGTCTTCAGTTCCAGGTGCCAGTATACCCTTCTTACGGATTGTCTCTCGGTTTGACCCCGGCTCGTCTACTCGTGTGCTGATCACCGCCTGTCCAGATCCTGGTCCGACTTCTCGCCTCTTCGACCTCCTAGGTCCACCTAAGTCCCAGCGGTCCGGATCCTCACGGGCTCCTCCCGGGGGATCTCGGACTTCCAGGGTGAAGCCGCCTAAGTCCCAGCGATCCGGATCCTCACGGGCGCCTCCTGGAGGCATCTCGGGCTTCCAGGGTGAAGTATCCATCAGCCTTCTGCCTCTGATCCGCCAACCGGCCTGCTCCTCTCAGCGGAGATCTCTTCCACTCTTTCTCCGCACGGCCGACCCAAGGGTCCAACTGTCTGGTCACAACATTACGTGCGTCAGTGCTGGAACACCATGCACTACCCTTTTTCTGGGCGCACATACATTCATATGTGCGCACCCTTCCCAGCTATTTAAAATTTGCGTAGCTCCCACTTTTGCGTGTATATGGTCATTTTTGAGCACACAAGGCTTTTGAAATATACCTCTAACTGAGAAAATAATGTTATCTTACCCCTATGCTTCAGTAAAAGCAGGGCTTTTATGCTCTTTCTAAAAACTTCATCTCCTGCTACTCTCACATTTTCTCTTGCAATTCATTCCAGCAAATGAGAAAGCTCTGGACCTGGTTTGCATAAATTTGTAACTGCTAGCTGGAGGGATTTCAAGCAGTCGAGCACCTTCTGATCGCAAAGATCTAACCGGGGTGCACCCTTCAGTTGTGTTTCTCAAAATAAATGGCTGTGTAGCTGTAAGAAGTTTAAAAGCAATTACCTCTACCAGTAGCCTAACCTGTATCCTCCACTTCACATGCAGCCAGTGAATAGCTCTCAATACTGGCATGATATGCTCTCTTCTAGGGAGACCTGTCGGTACCCGTACAGTGGTATGTTGAACTAGTTGCAACACATGAATTAACTTATCTGGCAGGCCTACATACAAAGACTAGAGTAGTCCAAATCAGACAACAAACGGGACAGAGTACGAGACAGTTTTCTCAGAATAAGAGAAACCCTTCAGCCCTGCTGATAAAGAATGTAAATAGCGCAATTGACAACGAACAGGACAAGAGAAAGAGATAGTATTCACAGAACAAGGAATATGATCTCTTTCCAACAGAAGCTGTCTGCATCAAATTCTAATCTTCCACCTCCATCATCCTTAAACTTGTAATGTCAATGAAAATACTAGGACACCAAGTCAGTCTTACCCCAAGGTGGTGATGGCCTGCCTGGAGTTCAGCTGGTGACAGATGTAACTAGAGGCCAAATCCTCACCTTCTCTCTGCATACATTGGTTCTCCTTCCGGGAAAAGGCCAGCTATCCATCATATGGGTCTCTGCTTCCCGCTAGAAATCCCTTCACCGTCTTGCCAACACTGACGTCTCTGGAAGTCTCTCATGCAATTGAAGTCATCCTGTCAGTACACTAATTCTTCTATCAAACATAGGCAAAAGGAATATTTGAAGGCTTTCTTATTAAAGTTCCCAGTTGCGAGCTATCAGACACTCCTAGACGTTACCATTACTTTGTCCTTTCACCACCTGCACAGCTTATGTTGGAGAAGGACCTACACAAAGCATGAGGTAAATCACCTGAAGCAAAGGCAAAACTGTCAGTTTCCTCAGAGACATAATTAATATTAAATGGAATACGTCGGTTACAAACACCAAAGGAGACCCTCTGGAAACAAGCAGCTTGAAGACTTCTGTTACACGGGGGACATGCACTGATGAGTGTATTGTAGTGACTGAAGGGCCACATCCTCTCTGATTAAATGCTAGATAAAGAGCTGAAGAGTTAAGGCCACTAAAAGATAGGAAAAGACTTCAATAATGAATTAATCATCCGCACATGCCTTGGATTCCTTATACCTAGTTTTTTGCTTTCTGGTCAACCCTACACAAATATATAAGAAAAAAATACACACATACCACAATATAAAAAAAAGTCACTGTATGTGCATACATTACTTAAATGTATACATATATAGTTTCCGCACAAAAATTACAGTGTATTTTATAAAACTAAACATTCAGTTTTTTTATGCGTAACACCTGCTTTTGTATACGTGTAATTGTGTTGCCTTTTTGCGCGAATTAATGTATATAAGTGCAAGTCTCAGCCTTTCTCCCCAACTGCACCAACTGCACTATGCCTGGAGAAAAGGGATTCCTGCTTAGGAAACCTTAACTTCCAGTCACGGGAGGTGAACCTTCTTGTCAGGGAGGTCATGAAGGTCCAGAACATCCTGAATGAGAAAAATTCCAGAAAAGTGGGTTCCTACAGAATGGAGCAGACCTGGGAGAAGATCTGCCATTAACTGAATGCTGTCTTCCTCAACAGCAGAAGTGTGCAAGATCTTAGTCACAAGTGGTGAGACCTTAGATTCAAGGTCCAGGAGAAACGAGCAAGAATAAGTGCAAAGGGGCCTGCTAGCCAGATAACCTTCATCCATGCAGATTGGATGTTCCAGAGTACCATATCACAGACCACACTGTGAGCGTTTGGTGAGCAGAACACCTCACATTCTGTTTATAGTTATATTAAAGTTTATAAATATATTCATATGTTTATAGTTATAAATATATGCATATGTTTATAGTTATATTAAAGTTTATAAATATATGCATATTTACAAATAGTATATAATCCAAAAGGCAGATAAGGCCTGCCATCATGGGAATCACCTTGCTGCCAGCCTTCTCTCTGTTCAGGTTTGTAGGTTCATTTAAAAAAGTGCATAATGATTGCATTGACACCCTAGGGAGTGCTAGAATAGAAGGTTGTTCATTAGCTGGAGGCTGTACAGTGGGGTCCATTTAGCTGTTCTCCATGCCTATAAGGAAAGTCCATTGGGTGAGAATAGAGAAGACCAAATAGTCCCCTTCTTGCAGGAGATGATGCAAAACATGACTATGTTGGCCAAGGGCCCAATGGGCTGGGAAAACCTAGGCAGCATCCACCAACACTGCTATTCTGTCCAAAGGTACACAGTAAGTCAGAAGAGGAAGGGTTTATTGACTCTGTAGCAGCTTCAGAGGAGCATGAGAGAGATGTGGCAAGAGATGAGAAAAACATTCAGGCTTTGTAGGAGGATGAGCCCTTGCCCACCTATAGCGAACTACATATTCCTAATGTCTTGGGACAAGCTATTAATGAGGGGAAGGCAGAGAAATGGAAGAGGCCAGCTTACCTCCAAGAGATGATGAAGAGGTTTCCTTCACTCCAACCGAGGGTCACATGCTGGTCTAAAATAATAGAAGGGCAGACCTGCTTGTAGGCATATGGCAAGAGATATAGGGACTTAAGAAATTGCTGCTTGAAGAGCTGCAGGACATAACACAAGAAATGCAGGGTGTTGGCCAGGTGCTGCAGGAAGAATTGCAGTCTATTAATTTTGTCTTGAGGTAGATACTTCAGGATGCCATCTCTACAACCAGCCACAGCCAGCATGGTATGCTCCATGACATCCTCAGGGCCTCTGGATGATGCCTCCCCCTGCATTTGCATCGCTACCACCGTGGTTTGTTCCTCCACCAGCTGTAGTTGTAGCAGACTGGTGGGGGATGACTCCAGCATTTCCAGTACCACTTATGATGCCTCTTTCTCCTCCTATGGCTCCAACACCTCAGAGGAAGGCTCTCCCCCCTGATGACACAGATGGAAACATCTCTCTCTTCTGACATGGGGATGGCCTCATCTTGTACATCATCTAAAGAAGAAAGGCACATCAGTGCAGCCAGGCCTTTATCCTCTGGTCCCTCAGCTTTCAGAAGCCTTTCTTGCCTCCGGAGCCTTCCTGCAGCTATCAACCATTGGCACTGCCTTCTGTGTCCATGGCCTCCAAAGGCACTGTCAATAGTGAGTGCACACCTGTGCATAGAAGCACCACGCTTGTGAAGTCTCTGAAGGTATCAGATCCACCTCCCCCCTCTCAAAAGGAGAGGCATCCTAGGAAAAAATTAATTTTTTTGTAAAGCATAAATATCACCTATATGTTGTAAATAAATGCACCTTCACCTTTGAAAAAGTCTTTGTATCAGAGTGTTCCTTTTTTCTACAGGCTTCTGGTGAGTTTGGTGATATACTGCAATTCCTCCTCC
The DNA here is from genome assembly GCF_901001135.1 of Rhinatrema bivittatum. Classification (NCBI taxonomy): domain Eukaryota; kingdom Metazoa; phylum Chordata; class Amphibia; order Gymnophiona; family Rhinatrematidae; genus Rhinatrema; species Rhinatrema bivittatum. The sequence continues at coordinate 577,545,042 of NC_042617.1, forward strand.
CTCAAGTCATTTGCTCCTCCTCCTTCTCCTCCTCATCTTCATCATTGGGCATTTTAAGATAAACATCTTGTCCCTCTGGAGGAGGTAGGCCTTGGCCTTTGGCCTAGATATGAAGTATGTAGCAGGCCTAAGTTGGGTTGTAGAGATGGCCTTCTCCTGACTTGCCCAGGCAGTGGAAATATGTTTTGAGTAGGCTAAATGTTTTCTCAATGTCTGCCCTGGGTCTGCTGGTGGGCCCTGTTGAAGCCGACATCTTCAATAGTGCATGGTTATGCCAGTAGGATCAGAGGCTGGTTTTGAGTGGATATCCTCTATCGTCTTTAGGGAAGGAGGCAGAGAAGAAGAGTGTGATATATCCCAAGCATGGAGAGGCTGGATTGGCCTTCCTGGAGCTAAGCGTTAAGATCACCTAGAGACAGAGAAGAGGTTAGTTGTTATTTCATTGTTGTGAGAGCAGCATATCTACCAGAAGCCAGCCCCAAGTGATGCAACCGTCCTGGAAGTGGTCATGAATTCCTCACTATGAGAGAATGTAGGCATCATGACAGGACCCTAGAAACCTGGGCAGTACATCCATGCTGATCCTCTCTTGGCATTGCAGGCCACCTGCATGATGATGGAGTGGAAGCCCTTGCAGTTGCAGAAGGTGGTGTCATTGTCTTCGGGTGGCCTCATAGGGATGTGAGTGAAATCGATAGCCCTCAGAACAGACAGGAAATGTGCAATTTGTTAGAAATCAATCATTATTTCTTGTTGTTGTCTGTACCAAGGGAAACCTATATACTGATGTGTTTTTCTGAGAAATGCTGCCAGAAACTGATTTATATATATGGAGGTGACTGATGGACTTATTTCAGCTGTGAGACCTAGAGGTGTCTGGAAGGTGGCAGTGGCAAAGCAAAAAACAGGCCAGGACCATAGTGACCATGGTGTAGCCTCTCCAAGTGAAAAGGTACAGGTTCTGCTCTGATTGGTTTTCATATTGAGCCTGAACCTGTGCATGACTTGCTCCTCAGATGGATCCAGAAACTATGCCCTGGTTTTATTTACTCTCTCTAAAAGGCACCTGCTCCTCCTGTCTCCCTCTTCAAACATTATGCCCCGAGTATCCATACGTTTGTAGTACTCACGTTGAAGGTCACTTCACAACCACTCAAAAGCCCCCTCGCCCCCCGTCAGCCTCTGTGATGCATACACACACACATAGGTCTTTAAGATCATGAGAGGTCTTGAACAAGTAGATGTGACTCGGTTATTTACACTTTTGAATAATAGAAGGACTAGGGGGCATTCCATGAAGTTAGCAAGTAGCACATTTAAGACTAATCAGAGAAAATTCTTTTTCACTCAACGCACAATTAAACTCTGGAATTTGCTGCCAGAGGATGTGGTTAGTGCAGTTAGTGTAGCTGGGTTCAAAAAAGGTTTGGATAAGTTCTTGGAGGAGAAGTCCATTAATGGCTATTAATCAATTATACTTAGGGAATAGCCACTGCTATTAATTGCATCAGTAGCATGGGACCTTCTTAGTTTTTTGGGTAATTGCCAGGTTCTTGTGGCCTGGTTTTGGCCACTGTTGGAAACAGGATGCTGGGCTTGATGGACCCAGCATGGCAATTTCTTATGTTCTTACACACACTCACACGCAGTTAGCTCCAATCACTCTGTGATACACACATATTATGTTACTTAACCCCATTCAGCCTCTGTGACACAACTGCACAAGTGGCATAAACACACACTCCCAGTTATCCCCAGCCAGCACCTCTGACACCCACACATACATCCCCAGTCAGCCTCTGTGACGCACATGTACACACAGTTAACCTTATTCAGTCCCTGTGACCCACGTACACTCCCAGTTAACCTCAGTCAGCTCCTGTGACTCCAGCTAGACCCAGTGGCCCTTGCCCCCACTACTGCCACCATCAGAAATGCAATACCATCCACTGAAAGGTTCCCCCAAAGAATGGAGGCAGACCTTGAATGAAACAGGCGGATAGACCTGCAAAATAAAAGTTAAGAGATGGCAAACGTATGGGCAAAGGCATCAATTCCCCAGTTAGCCCCCCACACCCTCTGCTGCTTCTCCTAACAAGCTGCCCTGTCCACTCACCAGGAGAAATCAGCTCACCAAACGCCGGTTGAAAAAGACAATGAAAGTTTGAATTTGGCATGTTAAATAGCAGGTTAAAAAGCACTCACGCGTTCTACAACTATCACTATAGCACTGTACAAACAACATGTAAGAGACAATCCCTGCTCAATAGAGCTTACAAGCTGATCACGACAAACGTACAGAGTAAAAGAGACTTGGGGAGTTTCATACGGTAAGGCAATGGTTAAAATTAGTTAATGAGGCTGAAAGTGGACAATCAGGCTTCAGATTTAAAAGAAGCCTCAAAAAGGTGAGATTTTAGATGGGATTTAAACAAGGCGAGAGAGAGAGAGAAAGCATGATCCATCAGCTCAGAAAGTCTATTCCAAGCACTTGGTGCAGCCAAGTGGAAAGCATAGAGTCAGGAATTAGCAGTAGAGGAGATGAGCATGGATAGGAGGGACTTGTCTAGTGAGCGGAGTGCTTGAGGAGGGGTGTAGAAAGGGTCAAGAGAGGAGAGGTAGTGAGGAGCTGCAGAGTGAGTAAGAGGAGCTTGAACCTTGTATGGGAACAGATAGGGAGCCAATGCAGTGACTTCAGAAGATGAGTAATATGGGTGTAGAGAGAAAGCTCGCTGGGAGACCTGTGAGGAGCAGACTGCAATAGTCTAAGCAGGAGGAGATGAAAGGAAGGGATGGATTTTTGTGATGTTATAGAGAAAGAAGCCGCATATTTTAGCAGAGTTTTGGATGTATGTAGAGAAGGCGAGAAGAGTGATGATGACTCCTAGGTTACAGGCTGAGGGGATGGGGAGGATGACCATGTTATCCACAGAAATAAAGATGCCGGGTACACATACATTCATAAAATAACAAAGTATGCATGCGCATCCAAATCATACCGCAAACACACCCACTTTGTTCATACTTTCCTGCACAACTGCGCGTGCACTCTGCCTGTTTTTAAAATCGCTTATGTACTCAAAAGTCAAACGTACGTGGATGCCAGGCATTTTAATGTGTGAAATCTCCTTGAACATGTACTCCATAGGTTTGATGAGCTCATAGATACATGTAAAATAATATAGAGGCAGATATACGATTTATGGGGTAATTCTGTAAGAACCCTCATAAATTAGAAGGCAAATACGGGCCTAGGTTACACTGATTTTTAACGGGAAAGCACTTTTCCCTTTTAAAATGTATTCCACCAAAACTACAATACCTGCACACAATCTCACCTGCTAAATTGTTCACAGGCTCAGCGCCACCAGGTGTGCAAATCATGCAATTGCACAGGGCGTCACACCCAGAGGGGAAGTGTCGGGAGCAGGGACTCTGGTGGACTCCATCCCACCGGCGGTGGAAGAAATGGAGGCCCATGATGCCGCTGGTGGACCTGATCCCCACTGGCAGCAGAAAAAGCAAGAGGCCACAGCAGAAGAAATCCGTCCGGCAACTCCTCCTCACGTGCTGGCCCCTCGGTAGTCAACACTCACGGTGCTAGCACTTCCTGTGTTCTCATCTGGGATGCATGAGATGAGAATACAGGAAGTGCTAGCACCATCAGTGTTCAATTACCTCGGGGCCAGCACATGACGAGGAACTGCAGAATGACTCCTCTCCACAAAGAAAAAGGTACAGGCTGGCAGGACCTGACTGCCTGGTCTGCATGTCTGTGTGAGTGAAAAGGTGTGTATGTGTGTGTGAATGGGAAGCTGCCTGGGATGAGTGGATGTGTGAATAAGAGCCTGCCTGGGATGTGTGTGTGTGTGTGTGTGTGAATGGGAGACTGGGATGAGTGGGTGTGTGAATAGGAGCCTGCCTGGGATGTGTGTGTGTGTGTCTGAAGGGGAGGCTGTCTGGGATGAGTGGGTGTGTGAATAGGAGCCTGCCTGGGATGAGCGGGTGTGTGAATAGGAGCCTGCCTGGGATGAGCGGGTGTGTGAATGGGAGGCTATCTGTGATAGGTGTGTGTGTGTCTGTGTGTGAATGAGAGGCTGCCTCAGATGAGTGGGTATGAATGGGAGGCTGCCTGGGATATGTGAGTGTGAGTGTGTGTGTGTGTGTGTGTGTGTGTGTGTATGAATGGGAGCCTGCCTGGAATGAGTGGGTGTGTGAATGGGAGCCTGCCTGGGTTGCATATGTGTGTATGTGTCTTACCCATCCCACACCCATCCCATTCTGCCTGGGATGGGTGTGGGATGGGTAAGTGTATGAATGGGAGCCTGCCTGGGTTGCATATGTGTGTGAATAGGAGCCTGCCTGGGTTGCATATGTGTGTATGTGTGTGAATGGGAGCCTGCCTGGGATGGTTGGGTTTATGAATGGGAGCCTGCCTGGGTTACATATGAGTGTTTGTGAATGGGAGCCTGCAGGGAATGGGTGTGTGTGTGTGAATGGGAGCCTGCCTAGGATGGGTAGGGGTGTGCGTGTGTGTGTGTGTGTGTGGTGTATCTCTACATGCATGCATGGCAGCCTTCCTGGGATGGGCAGAGAGCATGTGTGTGTGAGAATGAGAGCCTGCCTGGGGTGTGTGGGTATAAATGGGAGCTTGTCTGGGGTGTGTATGTGTGTATGTGAGAGAGAATAGGAGCTGCCTGGGTTGTATGTGTGAGAGAGAGAATGGTGCTGCCAGCAGCTGAAATGAAGATGAGGGCCTGACACTGCTGGTAGATCCCAACCAAAGAAGAGCTGGAGACACCTGTGGGTTTGTCTGAGAGGGAGTGTATGTGTGTTTGAGCTTGTGTGCGTGTGTATATAAGAAAGTGCATCCCACTCCCTCTTGTCCACAACAATCTCAGGGTGACTTGAAATCAAAGTTTCCGGTATGGAGAGTGTGAATTTTTTAAATGCTTTTCAGTTTTATTTTTCAGGTGTTATTTGATGTGTCTGCTGTTTTGAAATATTTTACTGGTGTTTGTAACATTTAAAAAAAAACTTGTATATGAGTTTTTAATTATTTGATCTTTTATTCATCTGCTTTCTTGAAATAATATTATTAGTATATTTTTGGTATTATGATTATGTATTTATTTTATTTCTTGATTTTATTGTTTGATGTTTGAGGAATGGCAATGGTTCTGTTTTTTCATTGTTGCACTGCATAGAGAGTATGGCGAGAGTTTTTGTCTGCGCGTTTGTATTTCTACTTTATGGTTGCTCTATTCTGTATTTGATGAGGTGTATGCTCTGCATGTGTGACTCAGGTGAGGCATTTTCCTAACAGGAAGTGTAATAGTGTATTTGGGCTTTCAGAGGGTGAAGCCCACACCCAGACCACATCACAATAGGCCTAATACCACATGGATTCCACGTGCCTTTTTTGCAAGGATTTCTGGTTTGCATCACAGCAGTGCATGTAGATATAATGTAAGGGATATTTTTATCTCAGAATACTGTACTTTGATATTATTTCATGTAAAATATAAATGCATAACTCTTAACTGTGTATATGGAATGTTGTGGGGGACGTTGTGCAAGGCTATAAGATCCATCTGGGGCACATAATACCCTTGCACCAGCCATGGGTTCGGGGGGGGTGGGAAGGGGTAATGGTGTCAGGTTAAGTTTTTATGGCTGAAGGGAGCTGGGTGTTTTTTTGGTGAGCCTGCAACAGAGAATGAATGACCGGGGGAGGAGGGGGCAGCACAATAATTGTTTGCACAGGGCAGCAAAAAAGCTACCGCCGGCCCGTGATGGTTCACAGACATTTTTTTTTACATTTCTAAAATGCAAATGTATGCGCATAAGTGTAAACCCCTCCTCAGTCTCACCTCTGGGAATGCCTGAGCTCAGTCCAAGTAAATTTATGTGAGACCGTGACATGCGCACGTAAGCTTACCCGCTTATCAGGCGGGCAATTTTGTAAAAAGTCATTTTTGAGCATAAAACACTGTTTATAACCACTGAAGTCCCTTTAATAATTACCCTCCCTAAGAAGCAGTAGATACTACCTTTAACGGAACATATAGGGGTGACCACAGCACAGCAGCTACTACTCTTAACAAATATATTATTACCCTTATACTGTAGAGTGAATGGCATAGATCTATTTCTACTATGAGGTCCCAAGTCAGCCATTGCATAGCTCTGCTAGTTGAGCTGATTATACATAACTAGTGCTGTATATTCAGCGGCACAGCCGGATAACTCAAGCCCCTGAACACCCCTTTAGCTGGATACGTGGCTGAATATGCTGATTTTGACATTTAGAGTGACAACTTCTGAGTTGTCCATCTAAATGGCTTTTGATTATGGACCTCATAGAGTACAAAAGCACTATAGCAGTGATTCAGTCTGTTCAGAGACACGATAACTTCTGTTGTACAGAAGCAGTTGGCTCAGACGCTAAGGGGGAAGGTCCACCATAGTGCCACAAGTTACCCTGTTGAAAATGACTGGAAGTTGATGAGGTAGCATTTCCAGTAGAGTAAGGCCGAAATCGCTAGCAAGTCTATAGAAAATCATGGGGTTTGCTTCATCCCCTGTTGTTGCTATTGTTGGATTTTTAACCTATCATCTCACAATAACCAACTTATAATTACATTCTGTGCTTTGCTTTTTATGCAATCTGAACAGGGAGAGAATTTAAACGGGTTGGCCTTTGTAAGTTCTGTTTTCTGATGTGACATGACCAGACAAAACAGAGGCCGGAAAGCAACTGTGCGCTGTTAGGAGGAGGATCCGGTCAATTGAATGTGAACTTGGAGAGAAACTCACTTAGCACTTCTGGTCATGCCTGCTTGAACAGAATTAATGTGGCGTGGTAAAATTAATGGCAGTTTATTGGAGCAATTGTGTCAGCGACAAATGAGCTGCCTGAACAAGTAAATTATAGTTTTCATTAAATGCAGCCAATAGAGTGAGTTTTCATTTGGCTTATTGTTAAAAGTAATTGGTTCAGAGGTAAAGGTTACTCTAAATCATCATTAAAAACTATGTAATGGAAATTATGTAAACTATATGGAAAATAAGTGATACACTAACTTGACATTCATTTTTAAGTATATAATTTAGTAATTGATAAAATTGTCATTTTTGTTTTTCTTCGAAATATACCAGATCAACTATATTTCAAGCCAAAAGCAGTGGGAGAAAAAGAGACATTGCAAAATCAGCTTAACATTCTTGTTGGCCTAGAATAAACTATAAACTAAAGGAGGCAAGCCTCACAAGTTTAAATCAAGAAAAAGAGTTCTACAGTCATGATAAGATGGGACGTAAAGTGTGAAGAAAAAATGTGTAATATAAATTCATCCTGGGGGGTTAATAGAGTTGGTCTGAATAAAAGGAGTAAACAGGGCTGGATTTAAGATTATGGTGCCCACGGAGAGTGGGGTTTGCCCCCCAAAACTGGAGTGCAGCAGGAAGAGTCCTAGTTTTTGGCTGCCTTTAGATCTTGGCACCTTTATTTAGGTTTTTATATTCTGCTTTTTGGCACATAAAAGCAGATTATGTGCAGGTACTATGGATATTTCCCTCTCCTCACAGGGTCTGTAATCTAATTTTGTACTTGTGGCGATGGAGGGTAAAGTGACTTGCTCAAGGTCATAAGGAGTGGGATTTGAACCCTGGTTTTCCCGGGTTGTAGCCCACTGCTCTAACCACTAGCCTGCTACTCCTATGTTGCCCGTCCCTAACTCCAGGCCTGGGTGTGAGCTGGTCTGGATCCCGAAACAAATCTCATTTCTAAATTTGTAATGGCCTGATAGCGCCTCCTCTGCTGCTCTTACTTTCGGTGACTGGCCAGAATAAGATGTTTTCCCAAGAAAAAGTTAAAGTTGTCTAGATGTGTATTGTGATCCAAACTAGATTAAAGTAAATAACAAAAATCCGAATTCCCCCCCCCCCCCTGCCTTTTATTAGACAAATAAAATAAATGCACTGTTTGAACTTTTTGGGGGGAGGCTGTGTTTTTATATTTTCTCCGATTATATTTACCTGCAAAATAATGAAACAAAGGAGAAGTGAGGGAGCCCCCTAGCTCGCTTATTGTCAGCGCAGACCTCTGTGGGCCGTCTCGTGCACCGTAGGGGCTAGCAGTGAGGTTTGTGGCAGGAGCAGCCTCTCTCGGTTGCAACAGGAAACATCTCTAAGCCCTGGTGCTTGTGCCTCCTGCACCAGACTGCGGGCAGATCGCAGTTTCGTCTGATATGCTGGTACATAATGGTGTTGTGCATGGCAGCACATAATCCATTGTGAGTAATGGGAGAGCCATCAGCAGGGTTGCATGAAGAGAGTGGAGTGTATCTTGGGGAACCAGTCAGCGAGTTAAGCTTTGCCAGTTACTCCCTTATTTATTTATTTAAAAAGGTACTCATAGGAACAGCAGATAAAGACCAATACGGTCCATCTGGTCTGCCCAGCAAGCTGGGGTAGTAGCAACTGCCACTGCGTGCAGGCTGTCCTCAGTACTGCTTTATCCAGTATCCTGTCCATAGTGGATTACAGTTTATTTATTTAAAAAATGTAATAAAATATACGTAAGTTTAAACGACAAACAGCTTAAAAAAATAAAGGAAAACCAATAATGACATTCTTCCTAAAACAATCAACAGAAAAATCCTACAAACGAGCAAAGAATAAAATTAAGGTTCTTGCTCAAAGGCCTAGAAAAACAATAACCCTTTGATCTTCTTTCTAAAACTCAAATATCAATATTAGTTCCCTCAAGGGTCCTCCTACCTTTCCCATGCCTAAGCACAAAGCTCTGTCATAAGCTAAATGGTCAGCAATCCTAGTATGGTCGTTGCCTCCTAGGTCCCCTGTGTAGCCTCAGACAGACTGGACAATGTGAGCACCTGCATTTCCACTAGGTTTTCTAGTCACTTCTGTATTTGCAGCCTGCCAGACAGCTGGAGATACTCAGGAGTGGAAGACTGTAGTCATAAAACCACCATTCAACAGTGGAGTTCTATCACTTTAACCTACTTACAGTGGTCTATATCTAAATGTTCCCAAGATATTGTAGGATCATCAGCAGGTATTTTTGGAAGAGTATACTGGCAAGTTAGTGAGAGGGACCCTCAAATCTGCCCCTTATTAGTGTAAGAGCCCTGTAGTTTGGATCTGTTATGAAGGTCAGTGTAAGTAAGGAGGTGTGACACCCCAGTTGGATAGAACTCCTGCACCTATATGATGCAGCGGGGAGTATCTGAGGAGCCCCGAGAGATTGTAGTTGGAGTGGGAGCCAATCTGCAAACCAGAGACTGAGGGTGCCCGCTCTCCACAAAGAGGTGCCATTGGGTTTTTCCTTTTACAGGGAAAGTACCAGGAGTTGGACCTTCTCACCACTGAGAAAAGAATTCCTATCCAGAGAAGGGGATTTGGGTCCAAGGTTGGGGTTACCAGTACTTCCAGGAAGGAGAAATTCATGGGTTTTAACAGAGAGGATCCTGAGAAATCTGAAGAGCAGAAGTAGTCAGGAAGCTGAGGTGTATGAAATTCCTCATTGGACTTGGGAGAGGTTCTTTAGTGAAGTGTTCACTAAGGCGGGATTTTGGTGGTGGGAGTCCTAAGGAGATTCTGGTTGAAAGAGGAGTCTGCCAGAAGCTCATTAGAGTGGGAGAAGCTGCTGAGAGATTACAGAATAGAGTTGTCTTCAAAGCAGGAGTTGGGAAGATCTGAGGCTTATTCCCAAGAGCTGACTTGTTTAGGAAGGCAGGTGAATTGCTGCTGAAAGTGACATTTAAATTTTGTGCAGTTTTGGACTTAGTTTTCACTTCTTTTGGACTTTGCATTACCTGCCATCTATGCCAGTAAAGAGTTTTATTGTTGAGCAATAGTCCCAGTGTGTGAATGGTGTTTTGTTTTTTTACTTAGGCTGGGCCGATGAGCAAAGAAAGGGCCTTGAAAGAGGCTTCTTTCCCTCTTGTGCAGTAAGCCCAGGAGGTCATGGAGCCTGCTGTTGCCATGAGCCTCCCCGTGATCCCCTGTTCCCAGGACTGGACTGATACAATGGTTACATTAGCCTAGAGCATCAGTCTGGGCAATTACAGGCTTCTAATGCAATCAAGATTGATTTATGTATTCATATTAAAATGTTTATATTCTGCCTATATCGACAGACACAGTAAGAACACAAAGCACTGAAAAAGAGGCAAAACATAATAAGCTCATTAAAACAAACTAGATGGAACAAATCCATATGAATGAACTCATTATTTCTAATAGAATAACATCATCAAACTCAGTAAGTTAAAATCAGGTGTTGAATAGGTTAGGCCCTCGAGGAGCGAGTACCTGGTTCCAGGGAAAGCTTTGAGCGAGAGAAGATAACTCACTGGTATAGAAGGCAGTGATGACTTCCAGGCAGAATGAGTATTCAGCAACCAGTCCAGGAACATGGGCCCTCGAGGAGCGCGTGCCGGTTTCTGACTGTGACCTGAAAAACAAAGAGAGAGCGAGGCCCCCGAGGAGCAGGTACCCCTGGTAAGTCCGAGGAGGCAGAGTAGCTTAGGTAGTGTAATCCTTGCTAACTCGATTAGTTAGCGATTTCTAAGACCTTATATATCCGGCACTGATCACGTCATATCAGGGGAACGCCCCTGAGGTTCGCGCCACTGCTGCTCGTACATCAGTCGGGGCCGCACGCACGCCCTTAGGCCCTTGTGAATCATGGCAGATCGCAGCGTCGAGCCGCTCCAGGGACACCGGAGGAAGACGGCAGAGAGACGCCGCGGCAGCCAACCTTCCATTTGAGCAAGAGAGAGTCACCAAAGAGTTGAGGAGGGCGGAGTGGAGATGTCAAGCAGCGACAGTCGCAACATTACCCCCCTTCAAAGATTGATTTCCTCTTCGGGAACCAGGCTTGGGTTTTGAAGGATGCGCGAGGTGGAACTAACGAAGCATCTCTTTGTCCAGGATATTGGCTGAGGCTCCCAAGAGTTTTCTTCGGGACCAAAACCTTCCCACTTCAGAAGGTATTCAAAAGTATTGCCTCTCTTACGAACATCTAGGACCTCTTTGACTTTGAATTCTAAGTCGTCTTCTGCATTGTTGACAGGTAGATTTTAGGTTTGGAAGAAAATTCGCTGAGTATGAGTAGTTTCAGATGAAACATGGAAGGCGTTATGAATATCAGCAGCAGTGGATGAGCTCCTGGGACGTCACTGAGCTTCAGTGGAAGTAGCGATGTTGGGGAATGTCCATAGACCACTTCAAAAGATGATAATCCAGTAGTGGATCTTCCAGCTTGATGGAGGGACTCCTCACGTCTTCCACTAGATGTCTGAGATTGAAGTTGCCTTCTGCCTCTGGGTACATTGGGGCAGGAGTCTGAACCGTGACCAGTCCGTGAGTCCAAGAAACTGGAAGAGAAGGCCTCTTTTTCAGTGCTTTGTGTTCTTACTGTAGATGAATGTCTTTCGATATAGGCAGAATATAAACATTTTAAAATGAAAACATAAATCAATCTTGGTTGCATTAGAAGCCTGAAATTGCCCAGACTGATGTTCTAGGCTAATGTAACCATTGTATCAGTCCAGTCCTGGGAACAGGGGATCATGGGGAGGGCGGTATGGCCTAAGAACAGTCCTCCTGCAGGACTTAGGCCCATCCGTTTTCTGGATGAATGGAGCATGTAGATACATTATGGCCGGGCTGACCACAGTATGTGCAAAGACCGCACTTCTTCCGAAGTCTTCTCTCTTTGGAAGTTAAATGTCCATGACCAAGTTGCATCGGTTGATCCTTCTCAGCAGCAAGAATTACTGGAACCATCCGAGGTGCAGAAATGGCACTAGCCTGTTTCAACCCAGGTAACACCTTAGGCCGGAGTTCCTTCACCTTGTCCCGGAGCCAGTGATCAATCCGAGTGGCTAAGGCTACTAATTCGTCCAGCGAGTCAGATGTTTCGCGAGCAGCCAGCTCGTGAATTAAACGGGTATCCAGGCCTCTGCAAAAGAGTGTCTTGAGACATTTGGGGTCCCAGAGAAGTTCTGCCGCAAGAGTTTTGAACTCGATAGCAAATTCAGCCAATGATCTGCTGCCTTGCTTCAATTCCACCAAAGCAGAACCAGCTACAGCAGTACGAGCAGGGTCGTTGAAAACGGATTTAAACAAGTCCATAAATCCTTCTATGTCCTGCAAAATGGGGTCCTTGTGCTCCCACAAGGTAGATGCCCAAGACAAAGCCCTATCATCCAGGTATGAAAGGATGTAGGTGGTCTTGGAAAGAGCCATTGGAAATAAAGATGGCTGTAAGGTAAAGTGCATGCAGCACTGGTTTAAGAAGCCCTGGGCCATCTGAATTTCACCGGAAAAGCGGATAGGAGCCGCTAATGGTACAGCAGTTTTAAAGTTACCTCCTGTAACTGACCTTCTTGGTTGGAAGCTGTGCCTTGAATCTTCTGTGTGTGTAGCTGATGAAACGCTGAAGTAAGTTTCTCCAAGGCGTCTTGCTGCTCCACAATGCGCTGGGCCAGGCCTAGTATGGCCTGCAAAGCACTGAGTTATGCCGGATCCATGGAGTTAGCAATCTATTGGTGTTTGAGGTAGTTGTTGGTGGATCCTTGGGCCGGTGGCAGATGATGTCATCTCAGGGGAACGCCCCTGAGGTTTGCGCCACTGCTGGTACATCATTCGGGACCGTGCCGCGTGCGCGCCCTTAGGCCCTTGTGAATCATGGCGGATTACAGCGTCAAGCTGCTCCAGGGACGCCAGAGGAAGACTGCAGAGAGACGCCGCGGCAGCCAACCTTCCACTTGAGCAAGAGGGAGTCGCTAAAGAGGTGAGGAGGGCGGAGTGGAGACGTCGAGCAGCGACGGTCGCAATCATTTTCATACTGCAGGTGGCCGTCTTTTATCATCAGCTGAGTAGAATGTGCACATTGGGATGTAGTGAATTAACAAATCAGTAAGCTACTAAGGTGTTTCAAGCCTGAGAACTTTGAAAGTTAACATAATTGTCTTACAATTTACTCTCTACATTATCGGTAACCAATGTAGCTGCAGTAATTTCAAAGAGATATGCTCTCTTGAGATAGAGTAAGAGTCTATCCGATCTGTGGCATTTTGTTATATCTGTGGCATTTTGTTATATCTGCAGTATCTACAGCTGATATTTAGGAAGCCCAACAAAAAGGTTGTTACAATAATCAGTAAAAATCAAAATAAAAGTTTGAACTAAGACGCGAAAGCCTTCTGTAGATAAAATATATTTAAGTTGCTGGATCAGTCTAAACTTATCAAAAACAGCTTTCAAAGTGATTCTAATAGGAGATGTTAAAATCAGATGAGTGTCTCTTAAAACTCCTAAGCCTCAAACTTCAGTGGAAAATAAAATAGGGATGCCGATTACTTGAAGGGTAGACAAGGTTTGCAACAGTTCTGCCCAACTAAGCCAGAGAGCTTCTGTTTCTAAAATGTTTAGGACAAGTTTGTTCTGTTGCAAGCAGTTATTTACTTCCTGAGTACAGGAAGAAGCAAGCACATGATGAGCAGAAGCCATAAAGCCTCCAATGTCGTCTGCATGGATTCTAAGTTGTACACCAGAGGATTTCACAAGGATTCACAACCGTTATAGATAAATATTAAAAAGGACAAATGACTCCAGCCGCTAAAAATGTCCATAAAGCTTTTCACTCACCAGCTCTAATTTGAGATTTTGCAAAAAAGGTTCTAATTAATGCAAAACACCAGCACCTGTTCCAAAGTTGCACGGTCAATCTAACAAAATGGAGTAATTGATCGTATTGAAGGCAGTTCATATATCTAAAAGTCTCAAAACAGCAGCCCCTCCACCATTAAATTGCAAAGCAGTCTGTAAAAGATATGAAGCGTTTCCATGCTGTTCCCCTTCTAGAATCCACATTGTTATGTATTTAAAATATTGTTCTCTTCCAAAAAGTTATCTAGTTGTAACAAGACTTTTTCATTATTCACCTTAAACTGGAACTGCTGGAAAATCAATTGAGGCATTTGAATTTGCAAGTTTTATACCTACAAGTCTGACACCTTGCCTCTGCTGAATATGTTTAACAAGTATTTCACGGAGATCCTTAAAATTCCAAAAGATGTGATTCCTCCTACCAGCAGAGTCGACCATCTGCCTTCTCATAGGAAATTGTGCAAGGGGAAAAGACCATGTGGTTTATTTATTTATTTTATTTATTTAAAGGCTTTTATATACCGGAGTTCATGCACTAGTGCATACCACTTCGGTTTACACAGAACAAGGAACAGAAAATTACATCAAACAGATTGAACAATTAAACAAATATACAATTACATCCAACGATTGGGTATAAATAACATGGCTAACTTAGTAGGAACTTAGAGTTTGAGGTAAAGGAGAGAAATAGTACCGAGTGGTAACAGAACAATGTTAATAGCTAAATAATAAATATAAATAGTAAATACAAATTCTTATAATAAATACAGGTGCTTACAGATTACAGTCTTCATGAAAAGTTTACGTCTACAGAATAGGGTTAAGTAAATAAGAACTGGCGGTTATTTCTATAGGAGTGAAGACTTCAAAAACTGAGGTTACATCTGGATTAAGAGGTATTGGTGTAGCATGCTCAAATATTTAATGATTTGGAATTGTGAGACCAAGGATAAAAATTAGGAGTTGTTTGATATGATTATAAAAGCGAGAATGATTCAAGTTCTGGGACGTGGTTCTGAGCTAGACCTTTAAGTGTAGGCTTTTGTAAAGAGCCAGGTCTTGAGTTTCTTTTTGAATGTTCGAGTACACGTTTCAAGGCGAATGTCCGTGGGGAGGGCATTCCAATGAAGGGGGCTGGCAGTCGAAAATGCACGTTTCTTGAGTGAGGACTTGGCTGAAGGTACGTGTAAGGTGCCTAAGTATCTGTTTCTGATTGGTCTTGAAGACTCGTGTAGGCGAAGTGGAAGGCTTAGATCTAGCGACGTTTGTGAATGGATGTTCTTGTGTGTTATAGTTAGCACTTTGAAAATGATTCTGGATCTGATGGGGAGCCAGTGTAAGTGTTTTAGTATGGGTGTTATGTGTTCACTTCTGCTGGTGTTAGTAAGAATCCTTGCGGCGGAGTTCTGCAACATTTGTAGAGGTTTTGTGGTAATGGTTGGAAGGTCTATAAGCAGAGAGTTGCAGTAATCGATTTTGGAAAATAGTATTGTTTGGATGACTGTTCTGAAGTCCTGAAAATGCAGGAGAGGTTTCAGCTTTTTCAGAATATGTAGTTTATAATAGCATTCTTTCGTTGTGTTCTTGACAAATTCTTTGAGGTTCAGCCTTTTGTCTAAGGTGACCCCAAGGTCTCTTACTTGAGTGGAATTGATCGTTGGTGGTGAGGTTAGGTTGTTGGTAGGCTGAAGGTTCTCATCTGGAGTGATAAGCAAAAGTTCTGTTTTTGACGTATTAAGTACTAGGTTAAGGCTAGATAGGAGTGAGTTTATGGACTGTAGACAATTGTTCCAGAAGTTGATGGTGCTGGAGATGGAGTCAGTGATTGGCAGCAGAATCTGAACATCGTCTGCATATATGAAGTGTGTGACCTTAAGACTTGAGAGTAGATGACATAGGAGGAGAAGATAGATGTTAAAGAGGGTGGGGGAGAGAGAGGATCCTTGGGGAACTCCGAAAGAGGATTTGACCGGGAGGGAATCCTTGTTGCTGATTCTGACCTTGAAAGTCCTATTGTGTAGGAAGGATCTGAACCAATCCAGGGCTGATCCTGAGATGCCTATGTCTGAGAGCCGGTCGATCAGGATAGAGTGTTTTACGGTATCAAACGCAGCTGATAGGTCGAGGAGAATCAGGAGGTATGGGGTCTTTTTCTCCAGACCTACGAGGACTCTGTCAGTTAGAGAGGTTCTTTTCTATGCATACAGAATCTGGGTATTTAAAGATGAAAGAAATGTCTGTCTATATATGCCATTGGGTTGTTTTTCTTGGTGCTTGAAATATGTCCTCCTTTTTCTTGAACGTATTTAATTTGACAATATTAGATGTATTTTCTGTGAACCCTCGGATTTGAGAATTCTAAAGTATTGTCTGATATGGGCATGAGGATTTTTGGACTTTGCATTGTATAACTAGGATAGGCAACATATTGAGTTTACACTAAATATTATGGTATGGTCACTCTCCACACAACTTAGCTTGAGCTCGATAAATGGATGCAGGAGGATCTTGCAAGTCTGTGCAGCACTTGTGATACAGTTGAAAAAATAGTTTCCTAAATCTCTCCACGTCTGCTTACACATGCAAATTGTGTCCTGCAGACAAGTTTGAAAGTTAAGCTCCCGATGCTTATTTCTGGGCAGGATGACTGGAAAGGTGATGAGGATGTGAGCAGGCACATGGAGAAGGGAGATTCAGCTAATATTCTATATATTTATTTATTTTATTTATTTAACACTTTTTATATACCGGCATTCGTAGGACACATCATGTCGGTTCACAATTAACTGAGAAAGGAAATTACAATGAACGAGGATAGAGAGAGTCAACGATATTACAATGAACGAGGAACAAGGATAGAGAGAGTCAACGAGCAGGGATACAACTTTGTAAAACGAACTGGATGATGATTATGCATGTTAAGAGTAGGTATGCATCAGGATGTAAAGGATGCATGTACCCTTAAGAACTTAACATATGAAATTATTTACAATATTAAATGCAGGGGCAGGGAGAAGGGGAAGGGGGGAGCGAGGAGGGGAAAGGAGAGGAGGGGGTAGGGGTATAAGAGAACGTTAAGGCAATGGCACTTTCAAGGAAAGGCTGTTTGGAGGAAGAGAGGGGAGGGGTAGGGGAGAGGCAGCGGGGTGCTGGGGAAGGGTGGGGGGGAGGGAGTAGGGGGAAGCTGGGATGGTAAGGGAGCTAGAATGGTAAGGGAGAAGGATTTTTTGAATAAGATCCCTCCATCAGGATGCACTGTCCAGTCCTCACTGCCCCGGGCAATGCATGTTGGGTGTTTTTGGCTGGGAGAACAGTTATGGTGGGATATTATCATGGCACCCTGAACCCAGAAGGTCCCATTGATCAAGGAACTGAAGGAGGAAGAGTGTGCGCTTTAGAAAAGCAACTTTTAAAGACCAAAAAATAGAAAAATCTGGAAATAAATCAGGAAATGGCTCTGGAAAAGATCATGAGTTTTCGGGA
Source organism: Rhinatrema bivittatum (assembly GCF_901001135.1). Classification (NCBI taxonomy): domain Eukaryota; kingdom Metazoa; phylum Chordata; class Amphibia; order Gymnophiona; family Rhinatrematidae; genus Rhinatrema; species Rhinatrema bivittatum. The sequence continues at coordinate 577,562,235 of NC_042617.1, forward strand.
AAAGGGTTGAAAATGGAGACAAAGAACTTTGGGGAATTTTTTGTGCTGAGTAAATTAAAAAGAAATTAAAAATTGAAACGATTTGATGGAGCTGGTACAAAGGAGCACAACATATGTTCAGAGAGGGTATGAATGAGCAGAATATTAAGAAGCCCAGACTCCACCCCTCACAAGCCATCTGTAAAAAGCAGCCTTCCATGGGAAGGGAGAAGACATTGTGGAGCAAGTTGCTGCCTGGAGGAGAGGAACTTGCCACCATACTCATCTGCCTGCAGGTGGTAGCCTTCATGCGCCTCTAGACACTGCCAGGCTGAGCTGATGCCAGGGACTCACTCTACCCCTCTCACTGATGTAATCTCAGGCCATCCATAAAAGGCAGACTTCTGCAGCGACAGGACACCTCTGAGGGGGTGACCCAAAGAGGAGTCATTCCTTGGGGAGCTTCTTAGGAAGCTAATTAGGAGCTCCTGGGGTATGTTTTATGGCGCTATGTGGAATGTGTTTTAGCCTGATAAGGTTTATAAGGGGATTGAAAGGCTTAAAAAGCGTGTGATTGTGTTATCTTTTAGGAATTGTAGGGAGCATTTGCGTCAAGCTCTTTCTGAGTGAAGAGACTTGGGAGGACGGGTGCATTATAAATTTGGGATGTACTGTATATTTTTAATTGATAGTTTGATATGTGTATTATGTATATTTAAATATTTTTATGCTGATGTAATGTATTTGTTGTTTATTATGTATTTTAATTGATTTATTGATATATTTGTGTATTGATGTACTTCATGATTTATTGATGTATTATGATTTATGATGTATTATGTTTTGCTATAATCTGTATACCAACAAGCTAAGGTAAAGTCCAAATAGGAAAAGAATATTGCGAACCTGAAACTCACGCATTTTAGAATATAATAAACTGCTAGTCTAGAATCAATGCCACCACTTCTAAAATGCTTAGTTATGTTAGACTTCTTCAAGATCTAATAAGGACCATCATAGATAAAAACCCAGCTTATTGGCTTGATGCTCACAACTTGGGCACACAAATTATAATCGTAAAATGTATTTAGGTGATGCATAGTCAGTTACGAGACCCGTAATCTGACTAAGTACTTTTTATATGCTCATTTAAAAAAACACATAAACAGTCAAATTTAGAACCTATGACTATAATCTATGGACCCAAGCTGTGAGCACCGAGCCAATAAGATGGGTTTTTAATCTGTGATGGTCCTCATTACTTCTTGCAAAAGGCTAATATAACTAAGCATTTTGGAGGTGGTGGGACTGATTCCAGACTAGCAGTTTATTATATTCTAACATGTGTTGAGTTCCAAAATTTTGGCTGTAGAAAAGCATACCCCTAACCAATAATAAAATATACTTAAGGATCTTATCGCATCTAAGTTATCATGGGATAAAAAGGAAAATATTTTCATGGATCAGGAATTGGTTGAAAGATGGAAAATAAAGGATAAGACTAGAAGGTTACATTTCACAGCAGAGGAATGTAGGCAGTGGTATCCCACAAGAATCAGTGCTGGAACCAGCGCAGATGAATTTATAAATAAAGAATCTGGAAAAGGGAGTAAACAGTGATGCGGAAATGTTTGCAGATAATACAATATTACTGCAGATAATCAAACCTCAGACTGATAGCGAAGAGCTACTAATGGATCTCAGAAAGTTGAGTGGATGGGTGTTAAAGTGACAAATGAGCTTCAGCACAGATAAGGGCAGATTAATGCACATGAGAATAAAACATCCTAACATCTCATGCACATTAATGGTTGTTACTACTCAAGAAGTAGATATTACATTGTGGATAGTGCTCTACAAATATTCAATTATGCAGGAACAGTAAAAAAAAATATAAGGTTAATAAAAAATCAGTTTCTGAAAAGAGCTACTATAATGTTAAAACGCTACGAAGGATGGTGGCAACTCATAGATAGACTAAGGCAAAAGCTTTCAAGTCCATTTCATCGAATGCCCCTCAGGAAGTGGACTGTTGTCCTTGAAAGTTTATGCCTCAATTACTGCCTGATTCACTAAGACTTTTCTTCCATTCGGTATCTATGAGAAAATGTCTTGATGAATCAGGCCCTTAGTCTGTTAGACTCTGCGTCATTTTTTTTGCAACTTCAGACTAATACGGCTACCTCTCTGGAAATTAGATATTAGACAATAAACAACAATCAGAAAACATTATGGAGGCAACTTTCAAAAGGATTTAGGCATGTAAATCAGCTTTTGAAAATTACTGTGTTTATGCATGTAACTCCTATGAAATTTCACAGAATTTTCAAAAGGTTTTACGAATGTAAATAGGCTTTTGAAAATTGGTACAATGTATATAATACTTTTATGCAAATTCACTCCAAATCCATTATAAAAATCCATTGCATGCCCACCTCTGGATTACTGTGTGCAGTTCTAGTCATCCCATTTCAAAGGACTTACTATTGTACTCGTAGTAAAGGTTGAGACAGGGCTGTCTTTCTGGGGTTCTAAAGAGAAACACTGCAATATCATTTAATAACAAAGTGATAACCCCAAATTATTTTGAAATCGGACATAAGATCCAAATTTTTCCAGACGTTGCCCGGGCCACACAGGCAAGGAGGAAGTATTTCCTCTCATTGAAAAATCGAGTGGTGGGAATTGGTGCAACATTTTTTTCTTAAATTCCCTTGTGTGTGTAATATAACATACCAAGGGAAGAAATTCCGTTTTGTGGATCCTGTCCATTTAGAGACTTTTTTGTTAAATAAATCACAAAGTTAGGTTTTGAGATGGAAGGACAAAAATAGCAAATTGTTTCTTCCTCCTGATATATGAATGGTTAGTGATTTCCATTATGATAAGGAAGATGGAATTATTAATCAATATTTATGTATAATAGTTACCTTATTCCCCCGATTATGTAAATTGTAAACAAATATGATTGAATATGGTTATATTGATTATTTAATTTGTGATTATTGTTGTTTTACATATTTCTTAATTCTTTATATGATATTGTCATTGAAGAAAATTAATAAAGTATAAATTAAAAAAAATATATATTTTGAAATTGTTTTGAAGGATCCACCAATGGCAGTAACCCTTGGACTTCGAATGGAAGAAATGATTTTTAACCTTGCTGATACGCATTTATTTTTCAATGATTTAGAGGTAAGACTGTTGACCACATTAATCTGTTATGTAACAGTTATTTATTGTGAATTAGCGAGGATCCTAAAATATACTAATAAGTATTAAAAGGGAATGTTAATTGTTTCAGAAAATATTAATTTGCAGTGAGATCTTTCAAAACAAGCGCCTGTTATGAAAATGAAAATAAGTGATTTGCCATTATGTGCAAGTCACCTGGAACTAGACATCCGCGCATTTTGTTAAACTGATGTTTGTGTCTGGTTTGTAGATATTAATGTGTTGAAATCCGAGCCTGTGTGATGTATTAGGGGTAAAAATGTATCTGGTGGACTCCATGTTTTTGCCCATTTAATGTTTGTATTTTTATGAAAATGGAAGACCTAATGTTCTACTATCTCTCTCATTACTGGAGTGAAAACATATTCTGCCTTCATTTTGCATATTTCTAGGAGCGGTTTTCCCCTGATCCTTCAGGCCTTTGTGCCCATGAGGACCCTCTACAAGTTCTCAGGGCGATAGGGTGCCGCAGTCTGACACAAGGAACTGATACCACATGCGCTGGGGGGGGGGGGTCAATCTGGAAAAACATCACAAGCAAGAAAACACTATTTGTGAACCGAGTCAAACAACAAACCCAAATCAAAGTATTAGTCTAGAGAAAAGAATGTCACTCCAGCAGCACACACTGGACCCATCAGTGATTTGTGGACCCTACCCTTTTCACTCAGAGAAATAAGGGGGTTCACAGGAGGGTAATCCCCCCTGGTTCCCTTACTGCTCCTCGGGAATGCCGAGAGGTAGTGGATGGGGGGTCGCATCTCCACCACTCTCTGGTCAATTCATCTATCAGCCACTTAATGTGGGGCAGTATCGAAAGCTTTGTTTGAAATTCAAATACACCACAACCAGTGTCTGCCCCGATCTGATCCTCTGGTCACACTCAATCAAAGAAATGGAAGAGATTTCTCTGTCCCAGTTTTCCTCTGGTAGAAACTTGCTGCCTGGGATTCCAGAAGGTGCTGGACTCCCATGCTACACTTTTATCTCATTCAGAAGAATCTCCATTAGCTTTGCCACCATCAAGGTCAAACTGACTCGTCTGTCATTTTCCGCCTCCTTCCTGTTAGTACCTTTTTAAGGAGGGATAATGTCGACTTTTCTCCAGCCCTGCCAACAACACTGCCATCTCCAAAGATCTATTGGACGGCAGACCCTGTAGAATCTCTCTGATATATCCTGATATCGCAGAGGCGGATGTACCCAATTGCAGACAGATTCATTTAAGTTTCGATTTATATTCTGCTTTTTGTGACTGGTCAGTCACTTCTAAACAGATATTTCCCTATCCTCAGAGGTCTTATAATCTAAGGAAGTCATTTACCGAGGCCGTATTAGGTCTTTAACGCATGATAAATGCCTTAATGGAGATAATGTGCGGTTTTTCAAAAACAGTGTGCTATCTCGCTCCCAAAAAACTGGCTCAGCATGGGAATGGGAGTGAGCGGATTTGCATGCCTCAAAATTCACAGGCCACATTATTTGATATAAAGTTAGCTATAGTTCAAGAGCTGTAACTAATACACATCCCAGTTCTGTCATTTAAAGGGCCTGAGTGGTACGAATAATCCCCCTCAAGTATTCCAAAAGCACCAGGGGTCTCGAGAGAGCCCTTGGCCCACCCAACCCCTGCTGCCCCTTGAGATGGACAAAGTTAAAAAAAAATGTTTTTAAAGTCTGAGGTCCCCGGTGCGGGCTCTGTCACCTCCCCTGGTCCTCTAACCCTCCCACACACATACACAACCTAACCCAAACTCCCCCAGCCCTTTCCTAACTAGCACTGGTGGTCCAGTGGAGCCTGGAGCACGGTCCAAGGCTCTGGACCCGGTACCACCATTTTCAAAATGGAGCTAGCTGGCAGATGTCATACCATTGCCCCTATCAGTGATCAGTGGTGTATTTGAATTTGTTTGGGTGCATGATGGCAGCCCTGGGATGTGAGAGTGCCATCATGAGCTAATCCTGAGAGTATTTTTGCTGCTGTATTGTTGCAGATGGTATTTTACAACTGCGGAACGATTGCTGCTGCTTTGTGAATTCAGCAGTGTTTTCCCCTTTTCACAGCTTAGGAAGTAGACCCTTCAGTTTGTACCTGAAGCAGTGGAGCGTGAAATGTTACAAGGACTATCAGCAGGATTTGAACCCTGGCTTTCCTGGTTCATAGCCAGCTGCTCTCACTGCTAAGCTAATCTTCCATTTGCAAATGCAACTAGGGTGCTCTATGCCCTTTTTTGAGCATGCTGTTTTCCTCTTGCAAACTCCTTTGCAAAACGTATGTAAAATCACTAATAAGCTGAGAAACCAGGCAATTCAGCCCTTTAGTGATACTGCACCTCAGGAAGTTTCTGTTTTCTTGAGATAAAAGTCCAAGATTTTCACAGGGACTTTATCCCAAGAAAAATGCTGCAAATCTAACCCACAATAAAAAGCTTGCAGTGTACAGCTCATTTTGGTGAAATTCTTCAGCATTTAGTACATAGGTTGGAGAGAGAGAGACTGAATGTAGCAAAGTCCGGTCACCTTCCTAGTTATAGATCTATAATAGTGTGGCCTTAAAACTCGGGGTGAGGAATCGGGGGTAGGGAAGGCTTGGGGGCCAGTTTTAGATACACTGTCATAGGTACAAACAGCACAGTAGATACCTGTGAAGACTGGGTATCATTTAGAGCACTGAGCATTGAAAGAAAAGTAGATTTTTACACTGTGCTCTCTATCTAGCCTCTCTTTCTCTCTCTCTCATGACAAAATGCAATAAAAACTTTTTCAGCCAGTACAGCAAATTGAGATAATAGTAAAATAATATGCATTGAAATAACTATGCATTGAAATAAATGGAAAATTTGCCTAGCCACGCCCCGGGCATTAGGCTTGCTTATAACTATAGCAAAATGATAAATCTAGGCCTCAGTTTTATGCATGTAAATAGTGGTTATAAAATCAACAGGAGTTCAGTGCATATAAAAATATCTGAATTACGTGCATACTTTTACATAAATTTCAGTTGGCTGAACTGGTGTGTCCCCTGTTTGTTGCAATCTTGCAAAACTGCTAATATCGCACTTTGCTAGCAAGAATAAATTCTACACGTGGATTTATGTTATAAAGAAGTTCTGTTAGTTGACGTGCTGCTTCTAACTCGCATCAGATTGCAAAATCTCTCCAAGATTGTAAAATGCAAGAAGAACTGGAGCTTGAGATGGACGTAATTTATGCAGCCTTATTCCTCATCCTCAGACAGAATGGGAAAGCCTTCAGAAGGTCACACCAAAGGAGCAAGTAATGCAACACTCCTATGTTGACCCCTAGCTACTTCTTCCCAGGGCTGACCTTAGGAAAGTGCAGGGCCTAGGGCAAATCAACTGCAGTGGGGCCCCGTAATGCAGAAATGATAGTGCTGGAGATGGAGCTATCCATGGCAGCACAGGGCCTAGGACAATCACCTCTATTGCCCCCCAAGGACACAGCCCTGCTTTTTTTGCCTTACGTTTGTAAGAGTCTGAGTGTAGAAAGAAAACAGAAATAGGAACAGTTACGGTAGCTATTACTCTGAATCTAGGGAGACACTGCCATCTTCTGGTTCACTGATTAAACAGAGAAGCCTACATTCTTGCCTCGGAAAACACTCATGTTCAAGCTAGAACACCATTTTCAAAAGTCTTTTGCTACCCTGTTCATGTCAGAGAGATAAGAAGGCGGTAACAGTTTTCAAAACTTGATGTCTTTTCACAGGAATGTGATCAGGTTCACATAGACGATGTTTCCTCAGATGATAACGGGCAGGACTTGAGGTAAGGGCAGCTTATGTACTCTATGAACTGGACCGTTCAGCTCAGCATTAAGCCTTCATTTGCTCATTTGTGTCTGCCTCTGTCTCTCAAGTACGTACAGTTTTGCAACTGACGGATTCCATGCAGCGGCAAGCAGTGCCAACCTCTGCTTGCCAACCGGGGTAAGAGGAGGGGTTGACTGGATGAGGAAGCTGGCTTTCCGCTACCGACGAGTAAAAGAGCTGTACAATACTTACAAGAACAATGTGGGAGGTATGTGTGGAGTTTCCCGTACTTCAAAGAAAAACGGAATTATGAATGTGAACGATGTTATGGCAGGGCTTTGCGTTTGAGTATAGAATTAGTGCTCGAGAATCTAGAGCGATGACACCAGAAAGTGAATGGTAGGGGTGTGCATTCATTTTAAACGAATTTGCAATACTGAGTGCATAAAGGGCAGTTTGTTTCACTCAGGGAGCTACAAATGAATTCAAGCCCCCCCCCCCCCCCCCAAATTACACAAATCTTATTCGCATCGCTGGTACCTCAGCCTCCGCTTAGGCTCAAAGCGGAGGCCTCACCTAGGGCATAGGCTGAGGCCCAAAGCAAGGGCCGCAGCTTAGACTCAAGCATGACACCAGGGTCCCATCCTAGGCCTGGGCCCACACCAGAGCCTCGGCCTGGACCTCAGCAAAGGCCCAGATCATCCAGAAAAATTACTTAACCTGATCCATTGGGTATCCAAAGCGAGGTCTGGCCAGGTCCCGACACTTGGGCCTCACCCTATGCCACAGCCCAGTTCGGAGGCTAGGGCCCGATGCCGGGGCCCCACCTGGAAGCCAGGTCCCGGCGCCTGGCCTGGGTCTGAGCCAAGGCCCAGCCGCCAGGACGCAGCCTCTGGGTCAGACGTCAGTGTCAAACCTACGTCCTCCAGGCTGAGGCTCAGCATTGGGACCCGGCCTCCAGGCCAGACCACTGTGTCAGGCCTGGGCTCAGACCCCAGCCCAGGCATTTGGACCCGGCGTTGGGCCTGGGTCCAAGCAAGAGGACCCAGCCTTCGGTGGATCGAGCCCCAGCATTGGACCTGGAATCTTGCCTGGGCAGAGGGCCCCAGCTCCGGTTTAGGCTCCGAATTCAGGCCTAGGCCGAGGCATCGGCCTTGCGTAAAGCGGTGACCTACCTTTGGCTCGGGCCTTGCCCTCACCGGCAGATCCCCACCAGACCAGGGCAGATCCTGGCTGGGGCATTTTTCTGGGTAGGAGGATTGGATGGTGGGATTGGGAGGCCTCCTTTCCTTTCCCTTTTTATTTTTTTTTTTTTTTTATTTGATTCTTTTTTTTTTAAACGAGAGAAACAAATCAAACTTTCCATGACTCGAAATTCATAGGTAAAAAAAACCTCTGAAAATGAACTGAAAAAAAAATGTTTTTTAATCCTGCACATCCTTAGTGAGTGGCTGCTTGTTTTGAAATGACAGCGCATGGTTGTCGGTGTGAGAAATTCAGGTCAGCAAGTGAACTATAGAATTTCTAAGTTAAGCTTGGAAGAGGAAAGAAAAACCTGGCCTGCAGTGTTGTCTGGGATAACACAGCCTATGCTTGTAATGTCCGAGCCAGACCCCAGGGCTCACTGTGAAAATCTAACCACCTTTCCTATCTGTTAGAAGAAGCATGAAAAGGGAAAGAATGGGGAAATTCCTAAAATGGACATTAACCCGCCTCTAGAGGCTATGTTTGCTGCAGTACTGTCAGCGGATGCAGACATTTGGAGCAGTTATGTATTTTCAAAAGCGTTATTAAAAGAAACATTAGATAAGGCCCATTGTGTGGACGCGGGTTGAATAGGCGCTGATCAATCCCCTAATGCAGTAAGGGGATTAGCGCGTATTCAACGTGCGTCCAACGCGGAGTGAGTCTAATAGCGCTCATCATGTGCAAATGCCTGTGAATGAGGCTATTTGGCATTCACTCCCGATGCAATGAAATAAATGTGCCTGCGGCAGGCATTAATAGCTGAGCGCATTTAAAACAAGTACAGAAAAGCAGAAAAAAAAACTGTTTTTCTGTCCTTCCTCCTACTTAATAGCGTAGCGATATTAAGTAAGTAGGAGGAAAAACAGAAACAAGTTTTTTAAAAAAAAAAATCACTTGACAGTCGGATGCAGGAAATAGACGCTCAACTGACAAGCGTCCGTTTCCTGAACCCCCGGTGCCAGATTTTCTAACCGGCGGACGGCCGAGTTAGGAAAACCGATCGGGTTTTCATTAGCAAGGAGGCGCTAGGGTCGCTTGCACGCCCCTCGCGCCTCCTTGCTGACACGACCCCCTAATTTAAATATTTCATGGGCCCCCCCCCCCTTGCGGGCGCCTGGGGCATATTAAGAAAGCGGGCGCTGACTATTCAGCGCCCGCTTTCTACGCACATTTATTGCTTCGGTTCCTATGTTGCGGACCGATACAGTACAGTGCGCTCCGATGGAGCGCACTGTTAACCCACCATTGGATGCGCGTTTCCCCTTACCCCTTATTCAGTAAGGGGCCGAAAACGCGCGTCCAACCCGCCAAACCTAATAGCGCCCTATTAGGTATTCCCGCGCGATTCAGAAAACAAAATGTGCAGCCAAGCCGCACATTTTGCTTTCAGAAAAATTTCTTCGGACACCGGGAAAGTGCACAGAAAAGCAGTAAAACCTGCTTTTCTGTGCACCCTCCGACTTAATATCATGGCGATATTAAGTCGGAGGTCCCGAAGGGTAAAAAAAGTAAAAGAAAAAAAAAAAATTTGAAGTCTGCCTGCGGCTGTGGGGTCAAAAACCGGATGCTCAATTTTGCCGGCGTCCGGTTTCCGAGTCCATGGCTGTCAGCGGGCTCGAGAACCGACGCCAGCAAAATTGAGCGTCGGCTGTCAAACCCGCTGACAGCCGCCGCTCCTGTCAAAAAGGAGGCGCTAGGGACGCGCTAGTGTTCCTAGCACCTCCTTTTGCCTGTTTCTACCGCCGGGCCTCATTTAAATACAGAATCGCTCACACAGGCGAGTGGCTCTCCCGCGGACTTTACTGAATCGGCCCGTTAGTGAGCATGCAAAATAATATTGTAATGCAGGTGGTTAATATTAGAATAGCACCTTATTTCTTTTTTTCTTCTGGTTAGCATGGTACTACAGGAAATGTATGCAGTCATCCAGTTTGTTATAATTTCCTTTTTATATCACTATACATAAAGGGCCGGATTTTAAAAGCTCTATGCAAGTAAATCGCCTTACGTGCACCAGGCCTAGTTTCAAAAGGCCCGGGACACGTGTAAGTCCCGGGGCTTTACTAAAGGGGCGGGGGAAGGGCCAGAGGCCTCACACACAGCGGGCATTTGCCGCTGTGTCGGAGGATCGCATGCCGGCAGGCTGCCGGTGTACACAACCTGCGCCTGCCTCCAGGCGCAAAAGGTATGATAAGAATTTGGGGGAGGGTTAGATTAAGGCTGGGTGGGAAAGGTTAGGGGAAGGGGTGGGAAGCTTAGATTAGGGGGAACGGGGGAAGGCAGCGCGGCTCGGCGCAAACAAGGCGCACAATTGTGCACCCCCTTGCGTGTGCCGACCCCTGATTTTATAACATGCGCGCGCCTGCACGCGCGTGTCCATGTGCATGCGCACAGGGTAGCGCACGCACATGGACGTGCTCGCGCAAGTTTAAAAATCTACCCCAGATTAGTTATCTGTAAGGAACCAAGGATGCAGGATTTGGAAACCATTGCTCCAGTTTCATCCCCCAGTGCAACAATGCTTTGCATGAAAATAGCCCAGGTGGGGAGGCACCTGAGGCAGAAACTGATAAGAATGCCTTGAAGTCTGGCTGCATATTGGTGGATTAAGGAGGTAGAATGAGCTCATGGACAAATCAGATTCCAAGCAAATTTGAAGGTTGAGCATTGGTATTCCTACTTGTTTTTAACGTAGCATAGATCTTTGTGCATTTGCTGCAACAAGATTAATTACTGGCACAGGCAGTGGATATCTCACCCACTCTTGTCAGTCTCCACTGGCTGCCTATAAATGGAAAATCATTTACAGAGTTGCCATGTTGACCCACAAGCTCTTAACTTCAAAAACGCTGCCATGGGCAAATACAATACTCCGGGCATATGAGCCAATAAGAACTCTGAGGTCTTCGCAAAGGGCACCCATTCAACAAGCAAGGCTTCATGACACTCGAGCGTGCTTTCTCCATTGTAGCACCCAGCCGTTGGAATTCCCTTCCTTTGGAAGTCAGGGTAATCGGATGCCCAAAGTTGTTTAATCTGGATTATTTATTTATTTATTTAACATTTTTTTTTTATATACCGGGATTCATGTAAGAAATTACATATCATCTCGGTTTACAATATAACGGAAAAACAACGCATGTAAGAATGCGATTGCATAGAACAGGGCGTTAGCCTTGTTCTATGCAATCTGTTAGCCTGCAGCTTTATGGCTTTTGTTTTAACTTTTTAATCTTTTGAGTAACTTGTAATCTAGTTTACAGGTTTTATATTTATTTATTATAATGCTTTTGTTTTATTGTTTTGTCGTTGCTGTATTTTATGTTGGATGTTGTGTATGTTGAGTTGTGATCCGCTTTGGACGAAGGCGATAGCGGCCTATAAATTTGAAAGATAAACAAGTATTCAAAGAGGACTTCTGGGGAAAGTTTTAAACCTGGGACTGAGTTCTAATTAAATGCTGGGACCACATACTTTCTAACTCCCTTTAGTGGGGAAGGTTGGAAGGCAAGTGGCAGAGTTCCTGTCGGCTTCCTAGAAATATCATTAGTGCTCTGTCTCCTTTGGGAATCCTGAACCCACGTCCTGCCTTCCTTAGCATTTCAAATAGCCAAAAGGACCAGATGCCAAGGGGGGATCCCACCCCTCTTTTTTTTTTTTTTGCTTTCTCGCTGATTTGAAATAGGCCGGTGTGTGTGGGGGGGTGCTATCTCTTTCCTTGCCTCAGGCAGCAGATTTCTTTTGAGCCACCCCTGGTAAACATTTTCTATAAATATTGTACATGAGCTTTTTAAACCAAATAGTTCCCTCTCACATGTCAGGAGAGAGACGTTATTCACATCTAAGAAACCACCTCTGAGGTCTGGTTAGCTAATCAACAGTATTTTGGGATAAAACTTACATCGACCCAATAAAACGTATCACAGCCTGAAGAGAGTCCAGTTGACTCCGGGAGCTACTAGATCCCTGCTTTATATAGTTCGGTTAGTGAACTGAAAATAAAGAGGCCCTGTATTCAGCGCCACTTAAGTTAAAACGTATCCGGCTAAGTGGCGCATTTTAAGTATTTGAGCACAGTCGGCGGCCACCACTTAAGCCAGATAAAAACTTACCTGGCTATGTATTTATCCAGCTAAGTGGCAGGAGGGGAATGGGCATAATGGGGAAGAGTTGGGTCAGCCAGATAAGTTATCCACCTACACCCAATATTCAGAATTAATGAGATAACGTATGCAACTAGCTCTGGTTACCCCATAGACCTGTCCTAAAGTTAACTGGATAAACTTATCTGGCCATTTGTAGAATAGCCGGATATATTCAGTAGCATGGCCACACTTCTGAATATATAGCCTAACTTAGCTGCATGAGTTTATCCAGCTAACTTGCCAAGCCACACTGTGGCTGAATATGGACTTCAAAATGCTTTAATTAACCTTTGTTTCTTAGCGTGTAGACAGATGGACTCAGGACCAGTGGGTTTATGCTCCCTTGCCAGCAGATGGAGACAGAACAAGCTGATGTCCCAGTATACATAACCCTACAATGACCCCAGCCTGCCAGTATTCCCCGTCTCCAGCAGATGGTGGACGTGTATCTCCCTATTTATTTAAAGATTTTATATACCGACATCCGTTTGCACATCGTATCGATTTACATATAACTTAGAACAATGATAACTTGTGTATCATTTAGGCATGGCCTTTACAAAGAACAAAAAACAATAAAAATAAGAAATACATGAAAAACGGTTAAATCTTAAACAAGATTCCAAAATCCTATGGGATTCCAAAATCCGATGGGGATTGCTTCAGATTTTTGGAAGGAGAATTTAACATAGAAAAAGAAGCCCCGTTCTCCTGCAATGATACCAAATGGTCCCTCCCCCAGTTGAGAATTCCTGAGGTGATTTCCATACTCCCTCAGATGTGTGCCTTAGTCCGGTAGCTGAGTTTCCCGGTATGGACTTAGCTGATTGTATAGCTTAAAGGTAGTGGGTGCAGGAGGCCAAGCATAGCAGTGGCAGCACATGCCCTCAACCCCCCCCCCCCCCCCCCTCGCAGCTGGAGACGTCTCTGTACTCAGCCAGTAAGGGCTGAGGTCGGGTAAGTTTAAAAAAATAAAAAAGAGTTTGTAAAGACAGAGACAATATAGAAGGGTTTGCAGGACTTCCTCCAGTATCCATGCTTAGCATGCCATTCCCATGAGGTGTTAGGGAAACTGGGCAGCCTGGCTGAACGGCCCCAGTGGGCTAGGCCCCGCAGTTAGGCTTTTTGCCTGCGTGCCACGTGGTAGGCCGCCGCAGTATTTTCGTGTACTTCTCTGCATGCCTTACTGCCCTCTACATTATGTTGATGTGCACAGTGCGTCGGTTCTGTGCATGCTTTGTGTGCTCAGTTTTAGGCGTGCCTTTTGCTCGCACAAATTTCTAAGCATTTGTGTGAGCATACTGGTACACCCGTATTTGGTCAACTGGCTGATTTGAGCCAAGGTGATCTCCTTGTTGCAGGAGCTTGGTTGGTTGGTGAACCTGGCCAAGAGAAGTCTTCAGCCATCTCAGTCATTGGAATATATGGGTGTTCAGTTAGACATGAGGCAGGACAAGGTTTTCCTGCCAGAAGGTTGGATTCAGAAATTAATGTTACAAGTGCGACAGTTGGTGAGCCCGACAGTGTGGTCCTATCTACAGGTGCTCAGTTTGATTGCGGCAAACCTGGAAGTGGTACCGTGGGTGAGGGTACATATACGTCCTCTTCAGTGCTCACTGCTGTCTTGTTGGAACCCGCAGTCTCAGGACTATTCGGTTCGGCTCCACTTACTGATGGAAATCTGCTCTCACCTCCAGTGGTGGTTGCAGGAGGCTCATCTGAGAAAGGGTGTTTTCTTGACCTCCCCAACCTGGATGATACTCCCGACAGATGTGAGTCTCCAGGGTCGAGGAGCTCACTGTCAGGAGCTGACGGCCCAAGTGCTTTGGAATGCCAGAATCCCTCTGGAATGTCAATTGCCTGGAAGCCCGGGCAGTCCGGTTAGCATGCTTGCAGTTCAGCCACAAACTGCAGGGGCAAGCAGTCAGAGTGATGTCAGACAACACAATGATGGTAGCCTACATCAATCGACAGGGAGGAACCAAGAGCCGGCAAGTGTCGCAGGAAATAGACCAACTTATAGAATGTGCGGAAGGACATCTACAGATGATCTTGGCCTCTCACATTGCAGGAAAAGACAATATAAGAGCAGATTTTCTCAGCAGGGAGAATCTGGACCCAGGAGAATGGGTGTTATTGGATGAGGCATTTCAGCTGATAGTAAATTGCTGGGGCCTTACGTTCTTAGAACTGCTGGCGATTCTTCAATCACAGTAGAGATCCGTGGTCCCTGGGCATAGATGCTTTTGTACAGGTCTAGCTGAAAAACAAGTTGCTTTCTGCCTTTTCTCCTTGGCCCTTGTTGGGCAGGATTGAGGACCACAGGGAGATGGTACTCCTGGTGGCACCAGATTAGCGACGACTACTAGTGGAGACCCCTCTTTGTCTTCTGCCACACAAGAATCTGTTGCAGCAAGGACCTATCTTTCACGAAGATCCGACTCTGTTTTTTTCTTACAGTTTGGCTCTACAGAAGGCTCGTTTGTTGAAGCAGGGAAATTCTTCTGCAGTGATTGCTACCTTGTTCCTTGGCCTATGTACGGGTTTGGAGAGTGTTTGAAGCCTGGTGTGAGGATCGGGATGTTCTTCCTCGTTTGGTCAAGATCCCTCTCATTCTGAAATTTTTGCAGGATAGATTAAACAAAGGATTGGCAGTTAATTCCTTTAAGGTACAGCTTGCAGCTCTTGCCTGTTTCTGAGGCCCGGTAAATGATGATTCCTTATCGTCTCATCCTGATGTGGCCCATTTTTTTAAAGGGAGTGAAGCATCTTCGGCCTCCCTTGTGGAGTCTTAATTTGGTGTTGGAAATCTTGGCGGGCCCTACATTCCGACCGCTATGTAGCCTTTCCTTGCGGTTATTGACCTTGAAGACAGTATTCCTGGTAGCTGTCCGTTCTGCATGTCGAGTTTCTGAGCTGCAGGCTTTATCTTGCCAGGAGCCGTTCCTTAGGGTGTCTCCAGGGCATTACAACTGCATACTGTTCCAACCTTCTTGCCCAAAGTGGTATCGGAATTTCATTTGAATCAGTCAATGTCCTTGCTGTCCTTGGTTAAGGTCAGGGATGCAGAGGAGTATCATCTCCTGCATCCCTTGGATGTCAAGAGACTTGTTGTGCGGTATCTGGAGGTTTCTGAACCTTTCCAAAAGATGGATCGCCTGTTTGTCCTTCATGATGGAAGGAAGCAGGGCGAACCAGTTTCGCGGGCTACTTTAGCTCACTGGATTTAGGAGGTAGTCACGGTCGCATATGTGGGTGCTGAAAAGCCATTGCCTACTCAGGTTAAGGCTCATTCCATAAGGGCTCAGGCAGTGTCATGGGCGGAGATTGTTGTCTCCCGTCGACATTTGCTGAACTGCGACGTGGTCCTTCTTACATACGTTTTCCAGGTTTTATCGTCCGGATATGCGGGCCCAGGAGGATGCGGCCTTTGTGCGTGTGGTGTTGACTGGATCGCGGGAAGCCTCCTGCCCTACTCGGGATTAGCTTTGATACATCCCACTGGTCCTGAGTCCATCTGTCTACATGCTAGGAAATGGAGAAATTACTACTTGATAATTTTGTTTTCCTTAGTGTAGACAGGTGGACTCAGCTTCCCGCCCTCAGCTGCTGAATGATTGTGTCAATGGTCCTCCTGTGGGGCTTCGTGTTCCAGGAGATTACTTGTAAGTGTTCATCCAGTCTCTAGATTGGGGTACACAAGTTCCTTGCTTGAGTTCAGTGTTTCTTGTTGGTTGAGTACAGTAATGGTTGACTGTTTTTAATCGTTTTTTGCTAGTCTGTCCACAGTTGCTTTTGTTTTATTTATTTATTTTATTTATTTTAAGTTTTTCTATACTGGCATTCGCGATGAATATCGCATCATGCCGGTTTACAATTAACAAGAGGTGAAAGGAACAAAGTAATAATAATAAATAATAATAATAAACATTAGCCGGTGCTGACAGAAGGTTGCAGTTACAATAAAACAAGGGAATTACACAATTTGGAGCAGTGAAAAGGAGCTAGGAATTAAACATAGAGAACAAATTTGCCAATTAATGAAGAGAATTTTGAAATCCCAGCCTGCCAGTATTCTCTTTTGAAGAGAATACTGGCAGGCTGGGATCTCTGCAGGAGATTATATATATATACTGTGACATCAGCTTGCTCCGTCTCCATCTGCCGGTAAGGGAGCATAGCCGACTGGTCCTGAGTCCATTTGTCTACACTAAGGAAAACAAAATTATCAGGTAAGTAGTAATTTCTCCACTATATGGCTTGGGGTTTTTTTTCTAATCAAGTTTGTACCAGTTACTTTTTTCTGCTGTTGTGTCTCCTCCAGCACCCCTCACCCCCCCTTGTCCCCAGGCAAAAGATGAAGGGGGAGGGGAAAGGGTGTGGCAGTGACAGGAGGGAAGGGAGTGGATTAAGGAGCTGAGGCTCCAAGGAGGAAGACTAAGAACCAATGTCAGGAAGAATTTCTTCACGGAGAGAGTGGTGGATGCCTGGAATGCCCTTCCGGAGGAAGTGGTGAAGTCCAAAACTGTGAAGCACTTCAAAGGGGCATGGGATAAATATTGTGGATCCATCAGGTCCAGAGGACGCATATAAAGAGCAGGTAGTAAAATACTGCACGGAGCGGCAGTAGCCACAGAGGCATTCACGGAGCGGGATGCCAGTGGCCAGTGGTAGGTGTCCACCTTCATGGAGCGGAAGGATGTAGGGCTGTCATCTCCCAATTAAATAAAAAACAAAAACAAAAAACAAAACAGGGATGGGATCCATCAGGTCTAGAGGACACATATAAAGAGCAGGTAGTAAAATACTGCACGGAGCGGCAGTAGCCACAGAGGCATTCACGGAGCGGGATGCCAGTGGCCAGTGGTAGGTGTCCATATAAAGAGCAGGTAGTAAAATACTGCACAGAGCGGCAGTAGCCACAGAGGCATTCACGGAGCGGGATGCCAGTGGCCAGTGGTAGGTGTCCACCTTCACGGAGCGGAAGGATGGAGGGCTGTCATCTCCCAATTAAATAAATAATAAAAAAACCCAGGGATGGGATCCATCAGTTCTAGAGGACGCATATAAAGAGCAGGTAGTAAAACACTGCATGGAGCGGCAGTAGCCACAGAGGCATTAACGGAGCGGGATGCCAGTGGCCGGTGGTAGGTGTCCACCTTCACAGAGTAGAAGGATGAAGGGCATCCATCTCCCAATTAAAAAAAGAAAAGAAAAAAAGAAAAAAAACAGGGATGGGTTCATGGGCTTATAGGTATTACCAATTATTAGGCTTTTCAATATTTGATGATAGTTAATGTGACTTTCAAGGCATTCTTCACTTTCGGTGCATGTCCGGCATGACTCCTTGCTTCAATGACAGGGGAAAAGAAAAACTGATACTTCACACATTTCCAGCATTGCCCTCTGCTTCATGGCAGAGAGCTATGCTGCCGCTTACCCAACTAATCAAACTTAATATTTCACTTGGAAGCAGCTCCAGCACTGCTCTCTACATTAATGGTGGGGGTGAAAAGGGAATTAGAACATAAGGTTACTAAGAGCCAAGAGAAACAGTTAAGTATGAGAACAAATGTGTGAAGCTTGCTGGGCAGACTGGATGGACCGGTTGGTCTTCTTCTGCCGTCATTTCTATGTTTCTATGTTTCTATGTAAGTAGCTTTTCTATGCTGTGCTCTGTATTATTTATTTATTTATTTAAAGTCTCTTTTATACCGATATCCGTTCGCACATCGCATCGGTTTACAAAAAACAGGAACTGTTGGACGGAGCCCTTACATATAACAGAAAAAATACAAATTACAAATTCATTTTTGGGCAGAGCCCTTACAAGTAACTGAAAAGAGAGAGGCTAAAACAGGGAGAGAGGATAAAACTGACTAGGCAGTGCAGAGTCAATAAGACAATAAATAGATGCAACAGAACTCTGTACTCATTCATTCCAGTTTACTGCCTCCTTATCTGTCCCTGCAGGCTGCGGCCTGGGAGCAGAGGATTAGGAAGTGGCTCTTTTATGCTTTGTCTGCAGCAGATTTACCTCCTGCCCTCATCTTCCCTGTATGACAGGAAGGGAGGGAGGAAACAACAGGCGAAGAGGGACTGGATTAAAGAGCCAAGTAGTTCTTTCTCTGTCTGTTCCAGCCTTACCTCCGCCTCACCTGTTAAGAGCAAGACTGGAATTGTGATGGCCTGAGGCCTAAGTTGAGGTGCCCAGACCAGCTGGTTGCTATAGCATGGGTGCTGTCATATGGCAGATCCAGGTTCAAATTCCAAGCCCAAATTCTGTTTCTCAGATGAACTGGAGATTGCTGTGATGGCACCCCAGAGGTGGAGAGAATCTCGGCCATCTCACCTACTGACCAGACTGAGATTCCAGAGAGATCTGTGGCCTATGGTGCCTAATTGAGCATTCTCATTAATTACAGTGGCTGGGCAAGACAGGAGGATGAGTAAAAATGGGGCAAAATCCCAGGAAAGTTGTGAATGTAGACTCATGGCATCATACCTCTATTGATGAAGCTGAAACACCCCAGATGAGCAGGAAGAAACTGCCAGACCAAAGAGTAAACAAACAAAAAACACTGTAATTCATATGCATTTGTACACATTCATTATCAGGTTACCTCAGGGAGAAAACCCAGAATTCAAGTGAAGTAAACGATGTATCAGAGGTTAAAAACGAAGGCAAAATTTCACTCGTGCTTCTGTTTCCTCTTTTGTGTGCATGCCAGGCCTCCTGGGCCCTGCGAAGCGAGACGTATGGCTTCAGTTAAGAGCAGAGATTGAAGCCCTGACAGACTCCTGGTTGACAAATGCACTTAAATCATTATCAATTATTAGCACAAGGTGGGTATTGCACTACAGTTTCAGTAACAAAGCTGTGTTCAATGCTATCAGAAAGATCAGTTCAGTTTATTTCCTTAGAATGCAATTGAGTTGATAAATGCTAAACCTGCATTGATTTCTCAGATGTAAATTGCATATTTACTTACATGTGTAGATCCAAATTCTCCATCCACAAGCAAGCAGGACGAGAACTCATTACCTTAGCTCAGGAATGTGACAAAGACTTGGATCTCAAACAGTATTTCAGATGTAAGAAGGACTCATTTTATGCTCAGAAAGTCCAGCTATTTCTTGATGTGGCTGGAGTGACACAGCTGAGAAGGAAATGTTTTCTCCAGCTGAAACAATGGGTGCTGGTGTTGGGAGCTGCTTTCATCCTAAAGTTCCCTTGTTAAATGCATTATAGTCTGTCAGGAGAATAAGTTTTTCTTTTCTGACTCTACTCATTTAGAACATTTTCTTTTCTTCAAGTGACCTTTCAGGAATTGGTTCGAGAGCGACAGCCTAATTATTCGTGCATGTTGAATTCCCTAAGTTCCCTCTATGTCCCTCCACCATTTTCCTTTTAATGTGGGCTTGTAAGGAGCTATATTTTTGAGATTTCTTTCTTTTTAGTATTCTTGTCTTGTGGAAAGTTTGTATTGTTCAGTAATTATTTATTTATTTATTTTATTTATTTAATTTCTTTTACTATACCGATGCTCAAGACTAGGTCTTATCGTACCGGTTTACAATGTAACTGAGGGGAAACCAATTAACATCAAGGTAGAAAGTAAAGTTACATTAAACAGGGAGCGTAAAACCTGGGCAATGGAAGACAGTACAGAGTTTAAACTAAGAAACAATTAGAGAGAGATAAATATATAAATCAACAAAAACTATAAGATACGTAAACATAGATTTATCCTAGGCAGTTATTAGCATGGTATGTCCAGTGGGAGAAGGAAAGGGTGAGGTTGGGTGGGGGGGAAGGGGAGAGGGAAAAGAGGGGGGGTAGGGATTAAGGAGGGGTGGGAGAATGAGAGACAGTGATGGTTGAGGAGATCCTTCAGCGGTAGGCTTCTGCGAACAGCCAGGTTTTCAATTTCTTTCTGAATGTTGATTTGAATTAATGTCTATGATAAAAATGTTGATTTGAATTAATGTCTATGATAAAAATAAAAAAAAAAAGAATTAATCATACCGAGTCAGTGATGTCATCCAGTGGCACCGATATGGACCAAGCTCTCAGAGTTCAGCTAAGATTTTATTAAGCATGTGCTGGAGTTCTTCTTTGTGAGTCCCTTAGTCTTTATTTATTATTTTTATATACCAACATTTGATCTCAATTGAGATATCACACGGTTTACATTCAAGTACTGTAGGTATTTTTCTGTCCCCACAGGGCTTACAATCTAAGTTTGTACCTGAGGCAAAGGGTAAAGTGACTCGCCCAAGGTCACAAGGAGCGACAGCAGGACTCAAACCCTGGTCTCCTGGTTTATAGTCCACTGCTCTAACCACTAGGCTATTCCTCCTCCCTCTTTTGTTCTCAATCTTTCTCTTAAAGTTTTTTTGTTCTTTGCCTTTCAGTGGGCCTTATCTGCCTCTTTGCTTCTTTTAATTTTTTACCAGTGCTTCAGCAGCAACTCAGATCTTTTCAATTATACAAAATAAAATAGAGCATGTAAAAACCTAAGGCCAAGACCATGGTCAGCAGATTCTAGCCCTGATTTGTAGTTGCTGGAAGTTCATCACAAATCATTACTCTGCTACCTCTACCTTAGCCCAGACCTTGACTCTTCCAATTGCTACCGCTGTGGTTGAATCTTGTACTGTGCTACATCTCAAAAAATATATAGTTGTAGTGGAGAAAAGTTCAGAAAAGGATGACCAAAATGATAAAGGGGATGGAACGGCTCCCTTTTGAGGAAAGGCTAAAGAGATTAGGGCTGTTCAGCTTGGAGAAGAGACGGCTGAGGGAGGATACGATAGAGATCTACAAAATCATGAAAGGTCTTGAATGGGCAAATGTGAAACGGTTATTTACTCTTTTGGATAATACAAGGATTAGTGGGCACTCCATGAAATTAGCAAGTAGCACATTTAAAACAAACTGGAGAAAATACTTTTTCACTCAATGCACAGTTAAGCTCTAGAATTCATTGCCAGAGGATGTGGTTAAGGCAGTTAGTGTAGCTGGGTTTAAAAAAGGTTTGGATAAGTTCCTGGAGGAGACGTCTATAAACTACTATTAATCAATAGGGAATACTCTCTGCTTGTTGCCAGCATTATTAGCATGGGATCTATTTAATGTTTAGGTACTTGCCAGGTACTTATGACTTGGACAAGCCACTGTTAGAGACAAGCTACAGGGCTTGGTCAGACCCAGTATGGCATATCTTATGTTCTATGTAAGATGGAGGCCCTGAAGAAGATGCCAGTGGGCAAGATCCCAAAGCCCTAGCATGAGGCTGATCAGCAGAGCTGCTCCTCTTCCTAGAACGAGGTGTTATTACTCAGCGCAGGAAATCAAGGCCTATATTGGACTTGTGGAGACTGAACAAGATGTTCATTTGAAAAAGGTTTGAGATGATTTTCCTGCAGATGATTCTTCCTTTCATTCCATGGAGGGACTGGATGTGTGCTCTGGATCTGAAAGATATGTATGTACACAATCCTATTCACCCTACTTATCGGACGTTCCTCAGGTTTGTGGTGCAAGATGTGCACTACCAATGCAAGATGCTCTCCTTTGGCCTCTCAACAGCCCCAAGTCTGTTCACAAAATGACATGCAATATTGGCCACACAGCTTTGTTGACAAGGAGTCTGCATATTCCCATACTTGGACAATTAGTTGGTGACGGATCTATCTCTGTCAGGAGTTCTAGAGTCCCTCGAAACAATCATATGTCTTCTGCAGTCTCTGTGCTTTCTGGTCAACTTTGCCAAGTCAAATCTTGTTCCATCTCAAATTATTCAGTTCATAGGATTCACATGCTTCAGGAAAAAATGTTTCTCCCCCTTGAAAGAGCCACATTGATGACGAGCCTATAAAGGTCTTTCTTCAGCAGGATCAAGTGTCAGCAAATTCAATCCTGGTCCTTCTCGGGTATATTATTGATGCAGTGCATGTAATTCTTCTAATTTGTGTGTATATGCATGGACTTCACTGGGGTCTCCGAAGTCAGTGGGATCAGATCTAGTAACTATTATCCTACCAAATCTCCATGACCCCTGAGATTAGTGCATCCCTTCGGTAATGGATGAATCCTGTGGTTCTTAAAGGTGGTCTCTCAGTGCGCATCCCATTGCATCAAGTAACTCTGTCTACCAATGCCTCCACCAAGGTGTGGACAGTGCACACCAGAGTGGCATGGACCCAGGGATCATGGTCCCTAGTGGAGAGTTATCAGCAAATCAACCTCCTGGAGCCACGAGCCATCCACTGTGCTGTAAGGGCTTTCACCTTCTTTTCAGAAACAGAATCTTGATCCAGATGGACAACCAAGTGGCCATGGCCTAGATAAACAAGCAGTGAAATACAAGCTCTTATGCCATCTGCCATGAGGCCCTTCAAATCTGGTCATGGGCAGGACATCACAAAACCCATGTCCACAGGAATCCAGAATTTATTAACAGACTGATACAAATGCACAAGTGGCCTGTGGATCAACAGGTCAAGGGCAACTTGTCCAATCCCTGGGGAACATCAGTGATTGACCTGTTCTCCCCACAAGACAATAGAAAAGTTGAGACGTTCTCCTTCTCGCATCTGAACAGAGAACATCATGAAAAGCATCATGATGATACACAAGGCCCTACATAACATCTCTCCTCTCAACTTAACTTTTCAACTCCAGCTACACATCTCCAAGAGACCGACGAGAAATGCGTATAAGAACATGCTTGTAACCCAGCAGGCGAAAACCTTCCTAAGGAAACGCGCACTATCCACAGCAGGTCCCACACTCTGGAATTCGCTCCCACCTGATCTTTGTCTTGAACCTTGCCACATTACGTTTAAAAAGAAGCTAAAGACTTGGCTTTTCGCACAAGCATTCCCGGACATCTAAGAGTCGGAAGAATACAATATCTGTATTCTTCCAAAGGATAGACCGTGAACCATCATCCCCCTCTGTACATAGGTTTCTGAGCAGTTTTATCACAATTAAAATGGACATGCTTATTACATGTCATTCTATGTAACTTCCCCTATTCCCCGTTATGCCCCTCTTCATTACCTGTTATCTGTTTCAATGTTATTTGTTTCAATGTAAATCGCCCTACGAGGCGTTAGTTTTATTTCCTTGTAAACCGGTGTGATATGTATATTATACAGGAACCTCGGTATATAAAAACTAAAATAAATACATAAATATCAGCTCCCAATGGTTTTGTGCTATATAGGAGCATCAGTCTGCTCAATGCCTACCTGCTCATCACCAGCACTTTCCAGTAGGCCCTTCAGGAAAAAGCAACAGTAATCTTAATATCGCT
This sequence comes from Rhinatrema bivittatum, assembly GCF_901001135.1. Classification (NCBI taxonomy): domain Eukaryota; kingdom Metazoa; phylum Chordata; class Amphibia; order Gymnophiona; family Rhinatrematidae; genus Rhinatrema; species Rhinatrema bivittatum. The sequence continues at coordinate 577,585,943 of NC_042617.1, forward strand.
GGCCTGGCCATGGCAAGTGTGGAATCCTTATCTCATCTATTGGTCAGTTCAGTCTCTAATTCCATTGGAAATGTCCCAACTTCCATCATGCAGGAAGACAGCAGACTTTGTCATCTGAATCTGCCATTGCTGGCCCTCTTAGCATGGATGTTGAATGCACAGTAGACTTCTTACTCCTTCCCAAGGAGGTGGTGTAACCATCAATCAGAAAATCCTGCAGTTTCAAATGGAAGAAATTCTCAGTGTATTGTGGAACCAGTCAGCTAGATTCCCTTCTCCTGTGGCCTGAGGGACTTCCTGAGGCAAAGCCAAAGGGACTGTGGTCTGATCTGGCATTGCAGAGATCAGAAAGAGAATCTTCACGGGGCCTGTGAGACACATGAACTCATAAGCTTTGTGGCGACCCAGTCCCATTCTCCTGGCACAGGTATCCTGTTATCTAGGAAACACAAGCAGGAAGAGGGGGCAAAGTTGCCGCAGGTCCTATGAGCATGCATGTCTCAGAGGCCCTGCAAAGATTATCTTTCTGCATTCCACTATGCGGGCCTGCAAATTGCGACTGCCTGAATCATATTCCCTTCAGCTTCACCTTTGGTGGACTGTGGAGCTCTCTGTGACTTGGGGACTCAGGGCAATTGCCCAGCTTGCACCTTCCCTCCCCACCCCCACACTAATGCCATTGCTAGCCATTGGAGTGGCAAAGGGGTGGGAAGCCATATTTTGGAGTGGGGCGTGTGCCACTTCCTTGCTTCCTCACAGTGTCTCCACTAACTGCAGCACCTTAGTCATGGGGAACATTTGCCCCTCCCACCTCACAACAGGTAACCAAAATATGCAAATTAGTGTGGTTATTAGAAAAATTGCATATAAGCAGATCCCATGGAAATGTATTATGGATATCCAGAAAGCCAGGAGTTCTCAAGGAATAGATTAGGGAACCACTGCACTGGAGGCCAGTTTAAAAGCAAATCAAAAATCCACAAACTTGTTCCCAAGGGATGTTTCACTGTTTGTTTTGACATGAATAGGAGGGAGGTTGTTTGTTTTGCTATGGGGGCTTCATGCAGATCACAGCAGCACGCTAACACCTTTTTAAAAATATTTTTTTCCTTAGGAGTAACTGTGTAAATGTCTTGGTAACGACGACGCAGCTTATCCCAGCACTTGCAAAAGTCCTGCTGTATAGTTTAGGCGGTGCTTTTCCTATTGAAAATATTTATAGCGCAACTAAAATAGGTAAGAAATTATTTTCTTTCTTCTTTATTTGGGCGGAATTTATTTTCTTTCTTCTTTATTTGGGCGGAATGGGACGTGGAAGCTTGTTTTATATTTTTAAAAGTGCACTTAACCAGTACAGAAGTGATTTGCAAATAAAAACATTTCTATTTTGCTGCATCTGGGGTGACCTCAAGTACCAGTTCTCTTGTCATGAAATAGAAAAAAATGAAAGCGATGAATGCGCTGGAAGAGCTATCATTAGTAATATTTGTGTCCTGTTGCTGTTCTTTCGGTGGGCTGAGATTGTACAGGAGCATGCAAGCTTTTCTTTTCGGGTGATTCTGCTGCTGCCTTTAGTCCGCTACAATCTAGTTGAGATAACATTTAATGAACCTGAGATTTCAGATTTAAGGGAGAAGCTGTTGGAAGTGTGCTTTTGAATTCTATAAGTGAAAAGGGGGAAATTCTACAGAAAGTGATAGTTAAGGGATCATAGTTTGTGTGATCATAGAATCTCAGCTGCGATTCTCTGATCTGATGTCACTGACCTGGTTGGATGGACTTTGCAGCCTCTTAGTCTGAAGATCTGGACAAACCCTGCCCCCAACCCCATCAATTTTGCCATTATTGATTTTAAATGGGGTTTAGTGCTTCCCAGAGGATGTTATTTCTTCTTGCACGGGCTATATATATTGTAATATTAAAACCAAAATGACTATAGTGATTGGAATAACGGCTTTTGTTCTAATAGAAACCAGGAAGCACGCTAAATAGGGCTTAGATTTGGGATTACAATGGTGGCAAGAGCAACCTGCCTTTGGAGCCGGAAAAAAAAAAAGGATACTCTAGCAGCTTTTCTATCTGGATGTTTGGAATAGGAATAACCCGAGCTAAATCAGCTGCAGGTAGCAAGAAACTCAGCTGTGCCATGCGCGCGAGGCTGGGAATGACCCGTGGTGCTTGATTCAAGCAGGTTCTTATCGCCCCCGTTTCAATCTGCAGGCTAATTCACACACGCACGATGCCTGTGCATTGTTTTTCAGGCAAAGAAAGCTGTTTTGAGCGTATAGTGTCCAGGTTTGGCACTAACATAACTTATGTTGTGGTTGGAGATGCCCGAGATGAGGAGCATGCCGCTAACCAGGTAACTTCACGCTGAACTCTTTTATCTCATTTATCTTCCAGGAAAAGAAAGTTGCTTTGAGCGAATAATGCAAAGGTTTGGCAGAAAAGTAGTATATGTTGTAATTGGGGATGGTGTAGAAGAAGAACAGGCAGCAAAAAAGGTAAAATGCCGCACAGAAACTACTGGTGTGATATGTAGATACTAACGCAAGCCTTTTTATTTTTTTTGTTTGTTTGTTTATTTGCATTTCCATGGCTTTTGCAGAATGGCACACTTTAGGGATTTGCTTTGAACAATGAGTGTGGCTCCCTGCAAGGCACGGTGGCTTTCCAGCAGAACATTCCAGCCTTTTCCGTACCAGCGTTTCTGACCTGGAACAATTATTCATGCTTGAGTGAAAGAGAGAGAATTACGTGACTGATGGAACTGAATAAGCTTTCATCAAATGTGCTGCTGATAAAACCACCCGACAGGAAGGGAAAGAGACAGTATATCAATTTAAAACTTGAGTGTAGAAGGGAATTGCTAGTGAAAGGGACCGGAAAGATATGAGGCATGATGACAGGGATGGTATAAACCCAAGCATACTGAATAAAATGTACTGAGCATTGTTAACATAAATGCATTTTCCATGAACATAATTATTTAGTAATAAGAAAAACCCCAATATGCGACGTGCATAATCTGGATTTGGCTGTTGTGTGCAGTTGATTTACTTGGTTTTGAGCTGTCATTCCGAATGAAGCTGTATTTTTTCAGCAGTGATGGCAGACATATGAAAAACTGAATTTGTATTCATTATGTAGGGAATTTCTTCAAAACATGAGTTCGCAAGAAGTACAAAAGTAAGCAATGGAGAGGAAAATGGTCAGAAAAGGCTGTAGGACTGTACTTTTACTGGGTTAAGAAGACTAGTGACAGGAAAGATAAGGGTGCGTGGGAGGTTCACGACAGCCGTTGTGTAAAGGGAGCGAGACCCGGGGATAAGAAACACTTTGCCAAAGAATTTGAGTTTAGAGCTGGGATTTGAGGGGGCTAAGCAGATAAAGAGGAGAGAGCATTATGTAAGGAGTATTTTGGCTTTCTTATCAAGCATTTTGACTAGAGTTTATAGAAACCTTGAAGCCTGGTGCTCATATAAATGAGGGGAGAATGGACAAGATGTGCCTCAGTATTTTTATAGCAGACCCATCAGGCATTAAATGCTGGTTCCAGATTGTTCCTTATATTCTACCTAAAGCATCTCTGCAATGCCACTTCCTCCGGGATGTGTAAGTGTCTGACTTATAGATAATAATTTCATACTAGTCCTTACCTATATTCAGCGCAAAGTGAAAATGTCTTGCAAAAGGTCTGTTTTCTTTTTCCTTAATCATGTCATTTTAGACACTTACCAACAGACTGCCCAGTTCCTAGTTTTCACAAAGTAACTAGTTTCACTCTCTGGACATTTAGAGGTGCAGTAGCAGTGATGGTATTGGGTTATATTTTGCTGAATTGAGAGGTGACTGTTTCATTCAGTTCTTGTTTTGCATGAATCTTGTACCTTGCCAACCTCACATGCATGTACAAAGAGAGACTGTATCTTTGCAAAGCACCTTTAATTGCATTCATTTCATAATCTGCAGTATATTTTTCCCAAAGGGCACTCTTGAACTTTTTTCCCCTTGACCTAATTTTTTCTTTTTCACACAGCACAACATGCCCTTCTGGAGGATATCAAGCCATTCGGACCTCTTAGCCCTACATCAAGCACTGGAACTAGAGTATTTGTAACTGCGCTATATAGCTGGAAATCCTTTTTTAAAAAAAATATTTCAAGTACACTGAAGTTTTATGTGTGATTCAGTGCCTCTGGCTTTACACATGTGGATTGTCTTAAGAAGGGACGAGATCATACTTGGTGTGAAAATTCCAGAAGGAAGAATAACAGATTGTGGGAAAGGAGTGTGAGCAGTAGTGCAACGTGTAAAGGATACTCTATGGTCTTACATACGCAGCGTTTTATCGAATAAAACCAAGGAGGTCGCTGGTAAAAACCAAGCGAGCTCCTAACCAGTGAGCAGCCGTTGTCCAGGATCCTCTTGATGGCGACGTATCAGCACACATTTTCTGACTGACATGGTGGCGTTCAACATTCCTCATTATGGGATATATTCTCAGCACTGAGGTTTGAGTCAGACATTAGCCCTACCTAACCCAGAAAATCTGAATTAGAATGCACTCAGACTATCTAATGATGACAATCATGTCTAGACTTGTAATTTGTGTAAATTATTGATGGAAATAATTTACTGTGATTTTATTAGCAGCTGACTTTGGAAGTGGATGCAATTTTATTTTTTTTTTGTTTTGTTTTCTTTCTCTTTTTGGGTGGGCAGGGAATATAATATTGTCTCTTTTATAAGTTTGGTGGTCAGAATGTGCATAATGATGTGTTTGCGCCTTAAAGACAAGACAGTGTTTGTGTGTTACAATGTAACTTTGCTTAAAGAAAAATATGTAGATAAAAATAATAATTTTTTTGTGATAATTTTCCACATGACCAAATTTCAAGTTCAAGTTATCAAAGGGAAAAGAGCTGCATCATAAGCAGTTAATTATCTGTTGCTCTATGACAAAATAAAGGAGAGTTTGTGTTTTTATTTGGAATCTGAAATAATTCTAATACCTGCTCTGCAGACCATCCTAACTGCATCAAAACATGAGGGAAAGTCATACATAAATGAATTTGCGCATGTTACCATCTGGGCATTTGTCAGTCAGTCTCACATAAATGTGTTTCATTTCTGTATGACCGACACTGAAAAATGATAAAGAGTGGGCATTGCTCACATAAGTCACACAGAAGCCGGCATGAATCGGGATGGATTTCTCACTGTGCAGGAACTCGTCAGGCAGGGCGAAGGATCCACAGACATGAGAAAAATGGAACTGACAGACGTCATGGGAAACTTCAAAGATAACCTAAAAATAATAATATGTAACATTTCATCCCATTTGACGGGTTTGCCCTTTTCCTATTTTCTGTCCTGTGGGTTTGTTGGGAAGCCTGTCTGACCTTAAATATCTACCCAGTTTGCCAAGTTGGCTGGTGGACCTTACCTTTCTTCACAGAAAGATAGAAAACAAGACATGCCAGACACTGGAAGCCGACTGGAAGACTTACAAAAGTTGTCCTTGTTCCAATAGCAGCCCCCAAGGGCCTGTAAGAGGAAGGGTAGTGGGTGGTAGTTGGGGTTGATTGAGTTGCTAACTGGGCTTCAGGCTATTTTAGGCTCTCTATCAAGTAAGGACTATGGACACATGATGCCTGTGTCCAATGCCATTGGTAGAGTGGTGCATTACCCACATTCAAAGGGACTGTATCCGTTTTTCCTGGCAAGACGGAGCTAACAGCTATCCTGTGATATTTGGTGTTTATACACAGCAGCCTTTAGAAAAGGAACAAGAATTGTAAGTGGGAACAGTCGCTGTTTGGTTTCCAGATGTGTCTATTTGTGCTTGCATGGTATAGTTACCGGCATGTGCATGCATCCCAGTTCAGGGCAGTGATGGAAGGGCATTTTATCCTAGACCTAGGTGGCAATGTCTGTGGTGCAGAAGGTGACAGGGCAAGCAATAGTTGGCTGCATGTAAGCAGAACCACCTTTATTATGAAATGACTAAGGATACAGGGTAGATAAAGCTTCAGCGCCCCTTCACTTAGCATTCTGTGTCGATCTGTGGAAGGGGACTGGGGTGTAGTGATGACACCATGATATCGATGTAGGGGTTGAAGATGACATTGTGTATGTATGGGAAATGTGTGCTTAACCTTTCATGGACAGGACAGTTGTCAGATAGTAAGAGAGTAAATAACAGCAGATAAGGACACACACACATACTCTCTCTCTCACATTTAAACTGCTCTAGTGAAGAATATACCCAAGCAGTTAGTCATTCAAATTGTACTGCCTGCAGAATGTTGTAGAGGGACCTTGCATGAATGGACAACTGGGCATGTAAATATCAGATGAAATGTAATGTCAATAAGTGCAAAATGGTGCACCTAGGTAAAAAAATTAATCCTAATCACGGGAGCAATTTTCAGACTCTCCTCACTGGGACAAAATCCATGGCTTTTTTTATCTGCAGACTTTGCGCCAATTCCAAGGAGAAGGAGCACACGTACATTCATTTTTATTTGTTTAACGAGTTTTATATATCGTCATTCGGAATCGTCAAAATAACGCCGTCATAACGGTTTACAAAATATAAGGTTACAGGGATAAGGGGGGTTAAACAAGGGTTACAAGGTACAAACTGTTATTAGGCAAAGGGGATAACGTATAAGGTTATAGTTCAGTTTATGTATCACTTCTTATTTATAAAAAACATAGATGTGATGAATTTTGTTTATTCTTGAGGGTAGATTGGAGGGCGATGTAGTTATGTTGTTTATTGGGTGAGTTGGTATGCTTTTTTGAACAACCACGTTTTGCAACTTTCCTTGGGTACATGTGCACCTATTTTTTGTACAGGTGCCTATCCCATGTAAAATAATGTGGGTAGAGGTAAAAATGTGCTCTGTGAGCTATTTTCCTCCCCAGACTTAAACATGCCACTGGGAATGCCTCTTTTAAATGTGCCTAAAAGATATATACATTGTGGGACAGCATGTGTACTTCTAACTGCATTGAGGAAAGGCGATTTTCCGATGGAGGTTACACAGGCACATGGCTTTGAAAATGTCCCTCTAAATACAGTATAATCCATACTCAGAGTTACTCAGGAAAGGACTCCAGTTACTGTGGACAATACACTGAAATCCCCTGTTCAGTGTGCTGCAGCAGCCAAAACAAAACAAAAAAAAGTCAAATCTAATGTTAGGAATTAATAGAAAAAAAAGAGAACCGAGAATAACGTAATGCCTCTGTATGAATGCATAGTAAATGTCAGTAGAAAAAGACCCAAATGCTTCATCCAGTCTGCTCAGCAATTTTTATAAAATGAGGAAAATAGTTAAAAAAAACTGAAAGGTGCAGCTGCAAAGGTTAAAAGTGTTCAACAGGCATGAACATTGTTTAAAAATACAATCCTAGACATGCAGTCCAGTTGTATTCCATGCATTAAAAAAGGTGGAAGGAAGGCAAAAGGAGAGGTGAAAGAGGCTATTTTAGCAAAAAAAACATCCTTCAAAAATTGGAAGAAGGATCCATCTGAAGAAAATAGGATAAAGCATAAGCATTGTCAAGTTAAGTGTAAAACATTGATAAGACAGGCGAAGAGAGAATTTGAAATTAAGTTGGCCATACAGACAAAAACTCATAATAAAAACTTTTAAAAATATATCCAAAGCAAGAAACCTGTGAACGAGTCTTTGGACCATTAGATGACCAAGGGGTTAAAGGGGCTCACAGGAAG